>NC_083616.1:2778857-4228857 GCF_963584025.1 Labrus mixtus | reverse complement strand
TCCAAAGTTGAGTCGGCTGTTTGTGAAGAGGTGTATTTTTCTATCATAAATGATTCACATGAAAATTGGGGGCATTCTGACTGGCATGCCGAAGACCGATTAGACTAATGATTTCACTTTTGGCTCGAGGCTCCAGACGAGGCTCTTGACAGTGGCAGCCATCGAGTGCATTTCTGTAAAATGATCCTCAGCTTGACGAGAATACTCACCTTAAAAAGTTCAAAGGAGCCAGAAAAGCACATCAGTTTAAAGACTTTGTATGACGGTGAGCGGCACTTTTTCCTGTTACCAATACACATGGCACATCACTGTACTGGTTCATTTGGATGAACTGTGCTCAGTGAACGCAGCAGAGTGATTAATACGTATATGTTTGTTCTCAAAATGAAATTCAGGTTGTTCCATTCCCCCCCCCCCCTTAGTTTTGTGTGTCATCTTTTAACAAGCTCTCCAGTGGTGGGTGAGGAGGAGTTTAAACATTCAGTCTAATGCTGCTTCCAGGCTCCTGCTGGACTTGAATAGCACAGTGACCTAGTTTGGAGGAAGCTGATGATCTCCCCCCACCTTGTCGCCAGTTGTGAGAGACTTAACGGATAAAATAATTTCCTCCTTTACACAACACCGAGAAAGAGAAGCAGACTTAGCTGAGGCCTTGTGTTGCTCAAAACAGATATCTAATCATGCTGAATGCAAACGATCCGGCTCCCTGGTGGTTTGGCGCTGGGAGCTGGCAAATCCCCCCAAACTCATCTGGCCCCCTCGGCTCTTTCTGGACCGAGCTAAAGACCTGCCGAGATGGAGGCCTCAACTCGCTACAGTCAAGTGCTGCTGGCAACCAATTAATGTTAGCAGAAGGGAAGGAGGAGGGTCGGAAAAAAAGCACCTTGCACGGCGCTTTTCTCAGGCTTGTGTTTCCATGGGCACAAGCTCTCCGGGGGGAGTGGGGGGGGGGGGGTAATGTCAGATCCTAACAGGTATATACTCCATATGTGTCCTCCTCTGTGCTCAATTACATCTTTGTAGGTTTTTTATTTCACTTATCAGCACGGTGAGGACTGCTGGAATGTTGTGATCTTTTCATTCCTCCTCCGGTCTGAAGGCAGACTCTGTTCTTAAACTATTTTTTTTTACCCCCCTCTCCTCTCCGTGAGAGAGGGCGGCACTCTGCCATCCGATCATCTGCCAGCGGAGTTACCCCGGTGCCAACTCTTTTTTTTTCAGTCAGACGAACAAACGCCTGCATTATTCAGGCTGCCATCCCTCTAGAATGGATCGTCTATCGCTCTGCCAGGCTGCTTTGGGTACACACTTACCAACAGATATGTTTGCTGTTCTCGTTAGAAGATATGTCTTTTTTCAGCTGAGTCCACTTCAGGCACTGTTCTTTACTGTGCTCGTCTAAAGGCAGGTGCCAGAAAGAATAGCAGAGGATCACTCTCACATCTTTAACCATATACTGTCTGCTGATTTATTGGACAGTGATAAGCCTGAGTGATATGCGAGTGCTGCTGTGAAGTGTTGATGCACTCTACCAACAACACGGGCAAGCAGACACACACACACACACACACACACACACACACGTCCCTGGATAAATGTGTTTACATAGCACGCTTGGTTCACAGTGCATTCTCACTAAGTGGCTGTTAAAACCCTCCTCTCCGCCTGGTTAATGGCCAAGTGATGATGTGCGGGAGGTCAGACAGTAGGCTGCGGTGCCAGTGGCCCAGTGTGAGTTGGTGTGACCGGCCAGCCTGCCTGCTGATCAGTGTCATTCCACCCACTGGTGTGTGTTGCCATCAGCACTCATGTTTTGGGGCAGAGCTGCACTCACAGATACAAGCAGAGCGTCTGGTCTTCTGCGGAGGCCGAGCAGAATTTGCTTTGTTTCTGCTTTACTAACAAAGCAGCTAAGATGCTCCTTTAGTGCACGCTAACTGCACCGATGATGAGGGATCACGTTTTTAACACAATATGGTCAGATTCATGTATTTTCATATGACATTAAACCTTATAAAAAACTGATGTTAACATTATTAACAGCAGGTTGGTACTTCAGTTTGGGATGTCTGTGGCTCGGTTGGTAGAGTTGTCGTCTCTCTACCGGAAGGTCGGGGGTTTGATCTCCAGCTCCTGCAGCAACATGTCCGATGTGTCCTTGAGCAAGACATTTAACCCCGGATAGCTCCTGCTGCTTTGTCAACGGCGTATGAATGTGTATGACTGGGATTGGTTACTTCTGTCACTTTACACAGCCCCCTCTACCATCAGTGTGTGAATGTGTGTGACATTTGGTGTAAAAGCGCTCTCAGTCTCATCTTGGAATCGAGAGCATTGTTACTTGGCCTTGTCTCGGTTTAAAACTGGGCGGCCACTGATACGTTGTTTTTCCTTGTCATTGCTAGAAGGAAAATAACTCTTTCTAAAAGAACGAATAACTTCATTCCATACAGCTGCAAATTTCCCGGTGTTACGGTGTAAGAGAGTTAAACGCTGCACACAAGTTGATGATTTTTCAGAGATAGTTATGGTCTTGGTCTTATCTCGGTTTGCCCCTGCCTTGGTCTTGGTCTTGACTCTGTCTCGATCCCTAAATGTTTTGGTCTTGTCTCGGTCTCTGAGCACTCTGGCCTCGGGTATGTCTTGGTCTTGGTTAATGTGGTCTTGACTAAAAAACTACTTAGATGAAGCAACTGTCTGCTCAGGGAAAGCTTAGACCACTTTTCCACAATTCTCATAGTGAACAACAAAACTTACAAAAATGCTTCAAAGTCTCTGTTCCATTTGCAGACTGTAAATTTAAAAAATTTGAATGAGTCAATACAGTTTGAAAATGAACTTTACTCCAAGGTATGACATGTTTTTTTTTAAATATTGAATAATAGCTGAGAGCCCCATGAGGTTATCGGCCTCAATGGCTGCTTTTAACTGGTGTGACTGGTCCGAGTGCCTAATAAGATTAAGACTCAGACCAGACATGGTTTCATTGTCGGTGATTCCACACTTGAACTCTTGACAGAGTATTTATTTCACCAACCAGGTTTAATGACTGAGCTCAAACCTGGCTTTAAAATGACTATGCTGCGGTTGCATCAGACTTCACTCCCATGTGCATGACTCGTCTCCTTTCCGAGACCAACATTTAGAACTGCTTTTAAATCTTCTGATGTCATTGTTATGTCACTTAGATGTTTGGAGAGATTCTATTCAGGACAAAACAGAAACACCACATGTTTATTTTCCTTTCGCCATGACATATAATTAATGTAGGATGTAGTGGTTGCAGGAGGCAGGAGAAGATTTCTATTCCTCAGCAAACAGACTCTTTAAACCCAGGGTGTCTATGAAATGTAAAAAGATTTTGCCTTAAGGAGCTGTTACTAATCATTTCCTTGTCCTACTTTCCCTGCTCACTGCTTAAATATCAGTTGTAAAGATAGTTATAGGTGTCTGTGTGTGAGGGGGGTATACGAAGGGAGTCAAAGGGCTTAAAAAGATGCTTTGAGATTGGTTGACCACATGTTGAGTCTTGAATTTAAATTTGTGTCTGTATGTGTAGATTTTCAATACCGACATGTCTAATTTTGAGTTTTCTCAGTCATAACCAAGCGACAACCTCCGGTCTTGTGAAATGAAGCCAAATGCAGAAGTGCAAAATCCTGCAGTTCCTCAAGTGTCTGCTTGAGGCTGGCTTCAGGAACACAGGAAGTCACATACACATGACTGGCAAAAAAAACAGTTTTTACAGCTTAAATAATCATGTTTACAGCCTGATACAAAAAAATAAATAGGTTTGATTATTTATTGTCATCACTGACACACACTGTACAGGGTGAATTTTTAAGTGTTATCCATAGTTAGGAGCGCAGCTGACATGATTGACAGGTGGGCGTGATGTAACAGTTCATCAAGAGGTTTAAAACCCGCCTCAGCTCCAGCTCTCAGTCTGTCTTTAGGTTGACTGAAAGATAGACTGAGACAGGATTTCCAGCATGGAGACTGCTGCTGATGATCCTCCAGAGCCCCCTGCAGGAACAGATGACTGACGTCACTCAGGCTTCATCCATTAATATTTACAGTTTATGGTCACAACGGCTTCTTAGACTGAAATCTATTGACTTTGATCATTTTGTTCTTTTTTTGACAATAACGGTGTACAGGTTTAAAAAGTGACAACTTTTAGCTAAATGTGTCACCAATTAAAACGGTCACTCTTTAATCCATAACACCGGTTAATGTTTATGTTAGCTTGAATTAATAATAAACAGCATTAACTGAATAACTGCTATCAAAGTTAGCGTCTTTTATGATCAGTTAAAGAAGTTAAGTTTTTGATTAACTGTGCATACCTCTGATAAAGCAACGCTTACATCACCTGTTATTTTGTGAACCCTCATTATATCATTGAGCTTCACATTTTGGTCGTAACAGTCTCATTTATATTTGGAGCCAGAATCAGCCAATCGTAACGATGGAGGGGACACAGGTAACATCCTTGTCCTAGATGACAGGTAGACTGAATGGCTACAGGCCCTCTGCAGCTAAGATGATCATGGTATGTTGGTGTCCGTCCAAGAAATAAGACGACAAGCTGAGCTGAACCTGATCGAGCGTGTGAACAATGCTGCTCTGTAGCAGTCTGTGAATATGTTTCTAAAGGTTTAAGACACACATCCCAACCATGTAAATATCCATGCATCCAACATTTTGACCCATAAACACCAAACACATAAAGCAATAGAAAGATCCAAAAGGGCTACAGTGAGGTTGTCTTTTTTGTTTTCTGTTGGATAAATGGTCAGAGCGCCACTGATACAATAATAGCTTCAGGGATCAGATAGCTTCATATGTCCACAAATGCTCAGATTCCAGACAGGTGGGATATTGTAGCCAAGTCTAAGTCCAGAGGGACGTCTTCTGGTATAAATGTGTAAGGGTTTCAGGGGCGAGGGCGGAGACGGCGAGTCCTCAATCACTTCTTTTCTTCTTAGTATGATGGAAATAAAGATGAGTAGGTATGTGAAGGAGGAAACACAACATAGCTCGTGCCACATTCCAGATTGCTTACTTTTATAAATGCTTTGATTATAGGACTGCTTGTATGAGGATGGAGTCTGAATCGATGATCCAGTCTTATGGTAACGGGACATTGAAGAGACACTGGATGATCCATCTCGGCTCAGGCTGACACATCATCACAACGGATCAGTTCTGGAAAAAGGCTCTTTGCTTAGCCAGTGAAGAGCCCCTCGATCAGGCACGGCTGGGTGCTCACAGCTATTTGACCAGAGATCCCATTTCTATCCTGCTGCTGTGGGAGCATACTGGTATCTACTCCTGACTCACCGCAGTGTGACTGAAGTGTGCCTTTAGTGATTTCCGTGCGGTTCCTATACCTATTAAATATGTATATAAATATGCATTATCAATTGATCAGATTGTGATGTGTCATCTAAAAAGGGTCTCTTGCAAACAGAGTGAGTTGTCATCCTGTAGCTGTGACTGTTACCCCAGTTTCTAAATGGTGGAGACCAAAACAAGCTAACAGACACGTTACTACTGGACTTAGTCTGTGAAATGCACCATGTCTCTATTCAGCATCATTCAAAGGACCCAGACTGCAAAGGAGCCAGTCCTCAGAGCATCCGTAGACTGCACAGGCCGATCTGAAATGAAACTGTCTGGTCTACAGAATGAGCACTACGAGGGATGCAGCCTCTGAAATGAACATAGCTGTGGCAGGAACATGGTTCAATACAAATGCTATTTCTGCCAGATTTAAGTCACAGTGATTGACCACACTCAGGATTTTGTTCACTGAATCAGAATTGGCTGTGAGTCTTTGACCATTTGTTCCTTTTTTTTCATTCAACACCACACAAAATCTTACCTCAGATCTACATCATGCAGTCTCAATTTGTAATGTACTGTTTCCACAGGGTTCAATGAGGTTTAAATGTATCTGATCAATCTTAACAATCTCCAAAGATGAAACTGCACACAAAAAGTACACAACTTTGGCAGTCACTAAGGGCTTCATGTGTTGTGTTATGGTTCAAGTCTATGATTTCTCCTTCCTGATTCCATCAAGAACAATATATGTATTTAAAAAATAGTCTTCACACGCTTCCCTGCCATCTCTGTAGCATAAGCTGGTCACAGAGTTAAATCAGTTTGGTGAAGCATCAGGAGTTTTTCCAGAGAATTATGGGTCACACAGGATCAGAACTTGGGTCGTTATATAATCCTCAAATGCAACTAATCATGCATGGTGTGTTCCCTCGATCTAACAACCTTGAAATCCAGTGCTGCAACATGTAAAAGATGTCCAAATCTCTCTAAAAAAAAAGCTAGTAGCTGTGAGTGTATTGTGGAGTTTGAAATCATTTCACCATCTGTTAAGTCATGTATCCTCATGCTAAGAGTGTCTGTGTTTGAGTTCAACACCGACATAGTGTATACACCAAGATCATTCCTCTTTTCTCTACCTAGACATTCTCACACTGAACTCTTTGTATGATTCTTCATCAGGCATTAGCATGGCTATATGGTATAGAAAGGGGAAATCACAGCAAGGAAACCACCGGTCTCCGTCCATTCAGTCCTGGGACTCTCCTGGCATGTCAATGTAAAGCCCTTATTCTGTTTGACTCCACAGATCGCGCCAGTCGGCCGTGCAATGAGATTACAGAAGCAGCAGTGCTTGCCAATCACACAACAGGAGTCGTGATACCCGACCCTCCCGGGCTCTCGCTGATGAAAAAAGCAATGAAATATGCAGACTTGTTGGAGCGTTTATATATGAGAACACACACATAGAAAGGCATGAATATTAAAGGATGATTTAAGCACCAGCTTGGTCATCTAAGGGTGACGGAGCAGTTTGAAAAGTTAAGATCAGCATGCACCACTGTGTTATGAATGTGCTGTAGTTGAGGGTAAAGTTATGCCTCTCCAGGGTTTTTGCAGAAGTTTGCTCAAGTTTACGCTTTCAACTGTTGCTGTGGCCCAGTGGGGTGAGATCACGCTGCAAGGCTCCAAAGCCCATCGCAGACTCACTTTGCCAAGCTGAACTGCTGAAAATATTTTGATTCAACAAATCCCCGCTGGTTTCATGCTATACCAGGTTTTGCTGCAGTTTTCTGTTTTTCAAGCCCAGTCCATAGTATCAGCAGAATAACTCACAGGTTTGCACAGAGTTTCTCAAAGGATGCAACATGCTGTAAAGGCCTATTTTTGTTTTTGCAGTGTGTACCAACCTCAGGGCCTGATTAGCTAAGAATTGATCCTTTTGTCTAATTCACAAAATATAAAGCGCTAATGATATTCAGGCGCAAACACGCCCCAAAACATTGGATCTGTTACAGCCTGTCTTAATAGCACAAGCGACGGAGAACATAAAAAAATACTTCAGGAGACAGCATAGCCTTTACGTTTAGCCGACAGCTGCATTTTTAAATACACCAGGTCACTGCTGGAGTCTCAGATGATAAAGAATAACAGAAAAAATAGTTTGACAGAGCTGTAAACTCATCCAGCTTGGCTGAAGTCATAGGTTTGGCTTTCCTACTTGACATAATAATCAAATGGTAATGTTAAAACGAGCATTAAATATTCCAGTTTTGGTCCTTAATATAAAAAAATGAATTCCTACATTGTGTACATACAATGTTTAACCCTAGCCTGTGTGTTTTTTCTTGTTACTGACTGTAATCCAACAGGAAGCAGGGTGTACAAACTACTTTAAACCCAACTGAGATTCGGTATTTATGCACGCTTACCAACTGTTTCTTTCTGTCCATCATGGACTCTCGGTTTACAGCTCTCCACTACCCAATGGTGACCCTGTCTGCTTAATGTCACACAAACAGTGTGAGGTGACATTACTGTGGACTAAAGTTACTAGTCAAACACTCAGCTGCTAACTTACACCATATGAGCTAATGTAAACATAACCTAAAACTATTTATATCTTAAAGAGCTATTAGGCTAATTTAGCCTAACATTGAAACAGCAGAAACATTGTTTTTACTCGCAGAGAGAAAATGAAACAATCTCACTACACAGCTATCATGTTAAACAGTAAACATCCATGATGGAAAGAATAAACTGTTAAAGTGCATAAATCTAGTAGGGCTCAACAGTCTGGTTCTGGAAGTAAAAATCCTGTTCATTGTTTCCATAGACGATTTGATTATTAGCCATAATGTCATAACCATCCAAAGTAGACTTACCACGAGGGTGAAACGATGGTTAATGTTCCTGTAGGTGACACAAGTTAGTATGATATCGACCTCGTTTTAAGAAACACAAGATTTATTCCTGATATCTGGAGGAAAAGAACTACACTACCCACGATCATAGAGTATCACAGCAACGTGTCGCTTTAGTGAAGCTAGCTGTTACCATGGCAATGTTTCCTGCCCCTCTGGCCGGAATGTTAATGGATAGTTTCACTAGCAGCCAACAACTAGCCATAGTACAACACTTGTATTAACAGTATAAACACTATAACAACAACTAAAGTTACATCTAAGAAGAATTGTCGGATGGGTAGTGTCTTGACTCCATACGAAAATGATGTACACAGTCTTATACCTTCGCCTTTTTCTCCATTTTTCAATGACGTTCTGGCGCCAAAACAAATATTGTAGAGTCTTATATAGTATTGGGGAAGCTGGTTGTCTTGGTTCCAGGCTTCAATCTCTTGATGTAAGGAATGGAGAATCTGAACCAGATAATCCAAAAAAGTGGGCGGTCACTGTTGAGCTCTGTGGCGCGATGTAGTCACATGGTCAAAACAAAGGTGCTGTGAATCTGCACTTGAGTGCTCTTCCGCAGCTGGAAGTGTTCACAATAATTTTGAAATTGATTGATTTCACAAGAGAGAGAGAGAGAGAGAGAGAGAGAGAGAACTGAATTTGGGGATTTTTTAGCAAGGAAAAATATACTGTTTGAAAAAAGTATATCAAAACGTTAAGTAAAGTTTCAAGTTTATTGGATTTCACTTTCAAACCAATAAATTCAATTTCAATCATTTTTTGAGATTCAATTCAATTATTCAAGTTGAGCGATTCAAATTCAGTTTCTGCTGGCACAAATTTCTGCCCCTAATAATGCCTCTTTTGAAATATGTTACATATTGTATTTTCTTAATTCCTCCTTTAGAACGTATACAAACAGAATATGTTTTCAATGTTCATTTAATGCTTTACATGTCCGTCTGTTCTGCTTTAATTCATGGTTATCGTCTTAAACTTCTTTTAGACTCATTTCTAACTCTAAACCAGCCTTCTGGATGATTACATTTTCACGGCTGTGAATGCGAAGCTTGAAATAATGTTCGATAAAAGTGGAATATTATTGAATTCATCTATTCACCGTGTAAGCTGTAAGTGCTTACAAAAGTTTTGAATCAATCCCCCACTCAAAATTGCAACTTATAATTACCATTGACATGAAGGAGAAATATGTCTGGGTATAGAGAGAGAGAAAAGTCAGAAGAGTCATTGAGTCGTGTCTGCAGCTGGGTTTAAAGTGCTGCTGAAAGCTGAGGCGAGCTGAGGGCTGCCTTCAGTGTTTTACATTCACATCAGTGTCCCTCATAAATCCCTCATACCTCTGTTGAACCTGATCTCCTTCATCCTCACCAGGCTCCGGCCTTATACCTGTGTTGATCTTTGTTTCAGTGCCCTGTCTGTCTTTTTATGGCAGAGCGATAGAACATGATTTACTGCCGTCCGGACCGAGGGGGTCCTGATGTAGAACCAGTTTTTTCAGAATGGGTTCAGGGTCAGAGCAGGAAGGATGGAGGTCACTGTATGCCGTTTTATTGCTCACGCAGCTCAAAAGGTTTCTGCTAGTAACTCGAGACAAAGCCGTCTGAGTGGTGCTGGAGCAAATTAGACCCTAAGAGGGGTTTCCTTATGAGTGTGTGTGTGTACATGTGTTCTCTACATGTTTTATGGAACATACACTATATACACTGCTCTTATACTCCCTTACTGCTTCATGAGCTTAATGTAGAAACTGCATTTCAACTGCAGTCCCTTCACTGAAACTTGATGGAATCAGTCTTGCAGAGAAAGACTACGTTTACATGGATCCCAGTTATGAGCCCTTTCACGGTTTTGATCATATTTGTGAGATGGCGCCATATGCACACAGAGAAACCTTGTTATTCATATCAGTGTATACATGATAAATATTAGAATCCCAGTTTCTGAATACTGCATCTTACTCATGCAGGCGCCTGTGATGTTTATTTTTTACACAAATCGCCGCTGGAGTTCTCCAGGTCGCAAAATGGTTCGAATAAGGGCTTACACTACTTTATATTTTAATTTTTTGCCTTTATTAAATAGGACAGTAGGACTGTAGAGATAAATTAAATGTTGGAAGGAGAGAGAGGGGGACGACATGTAGCAAAGGGCTGAGGTCGGATTCGAACCAAAGGTCACCGCGATGAGGACTATAGCCTCTATACACGGGGCACGCAACATAACCACTAGGCTATCGGCGCCCCCTTATTCTGCTTTCTAATATCAGGATATGATGTTTACATGCACAGACCATGAGAAACCTGACAGTACAGATTGTGGGATCTCTTTGCCCCCCCTTACGCCTCTGAGTCTGAATAGGGCTATTGTTTTACCATGACATGGGGGGTTGGATATCAAAAACTCTCGAGTTACCAGGCATGAAGGGCGAGGGGTAAAAGACATATTTACAAAAAGGCTACAGAAACATTTAGTGCAAATACAAGTCCTGGATGCTCTAACTGACATCAGTTATGATGTGATGTTTTCACCCTGCTGCTGCATCAGTGTGTCATTAACATTTCACTCGCTGCAGTTTCATGCATATTTTTTCTACTCTGATTGAAATGGTTCCAGCTGAAGATTTTTGGGTCAACTATTTACATGGAGTATGATCTAACAGTGGCTGGTGTTTACAAGCACTGACACATTTAATCTGAGCATCTCTGAAACTCCATGGCAAATGTTTGATCGGCTCCCCGGAGATAGACAACTGTTCTCCGCTCAGGGCTCTAATAACTAAGTTATGAAGTTGCTCTTAATCAACCTGGGTCTGAAGAGAACACGTCTGTGTTTCTGTAATGTAGGGGGGGGGGGGGGGGGGGGGGGGGGGGGCTCAGGGTCGCTCTGCACCATGAATATCCAAGTTAAAGAGAAAATAGAGTTTCATTTTCTAACATTGTACTTAAGTGTGAAATTCAATTCATCCATTCAACTCCAGCTGTGACTGGTCTACATGGGGTCAGGTTTCACTGCGGCTGAGGCAGCTTCTGTCATAACACAACTGGAGGGTCAGGGGTTCGATCACCACTTCCTTCAGCTAAATGTCCAATGTGTCCTTGGGCAAGACACTAACCCCCAATTTTCACATACTCTGTGCGCCGTGGTCCTTCAGCGCCACACACTACGCTGCCGTTCGCTTGCCACTCTAGTCAAAAACACGGCGAGTGCCACAGTCCATCTCCGGAACATGCAACCAGCGCCACTACGCTCTGCTCCGTTTCAAATACGCTGCGAGTCTATTTTCGACGGAGTCCGCTGCAGGCACGCTTCAAGCTAGACAGAATATAACAACCCGGACAGGAAGTCAGACAATGAGACGCACAGAGCATCAATTTCAAAATAAAACACAATGTACAGACTCACAATCATATTTTCCATCACTATATCAACATTACGTCAAAACAGGCACCGAATGAACCACAAATCATCCTCAGAAAGACAATGCAACATGTTGTTTGCATGTTTTTCTCTCTATTCCCGTGTGATCTTCTAGTTCTCCTGTGATGTGTGTACAGCTGCTCATGGCTGCGCTCTGCTGCTCACACGTTTAAGAAACGGATCCAGTCGGGCAGGCACCGTCCGACGGAGCAAAACCCAGGTGCTGACGGACCGCGGCATGCACAGTGGGAATTGGGGGTAACCCACACGTTCTGTCACTTATTACTAATGGACTCTTTACACAGCAGCCTCTACCATCAGTGTGTGAATGTGTAGGTGTGACCTGCGGTGTGAAAGCATTTTGAGTAGTCAGAAGACTAGAAAATGAATTTACCATTTCACTGCTGTGAAAATGGTTAAGTTAAGTCCAGTGGTATTATTATCCCCCTATGCCTGTAAAGTAAAGTTATAGTGTGTTCCATCTGAAGCCAAGCATCATTCAGAAAAAGTTACCAAACAGTTGAACGAAGAACTTCTCACCTCAGAGCCTCAGGTGATGCTGTCTTACATCAGCAGAATAAAACAACAAGTAGATGTAGAAGTGAGCAGAAAGCTGTGTACAGACCCTGAGGCAGCGGGCAGAGTGAGAGGACTTTCAAACAGTACTGACCTGCTGGAGTTGTTGAGGAAAAAGGCCAATGAAATCATATTACATAAAAACTCTATCTGATTAAAGGTCCAATCTGTAAGATATTTACTGAGTGAAATGATAAAGTGATCTTACTATATGATCAGACATTAAAGAAACATGCTATGTTGAAGTGCTGGCTTCTCTGACAACAATGCAGCAGCCAGTATGTCCTCCTTCTAACTTTAGATTCTGCTCCTGAATGCTCTGGATTTGTTTGAGGGAGGCGGTTTTAAGAAACCCCACTGTTCCGTTTTGGATGCCCCTCAGTTTGCCAGATATGAGAGCAGTTATCAGGTCAACAGGTGTTGCAGTGATGGAAGCAGCAAGAGAAGTGGTTCAGATAGAAGTGATTGTACCCGACCTAAAAAGCCTCTGCATGTTTCTAATAAGCTCCACAAGCAAAGCTATGATGATGATGATACTATTTGAGAATCAGGTATAAATGTTGTTTTATTTGTACATTTCCATAAAACTCAGTGTTCAAACAAACTTATTTCATTCAGATTCAAAACAAAACTTTATTCAGATTTTGCCAAAAAGTGAGTGCCATCATTTTTTCATCACTTGTAAGTGTAAATTAAGAACAAGGACTTTTGCATGAGGTGCATTCTTTGGGCGTTTTCTTAAAATCTCCCAGGTTTTTTATTGTGAAACTGCTCTGTTATGGATTTCATAACAATTATTTTTGATGTTATTTTTGTACTCGTAGGATTACAAACACAAGCACCTCAAATTGCAGTTAATCACATCACCAGAGAGGATCCAGTGAAGTTGATGGAAAAAGGGACCGACCTCACAGCCCATACTCTGACTGAGAGACGGGCTACCATGTCCTCTGCTGCCTCAGTTTCCATCCTTATTAAATCTGTATCATCTTCATGGAGCTGCAGCACTAAATTCCTGGGAGGCTTTCTTTAATAACAGAGTCCTACAGCTGTATCGGCACCTGGATCGACACTCGGCTCACACTGTTTTGTATTCAGCTCATAAGTCATTTTTCAATCAATACGTCTGCATTCAAACGCTCCTTTCAGTCAGAGTGTTCAAATCAATCTCAATTTCAATGTGTTTTTCAACATATTTGAAAATGATAATAGCTTTGTCACTACAAAACAATACACATATATATTCATATATTGAGCTTGAGTGCACAAAGTATTAGCTAAATCTGAAACACTAAGATTTAGCCTGATTTCATATCTCTGGCCTCTCGAAAAAGGACATCAGAGGAGTCAGTGACCTATTTCAGCTTCATATCAGCTGAAGGGATGTCTTATGATAGAGCGGCTGTGGCTCAGTGGTGGAGTCGATCATCTCTCAATTGGAAGGTGAGGGGTTTGAAGGTGCCACTTTGGGCAAGACACTTAACCCCCAGTGGCTCCCGCTGCTTCGTCTGCAGTGTGTGAATGTGTACAGATAGGATAAGTTAATATTGATGATAACTTAACACAGCAGCCTCTGCCATCAGTGTGTGAATGTGTAGGTGTGACATGTGGTGTGAACGCACTTTGAGTAGTTAGAAGAGTAGAAAAACACTAAACAAGTGTAAGTCAAGTCCATTAACCATTTAAAAACCAATAAAAAACAAACTAGCGCGCTTCAGATGTCTGCATTTCTGCTCTCTGATGACCTCTCCACTGATAGACCCCTCAGATTTGTCACAATGAGCGGTTGGCTGTTGCTTGAACATTTGAGAAAGAGGCCGCTGGGATCTAAACGGACGTCTCATATTATACTGGCGGGCTGAACATGCGTGTGTTTCTGTGTGTGTATTTATCACCGTGTGCTGTAGTTAACTGTCCAGCATGCTTTGAAGGGGCCACACCAAGTGAACGGGTCTTGGTCAGGAGGTTACCACAACAAAGTCAAAGCATATGTAAAGTATGTTCATTGACATTAGTATAAATTATTTTATTTTTAATCTGGGTGTATTTGTAGTTTGTGAATAAAGATTTTAACTTTGATAGCAGCTAATCAGTTCGTTCTGTTTTTGATTAACAGAAGTTAACATTAACGTTAACCGGTGTTATAGTTTAAAGAGTGACCATGCTAACTGGTGACTTTCAGACGAATGCGTCAGTGGTTGTCTTAGTTACAGACGTTTGTTTATACATTATAATAAAAGAAAAAAAAAAGCGGCTTTTGTTTGGACACTTTCTGTTTTCGACATCTGTTATAACCACGATAATCAAAAACACAGTGGGCCAAAAGACGCCAGTTAACATGGTCACTCTTTATACCGTGACACCGCTGTTATCAATGTCAATAGATTTGTGTTCTTAAGAGGCCATGATGACTTAGACCACTCAAAATTACACACACGTCTGTATTGGAAATCTACAAAAAAAATAAACTCTGTCATGGCCGCCAAGAGACGTAACATTACAACCGTAAAATGAAGGATTTATCTGGCTTTGATAATATATATAACACAGGTTTACATTTTTAATTAATTTAGATAATTTTACATAAACATTCTAATAACATTTGACATATTATAACATTAATCTTATAAATGTAGTCTCTTAAACATGAACCACCGAAGCAGTAGTTCATAGTATTCAGTATTTATTTCATACTAAGTTGACTTCCGCTGACTTTTCTGCCAATCACATGCAATCAGTCTCAAAGGGCTGCAGAGGGTTTTTTTTCTTCTCTTCTCAACGACTGAGCTGATCCATTTGAATAAGTGCTGGACGTAAAGGAGCCATACTTCCTCCTCTTGCTCTTAGTGGCAATTACCCAGCAGGCTCTCTGCTCTCACACTGAAGCTGCCTCTGTAATTATAGGCTGCTGGTACCGAGCCTATGGCTTCACTCTCAGCCGACCAGACTTGTGTAAGCAACGTATATATGTGCACACACACAGATGTCCATGCACACAGAGAGAGAGAGAGAGAGAGAGAGAGAGAGAGAGAGTGAGAGAGAGAGAGAGAGAGAGAGAGAAAGAGAGAGAGAGAGCTGAGGAATGTGTAGGAAACCATGGACACATCATTCATGCAAGCCAACTCTACATGCATAAAATCCCATGTGCTGCAAGTGTGAAGATAAAGACCCCAAGACATGGCTGAGACAAATGATTGTTGCAGCAGCAGCAGCGTAGCGCATGTTACACATGCACATGGAAGCCATTATATTCCCCGCTGCTGTTCCAAAGACTGCATCTCAGCAGTGTGTGATTATTACCCTGACCGGGCAGTACAGAAACCTTCAGCTATTCTGTTCAGGCTGCTTCCACTGTGTTTCAGGCTGGCAGTGCTGGTGGCATACAGATGTGCAGTAATAGAGATCCAGGTCAGACAAGGGTGAGCTGTGAGAGGAGTAAAGCAACAAACATGTTTAAAGGTATACTCAGGAGCGGTGTGAATCTCTCCTTTACAAGAGGTAGTAGGATTTCAATCGAGATTGGTAAGTTTCCCTCCCTTCATATTTAGACAAAATTACTTGGTTCTGAGCTTGAGAACTTTAAATAATTTGACAATTTTGGACGTTGCTTTCTCTGTGTAACACACCTAGCCACACACACCTACCTAAAGGAAAAAAAGGTCAACATAAAGACTAGAGATTAAAGAGTCCATATTCTGCCCTTTTTGGGGTTTGTATATTTAATCTATGTACCTACTTTTGTACGTTCACAATAGCTAAAGTTCTAAAAAAGTGTCTGTTTTCATGTACTGCTCCTCCTTGCTCCCTCTACGCTCTGAGTCCGTCAGCTACACTCTGCTGAGCCTCCACTGTTAGACCCCACGTGGGCCAAGTCTGCTCTGATTGGTCTGCCGATCCGCTCTGTCGTTATTGGTCAGTTGCTCAGCACGGTTCTTGGACATTTCAACATGAACTGCTGGGCTTGCCACAATGAACCAATGGGCTTAGATCAGTGATATCACACTGACAATGACGTCGGACTGACAAATTTTTATCGAGGGGGGCTAGAACCGAGCGTTACATGCGGCTAATGCTACAGCTAACAGGAGGAGGTAGGAGAAGCTGCGTTTCCGCGGACTTTGAATTTTTGCACATAGATGTGCCTAAACATGCACAGGACACTTGGAAAACACACTAAAGAGCATATAAAAACAAACAAAGCATAATATGGGACCTTTAAAGATGCTGAGCACAGTATGTAGACCAAGCTATGAGAACTTAGCGTCACACTCAAAGTAAAGTGTATAACATTCAAATGGGGCCATCAACTGGGACGTGTTAGAATTTAAGCGACTAATGCACTCGGATCTTTATCTTTCAGATCCTTACTGATTTGCACCTCTTATACTCAAGCACAGCACTATCACATAAAACAAGTGGAATCGAACTGAAGGTAGTCAATTTTGCAGTTACGCCAAAAAAAAAAAGTTTACTTTTACTTTTTTTACTTACTTTTTTTTATCATAACTAATCATTTCTACAATAATAAATCAAAAGCACCAAACAATCCACTGCAAGACTAGCGGTGGCACAACCAAGTAACATTAAGTCAGATTTTTTATAGAAAGCAGTAATTAAAATGGTCACATAAACATAAAAGCACTGACAGCCCTATTATATGTCCTAAAGGGTAAGTAGTATCATTACTCAGCATCAGTTTGTGTTTGTTGTCCTCAGTACTGTCCGGCTGCTTGCCATTTTATCTATTTAAAGGAGCAATATGTAACTCTGACACCTAGTGGTTAAAATGGGTACTGCAGTCAAAATTCAAAACATTGTAGAGAGCTGTCTCCACCTGCCCCCTCGATGCTCACATGGACATGCTCAGGTTGGCGGACACTGAAGCTTCAGTGTTTATCCAGCTCTGCATGGGTCTGTAAACCTTTCTGTGTTCTAACCTCTCTCCATTTTTCAAAAGCATCTCCAATATTAGAAACATGCAGAGGCTTTTTAGGTCGGGTACAATCACTTCTATCTGAACCACTTCTCTCACTTGCTTCCATCGCTGCAACACCTGTTGGTTTGTTGTTTGCCTGGCAAAACCGAGGGGCAAACATTCGTGTGGGGTTGCTGCCTACTGCTCTGGTCAAAACAAAATAAAACTATTCTACACCAGAATCTAAAGTTAGAAGGAGGACATACTGGCTGCTGCATTGTTGTCAGAGAAGCCAGCACTTCATGTTGTCTTAATGTCTGATGATACATAAGGTCATTTTAAGATTTAATTTAGTAGATATTTTACAAATTGGACCTTTAATCGAGAACAGAAGATGTAATTAATTACCTAATGGTACAGAAATGTACTTGTATTTCTGTGTTTTTTGTGGATACAATGACAAACAGCAGGAGTCCTGAGGACAACAGACACAAACTGATCCTGAGTAATAGTGACCATTTAGGACAGATGTTTGTTCCTCAAACCAGAACAACTGCTTTGAATAATGCTTGTATTCAATGTGCTGAGATCACATGACTTTTGAAGCTGCATTAGTATAAAAAGTAACCCTACCATTATGACTGAAAGCATGCATTTGTGTTCTTTGTCACTCCATCCACATTCCATTTATAATGTGAATCCATTAGAATTCAAGCCATCATTACAGAAACGCTCTGGGGTAAATTTGGATGTAATTCATGTTTGCGAGACATTTGCGATGCGCTATAAGTGAGAACAGCAGGGCTCCAGATATATTTTCTCTTTGTTTCAAATGGCTGACAGGTTGTGAGAATAAATAGAGCAGACTCTGCACCTCGGGAGATCACTGAGCCCTCTGGAGTCTCTGAAGCTAGTTTATCATTAATAAACACTTAGTAGTCCCCATTTCCCTCCATCCTTCCCTCTCCCCTCTCCCTCTCTCTCTCCCCCTCTGTACCTCCATGTCTCCATCTCCGCACAGGAGATGAATCATTAACAGTGTTTTCTACAGACGAACATGCCTACAAGCTGAGAGAGGAAAGAGAGTGCTATACACATCCATACAGCAAAGGCAACATTTTCATCTGCGTATTTAACATAAGGAAGACAAAAAAAAAAAATAACATCCAGGAAGTCATTTAAAGTATAACTCCAGCCTCAGGTTTGAGCCTAACTCCATCCTCTGCACCATTTTTAAAACCCTTTATAGTGGGCTAAGTGCTTAGGAAGGGGTGTGGTGGTAATAGTTAATGTGTTGCTCATGACTTTAAGTAGAGAGTGTTAACATTACATATAAATGGACTATGAGGAGGCTGCAATAGTATGCCTCTAGATCAGTGGTTCTCAACTTGTGGGTGGGGACCCAAAAGAGGGTCATGGAGCTGTTTTAAGTTGGTCGCAAATGTATGCCTGGAAAAATAATTGTTGCTAGGAAAGACCAGTTGAGAACCACTGCTCTAGATGACCCACAAAGGCAACTGAGAGCATCAGAAAAGAAAAGGAACTATTTGTATATATTTTTAAAATTTCAGCAGGGTTGCCAGGTCTAGCAGCTATCCTGCAGGATTGGGCTAATTCATAGGTGTTGCCACAGGTAGATTTTTTTGTCTGTGGGGTGAGTGGACCTATTTCGAAATATAAAGTCAATTAAAAACAAAGATCCACATCATAAATAAACTACTTTGTTAATGCACAAATCCAACCAAATTGACAAGCAGATAAGCAGGTACACATGGAATATGTCACAACCAAATACACATGCACACACAGACACACATTTCCGCCGTGCCAGCACACACGAAGTTCATGCTTCATCTAACTATCTTCAAAACTTTGCAAGCAAAGGAAGAAGCAAGGGTGACTTTGAAAGTATTCTTTAAATGCATGTAAAGTAAAAACTCTTTATTTATGTTGTCCAGCAGGGAGGAAGAGGAAAAATAAAGGACAAAGGGACTGAACAACAGGTTAATTGTGATTTAGCGAATCGACAATAATAGGAAAACAATTGTACTTTGTACTATATGTGGTGTGGCAGGGGTTTCACAGCCTTATTTGAATTCTGGCATTGGGCGGGTTATTAGCTGATGGGTTAGTTTGGAGCTGGTTTTGATGTCCAATGGAGAGAATCACAGTTGGCAGACCAAAATGGACTTGTTAAAAAAAAACCTGCAAAGTTTCACAGTGAATGGTATGTTAGCCAGTAAAAAGGGGGAAGATAATACTGCCTACACAAGTAAAGAGCAGATTCAGTGAATAGATATATTTATTTTATGTTATAGGTAACTCCCAGGTGGTCAGTTTTGGTGCATTACATCTGATTTCAGATGAAGTCAGAAATTCCAAGATGCCAGTAGGAAACACCCCCTGAAGTGGAAACGCTGACACTGAAACTACGAGGAACTTCTGTAACTTGAGCTCAAAATCCAAGATGGCTGCTCTTTGCATCAACAGTAGAGTATAAGCTGTGCGTTCCAATGTTTATTAGCAGCTTAGTATAGTTTTTGTGTGATTAAATCAATCACACCGTTAGTATCGTGCAAGTTCTATCTGTGGACACGTCATGTTGCTGTAGCATGCAATGTAGTGTTTGGTTATCGCTTGATATTAGCTAACACAACAAAGGTACTCCTGGAGGCGTCCATGATGCTTGTTACCAACTCTTAACTGGAACTTGGTCAACTGGTGTGATGCCATCCCCAGCACTGTCATCCAACTTCCAAGGTAAATGGAGCGCACCATTTATCGAGCAGTTTATATATCCATCCTTCCATTATCGATAGCACTTATCCCGTTTGTGGTGCATAGGGCTGGAGCCGATCCCAGCTGTCATTGGGCGAGAGGCGGAACACACCCTGGACTGTTTGCTAGTCAACCTCAGGACTGACTTTTAGAGAGAAACAAGCATGTCTTTGGACTGTGGAGATGTCTTTCTTTCTTCCTTTCTTGTAAAAACTCTCCTTATCAGTCCTCACTCACTTGCAAACAGCAGTCGATGTGTGATGTTGTCTCATCAGGAATGCTTTAGTATCTCACAGGGCTTTGGCTATGAATAGGTTGCTGTGAAGGTGGAAACCATGACCTTGGCGCAAACACCATTGTGCAAGCAAGTCTGTTGCTACATACAGCAATCCATAATACCTGCATGGATATGGGTTTGGCTTCACAGTGTTTTGTAAAAGAACTGTGGGTCGAAATAACTTAAATATCAAGTAAATAACAACAAGATGCAACTTTCTCAATCTGGTGGCCAAAAGGTTCAAACCGAAATGTCCTCGTTCTTTTTTTGTTTGAGATACAGTTTACTGATTGGTTGAAATGGTTCATGATGTGTTTCATTAAATGTCTTTATTACAAGAGAAAGATCATGCAGGAGGGAGCAGCAGAGGATGTTTAAAGAGATCGGGATACACGGTTGGACTAGGGGTGTGATTCATTCTTGTTATAGCTGCTCAGTGGAAAATGAAGCCATAAGTTTGACTTTATCACCCTCCTCTTACAGATAGCGTCTGATCATGCAGCCCATAGAGCAGGCGTACTGGTGTTTAATTTAACCCTACCAGCCCACTCCTGGGGCTAGAATGCATAATGCAGATCATTTTTTTAACTCTACATTCAGCTGTTATTGTACAAGTTAAGAAGTTAACATTTTATATTAAGGTTTTTGTATTGGAAATAATTGCATTTTAAATCATGTACCAAAGTCTCTTCCATTATTTGAGTTAGAAGGATTTATGGGCAGCTGTCATCACATGATGGCCTCGGCTTGGTGTACTTTGTGTGTCATACAAATCCAGGTTAGAATATTACACTCTCCTCTCAGGTGGTGTACCACTGAGAACAGAAATCACATGTTGGCTTGAAGAATGATATCAAGATATCTGTCCCTTAACAATATTCTGAATGTGAGAGGATGCTAGCGTGCTGTGAAGTTTTCAATCCCATATGAGAACACAAAACCATGTGTTTCAGATGCAACCTAAGTCCTCTGCTGCATGTCATCCCCCACTCTCTCTCCCACTCTCTCCCCCGGTGTTTCCTGTCTCTTTCTCAGCTGTCCTATCCATTAAAAGGCAAAAGTGGCTCAAAAATGTATTTTTTGAAGTGTAAGACATAAGCCCTGATTTTCATTGGATATTTATTTTGATTTGTGTTTACTTTTAAACCTTCTGACTAACTGGAAGCTCTGTGCTAATGATAACACGTTAGGATGATTCTAAGGGCCCATGACTGGTTGGGGCCCTAAACAATATTGGAAAAGTATTTTCTTTTCTGTATCAATTTTGTTTATGGGGCCCAAAATCCCTGGCAGCGCCTCTGATAACATGTTGTACCATAGTTTGTTTTTACACTCACTACATTCACTGATCTGAACACAATGTATATGTTTATACCTGACTCGATGTACATTCATACTGTACAGAGCTGTTTAGGAGGAAAAGGTTAAATACAGGGTTGGTTTCTGTTCTGAAAACGAATGACACGTTGTCCAAATACGTACAGTATCTTAAAGAAAATCTCCTTCAGCTGCCATTTACATCTAAATATACTGTAATTACTTGTTTTGTTTGAGTCCCGCTCAACGAAACCACTGACGATACAAATAGCATTAGTATAATAAACAAGACTTAAACAAAATAACTCTATATGTTTAAGTTTAGACATTTTGTTCTGAAAGGCTAACATGTTGCACTGGACAGATGTGGCAGAATATGAGGTGTAGAGACTAATGAGAGTCCAATGACCTTCATTTAATTATTGTAAGAGCATCTGTTCTGGTCCTTATTCCTGGAAAGTACAATGATGCCACATGGAACCACATCCCTAACAGGTCATCCCAGAAACTGATGGAGAAAATGAAATGGATGTAGGAAGTGTAGAGCAGCACTCGAAACCTCTTCACAGCTGCTTAATGTGATTTGTCCAAAGCTGCCTCTTCAGGCCAAGCTCTGCACTCTATTGTCCGCTGGACCTTCTGCTCCCACTGACCTGCCTGCCCTCACCTTTCACCTCCATCCATCACAGCATCACAGCTGCAGCGCTGCTATGATGAACTCTGAGTTTTCTTAAGAGGGAAAAAAGGCTTCCCTGTTTTCTTTTTTGGCCGGAGGATATTTATTCAAGACAGACAGCGGTAAATAACACTGCCGAGCTGTGGAATATTATAAGGTCTGTCTCATGCTGGGTTTAGTCCCTGCTTGAGCAAAAAGCAAAAGCAAAGAGAGAAACGAAGATTAATGTAAAGGTAAGAAAGGAGAAAGTGAGGATTGTCAGAGAAACCAGAAAAAGGAAGTGGAGAAGATAAAAGAAGGCTTCCTCGCTGTGTACGTCCCTCCTGCTCCACTGCTGGGTAATATAAACAGTGGAGATAAGCTTTAAAATTTAACGTCCCCATGCATCCGTTTCCATTTCAAATACCGCTCTTGTAGAGAGTGACCTTCATTAAAATTCATTGAGATGGTTTCCCCAACAGATATCCTCACAGGGCGTCAATGGCTTTGCAAAACATTGCTTTTTTTTTAATGCCTTCCCCACAATAGAAAATGAAGATGTTTTCGATTGCTGTTGTTTTGTGACGTGCGACAAGAGCTACATTTCATCCACAATCGGGGACCACCAACAGCCTATCACAGCGCAGTCCTGAGCTGCGGGCATCAATCATGAGAGTGCAGGCTGCGCTTCCGTCTGTTTTCGCTCTTCTAAGGGAAGGGTGAAAAAAAGGCTTTGACAAGGGTCCATTATTCAGCAGCTCATCTGCTGTCGCTTCGCACATCACCTGTCAGCCCGTCAGCCAGCTTCGTAGCCAGAGGTCGCCATCGGTCGCCATCGGTCACATCACTGAAATCATTACAGCCAGGCTCCGGGCTGTGTATTCATCTGTTTAACAAGGTGCTTTTAGATGTCACTCAGGAGTGCTGGACAGTAAGAGACTATCAATTAACACCAAAAGCAACAGTTGACTCTACTGGTTCAACAATGATTTAACTCCATTTAACTTAAACGTTTTATTGAGATGTAATTTTCTTCACAACTTAAAGAATTCAAATCTCTCGATGATAAACCTCCAACCCTCGACTTTGAGCACCTAAACAGAATAGACGGCTGACCACTTCGACATCGGTGGTGATTCTAGAGTCTGTTGAGGTGGCCCCTTCAACCAGTCTTCATCACCATCATGTTATAAATAATCTGACCAAAAAAATGAAGCATATCTGACACATTAATGGATTGTTGAGATCTTGGGGTGAAATATGTTTGTGGGGTATTTTGCAGTATGAGCTCTTTTGCGGTCGGGTTGTTTTTTTGTTTGTTATTTTGCGTCATCTATATTCTTGCTGTTGTTTATCTTCCTCTGGGTTTGCTCTTCTGGGTTTGCTCTTCTGGGTTTGCTCTTCTGTTTTTGCTCTTCTGGGTTTGGGTTCTTTTGCTTGTTCTTTTTCTGCTTTTGCTGTATGCCAAAGCACTTTGTAAACCTGTGTCTTTAAAGGTGCTATACAAATAAAGCTATTATTAATATCAAAATATCTGACTGAAAACAAGACTGAAAAAACCTACTGTGTAGATACACTGAATGGGTTTTTGTTGCTCTTTAGAAACATGTTACTTTTCTCTTATGGATAAAAAAAAAAAACATTACATTTAAAGAGACACACACACCAAAACAGAGCGTTCTGAGAGAGCTGGTTTATACAGGGTCACAAACCTCCTCTGGTGCTTGATTCATGTTATATTTTGACCAAAGCACAGCACAGATGTTTCATTTAGACCACAGGGGACTTGTTACGCCGCCACACAACCCCACAGCTAAATGCTATCCTAGCGCCTAACGCTAAGGCCAGTGAGCCCGTAACTTAATGCCTCTCCTTACATGTTGCATAAATGTGAAGGTGTATCCTGCCTTACCTGAATGTGTGTACAACTGTCCTGTCTGTTTGAGGGGTGTGTGTAGGTGACTCACCGCTAAGATCCCCATACGTGCCGCGACCAGCTCACTTGGACAGCCCGATCCACGTAGTCACTCCTCCGCCAGCCCTCTCTTTCATATCAGTTTAGTTCATGTGCAAAAAGAACCCGTGAAGTGTTGAAACAAAAACAAACGTTACTTCAGATTCAGTCTCTCAGGTGTCTGCGTCCTCGTGGCATCTCTTCGACTCGAAACCAATTTCCACCGGCTCCTCCACAGGTGCTGCTAATGAAGATTACAGAGACAGAGCCACCACACCTCCCTCAGGTGTGTCATCAATACTGACCCTGCTTCTCCTCCTACCAACCACACCTACCGCTAAAGACACTGAAGTGAATCCTCCTAAAGAATTATCATAACAGGACTGTTATGGACCCCACACTTACTTCTTCAACAAATCTCTAAAAACTTCAACATCGCCTTCAACCACAAACAAACTCAACTCTCGTCCTCCTTCTTTTACATCATTTCTTTGTTGTATTGTTTTCCTCACCTTGTTTTGTTGTTGTTGTTATTCCTTGTTAAGCGTCTTTGAGTATTTAGAAAAAAGTCAAATTTATTATTATTATTAGTAGCAATTATGTGTTAATGACGAACTGATTTTCCAGGTATAGAGGTTGCCTACTGTATATAGGAACAAGAAAAATTCAGCACCAGCTATATAAGTTAAACCATGACATCCAGGATATCACGTCCAGGATGAACCACTCTCTTCTTCTCCTTCATGTTTGTCTCTCTTTGCATCATGATCAATCAAGATTCTGCTCATATAGGCTGTAAATCTGCTCTTTGTGCATCTTTCTGCAGGATTAATGCTGCAGGAGAAGAGGTTAGAGGCAAGCAGCAGACACAAGGGAGATGTGGTTGTGAGTGTGTGTGTGTGTGTGTGTGTGTGTGTGTGTGTGTGTGTGTGTGGGGGGGGGGGGGGGGGGGGTAATGGAGGTGTAGGGGTGTTCACTAAGATTTTTTTTTAAAAACAGCAATATAAAAAAGTGTGAAGCAGCAGAGGCGAATGGAAGGCTGGAATTTGAAATGGCATTTGTGATAAGGTGACATTTAGAGATATCTGAACTCTATCTCCTTTAAATGAAAAAAGGTCTTATCTTGATTGAGGAAAAAAAAAAAACCCTCCGTTAGTGGTAAAGGTTTCTAAATTCGAATCAGAGACATTTCGAACATTTGGATCAGGTAATTGTCCAGAGAGCTTAAAAAAATCAGTAAACCCACAAATGAGTCTCTCTGCTTGCTGTCTGTTGTCTCTCATTTTTATCTTTAGAATAAAATGATGCTTGTTCTTTTTGAAGCTGTATGATACACTTTAAGTATCACGATGATCATCTGGTATTGATTGGAGTGCTAGCATTGAGTGTCAAGGTCGACAAAATAAGCGTTAAAGGCAGAAATAGTTTTCCCTAATTGATTTTGTTTTGATGATCTTGTACCAGGGGTCACAGCTTAGCCTCCCAACTCTTTTCTATCCAACATGACAAATCAACACAGACCGTAACTATGGAGAAGCATGCAATCATCTCCCTCTTTCCCCAGCCCGGTCCTCTGTTTAGCACCCTTCCTCCTGCCTGTAGACAGTAAAGGCCCTGTTGTTGTCAGATAGTGACGGAGCATGTGTAGTGTGGGAAGGAGGAGCTCAGCTGTTCATCCCAGGGAACTCATCTCCCCTCCCGTTCCGGTCCTAGGTGAGCCTCAATACTTCCCCAGACCTCCCTTCCCTTTTGGCTGCCATTACCCAAACTAAGCTCATTTGTCCCCCCCAATAGACCCATGATCTGCCTTTTGTTCGGGCCCCAACCTCCCATTCATGTCCCCCAGGAGAGCAGACAAAAGAGGAAAAGACACAGGCCTGAACCCTTTGCCCAGACAGACTGTGGTAAAGCGACCATAAAGAGATGCTGGGCTTGAATGGAGCTGCGCTGTGATGGGGTCTCTATCTTGAACTATAGCCTCTGTCTGTGAGGATGTCCTCCCCTTCTCATATCTGCAATTTGTGTTGAAGGAGGTGCCAATTGTTGTGGGCATGTTTTCGCTAGCTGTAATCACTCAATGCACTGCATCAAAAGACACACATTTGACAACGTTCAAAACACATTTGACAACGTTCAAAACACATTTCACAATGCTGGCACTAGAACAAAATTTCGTCTTTAAATATCATTAAATGCATCATCATGAATAATCCCATAAGGGACGGGCCATGTTGAGCGGTTAAATAGTTCGACAGTATATGTATGGCAGGGTTTGTTGCAAATAAAAAACTATTGCCACACATACAGGAGGAGTAGCGAAAGTATTTGAAGTAGGTTAGCAGGTATTGCATGTTTGATTGGTTTGTTATAGTAATGCTGTTAACCACACATTGTTGCCCTATGTCTCAATTGTGTATGCAGAGGTCATCCTGACTTGACCCCTGCCCTGGGAGTATTTGATCACCTTAATCATCTACAAAGATAACAGCAGTTTGGACATAAGTTTAGAATAAATAGATATAAAACAAAGAACGTTCATTTAGCTTATTTGTGTGTCATTCAGCTCATATTTTAAACTAGTTTTTCAGTTAAAAATATATTCTGCTGCCCTAAACGTGAAATCCTTCTCTCATCACTCAGCAGTAAGTGGCACAAATAAAGGGATGGGCAACCTTCAGACTGTCTGCCTTAAAGCTCTTCATACCAAACGCAGATGAAACCAGAGGCATTTAGTTGTGTTAACTTAGCCTGAATAAGAACTTGTTCTGAATTTAAAGGGCGCTCTCTTCCACCCGGCGCTAAGCTTCTTAGCCTGCAGTGAAGGTAGCTTTCCGATTTTCCACCTGACGCTGTTGTCACTTCTCAGCTCGCGCCAATGTTAGTGCCTAGTTTGTCTTAAAATGAGGCGCACATTCTCTTATACTACCTGTACTTCCTTTATAACAGGGTCAGTAATGAGTACTTAGATACTGTAGTATGCGATGAGTACAATGACATTGATGTTATGAATTCATTACTGTGATAATGACTGTTATGAGTCTTTTCATGAAATGGACTGGAATGAGACAACGAAATTGACTTCACTTTACTTTTTTATTTATTATTAATATTATTATTATTATTATTATTATTATTATTATTATCATTATTATTATTATTATTATTATTATTATTATTATTATTATTATTATCATTATTATTATTATTATTATTATTATTATTATTATTATTATTATTATTATTTAATGGTATTTCCTTATTCTGTACTGTGCCAAAGAATGAAATAAAAAACAAGTTGAAAAAAAGAATTGAGGCGCGCAGGTGGCACGTCCATATCTTGAGGATGCAGAAAGCAGCAAGTATGTCACAGCGCATTTCTGCTTTTTAGAAGGCACATATAAGAAAGATAGGCAGACATATATGAGTTCACAACAGATTCCACTCTACCCCCTACACGCACAGTGATGCATAGCAGAGATCCCATCGCTCACAATTTTGCATTTGCTGATACATTCAAATTGAGTTTTGAATGTCAGCCAAGACAGAGTGACCGATAACAAGCTCTCCACCATCCACGCTTACTCCAAAGCACGTTCAGTCTAGAAGCACACACACACACATGCTCTCATGCAACAGAAAGTTGGAATTGTTAATGAACTCGAAAATATGAGTGCCACCGACAATCGTGCCCACAGATATTAAAACAGACAGTCCTCTGTCCAACATGTACTCATTAGCTAACATGATTCACGCTAATGTCTTTTTGATATTCAGGACACAGAACATATGAAGAATAGATCATGTCAAAACCTGTCGGCATGTATTGACAGTTCAATGATTAAAGGCAGGGTTGGTCATTTTCTCCTGATTTACTTTTTAAGATTTGGGTTGAAATTGTCTTTAGGTCGGGGTTTGAGTGGGTGTAGACGGAGCACTGAGGGAATGCTACTTTCAAAATCATGCTCGTTTTTTGAAAATTACCGACCCTGCCTTTAATTTGAGAAGGCACTGGTGTTGTGGGAATGATTTGGCGAAATGTAACTTCAGTCTCCCGTCAACATATGTCACATAGTTCATACAGTGTGTGTTCATGTGCACAATGAAAGGAGAGACATTACATGAGCCACCAGTGGTTGGTTGGATTCATGATATACCCAAAACACACCTATGGACAATCACGGGACCTAATCCAGCCTTTTCGCACCCTGTATATATATCCTATCCTATATCCTTCTGATCAAGCAGTAGTGTACAGATGTTTAGTTTTTTTGCATCTTTTTGAAACTGCAGCTGCATTGTGAAACAAATATTTCTGCTGTGCTCTTTTAGAAATGCTGACTTGTCAACTTGAAGAAGATAATCTCTACATTTCTTGTGACTTGTCTATTTAGACGTGTTTTTTTTCCTAAATATAAAATCTCAGTGTCAAGCTCTCAGGGCCACCATGGCAAACAGTGATGAGTGTTTGCGCTCTGTGTCAGTGTGCTGAGGAAGCAAGATACAAGACTTTAAATCCTTTTTTCTGCGGCGGAGCAACTTGCTTGTGATAGTGAAATATCAACCCTGGATCCTTGTTGTCAGATTGAATCCTGCAGCTTATGCTGCTGTTATGGTGTGTGGCACAAATCACATCATAGTTAAACCATAAGCTATATTACTGTAGCTCAGGCTTTATAGGCTTGTAGAAATACTCTGAACTCCCCGACATGGTAATCTACAAAGCAATTCAGGCTGACATATGCAGTAGCTGTGTATCTGTCTCCACCTGTGTGGTGTTAAATATGAGCTGGGGTTCAGCTAGGAGACAACGGGTGGGATCTGCCATACTGTTCTATAGGGGCTGCTCTGCAGCTTAAAATAGAAGAGATAAGGACCGAGTCTCAGGAGGCATACATGCTGTTACATATTACAAAATTTAAAAAAAAGTGATGTGGGATGATACATGATCTATGTGGAAATGAGGCGTGCAGAATTGTGAGCTGAAAATGAGGGCTTTCTAGAGATAACTTGGCTCATTCAAAATAGGGTCTGCAGGGTATTACAACCCACCAATAACTAAATAGCATCCTACAGCATGGTGCAGCTATTTTTCATATTAAACAGTTCTCTACCCTAAAGTTCCCTTTTATCTTAAAGCAATCTAAAAGAAAATTCAACAATTACCAGTGAATGAAATGAATTCCCAGAGAAGTCAGGCATGACAAGTGTCTGAACATTTGATCGTTTCAACAACACTGAAAAACTAATGAGCGAAATAAAAAGCTTTACAATAAACCAGCAAAATAATTGCTTCTCCTACTGCTTCAGAGGCTCATCCCTCTCATATCTAGCCTGTTTCTAAACCAGAACTAAGGACATATGAGCAGATCACACAGAACTTTAAGCCTCAGTTATATGTGACACGTTGTTAGACAAAGATCCTCAGTGGCACAGTTCATTAAGATCTGTTATTCTTCCTCTGGCCGCTGAGGTTGGTCGATTCAAAAATATCCCACAAGAAAACAGACAAAGGGCTTTCAGACTTGCAGGAAACTCCTGAAAAGCTCCTGATATTTCCAGGAGGAGCTGCATGTGTGAACGCAAAAAGCCGCATTTTTCACTTGTACGTCACCCGGAGTTTCTCCTGCCAGACCCCTAGTATCTTAACGAGCGAGAACGCAGCAGGATATTATCCGGAGAATTCACCTCTAGCCAATAGGAGGGGGAGAGACATTTCCTGTGACTTGAGCCGGTGGCTTGAGTGTCTGCTTGCAACCGCTACGATCTCTGTGCACGTAATTTAACGGCTGCATGTGTGAACAGCCAGGTCAGGAGAATATCAGGAGCATTCCTCCTGAAATGATCTAGATAGTGTGTATATGTGAAAACAGCTTTGTGAGTTGTGTGATTTTGATAAAGTGGAAACAGAGTCAAATTTTATTTTGCACTATTTGCAAAATAGTGTATGAAATGTGAAATATGAATAAAGTTTGACTTGACTTGACTTCATCTTTACTGTATAATAATAATCATTGAAATGACATGAAAAGCATTTACGAGACGTAGGATCAGACAAAAAAATGCTGTACAGTCATGCACTAATCGGCACACCTGGTCGCCCTAGACCGGCTTATATATCACGATACAGTCTGAAGACCTGGGTTATATTCATGTCATCATGTCTGACAGTTTCTAATGAGCAGTGTGAGCTTGGGTGACTGAAGCAGCTGTCAAACGCAGCCGGAGTCAGTGGAAGAGGGTGCCAACTGTAGCAACACAAAAGGTTTGTGGGAGAATGTTTGTAGGGTCAAAGGTCAGGGACCACAGCACAGAAACAAGGTACTGACGCTGCACTGAGGACGTTTATTGGCCATTAATGCAGACGGACAGCAGTTGTGACTGTGTGTGGTCTGAACAATCAGTGCCCTTGCATGCTCCAAACATCGCAGTTTTGAGAAATAGAAAGTAAACTATTTATTTTCAGGCCACACTCTGCAGAGAATCTCTATTTCACATTTGGAAATATAGTCATTTTCTCTCTTTTCTGAGCACGTTTCAGACTGTGTTCAGCCCGGCTTGTTATTAACTGGAGACAGAGCGGGACAGCTTGACTGACTTTCTTCAGAGGTGAAATACATCGACACAGCGTGTTTACATGCATCATTCTGATGAGTCATGTATTCTATAACCCAAACATTAAAATGACTGCTTGTAGTTTAAGGAGGAGTTTGTTCTTTATCCAGTCTCTCATCTGTTTAAGACTCTGGCTGTCAGTTGCACTTAATTTGTCTTCTTCAGGCATGATGCATTTGATTTAATTTAATGTACAGTATTAAACATAAATGTTGCCATTTGATGATTGTACCAGAGCTAGTTTACATCTGCAGTCCCTCGACATGTCACAAATAAAACATCACATGGTTGGGGTGATGCTAGCCTAGCGGTTAGTGCACCTAACACACACACACACACACACACACACACACACACACACACACACACACACACACACACACACACACACACACACACACACACACACACACACATGCAGTGATATAAGATGAGTGGTTACAGATTTGAGCGTCTTTCAGCAGCATTTTTTAGAATGTTTTTTAGAATTACATTCTTCATATTGTCTGTCAGAGCAAGACCACTCAGTTGTTACTTTCACACAGGAAGCTGACTGCCCAAAGACAGTGCGATGAAAGGATACAGAACCATCTCTGGTGGTTTTTATGGACTCCTCTGAGCCAAAGTTTAAAAAAATGATGTAATGGCGGTGGCGCCTCCGTCATTACGCTTTAAAAATTCCTCTTCAGAAACCAATGGCAGACATCAATGAGATTGCTTCCATGTTTGATAAAGTCTATGGTACAGATGTCTCACTCTACAGAGAAAATACATTTGTTTCTAAAAAAAAAATGTAACACAGATATCCTAACAAGTGACCTCCAGACTTCAGATCGGTGTCTATGACCTCTAAACAATCCCTATTAGACGAGACAATCTCTTTTACAAACATCATGCATATTGCTATTCAAACACATAGACGCTAGAAAATCTAAACAAACGCTTGGTGTCTCTGTGCCTCAGGTCTCATGAAAGCTTCTGCCGGGCCCGTCTTTTCCCTGAGTTATGAATTATGGATCACTGCTAATAGGCAATTTCTCTCTTGTTTAACTTATTGTGGCTTTTTACTGAAGGCAGCCTCGACTTGGACTCACAACCTCAGTGTGCATCACACACATTATACTTCCTATCACTATGTTATTCTATTATTATTGCATTACAGAGGCGGGGGCTTCAGATGTTGAGGGAGGAGGAGGTAGAGCAGGTCTCTGGCCAAGTGACCCTCCCTGAGGACTTAACCCACACTGTCCCACCTCACTGCTGCATAATGGATGAAGGACAGACTTTTGGAGGGTGGTGGGGGGTGGAATAGGAGCGGGGCCCTTATTACCTTGTGATTCATTTTTAATGAGGTAAACAGGTCTTTCCAGGTCACCTGCGAGCTTACACACACCCATCGCGGGTGGTGTGCCTTCCTTATTGCTGCCCGCTTTGACATCCTTCATGGCTGCAGGGGCTCCATAGTATAATTAGGTCTCCCTGTCATTGACAGTAGTTGTCTCTCTTCCCACCGAGTCCCTTCCCTTTCCTTCAAGTGAGACGCCACCAATTACACAGTGGCAAGAAGACCTTATTATAAGCCCTCCAGGCAACCTTTGCCTCACTTTTCCTCTTGCTGCCACTAGATGAAGTTTTGCAGCTGTGTGTGATACACTGTGAATACCAGCGCCGCGATTAAGTTGCTCTGTTTGGTGTCATAATTAATTTCATCGCACTTTGCTGCACATAAACTGGATTTGAAATAGGAATGTTTCACTGAAACCACATTTTAAAGAGAAAAGAAAAAGCTGGTCTGTCAATACCCATTGTTATTTCCAATCTCATACAACACCAGTGCTGTACCATTCAGAGCAAGTAGCAGGTACTTCTCTCTTTTTGCCTGGCATATTATTGTAGCAAATGTCTCCGCCGGTGTATATGTTAAAATGACAGTCGATAAAAGTGAACATTGTTGTTGCTCTAATGGAAATAAAATGGGCTCCCTCAAGCAGACGTCTGGTTCCGGAGCGGCAGAAATTGGATGACAGGCGAGGATGCACGTACGGGATGTCATCTGGGAAATCAAACCTGCTCAGTTCACTTGCTCTGAAAGTCGGTGAACAGGTACGCCTTTGCAAACAGGGAGGCGGGAGAACTCCCACAGCAATTCTCTGCGAAAATCTGGCGAGGCTGTGAAGGAAGGAGAGGGAGAGAAAGAGTGTGACAGGAAGGTGAGAAGAGGAACAGATGGAGGGGATGCAGGGAATCTGCCTTTACAGTCATTTAAAACAGGTGCTATACATAGCCACGCTTTCAACCCATCATCTCATCTAAATGATATCATTACAGCCAGGAGTCATTAAAAAAAGAGCTGTGCCCCCAGACTGTATAGATTTCCTCCCTCTCCCTGGGGAGCACGGATGAAAATGAATTTAAGGCCCCTCAAGTCATTGAATTTGCTTTTTATCGCCCGATAGCCGTGCTACATATGTGCCATTGTGCTGTGTATAGGATTAGAGAGGATCTTTTCTGCCTGACTAGCTACCAGCTCTCAGCGACAAGATGAGAATCCTCTGCTCGGCTTCTCTTCATCTTCTAGACAAAACCCTCAGCACATACCCTTCAGATGTTCACTTTGGAGCTTCACTCACATCCTCATACTGAGTGGCAAAGGGTGGAAAATCACATTTCCTTTAAGGGTTTTCCTCAAATGTTTGACAAAGAAAAATATATGCAGCTTAAAAATGACAAGTTTATCCGGGCATGTATCATCCATACCATCTGCACCTTTCAATGTTGGCTCAAAGGTATCATACATAAAAGAAAAGGTGTGATTGTGAAGGACTTTATCATTCCCCACCATCTTCCACCACCAGCCAGCCCTGTATGATCAGTGCGAGGGGTCATCGTCTGACTTAATGAGTGTCACACCATCCTCCTGGCTGGCTCCCGTTGAGGATCTTTTGATGAGTGTTTCTCTGCCCTTTGAAGTCAGTGTTTTTTCCCCCTCAGAACTTGGGGTCGATATGAGCCATATGGAACAGGAGGCTCCTGAGCTCTTTGTTTGTGTGTTTATTTGAGGCTGTCCTGACTGTTTACATCATATTCTTGAGTGCACAACGGCTGCTAATTGCAACCAGCGTGCATTTGCTTCCCCGAGCTATCTCTAGTATAGAGGTGGTTATGACACAACTGTTTGATCGTCTGTGCCATGGCGCTTCTTGGTGGTCGCTGCCTGAGAAGTTAAACAGATGAGCCTGTTACTTAAAGGCCACTATACACCTAATACATGATCATCTTATATGTTGGACTGACTGTTATCTGTCGGGCAGACAAATTGAGAAAATGGTGATGAGCATTGGTTGCTACAACTATTTGATGTTGTGTGTCTTTAGGGATGATTTCCAATCAGTACATTAACATGCACAGTGAAGGCTTGGTTAGGCCTTTAAACTGGACTACTGTCCTTTTCCCAGAATACAAGCACCAGGGGAGAATTGATTTATGGACAGAAGTATGTTCACCTCCAATACAGTAGATGGCGATATGCTTCAGCTGGTTACTATCGGACCACCATCTGGAAGACCTTGCTAACAAGTGAGCATGTGGTAACCTGGTTGTATGTCCTACAGTAAAAAAAAATAGGACAACTTTACAACTTTTTTGGTACGAATGCGGTGCATGCTATGCACTCTATAGCTAGTGATATCTGAAGGCAGACAACAGCGCAACTTCTGCTATATTACAGCTTTATGTTGTTCCACTTCGGGTTAGGCTTAAAGCCCGGCACAGTGACAGTAGAGCATGCACAGAAGGCCTAGACCAATTTGGGTCCAATTGAGACGCATACATGTAAGTGTAAATGGATCCCCGACTGTATTTTCTAGGTGTGTTAGTCCTAACTGAGAAATTTGACTAAATTCGATTTCAGTCAGTCAAACAAGTTTACATGTAAATTCAAAGTCCATTTTTTAGTTCGACTTAAACAATACATGGGTTTATTCTAAATACATATCCAGTTAATCTAATACATCCAGTTCTGCTGATGTATTGGACCAAAGCAGGGAGCTAAGTTGTTGTACATGCCCACCTGAAAGCTCACTCAAATTTCCCTGCGATTGGAAACAGAGCTGGCCAATCAGAGGAAAGTGGGCATGTGAGGAGGGGGGCCCGAAGCTGAAAGTTTCAGGCAAAGGCTGAAATGAGGGATTTTACTGACGCCGCTATAAGATCAATAAGGAGGTTTTTTAGCTGCACATCTCGCAACGCTTCTCAATAAGTGTCCCAGACTGACGTTATTAATGGTGAAAGTGAGTATAATAGATCTCCTTTAAAAAGAGAAACACCAATTTTCACATAGCAATTGATCCTAAACAGTGGCTGGCAGTTTGTTTGAAGTATGGATAGTTTCAGAGTCAGTGTGCAAACACGATTACAGCAATTTCAGACAAAAGAAAATAGACACTGTGTGCAAAGACCATAATTTTATATTCTATACTATAAAAGAACTTGCTCAAGATCTTCCTCTAAATGTTTAGGATACCGCAGCTTTTTTCTCACCTGTTCATTATGCACGAGTAAAGCATGCGGCTAATTGACCAAAGCAAAAATAATATCCTGTTCATTTTTTGCTTTGAATGGTTAAGACCAATATTAAAGGTCACATATTCTCCTCGTCTTCAACCAGTTAAAAAAAGTCTCAAAGCTCCCCAAAACATGTGTGTGAAGTTTCTTGTTCTAAATCCACTCTGATCCTGTATTTGATAATGTCTATAAACCCCTCTATTTCAGCCCTGCTCAGAACAGGCTGTTTCTGTGTCTGTACCTTTAAATATGTAAATGAGCTGTGTCTGACCACGCCCCCTCTCTGGAAGGGCTTGGGTGGCTCAGGCTTTCTCGCTGTATGCCCTATTGTTGCCAGTGAGAAGGCAGACTCAGAGGGCAGAACAAGGGTTACTGCCCTTTGTGATGTCATGAAGGGAAAATCTCCTGTTTGAGCACACATTTTCTGAAAAGTGGAGCAGGCAAAAGACGTAGAGGATTGGATTTATCTCATAATTGGGGGGTTTGTAGACAGATCAGGGACATATTAGTATTAGATAAACACGATAAAGTGTATTTTACATAATGTGACCTTTCATTATTATTATTATACCAATAATTAAGCTTTCATTTTGATGAGCTTTGTGGATTATAATTTGTTTATATTGACAACTGCGAAGGAGAGAGATCGTCCATGTGTGAACTAAGTTGACTTGTGATGCAGGAGCATTCAGCACCACCTCGTGTCCTTCCTTCGTTGTTTTTTCTAGTCCCAATAGGAAATAATATTATAGTTATGTCATTAGATGTTACTCTCTCACCAGAAGCAGTGACAGTCACTGTGGATGAGTTCGATGAAGGAAAGGTGGACAGACATAGAGTGTGGAGAGACATGAAAGGCATGTGTGCAGCCAATGCTAGTTCATTTAGCCTGGGTCGTGTAAAATGGTCAAGACTTGACATAAGGCATTATGATGACGTCTTAACCTCATTTTAAAAGGGTAACTGATTTAAGGTGTTCAATTGCACTCAAAGATATCCAATATGAAGTTTAAGTAAGGGCAGTGAAGTGTAGGGTGGGCAAATTTAATAAATGGTTGGGTACAGGCAAATAAGGACCACAGATTAACGTCAAGCCTTAATAAAGAGCAACTTAACTTTTTACCCAACTTTCATTTTGGTGCCACATTTGCATCTTTGGTCCAGAAAACCATTTTAGAAACCTTTTCCCCCATAAAATAATGACGGACAAAAGTTTCAGAGTCAGCGTGCAAACACGACTGACTGTTTAGTGCGCTCTGCATCCTCTTCAAACGGTTGGTGACCTTCTTTCTTTCTGAGGAAAAAGTGAAATTAGAAACTAACATGCTAGCTTACTCGCGTGTCAGTCAACTCATCTCACAGCCAGTTTGTAGTGGGACTGGGATCAGACACAAAGTAAATGAAATAAGGAGACAAGCGGTGATACAAATGAATCATTTGTATGAACTTAAAAAAAAAAAGTGTGCCCACATGCAGGCATTCCAACATGTAGATTAACTATACTGGACCATTAGCCTTAAGAGTTATTGATCAGAGTTTCTGAAAAACAAACCTTGAAACGAGCTGTCACTTTAGTTTCAAACCAAACCTTTGACTAATGTGTATCTCTCTGTATCTGCCTGAATCGCACAAGGCGCTAAATTAAGTCTTGAGAACTGTTAAGTTGAATTTTGTGGTGTTTTTATCACAAAGTCACTTTCAGGTGTGATTTAGTTTCTGTACAAAAACAACAAAAAGAGGCTATGACTGAAAGCTCAAAATGACAAGACTTTTGTTTTTCTTTCCACTTAACATGTTTCAGAATGCCATTTTTTAAATTACATTGATATTGTTGTGTTTTTACATGGATCTGTAATCTCATCAGTCTCAGATAAAGCAGAGTTGGTCCCTGATTACTTCTTGCTTTCAAGTTCTTTAATGCTATGTTAATGCAGACACTGCTCATTCATATCTTGTTTTCCATTGGCTTGCCTGCTGAAATTTGCTGCTAATGGTCCAACAACCCCCCCCCCCCCCCCCTCCATCAGCGCCCCCCCTCCCCATTTCCCCTTCCTACTCTCTTTCTCTCAGTCACCCTCTCTCTTTCTTTCCAGCCTTGAGGCGTCCCGTTTCAGCTCCTTTGCTTTCAGTTACAATGCTGTGGAGAGGGTGAATGGGTGGGGGGCATTTAAGAGAGCAGTAGGTGGGAGTGGAGTCTGACCGCAGAGGGTCTACTGTTTAAGAGAAAGGGAATTCTCTCTTTCACTCACTCTCCCCCTCTCTCCTCTCTCTCTCTCTGCTGCTGCTCTTCGTCTCTCTACCTCCGCCAGTCTCACCCTCTCCTCCTCCTTGCTCTCTCTCTCTCTCTCTCTCCCTCTCTGTCTCTCCTCACTGGCTGCACAACATCAGCCGGCTCTCTAGGTAGGCTCGAGTAAACACTCTAAGAGAACAGAGAGGAGAGGGAAGATGACAGAGCTGTCAGCGCTCTGAGAGATACACACTGGTGAGAACATTTGTCAGGGCTGGCTGACGAGGCTCTCTCTCTCTTCAACACTGCTCCTGGTTCTTTTTTTTTTATTAATCAGTGGGAACGCTCTGAGCATTGTGTGTGAGGTAAGTCACTTTCTTTACCTGCATGTCGCCGGAGAGTGTGAATGGGACCAGAATGAATGAGCCAATTGCTTTATCCAATTAAGACATCAGAGACAATTGAATTATTAAGAGCTCAACAACTTATTGACCACATATTCTGAGCCTTCTCTCCACTTATATGAATTGATATTAAAACTTTTTATGCTAATAATTTTCTGCTCAAGTAATCTTTTATGAAATGCACTGTTGGTTCATAACTTAGCTGTACATTCATTCGCAATTCTCTGCCGTGTAGTGATTGTTTAGGCGGCAAAATGTTAAAAGAAAATGGTGGAAAAACTCTAATTACTGAATTTGAAAGATAGAAACAGGACAAAACCTGACATTTGACATTTTTGCTTAATGACCGAATCTAATTAATTAATTAATCAATTAATCATCTGAGGGTTTCCTGGTTGATCCACTGTCTGTGACCGAGCTGGATGCCGTTTTCTCACCTTCAGTGAAGAATGTGGGCAGATTTCAATTAAACGATCATCTCCATTCATCAAAGCAGCCAATTGAATTCATCCTCATGTTTAACAAGCCTAACAGACTGCTTTGAATGTTGCTCTTTACTGCATGCACCTGGATGCCAATTATGTTTTACTGTGAAAGTTTTCCCTCTTGTTGGCAATTTCCTTTTTTAATAGAGCTGGTAAAAAAAAAAAGAAAAAAAGAGAGAGTGATGTGTGCAGAGATGGAAGTCTATGATGAGCTACTGAATTATTCTTGTTGCATTAGAGCAGCTGAGTTTTCATCTGACGGGATAGCAGAGGAGCGATGGGTAGTGTGTCCATGTCCGTCCATGTATTTGTGTGTGTGTGTGTGTGTGTGTGTGTGTGTGTGTACACTGCTCGGAGTAGGTCCAGCTGTACACTTTATGGTTGCCAGCAGACAGTGGGCTTGTGTAACCCAGGAGACAGACAGCTGCTCTGCATTAGATGCTGCTGGTTGGTTCCTCTCCAGCCTACACACTGCTGCCTGTAAACTAGCAGCCTCTCTCTCTCTCTCTCTCTCTCTCTCACACACACACACACACACACACACGCATGCTCGCGCACACACTCTTCATTTCCATGTCCTTCCCAGTCTCCTTTCTTTAGGTCAGTTTGTCTGTCAGTTGTGTCCTACACAGAAGATTGCACAAAGAGAAAAAGGACATGAAGGAGGGGGTTTGTGATGGATTACAGAGAAACTAGTATTCACTGATTATTGTGTTTAAGAGCTGGTTTCATTTTTTGGAGTGCTGCCAATCACTCATTTTTGTGTATTGTCTGACATGGCTATTCAAATGTTTCCTAAAAAAAGATTTTACAAATGATAATTAGCCTGCAGAACCTTTAGAGATTAGCAGCCATTGTCGATACAGCATCTGGTTAAAACTATAATGAAGAATATTTGAAGAGAGATTGAACTGATACTGACTCAACTACACATCTGAAATGTTCCCTAACATAAGAAAACACACTCCTCTGGGTCATACCAGAAGCACTGTATGTATGTAAAGGAGTAAAATGTTGAGTACACTGAATGAGAAGCGGTGCATTTTTTTTACTGTCAATGATCTCAAGTTTGACTTTTTAAATATAAAATGTCCTGGTTCTTCTTCAAAATTGATTTAAAGTCTCAATTAAATCGTTAACCCCGAATGGCATACTTAACTTTGAGCGGGATTCTCCTCTGAAAGCTCTTTATCGTAAGGTAACAGTTCTTTAAGGCAGAGCAAAGCAGGATTTATTACACTGTATACCCCTGAAGCTGTTTGAGGAAAATCATATCCTCATGATAACAGAACCCCTATGTGAGTGTAAGAGGGAGGGAGAAGTGGGTGTGTGTGTGGAGTTATAGGGTGGGCTGTGATGGAGGAGACCCACAGGATACCAGGGTAGCGTCGGCTGGATGGTAATTGTGTATGACGAGGAGATGCTGACACGCTGAAGGAAGGCTGGCTGCGTTTTTGGGAGCTATGAATTCAGGATGACTGAAGGCTTGTTTGAAAGAGTTCTTGTTGATTTTGATTCATTTTCTCAACTTAATGATACATGAACATGTCCCAACACCAGTGTCTCCTCACATACTAAAGAGTCAGTAACACATACTGACTACGCCTGCATGACAGGCATGTTGCCCCATGGTAGGTGGCAGTGGAGGCTTGGTCTATTAATATTTCATGATGCTTTGGCTATGCATATGAGTAGCCACTGACAGTGACACTCGGCATAACGATGAGTGGGAAACAGGCCTTTGTTTGGACAGCTGTTGGCCCCCAATGCTCAATGCCCCCACAAAGCTCTCTGTGAGGGTGACTGTCTTTAACCCCACTTAGCTCCTCCACTGGTGATGGAGAGCAAACAGCAATCATGGGCGTTCAAGACGACTCGTTGCGGTGGAAGACTCAGGAGAGAGTCAGAGATGTTTTGGTTGGATGATAAACGGATGTCATGTATATTTCAGTAAGATCAAAAACTCCCATTGCTGCCTTTACTCCTGACATTGCTCTGTGTTTCCGCTGAAATGTCTTGCTGGCTCTTGATATGATGGTGGTCAAGGAAAGCCAGATTTTCAAATTCATGGCTTAGGTTTTAGATCATTTCACCGTGACTTTGCTTTCCAGCACATATAACCACCTGTGGTCCAGATGGTTCTCAATACCTTGAATAAAGAAATCCAAAAGACACATGGAGGCGAATCTGCCGACTGATTTGTGGGCGCTTCCATCTTGCTATGGCCGCCATTACCACTGTTGCACCTCAGCGTCTGCTGCTGCCTGCTGTCTGTGACAGTAGCATGGATCGTTGGATTAAAAGAGTCACACAGACACTGATGAATGTACCTCAATATATTATACATCGCTGACAACACCAATCTGAATACACAATGGAGGAATATAAAAAAAACTTAAGCATTCACTACTTATTTGTGAAGAAGTGCTGTTATATAGACTGACGTTATTCAACTGCTGCTTTTAATCGTCAAAGAATATTTGTGTTAAATACATTTTCTGTATATTTATTAAGCAGGCATTTTCTTTCCTTTTTCTTTGCCTAAGCAGGTGGTCTGTACAAACTCCCATTGCTGCGTTTTCTCCTGTATTTGCTTTCAGTTACTGGTGAAATGTCTTGCTGCCTCTTGATGTGATGGTGGTCAAGTAAATGCTGCCAGATTGGATCAAATTTTTGGGTATGTTTTTGGATCACTTAGCTGTGACTTTGCCGTCCAGTACAAGCAGCTCTTTCCTGATGATGCTGACTAGCAGAGGAGCGTCACATACTGTAACTTAGCTAAATTTTGATTGGTGCTCATGATGGATTATGTTGTAACATAATATAACAATATAACAATTAGTAGTCTAGTAATCCAGTAGTCTTGAAACAACATGTATTATCTCATTTGGATGTTGCATTGGTGCCATACAAATAAAGATTGATTGATTGATTGATATACAAGATCCTTGAACAACTGAACAACTAATACCATCTACAGGTCTGTCAGAGAGCAAAAAACACTCATAGTCATAAAATTCATGTGTCGATCCACCTCTGAAGAATATCTTAGACCGCTGCACGGCCAGTGAATGTGTCTAAAGTGTCCACTCTCAAACACTTAGTGTCTTGTGCACTCATATTTTTGATCTGTTAGAGGAACTGAGAACTCCAAAAGTTCTCCCTGATGTCTTTTACATTGTTGTTAAAAGTCAAGTTACACAGAAAGAAATGGTAAAAGTAGAAAACTGTTCACAACAACCTACACCATCTGCCGCCACAGTAATTGCTGCTTGTCAACGTCCGGGTCTCCCCCCTGGAATTTGTCTTCAGCCCATTGAAAGAGAGGTAATGTTTAGAGAGAGGGAGTGAGATGTGAAGTTTTTACAGATTAGTCATCATTGTCTTAAGTTCAGATATCAAAACACATTTTTATAAAGATTGATGATTAAGGTTGAATCCTTCTGATTTGAAATTTCATTACGTACTTACAGCAGGTGAAATAATTTGCTTGGTTATGAAATACCTGCAAAATTAGTTTAATTCAAGGGCGCCAGTAGCAAGTGGTTAGTCTGTGCACCCCATTTAGGGAGGCCCTACATGTCATTCCCCACTTTCTCTTTCCCTGATTTCTGACTCTATCCACTGTGGTATCTCTAAATAAGAGCATACAAAAAGCCCCAAAATAAACCTTAAAAAAGGTAGTTTAATTCTATTCAGCATCGATTGTGCCTTAGTAAATGTCGGCACACTTACAATAGGTTGGTAAATATTTTGTCACTGTAAGCAAGTTAGCATTCTGATAGCATTTGGCTCAAAGCAGCCTAGAAATAAGTATAGTGCAACAAATCTGTCTTTATTGTGGACCCTTAACGTTGATGTTTTTTAAACATTTGGGATCCAAACCGTTTCACAAATTAGAATTGTGTGAACACGCTTTGCCACTTATTACTGCAGAAGCAACCATAGAAATCAGGGATCATGCTTTTGAATATTGGAAATCTTGTTGATTTATGTTGTGATTTTCAGTCTAAAGTTTAACCTACCAAGATGTTGTTCTGCTGTGCCTATTTTATTCAACTCTCCTCTACGAGGACATCTCACTGCTACTCAGTCACTGAGTTACCCGGGTACTGAGGGGAGTCCTTTCCACAAGGGTAGAGGCTAAATTCTTCTAGTGTATTTCAAAATAGTCGAACAATAATCCAACCCTAACCCTAAATTAGCTTATCTTTGAAAGATGTGGTTATGAGAGGGAAATAATATTTCCCTAACTCTCAAATTCTTGGGATTTAGGGATTACATAAATTATTAGTGTGCTATTTTTCGTTCTGGCATTGTGCTCTTAAAATTGCTTATAAGATCGGGATTTAGCATCAATCCCACCAAAGTCACCATAGTATTTTCCCCTGTCCCACTCAGATGAGTCATTACCACAGAACTCAGACCCCTCTTTAGGATATCCTCAGTTTTAAGCATCCCAGATGGTTTTAAAGAATCTGTGACGGGAAAGGAGTGGAAGTCTTGGAGCTGTGGGATCCGGGATGCCTTTGTATTGCCCAGCCCTCCATTGGTGGCATCCAATAGATGAGCACATGTGGTAGACTCTTTGCTCTGACACTTTGCCTCCACCAGTGACCTTGCACATTGGAATGCATGAGCCATAATGTTCTTGGAACAAGATGGGGGCCCTTTTGAGAGGGACAGACAATTTAAATTGGGGAAAATGGTTAAAAACGGGGAAGCCAATGAAGAGCCGCCACCGGGGCCGGGGGTCATTAAGCTCATACAAGTGTCTGAATGGAAGGCACTCCCAATTTGGACACGCAACACGCTTCAGGCTTTCATCACAGACAAGGACAAACAGATGTCCGGGTACCACAGCCAACATGCTTCAATGTCTAGTGGAGAGAAAAAAAATCCTGTTTGAATGGAAGTAACCAATAAACCTCCTTTGTAAAGTGCTGAAATATGCAGTCTTTCAGACAACCATTCCAACCTTCTCGCATGTTCACTCAGCAGTTTAAAACCTCCTCCTTCAGTGGAAGACAGATAAAAAAAAAAAAAACTCTAGAGCTCTGGATCACTGACTTTGTTCATTCATGGAAATTTTCACTCTGATTATTTCTATCTGACTAATCAGATTGAGAAAACGCTCACAAAAAATGACATCATGCAAAATCAGCTGGCCAAAAGCTCTAAGAGATTAAGTCATTGTGCTCTCACCTCAGCTGATAACCTGAGAGGAAAGGTGTTAGTTACATGGTAAGTTTAGACAGCAACCTGGAATTGACATCAACACCTCATGACGACACAGGCAGCTGACAGGTACAAGACACATTTTTATAAGTAGTTGTTGCAATGCAGTGTGAAAGCTGAGGACAGGAAGTAGAACGGTGGGTCACACGATTACCAGCGTCGGGAGAAAACAGCAGGTGTATGTGTAGCAAATGCTGCGCATGAGGCTTCCAAGCTTTCACACCACCCAGGGGTTAGGCCAATAAACAGTAGGTCACAAGCACCCAGCATGTTAAAAAGCTCATGAACAATGAGTAGCGTCCAACCTCTCCATCTGGACCCAACAAGCACAGCAGCATAAGAGGGAGGCAGCACGGGACACAAGCAATAAATAATATTGATGGGCGTCACGGCACGCCGCCAGTTAAATGCAATGAAATCTAAATTGAGACACAACTGTCTGCTGTACGATTGACCCCTTTCGATCAACATTTATTTTCTCCGTATCTCAGTGTCAAAGTCGGAAATTGGTTTTGCTTGAGGAAATATCGTTTTTTGGGGCAGAATCAGTCAGAGATGTCAGCTCTGCCTCCAAATCACTCCGGCGGTTCTGTGAGAGCGATACAGCTCAGCCTTGGCAGAGTGTTTTCTCCCAGTATCTAGATAAGTGCTTCTGCAGGAATCCTAGATCCAGCCTCCCTGTCTGTCTTATCAGCCATGAACACACTAACCCCCACCACTCCCCCACTATCTGTGTCATCAGATCCAATGGGGTCACAGCGGAGAGCCAATGAGGGCAGGCTTGGGTTGATGAAACCCGTCTTCTTTTCATCCATCAAAAAAAGAGAAAAGAATCTCGTTTCTGTTTAGCAAGTCAAATTGTTGTTTTTTTACCATTTGGAAAAAAAGGACAAAGTGTTGAAGTGCAAATGTTATTATAATACTCTTCTGATTTTGTGACGGTGCCTTTAGTTGGTGTGAGAAGAGATGAAGACATTATTCCAAAAAGAATAGAACCTTTGTGTTATATGGTTCAAACATACATGTATATTTACTCTCATCAATGAGAAGTGAAAAAATGTCAAATCACTCAAATTTCATCTTAAGTGAAAAATACCTGTAAGTCTATGGGGCTGCGCTAAGCAATTGTCCTTAAGAAGTATGAATCTTCATTTTTTAAATTTGTCCAGTGGTTTCTTTGCACCCTTATTTAAAAAAAAAAATCTTTCTGTTAAATGGAAAAAGTATCTGATTTTCTTCCCAGCCTGTTTCATGATATCCACACTTCCACTTTAGGAAAACCATCTCTTATTCAAAGCTTGTAAGTCCAGTATTCATTTCTAACTAGTCTCAGTCTTTGTTCTGTTCAGTGCTGGGAAGGAAGTGTACTGAGGGTTTGTCGGAGCTGTCTCACTGAGCACAGCAGCTGCTACTGACAATAAGGTTGACTAAAGTGAGTGTAAACTTTAAACAGTTTGGAACTTGAATCATCTAATTTAATTAAATAGCTATAATTTAGAAAAGTCAAATCATGTTGTTTTGAAGAATCCTTGAAAGTATTGGTTGAGAAAAAAAGCCTCCCTTGGAAAGTGTGTTTATTGATGACTAACTGTCACATGTTTGTTTTAAACATAACAGTTCAAGGCATAATATGCAACATTTTAAACATCATTATAGCAGATATCAAACATATTCAAACTAAATGTTTTGTTGAGTAAGGCCTTTCGAAAAAAGAGTGAAGTCAAACTCCCTCTGGGCTTGTTGTTCTTGGCTCTGTATTCATAGGGGGCGGGATGTTGCTTTCTTCAGCTTTTTTATGATTCGCTCAGAGGCTCAAACATGTTTCATTCATGTGAACCCCCCCTCCCCCCGTCAAACTGCTAGCCCTGCCAACACCTGGAGAAGCAGGGACAGCCCCGCCCACTCAGGGACGCTTTCAGTTGAGGCATTAAGATGGAGTTTCCTTGCAAGAGTACAATTCAAGGAGACCCAACAGGCTTTCCAAACTAAATAAACTAACTAGATAAAATGCTTTTCCTGGTTTAAATACTTCAAAGAAATAAGAACGGAATCACACTTTATTGTTAAGTCAGCCACCTTAACAACAAGCGCCCAGCGCGTCAACTACCGTTGTACAAAAAACCTGAATGGAGTAAGATCATCTTTGGTCTCTGTGAGATCCAACAGCAGCTCAAGATGCTGTCGGACGCTCCATTCAGATCAGACCCCACGAGTCGGGCTGCATGTGACCTGCGGAAACATAACTTTTCTCCATTTCATCTCACCGTGTCTGTATCAAACAGGTAACAGGTAACAGCTGGTGGTTACATAACGATGCTGTAGTCAGTTACTGCAAAACAAACTCCATTACAGAGCGCTGTGTTCGGTTACTGGATGTAACTCCAGTTCTATCTGTATGTGAGTAGCTCTCTGACGGGCTTCGCTATTGGTTTGGTTACAAATACTGTTTTTGAAATGATGCAACTTTTCATATTACGGTCATTAGAACAACTCATCACCTGACTGCCACAGCACATCAAGACTTTCCAAGAAAAATCTATGAAGCTGGTTCCATTACTTTGGAAATGAGAGATGTTTGAGCTCAGATCGTATCTTTTATGGCCATTCATGTTGCTCTGTGAAGCGTGCGCTGACTCGCTGAACCCAACTTGCCCTAGAAGTATCCATCTGTCAGACGGGACAGAAGCTGGACCATTTATTTTTTTAGAGGGAAGACTGAGAGGAGGGTCGTCTTTCCCCAATGAGCTGTGTACTAACTAGGGATATGTGCGTCTAATTTACTAATGGCCTGTGTCCACAGACAGATTTTTTTTTTTTTGGCGTCCAGAACACTAATACACCCTCAGGGTTAGCTGTTTTTTTACTCTGCGCTCACAGTGCTCTCGACTGAAATAAGATCAACTATTGCAACAGCGTGACGCTTGTCAATGTCACTTCTTCCTCACCGACCAATCAAAATCAAGACTTCTGATCAACTTCTGATATCAGCTTTTTCAACAACATGACTTGTGTTACCTGCTCAGTTATTTCCCTTACATGAAATTGCCTCTTGGTATTGTTTTCTAGCCCTCGTAGCAACCTTTAAGTGGGCACTTTATTGCTTCACTCTGAGATGGAGGTTGTGTTTAGGTCAGCACAAACCTCTGGCCTTTCAGAGTGTGAACTATAAAATTTGAAAAACCTTTTCTCTGAGCAGCAGCAAAAACCGAACCATTGATCGCACATCGGCAGTCAACTCAAGCTATGCCTCTTCCTGGAAATTCATTTCTGTGTTTGATGATGATAACTCACGGCCATAGTGCTGTCCTCAGCAACTCGCTATCTCACTGGCAACGACCTTGATGGAGATACACGATCCAAATCAATACTCACCTGCACTAGCTCAGGACATATGTGGCAGGTTTCATTTTCCCTGCAGGCAGGTTGATTGTGATAAATATGTTTATCAGCAGGTTTCATTGACAAAATAGTGAGTGAGTGTATGAGACTGAGGCCCATTTCCCTTATTATTTCCCTTTTCTTTGAGTGTTTCAAGGTGAAAATAGCCCCAGACAACAACCCTTCATTGAGTCCTTATTCCAGCGACCCACATTTGGATTCTGTACCGAAGAAGGCAAGCTGAGTTTTTGTCATGGATGACCTACAAAATTAAGCAAGCTTGATAAATTCTTCAGAATTGAAAAGAAAGCATGTGCATCCTATCAGACCTGTTTAACATACAGTCCTGGGACTTGAGTTGTAGTTGTAGCCATTGAATATTTACAGCTTTTACACACCAAGTGGGCCAAGCTGCTTCATTATTCAGTTTGTTTGTTGTCGAGTTATCAGACGGATGGTGCGTTGTCTGTTCACACTGCTGCGATTATCCACCGACGGTTGGCTAATCTTTCTTCTCCCTTCATAAAACACACTCAATGCACCTCCATGCTGGATCGCTTTAAATAACCCACCACACGTTGCCGTTGTACAGCCTGATAACACTTGCCGTCTTTGTGCCAAATCGAATTGCTTTTTCTCTTTAGAACAGCGACACAGATAACCGGTGCTGAACGCCTGCAGACTGAGAGTTTTTCTTTCTGATTTATCTTGGACCCGCCATATGGTAGACTCAGCAAAGGTGAACCGCAGTGACGATTATGTTTGTCAGCCCGGGGCGTTGGCTGAGTTTGAAAGAAACCCAGACTTCTGTGCATGATGTGTTCAAACCACCAAACGCAGAAAGTCTGCTCATCAACCTCTCACCCAACCAAAATGAAAGATGTGAGGAAATATGTAGAAATGGACAAAGTAATCATCATTTGGGTATTTATATTTCCACTGAAAAATAGCTTGGAACAAAATCGATGCTTAGTGATAGACATGTTAGGCCTGGGGTATACATTAGCTTATGAACTGGACTGTCCTGGTTTTCTCTCCTGGTTCTTGGCTTGCCAAACGTGGAACAGAAGCTTAAAACACTTGTTCTTCTTAGAAGGTTTTCAGCTGCCTCAGCTGGTTAGAGGGGAAATGGTTTTTAAATTATACTAATGGGAAAATCAGGTCTGTAAGAGCAGTTACGTATGTTATGTAAAGAGACTGCTTGTAAATGACGGACTTCACTGTTTCAACCTGCCTGTAGACCTGAAGAGCCATCGGGCCTGAACTATGTGTGTTTTTTTACATACTTTAACAGGGTTTTTTGTGTTTTAGTAGTTTACATGTTTGTTTGTTTTTCCATTTCCATGTGGATCAACCAATCACTTTCTCTGTGGCTCAGATTCTAAGGTTGGATTGTTGGGTTTTGGGAGTCACCGAGTCGTTCACATGTATTTTCAGAAAACCATATTTTTAAGAATTAGGTAGAGCTATAAGGTCACACAATATTACCTTTGCTTTTGATTTAACACCTTGACTGTTATTGTTTTGTGTTTTTTTCTTCTTTTTTTTACATATTGTACACTGTGTTATTGAGAGACATGCATGCTTCTCACACACATAGGCCCAAACACGCACATGCACATTCAGGACCTGTGAACATGCAGTAATGGTGAGATGTCAGAGCGGGGCTGCTACACAAGGAGCATGCCTTGCTCAAGGTCAACTCGGTAGTACTCAGGAAGTGACCTGGCACCTCTCCAGCAACCAGAACAACTTCCATATTTTGGCCCGCATCGGGACTTGAACTGGCAACCCCCTGATTCCCAACTTATTATCATCTCTTTTTTAAATTAGGGTTTGTTGAGATCAGGGTTATAGGGTTATGGTGAAGGTTTTTTCTTTCATTATCATGACTATTCTCTTGAATCCTTAACCAACTATACAATCAGATTAGTTTAACACTACAGCAAGAGAGGTTTTTAAATGGTCCCAAAATTCATCTAGTGAGAGAGTGTCAAGCTCTTCACTGTATAAGGAATAAGAAGTTTTTCCCAATAGCACTTGTTCACATCAGGTTTACTTGATGTCTCTTGCACCAAATGTATGTGTGCTAGTAACATTACCTTGGTATAATTCTACTCACATTCAACCACAAGGCATGCTACAAGCTTTGTTGCTGTTTGAGAAGCTAACTATAGACCGAAACCAAGTAAGAAAGTAACAAAGCAGCAGCAGTCAGATTGTATCAAGCCCTTGTCTACAGTGCCAGCTACCAGCTGCATTAGCATAGAGCCAGGGCCACAGGGTGCTCATGAAGAAAGTCCAAACCCATGGATCAGCTCTGTGTTTCTCAGGATCACACTCAGATTCATGTTTATATTGAAGAATAGCGGATTGCAGATAAGAGGCGAAAGATTCCAAATCAGACTCTTCCTCCAACTCTGTAGAAGTGTCTTTTCTTTATCTATTTTTGAATTAAGCTGAGTTTTGCCAGAGCCACAGATTCTCACACAAAGGCCTGCTTTGGTCTCTCAGGGTTGCCTCGCTCAGAGGTCCATGTGGAGAGCAGCCAGCCTTCAGAGTGAGAAAGCCAACCAACCGCCCAGAACTAAAACCTAAGCAGCAACTCAAAGCAATTTTCTGGCTATTTTGTTGATTTAATCCCTAGTTTGTGAAGCTTGAGCACAGCAGTGTGACTGTATTGGTGTGCGTGTGTGTGTCGGAGGGGTGGGATAGGGGGCGGAGGGTTGTTGTCGGACCCCTGAGGGCCCAGATCCTCAGCGCTCCCATCAGCAAGCTACATTAGCACTTTTACAGTCTACCCATCATGGAGGCGCTCATCCCTGCCTGTCTAATCAGAGGGCTGGGGAGAGCTTGGTGGTGGGGGGGTTGATGTGAAGCCGTGGGATCCCTGCAAGCTGAGCTCATCTGTCAGCTTGCCTAATCACATGTCAGGCCGGGATGAGGAGACCAAGTACCTCTTCCTGGAATATTACCTGCTGACAGGCAGCCTCCCTTTTCCTGCCATATGGAAATGGACAGCAAAGATGCCCTGTTTTTTTATGCATCAACATCAGTGTGAATAAGTCAGGTGTAGCAGAGAAAATTAAACTCCTTCATACATATTCCACCGCAGGGGTTAAATACTGTATGTGTGCCTGCAGTCGTGGATTTTCACGTCTGTTTATTCAGACATTTTTTGGTTGGCTGCTTGAAGCCAATGTTAACCTTTAAGTCAGCCAAAGCACACAGTGGTTTTATAAGAAGTAGGAAATGATCGGTGTCAGCACCTCTGAAAAAGGTAAGGTAAAGTGGAATTATATAAGATCAGACCGAGCCAGATGCTGGAAAAAACGTTTCCCTCAGTTTGGTTTCAATTTTGACAAGAGCTTACTTAATGTTTCTCATAATTAGATAATACAAAATACTCCTTAAAATACTATGTGTAGCAGACCCAAATTATGCAAGAAGCAACGACAGTTCTTGAACTACCTGCTCACTATATTAAAGATAAAGAAAAGCAAAAACAAACATCAGGTTTTAAGGTTGCAACAACGTCAGCACGTTTTCCTTGCAGACCTTTTAAAACAATAATGACAAGCAGGGTAAACGCAATAAGAATCATGTTACAGAAATAAAAGAAACCCAGTGGCTGTAAAGAGAAAGGACTAGGAATGCTGACTATTCAGTTTGCGAAGTTTGTACAGACCTCTGGACTTTATGGCAAGCCTTCAGATGCTCTAACCATTCATGGGTATTATTCTTTCGACCTCGGTTGTGGTCTTGCCTGCAAAGAAAAAAACGAAGGTTTCAGCATGCAGGTGTTGCTGAGGTTGTCTGTGGCAACACAACGTGGTTAGCAACAGAAAGCATCAGTTGTGCTCCTGCAGTAACCGCAGTTCTTGGTCTTTGGAGAAATTGTGTAATGAATGTGCAATGTCATTAGTGAGCGTCTCCTCCACTGAGAGTGTTAGAGCTACGATGAATTATCACAGCAGCAACAGGATGTGAGTGGTCTTTTGTTAGGATGAACACAATACGTTGATTGCTTTTCAGTCGGATACTATAATACTTCACAATATTTCACTCTAAGTATGGTATCTAGCAGTGGCATTATTTTTTTCAGTGGGGGCTGGATCAAGTTCTCAGTTGCACATAAAAAAATGGCTTACTGGATTAGCCTCACTTGCATCTCTCAATTGCTTTAAGAGATGCAATTGAAGTTAGTTTCTCAGCATCTCTGCAGTCTGTAAAGCAACGACTTTGTCTCAGTGGTAGAGTCTGTCCTCTGTCAACCACAAGGTTGGGGGTTTGATCCCCAGCTCCTGAAGGTACATGTCCTATGTGTCCCTGGGCAAGACACTTAACCCCAAGTTGCTCCTGCTACTTTGTCAGCGGTGTTTGAATGGATTAGTTTATGCTGATGGCTACTTTACATAGCAGCCTCTGCCATCAGTGTGTGAATGTGTTGGTGTGACCAGAAGTGTAAAGCAGTTTGAGTAGTCAGAAGATTAGAAAAGCTCAATACGCGCTAAAGTCAATTTAGTCCATTTAACAATTGTGTCAATGTTAAAAAGTTGGTGGCCTGTGGGCTTAATGAATTTAGCCCAAAAGATCAGAATAACAAGTGGCATGCCATGACACCTTTCAGTCATTTAAACTAAAGAAGTAAATTGTAGATGATGCTGCAGTATGCGCTGTAAAAAAGAAACCCATTTAGTACTTGTTTTCCTTTTCACTATTAGGTTTGGTTGCTTCTCTAGGTTCCACAAAAGTGTAAAAAAAAAATCTGTTGTCAGTTATTTGAACAATCATTTTTTCATCTTCGTTGTATGAGAAAGGGAGTGCTTAGCCCTGCAAGCCCATTCATACAAGCAATCCCTGGTTCCCACTGTGGATGTATATGTGTGGTGGGATTGTGCTGATGAATCTATCCCAATTGGCAAGAACAACCAACTAAAGAGAATATCACACATGATTCTGCATGGCTTACTTTGTTTATGTGTATGTTTCACATAAAGAAAGGAGTTATATGTCTGGGAAGTAAATGCCTCATTTTATTTTATCCCTCTGTCTTTCTTTTGATTCACTCAAGGACTTAAAAGGAACCCCTTTTGACACCTGAATAGACTATTCTGCACAGCAGTCAGAAGCTGCACTACCAGGGTATCATCATGTGGATGAAGAGCTTGCTCTTAGGCTGCCTGACCATTGGACTGCTGCTCGAGCTCTCCAATGCTGGTCTGGTAAAAAAGATAATCCGCCACCGTAGAGAGGCTCTAATCCCCAAGAAAACCCAGGAGAACCTCACCCTACCCCACCCGGACCAGCCGGTAGTATTTAACCATGTCTACAACATCAACGTGCCCACAACTTCCCTCTGCACCGTGGACCTCGACTCCCCAGGAGGCTCTGAAGTCGAACACAAGAGCGCTCCAATGGATATGCAGAACACTGAGCACATTGAGCACACAGAGGATGGAGATAATCAGATTGTTTTTACACACCGCATCAGTATACCCAAGCAAGCATGTGGGTGTGAAAACCAGCTGCCAGACATCAAGGATATCCTGAACAGGCTGGAGATGCTGGAGTCGGAGCTGTCTAGTCTGAGAGAGCAGTGCAGCAGTGGGTCCAGCTGCTGTGGGGCTCCAGTTACAGGTAAGTCTATACCTGTACTCTATATGTTGTACAGTCATTAAATGTCTTACAATGGTGGTGTATTTACAGTTTAAAATGCATGTAGTGGACTCAGGTGTAATGTATTTCTAAAGTGCCTCAAGCAAACTGTGTTTGAAAGCAGAAAGGTCAGGAATAATATTATTTTTCAAATAAGGGAAAATACTGCAAAGATTACAAAATGGGGATGTAATATATATTCCATATTTTTCTGGAATTCCATATTTTTCCAACCTGAATAGTTGACCTGTGAGCCTTTAATTATCCATGTGCTTACCACACATAGACTTTTTTTTAGTTGAAAGACCCAAGTTTATTTGCCAACCATTTTTGCTTTTCCTTTTAACCGAACAAGATCACAATCTAAAATCAATAAAGAAACGGAAGATCTCTCCGGGCTCTGTTTTCTCACGCATGTTTGGAGTAGCGTCTGATAGGCTGCATGCTCTTAAGTTGATCAGAGAGAAAGAGATGTGTGCTGCTGTTATTTCCTTCCTTTAATGGATCGATTGGGGTGCGGTGTCTCATGTTAAATATGAAACGACTAGTGCTACTGTTTTAATCGTTTTGTGCAGCTGATCTATGCAGCTACGCTATCAATAATATATCTTCATGCACAAGGCTCATTTGTTGTGGTCAGGAAAAATGTTGGGAAAAATACTGTTTAAATCATGCTGTGATGATAAATAAAACATGTGAATGTATTAATCATTGATGTGAAAATCTGTCAGGCCATCACTACAATAGAAAGAGGACACATGTATATATCATGATTATAAAATTGGTCGGATCATTGATCAGAATGTAGGAAAAGATATTGTTTCTGAAATTGAGGTGAAACTTCCCAAATAAAATCCCCCCCAAACCCCCCCGCCCCAATATAAGGGATTGTCAGGTAATATATGCATGACAATGACCATGTGAATGCACACAATGCTGTTTAAAGGTTTATTTTAGAAACGACAAAGCAGTGCCACATCTTCAACAAGTGCTATGTATTCACCCAGTTTGTACAATATCTGTCTTTTGGACTGCTTCCCTACGGTAACCGCTGATTACAGGGACAGTTGCCTAATTGTAGCTCTAAAATAGTAAATTAATAGATTGTAAAGGCTTCTTCACTAAATGTATTTTGCCATTTTGGAAAAAGGTTGACAGACATCCTTATCCTATTCTGCCTTCTTTCAGGTGAAGTGTCCACAAAGCCGTTCTGTAATGGCCGCGGGAACTGGAGCACAGACACCTGCAGCTGTGTATGTGAACCTGGATGGAAGGGCCCCAACTGCACAGAACCTGAGTGCCCCGGTGACTGCCAGGACCAGGGCCGCTGTGTGGATGGCAAATGCGAGTGCTTCGAGGGCTTTGGTGGGGACGACTGCAGTGTCGAGCTCTGCCTGCTGGACTGCGGTGACTATGGCCACTGTGTTGACGGGTCCTGCGCCTGTGAGGATGGCTTCATTGGGGAAGACTGCGGCCAGACCAACTGCCTCAACAACTGCCTGGGCCGCGGACGCTGTGTGGACGATGAGTGTGTTTGTGACGAGCCTTGGACAGGTTTTGACTGCTCAGAACTCATCTGTCCCAACGACTGCTATGACCGCGGACGCTGCGTCAACGGAACCTGTTTCTGTGACGAGGGCTTCACTGGTGAAGACTGTGGAGAGATTACCTGTCCTGGTAACTGTAACAACCGTGGCATGTGTGTGAATGGCCAGTGTGCGTGTCAAACCGGCTACACTGGAGAGGACTGCTCAAAGCTCACCTGTCCCAAGAACTGCAATGAGAGGGGCCATTGCTTCAATGGAAAGTGTATCTGTGATCCAGGATTTGAGGGTGAAGATTGCTCTATACTCTCCTGCCCTGACAACTGCAACAATAGGGGCCAGTGCATAAATGGAGAATGTGTATGCGATGCAGGATACCAAGGTGAAGACTGCAGTGAGCTCTCCTGCCCTAACAACTGCCAAGATCGCGGTCGCTGTGTTGACGGACTGTGCATATGTGACAAAGGCTATGCTGGGGAGGACTGTAGCATCAAGACCTGTCCCAAAGATTGCATGGGACGCGGGGAGTGCGTTGATGGCAAGTGTGTATGCTTCGTTGGATTCACTGGGAAGGACTGTGGTGAGTTGACCTGCCCCAATGACTGCCTGGACCGCGGTCATTGTGTGAATGGACAGTGTGTATGTCACAAAGGTTTCACCGGTGAGGACTGCAGTGAGAAGACGTGTCCCAAGAACTGTCTTGATAGAGGTTACTGTGTCGATGGCAAATGTGTATGCTATGAAGGTTTCACTGGGCCGGATTGCTCCATACTGACCTGCCCCGACGACTGCCAGGACCAGGGACGCTGTGAAAATGGGGTGTGTGTTTGCGATGAGGGCTTCATTGGAGAGGACTGCTCTGGAGGTAAGACAGCATGCATAAACCTAACCGTAACCAATGGGAGATTTTTTTGACTGTGAATCATGAATGTGAAAGCTATCAAAGTGGATAAGAATGGAATAGAACTAAATAAGGGTCTTTTTAATTACTAGAGTTAAATAATAACATCAGAATTTGGTGGTATTGATGGAAGTAGCAACATGAGTAAATCCTGAGACAATATTGTCTTTTGCAAAGTGGGAGTTGAGATAAAGTCACTTTTTCCACAGGATGTTGAAGTTATTCAGGCATCAACTTAATATTGCCCTATCAAATACTTAATGTAAATGTTTAGCAATCACATTTTTTTTTCCGTTTAGACCTTTCTTACTAAACAATACTATCGTCCAGGGACTGATTTTCAGTGTCTCTCCACAGTCTCACCACCAAAGGATCTAACAGTTGTGGAGGTAACCCCGGAGACCGTTGACTTGACCTGGGAGAATGAGATGCGTGTGACCGAGTATCTGATCACCTACATGCCCACTGCCCCTGGAGGTCTGGAGCTGGACATGCAGGTGCCTGGAGACCAGAAGATAGCCACTATTCGGGAGCTTGAGCCTGGTGTGGAGTACATGATCAGTGTCTATGCTGTACTTAACAACAAGAGGAGTGTTCCTGTCAGTGCTAGGGTGGCTACACGTACGTCTATCTTCTCTGTGTCAATTTAGAAAAAACAAAGCGGTGTATAAATCTGGATGTAATGTAATGAGAGTTTAACTTTGTGCCCTCCTAGATCTGCCTGAGCCTGAGGGACTCAAGTTTAAGTCGGTGCGGGAGACATCAGTAGAGGTGCAGTGGGACCCATTGGACATTTCCTTTGATGGCTGGAACCTCATCTTCAGAAACACAGTGAGTCCTACTAGTAGATATGTAAATGGAGCTTTTGTATTCTGTGAGGTTGTTGAACTTTAGAGCCTGAATCATTATCCATTTTTTCCCTTGGTAAAACACCACAAAAGACCCACTGCAGAACCCCTGCTTCAAACTCACTGATTGCTTTATGTGGATATATGAGGATCAGGTTGAGTGCACTGTGGAAAAGCATGCTGCCAAGCCAGAAGGCAAATACACAGCAGCTTAAACTGTTAGCACATCCAACAGTGCCAATGACAATACAGCATGGAGCCAGTGTTCCTCTATTTATTTTCCTTTTTGAGAGCATATAGAAACTATTGCAAACAGTGCTACTGGGTTCTGCTTAAAGTCATACTCTGTTAAACTGAGCCACCTGTCAACCCTTGCATCCAAACGCCACCCAGAGCACCATTATGTATGATTTGACAGTTTTTTCTTCCCACTCCACACATGATGCCAGGGCTAGTCTTTGTAGTGGTTGATGACTGATGTTTTTTTGGGTACTGGCAGAAAGAGGAGGATGGTGAGATTCTTAACTCCCTGGGCCGTCCAGAGACCACCTTTGAGCAGTCAGGCCTGGGTCCTGGCCAGGAGTACGAGGTCAAACTGCAGGTGGTGAAGAACAACAAGCTTGGAAAGCCTGCCTCCAAGAACGTCATCACAAGTAAGTCTACGCAGCCACATTGTTTACCGGCTTACCATTCTTTTCCTCTAGACCTACTACATGCTTTACACCCTGTTTGCTAAACTGTTGAGATGTTGTGTGAAATGATGATGATTCGGAAAACATTGCAACCCCATATTTGATTTTGAAGATATCACAAAGTCCATGTCAAATGTTGAAAGTGAGACATTACATTGCTTTTGCACAATTATATGCTCAATTTGATGCCAAAGACACGTTTAAAAAAAAGTTGGGGCAGTGACAACAAAAGTTGTAAAAATAAGGTTAACTGGCAACAGGAAAGTTACAATATTGGCTATAAAAAAGAGCATCCCGAGAGGCCTAGTCTTTCTGAAGTAAAAATGGGGAGGGGTATAACTCTCTGAGAAAGGCTGTGCTGGGAAATAGTGCAACACTTAAAAAAATATTTTTTTTACATAAAATAATAAAGAAACTGAGGATGTCTCTACAATGCATGATATTATTTAAACATTAAATAAATGTAGGGTTCTTTTGGACCTCAGATGGCACAGAATTAAAAACAGACATGGTTCTGTCATGGATATCACTGCATGGGCCCAGGAACTCTTTTAATAACACATTGTCTGTGAACACAACACAGTTCATCATTGCATCCAAAAAGGCAACCGGAAACTTTACCATGCAGAGAGGAAACCACATATTGAACAGATCCCAAAGCGCTGCCCCCTTCTTTGGGTCTGGACTCATGCACTGAGGCAAACTGAGGTCTGACAAGTCAAAATGTCATTTTCTGTTCAAAATAAAGGATGCCCTGTCCTCTGGGCTAAAGAGGAAAGGGACCATCCAGCTTGTTATCAGCACACAGTTCAAAAGCCAGCTTCTGTGATGGTATGGGGGTGTACTGGTGCTCCAGGCATGGGTAACCTGCACATTTGAGAAGGCACCATCAATGTCCAAATCCCATATATTCAGGTTTGGGAGCAATATATGCCACCAAATAGACAACTTTTTTTCTTCAGGAGAAGGCTTTGCTTATTTCAGTAAGACAATGCCAAACATTTTGGACGTAGTACAGCAGCATGGCCTCGAAAAAGAGTCGAGGTGATAAACTTGGCTTTCTGCTGTCCGGAGCATAATGAAGCCTGAAATAAGACAAAGGAGACTCTGAACTGTTGAACAGCTGACATAATACTTAAAGCAAGAATTCTAAAACATTCCACTTTCAAAGTGACAGACATTGGTCTCCTCCGTTCTCAAACACTTAAATGTTGTAAAAAGAAATAGTGATGCAAAGATGACCTCGTCTCATGAAACATGGTGCTGGCATTAACTTCAAAATGGCCATATGATTTTAAAAAATCAATGAAACATCGATTCAGTGATTTCCAAATCATCACATCCTGTTTTAATTTACATTTAACACAACATCCCAACTCTTCAGGGAATGGGGTTGTATTTGCAGTAGGCCTTATTACATTTACTGCCAACTGCACAGGTACCTTCCCTGAGAAGACTCTTTCATTGTTCTGAGTCTGTGCTGCAGAATGAAAATAGGGGACTTTTTAAAAATATTTTTTAATTTGTTTTTTGTGAAATACATTACCAGTAAAAGCAGCAAAAGCATGTACTCCTTTTTATATATTGGGTTGGATCAGTGGTATTGGGGCAATCCATCTTGTGGCCCCCGACAGCGTATTGAAAACAGCCAGACATGCCAACCTTGACTGATTGGCTCATTAAATTTCATTGCATTGTTGTGATTTCGCAAGGGCAATAAAAAGTGATATGAATTTCCAGCCCTATTGGCAAGTTATAAGACATCTATATCATCTCATCAGGCTATAAATGCCAGTAGCGTCTGTTGGCAAACGGATGGAGGAGCCAGGGATCAATAAAAAGACAGAAAACAGGATTGAATTCTGGCCTTGCACTGCCAAACCACTGGTTCTCTGTTGTAGGTGTTTTTAAGGTGTCTTCACTTGAGGGTTAAGGTAAATATACTGGTCTTGTTGAAGCGGTTAAATGTGTATTTTCTTTCAAATGTAGCCTCAGCGTTTGGCTCCCCAGGGTGAAACTTAAACCTTCACTCAAACTGAGCTACATGTAGCTGTTACCGCTTGGAAACTCCTTTTTTCAGCACAGCAGATTCAAGAGCGGCACGGCACTGTTCATCATCTTCAACATTAAGTTTTAAATAATGTGAAGATGTTCTGCATGTTGCCACAAGTATGCACACAGCAGTGAGAGCAGACTGATAGATAATGAGCAAAGTGAGGAGATATAACATTTTGTTTGAATAGAAAATTAAAAAAGGATAAAAAAATTATTCAATTTTCTTCATGATTCATATTCTGTTAGTCCAAAAAAAGTGTGGGATGTTTCAGATATCCTCCTCTTGTGTTTGCCCACTTGTAGATTTGTTGCTAGATTATAAGGTTCAGAGGTCACTATGTCACTAAGGCTGGTTAATGTCTCCCATTACAACGGCTTGCAATATTGTACTCTAGGATTTGCATGCTAAGGGGCTAATTCTTGAAGCGAGTCCCTCCCCTCTCCCCTTCTCCCCCTCCAACTGAACCCACCATGTGTGGGAGGCACCAGTCAGTCACCAGTCATGCTCAGAGGGACCCCAGCCTCCCAGGAGAATGGTATCGTGACACCAATAAAAAAAACCCTCTCAGCCTTCTCAGAAGACAAATCAGTGTTAAGCTTCGATGCAAATTCTGTGTTTTATCAGCGCTGCACAGAGTGTTGACTTCCCCTGGAGTTGCTTGCATGTGACAAATCAATTTTATTGGTAAAAAGGCGCCCTTCATGGCCCAGGGAGTTGATCTGGAAAGAAGTTCAAATACCCTTTAACAGTAAAGAGGACTGTCATGTTTTCCTTACCTACAAACAACATTATTTCAATATACAATGAAAAGAAAATTTGAATACATAAGAAAACCATTCAAATTCTATTTAGAGACTGCTTATTACTCAGAAAAAGGAGGCTGTTGTGATGCAGAAGATGTCAGATACCAACACTTTGCTAAGCACCTCAGTGTCTCATATGGACAGCCAAGGAAAAATGTCTGCATCGAAAAGACACCAGGCGTTTACTTAACTCTGATATAAACCACTAAACAGCAGTATTAGACACACATAGAAACCATGGGAAAGCGAGGGATGTGTTAAACAACCCTGGACATGGTCCCATTTGAAACAAGTAGTCCACATGGAGTACATTTCTAACAGACGACTGTCGATGAGGAGTGGAGGTGACCAAACAGGACTTCACCCATTGTTGACTGAACTCACATTTTAAAACTTGGAATTCTTTTTGGCTGCTGCCATCTTGACTTTTAGGAGACAGGAAATGACCATAACTGGACAAGGATATAGGCATTGTTACCCTTCTATCTACCAAGGCAAATGGGCTATATTTGATGACCCAGGATGAGAAAGCATCAGTCCCAGCAATTACAGGCTGTGTACTGTACATGAACCTATACCTTTTAATCCTAATTATTCTAAGAACACGAACTACTGCATATTCTTTGTGGTGTTCTGTAAATATAATTGATCATCATACAGGCTCACACTCATAAATCAATGGCAGACAATGGCACCTGATTAGTGGAAAGTTTTCACTCCTGAGCTGCTTAAATGAATCTATTTCTTGTACTAGATCATCAAACTTTCTTCTTGAAGCTCCCATAACAGCCACCTATGTTACCCCTTACATCTGCAGTGATCGACGCCCCCAGCCAGGTGAATGTGCGAGATGTGACTGACACCACAGCGCTGGTGACGTGGTTCCAGCCCGTTGCGGAGGTGGATGGGGTCAGCATTGCATACGGGCCCAGCTCTAAACCTGCTGATCGTAACGTGGTGGAACTGTCATCAACTGACACCCAGCACCACCTGGGTGGCCTCCACCCTGACACCGAGTATGAGGTGTCTCTGACCGCTCGTAGAGGAGAGCGGACCAGCGCGCCTGTCTATGAATCTTTCCTCACAGGTAATAAGATTTGAAGTGCTGTTCCTCCAGGGCAAAAATTAACCTGAATTTTTACATAAAACTTTTACAGCCCTCTCTCCGGATGAAAAACAGTCCCAGTCATCCACTGATTATTATAGCCAGGTTTAATGAGCTGTGTGTCAGCTGGGGGGTGGGGGACTGGACCACACAGACTTTACATACGTCTATACATTTACGCAGGAGGATATCCTGGATGTCTGCCTGTGGGTGTGTGTTCCTTGAAGTCCTCTCAAGGATAGAATAATGAGGGAGTCTTGGTTTCTCAAAAGGACTCATTTAAGTTTGCACCTTTAGGTTTTAGGTTATATCTATCTAAAGTCAGTTCTTGTGTTTCAGACCTTGATGCTCCCACCGACCTGCAGACAGTGGAGCTGACGGACGAGAGCATCACCCTGGAGTGGAAGAACAGCCGGGCCCACGTAGAAAACTACCGCATAAAGTATGGCCCTCTGTCAGGAGGCGAGCATGGAGAGCTGCTTTTCCCACCAGGTCCAAAGGACAGCAGCCAGGCCAAAATCATAGGTACAGACACACACTAACAACCAAACATTGCAATTCCACAACAGTATCTTTACAAAGTTCCTCCATCATTATGCCCTTGTACCTACACATTGCATCCAGACAATATGTAAGTGATAATAGAAACAAATGTTTCGCATGTTATTCGTTGGGCTTCCCCCCAGCCGTCAAATCTTAATTTGAAAAACACGAGTTGATTTGAGCATGAAAGTCCTGTTTTGAACGACAAAAATAAAACTACAGGGGAAACTACCAGTTTCCCCATGGTTCCAACCATATCCCGAGGTCTTCAATGGGTGATGAATGAGGTAATTTATTATTTAAAAATGCCTCTAATGTCCAGTTTTGCTGACAATGCTAAAAAAAGTTGTTAGCTAAATTCAAAGGTTTAGCATTACGATCATAATCAAAGAAGATGTTGTATTAAAACACTGAAAAGTGGTTCTTATATTCTGACTGCTCATGTGGTTAACAGGGTGGCCAGAGTATATGATGCAGGAATGTTTGGTATTGGTATAAGGCTTCAGGGATTTTGCAGTAACTTCAGTTTTACTAATGTATGACCCTGCAGCCACGCACCATGCCAGTGCAATTAGGCCAAGACCATAATGGTTACAACTTAAAAAAAAACAAAATCTTGCTAAGTCAAAACCATTAGGCTGCTTCATAGCAGACATACTCAGTGTTTTCATTCCTTTGTGTGCTTTGGTTCACACCAGCACATTAGCACTTTGCATCCAAATGACACAGCTGAAAAGCGTCTGTGGGAAAAAAAAAATACAGTGTGAAGTGTTTATTCTCTTAATTCTGCAGGCAAGTGTTTGTTGTGCTTAAATGGTCAGTGTTATACTCAGCCTGCTCATTTCCAAAAAGGGTTGCCTTTGTTTGGTGTTGTGAAATGTTTGCTCGACTACAAAAGGCCCACTTTATTAGAAAACCACCCAGGGGGGTTTGGCATTCAGACTTTAAATTGAATAACACTGCCGCTTGTTTCACTGTGAGATCTTGTTTAAGGGAGGAAAGCGGGTGTGTTTCATCTATCTGCACCGCTGACATTATAAAGCCATGCTTTGAGGCGGATGTGTGTTTTTTTTTTTTTTTTCTGAAACTGTGTGCTGCAGCGTGGTAGGATTAGACACCATGAAAAAAACAAAAAAAAAGCTTCCAAAAAACGTCCTCGTAGTGTCTTTGTCTGGACCAATTCTTTGTCCTTGGGGGGCCCATCTCATGGAAATAAAGCACTGTGTCCATTCAGCCGACGTCCCCCTCCGCCCCACACACCTCAGCACTTCTTTCACACAGTTATTATCTGTAATTGCCTTCACGCTCGTGATTTTATTGATAATGAGTTTCCTGGGCATTAGGTGTAATTTCATGCTGCAAGACTCTGTGTGTGATGACCTCTGTGGGAGTTAATAAAGGAATTAGAGGCGATCAGGCTGAGAGAGGGCTTAATTGTGGAGACCAAAGGGCCTCCAGAGCCTGCTGTATCATAGCAAGTAGTGTTTCTGCTCCGCGACAAGGACCCTATAGAGCCATCAATGGAAACACAACACACAGTGAGCGCAGGCTTACCATGAAATGCAATTAGGCTGCAATGTATTGTGCAATCAGGCCACATGAGAGCGTTTTTATGTGTGCCACAGGCGAGGAAAGCCATCAAGCGAAACAGCTGGCCACTTGACTACAGAGCCTCCCCATCGTTCATTTGGTGACACATGAAACATGACATTGCTTTTAATTTCTGTATCACTGTGGTCTTCATTTGCTTGGTAATGTAGGCTTGAGACCTGGTACTGAGTACGGGATGGGTGTGACAGCGGTGAAGGATGAGCGGGAAAGTCTGCCGACCACCACCAACGCAGTGACTGGTGAGAATAATACATCTAATTCTTATAACATCTAAATCCAGAGTCTTTGTCATTTATGCATAATTATTTTCATGATCATTTTTGAATTATTAAGAAAAAATCCACTATTTGTCTATACTACACAACATCTGTAATCACAAAATGAATTACTGTAAATAAATTATATTTCTTGTGGACTTATAGAAATAATTGAGCAGGGTTAAGAGACATTGGTACATTGGATAAACGTTAATTCACACTTAGCCCTTAAATGGAGCAGAAAAAAGCAACGGGACAAAAAATAAGAAAAAAGGATAAAAACATGAGGATAAAAAAAAGAAAGAAATACAAAAAAAAAAAAGGTAAACCCCCCCTCCCCCTCCTCTTCTCCCATTAGCCCTGGATGCTCCCAAGGACCTGACTGTTGCAGAGGTGACAGAGACCACCATGATGCTGGAGTGGAAGCGCCCACTAGCCAAACTGGACTCCTACAGATTGGTTTATGTATCAGCTGATGGCCACAGAGATGAGGAGGTGGTCCCCGGCAGCTCCGAGTCTTACACCCTGAGAAGCCTGACACCCGGCATGCTGTACACAATCAGCGTCACTGCTGAGAGGGGCCGCAGGACCAGTGCACCCACCTCAATCTCAGCCCCCACAGGTCAGTACTGTGAGACACACAACGACCACCTGAAGTGTTCTGGATAAAGCTGCACCTCTGTTTTATATTATTGTGTCTGTAATGTTTGGGAGGAAAGACTGAGAAGACTTTTTGTTTTGCACAAATGTCTTGAAGTTTACAGCAAACTAACATTTCGGATTCTTAACTTTGAATTATACCCAGCACACCTCGAAATGTCCCTGATTACATCATTGATTTATCAAAAATTCAAAATCTTTTTTCCCATCACCTCAGGTGGCAATGATGCAGACAATAGTTTCCCAGTTACACTGTCCTGATTACCCCGTAGGTTTCAATTTTTAGTTGAACCCCTTTCAGGAAAAGTCTCAGGGCCTGATTCACAAAAGGATTGCGTGGCTTTTGCGCCCATTAAAATTGTGCAAATGAATCTATATGACACCTTCTGATTCACAAACCACACACAGGGGTTTTAATGCATCCGTAACCCGTATGCTCTGCTACGTTTCAAATACGCTGTGAGTCTTTTCTCTACGGAGTACGCTGCAGGTTTGCGTCAAGCAGGACAGAATATGACAACCCGGACAGGAAGTCAGACAAGGAAACGCACAGAGCAGTATTTTTCATCACTTTATCAACATTGTGTGAAAACAGGCACCGAATGAACTACAAATCATCCTTAGAAAGACAAAGCAACTCAGTCTGTCTCTTGATATGTAAATAAGCCTTATTGCAAAAAAGTGAAGCAAAAACTGCCCTGGTACTGGAGGTCACTGGGCTGCGCTATGTGAAGAGATGTCCCGCGCAAACTTTCCAGTGGTCAGAAAACAATTCGTCCTCTTTATGACTTAATCAATCTTCTGTATATTACGTCTGTAAATATGATTTTGACATTACTCGTTATTAATATAAGCAGGGCTAAAATCCTTCTGGCTGATAGTGGCTTAACACTCCATCCACTTCTATGCCCTTCGCTTGCTCCAATCAAAGTTGAAGTTTGGTTTTAAAGAGTGAAACCTACATCTCATTTTTTTCAAGTTTGGCATAAATAAACAACAAAGTTCCTCCTCCCCTCCGAGCTCATCATCTTTATGTGGGTAAAGCAGCTCCGTCAGCAGGAGAGCACAGCTCCTCGCAGAGTAAAGGTGCAGACAGCTTTTCTCCACACTCAGACGCAAAACAAGAGACAACTGCACGGCCTTTATGAACGTGTTTGGGACTGAAGTTAGACTTAAAGACGGAGCAGATAGCAGGAGAAAATTATGTGTAATTGTTGGAGCTTATAGCGATCCATTCTTAGTGAATCAGGCCCCTCAGAGTAAACTGTTGAATTGTACCACTGTTTCCAAACTGTATCCAAAGTGTTTTCTTTGGAAACAGAGGTTTCAGTCTCCTTTTCGTTAAAGCTGCACTATTTTCATTACTGTAATGACTATGTATAGGAAGGGTCAAAGTGCCATGAAAGTATCTGAGAGCTGAAAAGAACCTTATCTGCATGGTTACTAATCACTAGAAGTAAGTGAGGGCTGTTTTATTGTGAGGCTGAGCTGCAGGTGTTACCTGGACTATATTAGTAGCTACGCTGTGACCTAGCGTGTCAGATATGATCTTTACAATGTGTCTGAAACAGACGCTCCTCTGAATGCGGCCCACTGTTTCCATGAGGGTTCGAGCTGGTGGCGCAGGCTGCGGGAATAAGAGAAGTACTCATTAACCACAGGTTGAATTTTTTTTTTGTCCTTCAGTACTGCAGCCAAACCGCGGCAATGAATTGAATTCATTGTTAGCTACTCAATGTAAGTCACTCTGTCTCTAACCCCTTCCCCTCCCTCCCCCAAGGCTTATTTATAGCATGTGGGATTTTTTTTTTAGTTTTTCCCCTTCTTCTTTTAAAAAAAAAAAAACAAGAAAAGACAAATGAGGCGATTGTGGCACATTTTTCATGCTACAGTCAGGGTGCCTCCAAGACAAACATTTCACAAGCAAATCTTCTTGTTATGCAATGAGCGCCCATTAAACACGTGGCTACAGGCAAAAATCGATATGGCATGAGGGAGACATTGGTGAGCAGCGGAAAAACTGTCTTTAGTTGCATTTTTTGGACTTCACTCTGCCAAGAAGAACAGAACACAGTCTGTGTGTGTGCGTGTGGGTGGGTGGATGAGTGCAAAAGTGTGCAAACCTGATGTCCACTTGTCTTTGTTTTCATATGCAGCATGTATGACTGAGTGGCTAACAAGACTCAGATAGAGTGAAACTGAAGGTGTGTGTGTTGGGGGGTTGGGTGGGGGGGGGTGGGGGGTATGGACATGTGTGCGCCCTGCACAATGTTCATTCATGTGATAATTGTTGGCGTGAGCCCTGCTCCCCTCTGGTTTTGTGTGATTTGACCACGATGAACTGTGGCTCTGTCAGATAAAAGGCCACATGCTGGGTCTCCTGTTAAAACATTGTCTCCAAGAATCAGTAGCAGCCGTCTAATCCACAGCCGGCACCGGCCAATCTTCACCCTTTATCGTCTCCTGACACGTAGCGCAAACACGGATCACGCTGGTTTTACAGGAGGGACTGAAGGAAAGACGAGGGGTGGAGCAGAGTGAGACAAATTTGAAGTTTGCCCTGCAGATTGTCAAAAAGATTAAAGGTTGTTTTTTTTTCATTTTGTTTGTAAGAATTTAGTACAAAGTCTAAATGACGATAAATATAAAGAACAAAAAAACTAACAAATATGACGTTTGAGAAAAACATGGAAGGACAGCACAGATTAACAAACTTTAACTGATTATCAATAAATTGTCTGGATTACAGTTACGGACTGTGAAGCCTGATTTATACTTCTGCCTTGAATCTACGCTATAGGGCAATACTTCGCCTGAAAACGCTAGTTGGCAGTGCGATTTCTATGCTAGTTATATCGCCAGTTCCTGGTTTTGCCACATTCTCTGCTTGATTATGTACATGCAACCATGGTAACTGAAACTGAGCATATACAGATGGAGTTGGAGATGATAGGTAGTATTTTAACATTTCTCCTGTTGCAGAATTTTGAGAATGTTAGAAATGTTGTAAATGCAGAAAATACTAAATGGTAAATGGACTTGAGCTTGTATAGAGCTTTTCTAGTCTTCTGACTACTCTGAGCGCTTTTTACACCGGAGGTCACACCTACACATTCACAATGGAGGTTGCTAACTAATCCCATTGGTACACATTCATACGCTGCCACCGAAGCAGCAGGAGCAACTTGGGGTTCAGTGTCTCTCTCAAGGACACATTGGACATGTGGCTGCAGGAGCTGGGGTTTGAGACCCCGACCTTCAGATTGAGAGATGACCAACTCTACCAATTGAGCCACAGCCACCACGACTACCCAGCTGACAAATCATAAATGCTTTCGGTCTGCGCCATTGGTGTACTTCAGGCTATGTATGTAGGCTTCTGCTACAGGGCTACACGAATGATTCAACTCAGAAGTATAAATCCGTTTTAAGATTCAAGGAACAACAGTAATTTGGATTTGATACCATCAGTCGTTATCTCGACATTCAGTGCCCATTTGAGTGCAAGCTATAAAGTTTACATTTTCAATGACACTTACATGTACATGTTGTGTTTCATCACCAGCCTCTGACAACACAACAAGTTTTTGAACGTCTTACTTTATACGCTGATCTTGCATGAGCAGCCGACTTTTCTGGAGCGAAAACCAAAAGCATGTTGGAAGCCTGATATTTGTCCTGCATGCGCTGACATGATCCGGGCAGCATTAGACAAAAGCACAGATGTTGCCTGGGTGAGAGGCTTGATTCTCATCCTGATGAATGCCCCGCTGTAGTTTGATATGAAGGAGTGTGTATCAAATGGCAGATATCAGAATGAGACACTGATATCTCAGGAGACCATTTGATTAGTCCCAACACACATCTTCCCCTGCATGTGACACCAGAACTGAAGACTTCCTGAAAGGATTGGTTGACTGTCTACACCTGTTGGTATCCAGCCATAGCTGCCGACTTAACTTTCCCGTTAACTCTGTGTTTCCCATAAAACTAGCTGCTGTCAGAAATGGTACTTTAAAGTCCCCGTAAAATGATTACTGAGGCATTTTTCTGGTAAGACAGACTGCAGTTCAAATTTCAGATGTTAATTTCAGAGGTATATATGGCATATAGTATTCAGTTCCTTTGTACTGACTCTCAAGTTTGCTGAACCTCTGCAAAAACAACGAAAAGTCAGCACCATTACATGCCTCTGAAAATAAACGTTATCTTGTGTAATTTGCTCACACTGACCATTAAGGCCTTTGCACACTGACTCAGTGAAAAAAAGAAAAAATCAACAGCGTCAGTCCACATGTTTTTCCTGTTGATAAGAAGATCACTTCCAGGTGTATTTCAGGATGTTAGTGGTCCAGTTTCATACGCTGCTCTCTATATTAGTTCCACACAATAAAATGAAGAACACCTATTTCCGTGAAGTAATTGATCCTGAACAGCAGCTGACAGTATGGACTGTACAGTCACACACACACACACACACACACACACACACACACACACACACACACACACACACACACACACAGGAATGGAAAAAAGGCAGAAAATCGAAAAATATATAATGACGGACTAAAGAGTCAGTATGCAAACATTTCACATGTGTCAATTTTGCACATTAAAAACCAGACTCGGTGTGCAATGGTCTTTAGAGTTGGTGACGGCTAAACTAGAATGAAAATATGTTTAAATCAAATATTAAAGTGACTGTACTTTATATTAGTAAGGAAAGTATGACCTCACTTTTGACTAGCTGAAAATAGGTTGTTATAGCTGTAAGCAAAAATGTTTTTAATGAATAATCATTTCAAATTTGAAATTTTCACCCAAATAGTATCTTAGAATACCCCCCAAACAAGTAAGAGGAGACGCCAAGGTATTTTTTAAGTCTGAAGGGAAATAACCCTCTGAAGGAATGCATGTCCTTTCTTTCTTTTATTTTGTTTGAGATGTCATTTTTGGGGATTTTTATGCCTTTATTAAAGAGACAGGACAGTGGATAGAGTCAGAAATCAGGGCGAGAGAGTTAGCGGGGAATGCAGGAAAGAATCCAGAGATCGGATTCCACTCATGGCTGTCCAATTCGACCACCTCTGTCCATGGGGTGCATAAACTAACCACTAGACCACCAGCGCCCCATATTTGTCCTTTCTAAAGCGAACCACCTTCTATCTTATCAACAACAACAGTCACCAGACAGCTGAGGTAACTAGAGACACACACATATCAGATAATGCCGTGTGAAATACACACATTAGTTTCTTTAGTTTTAACACCACAGTGTCTTTTATCCGCCCGCTTATAGTTTAAATCGCTGAAGAATACGGTATGCATATACCATTTACAATTTATCAACCATTTAACAAGTTTTTCAACAGCTGGGCTTGGAGTCAAGTGTTGCAAGAACTTTTGATTTCAGGAGACAACATTTTACATACAATGCTGACTCAAATCCTCACCATACAGGACCAGAAACTCTTCACACACCCCACACAGCAAATGCCTTTCACTCGCTTCACAAGTGATGATCAGCCGATTCCAGCAAAGCCCCCTCCCCACTGCATTACATTCCCATTGTCTACCATCCCATTTGTGCTCCTCTCTGCCACACAGTGAAAAGAGGATAATGGAAGCCTTGATGTTTACCTGCGCCGTCTATCTCCGTCTCTTTCTAATCTGCACTCTGAATGCTTGCACACTCAATGGATTCCAATTACAGGCTGCTGCACGTGGCTCTCCATATAGGTTTGAAGTGGACGGCGTACTTCTGCATTCTGGCAGGGCTACGCTGTGCCTTCAAATGTTAATGGCTCATTCACAGCCATTAATGTGCACGAGCTGCATCAGCATGTCTGCCTGCTGCTTCTACCTTTAAGTCTTCCCACTTATATGGAAATACAGAGGAGATGGCTATAGGCAGCCGTTAATAATGAGGCTGTTTTCTCCCTCTGGCCTTTTGTAGTGGAAATAAGGGAATATTTCCACTCCAGACAAAGTGGAGGCCTTTCTTCTTTTCCCCCTCATGACAGCAAAATTAAATGTTTGAAATACAAATGAGAGATCATCAATGTCACCGAGGACTTATCCTGTTGAACAGACGCTCCATCTTGTGTATCCTATATGTTTCACATTCTGTCGCAAGTATGGTTTAAAACAACCCAACAAAATTGATTTCATCTGTGAATGTTTGTTTGTCAAGGTTGGACTGATACCTGATGCTGGTTGTCGTCTATTCTCTCTGCCGTCAACTCACAGCTGAGTTTCAGTTCAGAAAAGTATTCCAGGATCGGTTCGAGAAACGTTATCAGTCCAACCTTTAGTCCTCATTCTGTATGTCGTTCCAGTCCTGTAACTCCATGTTGATGTGTTTGTCGTCACCCAGAGGAGGAGAAGCCTGTGGTGACCAATGTCACCGTCAGCGATGTGTCGTGGGACAGCTTCCTCCTGTCCTGGTCTGCAGAGGATGGGGCTTTCCAAGCCTTTATGATCGAGGTTACCGACGCAGAGACGGGCGCCGAGTGGCAAAACCACACGGTGCCCGCCGATGCTCGCAGCCTCGCCGTCTCTGGCCTCACCCCCACCACCTGGTACAGGGCCAATCTGTACGGGCAGTTCAGGGGGGCCCTCTTAGACCCTGTGTTCGCAGACACCATCACAGGTATCCACGCCGTCAACGCTTGAGCCTCACTCTTTCCTTTGTTCCTTCTTCTTCTGCTGAACAAAGTGAGATAACCAATGTTTTCCATTTTCCACCTTTCCAAATGGTGTTAGTCTCTTTTTCTTGAGCACTGTCCAGGTGCAACTCTGTCACATGGCAGTTTGTACAAATACTTCCAATGGTATTCAGAATATTTCCCATTTGATCGTGACAAACCTAATCTTAACAAACACAAACCAGACAAAGTATTTTGTTTGGGCTAAGTTACCATGACAGCAGCTTTTGGATCATTTCATGCATGAGCAGTGGTATCGTAGGTGAACATGAAGGAATAAGGAAGGATGCCTCTACATTGTACTGATTTAAAAGAATAAAATTAAAAGAAAACAACCAACAGAATATCTTCGGGGCTGCTGACCTGGTAATCTATGCCATCACCCCCAAAAACTGTGATCAATGAAAGGAAAATCAATTTGCAGGCAGATAATGGTAAAAGTTGATTTGCGTTTGATTTAAATTCATGCCCACGTCAAAGACGCACAAATATGCCCATGTTCAAGATTCTCCATTTTAAACCTGAATCACATTTTAACCATTTCAAAGACTGCCATGAGACGGGGTTGTTACAGTAACATTGCCTCTGATAGGTGTTGTAAAAACACTTGTTCTTCTGCAAAGTTGCACTTGTCTGTTTTAGTAAGTTGTTCTGCCGGTTCCATTGACTTCAACTGAAGTTCAATTACTTACAAGAATAATGATGAGGGGATGGGGGGGAAATGACATTTGGACTGTAGTCTTGCATTCTTAATGCTTAGAGATATTTGCTTGTCTTGCTCTGCTCATCTCGATTGACAAGGAAAATCTCAGCTCAGATTTTCTGGGTATAAACTACTTGCAGCAAGGTTGGAAAAACATTAGTAAAAGTATATAGTATAAGGACCATAGACTGATTATACATGGATGAAGTTTTCATTACATCATCGATTGGTTTCTAAATTGGACTGTTGATGTTAACTGATTGCGGTCGCCATATTGGAAATGTTGTCTCTAACTAACTTCCGATCAACCTTGTGACAGACAAATAGTGGGAGTTGAGGAGGACCTTAAACAGTTACAGTGCGCCCATCAATCAGTTAAGCCACGCCCCCAATTATGAAAAACTTGTCTCCTTCATAAAATCAAAACAAATGGTCCCCCCCGTAACTCCGGGGTCTTCTGTAGCAGCCTCATGGCCACTTGAGGAACTGCAGTTTTCTGCACTTCACCATTGGTTTCATTTTTCAACCCCTGACGTCGCCACTTGATAAGGATACCTACTTTTCAGCCCTTATGATTCAAGAGTTATTTTTTAAAGGTTCAATCATTTAGACAGTTACATACAATCTTAATCCTCCAATGACAGCCCCCTGCTGGAGATAGTGAAATGGACCAACACTCATCACAGCTGATACACAAACCCATTTTATTTATTATAGTCCTTTTGCGGATCCGCATTAGATCCGGCTTTAAGCTGTTAGTCCTTCTGTTGGTACGAGTCCAGCCTGAAGGAACACCTGGTTTATTGTGTGAACAAGCAGAAACACATAAAACAAGTCAGTGTACTCTTTAACTGCGGCACAACAGGTGTGAGGGTTTCCCACCCTCTCCACCTACGCTAGTCATTATCAGTGATTAGCATACTGTCAATTATAGTACGTGCCTAATAAGAGGCTGTAAACAGGGAAACTACTATCTTCTAATGATGCCTCTGAGCACCCTTAGTATTAGCAAAACTATTTACCTTTTAAGGGACTGATATCCTCACTGTGACCTCATGAAACTGTTTTGACTAGAGCAGAAGGTCAAAAATAAACAGTTTCTGGTGAGCTGACAAATTCTTTTATGTGAGCAACTTTTCCAGAATTATCATTCAGCATTTCACTGACGAGGATCAGTCAAGTGGAAGAAAGATGGGAGGACTGACAGAGGACAAAAAAAATCCCTGAGGCGCTTTTGTCACTTTGTGTGAGGCCTCTCTTCTGTATGCATCCCCACTTCCCCCGAGCCTGGACCGCTCTTCATTCTCATGCTGCCATTGCCCCTGGGCTCTGGTGCTAGGGTGCCAGGGGCTTCTGGGGCCACGCAGAAAATGGCATGAGCTCAACACGGCCCATTGTCTGCATGCTAATGACTGGAGAAACCGTCTTAACATATTTCATTAGCATCAGTTAATAAATAAAACATTCCAACTTGTGAATACAAGCACTGACTCATTTCATTATGTTATGCACGGTGGTCGTCGTCGTCCCTCTGCCGGGGAGAGGTAGGAAAGATAAAGTCCTCCACTCAAAGGGGAGCAAGGAAACTTTGATGAACAGAGAGTGAGTTAAATACATCGACTGACTGATGGAATCACAAAGAAATGGAGACAGCGCATGGAACAAGCTCAACTCAGCTGTGATTCATGTGACCACAAGCTGCTCTCGTAAAGTTATCAGGCAAGACTGGAACCAGCTCTGCTTGCAGACCCCGTTTTCAGCAGGTTAGCTGGCGCCGTCGCTTACCTCCTCCAGTAACAGGCTTGCTTTTGTGAGTGGGGATTGTGTTCCCTCAGGCCCTGGGGGGTGTGGAGGGACATGGGATAGAGGGGTAGACGTGGTGGTGGCGGTGGAGGGGGGGTGAAATCAGTAGCAAGCTAGCACATGTTAGCTGATGGATGTGGCCCTCCCTCTCTTCCACTGACCAGCTAAAGCTGCCCGGCGGCTAATGAAGAGTGACAGCTCCCTCGGATTTGTCTGCTTTGCTTTCTCGTTTCCACCGCTTCTTCTCAAAACAAATGCCTCATGCGTTTTTTTTTCCTCACAATATAAAAGGGGGTTTCAGGCTAGTTCAAGGACCCCTGAGACCCTCACATTTGGTGTAGTGTTTTAATGAGCAGTGGCGCTGGGCTTTATTGAGGCTTTCCTGAGCCCACTTATATCTGCTTCTATCCAAGGCTGCTTTAAAGGTCTGTCCGGTCCATGCATCCATCTGTGTTACCGGAAGCTTCACCAGCTAATTAGCTTCAGCAGACTCATCCTCTGGAGAAACAGAGCTTTTTTTTCTCCAGCAGCTGTAGTCTCATGCTGTCTCTCAGCCTCTCTTCCTATCACCGCCATTATTTGCCGCTGCTAATGACTGCTTAACTACCAGCTTCTCCAGCACCACATGCACACATTCTCATCTGTATGCAACTAGTTATGTGACTGCGCTTACTTTGAGAAACTATTCCGACAAGCAGCTGTTGTTTGACACAAACCCTTTACTTTGAAATCCATGAATTACCCAACTGTGTAGAGTAATTCAATTAATTTGAATGAATGTGATGTTGTTTTTTAAATTAAAATATCCTAACTGCAATCTCCAAACTTTATTGGCATGAAAATTGGTGCTTTACAAGCAGAAAAAGCTTCCTAGCATGACTAAGCAGACCTCTATAAACCTGATTTCTGGTTATGTAGTAACAGGGGCGTGTCCAGACTTTTTTGAATGGGGTGGCCCTCTGACTTATGCAGGGGTGGCCTGATCAATTATTTACCCTTTCTAACTCTACCAATCATATCCATCCTGTAACAGAAGAAAATGGGAAAATATGTACTGTATGTATATGTTCTTAGCTCAATTCTTCAAGACTCAAAAACAAGATGCATGTTAAAAGTCGGAATGTAAAGTACTTTCATACAAACTTTTGGTCACTGTCTAAATTGCAAAAATACATTTATTGGCAATGTTTTGGTGGTGAAACATTGGCAGTTAGTTCTTTGCAGGTAGGAAGGTGTGCATTACTTTTCTACGTACCTGTCTTAAGAAATAAATGTGAAGTCCTTGTTTACAATTTAAAGTACTAATAAAAGGAAATATGCCACATTGATATGTAAAGAAAACTACAAACTAAAACCTGTTGCAAAACAAGCCAGATTAGTCAGTTTTAACACAAGTCCAGTCATTTGACAGGGTAACAAAGCCAATCACAGTTTAGGATTTTTGGGGTGGCCAATAAGATTGGGGCCCTTGCCACCTCTGGATACCCCACTGGACACACCCCTGTGTCGTAAGCTAGGAAGAAGTACCCCACCTGGAGCTGAAGACATCCAGTTGCTCTTAAACACTGTGATTTAAACAGATAATATAGATTTTATATTTTATCCTTTCCCCCATTACAACAGTTGCTGATTTTTTATTATTAATAAGCATATATTTCTTTCGCTTAGCAACCTTCTCCTTGTTGCCTGCTGTTCAGTTCTTCCTTTTGTGATTTTTATCAGAATGCATTTAAAGTTTTCTCTTTCTGTCCTGCAAATTATTTAACTGTTGACTGTTGCTTGTATTAAAAAAAAGAAAAAAGAATGCTTGCATTTGCACATTGACTGATGCACTCTCTTCAGATTTAGTGGTCCTCAGATGTCAAAGCACTTTGACTCAGAGAGGAACAACTGACTTTTTCCTGTTGCTCAGAGGCTGAACCAGTGGTGCAGGCTCTCCTAGTCTCCGACATCACCCCAGAGAGCTTTAGGCTGTCCTGGACGGCTGAAGAGGACTCCTTTGACACTTTTGTCGTAATGGTCAGCGAGGCTGAGGACCCTGGCCAACCAAGAGAGCTGGTGCTGAGTGGGGATGAGCGAAGCACGGCCGTCCTAGAACTCACCGAGGACACAGAGTACAAAGTGGAAGTCTTTGGGCTCATTGTGGGGAGACGCTCCATGTCTGTAAGGGAGCAGGTCAGAACAGGTACACGCAGAGCGTATGGAAACAAGAAATATGAGCTGAAATCTGAGCTGCTCTGGTCTTATCTACATGGTCAATGTGGAATGTGGATGTCTTTTATGGTAACAGCATGGGACAAGGTGATTAATACCTGTGATCTAACATTTGTCCTTTGTATCACAGATGTTTTGTTCACTAACCTGGTAACAAAAGCGTGGTGGTATTCGTCCAAGCCGCCGAATGCTGCAAATTGCCAAAAAGTACATCTGTATTAATGTTGAGTATTTGTCAGTGATGTCCAACTCTGGTGTCATTGTTTGCCTTTGTCATGTGTTGGGTGTTCAGTGTTTAAAACCTGTGTGTCGGGCTCCTGAGTGGTTCCAGCAGAAAGCAGCAGAAGGTTTTTCAGAGACCAGGGTTCCAACACTAACATGGACCACTCTGGGTTCAGACAGACCACGCTCTGCTGATCTCGGGGCACCAGACTGCTGCTCGATCAGAATTTGGCTGATATATGGTTTCACTGATATCAAACTTCTTTGGAAAAATTTGTCGAAGCCATTATTTTTCCTCCCATGATGGTCTAAATGTCTTTTTGGATGAATCCTGGGTTTGAAAAAGGTCCAAAATAGATGTTAAAGCCCCTGTTATGTAGGTCTGACAGTATGTACTTTAGACTAAACCCCAAAGGATTCAAATTTAAAACTGAAAAACTGTTTTCAAGTTTCTGACTTGGGTCCGGTAGAGCTTTGATTTATATCACAGAAATAACACAATTAGAGTTCAACAAAGTGGGAAAAGTCACTCGGGAGCTATTGTGGTGTTTACACAAGCATTACAGTCGTCTGCAGGCCAAGCGTTAACAGTCCCTGGTGTTGGCTTTTAATTGTGGTCATCTATTTTTTGGCATCAGGGGGATTTAAGCTCTGGTAGGCCATAATTTAGCCCTATTGCTTACATCATTAAGGGAAAATAGGGGCATCGTAGCTTTTATCTATGATATAGATGGCAAAGCATTTCATAACTTTTGCAACCATTCAGTGATTAGTGAGTGAAAATGATAACTTCAGATGTCAGGGTTTCTGCTTGCACCTATAATTCATACTTGAGTAAGAGAGCCACGTTAGGCTAATTGGCATGTACCATTGCTGTATGCAGAACATTTGTTGAGAAAAGGTCTAAGCAGCAAACGGAAACATTTTAGTCTGATCTACAGATTGCAGGTGTTTAATGAGACTCCTAACTTTGTTATAATTTTTTGGTAACACTATAAATTAAGGTCACAATATTTAACATAAACTAGTTGCTTATTAGCATGCTAATTAGTAGCATACTGGCTTTCTTGCCGTGTTGTGCAAATTACTTAAAAGTAGTAACTAGTTACAGTTACTATCAAAAAGGAATTGAGTTACTAATGGAGTTACTGCTTTATAAAAGTAACTAGTTACTTGAGAAAGTAACTTGAGTGTTACTTTTTTTGCTTCAATCCTGATATTAATGTTCACAGTATTTAGCTGTGGCAGAATTGAGCTGTGACATCTCGCACATTTCAGACAACAATGTAGTAATTCTCCATATGTAGGTATTGTTTTTTAAGATCATTATTCATGTTCAACAACTTCCTTACTTACTATCAATCAAGAGGGCAAACTCTTGTCCGATCAGCTATAGACAATGGTCATGTAGAAAGTGCTAATGAGCGCTTAAAAATGACTAATAAGCAGCCAGTATTCTACTATTTAGCATGCATGTGACCTTAATTTAAAGTGTTACCCTTTTTTTAGTTTTGAGAATCATTTCAGGGTTTTAACATCTTCACTAAATTGGCCTGAGACCAAACAATCAGAAGAGCTTTGAAAACTCATATCAGTCAACCCCCCACTCAGGACGGTTACTCTGCTCCTTTCTTTGTGTGGTCTCCTTCCGGTCGTCCTCCCAAATGTTGTCCTTTTTGACTGCCTGGCCCCATGTGTCAGAGTCGCTCTTTGTAGATTGTGTGTGTGTGTGTGTGTGTGTGTGTGTGGGTTGGGGGGGGGGTGGTTGTCTGTGTGACATAGAACGGGTGTCTATGGCTGTGCCCCCTGTCCTCCCTGGGGGCAAAGGCTTTACTCTTGGGTTGCGTGGCGCATGTTTCACTTTTGTGTTGCCATGAAATGGGGGCAAGTTAATCTCCTCAGGTCTGTCACGCAAGATACTGTGGCTCGCTGTTAGCCAGGGAAGGGTCTCTCTCTCTCTGTGAGCCCGGGCCACCCCTGGCCCCCTTTGTCTGTCTACCTCTCTCTTTTACTCTCTCTCTCTTCTGCTCTGTCCTAAAACCAGTGCCTTTCAGTGGTGGAGCTCTCCTGTTTGTAATAACAGAATATGTGTGTCTTTTGTTGTCTGCTGCTTCTGTCTAAAGTGGAAAAAGATCACTACTATAGTCCTCACCAGTCTAGGATGATTAGACATGTCAACTAAAACGTCTCTGTGTGTCTTTGTCCATGTTTGCTGTCTCCCTCTTGTTTGTGCCAGACCTGGGTCCACCCAAAGCCATCCGCTTCTCTGATGTCACCGACACATCTGCCACCGTGCACTGGGTGGTGCCAAGAGCTCGGGTGGACAGCTACAGGGTCACGTTTGTGCCCGCTCATGGAGGTCAGTGTCCTCAAGTGGAAACAGCTCTGCAGCCACTTCTTGTTCCACAGTCACATAACACTATAAAGTTATCCTAAAGTGGAACTGAACTAGAGAAACACTAAAGACTAGTGTTATGGCCAAGACCACACTCACAAAGACCACTGAAAAATCATCTTGTGTTCAGGGGGCGTGTCACTCGCTTAGACCGTAACACTGGGAAGGTTGCAGCCGTAACCGGGGGATAAAAATCAAACTAGAAATGAATTGAAGTTATTTGTTCTTTTAAAAAGGGGCGTTTTCCTTCTAATCACAGTAATGATGAGAAGAATAGACTTTCAGTGGTGGTCTTGACCGGTCTTGATTTAAAATTTGAATTCCCCCCAGTCTGAGACAAGACTGAGTAAAAATGCTTTCGAGTCCGAGACGAGACCTTCAAAAAGTGGACTCGAGACCAAGACCGATTTCGAGTACTACAACATAACTGGAGACAGAATTATTAAGACAGAAAAAGCTTCTGAGCTTTTTTATCATCGATTATATTCTTCAAAAAGAAAAGAGGGACTCTACTAATTTATGATTACATTTCTACCAATAAGCTGATGAGATATTGAACATAAACTTATTCCATGTTAATAATGAAGTCATGACAGAATAGACACTCCAGCTGCTTGATCAACTCTTACATACCCCTTACTCTAATGCTCATTCTTTTGCAGGGTTGAGTGATACTGCCCCCTAGTGGCACGTTATGGGTACTACTACCTTTTGAGGGACTGAAAGATCAGGACAAATACAAAATAATCAGAAAGTCAGTAGACACAAAACAAGTGTGATATAATAATTCTTTTGATTCTGGTTTAATGAAAATAAAGGTTATACTACAATGAAATAATACGGTCGTCCTCACCAAGAAATGTCAATGTCACGGTCATAATTCACAGAAGTCACTGAAAAATGTGAACCTTCAAATCCAGACAGGATATCATTCAGGTGAAAAATATTGCACCGTGGAAACATTTCAAACCCACAAAAATGCACAATCAAAATCATTTGTAGGTACACGTTTTTCTGTGACTTCTGTGATTTATCTGTGGTTGGTCATGTGACTTTGTCTAAGTGCATTTAAGAAGGCGCTGTACAATGTGACCCTCGTCTGATGAAGTCAGACCCCCTGATAAAATACATTTTCGAAATATTGGAGCCCTGCAGGGAGCGAGCCATCTTTCTCTTTGAAATGAAACAAAGTTTTAACAGTTTTATAATTTCACAGTTTTAAGTCAACTCTACCTCACCAATAAGTGATTAACTTTTAGATAAGTTGCTTGGCAACAGATTAAGGCACGACAGAAACATGTGTGACAAAACAGATAAACAGGGGCTTGAAATAGTTTTCAGCATTAACACACTCTTTAGACTTCACTTTTCTGAACTCTTTATTGTTTCAAAAAGTATCTAAACATTTATAATACAAAGCTTATATGTGTGTAAAAGAACAACCACAACCAAGAGAACAGAGTACAGAGACACTAAATACAACAAGAAAACACCACAAGACACACCCACATCAGCAAGTGACAAAACACACTTGACATACAACTTATCTTAACAATACAATCATAGTCAGTTCCAGTGTTTTTAACCAGGCAGAGCAAAGTTCAGTCCAGAGGGATCAAACATTTCCAAAACTGGTTGCCATATTTTAACAAGTCCATTGTAGTTGTCCTGACGGGTATACAGTGTGTTAGCTTTTCCAGAGGGAGTGTTCTCAGAAGCTCCTTGTACCAATCGACCAATGTTGGGACGTCCTTAGAAATCCAGGAATATTCCCATCACTTTGCCATTATGGTTGTCCTTACACTGTCCACTTTTGCTGCTAGCATACATTGAAGAGGTGTTAGCTTGAAGCCATATCCAACCAAGGTGACCATCTCATCTTGTATTTTTACACATTTCCAAAGCACACGTGTATGAGTACCAGTTTCTGAATTATGTTTCATACATTTAGGAGATCCCCAAACCAAGCCTGCCCTCTTAGGAACGGTGTACAATGGAGCAATGAATTATGCTTCCCTGTCAGCACAATAGACATTTTGTAAGTGACGTGTGTATGCAGCTTATAATTACATTAGTCAAATTTTTTTAACATGTTAAGGAAACACACACAAAACCCCTTAAAGCAGCTTCAGTTGTGCCTCAACTCTTCATGAGCAAATGGCCCTCTGTGAGTTAAATAAAAAAGTCAGGTCCAGAATACAATTTAGCGTAACAAGTGCTGCAGTCTAACTTTATTCACCTAAATTAAAGCTTTGTTTTTTACTTTCAGGTACTGCAAAGACCCTGACAGTGGATGGGTCTGAGTCTCACACTGTGCTGCCCAACCTGACCCCCGGGGTCACCTATGAGGTCACCGTGGTTGCTCTCAAGGGTCAGAGGGAGAGTGAGCCTGGATCAGACAGCGTCACCACAGGTATGTGACACCAACACAACCGTTACTGAATGTCTCTTTGTGTGTTTGTAATCATGATTAAGCTACATTTAAATAAAACTATTCTACCTAGAATTAACAGATTGTTGATAGTTTGCTTGTTGGCCAGTATTAAAATGTACCATCACAACTATCATTGTAATAACTTCAGCACTGACGGGTAGAAAAAATTAATGGAAATTATAACTCAAGGGTAACATTAGATCAGGCCGGTCAGTGTAAGCAAAACAGTCCAGATCACAAAAAACCTTTTGAGACACGTGGAAAACTATGCTATTGAAAAAAATGACGTCAACACAGTAAAGTGCTAGAAAGAAAGTACAGTTCCTCGAGTGTCCACATGAGCTCCAAAAGCTCTGAAAGTCACATACACACCCATGTTAAAGGAGGAATGTGGGACTTTTTGATCCAGTAGATGTCGCCCCTTGAAAACCAGCATGAAACCAAAACAAACTGCTGTATGGAGACACCTCCACTATTCTGAAGCCTCCGCTCTCCTCCAGAGACACAACTCCAACCCCTCGCTACTCGCATTCACACAAAGGAGTTATGAATTAGAACGCACCATGATTAGCACAAAGTTGTCCTTTGTTCGAGTTTCAGATGTCTGTGGTCTGCATTGTTGTGTTAGCAGGTTAATGCTAACACACTTTGGTTAGCTCGTAGAATGACCAAGATCTAAAGACACTTACGTGACATCCAAATAAGCAATGTTCTTCTTCTTTTCTCTAGTTCTTGACTAAAACAGCTTTTATACGCTAGGTCGTCCCGTCCATGTAAACATGATGTAAACACATCTCCAACAACAGTACAGCTGGCGAGACTCATTGTAGACAGTCATGACTCAGAGACATTTACAGAGGATATACTTGATTTCTGCTGTATTCATGTGTCAAGTGTTGCACATTCTTCCTTTAAAATATTTTTTTTTACAACAGACGTAAACATGTGGCTGGTTAAAGAAAAATGGTGTTAATTATTTTTTTTGTAATATTACATCGGTTTTGAAGACTGTTCAAATGTTAGGTTGAGATAGCATTTCCAGTATGGTGACTGACATCATCTGGCTTCATAACGCCTCTTCAGAAGCAAAAGGGTAACGTCAATGAGACTTCATCCATGTTTTATACATAGTCGATGGTCTCTAATCTCTAATTCATGCAGCACAGAGAGGATCTTATTGCATTCGCTGGTTCTTAAACTCACAACCTTTGCCAACAGCAGCACCTCGTGATCATGCAGAGGAGCCCGCAATAATGGGAAAGTCAGAGGAGTTTTCAAACTGAGACTAAAGCATCACCAGGGATGTGATATCAGCTGCCCTACATGAAAAGGCAGTTTAGTGTGAAATATTCAGAAATCACAAAGATATTCAGAGAATTTATGTACTTCCTCCAGACAACAGATTTTTCAATTTTCCATTAATTCTGTGTGTGTGTGTGTGTGTGTGTGTGTGTGTGTGTGTGTGTGTGTGTGTGTCTGTGTGTGTGTGTGTGTGTGTGTGTGTGTGTGTGTGTTACAGCTCTTGATAAGCCCCGTGGTCTGACTGCAGTCAACATCACAGACACAGTAGCTCTGCTGCTCTGGCAGCCTGCCATCGCCACTGTGGACGGATACGTCATCACGTACAGTGCAGACTCAGGTATCTGATGCATACTCGTGCATGTGCACAACATAGTGTCTAACACAAACGTACCACATAGATACATTCATAAATGCATGATGTACATAGAAAAAAAAACATTTTATTAAAAAACATTTTTTTTCCTGGTTAAAGTTTGAATCAGGATTCAGAAGCTAACAAACTCTGTTGATAATAACATTTTTAATTCTGGCTTTGACTATTGAAAAATGTTTAATTTGAAGTTCTCCAAAGAAGTCTGAAATCTTGATCCTAACTTAGTTGCACAACATGAAACATATTCAGTTTGAAATCAGAGCCATGTCCCTCTGAAATATCAATCCATAACTTTGCATTTTCTTCTCCTATCACTCTTTTTTTTATCCCGCTTGCTAATCATCGATGTGTTAACTTAAGCTCTGCCTGTTTATGTCGTTCCAGTGGCTCCAGTGATGGAGCGTGTCTCAGGAAACGTGGTGGAGTTCGAAATGAGCTCTCTGACCCCGGCAACTCTCTACACCGTTAAGGTCTATGCTGTGAGGGACTTGGCCAAGAGTGCAGCCACTACAACTGTGTTTACCACTGGTGAGGACTTCCACCCTAACGTTTTACTGTTACTCTTTTTGTACTTTAGTGATTCAACATGAGTCCAAGATGGCTGTCTGTAGGCTGGAGACAAGCAGAAGGTCCTCATTATTCACTCACTCAAATAGGACACGTGATTGTGGACATAATCTGAATTTTTCACCCAATTATAGTTCTTTAAGTGGGCCGTCCAGCAGAGGATAAACAGCCTCTGTAATAAACAGTGAAATGTAAGACTATTCTTGCATATTTAGTTTACCTAAAAAATGGGCCTTTGGTATTTGCATATTGACACTCAGCTTCCACTGCTTGGCTTAAGGGAGTAAGGATCATCCTGAAATTAACATAAACCACTGAAGAGGAGCAGATTTGGTGCAAACTATAGGCTGAGACAACTAGGCGTACATTCTCAATTCCCAATGAACTTTCCCAATTCCTTAGCAGCGTTAGGGGAAATGCGCACCTATAATTCTTATTCAAAAAGACAGATTGAGTGATGTGAAGTAAGAATAAATAACGTTAAAAAGAAGGGGATAACGGAGGAAGATAAAGAAACATATTTTGTGAAATATTAAAGTGTCTGAACTGCGGCTGTGTTTTCAGATGTGGACGCCCCTCAGGACCTGGCAGCCAGTAACATCCAGACTGAGAACGGCTTGCTGACCTGGAAGCCTCCCCGCGCTGACATCACAGGATACATCCTCAGCTTCGAGTCTGCAGACGGCATGGTCCGGGTGAGTCCACAAGTACACAGATGATGGTCTAACTGGTCCTTAAACAATCTATAAAAATGTGTTTGGTAATTAATGCACATCTTTTTACTTCAGGAGGTGGTCCTGAGTCCCAATGCTGTCTCCTATAACATGGCGCAGCTCAGCGCATCCACAGAGTACTCAGTCAAGCTGCAGGCCATCGCAGGTCCAAAGAGAAGCAGAGTCATCACGACTGTCTTCACCACCAGTGAGTGGATTCACACTAACACTTCACATGTTCCAACCCTGGTAGGGTGTGTGTCTAGTGCAAAATACCTTAAAAAAAACACCATGAATAAAGCTTTAAAAGAAGCCCGCTCGCAGAAATGGCTGTGCCCCTGAAAGGCTCAGTGAATGGTCCCTCTCAGGATATGATTTAAATCAACGTATGCACATCAGTACTGTTAACTCTAGTCTCCTGGATAACATTAGCTCCCATCAGCCTTTGGAGCTGACTAAAATACATTTATTAACAAGTTCTTGTTGGGGTCAAATTTCCAAGCCAGCTCCCTCCTTTTCTTTTTCTTTCTTTATGGCTCTACTGATTATACCAGATAACTGGCACAACAGTTAAGTTCACTGGACCCGCGTATGTTGATAACGCAATAAAAAGGCTCATATTATTTCAAGAAGAGGGAGTTTACATTTTGAAACAGTTGACATTTCACTGAAGCACCAATACAAACAATTTGTTCATTTTTTCTATAAATGAAGATGGACCATGTTTTTATTTTTGCTAACCTCCATGGACTGGGCCCCAGAAAGCTTTCCCCCTTTTCCCCCTTTTGGGCGACCTTGCTTAAAGGTCACATATTCTCCTCCTTTTTCATCAAGTTTAAATAAGTCTCAGAGCTCCCAAAAACATGTCAGTGAAGTTTCTTGTTCTAAATCCACTCTGATCCTGTATTTGATCATGTCTATAAACCCCTCTATTTCAGCCCTGTTCAGAACAGGCTGTTTCTGTGTCTGTACCTTTAAATATGTAAATGAGCTGTGTCTGACCACGCCCCCTTTCTGGAAGGGCTCGGGTGGCTCAGGCTTTCTCGCTGTATGCCCTATTGTTGCCAGTGAGAAGGCAGACTCAGAGGGCAGAACAAACACCTAGCTGTAGGAGTGTCACCCACCTGGGGGAGGGGTTACTGCCCTTTGTGATGTCATGAAGGGAAAATCTCCAAACGACCTGTTTGAGTGAAAATTTTCTAGAAGGGGAGCAGGCAAAAGACAGAAGATGGACTTTTCTCATCATTGGGGGATTTATAGACAGACTAGAGACACATATTAGTGTTTGAGAAACATGGTGAAGTGTACTTTGCATAATATGCGACCTTATATGTTCAAATGAACAGCAAGCACAGAGTTATTTGATACTGAATATTTCTGCCTTTCCTATAAAGAAAGAATTCTAGCTAGGGACGTTTCATGTTCATTTTTCTTTCTGAATGTTCTGAATGAGAGAAAAGTCCAGCAAAAGTAGATCCTCAGCATCATGGGGGAGGGACATCAAAGAAAGAGTTTCTATGAAAGAAAAACTGTATCAATTATAATATCGCAGGACGATTCAATTACGTTTCTTCATCTCTTATCAGGAAATGACCAGCCCTGAAATATCATTAAGAATGCCTTTCGTTAAAAGAAAGTTTCAGGCTATATCCTGAAATATAGGTGACAATCAGTGCAGGACATGTTTGTGTCAACCTTAACATCTACTATGAATTTATTGGAATTGGAAAGATTAGAATTTTGGTAGTTTGGTAACGTATTAGCTGTTCTTCTTGTCAGAGCAGCACATAAGATAGATGTTAGGAATGCATCACATTAAACCATAAACAAAAAAAGTAAATAGCCTCTCCCTCTGCTGCCTGTGTAGAGTGCACTCTGCTCACAAACTGTAAGTTTAAGTCTCGGTGTGTGTGTGTGTGTGTGTGTGTGTGTGTGTGTGTGTGTGTGTGTGTGTGAGTAGCTGGCGTGCTCTACAGATTCCCTAAGGACTGCTCCCAGGCCCTGCTGAACGGCGACACCACATCAGACTTGTACACCATCTATCTGGGTGGAGATGAGAGCCAGCCAATCCAAGTGTACTGCGATATGACCACTGATGGAGGTGGATGGATCGTAAGTCAGCAGCCAGCAGGCACACTCATCAGGATTTTTACAATAACAATGTTTCTAGTAACAATTTAAAAGAGGTCCATCAAAGTTACAAACCCACAGAACGTTATCCCCGCACTCTGTAGGATCCCTCAGCTACATGGGACATTTTAGCACCTTCCCTCTCATTCTTCTGTTTTTTTAAATATTTTCTTTAGATCCTACCTCAAAGTAGGCAACTGTTTTGCAGCAAAATAAGCTCCTGTACACTGTCAACATGTCAACAAAATGAAAAACAACATCAGTGATTTGCTGATGATCACAGTACACCTTTAATGAAGTAAACACAAATATGTTCCTTTGAAGGAAGAATGTGCAACTTTTTGATCCAGTAGATGTCGCCCTTGAGCACCAGCATGAAACCAAAACAAACACCTCCGCCATTCTGAAGCCTCTGCTCTCCTCCAGCGACACACCTCAAACTCCTCTCCACTCAAGTTCACACAAAGAAGTTATCAATTAGAACACATCTTAATTAAGCACCCTTAAGCGCAAGCATTGGATATAATTGTCCTTTGCTAGAGCTGCAATTGCCTGTGGCCTGCATTGTTGTGTTAGCAGGCTAATGTTAGCACACTTTAGTTAGCTCGTAGCTTCATATTTCAAGGCTGCGGGTTCAGCTGCATGTCATCCCCCACTCTCTCTCCTCCCAAACGCTTCCTGTCTCTCTTCAGCTTTCATATCTAATAAAGGCAAAAGAGGCCTGAAAAATACCTTTAATGTTGTATTTACAGTGATTTGCACATTTTACATGGGCAAAATGCAGCTTTAATATCATAAAGAACTATTTCATATTTATAATTTCTACTACTTTTAATATTTTCCTGAGAAACTATGAATGTTTCCAATATTCTTTAGCTTTAAAAATAAATACATTTAAAAAGCAATCAAATGCTTACAGTTAAATATTGCACATTTGCAGAGTGAATGTCTCATAATTAAGGAAAGGAAAAACAATAATTTTCTTTTTGTCTCTGACTTTCAGATTTTCCTCAGACGCCAGAGTGGTAGACTGGAGTTTTTCCGCAACTGGAAGAATTACACCGCTGGCTTTGGTGACATGAATGATGAATTCTGGCTGGGTAATATATGAGCAAACATCAGAGCACACAACACAGTGTTCGGCCACACATTAAGTGATGGTGATTTATATCAATAAATTCAACTGTCATTAAAGGAGCAATATGTAACTCTGACACCTAGTGTTTAACATGAGTACTGCAGTCCAAGTTCAAAACATTAGAGAGCTGTCTCCCCCCGCCCCCTCCTCTCTAGAGTCGATGCTCACACAGGTTGCCATGTGGTGGACACTGAAGCTTCAGTGTTTATCCAGCTCTGCATCCGTCTCCCCTCTGTAACGCCTCCGTTACTACCTCTGAAGACGGTACAGACTACTGCTGTATTTCAAATGAGTGCAAATATAAAGCACCTTGAAAAAGCCTTCAGACCCATCGTCTTCCACTTGTCATGTGCAGTTAATCGGAGACACACAACCTATTTTTATTTATACTTTTTTAAGGAAATTAAATTGTACACTAGAGATGTCAGAGTGAGGGGGCTGCCCACAGCGAGCGCTCCTGAGCTGGTGGGGGTTTGGTGCCTTGCTCAAGGGTACCTCGGCAGTGCTTATCTATTATCTATTAGACCAATTTCCAAACTTGGTCTGCACCGGGACTTGAACTGGCGACCCTCAGGTTCCCAACCCAAGTCCCTACAGACTGAAATACTGCCAACAAACTTTTTTTATACATTTTAAATTATATAATAATAATAAGACTTATATAGCCATAATTATGTTTTTTTATTAGAAGTGTCCATCCAGTTTTTCTAACTGCTTTCCTCTCTCAGGTCTGTCCAACCTGCATAAGATAACAGCTGGAGGTCAGTATGAGCTGCGAGTCGACCTGAGAGATAAGGGAGAAACAGCCTACGCTCAGTATGACAAGTTCTCCATCTCTGAACCTCGGACACGCTACAAGGTCCATGTAGGAGGATACAGTGGATCAGCAGGTATGCTATTTTCAGTTGTTCTTTATTTTAGGGGTGCAAAAACTTAAGTTGGTAAACCACAGGATTGAACAATGATTTCATTATTCACATTAAATCTAAAGTCAGGGCTGTTTTAAAAGGCCTGCAAACTGTGTACTACATACGCCTACATTTGGCATGTGTGTGGAATAAGTTTAATATGATGCAGAGTGTATTACTGCATGGTGTAATGTAGGTTTATACATATTTGTCAGGACCGAAGCATGACATGGTAAACTGGACCCGGAGTAGATTTTTAAATCTCAATAGAAATATTCTCACTGACAGTAAAAGACCAACCGTCTCTCTGCTGTGTATCTTTGCAGGCGACTCCATGACCTACCATCACGGCCGTCCGTTCTCCACGTATGACCACGACAACGACATCGCCGTCACCAACTGTGCCCTGTCCTATAAGGGAGCTTTCTGGTATAAAAACTGCCACCGTGTCAACCTAATGGGACGATATGGAGATAACAGTCACAGCAAGGTAACATGTTTTTTTTTTTATACATGTGACACCATTCGTAGTGCAGTTACTGTTATGTCCTCGAGTGAAGAAGGATTCTTAAATGCTTACTGTATGTTGGGGTCATCAAGGGTCATTCCCTTAGTTCCATTTCAATCAGGAGACTTAATAAAGAGTGAACAACTATTTATTTAACAGTTTAGGAAAAGATAAATGTGCAATGATGTTGTCAATTAGACACCGTCATGACGACTTCAGGCACTCAGAGGGGTAGTGAGGCCGACAGCAGGATATGATGCCCCCCTATGGAGTCACCACCCTGGTGGTGGTGGTGGTACCCCCCTATGGAGTCTACACCCTGGTGGTGGTGGTGATAGAAGAATGCAGGATGTGATGAGGAGTGGGTTTCTGAGGCTGTATTTGAACTCTGCTGAGCTGGAACGGAGGTGACCTGGGAAGAGGAGGAGGAGGAGGAGGAGGGTCGCAGTGATCAAACTGAAATGAGAAACTGAACTGTGAAAGACCTTTAAAACCTGAGCACAGATTTTAAATGTGATAGCAGCAGATGAATGGCTGAGAGAGATTGTGGCAGAATCTGATTGATTATTACTTAAACAGTAAACGCCCCAAATCAGCTGATCACCAGAGCAGGGAGACGGAGGGAGTGGCTTTGTTGAATGAATCAAATTGAAAGAATGTGTGAGAGAATAAAACCAGTCTTCCTGCTTGAACGATTGCTGCGTTCCAAGTTGCCGGTCTGATACGTCATTAGGAACTGATACGGATTCCGACTCGGAAACTCTGAGAATCTTCAGTAGCCCAAGTTCAAATCCAATATGGCTGCTATGTGCATTGACAGGGATGTTTAAGCTGTAACTGTTGTGTTTATTAGCAGCTTAGACCTCTTTTTGTGTGATAAAATCAATCACACCGATTACGCTGAGCTCCTTTGCTCTGTCAAGCCTTGTTTGTTTCCCTGTTTCTTTGTCTGTAAAGTGAACATCATCACTCCCCTATCTCTTCCAGGGTGTGAACTGGTTCCACTGGAAAGGCCACGAGCACTCGATCGAGTTCGCTGAGATGAAGATCAGGCCATCCAACTTCAGAAACCTGGAGGGCAGGAGGAAACGATCATAAACGAGCCACCATCTCCAACAGGAACAGCAAGATGAAGAAGAAGAACAACAACAGTGCTACTACTCTGTCCGGACTCCCCAGAAACCACCTCGACTCCAACACCCACACACCCTGCAGCGACCAAAGCCTCTGCCAAGAGCCCTAACACACCTTCCCTCCTCCCATTTGCTCTCAGATCAGCGTCAACTCCATGAGCCCACCCCCCCCCCCCCCCCCCGTGATCCGGTTGTGGAAATGCTTCCAGTGCGGAAATGAAACGACGTGCATGTTACAAACTGGACTTAAATCAAGCCCACACAGATTCTACACACGCACCAAAGAGAGCAAATCCATCTCACCTGATTCTGATTCTGTCTCTCATGTTGCAGCATCTGTGGGGAGGAGAATGTGCAGCTTGGGTCTTTTGTTGTGTACAGTAATTAATACAGTTCCCTATTTCACACCACGTTTGGGGTTTCACAGAATGGACAGGCTGTTTGAAGAACAACGTGGTCTTGTTTAGGTTCAGGGCCTCTTTGCTGGAGCAGATAACACAGTGATATTTCAACTGGATTGTCATAGAAATTCTATTCCTTGTACAGTACTGTACATGTATCTGAATTAAAGATTGAAAAAAATGGAAACTCCTTAGATGGCACTGCTCAGATGACAGATTTCTCCATCTAACTTGCCATTTCTTTGTCTTTGTGCAACTTTACTCGTCTAAGTGTCACTTTATCCTCCCCGGGTTTCCTCCCCATCCTGCAGAACAAGCCAACAACAACAGCAACAAAAAACAATCTTGTATGAAAACGTCTTTTAACCTGCCACATCCCATGTCAAAGTAGATGGAAAATGTTTCCATTTATTATGTGAGCGCTTGAATGCATCATGCTCGAGCCACAGTATTGTGTTTTTAAAAGAAAAAAAATAATCTAAAGAAGATCAAAGACAAGCTTCACTTTATTTCGTTTCTCTTCTGAATCCAAGGCGGGGCCTGTTTTTAAGTATATCATGAAAATGTTGGATCACATCTTTCTCCTTTTCTCTTTGCAAAATGTGAATACAGTGCATATATATGTGGAGCACGAGAATGCTATGTGTTGTCGACACTCAAGATGTTCATGATCGATACATGAAAAAGAAAAAAAGGTCAATTTGAAATTTGAACTCCATTCGACATTGTGAGGTCTCTATGCTTATGTTGATGATCGTGTTTGAACGGGCCAAATCTAGAGAACTAGTTACTGTTGTACCCTCCCCAACCCAACCCCAACCTCCCCCCCATCCCCCCTCCAGCCCAAACCTGCCCCCTTTGCTACAGCAGCATACTAAACCACTGACCTTCTAAAGAATGCCTGTGTAAGTTAAGTTTGTTTTGTTTTCTTTGTTTATAACTGGATGAACAGCAGGTGTTTCTCTGTCAACTGTATTACAATAAAACAGTTTGTTTTAAAGAAAATACTTTGGGTGTTATATGTTTCTGTTTCATTTGTTTTTATTTCCTTCTGTTTAAGAAGTAGGCTGCAATGTAGAGGAATACTTTCTTCTCTCTTTGGCCTTTACAAAGAAAAGGTGCAGGAGGAAGAAGAACGTATAAACCTGCCCTTTGTACAAGTAGCTACAGTGACGACAGTCTTGTCTTCAATCTCTATTTGTCCCAATTCATAACAAATGTTATCTCAAGACAATTTACAAAGGAGCAGGTAGAGACCTTACTCATTGTGATGTTACAGAAGTAAAATGGGATAGGGGGAGATGGGATAATATGGAGGCAGGATTTCTACTTTGTATTCCTCATGTTCCTGTTGTCCACACTTTCCTGTCGCTGAGGTAGAGGTCGGAGCAGGCCGTGCATGAATGCATCATATGTTAACCAGGAGGCGCTTTGAACAGTTTGCCTTGAGTAAAAATCTGGTGGGCTGGATTCTCCTCTTCTTACCAGTAGGACACAGAGAGTCTGGGTAAATGGGACCCTGTCTGACCTAAAGTGCACTTCTACTGCTTCTCCACAAGGGTCTGTGCTGTCAGCTGTATTGTTTATTCTGAACTCAAATATGAGTCAGAGCTAGAAATCTATGATAAGATTTATTAACTTCCTTGAATACTTGGTTGCTACATGTTTACACACCAGTGACAGATTTGTGTCTGAGTCATGAATCATGAACACATAGGACCGACTTGATCGTCTTGTTTTCCTGTTTCCAGATGAGCAGGCAAAAAATGGACTGTATGACTATTGCTACTGACAGTTTAAGAAGAACGCATGTCAAGTTATTTTTTTCATTGATGTCCTGCAATAAGAAGAAAGCAAACAAGACCATTAAATGTACGAGGAATGAGGAAACAAAGTTGAAAATGTACAGTGCTGCTCCTCTTCCTGGAATAAACCAGAGCTTGATAACCCCTCCCTCTCTTGCCTGCTCTCAAACACAGCCAGCTCCACTCTAACCCAGTATTTCCTGGTTCCCTCTCCTTTAGATCTACAGTTTACAGATTTGTGTAACCAATACGAGCTGACATTCACAGCACTAACACATGATTTGTAGATCAGTGGTGAATGTAGTAGGAAGTGAAACTCAGACAGTTGTTGTCATTGAGAGGAGAAATGGCGCAGAAAGGAGTTCAGCTGGACCTGGAAACCTTCTCTTGTTCGATCTGTCTAAATCTACTGAAGGATCCGGTGACTGTTCCCTGTAGACAGAGCTACTGTATGAACTGTATTAAAACCCACTGGGATAAAGAGGAGGAGAAGAAAATCTACAGCTGCCCTCAGTGTTGGCAGACCTTCCCAGCGAGGCCTGTCCTGGTGAAAAGCACCATGTTAGCAGTTATAATGGAGGAGCTGAAGAAGACTGGACTCCAAGCTGCTCCTGCTGATCACTGCTATGCTGGACCTGAAGATGTGGAGAGAGAAAACGGAAAGCTCAAAAGTCCTGTCTACAATGTCTGGCTTCTTTCTGTGAGAAACACCTGCAGCCTCATTTTGAAGTGGCTTCATGGAAGAAACACAAGCTGGTGGAGCCCTCCAAGAAGCTCCAGGAGAACGTCTGCTCTCGTCATGATGAGGTGATGAAGATGTTCTGTCGTACTGATCAGCAGTCTATCTGTTATCTCTGCTTTTTGGATGAACATAAAGGTCACGACACAGTCTCAGCTGCAGCAGAGAGGACCGCGAAGCAGAGAGAGCTTGAGGTGAGTCGACAAAACATCCAGCAGAGAATCCAGGACAGAGAGAAAGATGTGAAGCTGCTTCAACAGGAGGTGGAGGATATCAATGGCTCCGCTGATAAAACAGTAGAGGGCAGTGAGAAGATCTTCACAGAGATGATCCGTCTCATGGAGAAAAGACGCTCTGATGTGAAGCAGCAGGTCAGATCCCAGCAGCAAACTGAAGTGAGTCGAGTCAGAGAGCTTCAGGAGAAGCTGGAGCAGGAGATCACTGAGCTGAAGAGGAGAGACACTGAACTGGAGAAGCTCACACACACACAGGACCACAACCAGTTTCTACACGACTACCCCTCACTGTCACCACTCTGTGAATCTACACACTCATCCAGCATCAATATCCGTCCTCTGAGGTACTTTGAGGATGTGACAGCAGCTGTGTCAGAAGTCAGAGATAAACTAGAGGACGTCCTGAGAGAGAAATGGACAAACATGTCACAGAGAGTGACTGAAGTTGATGTTTTACTGTCACAACCAGAGAACATGACCAGAGCTGACTTCTTACAATATTCATGTGACATCACACTGGATCCAAACACAGCACACACAGAGCTGTTATTATCTGATGGAAACAGAAAAGTAACACGCACGGGTCAACAACAGTCTTATTCTAGTCACCCAGACAGATTCACTGTATGGGGGCAGGTCCTGAATCCAGAGAGTCTGACTGGACGTTGTTACTGGGAGGTGGAGAGGGGAGGAGGCGTTCATGTTGCAGCCGCATACAAGAATATCAGCAGAGCAGGAAGCGGGACTGAATGTGGATTTGGATTCAATGACAAATCTTGGATGTTATATTGTGACAACAACAGTTATATCTTTTTTTACAACAATGTCCCCACTCCTGTCCTCAGTCCTCCAGAGTAGGAGTGTACCTGGATCACAGAGCAGGTATTCTGTCCTTCTACAGCATCTCTGAAACCATGACTCTCCTCCACAGAGTCCAGACCACATTCACTCAGCCTCTACATGCTGGAATTTGTATTTATTCTAGATCTAGTGCTGAGTTGTGTAAACTGAAATAGACAGAAGTCATTTAAAGGAACAGTAGGTTAAACTTTAATCCTTCAACTTGATCATTATTCATGTTTGTTGCTGAGAGCTGATTGTGGTTACATTGTTCACCTGTCAATCAAACTTTATGGGCAGTAATTTGACATCTTCTCACTTGTTCTGTAAATGTTTGAGTCTCTTTAAATAACTCTCTTTAGCTGTTTCTGTTTAGTCACAGAGGCTTTACTGCTCATGAGGATTTTTGTTCAGCTGAACTGACGTTTTCTCTGCATGAACATTTCAACTTTTCTTCACTTTAAATGTGTTTACAATGAGTACTTATTGTTTTTGTTCTAATTAAAGGGTCAGAGCGTAGAGGGAGCAAGGAGGAGCATTACATGAAAACAGACACTTTTTTCAGACTTTATCTATTGTGAATGTACAAAAGTAGATACATAGATTAAATATACGAACCCCAAAAAGGGCGTAATATGGACTCTTTAAGACAGAAACCACCAGGCTTTTTCTTTCATGTAGATATTATGTTTTCATCACTTTGTACATTTTATTTAGAAACATCTCAAATTAAATGTATAGAATGATTTCTTTTTGCAGAATGAATTTTGTTGTTTAAACTTAAATTTATTAAAAATTTACTCTGAAGTATGAAATCAATGAGATCATTATTCTTTTCTTTTTCATAGCTGAGATTCTGATCAAGCAGTCTTCAAACAGACATTTCACAGACTGGGCTACATGGTGGTTCAGGGGTTAGTGCTTTTGCCTCACAGTTTGAAGGTCCCTGGTTCAGATCCCCGTCAGTGTAGGTACCAGATGTGCTCGGTTGTTCAGATGGACTCGGGGTCCTGCGCCTGCTAGTGACATCACACAATATGATCGGAGAGTTGATATAGTTTTGGTGGTTTTGTGGGTCTTTGGAAGGAGAATATGGAGAATTATATTAATGGAAATTAAGTATTATTTGTTAAACTGAACTTACCACAGTCTAACCATAAAGAAAAATCTAAAAATCAAATCAATAATGATAATCAAAACAGTAAACATGAAGTTATGAACATCTACTATTTCATTGATCAAGCACTTCAAAAAGCACATCCTCAGAAAGAGGGAAACTGATCAAAGCCTTTAGAAATGATCCAAATAGTGTTCAAAATAAGACAAAGCAGGTATGTGTGGCTCTTGAGTAGGACAGTAACTATATATGTAACAGGACCTTTGGTAGAAATACCAAAAGCTTTGTGGATTTTCTCCTGCTGAAGTTTCAGGGACTAATTTAAAGTCAGAATGGAGACCTTAACATTTGATTCATTTATTGGGACATAGAAGTAGGCCTACATACAGATGAAGCACATACAACTTTCTACTAACTAAATATACAGACACATCATGTTTCAAAGCTTTTTATTCTATTTCACATCTTCCTTCCTTAATAATGCCTTTTTGGATTTGTTCATCACATATTTCCCTGAATATGAGGAGACTGCCTCTACTTAGACTTGTGTTTTTGTTCCATTTTTAATGATTTTAAAAGCTTTTAAAATACCTTACTGTATCATCAGACTTTGAGGAAACATGCTATTTTGAAGTGCTGGCTTCTCCGACAACAATGCAGCAGCCATTTCTAACGGTTTTTTTTTTGTAATTCATGTTTTTATTAGTTTTTGCATCATTTACAACAAAGGTAGAAACAAAACAAATAATATTGAATTTTTTATGTGTCTGGAATCAGTAATTAAAAAGAAAAAAAAACAAAGGAGACACCTCTCCTAAACACACATTCATACACAGAAATAAAAAACACACACACACAAAAAAAACCAATATGTGTGATATCATCACTCTGCACAAGAATCATTTACAAAGTTGTATTCACTTGTAAAGCAATTGGGGGCATGGATTTTGTTAATGAGATGTAATTACAATATTGAAAAACTTCCCAATAAAACCTCTCATTTTCATAAACAGCTGCTCCTCTGCTGGGGCCCATTTCTGAAAGAAGGTTCAACAAACCCTCAGTCTAACCCTGAGCTCTGAGCCGATTTACTCTCAGATGGGAAACTCTGAGTTTTCTGTTCAGATCAGCAGATTTTAATTTGTTAAATCAACTCTGAGTAGGTCCACTCGGTGTTCAGCGTGTGCACCACGACGATAAAAAGCCAACATGAATGGAGCCCCGATTCTACGATTCACCATGGCAACAGGTGACAAAAAAGAGATCCTCCTACTTTAACCATTTCTAAATATATCAATATCTTCATGCGGACATATGGCAAATATGAACAGGTTTTAAGAAGGAACAATAGGAAGGAGAGAAAAGAGGTGTAAGAGAAAACAGCTGCTCGTGTCAGCTCATAATGAAGTCTATTCATTTAATATTTAATCAGAATTATAATATTGCAGGTCAAAACTGGTGGAATTGTATTAAAGCTACAATTTATTTTCATTAAGATTCAATCCAGCGGAAGAAAATCGACTTAAAAACAGCTCACTAACACGGCGTGATACAGAGTGAATGAAAGAATGAGGAAATGAAACGACATTTCTGGCTCTGAAAGAGGAGACCGAGAGAAACTCAGTGTTCATTGAAGAAAACCCGCTCCAGACCAGGTTAGGTTCACAGACTCAGTTACCATAGTAACTGACTCTCTGGAATGGGCTGGAGTTACCCCTCTTTCTTGGGTTTGAGTGACCTCCCCCTCTGAAACAGAAGACCCAGAGTTTCCCTCATTTCAGGGTTAACAGACTCAGAGTTTACACAAAACCTTCTTTCAGAAACGGGCCCCTGGTCTCTGTTATACAAACATCATTTCTCCCCTCATAAATACTATATTTGGAATAACAAGGATATTTGTTTTAAACGTAAATCTCTGTTTCTTAAGAATTGGATTGAAGAGGACATACTACTTGTCCATCAATTGTTCAACATGGAGGGTCAGTTGTTAACCTATGAAGAGTTTCTTTCAATGTTTTAAACCCCTGTACTCTCTAGGGAATATGCTTTTGTATTTGATGCTACCCCGTCCAGTTTAAATATCCGTCTATCCATTTATGTGAGGGATGATGGGCATCATGACATGTTTGATGAGGATCCTTTTCTAAGTGTTAAAACAAATAACAAATGTATAAGAGAAATAATTCAGAGAGACACCTGTAGTAAACCTGCATCTATGTTTGAATGGAATAATCTGTACACTGGCATTGACTGGAAAAAGACTTGGATATTACCAAGGAAATATTTTGTGTCAAATAAGGTGTGAGAAGTGTCTTTGAAGATTTTGTGCTATCCAATGAATTCATCTCTTGGTAAGTATCGACTAAGCATTGACCCTCTTTGTATATTTTGTCACGTTGCAGACGAAACGTTAACTCACCTTTTTTGGGACTGTCCTTCAAGTCACATTTTTTGGACTGATTTAAACCTTTTTTTGAATCAAAAGTGAGATGTTCAACTTAGATTCAAAAGTGAATATGTATTGTTTGGTCTTTCTGATGATGAATTACCTCTACAAAAAAAGAACATCATTAATCTTGTTATTTTATTAGCATAATTCCATATTCATACAAGCACATTATTTAAACAGAAACCCAGCAATATTGTTTTTATGTCCTACTTCACATCCTACCTGGAGACATTACATTATTGCACTAATCCTAAATCAATATCATTAAGGTACTGTTTAAAGCAGCAGATACAGTATGTTTAATTGTGATTGAAGGAAAAGCCCAGGAGAAACTCATCAATTTGACAAAGGCTGGATTCTCTAAAGGCAGACATGAAGGATAAAAATATCCTGAAACTGAAGCAGGTAGCCCACATTCATTTTATCATTTGCACCTGTGCTTTTCCTTCTGTGACACGTCAACATGTCCTCTGAGACAAAGACCGGTTTCTTTTGGTGAGTGGGAAAAGTGAAAAGGTTACCATTTGAATTTTTCTGAGTTACCAATCATCACCCAGCACCCCCGACCTAATGGCTGTGTCTCCAATGACTTTGTGTCCTTTACAAAAGGCTACTTGTGTCATTATTTTAAACTTTGTTTCAAGCTCTCATACGTGTTAATCTCCTCTTTCAGCAGCTAGAATGACCCTGGGAGAAGTCCTGCCAACTGTGCAGCAGTTGAGACGGATTAAAGCCGTTGGCGATGAGCAGTTTGTTAAAAGTGCACCTGTCGTACTCCAGATTCTGGATTTGGAACAGGTTCCTGAGGAAGAGCAGGCTGCGGGAGTATACGGGCCTGACACCCAGCACACAAACCCACATAGACGTCCTCCAGGGGGATCATCCCAACAAACCTGGATGCCCAGGAGATCCTGGCAGCCAGGTCTGCAGAGAACACATACCTCTTCCTTTTTCCCTAGGCTCTCTTCTGTCTCTTTCAACCCTCCAGGAATCTAGGATTCTTTTTTAAATCACTTCAATTAACATGGAGCCATAAAACCGTTCCCCTTGATTGTTTTCACACCAATGTCCTCTTTGCTTTCTCCTCAACTGCTCCTTTCTTCCTTTTATCTATTTCCCTCAAATTTTATTAGGTGGCAGTCTTTTGTGATGCTGCAAAAAGTCACTTCCTCTGAGGGTAGACAGGGAGGGACCATGGAAACCCTGAGGAAAAGGCCGATAAAGGCCTTCAGGGGCAAATCTTTTATTGAAAACTATAAAGAGGTTTTTTTTGTTCAGGCTTTCCATTCAGCTATGAAATGTATAGCGGTCCCTGTCTCGACCTGAATTTATCTATCATGACGTTCATTGAACTTCTTCTTGTGTGTTTAGTTGTATCTTTGCTAATGACTTACTTAACATGTTGTCATACTCAAAACAAAGCTTAAGTGTGAAATCGCACATAACTGCAAGGTGACACATTTCTCTGTTTTTACACGTCTCTTAATCACAAAGCTGCTGCTTAAGGTCCACTACAACACATTACATCATATTGTCTGTTTTACAAGCAGAGCAGAGTTCACTCTCTCTGATCCTTTTTCTCACAGTGTAATGTACTGGCCTGGTTAAATTAGTCTGATCAAAATGAGAGACAAATACATCAACCATCCATCAATACATGCACCTGTAGAAGCACCTTGAACCTCGGCTTTTGAAGGTTGCTATTGAACTGAAGGTTGTAACATCAGAACAAAATATGCAGAGAGAAGGAAGTGTAATGCATTTGCCTTGACTCAAACCAATAAGCCATATGCAATCATAATAAGGATTAAAGTCCCTCGTAGCTGCAGCCTCACAAGAACGTATGTCAGTGTGTTTGTCGCTGATACAATCCAGCCTGACTTTGGAGCAGGCAGCACTCAAAACTAAATATCTACTGCTGGTGCTTTTACTTCTTCATCCAAAGAGCTGGGGAGTCATATCATGTTATCTCCTTTAGGTCTCCTCTAAAGGCAGATAACATCATGTGTTTAAACCAAAGATGGTAAGAAACATCTTTTTTTTCTGCCATTGCATTTATACTACAGTCAGTGTCTGATGGGTTTGGTTCTATTATTTAATTAAAAAAATATATATATATGGAGATTAAAAAGTCAACTTGCTGAATTGCGCCGCTGCTATATGATACAAAGAGCTTCATGTAATGTAGACTGTTTAGAATAACCTGCAGTGTATTATTGTTCAGGTTACTGTGCCTTTTCTATTTATGCATGTTTGTTGTTGTATCAAACAACCAGCAGGGGGCAGTGTGTGCTATGCAATGAAACACAATTTACAGTTTGTTGTGCTGATGTACTTTATGCTGGACATGCAGTGCCTAAAGCAGATAGATTATGGCTTTTTGTTTTGCAGTGATAATTTATCATGTTGTTGTATCACCTGTTGCCTTCTTTGTTGTCCAGACAAAATCAAAGTCTTGGACAAAAATGAAAAAAAAGGAAAGTTTGTATTCATTTATGTCTTGAAAAGCGTTCTCTCTCGTAACTCACTGCTAATTCCACTCTTAATCTATATTGAAGCAAGTGGCTTTGCAATATGATTCAACATTTAAGTGTTACTACTACTTAACAGAGGGGGAAGATGTTTGCATGATTTATTTTCCATTTACCCAAGGGTGCATGCACATCTTGTGATGTGTAGTCTGTCGGAATAATTTATTTTTAACAGTCAGCTTTGTCTGTTTAAGAGATAAACAAAAGAGTCATTTATATTTAGAGTGTTTTAAGATTAAGATTAAGAGCGGAAATTTCTGTTTTTACACTCTGTTAACCATGCAACACACACATAGGCTGAAATATACACACATGCACAAACAGGATCCTGTGGACATGCACTAATGGAGAGATGTCAGAGTGACGGAGCGGCCCACAGTGGGTGTTCCTGAGCTGATGGTGGGGAGGGGGCTTGGTGCCTTGCTCAAGGGCACCTCTGCAGTGCTCGGGAAGTGATCTGGCACCTCTCCAGCTACCAGACCAACTTCCATATTTGGTCCGCACCGGGACTTGAACCAGCGACCCTCCGGTTCCCAACCCAAGTCCCTACAGACTGAGCTCCTGCCGCCCAATTTTTACACCTATAGTTAGTTTGCTCTGGTCCGAATTATGGTTCAGTTTGTCACATTGTTACATAACGACCTTGAGTTTGTTTTCACATGGGGACATTTATAAGTGGACCAAAAGTGTGATACAGAAGTATAATGTTCTCTAATTAGTATTGAATTCATCGCAGGAAGAATCCTGGTAGTAAACAAAGATGAGTTGACTCCTGCCTGACTGCTCCGAGGCCACTTTCCAATTTCAAATTGGACAGAAAACTCCACTGATGTTGGCTCTGGTCATCGGCTCTTGTAAATATCATATATATATAATATATATCATTTATACATATCTTTGTTGCAAAGTACATGTGCACATACAAGGAATTTGACTTTGTGTGTTGGTGCAAAATTAAGGAAATAAGGTAAAAACAGCAAGAAATTAAATAAAATCCAATATAAGAAGCAATTACTTATATAGTAGAACATAAAAAAATCTGAAAACACAAGATGTACAAAATGTTCAGTACTCAAGGTCCAGTGAGCCTACAAACCTACAACAAATGCAAGACAGTCGGGATTCAGCTGAGCCATGCTTAATCCAAACGAGACTGTTAATACCAGAGTCACTTCTTGTTTTCATTTGGCCTCACCCTGTATGATGCACGCTCCCAGATATGCAGCTTCAGCAAAAGGACAGAGGAGACGACCATGGTAGATGTCTCTCTTCAGCTGGAGGTACAGGAGTTACCTGGAAACACAGACACGATGGAGATTGAGAAAAACTGAAAATTTAACCTCACAGTTTGTTTGATCTATAGAGCCGCAGAGTAGGGCTGCAGTACCACAGATTGATTTAAAAACTTTAAAATATGAGCTGTTCCATTGGTTATCCGGACATCATGTCTCTCAAACATTATAAAAACGAATCAGTTCTGTTGTCATGTCCAGTAATCTTCACATTTAACATTCCCTGAAGGTTAAAGGTGAAATCAATCAAACCAACACAAGCTGTTGTTTTTTATTTCATGTTCAATGATCAAGCCGTGTTAATTATATCGTTTATAAAGTAATTATTATCAGCTTCTGAATTCTCTATCCTCATTAGAGGAGGCCTGAGGTTAACCCACAGGCAGCTCCAGTCTTTAAAAGCAATCACCAGGCATTGCTTCCTTCTCTTCAAGTGTGGTCTGCCGACACCAGAGGATACCCTCTCCAACAAGATGGACTCCAGCATTCGAGACAAAGCCTTTCCTCCTCTTGACTTACATAGGTTAAACTCCAGAGCTGAGGTTGCTCAATATAGGTAGCTCTTCACATGCTGAATTCAAGCATCAGAGGATTCAGCTGACTACTTCCATGGCATATTTTTAGGTGTTTTGGGCGCAATCAGATGCTATCAGGTTCGAGCAAAAAGAAGAGTTTCTTTCCTTTGATTTTTCATAAGACGTCATTGAACGCAACTGGAAAGGAGCGCTGAAGGAAGCCCACTGATCCCTGAATCCACAAGGACACATAAAGAACTCGGCTCCTGCAACCAGAAGACCCTATAGAGCAGCGCTCTGGTCGAAGCTGCGGAGTCACGAGCGAGTACAGTTGAAGCCGGTTCACGTTGACCGTGCAGACATAACAGGTGGAAACTCACAGAGGCAGAGTTCAAGTCACTAGAGTCCCAGAAACGCACCTCGATGCTGGTGGGATAGACTCGGGCTAACGGCGAGCTGCTGGCGAGCAGATGAGAAGCGGGTGGTGCCAAGAGTGTATGTCTGCACGCCTTCAATTTATTAAGTATAGTTATTAATTATTAATAATATTAGTAATTAAATAACTAATCTGAGACTGATTTGAGTGATATTTTGGTTATATTTCCCTGAGTACAGGGTGGTGCCCCAAAACGAGATTAAACATAGTTGAATGATATTTTATTTATATTATTAATAATTAAAAATAATTATTAAAGAATATAACCAAAGTTGACTTGATACAACCCCAACAGCAGTAATGGCGGCTTGTCAACTTCTGGTTTCCCCCGGATTGATCTTTACATTCAAGTAAAGGGAGAGAATGCTGGTTTTGTTTGTGTTTTGTTTTGTTTTAAATGTGTGAACTGGCCCATTAAGATGGAATGTATAATGATGACACATCAAAGAGCTTTGATCTGGATTCCAGAACTCTAAAAGTCTATAAGGTCTCCTGCTTTCAGCATTAGTCTGTAGGAAGCTTCTTGAATTACCAAAGAACACTTCTTAACTGTTGGTTTAATCCCAGATACTTTTAATTCAGTATTAACAGTAAGGCAAAGTCTTTTCTTAAAGCTAAGAAAATGACCGACAACCGATCAGGCAGACATGTCACCTGGGCGAAAACAGGCTATTCTGAGACCTCAGATAGCTGGGAGATTTCAGAATGCTCTGAGGTGTCAGGATGTTTGGACGCAACGGACAGCGACATATCGGAGATATCAGATAGATCTGAGAAATCTCAGAGAATTACGAGACCTGATGGATGTGGCAGATCGGAGAGATCAGAGGTTGTTGAAGAAAAGATACCAAAGAGATCTGAGAACTTGGAGATGGACTGCTGGGAGGTATCAAATTTCTTGGATACATCAAGAGGCTTAGACATATCTGAGAAATCAGATGGATCTGAGAAATCTCATAGATCTAAAAGATCAGATAGCTCTAAGAGATCTCAGAGAATTACGAGACCTGATGGATGTGGCAGATCGGAGAGATCAGAGGTTGTTGAAGAAAAGATACCAGAGAGATCTGAGAACTTGGAGATGGACTGCTGGGAGGTATCAAATTTCTTGGATACATCAAGAGGCTTAGACATATCTGAGAAATCAGATGGATCTGAGAAATCTCATAGATCTAAAAGATCAGATAGATCTCAGATAATTACCAGATCTGATGGATCTGCCAGATCGGAGAGATCACAGCAATATGCTGATCTCCAAGATGATCTGAGGAAGAAGAAAAGAGACATAGTACCTCTTGACAAAAACGCCAGATCTCATGAGAATAAAGCCCTGGAGGAGGAGCAAAAACAAAAAGAAGCGCTTTTAAAGGCTCTAGAGGAGGAGCAAGCTAACACACGCAGTTTCAGTGTTGAAATTGAGAGATTAAATGCCAAATTGGCTGATTATAAAAAGTCTCAGAAAGAACTGAAGTGGTCCAAGCAAAAACTGACAGACAAAGTCAGTGAAATGTGCTCTGAGCTCGAAGCCCAACTCGTCGAGCAGCACAAGAAAAGTCTTGAAAAAGACAAAGAAATAAAATCCCTGCATATCAATAATCAGAAATTCCTAGAACTAACTTCTGAGAATACCAGGCTGCAGGATGAACTTGAGGCTGCCCTGAGCGAGTGCCGGCTTGCAAAGCTGGATAACAAGACCTGTGAATTGACCGCTGAGCTTGAACAGAAAAATACTGCGATTGAGAAGCTCACAGATTATCTGGAGCAATTGCAGAGTCTGCAAGAAGAATCAGAAAAGCGTGAGAAGGACAATTGTGCTGAAAACAAGCAACTAAGAAGACACATTGATGAGCAGAACAAAATTCTGCAGAAAAACAAAGACATCAAATCCCTACTCAACAATAATCAGAGTCTTGAAATTGAAATTAAAGGCAAGGACCACATTGTTTCCTCCCTGCAGGAGAAAGTGAACCAGCAGGCCTCCGACTTCAAAGAGGAACAAGCCAATAACTGTTCACTCTTGAAGGTAGTAGAATTTCTGACACAGAAAAGCCATGATCTGAATTCTGAGAACGAAACGCTGAAGATTGTCCTGGACGAGTGCCAGCTTGCACAAAAACAGCTTCAGGAAGACGGAGAACGTAGAAGATTTGAGGAGGAACTGATGAAGGCCAGGTATTCAGAAGCAAATGAAAAGATCCAGAGGCTAGAAGCAGAGCTCTCTGAGAAGACTCTGGCATTAGAAAAAAGCCTAAATATGGAAGAAGGGTTAAGGTCTTCCATCAAAATTCAACAGAAGCACTGTGAGGAGATGATTTTAAAAAGCCAGGCTGAGGTTGAATCTCTAAAACTCCAGACAACCCAGCTAAGAGAAGCCTCTGTGTCCTCAGAGCATGTCATGTACAACGTGCAGACACTGAAGATGGAGAATGCAGATATCAGGCAGAAATTCCAGGATGCAGAGAGAAAGTATGACAAACTTCAGTCAAAGTATTGCTCCCTCTCTGAACGTTTTGCGGAGAAGAAGTCTTCCGTTGATATGCTGGAGCGCACAGTAGACGCACTCAATGCACATGAGCTGGAGAGCAAGAAAAGACGGACACAACTTGAAGACGCACTCACAAAGCAACAGACGAAGAACTCTGAGTTGCAGCAGAGAGTTGATCAAATTGCCTCTGAGAGAGAAAGGATCACCAGTGGAAAGCTTCAAGATGAGCTGAAGGACACTTTGAACAACTACATAAAGAGTGTGGAGGAGAAGCACGTGCTGGCCGTAGCTCTCCGGAAATCTGAGGAAAACTTCTCCAGGCTTCAAAAACAACAGCTGGAAGAGTCCAGACACGTCGAGTCCACGCTCAACAAGCAAAGAGAAGACTATAAAGACTATAGACCTCGGAACCAGGCACCAACATTGGTGGAGAGTTGGTGTTGGTTACACTAACGCTGACTGTCATCAGTCAAATAAAATAATAAAATAAAAAATTGACCTGCCTCTTACTGGACAAGCTGGTTCATACCATAGATTTTGAATGAAAAAGAAAGATGAGGATTTCTAAAGTATAAAGAATGAACTCTAACATCAGATTTCACGCCATCATGGATGAGATTTTTTATTTATTTATTAAATGTGTTTAGTGTGTTTCAGCTGTTTTCTACTTGTACTTCTGGATTTATATGAGTGGTGCGCGGCAGCAGTGTGACAATGGTCTTCTCGTATCATAACAACGGACTAGTTTAACAGCACAATTTAAAAAATAACATTAGTCATCTAAAAAGAGAGAGAGACTGAGACTACATTAACTTCACCTGCAGACAGGAAATTAGATCTACAACAGTTAGAACAACCCTTGATGTACTTCTGGTATGAAATCAGGCTTGTTGAAATAATTTACGTGATCCACGTAAATGATCTGATGATCATCCAGAACGAGACCGACACCCAGACTCTACATGAAGAGTTGAAAACACTCCAGGAGAAAAGTGTTTGTGATGACTATCAGAGTGTGTGTCTTTGGAAGCTGATGTCTGTTCTCACTATAGGAGGAAGGTATTGATGGAGAATAACACACACACACACACACACACACACACACACACACACACACACACACACACACACACACACACACTTGTATTTGTTACCATCTTAAGACCTCGTAGATCTGCTATCCTCCACGCTATCCATTTGAGGTCCCTACTTTCTAGATATCATAGAAACATATGAAATACATCCATGAACTTGAATAAACAACTATTTAAATTATTTTAATTCAGAGTTAATAATTTAATTGAGGGGGAGGAAGTAATGATTTTTAAAGTCCAATAGATTTTTACATCATTTGTTCGGTCCATTTTCAAATTCCCATATATTCACTAGTCATTTTAGGGCCACCAGTAGCCTCCAAAAGATTCTCATTAGCATTTCTTTATTAGATTTCATGAGTTGAATTAACTATGTAGTGAACCTGAAAAATACCAAATTTATCACTCCTGTGATACAACTACAAAAAAACTCAGTGTACCGGTCAAAATAAGTGAGGGGTCAGTTTTTGTTTACTTGTTTACTATAAATGGTCAAAACATCTGTTTTATCCCATCCTCCAGATATTTTTTGTGATGAAAGAAATAAGAGAATAAAAAAAGAATGTCAAAAAGGTTTTCTTCGTAGTATTTGCTTTGTGTTCACCCTTACCTTTGTGTCCCGCCTCCCTGTCTGTCACTGTGTCTGTCACTGTGTCTGTGCTTCGAGCCTGCTCCCTTTCTCGCTGTCATGGCCCCATCATGGTTCCATAAGAAAATCACCTTCTCCAGTCTGTCTACCCCAGCCCAACAACTCATCACATAAAATACTGTCATCTGCTGTGGTATACTCGCATTGTTATGCCAAATAAAGTTCTAATTTTATCTGAGATCTTGCAGTTTTGTGCTTTATTCTAGTCCTTACATTCACACCTGGCTATTGTTTCTGCACCTCTCCAGTCCGCCCAACTAACACCCATCGTTCACCAATCCTTGGACTATGTAAGCCATTATCTCCTCTCCCCTTCAAAAATGCATCTCCTCGATACGATTTCCTGTAGTAACAACACCACAACATTATGGAAATCCAGACAATAATGCCCAACTGTCAAGTGGAAATATTTAACTTTCATGAACAGCCCACAGCACAAGCACAAGTTCAGCTAAAAAATGTATTCAGAGTAACAATTGTAGGCAGAAATAAAAATTATTTGTTCACAGAAACATTTGCTGAAAAAGCTGCATTAGTGCTTAACAGATTCAACAGTTATTGGTACAAGTGTTGTCATCTTTGACAGCATACAGTATATTCTTCTATACAATGATTTTATTGATACTATTCTGGCAAGCACTGGCTAATGCTATTCTTTACAAAAAGTTCATGGTATTTTTAGTATTTTATTTACGACTGTAAGAATTCACAGAAAATTCCTGTGCGGGGTTTACAACAGTAGTATGGAAAAAATGTACAAGAGTACATGCTGTGAATGCTTAAAGTATTTACACAAATATCAATCAAAAATTGCAGATAAAATATTGTGTAAATGCTTACAGCATCTACCATGAAAATATTTAAAACATTAAATACTGTGTGAATGCTTACAGCATCTACCATGAAAATATTAAATATTGTATGAATGCTTCCAGCATCTACGATGAAAACATTAAATATTGTGTGAATGCTTACAGCATCTACCATGAAAATATTAAATATTGTGTAAATGCTTCCAGCATCTACCATGAAAATATTGAAAATATTGTGTGAATGCTTACAGCATCTACCATGAAAATATTAAATATTGCGTAAATGCTTACAGCATCTACCATGAAAAAATAGCAAAGAGTAACATGCCTCAATAGCATATATATATTTTTTAATTGCTGCCTACAGCATTTACAGTAAAATCAATAAAAGCATTGCTTAGAAAAATGTGCTGGAGAAGCATACAATAAAAAATACAATTAAATAAAATGTGCTAAAGAACATTAACCGTGAATGTCTACATTATTGACATTAATAACATAATGAACCTTAAAGAAGTCATAAACTAAAGCCTTCGTTCTGAAACTATTCTATTGTGAACACTTCACTGCCCTCCAGTCTCTCTGGGCCAGTGCTTCGTCTGCAGCTAAAATACACATCTCGCAGTCCTTTTTATCTGGTGTTTTAGCCATTCTGATGAATCTCATCAAAGACTTTTCAACTGCCTTTACCTCCTCTTCTGACCACATCCGTTTTGGCTTTTTTTCACCTAGGAAACAAGATTGTAAAGAATATTTAAAACAAGAAAGAAACACCAAACACTCAATGACATTTTTTGAAACAACAGGAAATGGAAAGACAGTCTAAATTTCCACGATTCACTATTGCTACCATTCAACATCCCAGAGGCATTGACTATAGGTAATATCAGTGACAATTGTTTAGCTGCTTCATGTCTTCACTATCTTCACACATTATGATAATTACTGTACTTTAATCCCCCTGGTAAATAAATGACCAACTCACAAGTACATTGGGAAGATCAGTTTGTGCAGAATAAATGCACACTGTGGGATTAACAATAATTTCATAATTTATTTGTTATTGTGTACATTTATTCATAATAAGACTAATATATACCAAAGCATTCAAATTGATAGAACATTTCAGATATTAAATTCATTCTTCTGCACTGCTGCATAATTCATGGCAAAACCAATTTATATATAGCCATAGCCATTTGTACATAAATGAACTTTTGTTAAGGCTGGGTTTTTTAATAAGGATCTTTTTGAGTAGAACCTTTGGTCTCTACTCACACGGTGCTGAAACAGTGTTTAAAAACTGGAGCTTTTGACAAGATTATATTTTGGGTAAAATCAAAAGACAGTTTATTTCTTACTTTCTAGGCTTTGCTTGTTGTCCAGCTGCTGTGGGGTGCCCTTCTTGTCCTGAGTCACTGAAGCTCCTCCAAAAAATATTCAATAGGCAATGAGCATAAAAGGGCATCAAATCATGAATTACAAATGGTGGCACAATGTAGCGTAGCAGAAAATACGATCTGGAGTCTGTATGTTGTGTTTAATTTTGAAATTTAAAAGGATGCTCTGTGCATTTCCTTGTCCGACTTCCTGTCCAGGTCAATCTTTTCGGTTCAGCCTTGTGCTTGCAGCTAGGTCTGTACAAAAACACTTGGCGTGTATTTAGATTGGAGTAGAGTGTAACACTGCTGCTGACAGCACTTGCTGTGGAAATAGGAGCTCTGAGTACAGTGGCAGCAAACAGCGACTGAGTGCGATCTGGAAGTTGCTGCCTTTAACCCTGAGTGTTATGGGGCTATATTTTAAGTGTTAAATATAGCCCCATATGTGATATTAACTATAAGCAAACAGTCAGATTGTGTAAATCCCTGCTCCTCACCGCTCCCTCTCTCTCTCAGTCGCTCGACCACTCACGCTGCACGTCACTCTGCCCGACCCTGAAAACAGCTGGTGAGATGACAGAGCGCTGAGAAGGTGTTCTAACTATGTGAGTTGTTGCATGTAATGTGGTAAAATATATAAATGGATGCTCATTTAGATCTATTAGTAATGTGATTGGGTGTAGACAAGCTACATAAACTTTATTGAAAGACTCAAATATATTTTTCGGCTCCGAACAGATTTTTTTTTCTTCTTCACATCGCATGTCCTTGCGATGTGACTCATCACAATGACGATGCTGAAAGGATATATCATGCAGCCCTACTTTGGATGCAAATGAACCCCTTAGTGCGGAGTTTGTGCCAAAAATCCAAAATCCAAAAATAATGAACTACAGCCTCTTCTCAGAAGCTGTTGGGACACTTCAAAACATGTTGTAGACCGCAGGATAGTTTTGTTATGCCACACTGAATGCTAGTAACCTACACTTTCCTAATCCTGCCACCTTTTTAATGTTAGTACAGGAAATATTGAACATTTGCAATGAAAGCCACTTTGCTAGGTGTAATCCCCTCACACATATTTGTAGCAGGTCGATTTTGTCCAGAGGTACAATTTATATCTGAATCAAGTTTTTACTCACATTTTACAGCCTTACCATAAAATACTGTGAATTAGATGCACCTTTAATCCTTATTTTTTAATCTAAAAGGTTGGCTGCCTTTAATACACTGGTGCAACCACTATACAGACTTTACGGTAGTCTTGATTTATTGTTTTTGAATGATTCTATTACCCGAGTATTTACATTTGTAACCTTTGTTGAACGAACATGTTATGGAATAACAATAAATCACAGAAACCTTAAAAGTTACCTTATTCATGTTGGGTCAAGTGTCACAATATGGCTGCACATTTATTCTAACTAATCACATTCTGCAAAAAATAACATATTGTTGTGTAGTCTGCAATAATAATGTCAGAGTCTCTGTGTTGTTACCTCTAGAGGCTCTTTTTCGTCCGAACTGCCGCTTTGAGGTACTCTGTCTGTCTTTTGTCACCGATAACTCTTCTGGAAAACATTCATAAGCAAAGAAATCAGGCATATGGCCAGACAGCAATATGCTACAGGTGGGGTCTAAAAACTCCAACTGCATATGCTGCACTTACCTTCTGAGCTTTTCTCTTCCTCCTGATGTTGAGTCGAGGTGTCCTTTTTCCCTCTGGCTACTGAGGCTCTTCCTAAAAACATAGATCAGATATCTTGATTTGATGAACATTAGTACATACTAATCACATTGGTGCATACAGTAAATAGGGAAAAATAGGACTAAAGGGTCTTCACTTTTACCTCTCAAGGCCCTGTTTTGTTGAAGGTGCTTTGGGGTGCTCCCTCTGTCTTCAGTCACCGACAACTCTTCGAGAAAACATGCAAACAACCAAGATCCACATTCAGATTATGATCATTCTTCTCAACTGCACTGTCATGATATATCCAGTCCATAGACCTACTGAGAGTCACTTAAAACAAGCTATTATCTCTCAAGTTCATGCTTACCTTCTGAGCTTTGCTCATCTTCAAGCTGCTCCTTTGAGGTGCCCTCTTCTTCTCCGACTGAAAAAACAACAAAAAAGGAAATGTACATTTTCATGGGGAAAAAGGCTTCCTATATGTCATCAAATATGTATAGATATTCAGAAATGCTGTGCATAAATGTGGGATGTTAACTGTTCTGCCCTTGATGTGTTTTATATGTTGAAGGACAAAGTTTCATTGGCGTTTGAATAAATGGTTATTGTTCCTTTATTTTGAAATCTGTTAAGACACAGGAAGCAGGAAACAGGAAGTAGAAAGTGTGTAAACAGAGAAGGAGCATGGTGGTGTCTGTATGGGTTTCCATGTTGAATCCAAAGTCCTCGGTGTGAATCCTTCAGAAAGCAACGGCTGTAAGTCTAACTTGTTCTTTACATGTTTGATAGTCTATATTGATACATTTATTATAAGTTTATAGGAGTTTAATGTAAATTTACACTTTACTATTGTTTCAACTAAATGCAGCTTGTATTTTCTTTTCTAGTTTCACTCCGATTCATTGTCATCTTGTCTACTTTGACATTAACATTAAAATTAATAACTATTAAAGGCTTTATATGTGATTTTTTTCATCCAGCAGATGTCGCCCTTGAGCACCAGCATGAAACCAAAACAACTTGCGCTGCATTGTTGTGTTAGCATGCTAATGCTAGTGATCTTTATTATGCTCGTATCTTTTACTGCATGTAAATTTACCTGAAATGAGTGTGATCTAGAAACACAGTTAAGCAGTGAGTACAGTATGTTATTCTTCTTTTCTCTAGTCCCTCAATTAAACAACTTTTATACGTGAGGGGAGGAGTCAGCCGGCACGTTCATGTAAACACGCTGTAGATATGGCTCACTGTATTTATGTGTAATTTGTTATGTCATTATTTCACACATACTGTATGTGAATCATACACAGACATACCTGTTGGATTATCTTTTTGCTCTTCATCTTCAGATGACAACCCAGAGCTTTCTTCAAGAGCTTCTGTTCCATCTTCAAGACAAAGAAAAGATTAAATCCTTTGATAGTGACATTGAAAATTAGACATGAAAAATTCAGCTTCTGCCAATCAAATTAACTCTTACCTTGGGGGCTGATAGAGATCTGGTCAAGACTTTTCCCTTTAAAGTCTGCCAGTCTGCCTTGTTCACAGGCCATCAGTACCTTGCCGATAGAACTTTCTATGTACTCTGATATCATGTCCCAGAAAGTCTGCAAGTAGGTCTTGTTCAGTGTCATTAAGGTTTAACACTCTGGACAGAGTGGCCACTTGTTTTCTATGTTTCCAAATATATGTTTCCAAATACATATTAGAGACTTCTCCCTCTCTTCTTCTGTTAAAAAGAATAATCTGTGCTAGTGTTACTTTAGCAAGATTACTCCAATTCTTTGGTGTTTTCTTATTAGACAGCTGCTCATAGTCCTCTTTCTGTTTGTTAGTCATATAAATGTGCATCTTTTTCACATCATCTGCTCACGGGATCAGCTTCGGTTTGTTCCATTTATTTTCTTCTAGTGTACGGTACGCAGCAGAAGAGATCAGCTCGTTCCAGCTAAGAGTGTACATGCGTCTGAACTCCTGGACGAGCATCTTTTTTTCATTACTCTGGGAAACGAGAGCCTCAGCCTCGATTATGTCGGCCACTCTTTGTATGCTCTGACCCAGCTTTGTGGCTAAAGTTGGTTTCTCAAACTTGTTAATATTTTCATCATATCCTGTTACTTCTTTGACGGCACGAATGAAATGATGAAAGCTTTTAGGGTTGATATAATCCGCTATTTTCCTCAGCGGGGTCACCTTCCTTCCTAAAACTAGGAGTCTCCCAAGGCCTCTCATTATCTGACGGATGTTGTCATGTTGAGAAGCAGATTCGCGCTGTCTGTTGTACATTTTTCTCCAACTTTCATGATATAAATGTCCTCTTTTATTGCCTGAACAATCTCATCTTGTGTCATTCTATTAACAAGAGCCCATACCTTCTTGTTGACTTCTTTCGGAACTGGCTGAGCACCAGCACAGAGGCTCTGGATTCTTGTTTTTCCCTGCAACGTTTTGCAAATCTTTTCAGCTAGTACGCACCGTTTTGCATGCTTCCAAAGTGTCTTTCGCTTAAATAGTCCAAAGTAAGCAAAACAGTGTTGATATTCTGTTGGTCTGGCCTGTTGGTCAATTTGTTGTCTGCAAGGTACCAGCATCCCTTCTCCATTTTTTAGTGCCTCAATGTTGTGAACCCTATTTCCTTGCTTACGAAGGAGATTTAGAAGATCCCTCCATTTTTTAGACCTTTTTGGATACATGAGTGCAGCAGCAACCTCTACCTCCTTTTGGTGAGCCCGTTCCAGATGACGTGAAAGTTTGGATTGAGGTACCTGGCTGAAAAGACAATAGTTTCTCTTCTGGTGATATTTTTTTAACCCGTCTACTGTAACAACATGTCCAACAACAAGAGAATTCTCATTTGTTGAGGACTGATCATGTTCAGTATTTTGTTTGCTGCTGTAAATGTGTCTGATTTTTTTCCTTTTTGGAGATGAGGATTCAGAATCTTTATCCTCATACTTTCTTGAAGTTGAGGGTTCTTTAAGTCAAGTCCGTCATCAATGGAACTGTTTTGGACTTTTGTAAGTTTTTTCTGGAGTCCTTTGGGTGGGTTTAAGGGTAAGCTATCCGAACTGTCTTCATCTGAAGATTCTGGGACATATTCCTCTTCAGTGATGTTGCTGGAACTTGAAGAATTATTGCCTTCAAGCATTTCTTTGGTCAACTACAAAAGAAACAGGTATATATGCAGCAACATTAAGAAAATATATTTCCAAAATGAAATTGCAAAATCTAGGCGACTGGAATAGCCCACAGTTTTGTGACCAATCTAATGGGACTAGACCAGTGATAATGTTATTGTTCAATCTGAACTTGTGTTCATTTCCAGTTTTGTCAAATTCATATCATACCTAATGTTCTTGCCACAAAAAATATAAAAAACATGTAAAACTTGAGCTTTACTTACAAACACGCTTTCTGTCCTCAACAAAGGTGGAATCATTATGTCATTATCCATCTGCATTTCACTTTCCATCTGCATTTTGTCTTCAATCTGCAGAAAATGTATTAAAACTGAATCATCTGGATACTCTTACAAAAAGCTTAAGATAAGTACCTGGTTATTAGAGCTGGGTATTGTCCACAACCTCACAATTCAATATCGATTCGATTCGTCACAGATACTTAAAGGAATCATGGTGTTCATGTGTTTCTTTTAATGACAGCAGTCAATATAACAACTGAACAATTATTTGAACTTGTAAAGTCTGTCCAGCTTAGTTTTTGTTCCTGCTACTCCCGTTTCTGAGCGCACATGAATGTATCTCTCATTGTCTGAGCTCCCCTGAATGCAGCATGGTCACAGCTCATCTCCTGAGTAACAGCAGAGAGAGAGACATGCCCAGAAAAGTCCAAAATCAACTAAGCCGACTACTGCGTGTGCGTCCGTCAGACACAACCACACACACCCAGGCCTCCGCTGGAGAAAGGGTGCTCACCTGTGTGCGCTCAAGCGTCCGTTTGTGTGTATGTGTGTGGAGCGCCGCCCCTCCCTACACGCAGAACACACGCTGTGCGTAGGGCCCCACGATCCATGGGGGGCCCCATTATGCGCAGGGGACGCATTCTCTGCAAATGTGCAAAGGATGCGCATCGCTGCCGTGAGGCACGCGTAGAGCACCAAGAATAAAGAACAGACAGGTGAGGAGACACAGAGTGGAATAAAGAACAGACAGGTGAGGAGACACAGAGTGGAATAAAGAACAGACAGGTGAGGAGACACAGAGTGGAATAAAGAACAGAGAGGTGAGGAGACACAGAGTGGAGGAATAAAGAACAGACAGGTGAGGAGACACAGAGTGGAATAAAGAACAGACAGGTGAGGAGACACAGAGTGGAGGAATAAAGAACAGACAGGTGAGGAGACACAGAGTGGAATAAAGAACAGACAGGTGAGGAGACACAGAGTGAAGGAATAAAGAACAGACAGGTGAGGAGACACAGAGTGGAGGAATAAAGAACAGACAGGTGAGGAGCCAAAGAGTGGTGGGAATAAAGAACAGACAGGTGAGGAGACACAGAGTGGAGGAATAAAGAACAGACAGGTGAGGAGCCAAAGAGTGGTGGGAATAAAGAACAGACAGGTGAGGAGACACAGAGTGGAGGAATAAAGAACAGACAGGTGAGGAGACACAGAGTGGAATAAAGAACAGACAGGTGAGGAGACACAGAGTGGAGGAATAAAGAACAGACAGGTGAGGAGACACAGAGTGGAATAAAGAACAGACAGGTGAGGAGACACAGAGTGGAATAAAGAACAGACAGGTGAGGAGACAGAGTGGAGGGGGTGAGGAGACACAGAGTGGTGGGGGGTTTAACGAGCAGACAGGTGAGCAGATGGAGGTGGGGAATGGGTCTAGTGTTGATACTGAGCAACAGGCAGCAGGTAAAGTGAGGGTCTGTACTGAACCTGCTGAGGAGGAGATGGAGGAAGAAGAGTCTTCTCTTAGTAATCCTCGCTACAAAAGAAAATCAAAGACGAGTGAAAATGTTTCACTTGAAGAAAAGAAAAGAACAACAAAGAAAGCAAAAGGAAAAACCAAAAACAAACCAAACCAAACCAAAGAATCTGATCCAGGATCAGAGGTCAGTGAGGACTCTCCCCATCTCACTGACAGTGAAACGTGCAGATACTCTCAGAGACAGAAAAACAAAAGAGACTACAGTGTAGAAAAAATTAAACTGTTTCTTCTAAAAAACAAAAATATGTGGGGTGAAAAAATAGAAAATTATTTCCCTGATAAAAGGATTTTTTTTGAGTCAGCACAAGATCTCATGAGAGATAAAAGGGAAAGGGTCTTTTTTCTGATCAGGAAACTTATAGATTGAGAAAGTATGTGTCCAAACTGAGACAGGAACTATGTAACAATGTTGGTGCTGACGGGGATGATGATTATGATGATGATGAAAACAAAGAATTGTAGTTTATCTTTTAAAATACAGATGTTTTTGTTTCTAGTTAGTACTTTTTTAATCTCTCTCTCCATGAGTCATTTTAAAGTAGGAACTCTGAATTTAAATGGAACTAGAGATTCCAGAAAAAGAGCTATGTTGTATGAAATAATGAAAATGAATCATGTTGATATAATGTTTGTGCAGGAAACTCACAGTGACACTTTTAATGAAGTGGACTGGAAGAGAGAATGGGGGGGGGGGTGCACCTGTCTCGTACACTGTGACAGAGGTACTACGGGGGAGGCTGCTGGTGGTCAGAGCTGTTTATGAACAGTGTGAGCTCTTTTTGAATGAATATTTACAGTCCAGCTACAGGAGCAGACAGAATACCTTTTTTAAATGATCACTCTTTTAAACAGTGTCACTCCAGATGTCTTTGTGCTTTTAGGGGGGGATTTAACTGCACTGAAGACGACTCTGTTGATAGAAATCACACTGAACCTCATCCTGCTTCTAAACGGCTTTTAAAACAACTAATCAAAACTCATGACCTGTCTGATGTTTAGAGGTCACTTTACAAAGATAACAGACAATACACGTGGTCTCACACCAGAGATGGTTTTATTTCACTAGCTAGGTTAGATCGGTTTTATTGTTTTAAACACCAGATGAACATTTTTAAAAAATGACTCATACAAATACATACACACACACATAAAGACACACACACACACACACACTTACACAAATACACACACATAAATACACATACACACACACACACACACACACACACACATAAAAACACATACACAAAGACACACAACCTTTTTTTAAAATTTTATTTATTATTATTTTTATTTTTTCCTTTTTGTTTTCTTTCTGTATAACTATCACAACTTATTTATGAATTTATTTTCCTCTTACCATCAAATTTAATCTTTTTTTATTACTATTATTATTATTATTATTATTGTCTTTAGCCACCATTTTATTATGACCTATTTATTGATTTATTTCCCCCCTTATATTCATATCATATTCATCATCATAAATTCTCATCACAGCCACTCTCATTTTTCATGCATTTCTTTTTATTTTATTTATTTCTTTTCTCTTTCTCTTTCCCCAATCCAGATGATTGTCTGTTTTTCTTCAGTTGCCTTGTTTTATTCATTATTTATGTATTTTCTGTTTCTCTTATATTATACTACTACTATCACCCTGTGCCAACAAACCTTTGCTGTTTTTTTTTCTTTTTACTATTATTATCATAATTACTACTGTACACTCCTGTAACAAGTTCTTCCAATATTGATATTATCTCTATTATTTACCATTATTCAATATTATTATTTTTTCTCTCTCTCTTGCTTTATATATATATATATATATATATATTTTTTTTTTTTTTTTTTTTTTTTAATTATTATTATTTATTTATTTATTTATTTTGTACTATCATTATTATTATTATAATTTTTCTCTTTTTCTGGTATTAGTGGTATGTTAAGGGGGATGAAGAAAGCAAGATAATGAGAATTAAAATGATACACTAGCAAATCATAGTCAAACATTCCAGACAAATTACATTATTATTACTACAACATGATCTGCACTATTTATACTACTGTCATCAATACATAACCCAACAACACACTACACTGGAATACAATTGATATGGTCCATTACCCACTTTTTTTTGTTCTTTTTTATTTCATCATTCCTCAGTTATTCTAGTTTTCTCTTTCCCTTTGTTTTGAATATGCTTTCTAGCCCCTCCTTGTTCAAGCTTGGCGGGAGGGTAGCAGTAGGCAACCCTATCAGCTGGCCCCCTCCGCAGGGTCTGGGGGCAACTGAGACAGGGGCACCCCTGATGAGAAGTCAGCAGTAGGCGACCCTATCAGCTGGCCCCCTCTGTAGGGTCTGGGGGCAGCTGAGACAGGGGCACCCCTGCATCACACAATGACTGAAGTAGAAAGGAAGGAGAAAAAAAAAGATAATATATATAGAAAGAAAGGGGAAAGAAGAAAAAGGATGAGAAGGAAAAAAAGTAAAAAAAAAAAAAAAAAAAAAAGAAGAAAAAAGAAAGAAAAGAAAAGAAAAATGGAATGAAGGAAAGAAGAAGGACAAAAATAGGAATAGGGGTACAGAGGAGGGGAAAGGAAAAAGGGGAAAAAAACACAAACATACACTCGAATTACACACACACACACACACACACACACACACACACACACACACACACACACACACATACAAAAGCAGGGCCCTTCAACACCCTCAACATACAAAATTGCAAAACGTTATTATTACTCCCTGCCTGTTTTGTCTTTGTCTATGCTGTGCATCGTATTGTCGTGTCTCCCCTGTCTCCTACATACTTTTGCTCTTGTCATATCCCTCACTTGTCTTGTATTGTTCTGCATCACCTAATAAAAAAAAAAAAGATAGCACTTGTTATGAATTGGCCCTATAGAAACAAAGATTGATTGATTGATCCTGTAGAACTACAGGAACATGATTATTTGTAGACTTTGGGACATGAAGGCCTGGGACACAGGTCACCACACTTCATGATAGCCTGTGTGCCATTATCGGTTTTTGTAGAACAAAAACAGTTTAGTTATCCGTCATTCCTGAGTATTAACATTACTTTAGAAAAGCTAAATACTATTATCATGTGACTAAAATCCTCGACAGGCATTTAAATGTGTTTAATCTGACACTGTCTAAATGTCTTGTACACATGATTGAATCGGTAAGTGTGATTGGATGTTGTGCCCTGTAGTACATGACAAATCATCTTTTTGTGCGGCCTGCTGCAGTGCAAGGTGCTCTATAAAGCCCACTTTACCAATGCTAAACTAGCTAACCTGGATCACATAGCAGGTATTCTCTCCTTCTACAGCATCTCTGAAACCATGACTCTCCTCCACAGAGTCCAGACCACGTTCACTCAGCCTCTGTATAGAATGATTTCTTTTTGCAGAATTAATTTTGTTGTTTCAACTTAAATTGATTAAAAATGTACTCTGAAGTATGAAATCAATGAGATCATTATTCTTTTCTTTTTCATAGCTGAGATTCTGATCAAGCAGTCTTCAGACAGACATTTCACAGACTAGGCTACACGGTGGTTCAGGGGTTAGTGCTTTTGTCTCACAGTGAGAAGGTCCCTGGTTCAGATCCCCGTCTCTGTGTGGAGTTTGTATGTTCTCTCTATGCATGTTTTCTCTCCAGGTACTCCAGCTTCCTCCCGCAGTCCAAAGACAGTCCAAAGGTTCATTGATGACTCTAAATCACCTGTAGGTGTGAATGTGAATGTTGTAGTCTACAGTATGTCTCAGTCCTGTGACTGACTGGGGACCAGTCCAGGGTGTAACCCCGCCTCTCGACCAATGACAGCTGAGATCGGCTCCAGCCCCTCGTGAACTCTGAACGGGTAAAGCCGTAAAGATAAAGGCTGAACAGAGTTTACTGATCTGATGTTTGAACAAACTGGTGTTTTACATCCTGAAGAAACAAACAGGAAAGTGTTTTCTTCTTGTCTTCATTGCAGGATGTCAAACAAAGCTGATGGAGAAAATGTGAAACTAGTATGAGAGGCAGTTTGTTGGTGTGGAGGCTCATTTAGACCTGTAAGAAAAAAGAAACTTCAAAATGAGTAAATAATGCTGAACACCTGCTTTATTTCCTGTTTCTTACAGGTGAAGTTTGAATGCTTTTCATTGTTAATGATCAAAGTAAAAGTCTCTTGAATGGCTCTGTTGTTTTAACATTTAAAAACTAAAAATTAAATCTTAGATATCAGAGATACTTCATCAAACATCTAAATAGTCTTTCATTGGAGCTCTGCTGTAATAATGTGTGTTTTCACTTTGTATCTGGCCTTCTCTCTAGATGGTTCATTTATTCTGGGAGGGGCAGTTTAACACTCATTATAATGAGCGTCAACGCGAGACGGGCCGCGTTGAGTAGCATCAGAGCAGCATCGGAGTAGCCGGAGAAAGTCAAGAGACTGTTGAAGGATCGTTTAAGCTCGGACTTGGACTTTTAATTGACTTTGCTAAGTAGTATTTTATTGTTGAAGCTCTCTAAAACACCTGTCATAAAGACATTTAATGCTTGAGAAGCTTCTTTGTTTCTCTCTTCTTTGCAAAATGTGAATACAATGCATATATATATGTGGAGCACGAGAATGCTATGTGTTGTCGACACTCAAGATGTTCATGATCGATACATTTAAAAGAAAAAAAGGTCAATTTGAAATTTGAACTCCATTCGACATTGTGAGGTCTCTATGCTTATGTTGAGGATCGTGTTTGAACGTCAAAGATTTGACTGGACCACTCTGCTCTAACCAAAGTGATGTCTAAAAACATTTCCTCTCATCATAAAAAATGTGTCATGATTTGGTTTCTTATTTTCAGAGTTTAGGTTTTCTTGTTGTTTATAGTTCTCATTCTTGTCTGATGGTGTTGTTTCCCTTGTGTGTTTTCTAGGTTAGTGTTTCATGTGTTATTTTTGTACTTCATATCCTAGTGTTTCTTTATGTTCTAGTGTGTTTTGTTTCATTCTTGTGTTCTGTTTTGTAGTTGTCCTCAGTGTTGTGTCCATTCCTTCCTCTGTGTGTTTCCCTCCATTGTGATTGCCCTCATTGTCCTCACCTGTGTTTGATTACCCCTGTGTCTATTTAGTCTGTGTTTCATCGCTTCTGTGTCAGTTCATTGTATGTTGTATGTTTGTCAGTTTTGCTCGTGCTCCTCTGTGGCTCCCTGTTTTTGATCCCTGTGTTTTTTGTTGAACTTTTGAAATTAAGTTTTGTTGCCTTTGGCCTTTTTGTTTAATTCAATATTTTTGGTTTCTGCACTTGGGTCCACCTCCCTTGTTTTCCAACTGTTTGTGACAAAATGGACTGTATGACTACTGCTACTGACAGTTTAACAAGAACGCATGCCAAGCTACTTTTTTCATTGATGTCCTGCAATAACAAGAAGGCAAACAAGACCATTAAATGTACGAGGTATGAGGAAACAAAGCTGAAAATAAACAGTGCTGCTCCTCTTCCTGGAATAAACCAGAGTTTGATAACCCCTCCCTCTCCTGTCTGCTCTCAAACACAGCCAGCTCCACTCTGACCCAGTATTTCCTGGTTCCCTCCCCTTTAGATCTACAGTTTACATATGGGTGTGACCAACACGAGTTGACATTCACAACACTAACACATGATTTGTAGATCAGTGGTGAATGTAGTAGGAAGTGAAACTCAGACAGTTGTTGTCACTGAGAGGAGAAATGGCGCAGAAAGGAGTTCAGCTGGACCGGGAAACCTTCTCTTGTTCGATCTGTCTTGATCTACTGAAGGATCCGGTGACTGTTCCCTGTGGACACAGCTACTGTATGAACTGTATTAAAAGCCACTGGGATAAAGAGGAGGAGACGAAAATCTACAGCTGCCCTCAGTGTTGGCAGACCTTCCCAGTGAGGCCTGTCCTGTTGAAAAGCACCATGTTAGCAGTTATAATGGAGGAGCTGAAGAAGACTGGACTCATAGCTGCTCCTGCTGATCACTGCTATGCTGGACCTGAAGATGTGGCCTGTGATTTCTGCACTGAGAGAAAACTGAAAGCTCTAATGTCCTGTCTACAATGTCTGGCTTCTTTCTGTGAGAAACACCTGCAGCCTCATTTTGAAGTGGCTTCATGGAAGAAACACAAGCTGGTGGAGCCCTCCAAGAAGCTCCAGGAGAACGTCTGCTCTCGTCATGATGAGGTGATGAAGATGTTCTGTCGTACTGATCAGCAGTCTATCTGTTATCTCTGCTCTGTGGATGAACATAAAGGCCACAACACAGTCTCAGCTGCAGCAGAGAGGACAGAGAAGCAACGAGAGCTTGAGGTGAGTCGACAAAACATCCAGCAGAAAATCCAGGACAGAGAGAAAGATGTGAAGCTGCTTCAACAGGAGGTGGAGGATATCAATGTTTCTGCTGATAAAGCAGTGGAGGGCAGTGAGAAGATCTTCACAGAGATGATCCGTCTCATGGAGAAAAGATTCTCTGATGTGAAGCAGCAGGTCAGATCCCAGCAGCAAACTGAAGTGAGTCGAGTCAGAGAGCTTCAGGAGAAGCTGGAGCAGGAGATCACTGAGCTGAAGAGGAGAGACGCTGAACTGGAGAAGCTCTCACACACACAGGACCACAACCAGTTTCTACACGACTACCCCTCACTGTCACCACTCTGTGAATCTACACACTTATCCAGCATCAATATCCGTCCTCTGAGGTACTTTGAGGATGTGACAGCAGCTGTGTCAGAAGTCAGAGATAAACTAGAGGACGTCCTGAGAGAGAAATGGACAAACATCTCACAGAGAGTGACTGAAGTTGATGTTTTACTGTCACAACCAGAGAACATGACCAGAGCTGACTTCTTACAATATTCATGTGACATCACACTGGATCCAAACACAGCACACACAGAGCTGTTATTATCTGATGGAAACAGAAAAGTAACACGCACGGGTCAACAACAGTCTTATTCTAGTCACCCAGACAGATTCACTGTATGGGGACAGGTCCTGAGTCCAGAGAGTCTGACTGGACGTTGTTACTGGGAGGTGGAGAGGGGAGGAGGAGTTCATGTTGCAGTCGCATACAAGAATATCAGCAGAGCAGGAAGCGGGACTGAATGTGGATTTGGATTCAATGACAAATCTTGGATGTTATATTGTGACAACAACAGTTATATCTTTTTTTACAACAATGTCCCCACTCCTGTCTCAGGTCCTCAGTCCTCCAGAGTAGGAGTGTACCTGGATCACAGATCAGGTATTCTGTCCTTCTACAGCATCTCTGAAACCATGACTCTCCTCCACAGAGTCCAGACCACATTCACTCAGCCTCTACATGCTGGACTTTGTATTTATTCTAGATCTAGTGCTGAGTTGTGTAAACTGAAATAGACAGAAGTCATTTAAAGGAACAGTAGGTTAAACTTTAATCCTTCAACTTGATCATTATTCATGTTTGTTGCTGAGAGCTGTGTGTGGTTACATTGTTCACCTGTCGATCAAACTTTATGGGTTGTACTTTGACATCTTCTCACTTGTTCTGTAAATGCTTGAGTCTCTTTAAATAACTCTCTTTAGCTGTTTCTGTTTAGTCACAGAGGCTTTACTGCTCATGAGGATTTTTGTTCAGCTGAACTGACGTTTTCTCTGCATGAACATTTCAACTTTTCTTCACTTTAAATGTGTTTACAATGAGTACTTATTGTTTTTGTTCTAATTAAAGGGTCAGAGCGTAGAGGGAGCAAGGAGGAGCAGTACATGAAAACAGACACTTTTTTCAGACTTTATCTATTGTGAATGTACAAAAGTAGATACATTGATTAAATATATGAACCCCAAAAAGGGCGTAATATGGACTCTTTAAGAGAGAAAGCACCAGGCTTTTTCTTTAATGTAGATATTATGTTTTCATCACTTTGTACATTTTATTTAGAAACATCTCAAATTAAATGTATAGAATGATTTCTTTTTGCAGAATGAATTTTGTTGTTTAAACTTAAATTTATTAAAAATTTACTCTGAAGTATGAAATCAATGAGATCATTATTCTTTTCTTTTTCATAGCTGAGATTCTGATCAAGCAGTCTTCAAACAGACATTTCACAGACTGGGCTACATGGTGGTTCAGGGGTTAGTGCTTTTGCCTCACAGTTTGAAGGTCCCTGGTTCAGATCCCCGTCAGTGTAGGTACCAGATGTGCTCGGGTGTTCAGATGGACTCGGGGTCCTGCGCCTGCTAGTGACATCACACAATATGATCGGAGAGTTGATATAGTTTTGGTGGTTTTGTGGGTCTTTGGAAGGAGAATATGGAGAATTATATTAATGGAAATTAAGTATTATTTGTTAAACTGAACTTACCACAGTCTAACCATAAAGAAAAATCTAAAAATCAAATCAATAATGATAATCAAAACAGTAAACATGAAGTTATGAACATCTACTATTTCATTGATCAAGCACTTCAAAAAGCACATCCTCAGAAAGAGGGAAACTGATCAAAGCCTTTAGAAATGATCCAAATAGTGTTCAAAATAAGACAAAGCAGGTATGTGTGGCTCTTGAGTAGGACAGTAACTATATATGTAACAGGACCTTTGGTAGAAATACCAAAAGCTTTGTGGATTTTCTCCTCCTGCTGAAGTTTCAGGGACTAATTTAAAGTCAGAATGGAGACCTTAACATTTGATTCATTTATTGGGACATAGAAGTAGGCCTACATACAGATGAAGCACATACACCTTTCTACTAACTAAATATACAGACACATCATGTTTCAAAGCTTTTATTCTATTTCACATCTTCCTTCCTTAATAATGCCTTTTTGGATTTGTTCATCACATATTTCCCTGAATATGAGGAGACTGCCTCTACTTAGACTTGTGTTTTTGTTCCGTTTTTAATGATTTTAAAAACTTTTAAAATACCTTACTGTATCATCAGACTTTGAGGAAACATGCTATTTTGAAGTGCTGGCTTCTCCGACAACAATGCAGCAGCCATTTCTAACGTTTTTTTTTTTTGTAATTCATGTTTTTATTAGTTTTTGCATCATTTACAACAAAGGTAGAAACAAAACAAATAATATTGAATTTTTTATGTGTCTGGAATCAGTAATTAAAAAGAAAAAAAAACAAAGGAGACACCTCTCCTAAACACACATTCATACACAGAAATAAAAAAAACACACACACAAAAAAAAACAATATGTGTGATATCATCACTCTGCACAAGAATCATTTACAAAGTTGTATTCACTTGTAAAGCAATTGGGGGCATGGATTTTTTTAATGAGATGTAATTACAATATTGAAAAACTTCCCAATAAAACCTCTCATTTTCATAAACAGCTGCTCCTCTGCTGGGGCCCATTTCTGAAAGAAGGTTCAACAAACCCTCAGTCTAACCCTGAGCTCTGAGCCGATTTACTCTCAGATGGGAAACTCTGAGTTTTCTGTTCAGATCAGCAGATTTTAATTTGTTAAATCAACTCTGAGTAGGTCCACTCGGTGTTCACCACGACGATAAAAAGCCAACATGAATGGAGCCCCGATTCTACGATTCACCATGGCAACAGGTGACAAAAAAGAGATCCTCCTACTTTAACCATTTCTAAATATATCAATATCTTCATGCGGACATATGGCAAATATGAACAGGTTTTAAGAAGGAACAATAGGAAGGAGAGAAAAGAGGTGTAAGAGAAAACAGCTGCTCGTGTCAGCTCATAATGAAGTCTATTCATTTAATATTTAATCAGAATTATAATATTGCAGGTCAAAACTGGTGGAATTGTATTAAAGCTACAATTTATTTTCATTAAGATTCAATCCAGCGGAAGAAAATCGACTTAAAAACAGCTCACTAACACGGCGTGATACAGAGTGAATGAAAGAATGAGGAAATGAAACGACATTTCTGGCTCTGAAAGAGGAGACCGAGAGAAACTCAGTGTTCATTGAAGAAAACCCGCTCCAGACCAGGTTAGGTTCACAGACTCAGTTACCATAGTAACTGACTCTCTGGAATGGGCTGGAGTTACCCCTCTTTCTTGGGTTTGAGTGACCTCCCCCTCTGAAACAGAAGACCCAGAGTTTCCCTCATTTCAGGGTTAACAGACTCAGAGTTTACACAAAACCTTCTTTCAGAAACGGGCCCCTGGTCTCTGTTATACAAACATCATTTCTCCCCTCATAAATACTATATTTGGAATAACAAGGATATTTGTTTTAAACGTAAATCTCTGTTTCTTAAGAATTGGATTGAAGAGGACATACTACTTGTCCATCAATTGTTCAACATGGAGGGTCAGTTGTTAACCTATGAAGAGTTTCTTTCAATGTTTTAAACCCCTGTACTCTCTAGGGAATATGCTTTTGTATTTGATGCTACCCCGTCCAGTTTAAATATCCGTCTATCCATTTATGTGAGGGATGATGGGCATCATGACATGTTTGATGAGGATCCTTTTCTAAGTGTTAAAACAAATAACAAATGTATAAGAGAAATAATTCAGAGAGACACCTGTAGTAAACCTGCATCTATGTTTGAATGGAATAATCTGTACACTGGCATTGACTGGAAAAAGACTTGGATATTACCAAGGAAATATTTTGTGTCAAATAAGGTGTGAGAAGTGTCTTTGAAGATTTTGTGCTATCCAATGAATTCATCTCTTGGTAAGTATCGACTAAGCATTGACCCTCTTTGTATATTTTGTCACGTTGCAGACGAAACGTTAACTCACCTTTTTTGGGACTGTCCTTCAAGTCACATTTTTTGGACTGATTTAAACCTTTTTTTGAATCAAAAGTGAGATGTTCAACTTAGATTCAAAAGTGAATATGTATTGTTTGGTCTTTCTGATGATGAATTACCTCTACAAAAAAAGAACATCATTAATCTTGTTATTTTATTAGCATAATTCCATATTCATACAAGCACATTATTTAAACAGAAACCCAGCAATATTGTTTTTATGTCCTACTTCACATCCTACCTGGAGACATTACATTATTGCACTAATCCTAAATCAATATCATTAAGGTACTGTTTAAAGCAGCAGATACAGTATGTTTAATTGTGATTGAAGGAAAAGCCCAGGAGAAACTCATCAATTTGACAAAGGCTGGATTCTCTAAAGGCAGACATGAAGGATAAAAATATCCTGAAACTGAAGCAGGTAGCCCACATTCATTTTATCATTTGCACCTGTGCTTTTCCTTCTGTGACACGTCAACATGTCCTCTGAGACAAAGACCGGTTTCTTTTGGTGAGTGGGAAAAGTGAAAAGGTTACCATTTGAATTTTTCTGAGTTACCAATCATCACCCAGCACCCCCGACCTAATGGCTGTGTCTCCAATGACTTTGTGTCCTTTACAAAAGGCTACTTGTGTCATTATTTTAAACTTTGTTTCAAGCTCTCATACGTGTTAATCTCCTCTTTCAGCAGCTAGAATGACCCTGGGAGAAGTCCTGCCAACTGTGCAGCAGTTGAGACGGATTAAAGCCGTTGGCGATGAGCAGTTTGTTAAAAGTGCACCTGTCGTACTCCAGATTCTGGATTTGGAACAGGTTCCTGAGGAAGAGCAGGCTGCGGGAGTATACGGGCCTGACACCCAGCACACAAACCCACATAGACGTCCTCCAGGGGGATCATCCCAACAAACCTGGATGCCCAGGAGATCCTGGCAGCCAGGTCTGCAGAGAACACATACCTCTTCCTTTTTCCCTAGGCTCTCTTCTGTCTCTTTCAACCCTCCAGGAATCTAGGATTCTTTTTTAAATCACTTCAATTAACATGGAGCCATAAAACCGTTCCCCTTGATTGTTTTCACACCAATGTCCTCTTTGCTTTCTCCTCAACTGCTCCTTTCTTCCTTTTATCTATTTCCCTCAAATTTTATTAGGTGGCAGTCTTTTGTGATGCTGCAAAAAGTCACTTCCTCTGAGGGTAGACAGGGAGGGACCATGGAAACCCTGAGGAAAAGGCCGATAAAGGCCTTCAGGGGCAAATCTTTTATTGAAAACTATAAAGAGGTTTTTTTTGTTCAGGCTTTCCATTCAGCTATGAAATGTATAGCGGTCCCTGTCTCGACCTGAATTTATCTATCATGACGTTCATTGAACTTCTTCTTGTGTGTTTAGTTGTATCTTTGCTAATGACTTACTTAACATGTTGTCATACTCAAAACAAAGCTTAAGTGTGAAATCGCACATAACTGCAAGGTGACACATTTCTCTGTTTTTACACGTCTCTTAATCACAAAGCTGCTGCTTAAGGTCCACTACAACACATTACATCATATTGTCTGTTTTACAAGCAGAGCAGAGTTCACTCTCTCTGATCCTTTTTCTCACAGTGTAATGTACTGGCCTGGTTAAATTAGTCTGATCAAAATGAGAGACAAATACATCAACCATCCATCAATACATGCACCTGTAGAAGCACCTTGAACCTCGGCTTTTGAAGGTTGCTATTGAACTGAAGGTTGTAACATCAGAACAAAATATGCAGAGAGAAGGAAGTGTAATGCATTTGCCTTGACTCAAACCAATAAGCCATATGCAATCATAATAAGGATTAAAGTCCCTCGTAGCTGCAGCCTCACAAGAACGTATGTCAGTGTGTTTGTCGCTGATACAATCCAGCCTGACTTTGGAGCAGGCAGCACTCAAAACTAAATATCTACTGCTGGTGCTTTTACTTCTTCATCCAAAGAGCTGGGGAGTCATATCATGTTATCTCCTTTAGGTCTCCTCTAAAGGCAGATAACATCATGTGTTTAAACCAAAGATGGTAAGAAACATCTTTTTTTTCTGCCATTGCATTTATACTACAGTCAGTGTCTGATGGGTTTGGTTCTATTATTTAATTAAAAAAATATATATATATGGAGATTAAAAAGTCAACTTGCTGAATTGCGCCGCTGCTATATGATACAAAGAGCTTCATGTAATGTAGACTGTTTAGAATAACCTGCAGTGTATTATTGTTCAGGTTACTGTGCCTTTTCTATTTATGCATGTTTGTTGTTGTATCAAACAACCAGCAGGGGGCAGTGTGTGCTATGCAATGAAACACAATTTACAGTTTGTTGTGCTGATGTACTTTATGCTGGACATGCAGTGCCTAAAGCAGATAGATTATGGCTTTTTGTTTTGCAGTGATAATTTATCATGTTGTTGTATCACCTGTTGCCTTCTTTGTTGTCCAGACAAAATCAAAGTCTTGGACAAAAATGAAAAAAAAGGAAAGTTTGTATTCATTTATGTCTTGAAAAGCGTTCTCTCTCGTAACTCACTGCTAATTCCACTCTTAATCTATATTGAAGCAAGTGGCTTTGCAATATGATTCAACATTTAAGTGTTACTACTACTTAACAGAGGGGGAAGATGTTTGCATGATTTATTTTCCATTTACCCAAGGGTGCATGCACATCTTGTGATGTGTAGTCTGTCGGAATAATTTATTTTTAACAGTCAGCTTTGTCTGTTTAAGAGATAAACAAAAGAGTCATTTATATTTAGAGTGTTTTAAGATTAAGATTAAGAGCGGAAATTTCTGTTTTTACACTCTGTTAACCATGCAACACACACATAGGCTGAAATATACACACATGCACAAACAGGATCCTGTGGACATGCACTAATGGAGAGATGTCAGAGTGACGGAGCGGCCCACAGTGGGTGTTCCTGAGCTGATGGTGGGGAGGGGGCTTGGTGCCTTGCTCAAGGGCACCTCTGCAGTGCTCGGGAAGTGATCTGGCACCTCTCCAGCTACCAGACCAACTTCCATATTTGGTCCGCACCGGGACTTGAACCAGCGACCCTCTGGTTCCCAACCCAAGTCCCTACAGACTGAGCTCCTGCCGCCCAATTTTTACACCTATAGTTAGTTTGCTCTGGTCCGAATTATGGTTCAGTTTGTCACATTGTTACATAACGACCTTGAGTTTGTTTTCACATGGGGACATTTATAAGTGGACCAAAAGTGTGATACAGAAGTATAATGTTCTCTAATTAGTATTGAATTCATCGCAGGAAGAATCCTGGTAGTAAACAAAGATGAGTTGACTCCTGCCTGACTGCTCCGAGGCCACTTTCCAATTTCAAATTGGACAGAAAACTCCACTGATGTTGGCTCTGGTCATCGGCTCTTGTAAATATCATATATATATAATATATATCATTTATACATATCTTTGTTGCAAAGTACATGTGCACATACAAGGAATTTGACTTTGTGTGTTGGTGCAAAATTAAGGAAATAAGGTAAAAACAGCAAGAAATTAAATAAAATCCAATATAAGAAGCAATTACTTATATAGTAGAACATAAAAAAATCTGAAAACACAAGATGTACAAAATGTTCAGTACTCAAGGTCCAGTGAGCCTACAAACCTACAACAAATGCAAGACAGTCGGGATTCAGCTGAGCCATGCTTAATCCAAACGAGACTGTTAATACCAGAGTCACTTCTTGTTTTCATTTGGCCTCACCCTGTATGATGCACGCTCCCAGATATGCAGCTTCAGCAAAAGGACAGAGGAGACGACCATGGTAGATGTCTCTCTTCAGCTGGAGGTACAGGAGTTACCTGGAAACACAGACACGATGGAGATTGAGAAAAACTGAAAATTTAACCTCACAGTTTGTTTGATCTATAGAGCCGCAGAGTAGGGCTGCAGTACCACAGATTGATTTAAAAACTTTAAAATATGAGCTGTTCCATTGGTTATCCGGACATCATGTCTCTCAAACATTATAAAAACGAATCAGTTCTGTTGTCATGTCCAGTAATCTTCACATTTAACATTCCCTGAAGGTTAAAGGTGAAATCAATCAAACCAACACAAGCTGTTGTTTTTTATTTCATGTTCAATGATCAAGCCGTGTTAATTATATCGTTTATAAAGTAATTATTATCAGCTTCTGAATTCTCTATCCTCATTAGAGGAGGCCTGAGGTTAACCCACAGGCAGCTCCAGTCTTTAAAAGCAATCACCAGGCATTGCTTCCTTCTCTTCAAGTGTGGTCTGCCGACACCAGAGGATACCCTCTCCAACAAGATGGACTCCAGCATTCGAGACAAAGCCTTTCCTCCTCTTGACTTACATAGGTTAAACTCCAGAGCTGAGGTTGCTCAATATAGGTAGCTCTTCACATGCTGAATTCAAGCATCAGAGGATTCAGCTGACTACTTCCATGGCATATTTTTAGGTGTTTTGGGCGCAATCAGATGCTATCAGGTTCGAGCAAAAAGAAGAGTTTCTTTCCTTTGATTTTTCATAAGACGTCATTGAACGCAACTGGAAAGGAGCGCTGAAGGAAGCCCACTGATCCCTGAATCCACAAGGACACATAAAGAACTCGGCTCCTGCAACCAGAAGACCCTATAGAGCAGCGCTCTGGTCGAAGATCTGAATCCCGCTACCCTCCTCCTACATCTGCCATGAAGGAACCCTGCCTGAATCTGTTGATTCAACATTCAACAGAGTGACGATCTAACCAGCTTTGCAACGATCACCAGGACTTACCCCAAGTAAGAGCTTTGGTCTGGGCAGAAATAGTTTCAGAAATAGTTATGTTTCTTTTATAACCACTGATAATTATGCATCATTGTTGACGAGACGTCACATTCTGTTTATTATCTGTTGTAACCTGCTGCATTTGTTTCATTGTGATGAACTGCTGTGTTCACCTATGTATGTAATGCTATGCTAGTTTACCTTCAGTCAACGGCTTTAACAATCAGAAAGACCAGTGTACCCGCCGTTGAATCAAAGTCCGGCCACTGGCTTTCTGGTGTTTAAGTAACAGTTACTGAACTCAGCTCAGAGAGCTCAAAATATTTCAAAAGGTAGCCATGGCTTCCTTTGTTGTCCACCATTTTGTCACCATGTGACAAAGCCACATGGTGCATTGTCTCTCTCCACCATCTTGTTTTCTCTCTCTCTCATCTACACACACACACACATTTACACCTTCCACAAGCCTTGCTTGATAATGTTTGTTGCTTAGATTAGTTTATAATAGTTATTTGTTTGATTAAGTTCATTGATTTTTATTGGTGTTGCTTTGTTTAAATAAATTCTGTTATAATTTTAAGAGAGCAGTTGTTTGTGATTACTGGTGTATTTGCATTGTGATATAAGCTGGGTGCGAAGGCTTTGTGTACGGATTTCACGCCTTCAATTTATTAAGTATAGTTATTAATTATTAATAATATTAGTAATTAAATAACTAATCTGAGACTGATTTGAGTGATATTTTGGTTATATTTCCCTGAGTACAGGGTGGTGCCCCAAAACGAGATTAAACATAGTTGAATGATATTTTATTTATATTATTAATAATTAAAAATAATTATTAAAGAATATAACCAAAGTTGACTTGATACAACCCCAACAGCAGTAATGGCGGCTTGTCAACTTCTGGTTTCCCCCGGATTGATCTTTACATTCAAGTAAAGGGAGAGAATGCTGGTTTTGTTTGTGTTTTGTTTTGTTTTAAATGTGTGAACTGGCCCATTAAGATGGAATGTATAATGATGACACATCAAAGAGCTTTGATCTGGATTCCAGAACTCTAAAAGTCTATAAGGTCTCCTGCTTTCAGCATTAGTCTGTAGGAAGCTTCTTGAATTACCAGAGAACACTTCTTAACTGTTGGTTTAATCCCAGATACTTTTAATTCAGTATTAACAGTAAGGCAAAGTCTTTTCTTAAAGCTAAGAAAATGACCGACAACCGATCAGGCAGACATGTCACCTGGGCGAAAACAGGCTATTCTGAGACCTCAGATAGCTGGGAGATTTCAGAATGCTCTGAGGTGTCAGGATGTTTGGACGCAACGGACAGCGACATATCGGAGATATCAGATAGATCTGAGAAATCTCAGAGAATTACGAGACCTGATGGATGTGGCAGATCGGAGAGATCAGAGGTTGTTGAAGAAAAGATACCAAAGAGATCTGAGAACTTGGAGATGGACTGCTGGGAGGTATCAAATTTCTTGGATACATCAAGAGGCTTAGACATATCTGAGAAATCAGATGGATCTGAGAAATCTCATAGATCTAAAAGATCAGATAGCTCTAAGAGATCTCAGAGAATTACGAGACCTGATGGATGTGGCAGATCGGAGAGATCAGAGGTTGTTGAAGAAAAGATACCAGAGAGATCTGAGAACTTGGAGATGGACTGCTGGGAGGTATCAAATTTCTTGGATACATCAAGAGGCTTAGACATATCTGAGAAATCAGATGGATCTGAGAAATCTCATAGATCTAAAAGATCAGATAGATCTCAGATAATTACCAGATCTGATGGATCTGCCAGATCGGAGAGATCACAGCAATATGCTGATCTCCAAGATGATCTGAGGAAGAAGAAAAGAGACATAGTACCTCTTGACAAAAACGCCAGATCTCATGAGAATAAAGCCCTGGAGGAGGAGCAAAAACAAAAAGAAGCGCTTTTAAAGGCTCTAGAGGAGGAGCAAGCTAACACACGCAGTTTCAGTGTTGAAATTGAGAGATTAAATGCCAAATTGGCTGATTATAAAAAGTCTCAGAAAGAACTGAAGTGGTCCAAGCAAAAACTGACAGACAAAGTCAGTGAAATGTGCTCTGAGCTCGAAGCCCAACTCGTCGAGCAGCACAAGAAAAGTCTTGAAAAAGACAAAGAAATAAAATCCCTGCATATCAATAATCAGAAATTCCTAGAACTAACTTCTGAGAATACCAGGCTGCAGGATGAACTTGAGGCTGCCCTGAGCGAGTGCCGGCTTGCAAAGCTGGATAACAAGACCTGTGAATTGACCGCTGAGCTTGAACAGAAAAATACTGCGATTGAGAAGCTCACAGATTATCTGGAGCAATTGCAGAGTCTGCAAGAAGAATCAGAAAAGCGTGAGAAGGACAATTGTGCTGAAAACAAGCAACTAAGAAGACACATTGATGAGCAGAACAAAATTCTGCAGAAAAACAAAGACATCAAATCCCTACTCAACAATAATCAGAGTCTTGAAATTGAAATTAAAGGCAAGGACCACATTGTTTCCTCCCTGCAGGAGAAAGTGAACCAGCAGGCCTCCGACTTCAAAGAGGAACAAGCCAATAACTGTTCACTCTTGAAGGTAGTAGAATTTCTGACACAGAAAAGCCATGATCTGAATTCTGAGAACGAAACGCTGAAGATTGTCCTGGACGAGTGCCAGCTTGCACAAAAACAGCTTCAGGAAGACGGAGAACGTAGAAGATTTGAGGAGGAACTGATGAAGGCCAGGTATTCAGAAGCAAATGAAAAGATTCAGAGGCTAGAAGCAGAGCTCTCTGAGAAGACTCTGGCATTAGAAAAAAGCCTAAATATGGAAGAAGGGTTAAGGTCTTCCATCAAAATTCAACAGAAGCACTGTGAGGAGATGATTTTAAAAAGCCAGGCTGAGGTTGAATCTCTAAAACTCCAGACAACCCAGCTAAGAGAAGCCTCTGTGTCCTCAGAGCATGTCATGTACAACGTGCAGACACTGAAGATGGAGAATGCAGATATCAGGCAGAAATTCCAGGATGCAGAGAGAAAGTATGACAAACTTCAGTCAAAGTATTGCTCCCTCTCTGAACGTTTTGCGGAGAAGAAGTCTTCCGTTGATATGCTGGAGCGCACAGTAGACGCACTCAATGCACATGAGCTGGAGAGCAAGAAAAGACGGACACAACTTGAAGACGCACTCACAAAGCAACAGACGAAGAACTCTGAGTTGCAGCAGAGAGTTAATCAAATTGCCTCTGAGAGAGAAAGGATCACCAGTGGAAAGCTTCAAGATGAGCTGAAGGACACTTTGAACAACTACATAAAGAGTGTGGAGGAGAAGCACGTGCTGGCCGTAGCTCTCCGGAAATCTGAGGAAAACTTCTCCAGGCTTCAAAAACAGCTGGAAGAGTCCAGACATGTCGAGTCCACGCTCAACAAGCAAAGAGAAGACTATAAAGACTATAGACCTCGGAACCAGACACCAACATTGGTGGAGAGTTGGTGTTGGTTACATTAACGCTGACTGTCATCAGCTGTTTACAACTCACAGTGCCCTTCAGGTCACTAGTGAAAGACTCAGCTTTGTATGAGGTTTCACAGAACCAGAATTCATCAATCATTCACAATAACTTTACCACAAAAAATATTACTAAATACTAATTACTAATAATTACAAAAATACTCCACCCTCAAGACCATGGAGTCCAAATTAATTTTACCCAAATTAGTCCAAATCAATTTGACCCAAATATGACACAAAGAGATGTACTTTTGTTCATGTCACCTCACTCTGTCTGTGGTAAAGATTCAAATTAAAAATAAAATAATAAAATAAAAAATTGACCTGCCTCTTACTGGACAAGCTGGTTCATACCATAGATTTTGAATGAAAAATAAAGATGAGGATTTCTAAAGTATAAAGAATGAACTCTAACATCAGATTTCACGCCATCATGGATGAGATTTTTTATTTATTTATTAAATGTGTTTAGTGTGTTTCAGCTGTTTTCTACTTGTACTTCTGGATTTATACGAGTGGTGCGCGGCAGCAGTGTGAAAATGGTCTTCTCGTATCATAACAACGGACTAGTTTAACAGCACAATTTAAAAAATAACATTAGTCATCTAAAAAGAGAGAGAGACTGAGACTACATTAACTTCACCTGCAGACAGGAAATTAGATCTACAACAGTTAGAACAACCCTTGATGTACTTCTGGTATGAAATCAGGCTTGTTGAAATAATTTACGTGATCCACGTAAATGATCTGATGATCATCCAGAACGAGACCGACACCCAGACTCTACATGAAGAGTTGAAAACACTCCAGGAGAAAAGTGTTTGTGATGACTATCAGAGTGTGTGTCTTTGGAAGCTGATGTCTGTTCTCACTATAGGAGGACGGTATTGATGGAGAATAACACACACACACACACACACACACACACACACACACACACACACACACACACACACACACACATACTTGTATTTGTTACCATCTTAAGACCTCGTAGATCTGCTATCCATTTGAGGTCCCTACTTTCTAGATATCATAGAAACATATGAAATACATCCATGAACTTGAATAAACAACTATTTAAATCATTTTAATTCAGAGTTAATAATTTAATTGAGGGGGAGGAAGTAATGATTTTTAAAGTCCAATAGATTTTTACATCATTTGTTAGGTCCATTTTCAAATTCCCATATATTCACTAGTCATTTTAGGGCCACCAGTAGCCTCCAAAAGATTCTCATTAGCATTTATTTATTAGATTTCATGAGTTGAATTAACTATGTAGTGAACCTGAAAAATACCAAATTTATCACTCCTGTGATACAACTACAAAAAAACTCAGTGTACCGGTCAAAATAAGTGAGGGGTCAGTTTTTGTTTACTTGTTTACTATAAATGGTCAAAACATCTGTTTTATCCCATCCTCCAGATATTTTTTGTGATGAAAGAAATAAGAGAATAAAAAAAGAATGTCAAAAAGGTTTTCTTATGTAGTATTTGCTTTGTGTTCACCCTTACCTTTGTGTCCCGCCTCCCTGTCTGTCACTGTGTCTGTCACTGTGTCTGTGCTTCGAGCCTGCTCCCTTTCTCGCTGTCATGGCCCCATCATGGTTCCATAAGAAAATCACCTTCTCCAGTCTGTCTACCCCAGCCCAACAACTCATCACATAAAATACTGTCATCTGCTGTGGTATACTCGCATTGTTATGCCAAATAAAGTTCTAATCTTATCTGAGATCTTGCAGTTTTGTGCTTTATTCTAGTCCTTACATTCACACCTGGCTATTGTCTCTGCACCTCTCCAGTCCGCCCAACTAACACCCATCGTTCACCAATCCTTGGACTATGTAAGCCATTATCTCCTCTCCAGTTCAAAAATGCATCTCCTCGATACGATTTCCTGTAGTAACAACACCACAACATTATGGAAATCCAGACAATAATGCCCAACTGTCAAGTGGAAATATTTAACTTTCATGAACAGCCCACAGCACAAGCACAAGTTCAGCTAAAAAAATGTATTCAGAGTAACAATTGTAGGCAGAAATAACAATTATTTGTTCACAGAAACATTTGCTGAAAAAGCTGCATTAGTGCTTAACAGATTCAACAGTTATTGGTACAAGTGTTGTCATCTTTGACAGCATATATTCTTCTATACAATGATTTTATTGATACTTTTCTGGCATGCACTGGCTAATGCTATTCTTTACAAAAAGTTCATGGTATTTTTAGTATTTTATTTACGACTGTAAGAATTCACAGAAAATTCCTGTGCGGGGTTTACAACAGTAGTATGGAAAAAATGTACAAGAGTACATGCTGTGAATGCTTAAAGTATTTACACAAATATCAATCAAAAATTGCAGATAAAATATTGTGTAAATGCTTACAGCATCTACCACGAAAATATTTAAAACTTTAAATATTGTGTGAATGCTTACAGCATCTACTATGAAAACATTAAATATTGTGTGAATGCTTACAGCATCTACCATGAAAATATTAAATATTGCGTAAATGCTTACAGCATCTACCATGAAAAAATAGCAAAGAGTAACATGCCTCAATAGTATATATATATTTTTTAATTGCTGCCTACAGCATTTACAGTAAAATCAATAAAAGCATTGCTTAGAAAAATGTGCTGGAGAAGCATACAATAAAAAATACAATTAAATAAAATGTGCTAAAGAACATTAACCGTGAATGTCTACATTATTGACATTAATAACATAATGAAACTAAAAGAAGTCATAAAGGAAATGGAAAGACAGTCTAAATTTCCACGATTCACTATTGCTACCATTCAACATCCCAGAGGCATTGACTATAGGTAATATCAGTGACAATTGTTTAGCTGCTTCATGTCTTCACTATCTTCACACATTATGATAATTACTGTACTTTAATCCCCCTGGTAAATAAATGACCAACTCACAAGTACATTGGGAAGATCAGTTTGTGCGGAATAAATGCACACTGTGGGATTAACAATAATTTCATAATTTATTTGTTATTGTGTACATTTATTCATAATAAGACTAATATATGCCAAAGCATTCAAATTGATAGAACATTTCAGATATTAAATTCATTCTTCTGCACTGCTGCATAATTCATGGCAAAACCAATTTATATATAGCCATAGCCATTTGTACATAAATGAACTTTTGTTAAGGCTGGGTTTTTTAATAGGGATCTTTTAGAGTAGAACCTTTGGTCTCTACTCACACGGTGCTGAAACAGTGTTTAAAAACTGGAGCTTTTGACAAGATTATATTTTGGGTAAAATCAAAAGACAGTTTATTTCTTACTTTCTAGGCTTTGCTTGTTGTCCAGCTGCTGTGGGGTGCCCTTCTTGTCCTGAGTCACTGAAGCTCCTCCAAAAAATATTCAATAGGCAATGAGCATAAAAGGGCATCAAATCATGAATTACAAATGGTGGCACAATGTAGCGTAGCAGAAAATACGATCTGGAGTCTGTATGTTGTGTTTAATTTTGAAATTTAAAAGGATGCTCTGTGCATTTCCTTGTCCGACTTCCTGTCCAGGTCAATCTTTTCGGTTCAGCCTTGTGCTTGCAGCTAGGTCTGTACAAAAACACATGGCGTGTATTTAGATTGGAGTAGAGTGTAACACTGCTGCTGACAGCACTTGCTGTGGAAATAGGAGCACTGAGTACAGTGGCAGCAAACAGCGACTGAGTGCGATCTGGAAGTTGCTGCCTTTAACCCTGAGTGTTATGGGGCTATATTTTAAGTGTTAAATATATTTCCAAAATGAAATTGCGAAATCTGGGCGACTGGAATAGCCCACAGTTTTGTGACCAATTTAATGGGACTAGACCAGTGATAATGTTATTGTTCAATCTGAACTTGTGCTCATTTCCAGTTTTGTCGAATTCATATCATACCTAATGTTCTTGCCACAAAAAATATAAAAAAACATTTACTTACAAACACGCTTTCTGTCCTCAACAAAGGTGGAATCATTATGTCATTATCCATCTGCATTTTGTCTTCAATCTGCAGAAAATGTATTAAAACTGAATCATCTGGATACTCTTACAAAAAGCTTAAGATAAGTACCTGGTTATTAGAGCTGGGTATTGTCCACAACCTCACAATTCAATATCGATTCGATTCGTCACAGATACTTAAAGGAATCATGGTGTTCATGTGTTTCTTTTAATGACAGCAGTCAATATAACAACTGAACAATTATTTGAACTTGTAAAGTCTGTCCAGCTTAGTTTTTGTTCCTGCTACTCCCGTTTCTGAGCGCACATGAATGTATCTCTCATTGTCTGAGCTCCCCTGAATGCAGCATGGTCACAGCTCATCTCCTGAGTAACAGCAGAGAGAGAGACATGCCCAGAAAAGTCCAAAATCAACTAAGCCGACTACTGCGTGTGCGTCCGTCAGACACAACCACACACACCCAGGCCTCCGCTGGAGAAAGGGTGCTCACCTGTGTGCGCTCAAGCGTCCGTTTGTGTGTATGTGTGTGGAGCGCCGCCCCTCCCTACACGCAGAACACACGCTGTGCGTAGGGCCCCACGATCCATGGGGGGCCCCATTATGCGCAGGGGACGCATTCTCTGCAAATGTGCAAAGGATGCGCATCGCTGCCGTGAGGCACGCGTAGAGCACCAAGAATAAAGAACAGACAGGTGAGGAGACACAGAGTGGAATAAAGAACAGACAGGTGAGGAGACACAGAGTGGAATAAAGAACAGACAGGTGAGGAGACACAGAGTGGAATAAAGAACAGAGAGGTGAGGAGACACAGAGTGGAGGAATAAAGAACAGACAGGTGAGGAGACACAGAGTGGAATAAAGAACAGACAGGTGAGGAGACACAGAGTGGAGGAATAAAGAACAGACAGGTGAGGAGACACAGAGTGGAATAAAGAACAGACAGGTGAGGAGACACAGAGTGGAATAAAGAACAGACAGGTGAGGAGACACAGAGTGAAGGAATAAAGAACAGACAGGTGAGGAGACACAGAGTGGAATAAAGAACAGACAGATGAGGAGACACAGAGTGGAATAAAGAACAGACAGGTGAGGAGACACAGAGTGGTGGGGGGTTTAAGGAGCAGACAGGTGAGCAGATGGAGGTGGGGAATGGGTCTAGTGTTGATACTGAGCAACAGGCAGCAGGTAAAGTGAGGGTCTGTACTGAACCTGCTGAGGAGGAGATGGAGGAAGAAGAGTCTTCTCTTAGTAATCCTCGTTCCAAAAGAAAATCAAAGACTAGTGAAAATGTTTCACTTGAAGAAAAGAAAAGAACAACAAAGAAAGCAAAAGGAAAAACCGAAAACAAACCAAAATAATCTGATCCAGGATCAGAGGTCAGTGAGGACTCTCCCCATCTCACTGACAGTGAAACGTGCAGATACTCTCAGAGACAGAAAAACAAAAGAGACTACAGTGTAGAAAAAATTAAACTGTTTCTTCTAAAAAACCAAAATATGTGGGGTGAAAAAATAGAAAATTATTTCCCTGATAAAAGGAATTTTTTTGAGTCAGCACGAGATCTCATGAGAGATAAAAGGGAAAGGGTCTTTTTCTGATCAGGAAACTTATAGATTGAGAAAGTATGTGTCCAAACTGAGACAGGAACTATGTAACAATGTTGGTGCTGACGGGGATGATGATTATGATGATGATGAAAACAAAGAATTGTAGTTTATCTTTTAAAATACAGATGTTTTTGTTTCTAGTTAGTACTTTTTTAATCTCTCTCTCCATGAGTCATTTTAAAGTAGGAACTCTGAATTTAAATGGAGCTAGAGATTCCAGAAAAAGAGCTATGTTGTATGAAATAATGAAAATGAATCATGTTGATATAATGTTTGTGCAGGAAACTCACAGTGACACTTTTAATGAAGTGGACTGGAAGAGAGAATGGGGGGGGGGGGGGGGGGGGGTGCACCTGTCTCGTACACTGTGACAGAGGTACTACGGGGGAGGCTGCTGGTGGTCAGAGCTGTTTATGAACAGTGTGAGCTCTTTTTGAATGAATATTTACAGTCCAGCTACAGGAGCAGACAGAATACCTTTTTTAAATGATCACTCTTTTAAACAGTGTCACTCCAGATGTCTTTGTGCTTTTAGGGGGGGATTTAACTGCACTGAAGACGACTCTGTTGATAGAAATCACACTGAACCTCATCCTGCTTCTAAACGGCTTTTAAAACAACTAATCAAAACTCATGACCTGTCTGATGTTTAGAGGTCACTTTACAAAGATAACAGACAATACACGTGGTCTCACACCAGAGATGGTTTTATTTCACTAGCTAGGTTAGATCGGTTTTATTGTTTTAAACACCAGATGAACATTTAAAAAAAATATTTTATCGTGCCTGCTGGTTTTACTGATCACTCATTAGTATTGTGTCCCGTTTCTATTAGTCATTGTAAACATCAGAGTGCTTTTTGGCATTTTAACACTTCCCTTTTCCTTGATAAAAACTTTTTAGAGGGTTTTAGGTTTTTATGGAGGAATTTTAGAATGACATCCTGATTTGAAGTGTTTAAGACAGTGGTGGGATTGTGGGAAGGCTGAAATCAGGGTTTTCTGTCAGTAGTACACTCTCAATGTCACACGGGACATTACCAGATCTGTAAAAGCTCTAGAGATTGATATTGTGGAACTTCAGTCCTTGATAGATTCCACAGGAAATCGAGGACATATTGAAGTTCTCAAAGCTAAAAAGAAAGCCCTGACAGACCTGCTGGGCACCAGAGTCCAGGGAGCCCTCGTCAGATCGAGATTCCAAAGTGTGGCTCAGATGGACGCCCCGTCCAAGTTTGTCTTTGGAATGGAAAAAAAGAATGGACAGAGTAAATGTATGCTTGGCCTTCGAACAGCAGCAGGACAGGAGCTGAAAGAAGCTGGAGATCTCCGAAGACATGCTGTGTAGTTTTATTCAGGGCTCTACAACAGTGAGTACACTGACAATGAACAGCTGTTTGACTCTTTTTGTGATGGTTTACCTCGTGTCTCTGAGGACTCCAACCAGCTGATCAGAGAACCTCTACAGCTACAGGAGCTGTCCGCAGCTCTGCAGAGCATGGAAAAGCTTTTTTTTGGAAAAGCAAAAGCTTTTTAAAATGTTTTGGGATGTGCTGGGAGAAGATCTTCTTGCTGTGTTAAATGAAAGCCTGTCTGAAGAGTCATTGCCCCTCAGCTGCAGGAGGGCAGTAATCACACTCCTTCCAAAGAAAGGGGATCTCCAAGAGATAAAGAACTGGCGTCCTGTTTCCCTGCTATGCTGTGACTACAAGATATTCTCCAAAGCTCTGGCCAACAGACTGAAGGACGTAATGGACCAGATCATAAAACAGGACCAGAGCTACTGTGTGCCTGGCAGGTCTATTCATGACAATGTGTCTTTAATTCCTGATGTTTTGGACGTCTCTAGTTCATTGGACATAGACCTTGGTCTCATTTCGTTAGATCAAGAAAAAGCTTTTGACCGGGTTGAGCACCTCTACCTCTCATTCGCTGCCCAACCTACCAGCAGGACTAACATGGGGAAGAAATGGTTTTAAGTATCTTGGTGTTTTTTAAGGGGATGAGCTCACTGTACAGAAAAAGTGGGAGGAGGTGGTGGAGAAAGTGAAGGGGAGGCTGGAGAAGTGGAGGTGGCTGCTGCCACAAATATCGTACAGAGGAAGAGTGCTTATCATCAACAACTTGGTCTCCTGTGGACTCTGGCACAAGGTGGCATCTATAGAGCCCCCTGCTGGACTCCTTACAGAACTGCAATCGGTGATGTTGGACTTTTTCTGGGACAAACTGCATTGGGTTCCACACGCCGTGCTGTTTCTACATAAAGAAGAAGGAGGGCAGGGTCTGGTCCACCTGGCCAGCAGAGTAGCCGCCTTCAGAATCCAGTTTTTTTTTTTCCAACGTTAACAAACATAAAGCACAACAAAACATACACAAACACACATCAATGTAGTGAGGGGCTCCGTCTCAATATTTTCTCTTTTAAAGTCTTTTCTGCACAGCAGATATCACTATCCGTCTTTTTATACTGGTAATCAGTCCACTTTTTCCAGCGTTGATCATGGGTCCGTGATCGAGTTCGCAGGTAATGAGTCAGTTTTTCCATAGAGAAAATTTCTTCCACAATGGCCAACTACTGTGCTGGACTTGGAGGATCACTTTTCAACCAGTTCCTTGTGATGGCCTTTTTACAAGCAAGAATCAGGATTTTAAAAAGGTAGATATCCTTCTTATGGATCAAGTCATTAGGAATCAGGCCCAGATACACAATCCGGGGGTCTCTGGGAATCTTATAACATAGAATGTCTTCAAAAGACTGAATAACCCTATCCCAGAATGTTTGCAATTTTACACATAACCAGAAAATATGTGAGTTATTGGCATTCATCTGCCCACACTGTCTCCAACATTGCTGTGGAGTACCGAGTTGCTTATTTTTAATTTGGGGTGTGACAAAAAAGCGTATAACATTTTTCCACCCAAATTCCCTCCACCTTCTAGAGCTCGTGGACGACTGTTGTGTTTCACAAATAGAATGCCAGTCACTCTTTGACAAGTTTGTATTCAGTTCTAGTTCCCATTTAGTCTTAACATACCATGTATTGCTTCCATTCTGTTTCTGCAAACTTCTATAAAGTTTAGAAACAATCTTTGATAGAGTGTTTTTGTAAGCACCAATCAGAGTTTCAATCACCTCGCTACCTTCAGCTGAGATTTATTTTTTTATTTCTGTATCATAGAAATGTCTGAGCTGTAAATACCTAAATAGGTCCCCATTCTCTAGCTTAAATTCTTGTTTAAGTTTCTCAAAAGTTTTAAACCTTTTTCTCTCTATGAGCGTACATATAGCCCACTCCTCCACCTGCTCCACCCGTGTCTCTGTTTCGCCAACTCGGTCAGACAGACCCTGCATCTCCGTTGAAAGGCCGTCTAGTTTTCTCTTGATTTATTGTCCCACCTGATTAAGTTATTTTCTCAAGTTATCGTTATCCCCCTTTAGGTCATCCTTTAGGTCTTGTATCGCTGTAATTATATCTTCGGGGTCTAAGCTTGAGCCTGAGATTTTCTGCCCGCTTGCACCTTTAGCTACGCTGCCGATGCTAGCTTGATCTGCTACGGTGTTAGCTTTCGCCGCCGAGGAACTTTTATCCTGATATTTCGGCATTTTTTCTTCCCCTTTAAGGCTTTTTGTGTTTCGTCTCCCACTCATCTATAACCAAACTGTTAAGTGTCATTTTTTCGAGTTCTAGGGAGGGTATTCCTCAATAAGTCTGGGAGAGCGATTTCACGTGCGTCCAACTACTCCATCAGCTAACCGGAAGTCCCGGCCAGCAGCATTTTTAAAAAAGTGAACGGACTAGGACTAGACTCCTCACTGTTTTTAATGAATACTGACTGTTTTAATCTGTGCAACCTGTCTGCTTTTTATCAGAGCCTTTTTAAAACCTGGAAACTGTTTTTATGGAAAAGACTAGAGCCCTCACTGTCCCTACACTGGCTGCTGGAGGAGCCTCTGATCTATGGGGCCCGGCTGGATGTTCAGGACACATCCTTAATGTTCCTCACACATGCTCTCATCTCCACTGACAACACCACACTGAGACAGATCGTGGACGTGGCTGGACCTGAACTGAACAATACAGCAGCAGTGACCTCTGCTGTTGGTCTCCCGTCTGCACGTTTTGTGGACAGAGTGCTCAGACTGTTGCGTCTCAGACTGACGGGGGAAGAGAAGGAGATGCTGCAGGATTACTGTAGCAGGAAGGAAGTGCCCATTGACAGAGACCCATTTCCTGAAATAGACCTCACAATGAATTCTTGTGTTTCAAGTGAAAGACATTCAAAAGGGACTGATGACAAATGTTTGAACTTTTATAACGTTAGAGGTAAGGAATTGTTTTGTGTGTGTTAAAGTATTAAATGAGAATGTATTGAAAAACAGAGTGGAGTGGTTTGCCAAGCCAACAACAACAGCAACAAAAAACAATCTTGTATGAAAACGTCTTTTAACCTGCCACATCCCATGTCAAAGTAGATGGAAAATGTTTCCATTTATTATGTGAGCGCATGAATGCGTCACGCTCGAGCCACAGAATTGTGTTTTTAAAAGAAAAAAAAATCTAAAGAAGATCAAACACAAGCTTCACTTTATTTCGTTTCTCTTCTGAATCCAAGGCGGGGCCTGTTTTTAAGTATATCATGAAAATGTTGGATCACATCTTTCTCCTTTTCTCTTTGCAAAATGTGAATACAGTGCATATATATGTGGAGCACGAGAATGCTACGTTTTGTCGACACTCAAGATGTTCATGATCGATACATGAAAAAGAAAAAAAGGTCAATTTGAAATTTGAACTCCATTCGACATTGTGAGGTCTCTATGCTTATGTTGATGATCCTGTTTGAACGGGCCAAATCTAGAGAACTAGTTACTGTTCTACCCTCCCCAACCCAACCCCAACCTCCCCCCCCATCCCCCCCTCCAGCCCAAACCTGCCCCTTTGCTACAGCAGCATACTAAACCACTGACCTTCTAAAGAATGCCTGTGTAAGTTAAGTTTGTTTTGTTTTCTTTGTTTATAACTGGATGAACAGCAGGTGTTTCTCTGTCAACTGTATTACAATAAAACAGTTTGTTTTAAAGAAAAGACTTTGGGTGTTATATGTTTCTCTTTAATTTGTTTTTATGTCCTTCTGTTTAAGAAGTAGGCTACAATGTAGAGGAATACTTTCTTCTCTCTTTGGCCTTCACAAAGAAAAGGTGCAGGAGGAAGAAGAACGTATAAACCTGCCCTTTGTACAAGTAGCTACAGTGACGACAGTCTTGTCTTCAATCTCTATTTGTCCCAATTCATAACAAATGTTATCTCAAGACAATTTACAAAGGAGCAGGTAGAGACCTTACTCGTTGTTATGTTACAGAAGTAAAATGGGATAGGGGGAGATGGGATAATATGGAGGCAGGATTTCTACTTTGTATTCCTCATGTTCCTGTTGTCCACACTTTCCTGTCGCTGAGGTAGAGGTCGGAGCAGGCCGTGCATGAATGCATCATATGTTAACCAGGAGGCGTTTAGAACAGTTTGCCTTGAGTAAAAATCTGGTGGGCTGGATTTTCCTCTTCTTACCAGTAGGACACAGAGAGTCTGGGTAAATGGGACCCTGTCTGACCTAAAGTGCACTTCTACTGCTTCTCCACAAGGGTGTCTGCTGTCACCTGTATTGTTTATTCTGAACTCAAATAAGAGTCAGAGCTAGAAATCTATTATAAGATCTATTAACTTCCTTGAATACTTGGTTGCTACATGTTTACACACCAGTGACAGATTTGTGTTTGAGTCATGAATCATGAACACATAGGACCGACTTGATCGTCTTGTTTTCCTGTTTCCAGATGAGCAGGCATTTCTAAGGAGGAGAGGGTTTTTTTTCTGCAGAGAAAGAGGAAAATGTCTTCATTAATTTACATCTGTGCTTAACACACTACACTTCAAATATATAGTAGATGGTTTGAAATAAACAATCTTTACAGAGGAAAGATTTAAATGCACCAGTCTGATGCTCTAACCAAAGTGATGTCTAAAAACATTTCCTCTCATCATAAAAAAATGACTTCATGACTACTGCTGCTGACAGATTAACAAGAACGCATGCCAAGCTACTTTTTTAATTGATGTCATGCAATAAGAAGAAGACAAACAAGACCATTAAATGTACGAGGAATGAGGGAACAAAGTTAAAAATAAACAGTGCTGCTCCACTTCCTGGTTCAAAGAGCTTGATAACCCCTCCCTCTCCTGTCTGCTCTCAAACACAGCCAGCTCCACTCTGACCCAGTATTTCCTGGTTCCCTCTCCTTTAGATCTACAGTTTACAGATGAGTGTAACCAACACGAGCTGACATTCACAGCACTAACACATGATTTGTAGATCAGTGGTGAATGTAGTAGGAAGTGAAACTCAGACAGTTGTTGTCACTGAGAGGAGAAATGGCGCAGAAAGGAGTTCAGCTGGACCGGGAAACCTTCTCTTGTTCGATCTGTCTGGATCTACTGAAGGATCCGGTGACTGTTCCCTGTGGACACAGCCACTGTATGAACTGTATTAAAACCCACTGGGATAAAGAGGAGGAGAAGAAAATCTACAGCTGCCCTCAGTGTAGGCAGACCTTCCCAGTGAGGCCTGTCCTGTTGAAAAGCACCATGTTAGCAGTTTTAGTGGAGGAGCTGAAGAAGACTGGACTCCAAGCTGCTCCTGCTGATCACTGCTATGCTGGACCTGAAGATGTGGCCCGTGATTTCTGTACCGAGAGAAAACTGAAAGCTTGTAAGTCCTGTCTACCATGTCTGGCTTCTTTCTGTGAGAAACACCTTCAGCTTCATTATGATTCACCTGCCATTGAAAAACACAAGCTGGTGGAGCCCTTCAAGAAGCTCCAGGAGAACGTCTGCTCTCGTCATGATGAGGTGATGAAGATGTTCTGTCGTACTGATCAGCAGTCTATCTGTTATCTCTGCTCTGTGGATGAACATAAAGGCCACGACACAGTCTCAGCTGCAGCAGAGAGGACCGAGAAGCAGAGCGAGCTGGAGGTGAGTTGACAAAACATCCAGCAGAGAATCCAGGACAGAGAGAAAGATGTGAAGCTGCTTCAACAGGAGGTGGAGGATATCAATGGCTCCGCTGATAAAGCAGTGGAGGGCAGTGAGAAGATCTTCACAGAGATGATCCGTCTCATGGAGAAAAGACGCTCTGATGTGAAGCAGCAAGTCAGAGCCCAGCAGCAAACTGAAGTGAGTCGAGTCAGAGAGCTTCAGGAGAAGCTGGAGCAGGAGATCACTGAGCTGAAGAGGAGAGACGCTGAACTGGAGAAGCTCTCACACACACAGGACCACAACCAGTTTCTACACGACTACCCCTCACTGTCACCACTCTGTGAATCTACACACTCATCCAGCATCAATATCCGTCCTCTGAGGTACTTTGAGGATGTGACAGCAGCTGTGTCAGAAGTCAGAGATAAACTAGAGGACGTCCTGAGAGAGAAATGGACAAACATCTCACAGAGAGTGACTGAAGTGGATGTTTTACTGTCACAACCAGAGAACATGACCAGAGCTGACTTCTTACAATATTCATGTGACATCACACTGGATCCAAACACAGCACACACAGAGCTGTTATTATCTGATGGAAACAGAAAAGTAACACGCACGGGGTCAACAACAGTCTTATTCTAGTCACCCAGACAGATTCACTGTATGGGGGCAGGTCCTGAGTCCAGAGAGTCTGACTGGACGGTGTTACTGGGAGGTGGAGAGGGGAGGAGGAGTTCATGTTGCAGTCGCATACAAGAATATCAGCAGAGCAGGAGGCTGGAAAGAAAGTGGATTTGGAGGCAATGACAAATCTTGGATGTTAGAGTGTTACAACAACAAATATTACTTTTGGTACAACAATGTTTGCACTCGTGTCTCAGGTCCTCAGTCCTCCAGAGTAGGAGTGTACCTGGATCACAGAGCAGGTATTCTGTCCTTCTACAGCATCTCTGAAACCATGACTCTCCTCCACAGAGTCCAGACCACATTCACTCAGCCTCTACATGCTGGACTTTGGACTGATTCTGGATGTAGTGCTGAGATGTGTAAACTGAAATAGACAGAAGTCATTTAAAGGAACAGTAGGTTAAACTTTAATCCTTCAACTTGATCATTATTCATGTTTGTTGCTGAGAGCTGATTGTGGTTACATTGTTCACCTGTCAATCAAACTTTATGGGTGGTACTTTGACATCTTCTCACTTGTTCTGTAAATGTTTGAGTCTCTTTAAAGAACTCTCTTTAGCTGTTTCTGTTTAGTCACAGAGGCTTTACTGCTCATGAGGATTTTTGTTCAGCTGAACTGACGTTTTCTCTGCATGAACATTTCAACTTTTCTTCACTTTAAATGTGTTTACAATGAGTACTGATTGTTTTTTGTTCTAATTAAAGGGTCTTAAGAGAGAAAGCACCAGGCCTTTTCTTTCATGTAGATATTATGTTTTCACCACTTTGCTCATTTTATTTAGAAACATCTCAAATTAAATGTATAGAATGATTTCTTTTTGCAGAATGAATTTTGTTGTTTAAACTTAAATTGATTAAAAATGTACTCTGAAATCAATGAGATCGTTATTCTTTTCTTTTTCATAGCTGAGATTCTGATCAAGCAGTCTTCAAACAGACATTTCACAGACCGGGCTACATGGTGGTTCAGGGGTTAGTACTTTTGCCTCACAGTGAGAAGGTCCCTTGTTCAGAACCCCGTCGGTGTAGGTACCAGATGTGTTCGGGTGTTCAGATGGACTCGGGGTCCTGCACCTGCTAGTGACATCACAGAATAAGATCGGAGAGTTGATATAGTTTTGGTGGTTTTGTGGGTCTTTGGAAGGAGAATATGAAGAATTGTAATAATGGAAATGAAGAAAATTATAAATGATAAAAAAAAAATCTTAACATCAAATCAATAATGATAATCAAAACAGTAAACATAAAGTTATGAACATCTACTATTTAATTGATCAAGCACTTCAAAAAGCACACCTTCAGAAGAAAAATGATGAAAGCCTTTAGAAATGATCCAAATAGTGTTCAAAATAAGACAAAGCAGGTATGCGTGGCTCTTGAGTGGGACAGTAACTATATATGTAACAGGACCTTTGGTAGAAATACCAAAAGAAAGCAGCTTTGTGGATTTTCTCCTCCTGCTGAAGTTTCAGGGACTAATTTAAAGTCAGAATGGAGACCTTAACATTTGATTCATTTATTGGGACATAGAAGTAGACCTACATACAGAGGAAGCACATACAACTTTCTACTAACTAAATTTACAGACACATCATCACATCACAACAACAAGCAGGAATGTTTTAAAACACTATAAATAGCGTCAATTGGAATTATTTGCTCTTAGGAAAAAACTTGCAGGAGGGCAGTCAAATATTCTCAGGTAAAGTGCATAGTGTCATCACAGAATTTTCTCGTAAGTTTAAGTATAGGAATAAAAAGAACAGTCTTCCCTGGATAAATGCAGATATTTTAAAACTGATGAAAGAGCAAGATCTGGCACTGAAAATGGCCATTAAGACCAGATTGTTCCACGACAAATTTAATTTTGCCATGTTAAGAAATAAGGTGATAACAGGGTTGAGGAAGGCTAGGGCTGATTTTTTATGACAATAATTAGTGAGTCCATAAATTAATATGGAGTCAGTTAAAAAAGCTCCTGGGTCAACAAACCAAAGCAGGAAAACAAATTGAACTTTGCCTGAATGGAAACCTGACTAAGGACCCAACTGAAGTAGCTGGAGCTCTTAATCTATACTTTTGTCGATTCTGTAGCAACTATTGCACAGAGCTTCTCTGCTAAGCAGGTTAATCTGTGCTTGGCAAACAAAACAGAGCCAGCTTTCCATTTTATAAATGTTAGTGAATCAAAGATCACAGAAATTATTAGATCCGTCAAGCCATCAAAAGCAAAAAAATATTTTGGGATGGACACAACAATGGTTAAAAATCTTGGTGCAGCATTAGCCAAACCCATCACCAAAATCATTAATCTCGCAATATCACAGGGTGAATTCCCAAGGGTGTGGAAATCTGTCGTTATTTCACCAATTTACAAATCTGGTGATCCCCATTCACCCTGCAATTATCGGCCCATCAGCATTCTTCCTATTATGTCTAAAGTTGCAGAGAAATGGGCAGCTGAGCAAATTATACATCACCTGAACAACAGCTCTTATCACCTGCATCCAATGCAGTTTGGATTCAGATCCAACCACTCAACAGAGACAGCTAATTGCTTCTTCATTGAAAAAATCAAATCACTGCTAGATAACCGTGGCATTGTTGGTGCTGTCTTTCTGGATCTCAGAAAAGCATTTGACACTGTAAATCACAGGGTTCTTCTATCTAAGTTATCCACCTTTAATTTCTCTGCTGATGCACTTAAATGGGTAGAATCATATCTCTCCAACCACTCTCAAAGTGTGCGAATACTTAATTATCAATCTGACGCCCTCTGCTTGTCCACTGGTGTTCCACAGGGATCTATACTGGGCCCACTTTTATTCTGCTTGTATGTAAATGACCTGCCATCTGTGTGTCCTGAGGTTAACATTCACATGTATGCTGACGATACAGTTTTGTATGTGCATGGTTTAACAAAAGCAGAAGTTGCTTCAAAACTAACAACCGCAATGGTCAAAATTACAGCATGGCTTAATCAGTGCTGTCTCCAACTTAATGTGTCTAAAACTGTTGGTATGTTCTTCACTAAAACAAATCACTCAAACATAGATCCAGATATACTTGTGTCAGGAGAAAAACTACAGATTGTAAAAGAATTCAAATACCTTGGCATTATACTTGACTCCAACCTGAACTTTAAAGCACATGTAAAAAAAAGTCTGTAAACAAATTCAATTTAACCTTGCCAACTTCAGATTTATCAGAAACTCCATGTCCACTGAAGCAGCCAAGATGTACATGCATTCAATGATTTTCTCATATATGACCTACTGTTTGACAAGCTGGTCTCAGGCAAGTCACGCCACATTAAAACCACTACAGTCTTTGTATAAACAGACAATAAAAGTTTTAGACAAAAAACCAAAGCAATTCCACCACTGTTCAATCCTCAAAAAATACAACCTCCTGAGCTGGGAGAACATGATTAAACACAAAAATGCATGCCTCCTTTATAAAATCACACATGGTTTGGCCCCTCCCCCACTCAGAGAGTTTGTAAGCATACGAACAAACACATATCACTTCATGAGGGGTGTCTCAAGAGGCGACTGCATTATTCCTCTAAGGAAGTGTGTTTTTAGTCAGTCGGCCTTTTCTGTTACAGCCTCACGTGAATGGAACAACATCCCAACAGTTATCAGAGAGAGCAACACATATCGTTCATTTGGTTCAAATCTGAAACACTGGCTATTTGATAACCACATCTGCCAGCACTCAATGTTTTTTATGTGGCCTTGTGTAATTTGTAATTTGTACGTGTTTATTGTATATAGTGTTACATGTTGTCTTGTTGTGTGCACGTTACATTTACTTTAGTAGGTTATTGGATACGTGCTTTTACTAATACTTGTTTTTGTAGCTTTTAGCAATGTTTGAATTTGTTTTGTTTTTTTAGGGAGCCTTTTATAAAATCTGGCCAGGGACAACAGATGAAAATTAGTCTTTTGGCTAACTCTGGCATATTTACTGAAATGTTTATTAATATGCAATGTCCCTGTAAAATAAAAAATAAATAGAAATCATGTTTTAAAGCTTTTATTCTATTTCAGGTCTTCCTTCCTTAATAATGCCTTTTTGGATTTGTTCATCACATATTTCCCTGAATATGAGGAGACTGCCTCTACTTAGACTTGTGTTTTTGTTCCGTTTTTAATGATTTTAAAAGCTTTTAAAATACCTTACTGTATCATCAGACTTTGAGGAAACATGCTATTTTGAAGTGCTGGCTTCTCTGACAACAATGCAGCAGCCATTTAAAAAAAAAAAAAATTGTAATTCAAGTTTTTATTAGTTTTTGCATCATTTACAACAAAAGTAGAAACAAAACAAATAATATTGACATTTTTATGTGTCCACAATCAGTAATTAAAAAGAAAGAAAAAACAAAGGAGACACCTCTCCTAAACACACATTTATACACAGAAATGAAAAAACACACACACAAAAAAACCAATATGTGTGATATCATCACTCTGCACAAGAATCATTTACAAAGTTGTATTCACTTGTAAAGCAATTGGGGGCATAGATTTTTGGTTTAAGGTGTGAGAAGTGTCTTTGAAGATTTTGTGCTATCCAATGAATTCATCTCTTGGTAAGTATCGACTAAGCATTGACCCTCTTTGTATATTTTGTCACGTTGCAGATGAAACGTTAACTCACCTTTTTTGGGACTGTCCTTCAAGTCACATTTTTTGGACTGATTTAAACCTTTTTTTGAATCAAAAATGAGACGTTCAACTTAGATTCAAAAGTGAATATGTATTGTTTGGTCTTTTTGATGATGAATTACCTCTACAAAAAAAGAACATCATTAATCTTGTTATTTTATTAGCATAATTCCAAATTCATACAAGCACATTATTTAAACAGAAACCCAGCAATATTGTTTTTATGTCCTACTTCACATCCTACCTGGAGACATTACATTATTGCACTAATCCTAAAGCCCTGAAAACAAAGCTTTTTGTGATATACTTAAATTGTAATTTTTTCTGAAATGTTCTTATTATTTATTTATTTTTGTTAGAATTGTTTTCTATAGCCTACATGTTCATTTGTAGCAGTTGTACCTCGATCTTATAACTTCGTTCCTGTCATTGAATCCTGATGTATTTAACATTTTGTAAATAAAGCTGAAAAGAAAAAGTTGTATTCCTTGTTATAAAATCTTGCCAGATTAAAGAATTACTAATAGTTAATAATTTATTGTAACGTGAACAGAGAGTTAATTTTGGGGAGAAAATAAAAAACTTTATTTCTTAAAATGATCTGTATTCCTTGTTGATGGTTCTGAACATAGATCTTACACTGTCTCTTTTTCTTTTTTTTGCTGTCTCGTTATCTGAAGTCCTGAGTTCTGTTTGAATTATTCCTGAAATCAACCAATCAGAACGAGGCTCCTATGACATCATACCCACAGCTGTGGACCTCCCTCCTGACCGCCCCATGCCAGAAATCCATTTCTTGGTTCGTGCTGCTGGGACTAGCGGCCGCCATCCGGACGGTCCTCGACGCGGATCGCGGAATTGGGCAGAGAGTGATAAAATGAGGGTTCACATGTCCGACCCCTCCCCGTCACAGTTCTCATTGGATAGTCCGAAGCAGCATAATGTCTGGAGTGCTGCACAAGTACCTATTTTTTTCAATATGAATGTTTCCACTTCTGTTTTATAATCTCATCTGACTGATATAAAATTGGTCTTTCAGAGATTGAAGGCTTTCTCAGCAAACACATGTTATTCAAAGTTAGTTTCCACCTGCATCACAAAATCATGAACACCACATCACTACTATCATAGTCATATATTTTATAATCATATGTGCTTCTTTGATTTTATACTATTGATTAAACCTTTTTTATAGGAATAAAGCAGACGATTTGCACTGGATTCTGGTTCCAGTTTGGTTCCCACTGGTCAATATGTGTTAGTGACATGTATTTACTCTTTTACAAAGAGTGATCAGTATCAGTGTTTGAAGTACTCTGGCTCATATTGTGTCATGTGTGTTCAGTTTATTGTGATAACTATTTTACAGATAAGCCACATGAGAGATACATCTTTGTTTAGATTCCCTTAATGGCACAGGCTTTCAGGATGAACACTGAATGGAAACATTCAGATTATTAGGACTAAAGATGTGTTCAGTTCAATGTTCTGTTCTTTACTTTGTGATGGAGTCACCTCTTGATATCAATGAGGTTCAATGTTCAAGGTAAACTTTATTATCCCTGAGGGGCATTTTGCTCTACAGTCTGTCCCAGGTTAAATCGGGGATGGTCTTTGGACCTCGAAAAAATATTGTTACACATCCGGGGCACTCAATCTTCTATTGTTGCTGAAATGTATGAATACCCCAAACATAGAGGTCATGGACCCTCACATGTTTCTTATATTTTAGGATGATCAAGGCAAACTAATTAAAGTGACGGAGGAAATGGCGCACAGTTTGTTGTCTCCACCTCTCTATTGTTCATTTTGCAATCATGGTTTATATTTGTATTTATTTTCCTCAATAAAGCAAAATGGTGTTCCGATTATACAGAATGATATAACAATAATTAGGCTTCTTCATAATAGCGAGCTGAAAAACAAAACAGTAAATTGAAAACATTCCTAGTAAAAGTAATGCACATTTATATTTAGGCTATAATTATATGTTTATAAGTGTACTTCTTCTGAAAAGCATGAACATATCTGAATACTGTTTTGTGACAATGAATACAAAAAACAACAACAATCTATATTTATATATTTTTCATAATAATAAAACAGAATAATTTAAAAAATAAATCTAAAAAACAACCTATTTATATTTGTATATATTTGTACTTCTTGCGCTCATCCAGCAGATGGTGCTGTTTGTGTCCCGGCCTCCAATCACGGCAGACCAAGCCGGGATATCCAATAAGAACAGTGATGAGAAAGAGTCGGACCTCCTTTGATCCGGATTTCCTCAACTCTACAGTTTCATGTCGGACTTGTTCCAGGAGCACAGAGTGAAGCGGACTTGCTAAGGCAATGGGGATAACTTCTTCCTGGAGGTTAGTGAAGTTACTCGGCTTTTTCATTGCGCTTGTCCTCTCTGTTCAGATCTTAGTGGACAGAGTAACACAGAGTAAACATCCGGCAGGGCCAAGTCCCCTCCCCGCGGAGGAGTACAGAGTCCTATCCCCTGAAACATACCGCTATCTTCTCAACCTGCCGTCTGTATGCAAAGACAAAAAGCCCTTTCTGGTGTTTATGGTACCAGTTGCACCTCTGGAAGCTGCAGCAAGGGAAGCCATCAGAAAAACATGGGGTGCTCCAAGACAGGACACCCTTACCCTGTTCTATGTGGGCTTACCTGAGGAGGGACAGGGGTCAAGGAGCCAGAAGGAGGTGGAGGAGGAGAGCAGGAAACACGTAGATATCATCCAGATGAACTTCCAGGACAGTTATCAGAACCTGACAATCAAGACTATGATGATGATGAACTGGCTGGCGACCCACTGTCCAAATGTCTCCTATGCCATGAAAGTGGACGCCGACATCTTTGTGAATGTGTTCTACCTCATGAGACGCCTGGGGGGCTCTCCCAGGCAGGGCTTCATCACCGGCTCAGTGATATGGGACGGCAAGCCAAGGCGGGACATCAACAGCAAGTGGTATGTGTCAGAGGAGCTGTACCCCGAGGACAGCTTCCCGCCTTATGTTTCTGGAGCCGGGTATGTGTTCTCTGCAGACCTGGCTGCCAGGATCTCCTGGGCATCCAGGTTTGTTGGGATGATCCCACTGGAGGACGTCTATGTGGGTTTGTGTCTGCGTGTGCTGGGTGTCAGGCCCGTGTACTCCCGCAGCCTGCTCTTCCTCAGGAACCTGTTCCAAATCCAGAATCTGGAGTACGACAGGTGCACTTTTAACAAACTGCTCATCGCCAACGGCTTTAATCCGTCACAACTGCTGCACAGTTGGCAGGACTTCTCCCAGGGTCATTCTAGCTGCTGAAAGAGGAGATTAACACGTATGAGAGCTTGAAACAAAGTTTAAAATAATGACACAAGTAGCCTTTTGTAAAGGACACAAAGTCATTGGAGACACAGCCATTAGGTCGGGGGTGCTGGGTGATGATTGGTAACTCAGAAAAATTCAAATGGTAACCTTTTCACTTTTCCCACTCACCAAAAGAAACCGGTCTTTGTCTCAGAGGACATGTTGACGTGTCACAGAAGGAAAAGCACAGGTGCAAATGATAAAATGAATGTGGGCTACCTGCTTCAGTTTCAGGATATTTTTATCCTTCATGTCTGCCTTTAGAGAATCCAGCCTTTGTCAAATTGATGAGTTTCTCCTGGGCTTTTCCTTCAATCACAATTAAACATACTGTATCTGCTGCTTTAAACAGTACCTTAATGATATGCTTTATAAATGAGATGTATTTGTCTCTCATTTTGATAAGACTAATTTAACCAGGCCACTACATTACACTGTGAGAAAAAGGATCAGAGAGAGAGTGAACTCTGCTCTACTTGTAAAACAGACAATATGACGTAATGTGTTGTAGTGGACCTTAAGCAGCAGCTTTGTAATTAACATGTAAAAAGGGTTTGGATCATAAAAAGTTGCAGAAACAAGAAAGTGATTGGAGGAAGAAGATTTGTTGACTTTTGTGTAATTCTTAAGTCAACACTCAAATATCATAAAAAAGAGAAATGTTACTGACGTCTGGCCCTGAAACTCACCTGTCCAACAACCAGGTCAGGAATCTGGCTCCAGGATTAAGGTGGCTTTGCCTTTGTTTAGAAATGGTCTCGTCAAACCAGTTTTTCTCCCCCTCAAAGACATGATTCAGAAACTTCACTTGTACAGTGAGACTCTGGGTCGACTTGCCATTTGTACACTGAATATAAAAAATAAAAAAAATAGCAAGAACAGGGCCGGCTATAAACTTTAGAAACCGTGTCTCAAAATGTTATGTAAGTGCCCTTTATTCCTAAAGTTTCTACTTGAAGCAGAGGACTAAAAAATGGAAGTGGTGACAAGAAAAGATTGAAAGCAGAGAGGAAATAAGATCACTGTTTTTAGTTAGAATAACACTGATGAGTCTTTGAACACTGATGGTGCTTTCACACATGAACACTCCTGAACTCCTGAAAACTTCCTGAAATATGAGGTGAGCTGTATGTGTGAACGCAAACAGCAGCATTCTTCACTCTGACTGTACTTGTAAATTATTCTCATGAAGTCGGGATGAGCTGATGTGAGAGCACATCGAGGAAATAGTCAGGAAAATTCAGCGTGAGCGAGTTGGGTGGGGTGACGGCGTTTATAATCCTGTGAGCGCAGACCATACGGCGTGCGATCGGTTCTCTGTCCACCAGTAAACCTCGCTCTTTATGAACATGTTGATGTTGAACTACACATATGTGTGGAAGCCAAAAACTCTCAGCATAGTGTTGGACTCTGTTGCTTCGTCTGCCAATTCTTCATCTTTCTATTTACAACATATCATGCCTCCTGAGACCCCTCCCCCCCACGACATATTTTGTTTCTCCTCTCTTTCTCAATTTTGAGACAGACAGGGACAGTCTCCTGCTGTGAGAGACATGTGAACAACCAACTCAGGAAGATTTCAGTAGCACTATTTAGATATTTACGCCTTTAATCTGAATGTTGTGGAGGAGTAATGGGGGGAGGAAGTGATCCCCCCCTCTGTACCGTCTTTGGTGGTAGGAACAGAAGAGTTACAGGTGAGAGACGGTTTTAGCGGAGTCAGTGGGGGAGCGCAGCGCTGTGTGTGTGTTCATGTCTGACTGTGTGTGTGTCCATGTCTGACTGTGTGTGTGTCCATGTCTGACTGTGTGTGTGTCCATGTCTGACTGTGTGTGTGTCCATGTCTGACTGTGTGTCCATGTCTGACTGTGTGTGTGTCCATGTCTGACTGTGTCCATGTCTGACTGTGTCCATGTCTGACTGTGTCCATGTCTGACTGTGTGTCCATGTCTGACTGTGTGTCCATGTCTGACTGTGTGTGTGTCCATGTCTGACTGTGTGTGTGTCCATGTCTGACTGTGTGTGTGTCCATGTCTGACTGTGTGTCCATGTCTGACTGTGTGTGTGTCCATGTCTGACTGTGTCCATGTCTGACTGTGTCCATGTCTGACTGTGTCCATGTCTGACTGTGTGTCCATGTCTGACTGTGTGTCCATGTCTGACTGTGTGTGTGTCCATGTCTGACTGTGTGTCCATGTCTGACTGTGTGTCCATGTCTGACTGTGTGTGTGTCCATGTCTGACTGTGTGTGTGTCCATGTCTGACTGTGTGTGTGTGTCCATGTCTGACTGTGTGTGTGTCCATGTCTGACTGTGTGTGTGTCTGTGGAGCTCTCACTGTGCCGTGCTTCAGCAACCCTGAATGTGAATTCACAGACTGGGACACCGATATTACGCCGTCGCAGAATCAATATGAATGTTCAAAGACGTGATGAAGGCTGAGACTAGTAACGGCACTTTTGCAAAAAAAAAAAATAATAATAATCAGTCTGAACAGGGCTAGGGGTCTGACAATTTCTGGACATTTTCAGGATTGCATTTGTGAAAACGTCTTTAGAGACTGGTCCGCTGGAAATGTTCCGTATGTGTGATTGTCAATCTTTAAACTTGAAAGTCATAGTTGTTCCATACACACATTTGTTGTGAAGCTAAACTGAAAAAAAAAAAAATTCATAGTAGAAGCTAAATCAGCCAAATCTGATGAGGCTGACCTAATTCTGAGAGGGGAACAGCCCTCGGACAAACATCCAGATTAGAACCCCATCCATCAATACATGCACCTGCAGAAGCACCTTGAACCTCGGCTTTTGAAGGTTGCTATTGAACTGAAGGTTGTAACATCAGAACAAAATATGCAGAGAGAAGGAAGTGTAATGCATTTACCTTGACTCAAACCAATAAGCCATATGCAATCATAATAAGGATTAAAGTCCCTCGTAGCTGCAGCCTCACAAGAACCTATGTCAGTATGTTTGTCGCTGATATAATCCAGCCTGATTTTGGAGCAGGCAGCACTCAAAACTAAATATCTACTGCTGGTGCTTTTACTTCTTCATCCAAAGAGCTGGGGAGTCATATCATGTTATCTCCTTTAGGTCTCCTCTAAAGGCAGATAACATCATGTGTTTAAACCAAAGATGGTATGAAACATCTTTTTTTTCTGCCATTGCATTTATACTACAGTCAGTGTCTGATGGGTTTGGTTCTATTATTTAATTTAAAAAATAATAATATATGGAGATTAAAAAGTCAACTTGCTGAATTGCGCTGCTGCTATATGATACAAAGAGCTTCATGTAATGTAGACTGTTTAGAATAACCTGCAGTGTATTATTGTTCAGGTTACTGTGCCTTTTCTATTTATGCATGTTTGTTGTTGCATCAAACAACCAGCAGGGGGCAGTGTGTGCTATGCAATGAAACGCAGTTTACAGTTTGTTGTGCTGATGTACTTTATGCTGGACATGCAGTGCCTAAAGCAGATAGATTATGGCTTTTTGTTTTGCAGTGATAATTTATCATGTTGTTGTATCACCTGTTGCCTTCTTTGTTGTCCAGACAAAATCAAAGTCTTGGACAAAAATGAAAAAAAAGGAAAGTTTGTATTTATTTATGCCTTGAAAAGCGTTCTCTCTTTGTTGATTTTGTAAAAAGCAAACTTCTGCAAATTAAAAGGAAAACAAGGAACAAACACAAAGTCTGACTGTTGATGTGTTCTTATCCAAACACTCCTCTCTTCTTCTTCTTCAGGCTAAGAGTATGATGGTCGTCTGTTTGTTCATGCAACAGTTCTTCTTCTTTTGTCAAAATCTAACTGTGTTGCTCTTTTTCAAACCTTTTTTATCTTCATCAATTTAATTTTTTGTCGAGTTCATCATGTTTCATTTCAGACTTAAAGGAAGAATTTGCAACATTTTACACATAAACATATCAGAAACCAAATATCTCCTCTGTAAATGTCTCTGAGTCATGACTGTCTACAACGAGTGAGAAGATCGAGTCCTGCCATCTGTACTGTTGTCGGGCTGTGTTTACATCATGTTTACATGGACGGGACGGACAGTACTTAATCAAGAAATGAGTGAGTATATGTAAGTACAAGCATTTCATACGGCATTAAAACAAAATCACATAACAGCAAAGCATGAGCACCTTCCTAATTTGGTCGTAGGCATGATGCTGCAGGATAAGTGCTACAGATGATCAGCGTGCTGACATTCAGAACAACATCATGACATCAAGTATGATCTTACTTTGTACTAGCAGCACCTGCAGAAACAGAAACTACATCATTATTAGACCATTAACACGACTTTGATCAGCTGTTGTTTCCAAGTAACACAAACATCTTCCTGCACTCTTGTTCGTTTGTTTGTCTCCATGGTTACCACTAACCAGCTACCTTGAATTATACATTTATTTTGATGTTTTCATTGTTGTTTATATTTTTTTGTTATCATGCAAACAGTGAAATAAGAGTGTACATGATTAATTAGGACTTAACACTGTTTGCTGTAAAATACTGTAAAACTTTGATTTAAAGCCTGGGCTTTTTTTCATATATATTTTATTTTACATACTTTAATAATCCCTGAGGGACATTCTGGTTTACATTCTGTTATTGAGAGACATGCTTCACACACACATAAGCCCAAAATACACACATGGACAAACAGGACCTGTGGACATGCATTAGTGGAGAGATGTCAGAGGGAGGCTGTTAGGCAGGGAGCGAGCCTTAGCCGTTGTGGGTACCTCCGGTTCCCAACACAAGTCCCTACGGACTGAGCTACTGCCCCCCCTTACTTCAGTTTATGCCTTTATTTGGAACAGCCGTCCATACTAGATGGACCTTTAATCATTTTCTAAAAAATTCATACACAATAAATATGGGACAGACTTTAAAAATATTAAATTTACACTAGAGAGAGAATATTTACCTTTGTACTACATTAGGATATGAATAAACAAATTAAATCACAAATCACTTATTTGTTTTGATCTTTGCTTTAACAGCCCAACCATACCAAGCTGCTGGACTGTGGGGGAGAGAGGGAGACAACCTTGTTAATATATGTTGGATCAAAACGTGCACCAACACCAGGCTAGGAAAATCTACTGGGCCTTAAATTTGAATGAGCTTTTATTTGAAGTTTTACGGTATATTCAGAACACCTGACGGAGTGAAACACATAATAAAAAGTGATGTTGTACTTTCAGTACTCATGGAGTGCCTCTCGCCCAATGAGAATACTGAGCTGGGAACTTACTGATGTATAGCAGTACTTAAAGGAGCAGTATGTAACTCTAACACCTAGTGTTTAAAATGGGTACTGCAGTCCAGATTCTAAACATTGTAGAGAGCTGTCTCTCCCCCCCTCCTCTCTAGAGACGATGCTCACACAGGTCACCATGTGGTGGACACTGAAGCTTCAGTGTTTATCCAGCTCTGCATTGTTCTGTAAACCTTTCTGTGTTCTAACCTCTCTCCATTTTTCAAAAAGCTTCTCCAATATTGATCCTAGTTTGATCACGTTTCTGCTCGTGGAGCTTATTAGAAACATGCAGAGGCTTTTTAGGTCGGGTACAATCACTTCTATCTGAACCACTTCTCTTGCTGCTTCCATCGCTGCAACACCTGTTGACCTGATAACTGCTCTCATATCTGGCAAACTGAGGGACGTCCAAAACAGCCATGTGGGGGTGCCTTAAAACCGCCTACCTTCTCTGGTCCAAACAAATCCAGAGCATTCAGGAGCAGAATCTAAAGTTAGAAGGAGGACATACTGGCTGCTGCATTGTTGTCAGAGAAGACAGCACTTCAACATAGCATGTTTCCTTAATGTCTGATCATATAGTAAGATACCTTTATCATTTCATTCAGTAGATATCTTATAGATTGGACCTTTAAATAAAGTGTGACAAAGTGGGTGAGATAATCTTTCCTTATTCACCACTTGTCCCTTAAATCTTATTTTAATATCAAATCACTTTATTCTTTACAGTCATGTATTTTGCTATAATGTATTTTTTGCTTGTGTAACATTGCAGCATTTACTATCCCGGGTTTGTTTGTGTTAGCATTAAGTTACAGGTCACATCAAAGTATAAATCAACTTAAAGCAAACACACAGTCTTGATTTAGTTCAGTCATTTTTATTTAGTTTCTGGAATAACAATATATCATTGTTTGTCTGTTATCCATACTTACTTTTGTTTGTTCTGTTCTCCAGTTCTCCATGTGGTCCCATGCAGCTAAAGGGGCTGGCCCAGCACTTCCTGGGTATTTATAGGGTTGATGATGTCATCGCTGACATCACTGGGGCAGACCATCTGAAAGGGGTTTTGTTCTCTGAGAAATGTTTTCTGTCTTATCATTTCTTTCTTATGTAAGTTACAGGTCAAATATAATTGAAGTATTTGAAGTTCATTTAGTTGAGTAAATGATCTGATGTTAAAGGTTTAAAGGGTTTATTTGTATTTCTTTGCAGTAAGAGGAAAGTGAAACTCCCTATGTGAGTTGTTCTTAACCCAGGTGCGGCCATTTTGTTAATGGGGCAGTCTATAAAATGAGGAGACATTTGTTCCTGCGGGGGAAGAGGTGAGGACGTGGTGCCTTTAACACAGGCTTTGATCTGATTTAGCTATGTGTTAATTTATCAGATTTTTCTTTGAACTTTTGTTGTTTTATGAAGTTAACACGTGTTGGGATGATCACTGTAAATAAATGCTCACCTCTGAAAAAACATCATCTGCTGAGTTTGTCTTCCTATCACCTTCCAAAACACTTGTGTCAAACTACTTTAATTAAGTATTTGAATAAATTAAAATTTTAGGCAATGGGGAACATGAGAATTAAACCAAACTTAAAATACACATGGAATGATTGTGGTGTTCAGAAGCTGTAAGAATGGTGATAATAAATACAAATTAAAGCTATAAACTAGTCCTACACTGTTGGTTAACAATAGTTAGGAGGTTTTATAAAAACAGAACTATAATCTTAAAACCAGATGGAGTCATTTTGCTGATTTCTGATATCTAAAGCAGCCTGTTGCATATTAAATAACCAGATGAGATGATGGTGAACTAGATTGACTGGAAGCTAATAGCATTAGATTCTGTTTAATGGGCTGCCCCTCGGGCTCATTCTGGCAGCAGAGCCAGTGAGTGGGCTCTGAAATGGACGGCTGCTGCTTCGTGATTCACCGATGTGGCTGAGAATCAGCAGATTGCAGCCTCACAGCAAAAATCCTGCGACACCTACGGCAGCTTCACAACTCAACAATGTTCCACAGAAAACAAACCTCAGCTGAGGACTGCAAGTGCTTTTCTTCTCTGTTAGCAGCGAACAACATATCACTATTCTGAATCACAGGGAGAAGACTGATAAGAGGAGCACATCAGATCATCCACACTTAAAAGCATTAAATTAAAATGTACTTGACTTGACATATTATAGCAGGATCAAGCAGAGATGTCCAATGAGTTAGCACACAGGCAGCAACTGAAGCATCTAGTAGGTACAGGAGCCCCCTCAGCATCAGGTGTGATGAGTCTTTTATTTTGGCCTCAGGGGTAAATCTGGCTCTCACTGTAAATACTCCACAGTTTTAACCAGCTGGTCGCTAACTGAGTCTGATGGACAGGGGGTGTTCCCACACTTTTGGGACTTTGGGGGGCCCAACTGGGGCACTTACTTGTGCGGGGGTGGCCAGAAGTTTGTGTGCACAAACGTGAATAAAGAGCATTTACTTACCCCTTCCCAGGACTCAAAAAAGAAGATCACAAAAAGAAATCACAATTTCAAGTACTCAGGAAACTGCATGCAAAGCCTTGCACACGTCTACTTTGCTAAAATACATTCAACCCAAACATCGCTAGTGAGTGCTTTGCAAGTTCTTCCTGGACTTATTCCTTCCCTAAGAACCTGCTTAATGAAACAGATGTGCACAGTAATTATTTAGAAGTGAGAGTACTAACAGGAGAAAATACATTACACTGACATGTTAAGACAACTACAGCAGCCTGTTGCAACACAGCCAGAAGAGTTTTAGGTTCAGATCAGTTTGGGATTTTGGGGGTCTCGCCACCCCTCTGCTCTGGACACGCCACTGCTTTTTAAGAACAGGTATAGTGGTGCACTTCAACCTCCTGTGGCTCAAAAAAAAAAAAATAGATGACCCGTTTTTTTCTGCCCTTAAGCAATGTTACAATAAAATACACCAAAGCATCTAAATGACAATCCTCCACCAGAAGCTTCACTTGTGATATACAGTATCATAGAGCTGCAGCCCAGTAGCCTGAATTCGCTTGTATTGTTCCTCTGCTCATTTCTCCATTCTCCGCCGAGGGCCCATTTGTCTGTTATTTGTGAGCCTTGTTGTTCGAGTCTATTCATTTCACTGACTGAGTGGGAGTTTATGCTCTGGGCCTGAGCTCCACATTGTTTAAAACACTCCCACCTCTGTGCTGTATCCAGAGAACTTCTGATCAGCACAAAACGCGTTGACTCCACTTCATTATGCACTAATATGTTTGCTCTATAATGAAGACTTTTCTTTTCCTTTTTTTCCGAATACATTAAATCAAAAATAATCGTCTGATATGCATCATGTCATCTCTGTTCTCCTGACAACAACACAGTCCGACCCTCCTGTCAGGCTGCCTGTCTGCTGCTGAGCTCCAGCCGGTCTCCTCTGCTCGTGGGTGGAGTTTCATCCACCGACGCGCTGGAGAGGCTGGTTCCTAAGACAACACATAAAACATGCATTCCCATTTCCAAGGCTTGTCTCACCATAGAGTCACATCCAAGCGAGCAGCAGGAACCTTAATGCACCGCCTGCACGCTGCAAGACACTTTGTCAGAACCACAGCGTTTAATATAAGCGGGACCTCCTGCACGGACAATGACGGAGCCATGATGTGCAGCACTTCACCAAGAACATAAACCCCAGCTGCCTTTTCAACGGAACTGTAATTTATGTAAGTAGACTATGACGTTATTAGACCTGTCTTTGGTGTCGTCTGTGTTTGAACAAACTTTCAATCTGACCATCACCAAACAAACGAACAAGGAGAGTTACGTAAAAAGCGATAGAAACATGTAAACAGGCTACAATTTCAATGATATTCTTTAGTACGTTTAATCCTACTTTTCAACGGGTTAAACATTTGAACAAGCAGGCCAAACATCACTATGATTTACAATTGATTTTCAAATGATCTTCTTAACTATTACAGAAATAAATCTATGAAAAACGCTCTTTAGGTTACAGCAAACTCCATCAATCAAACAATTTGAATTTGTATCGTTACAATTCATATCAAATGTTATCTGCAGACACTTTACAAAAAAGAGCAGGAAAAAGACCCTTCTCTGTTGTATTATTTACAGAGACCCAACATTAATCCATCATGAGCACTAAACAACGTTTAGCAGAAACCTCGAGCAGAACCAGACTCATGCTGAAAAGTCAATAGCTGAAGTACTTCAGAGATTCCCTGTAAACATTTATTATAAACTGAACTGGTTCCCAACCTGGGCACCAGGACCCCCAAATACATCCCAAAGTAAATCTACTGGTTCACCAGCTGCTACATATAATTATTTAGCATATTTAGATGTAAGCTCATAATCTTTCCTAATGGTTATTACTCTGGAGTCTTTTTTATACATTATGAGTTTGAAAATGCAACTTGGAATAATGTACACATTTTTAAATGTCCTTCAAAAAGCACACTCTTAATAAACATGGTTTTATATAAACAATGGGTCAAATAGTAAAGGTGTAATTTGAAGTGACAAACCTAGGACTAATCCTCCCTCAGCTTGAAACAGAGCGTCTCGTCTGTGTCTTTTAAGTCCTAAACAGACTGCTGTTTCAGGGCATGATATTTACGTCCATGTGGACTTTATCAGGACTTTCTCCTGACGGCCCCCAATTTTTCCACAGAAGGTCTGAGTGAGCTGATGTGAGAACATAGCAGGATATATAATCAGGAGAAATCACCTCGAGCAAGTGAGAGGAGGGTGGTGAGGTTTTATTCCCTGCGATTGGTGCAAGAATGAGAAAACAATAAAAACTAAACTCTGAAAAAATACAAAACCGAATGAGACCAAATCATGACACATAGACCGTCTGCACGTGACTGGTACGATCTCTGTGCGTGTAATATAACATCACCAGTATTTTCTTCTCCGCCCTTTTGTTGATATTCTCATTATAGCATCGTATAGCTGACACTGTTGCTGCGTACACCACTTCCAGGTCGTTCTTTTTAAGTCCTCCTAAAAATTCCCTAGAAATTCTCAGAAGTGCGTATGTGAAAATGGCTTTAGATAGCATTTCCAATATGGCCGCTGACATCCTTTGGCTTCAAAACGTCTCTTTAGAGACCAATGGATGACCCTACCTCACTAAACTGTTGCATGTATGTTGCCAAAAGGTCTACAAATGCATATTCAAAAGACAAGAGTGTTAGGCTAACCTGTAGACTTCGAGTGTACTTTGACTTTAACCCTCTAAAAACATTATGAGGAAACACACTCAATGTCTGATTGTCTCCCAAGTTTTAGATCTAATGTCATAGGAGAAGGAAGTCAGTGAGGTACAATCCATGTAGGCTTATTTAACTGCTCCATAAGCATTTTATATATTTGGTTATTTAATGCAACAGGCACTGTTTTGTCCCAGGCAATGCTTTCACCATTGAGAAACATTTTTACTGTTTTTTTATTTAACCAGGATATTCACTCCTATAGCACTTATAGAAACACTGATGTCTGACAGTCATCTCTCCCACTCAGTGTTCATCACAGTGTTCAGTGTGTTGCTTGCTTTGACAGCCCATCATGTGTGTTGTTTCTGTGTACGGTCCCGTCTCTGTTGCTCATGTTCTGTCGCATGTATGTGTGGTTCCTCCTCAGCTGCAGCACAAGACTTCTGGTTTTGTTCCACCAGCCACAAGATGCACATGAATAGCTTATTAAATCAGTGGAGTAAGTATTGAGACTTTAAAATACTTTTCTTTCAAATGTTTACATGTCACATCTGACAGAAAATGCACACATTCTTTGGCTTGTCTGTTTAACAAGAGTCGTCGTTGATGACTTGTATGTGTCAGCGTGGACTCACTTAAAGGTATGTCGTCCACAAAGGGAGATTATCTGACACCCAAGAGACACAACTGTATCCCCTGTCTTGAGCTGTAAACTGTGTGTGCAGTGCTGTATTGCTTGATTTCAGTGTCTCACGTGTTGCAGCATTTGTGCTCTGTGTTTAAAAAAAAAGAGTCGTCCTAAGGATGTTATTGTGTCTTTTAATGAACTGCGCCTTTAAGCAGGTGAATCTGCTACATGCAGTGTTTGTGTTGAGCTCGACATTGTTCTAAAATAGAAACACCTCTGCTCAGCGTCCTGTGTCAGAGAAGAAGTGTCCTGTTACCTGTCCTCCATGTTTAACACTTCCTGTTCAGCCTGTAGGTTATTCGACATCTTACAAACTGCGTCTTGTTACACTTTCCTTTATATTGTCCAATTTTCATACTGACACAGTTTACATCCTCATGTTTATCACAATCACCTTTCAGGCGCTCGTTTTCCTCCTGTTTCTCTGATGCATGCAAGATCAACACCTGCAAGTGAGCTCCTGTTAGCTAGAGCAGTGGTTCCCAAAGTGGGGGTTGGGACCCCCTGAGGGGTCGTGAGACACTGGGAGGGGGGGGTCGCGAGATGCCTTCCAAAAACAAATACGAATTTGAAATTACTTAAAATTGCAGATTTGACCCATTAATGTGAAATAATCCTAAAGTGACAATTTGATGTATCTGTGTTGCTCTTCGTCAATAAAAATGCACACAGACACACTGAAATAATATAATTATTTTAAGGCTGCTCTTAAGTGTTGTTCTAATGTCAGTGTCTGGATAGGCCTATTAGTGCATGCTGCTGTGTGCACAATTAGATGCTTTAACCACTTCCAGGGACAGAGGGGGTTCCCAGTCCCTCACATTGTTATTTTGGGGTTCGCAGGATGTAAAGTTTGGGAACCCCTGATCTAGAGCTACAACCCCAGTGGTAGCTACTATTTTTGTGTCATCAGTTTATTTTTGAACCTATTTCAAAGTAAAGAGGATAATTTTGAGGATAATTGAAGTTCACTGCTGGGATTGTTGCTGTCGTTTCAAGTACATTTACTTGTCCACAACACTTGCCCGTGTTCTCCTCTTCATCTGAATTTAACATCCTGCTCATCCACTAAAACGCCCTGTGTGCTGTCTACAGTCTGTGTGAATCAATGTGAATGCACTAACATGCACTCTACAGAGAATGACACCTGATGATGCTAGATCTAGAAAAAAACATAATTTGTAATCTGTAACACAGATATTGTCATGAGTCATGAGAGTGATGTCAGTATGTTGAAAATGCGATCAAACGTCTAGTATTCGTGCAAGGTTAGGAAGTTTGACTTTACTCTCCACATTTACACGTTATTCTCAACGTGCACAACTTGGTGATGATCCAAGAATAAAACAAATATCTGCATCAAAAATGAGCATTTAATATCAAGTTCCAAAATACTATGAATATTTCTAGTGGATTTAGGCCTGCAGGTTTTACTTATTGCCATTTCGCTGCCACTGTAGTCAATGCTCCTGTTTCCACAGCATGTCAGAAGCGCCCCCCTCTCTGCTCCGTTTCAGATGTGCTGCCTTCCTATTTTTGAAGGAGCTCATTGAAAGCACGCGACAGAATAGAACGACCCGGACAGAAAGTCAGATAAGGAAACACACAGAGCGTCTGGTCATTTCAAAATAAAACACAATAAAGGGCTCAACCTTTTTGTATTTTCCATCACTTTATCAACATTACGTCAAAACAGGCACCATGGCACCTTGTTGTATTCACGTTTTTCTCTCTATTCCCGTGTGATCTTGTAGTTGTCCTGTGATGTTTGTACAGCTGCTCATGGCTGCGACAGAGGAAAACCGTGGCGCTGACAGAACGCAGTGCGCACGGACTATGTGGAAATTGGCATTTATAGCGGTAAATGGTCTTTTTTCAGTAGCCATTTAGCCTGGGTAAAATTAAGAACATCAATGTAAAAGCAGTATCAAACAAAGAAACGTTCTTAAAAACTTTAAAAAAGGTAAAATAATAGTAGATGTTTTTCTGTGTTTGTTAGACTCTAATGCTTAGGCTCGAGGTCATAATTTACCATCTCTTTATTTACCATGTCGTTCCTCTTACATGCCTGGAAAGGCTGGCTACCAGGCTACAGGGTCGTGTTTACACTGCCTCTGTAGGTTACTGGCCTTTGAAAACAGCTCTTAGCGAGCCATCTGTGTTGTCCACCTCCGTCCCTCTGCAAGGACAGGCACCGCCGTTAGCTTTATAAGACTGAGGGAGTCTGAGAGATAGAGAGGGAATCCTAATGAATCCTCTCTCTCTTCTCCCACTTTTCATGCTGATGCCCTTTGACTAGGGATCTCACTGATCACCACCAGTGTCGTGTCCTGTCAGCCCTAAGCCTTCACCTCGCAGATGTGAAATGCCAAGGATAATCTCACCCTGACATGCAGACAAATCCTGTGAAATACTTGCTTTAGCTTTTTTGATGACACCATCTGCATTCAGGTTTTCTATTAAGAGGTTTGGGTGTTACCAGACTATATATAGATATGGACATAGTCCGGGGGACGTCACCCATTGGTTACTGAAGCCCATCGATTACGGTCACCATATTAATAATGCTGTTTCATCCTAGCTTTCAGTCAACTTAACATTAAGCAATGGCTGGAGCTGGAGGCGGGCCTTAAGCCTCCTGATGTTCAGCTACACAACGCCTGTCAATCGGTCAGATCCACCACGCCTCTTTTTTTATGAATACCTCGTATCCTTCATAGAATCAAAACCGATGAGTTATAAAAAAGAATCACCCCTTTACATTTGTGTGCAAACAAAAACATTTGTTATCAGACCACGTTTATTTTTTGAACCAGGCTGTAAGCATGTTTATTTCTGCTTTGAAAATTTGATTTTTGAATGGGTGTGTATGTGAGTGCTGGGGCTTTTGCAGCCAGCCTCAAGTGGACATTAGACGAACTGCAGGATTTTCCACTTCCACAGCATTGGCTTCAATTTTCAAGCCGGGTCTATGCCGCTTGGGTGTAACCCATGTCAGACACATCATCACACCCTTGGCAGTGGTGATAGCAGGGCAGTGCCTTCTGTTTGAAAAACCACAATGATCAAAGAAACATTACTCTACTTTTAAAGCAATCACTCAGTATTTTAAGGAGACACTATTACTCCCATTCACTTTTAAAGCGGCACAGAGAGATAATTATTAAAGCTCCATTGGGTGAGTTGAAAGGTTCCTATTCACCCAGAAAAAAAACATCCAGAATACATCACTAAAAGCCTCTCGACAACATTCACACAGTTAATTTGATGTTTCATGTTCTGGGTTAATGCATGCGTTTGTGAAAGTATCTTCTATGTATTGGTCTGGGTGAGTTTGGGAGTAGATACAATTCAGTGATTGGACGCCATTAAAACTGGTGAATATTGCGGATGCGGACGTAGCGGTAAGAAGATATTGTCATAGTGAGAAGAAACGTCAAGTGGATAAAGTTGTGGAGTAAAACATAGCATCTTCCATCTCTATGTATTTGTTCAACTGTTATTTTTTTAACTTTAGCATGTCTCTTTGATTTGCATTGGTTCCCAGCCTGAGGTCTAGGCACCTGTAGGGGGCGCTAAAGATCTCAGGCGAGTGCTGTTCTGAGATTGTCAAAATTTGATTTGCACATATTAACTTAAACCTGATAACACACTCACTGAATGGTGTTTGCAAAAGTCTTTTGGTAGGAACAAGTGTGTTTGTAGTCCCGTTTTCATTACAGCAGGGTATCACTCTTTCCGTACTGTTCCTTGGAGGACTTTTTTTTAGTTCAGAAGGCCCATGCTGCTTACACTATGTTGGAGGTGGTAAGTAGGTTGCAAAGTTAGCATAAAGTGTAGTGAAAGAAGACAAAAACAAGTAAATGTAAGAAAGACCAAAAATCTTCTTTAACTAAGAAGCTGTTGTCTGGACATGAAAAGCCAAGTAGAGCATTAAAACAAGGGACAGCTGGTAGCCTATAAATGTGCTGACACGGCTAAGGTCTCCCTTTCTTAAAGATAGAATCAGTAGGTTTTACCTAAAAAGTAAAATATAGACTTATACAAAAGTAATGCCGCTCAATCATCACTTATGGGCCGCCATATACTCCATTGGCTCGGGGTGAATTCTCCAGAGAATATCCTGCTGCGTTCTCACCAGCTCACTCATGACCACTCATCAGCTCACTAGGACTTGCTGCAGAAAAAATACTAGGGTGCTGTCAGGAGAAACTCTGGCTGAAGTCTGAGCGGAAAATTCTGCTGTTTGCGTTCACATATACAGCTCCTCCGGCAAATATTCTGAGTTTTTGGCAAGTGTGAAATACCTAGGGCTTTCACGCTTGCTGATTTGAGAATGCAGCAGGTTGTAGATGTTTTGGTTGACTCTGGACTGTTCTGGGTAAAATTCAGCGTTTGGACGCCATTCAGACCAGCCAATATTACATTTGACAATATTCACTTTGGCCAGGGAATATTTTTTTTCTTCAATCATTTACATCTTGTTAGGGTCTGTGCTGGGTCAGTACAGTGTCACCTGTCATTGGATGTTAACTTGGCCAGACCTGATGTATGTTATCATCCACATTTGACAAACATTGCAGGGTTTGCACTAACACTGGGTGAGTTAAGTTGTGTGGTGGTGCGAGGCAGAGAAAAAGGACACACAACATTGTGCTGTTTGCACATTTTGTATGACCTCCAACTGTAGCTCCAGCCCACTCGCACGCCCCCTACAAGTGGCATGTTGTTCTCAGAAGAGATTTTTCTGTGAAAATAAAAAAAGTAGAATGAGGCTTCTCGCTCTGCCAACATTTCCACCAAGTTACAATTTATTTTGTGGGATCAAATCTGCACTGTTTGTGTGGATGCCACAGAAGACCACAGTGTGATCCTGGCTTTTGTGGTGAGACTCAAAAACCAAGATGGCCTGGTTGTCTCTGAAAAAAATCCAATGATAAGAGTTGTTTACAACCCCGAACAACAAACCCACAGCCCCATTACTGCCTGTTAACCGTACACTTTGTCTGTGGTGTGACGTGCGAGTGAAGGGGCCCAGTGGATATTCGCTTACACCCAAGCATCGACATTGTTGACAACTTGGGGTTCAACTCAACTAATGCCTTTTTAATTATTCACTTTTCAAAAAGGAAGGAAGACACTTTCTGAATTCTCATCCATTGAAAAGCAATCAGTCCAACTGAACAGACATTATCAAAGGCTGTAGATGTTTGGTGATAAAGAATCTGAAAATTGGACCTGTCACAGTTGTAACATATCACGTGTGTGTGTCTTGAAGAGCCAGCTGCTCTTACCTGATGACTCCTGTTTTAAGATATCATACACTGTACAGGAGGTGTTAGGTTGATTACTGTAAGCTTGTGTTTCCTGTGCTGTTAGGGTCGCCCAGCAAATAATGCAGCCAAAGTGAATCCAATTGGTAGGCCTGAAAGTCTTGACACTACTATAGTGTAACTAAAACGCGGTTTAAGAATTTGAGATAGTTAAACATTTCATGTTAATTTAAAACAACTCCTATATGTATACCTAGTAGCCTAGTATTGTCTGTCGCCAAAAGAATAGAAAATAAATCTTGGAGCGCTGGACGCTGCACGGAGGCTATGGTCCCCCAAACGGTCGGCCCCGGTTTCGAATCCGACCTGTGGCTCCTTTCCCTAATGTCATTCGCCACTCTCTCTCTCCCCCATTTCTGACTCACTGTCCCGTCTCTAATAAATGACGCAAGAAGCCCCAAAATGAACCTTAAAAAAAAATCATAATGTTTTTTCAAAAAGAATTTTATGGGTGTCCCCAGCTAAGGATTTACATAGTTGAACCTGATTCGGTATTCTGCCTATCGTGGACTGAACATTGCATGTCTTTTTTTGTGTGCTAATTAATCCTCTTGATTCACATAGCAATGTTGGTCTTTTAGTTGCAAATGGCAACCTCCAGTGTGTAAAAATTAGGCCAATGTGATGGCAGCTGCAAAAGCCAAGAGATCCCATCAGGTCCCATATTCAAATGTTTACAGCTGATTCAGTGAATTAATGTGGATCATTAGCTTGTTTCTTTATTTGTACACACTTTACCGGGGTTTAATTTTTATAACTCATCAACATAATTTTATTAAGCCTAGAGTTTTCATATATTTGCATAGTTAGAGGCATCACTGAGTTGACTGACATGTGGATTGACTGCTTGTAGCTGTTTGAGAGGAAGCTTCAGTTCACCTCAGCTCCGTCTCTTAGCCTGTTCTTTGAATTTATTTAAAGAGGACATATGACCCCCCTTTTCCACCTTTTCAAAAAGTCCCCTGTGGTCTAAATGAAACATCTGTGCTGTGCTTTGGTCAAAATATAACATGAATCAAGCACCAGAGGAGGTTTGTGACCCTGTATAAACCAGCTCTCTCAGAACGCTCCGTTTTGGTGTGTGTGTCTCTTTAAATGTAATGACCCCCCCCTGAGTTTTCCCCGTAGACATCACTCCTTCGCTAGAGAGAATAAAAATGGCCGACCTGCGCAAAAGTTTTGCTCTAGGCTTCAGATGGAATCCATGGGTGGAGATACCAGGGGAGGGGAGGGGATTTTTTGTACTATAATCCAGCTTGTGACATCACAAGAAGAGCAAATTTGAAACATAGCATTTTTCTCTGTGTTGTCAGACTTATGCAGACCACAAACAAAGGACTGGATGGATTTATTTCACATTTTGTGGGTCTGTAGACTCTCAGGTTACCCAAATATGTTCAAAGACACTGTGAAAGTGGATTTTTCATAATATGTCCTCTTTAAATAAAGTTGTGTTTTATTTAGTCTAAAGGTTAGCCCTCAACTTTGGTCCATACGGAACATTCTCAACAAGATCAACATTTCACAAATTTGGTGCAGGCATCTAGAGTCCCTATAGAGGATAAAGCCTACTAACATCCGTCATTGTCTTTTCTCCAGCAGCACCAGCAGGTCAAAGTTTTCACCCATCAACTTAACAATCTTAAACTCTAACAAGAGAATATGCAATAAGTTTTTAAAGACATGTTGTTTGCAGACGATGTATATAGGGCGGCCATATGTGGTTTTGAGTTTAATGTCTGCCAATTATTGGATGGTCGTCATGGATATGAACTTTGAGAGATCCATTTGATGTTGTGTCTCTGGATCAAAGTAATTAAAGTGAGACCCTACTTGAATGCAAAAATTCCTTTTGGATTGGATTGGATTTTTTAGTTAACAATAAATCACAAATGGTTAAATGTAGAATGAGAAAGTGACGAAGACCCTCCTCTTTAATCCATAATTACTGAGACTATATTCCCTTCAGCATCATTGCATTAGGAGATGTACCTCAGGCGAGAGCACATTACAGCTACTGCAGAAACAGTCCTGTATTGTATCTGAGCGTGCTTTCAGCCTTATTTATACCGTTTATTGGGTTTGACATGAGGATGGTCAGGTAGAAAGAGTGAGGAAGGAAAATAAAACTTTTACTAAGTTGTTGTGGCTTAAGAGCTGACGGCTTAAAAACAAACGAAATAGTGTAACCTGAGTTAAGACACGAGGGTGAGGAGATAGAGAGTGAGGTCATTGGAGCGGAAAGACACAGAAGAAGAAATGTATAATGTATCACTTCCTGAGAGACATGAGACCAGAGGTGCTGCTTGTCAACAGGCAAGGCTGGCAACTGCTTGGGGCGCCAGACCATGGGAGCTCACAAACTGAAACCAAAGCATGTGGCCCAAAATGTATAAATTTTGCAATGACAGTGGGACCTCCCTTAGGGGCCCCCATTTGACAGCACTCACTCTTGTTGCCCTGCTAAGCGTGGCTTGCATTATTCCTGTGAAAACCAAAGTTTGTCAGTGATGAGAGAAAAATTAGAAATGATGAGGAATTAGCCGCCTATAGGAGAGAACAAAAAGAGGAAGAGGAGTAAGCGTCGGGCTGGCAGTCATAATGGTGATGAACGCTAGTTGCAGGGCTCCCCAATTGATTTTTGCTTTAGGGGCCCCAACAGACTCTAGAATCGCCACTGCATGAGACTGTTCCAAGGAACAACCTCCGAGAGCCAGGGTTTGGATAATACTCTTTATATTCACGGTGATGTCATCACCCTGAACTGTATACTTTGTACAAGACCAAGTCAATACTGCATTGGTTGTGCAGCTGTATATTGTGATTGATTTGCATTAGTTGCTCTGATGGATCCACACATTGTAGCCTCAGGCTAACAGCATAGACCAGTGGTTCTTAACCGGTCTAGCCTCAGGACCCACCACCAACTCCTTAATAAGAAATCGGGACCTGCATTTCAGATATTTTTCAAACCAATGAGAATGCAGTTTGGACCTCAGACGGTACAAAACATATGACAGATAGATAGATAGATACTTTATTGATCCCGAGGGAAATTCAAACAGAACAGAACAAACAGATGAAACAAAACAAACATATTTTAAAAGTGTTTTTTCTTTTTTTGACTTTTTGACACTTTCCAGGCACACTTTCACGACCCACTGAAAACCACTCCAAGACCCACTTTTGGATCCCAACCCACAAGTTGAGAACCACTGGCATAGAGGATGAAAATAAACTTTTTTTGTCACCTAAATTAGAAATACAAAATGATCTTCAGCTGCATCAGGCATGAAGGCATGAAGGTCTAGCACACCAAACAGTGTCACATACATAATGTCATGTGTCATTGATGTGTAGCGTGTTGCACAACCTCAGATCTCATGTGAGAGTAGTTCACACTGAAAATGGGTCAGTGTGTGTATAGGAGCACACCTCAGAGCCGTGCTGCGATGGAAACACATGACCCTTTTAGGACAACCTAAATTTGATTTAATGTCGGTAACACTTCAGAAGTAATAATCGAGTTGCAATGAAGTAGATCAGTTAAAAATAATACAAGGATATCAAAAATATAATAACGCAATAGTATGTTTTTCACTTCATTACACAAATAAAAAATCTTATATCCACAATAGATAATATGCAGTTTACTCAATCAACAGAGTGTTGTAGCCTTTTTCAGCAAATTGTTTTGGTTTCATGCCTTGTTCAGTGAAGCACATTTTTGCCTTGCGTGACTTGCACGTGTTTGCCTGCAGGAGAGTTTGTATTTATTTATCAAAATGACGTTGGGCTTGGATTCATTGTTTAATCCAGAGGGATTTTCGCTCAGTTTATTTCAGTGCTCTTGCGTTCTTTACTCGCCGACTCGTGCCCACTTTGATGTCCTGTTAGTTACAGGTCTAGTTTGTCTCTGGTGTCAGTACAAGGACACCAACTACCAGCTTTCAGTTGCAGCTTGGGAATCGACCATCTGTCTGTCTCCAGGGAGACACAGTTTTACTCTTTTGTATGGTTAAAGTAGGCCCGACCGACTGCTAGTGTTATACAATGAAACTCAAATGAAATGATATTTGACTGGTGAATAAATCTAGTAATATCGGCACATAACTGGGATAAAATTAGTCGATACCGATAGACGCTGGAAATGCTAATATTGGCCGATATTATCTGCTGGCCGATTAATCGGTCAGGCTCAAAAGCTGTACTATGAAAGCAAAATCAACCTTGCTGTGATTTCTTTGCAATAAGCAGGTCAATGAAGATGCCTAAAGAATCACTTATTGATGCAGATTTGTAAAAAAAAACAACTAAATCTCAACAAACTAAACTAAAAACCAACTCCTGTGAAGAAGCACAAGACCTGGTTATTCACTTGATTTGAATAATCCAGCACAAAATTAAATTACTGATGTCTTTGAAATATGAAATCAATCAGTACAAATCTGCCTCACTTTTAGATAACTTTTAACACACTTAGGCCTCAAAACTTACTACACACTTACTTTATTGCTCTTGATTAAACCTTGTTTCCAGCATCACCAGTTGAGAGCTGAGCCAAATTAACACAACGACTCTGAGCAGCAACTTTCAAATGCCCCTCCAGAAATCTGCTGCTCAACCATATACCCAGCAACACTACAGCCCCCACTACCACACAATCAGAGAAGGGGTATGCAATGTGAAAAGCTGCTGTGGCACCAACGGAGAGGCTAAAGTAGAGCCAGATCTAACCAGATTTTTTTTGCTTGTACACTTACTGCCCTGGGCTCTTTACAGATCTCTAATGGTTAACCCAGATTGAGAGGGAAACAAATCCCTCTGAAACCATAAACTTACACCTCTGGAGTCTGGACACAAACTCTGACAGGAAACAAACTGCACTGGAGCATAAAGGAGAAAAGAACTTTCAGAGATTTCATTCAGGAGTCGGTAAGACATAAATAATAAGCCAAGAGACAAAGCATGAATATTTTTGCCTGTGAGGTAAAGATGCTGTCCAAGTATTTTGTCAATACATGTTTTGTTTTGTTTAGCTGTATGAGGATTGTACCTCGATTTTGGGGTCACAGTTCAGTATGAGTTCAGTTCAACATGAAAAAAAAACCCACCAAGAAGTCCCTGATGCATGTTTCTAAGTTTCTCTGATCTATGTCTTACTGACATTAGTGCAAGTCACAGTTTGTACCAGCTTTTATTTCAAAGTACTTTTTAGTTGGTAGAACATGTAGAAATAGAAGCTATGTGTCATATCTATGGTTTATGAAGAGTGCAGTAAACTTAAAGTGGCACGTGTCCATCCATGTGTTGTTAGTTTATATGACAGCAGGTGCAGCAGTTAATCGTGCTCAATCTGTTGTAGGCCAGTAAAAGACAACAGTCTGTTTTATGAGACATTGACGCTTGATCACTTTAAATACACACTTGAAGTCCTCTAATAATGTATAGGCGCACATTGCCATAAAATGTTTTAACTTTTGGTAAAGTCTTCGACCCAGGTGGGATAAGTTGTTGGACACGTCTTCCTCTTATGCCTCGTTCTGGTGACGAGCACCTCTGGTGATGCCGTCTTATATTTATTAGCATGTTTGCAGTTTTTCCAAAGACATACTGAACTGTGAACCTGAAGTTTCCTCTTACAAAAAGAAGCAGGCAGGTCTTACAGCTCCGCCATGTCATCTTGCTGCCATGTGTTTTTCTTCTTTGTGTGTTGTTTAATGTAAGTAAACAGATGTGATTTACAGAAATGACCACCACCTGGATTGCCTTTTGTCTCCACTCGGACGTATTCGTCGTATGATTAAATGCACCGAACCATGACATCTGAACTGTGGCTGTTCAGGGCGAATACAAATACACTTAAAGCCCTAATATTTAGTTTCTTTTAGAAGCCTCATAAGACATTATAACTCCAGTAAGACATGTATAATTCTAAGATATAATTACTTAATTTCAATATAATGTTAAATCTGGTTGTTTTGCATTTTACCAGTCGGTTTCTTTCTGAGGTGAGTTCTGTAAATACAAAGTTGTTCATGTTCTGCAACTCTTCCATCTCTCATCATTGCTGCATGCACCACTGTGTGTTGGAGACATCAGTGTGGAGCGAGCCTCACCTATGTGTGCTCTTGCTGTCCGTTATTGAGCATATGTCAACCAATCTGACATGTCACAGACCCCTACCCACCACCTCTGCCTTACAGACCTGCAGACGAAAGCAGAGCTGTGGTTCTGAGGCGAGCGTCACTTTGCTTTGGAAAACCCATGAAGCAAATACCAAGTGTGGCTTGGCTCAGGCCACTTTGAAGTGCTTGGCTTTGATGCAAGGCCTGGAAATGTCATGACTGGAGGGCTGTTGAAGGCAGATTATTGCTCTGCCGTTGTGCAATTTGCCCTTAACATACTTTATGCCTAAAGTTGATGTGGCTAAAAAAATGTTCAAAAGTTATGTATTCTTTAAGTGCTCTGATATGGATTTACTGACTATTGCCATAGAGAGCACATGGACATTACCTGTTATTTATGGTAAATAGCGTTAGCCATTCACACACTGATGGAAGAGGTTTCTATACAAAGTGACCATCAGAAGTTGCTAATCCCATTCATACACCGCAGACGAAGCAACTTGGGTCTAAGTGTCTTGCCCAAGGACTCAAAAGATATGAAGCTGCAGGAGCTGGGGATCGAACCCCGACCTTCTGGTTTGGAGGTGACCGACATTACCAACTGAGCCACAGCTGCCATTGAAGTGTGCTTGTACATTTCAGATTCAACAGCTTAAGTCCCCTGGGGAGTGTAATTGTCACCATGTTAACTAAAACATATTGGTGTAAACAAGAGCAGATTTTTACATCTTTTTTTACATGGTGAGATTTCTTGTCATTTTTTCTGAAAGTAGTCACCACGTTGATGTCATAAGATGACCTCAATCTTTCTTTTTGGGACTTGAATGTACGCAGCCCTTCAGTGCTGCTCAGGAGTCTACAGTTTAAGTGTGCAAAGACACAGAATGAGCATACACATATCTGAAGACGAGCTAACTTCACCTCCCAGTCTGATGCTGGAACATTCCTCAGAGACAGTCCTTGTTGTGAGAGACGCAGCTCTTTGGAAACATCTCACCATGGTGTGAAAAACTTTTACCTGAGAGGTTTTATGAGCGTCATTATCAACTGGTTGGACGTCAGTGTGGCGATGTCTAACCCTGATATTCCTGTTGATGTGCGGCGTCAGACGCAGGTCAGACTCGCAGCAGGTTGTGATGATGACCTTCCCTCACAGTCAGACATTTTTCCTCTTATGTTGCATGTATAACCTTCCCATTGCATTTTGGGAGGAACACAAACCTTGGGCTTCTGAAGGATCACGTTGTCACTCATGTGCAAGGTCTTTGAGTTGAGAGCAGCCAAACAGCCAGATGAAATATTGTTGATGGTACGTGCTGTTCTACATTCTTCAGGGCGGTGAATGTGTGTTACGCTATGGTTATTATAAATGTGGATTTGCTTCATTTTCAGAAATCAGGAAAAGTGGTCAACCCAAACTACAGGCTTGGAAATCTTCAGAATGACATAACACTTAGAAAATCTATGTTTTTCCATTTTGTGGTCATCATGGGGCATGATGGGACATTACGTGAGCTCATGGGGCTGGAGCTGACAGATGAGGGGAAAAAGAGAGGGGTAAAGCGGAAAGAAATGGAAAAAGGAATGTGGAACAGAGAATTTGAGAAGAACTGAAAAAGAAAGATGAAACTGCAATAAGTGAGTATTTTAGGCTTTTTAACTGAAGGATACAGAAAGGAAACGTTCTGTCAACATTGTAATTCTCTTTGTAAAGAGGTTTTTCTTTTGTTAATGACTTACTTTAAAGCATGGTTGGTAATTTCCTCCAGATACACTTTTTAAGATTTTGGTTGAAATTGTCTTTAGGTCCTGACAGAGATTAATAACTCATGTTCTCTGAAAAAGGAACAAAGAAAATCCGTTATCTGTATCAGTTGTAAGCCTGTAAACACTTCGACCAATGTCTGCCACGAGGTACCAATCTGATGAACCAATCAGACGCCTCCCTGTCTCCCTGATCGTTCTCTACCCCTTATGTGCACGAGCCTCAGTCAAAGCATGAGCTGAGGTCCGCTTCTGGACCAATGGCGCTCATTCATGTAAGTGAGGGGGCGTGGCTTTTGAGGGGGCACAGAGGGGAGGGGGCGGGTGCAGACGGAGCACTGAGGGAACGCTACTTTCAAAATTATGCTAGTTTTTGAAAAATTACCAATCCTGCCTTTAAATGCTTTCTTTTGTTTTTGTAAAATGTTTTGTCTTTATAAGTTAGAACAGCTGAAGAGGGACAGGAGGGAGGAGAGAGTGTGGGTTGACATTCAGGAAACGGCCGAGGCCATGATTCAAACCCACGGCTGCTGGGACAAGGTCTATATCCTCCGTACATGGGGCGCGCGTCCCTGATTTCATTTTTAAAGTTTTATTGACAAAATAAATAACTGACCGACTGTAACACTTCAGAGAGACAAACACTGCTACTGAGTAACTACATGTACTAGTTACTTGTGGACGTGATTTAAGCGTTACTTTTCTTTGCTTCTATACTCGTATTAATATTCACATTATTTAGTGTTGCTGTGCCAGTGGGAGAGGAAACATCTCGCACATTATAAATCAGATTGTAGCCATTTTCAATAAGTAGTTATTTTACTTATTAGTTCTCAGAAGACGACAGACTCCACTGTTGATATGAAGCACGTTTTCAACAACATATCTGTCTATCAAACCGCCAACCTTGTGATTCCACCGGCTCTACTACTGAGCCAGTGTAAAGAAACATTGTGATTTGTACTGTACTGTAATTGTTTTGACCTTGTTGGAAAAGTGATTACAGTGAGTGTTACAAATTAGGAAGTTTGACATTTTGCTGCTTCTAAGTGGGGTGAACAAAAAGCTTCCCGTTTATGAAAGAGAAAGGCAGAGAGATGTGGGATGAAAACTAGAAAATAGACCGTAGAGAGACGGAGAAAGTGGCAGCTACATGACAGCGACTGCTCTGTAAGCGTTTCTCGCTGACGGCGTTAGAGCTGAAAGTGGAGTGATTGTTTAGTCCGGAGCCGAATGAACAAAAGCAGCATGAATAGATGGGGTTGATTCCCCGGCTTGATTGACAAAACCCTGCCAATTGTGTCAGCGTGTCAGTGTGTGCTGTCCACGGGCGTCATTGGAGGGGCAAAAGAGACTGTTGTCATGGAAAAAACAAACTCTGATCTTTAGTGTTGGCACACCAGTCCTCTGGGGCTGAAATGAGGTCAGAACTTCCCCTTTTATGAGATTTAATTAAACAGAGCAACCAAGGAAATTAAAGTGAGCAAGTCATTTATGTATGTAAGTAAGTAAGGTGAAGTAGAAAACAAGCTACTGTAGTCATGTTTCCTGAGGTCTTGGTGTGTTCGCTGCACGAGTCCTTCACAAGCCAAAGCAAACCAGCTATGCTGCATAGAAACATCAGAGAAGGGTAGATGCATAACGGTGACATCCACATACTGCTGCTCTCCTCAATACTTACTCAAACACCCAACATCCTCTGTAAGGAAGGCATGCACACTCTTGTGTTTTTAGGAGTAGCTGTGACATTTTTGTGTTTGGAATCTCCTCACCTGGTTTACTCTTTCATGTTTTTTACTCTTGCAATTTTTTATAGTTTTTTTCTGCAGGCGCTTAACGACGGTCTGTGATTCTGTTTGTGAACTCTGCAAACATGAGCTGACAGCCAGATAGCTTCCCATTTTGTGTGATTTTAGAAAAACGAGGAGACACAGTTTACGTTGTGTCAGCTGAGGGAGTTTAACATATTGACATACATGAATGGAGGGAAAATACACAATGAGGATTCGTCAACTTGGTTTGTGGCTTGATAGGTAAACCAGAAGAAGGTCAAGTAGTAACTAACTTAGAGGGTGCATATCACCACCTTCCATGTTGGGGTTGGTCATCCATCAATAAGTCGTTTCTCCCCTGATGTTTGTCCAATTAAATCACCCAATACAGCTATACTATAGCTCAACTTAACTGTTGATGTTATCGTACTATTATCGTATCGAGTGTTACTTTAGGGAGCAAGTGTGGGGTTTGTATTCGTTTGGCTTTTAAAGGTCACATATTATTTAAAATACACTTAACCATGTTTTTTCACAACACTAATATTTGTCTCTTGTCTGTCTAGAAACCCCCCAATTCTGAGAAAAGTCCATCCTCTCTGTCTTTTCCCTGCTCCACTTGTGTACTCAAACAGGCCGTTTGGAGATTTTCCCTTCATGATATCACAAAGGGCAGTAACCCCTCCCCCAGGTGGGTGACACTCCCACAGATAGGTGTTTGTTCTGCCCTCTGAGTCTGCCTTCTCCCCGTAAACAATAGGGCATACAGCGAGAAAGCCCAAGCCACTCAAGCCCTTCCAGAGAGGGGGCGTGGTCAGACACAGCTCATTTACATATTTAAAGGTACAGACACAGAAACGGCCTGTTCTGAGCAGGGCTGAAATAGAGGGGTTTATAGACATGATCAAATACAGGATCAGAGTGGATTTAGAACAAGAAACTTCACAGACATGTTTTTGTGGAGCTCTGAGACTTTTTAAAACTGGTTGAAAAGGAGGAGAATATGTGACCTTTAAAATACAGTGCAATAAACTATCTTCATAAGTGCACCGTTAAAGGCCTGGAGCCGTAGATGTAGTCTTCTCTATAACTATATTGTGTGAACTGCTGCTGTATTTCAACATGTGTTCTCTATCTATAATGTCATGGACATTTTCATTTCATTTCATTTCAAACCTTTATTTAAGTCCAAAAATCACTGAGGTTTCCCTCATTTACAATGATGTCGAGATACAGATCAAAAGAACAAACAAAAAGGGCACAAATAAAACAATAAAGACAGGTCAGGATAATTCTCATTACAAACAATTACACACTGTGGTAAAGTGGTTTGAGATCATTTCATTAATCTGCCCAAGAGAAACAAGAGTGTCAATCTTGAGACAGTGTTGTAAATTGTTCCACAAGAAGCTAAAAGCGAATTTTCCAAGTTCAGAGTAAACCCGCGGGACTTGGAGCATAATGCTGCAAATGTTTGGAAAAACCAGATAAGCTTAAGCTCCGATAGCTGATACATTCATCTCAGCCGTCTCTTTCTCTCTATGATTTACAATCTGTGTTTTGTCAGACGTCCTCGTCAGAAATGAGATGAAACCTTCTCTTGTGAACAAAAAGCTCTCTTGACCTCTCCGGAAGGTGAATCTGTGTTGATGACCAGCCCTGATATCTCGCCTCTATTTTCAACCTCACATTATTCACTGTCTTTGTTTCTCTCCATAAAGTGGAGCCACTCTCCTCTTTCCATGCAGCTCACAAGTAGGAGAGTAAAATTAGACCTTTTGTGAGCCTCTCTTTCATCCAGGGTCGCTTTCGTTCTGTTTAATACGTTGCTCTTTTGTCTTTTGTGTTGGTGTGATCAGTTAAGCAGCTGATTTTATACCCTGGTCTATATGTGGATACAGAGAATATACAAGTATCCACATGTGCAACAAGCCTTCCTCTTTTTCTAAATAGCCTCTGATCTTTAACTCTGTGTGAACAAAACTCAGCCTCACTGTTACATGATGTTATGGACCAGTAGGCCCTTCCATCTTGTTACATTTCAAACATTTTTTCCTTCAGTTATTGCACCTCTTCATTAGAGCCCGACCGATAATATCGGCCGATATTACGGTATCAAGTGACAATTGGTATCAGCTTATTTTATCGCAGACATGTGATGTTATTAGATTTATTCACCAGTTAAATATCATTTCATCTGAGTTTCATTGTATTAGCTAGCAGTTCCCTTTCACCAGCAGAGGGCGCTATATGGATTACAACAAGCATTATAACTCTCCACAGAGTGTCATGCGGTGATGCACGTGCAGTTACTTTCTTTTTTTCTTTACTTGGCTTTGTTATATTGTAAATCTTTTCTGCATGTGTTTGATGACTGCATTTGAGGGATCAACGTCATAAATGTGTTTATCTATATCCATCTATCTCTAAAGTTTCAACATAGCTAGAAGACAGATATCGGTGATTTATCGGAATCAGATTTTTTTCTCTTCCTAACATCAGTATCGGCTCCCAACATCCTGTATCGGGCCCTACTCCTCATCTGATTTTTGCTATATTTTATTTCATGAAAAAAAACACCCAAAATTGAGTTTTTACTGAACGTAGTTTGGCTGAAACTTACAGATTAAAAAAAGGACAAAACAATCACCGGGTAAGCCAGTTAGCCTCCCCCTCCAAGTCATTCTACATCGTAAAAAAGTAAAAGGTACAAAAACACATTAAATTTATTAACTGCGCAGGTCACAGTGATGCGTAATCACATCCCGTTAGTATAGCTGACATCAGTAGACTAGTTTAGTGAGATAAAGAAAAGGACAGCAGATCCTACAGAGGGTTAAGTGAACTGTACATTTTTAAAGCCAATCCCTTCACATAACAAAGTATAACCTTTTGTACTACAATAATAATAAATCAACTTCTAAACAAATAGCATGGATCTGTCTTCTGTATTTGTTTTCTTAAGGTCAAAGGCAGTGTCTGATGACAATGGACTCTACTGGTATATACTCATGTAAATGCCTTTTTTTAGTGTGAATTTGGGCTTTTTTAATTCGCCATAACGATGACTTAAATTGTCTTTACTCTCCCAGCGGACATCTCCAGGATGTGTGATGTGGACGTGTCCTCGGAGCCCAGCAGTCCCACCCTGTTGGGTGAGTCCTCAGACAAGTACTACCATGTGGACCGCTGGCAGAAGCTCCGCACAGCCGTCCGCAAGCTGGAGTTCTGGGAGAACTTTACAGCTGAGCTCATCGGGAGTGGCTTCTTCTCCAAAGTCTACAAGGTAATCCTTCTGCCCCCCCCCCCCCCTCCTCTTTGCCTTGTTGCCTGCCTACGTGTGAGCCGCCATAAAAGCTTGCTTTGTTTCAGTACTAATTGGGACATTCTCACCATTCCACGATTGGCCCACCAGCTTTTGAGACCATGGGGGCGCGACGTTCATCCCCAGCTGAGATCTTATATAACTCCTAATGTGACTGCGGTGCTATGGAGAGCGACAGGAGGAGCTGATTTACATACATTTAGGCTTTGTCCTGGATTAAATGAACTAGAAAGAGGCCACAGGACAGATGAGTGATTGAGGAAGTCAGAGTTTGTTGGTCCAGTTAGAGTGAGATTTGTGTCCTGATTTTGGATTCATGTTCAAATTGACGACATATGAAAACACAACTGCGATTAAACTCTTTGAAACCTTAAAAAATGTACAAAGTGCAGAGCTGCTAGAACTGCTTCTCCCATCTCTTGTTCCACTGACTTGCTTCTAATGGACACCGATGCCCTTCAGGTGATGCACAGCACCAACCGGAAGGTGATGGTGGTGAAGATCTACAAAAACGACGTGGACCAAGACAGCATTGTACGAGAGATCAGCCTGCTGCAGAAACTCTCCCACCCAAATATCGTCAGGTAACAGAACCTACATGTCCCAGGTCATGCCAAAAGATGTTTGGTTCATCTAACAGGTTCAGTTTCACTACAGCAAAAGAGTCTGACACGTCTGTGAAGTTTGTGCATTCTGGGAGTTGGTGTCTTTCATCCACATGAGCCAAAAAGACACTTTCTGCCTTTTCTCGGTCAAGAAGGCACCAACTTCAAAATGTATTTCTTAACTACATATATGACCCAATGTCAATACAGATTCATGTTTCAACCGGTGAAGTATCCTTTAAATTGTGCATGTAAAATGCTGCCTGCTGGAGGTTGCAACATAACCGTCAGCCTCGGTGCTGTGACTGCAGTCAGCGTATCTCAAAATGAGACCTCTGTGCTATTTAACACCGGCCCTGCCACCTACAGCTGTTATGTAACATGTGATGCCAGGCAGACGTCATGTTTGGCCAAGCAACCTTTTTTTAGTTGTTTAGCAAGGTCACACAGCAGTGAGGTTATCAGAGGGCAGCTTTTCAAATCAGGATGGAGCTTATACTACAGCAGATTGATGGAAGCAGTATACATACTGATAGTGCCTGATACACAATGACATGCTCACACTGCGAAGGCTAAAACCAAATACAAAGTGTGTGTGTACTTTGTGTTTTTTAAAGACATTTTATCCAGTACTCAATGCAGCACTGTGGCTCAATTTGAGCTTTTAAAGCTAACCGTGATGAGGTGTAAACCTTTGAGATCAATGCAAATAAAAAGGATGAAAATATGCAGCAGACAAGGGAAAAGTCTTGACGCCCCTCGGTTTGCCAGGCAAAAGGCAAACCAACAGGTGTTGCAGTGATGGAAGCGGGCAAGAGCGCTAACCACTGCACCACCATGCAACTCTTACTAAGAGCTATGAATCTAAATTCTACAATTCATCTATCAGATGCTTTTATCCAAAGTGACGAACATCAGAGAGTAAGAATGTTACAATTCACTTAGCAGATGCTTTTATCCAAAGCGACGTACAGAGAACAAGAACAACACAAGCAAGGATCTAGAGAGGAGGAAACAACGTCAGGAAGTGCAAACAAACAGCTTTAGCACCGTTTTTATAAGTATTTAAAGTTAATATATAATATACAACTACTTGAGTGCATAGGTGTTCATGAAAGAGCTGGGTCTTTAGCTTTTTCTTAAAGGTGCACAGGAAAGAGTTAGGTAGTTTGCTCCACCACCGGGGGGGCGACAGAGGAGAAGAGTGCGGCTAAATAAATGCGTTCTTCACAATAACACATAATTGATATGATTGGTAAAATCACCTAATAATGACACACATCAGTAAGAAGAACCCATTTTAAAAGATGTTTTCTCTCATTCTAGATATCTGGGAATCTGTGTCAAAGAAGACAAACTCTACCCGATCCTCGAGGTGAGGCCAACGCTAGATTGCATTAAATGCTCTTCAATCATTTTTTCTTTCAGGTTGTGAGTCATCATGGCTGTACGCCTCACAGGCTGTATGTGTTAATTGTAAAAAAAAAAATAAATAAAAAAAAAACAGATGACAGTGATATGAGTTGATAGTGATAATGAGTTGGTGAGCATGTGCAGAAAAGGGTCTCTTTTTTTAAGATTGAAATTGAATTGAATTTTTTTTTTAATTGGAGGGATAGCCCCTTGAGATGCACCATCTCGTTTTCAAGGGGGTCACTTACACAAAAAGTGTGTTTGTCTGGTGCATAATTTGTGTATTATCTTAGCTTAATGCTATATTTGTTGATACAGTGTAAATCCTGGTAAATATTGTCTGTTTTAGTACGTAAACGGTGGCTGTCTGGAGGAGCTGCTGGCCAGGAAAGACGTCCCCCTGTGCTGGAGAGAAAAAGTGGACCTGGCCTGTGATATAAGCAGAGGGATGATCTACCTGCACTACAAGAACATTTACCACAGAGACCTGAACTCCAAGGTAAGGACCCTCACTCTCTGCCTTTCACTAATGTGCCAGACAAGTTTCCCTTCAGGGATCAGTCAAGATTCAGTCAAGATGTCATCAGCTGCTTTCACAGCAACCACCACTGAGCCATCACAGGGGATACACCATGCTACCAGTTCAATATGGGCGCACTCACACACAAAATTGCAGCAGATGAGAGAGCGGGGGAGAGAGAGAGAGAGTACAGGACCTCACTGAGCGCACAGTTTGAAACTGTGCCTGAGCCCTCGGCGGCTCCGTGCAATAAAACAAAACTACAGTTTAAAATCTCCCTCTCGATTCCTGCAGAGAGATAAGACACAGAAAAACCAAGAGAGCAGAATCATATCAGCTTCAGAGAGAGAAAGAGAGGGAGAAGGTCCACTGTCTGTCTTGTAAATGCAACGATCGAGGTGCCTTGCTCCTATCAAAACTGAAGCTTCTCATGGCTTTGTTTTAATAAGCGAGTGGAACTTTTCAAATCACGAGACGCAGTCCTTGTGTTTGTGTCTGCGCCTTTGTGGATAAGATGAGCAGATTAAAGTTGCAAAAACTAAATTAATTTAGAGGGAAAAAAAACAGATTTGATATAAATACAAACCTAATATTAAAATATACCCGAAGATAAGAGTTCAGAAATGCAGATCATCATTCAAATATCTTTAAGTTATGCGTGTGTGTGTGTGTGTGTGTGTGTGTGTGTGTGTGTGTGTGTGTGTGTGTGTGTGTGTGTGTGTGTGTGTGCGTGCGTGCGTGCGTGCGTGCGTGCGTGCGTGCGTGCGTGGTTGCCAGGCTTCACAGAAAAATCAGCCACTAATGCAAAGAAACAAGGCAACATGACACTCGCTCCATTGTTGTGTTAATAGATGGTTGCTCACTAGGTGCTGCCGTCTCACACATAAGTTGCTGAATCTTTCATGCACCCTGGATTTGTGTGTGAATGGGGCCCCTTTCTCTCTCTGCACCCAAACCCTCTCACCACGCACGTCACCCTGAGGCCACTCATTTGGCCTCTTTCATCCGTTCACTTTATTCCCACAGCAGCCAAAGTGGATTTACGTCACTCTCGGGCTTCAATGCTTAAGGTTGATCACTCACAAAGATTGGATGGGTGGGTTTTATTGATTTGGAGAAACTGTTAAAGCTTTACTTGACATGTTTTAGTAGTTAGTTAAATGTATTTATCCAAGATATCTTCTTTAGATGAAGAGTCATTTAACGAAACACAAGTCAACCAAACAAACAACCATATCGCACACAAACACCGCAAAGTTAAATAATATAAGATTAAAAAAAATCTTCAAAAAGAGGCTTTTAGAGCGCTGGTAGCATAGTTACCATGAACAGAAGCTGGAGTCTTCCAAGTGGGAGGCCCAGGTTCAAATCCAACCTGTGGCTCCTGTCCCACATGTCATTCCCCACTCTCTCTCTCCTCATTTCCGGCCCATTTCCACTGTCCATGCCTCTAAAATAAAGGCATAAAAAAGAGGCTTTTAACACTTTTAGGGCCGTGCAATCGGCACATAGAAGAAGTCTGTATTTATTATGATAAATTATTTTCTGTAAACAAGCAATGCTTTCTCACACAGCATGCATAAATGTTAAATATTGGATGTAAGCCGGGGAATATTGGCCAACCATGCTTTCACACATTTTTGATGCATTTCGATGAAGCTTAAATGAGCAGTATGTAACTCTGACACCCAGAGTTTAAAATGAGTACTGCAGTCCAGATTCAAACATTGAAGAGAGCTGTTTCCCCCCCACCCCCTCCTCTAGAGTCGTTGCTCACGCAGGTCACCATGTGGTGGACTCTGAAGCTTCAGTGTTTATCCAGCTCTGTATGGGTCTGTAAACCTTTCTGTGTTCTAACCTCTCTCCATTTTTCAAAAACATCTCCAATATTGATCCTAGTTTGATCACGTTTCTGCTCGTGGAGCTTATTAGAAACATGCAGAGGCTTTTTAGGTCGAGTACAATCACTTCTATCTGAACCACTTCTCTTGCTGCTTCCATCGCTGCAACACCTGTTGGTTTGACCTGATAACTGACCAAAACGGCCGTGTGGGGGTGCCTTTAAACCGCCTACCTTCTCTGGTCCAAACAAATCCAGAGCATTCAGGAGCAGAATCTAAAGTTAGAAGGAGGACATACTGGCTGCTGCATTGTTGTCAGAGAAGACAGCACTTCAACATAGCATGTTTCCTTAATGTCTGATCATATAGTAAGATCACTTTATCATTTATTCAGTAGATATCTTATAAATTGGTCCTTTAAGGAGTTGAGTTGAGGCTATAGACCAGACAAATATTATATATGCGTACATGACTGGTTTGTTTTTAACCAATGTTTGAGTTCTGTTTTTAAGTTTCAGTAGTTGTCACAGTCCCTGATATGTGCTGGTAATTTGTTCCAGGAATGTGTGCCTCTAACAGACACCACTTTCCCTCTAAATTCAGTTCTACTTCTCGGTACATGTTCTTCTCAGGTTTTCTGGTACAATCAATTACTTCTACTGCTCACCCAGTTAAGTGGCTGAAGCCTCTGATGACAACATTTACAGTCGTCCAAAAGGCAAATGGCATTCCAGAGCCCGCCTGAACAAACGCTGCCTTTGTGAATACGCTTCAGTAACCCTGCAAGTTGACTTGTTGCAGAGTTTAAGCTCCTGGAAAAGTTGAGGCCCCTTTTAATTAGTGCTTACAAGCTGCTTTTTTTTCTCCTTCTCAGTTCTCACTAATGTGCTCCATTTTTTTTTTTTGTTTCCCAAACTGTTGCTTTCCTTGGCAGAGAGGGCCAGGGCTAAATTTAGAGGTCTGGGACTGAAGCCCTGTCCCCGGAGAGCCTCTTAATGACAGGCTACACTGGATGGGAAAAGGCTTCTGGTGCAATGGCAGCCAGATGCTGATACATCACTTCCTCAAACACACACACACACACACACACACACACACACACACACACACACACACACACACACACACACACTACAAACTACATTTACATGCATGCAAAAACTCACATTTGTATTGTCTGGATTTTCTATCAGACACTTTTATTAGGTGCAGTCACCAACACACAAACAGAGTGTGCACACATTCATCAACATGGCACATATGAATTGCACACAAGAACCCTAAAACGCACTCGTGGCCGCCCACTGTTGTTATGTAACTGAAGCCCTCCCACAGTCGGCCTCTCATCACACCTCCAGCTCTGAGCCTGTAAAATCTATGAACCATGATGGATTTTCTTTTCCACACAGATCACAGACTATTATTAGAAAATCAGTTTACAGTTAGCCCGTCAGAAGCCACACAGGGTGCCACACCGAGTCTTTGTTGTGTACCAAGTCCCTTCAAAAGGGGGTCCCTGTGAATTATTTAGTGCAGTGGAAAGGTCCTGATAACAGATCCTATTGAGTCCACTGATAAGTCGAGTCTAAAGAGAGCCTGTCTGTCTGAGAGCTGGATGTCAAGCTTATTGATGAAAGAGTATTTTAAAATCAAGACTTTAAAAAATAAATACAAGTGGACATAGGAACTGTTGCTATAGCCTGTGTTTGCAGATATCAAACCCAACACCGCCCTCTGCTGGCAAAAGAAGAACACTGCAGTTGAATTACATGCGTTTGTCAGGCTAGAAGACAAAACTCTTTGTCAAAACAAAGCAGATAAACAGTAAACAGTGAAATTAAATACAAAAATAGAAACACAACACAATCATCTTTTTTTTGTTCTTTCAGTCACCAAGCAGACTGAGTTACGGAGCCCCTAAAGTCCTCAAAACTTATTTCAGGGGCTCCGTACAGAGCAGTACAGAAAGAGGGGGGACTTCTCACATGGGGGAGGCTGTGGCTCAGTGGTAGAGTCAGTCGTCTCTAAACTGGAAGGTCAGGGCTCGATCCCCAGCTCCTGCAGCAACATGTCCGATGTGTCCTTGAGCAAGACACTTAACCCCAAGTTGCTCCCGCTGCTTCGTCAGCAGCGTGTGAATGTGTATGAATAGATTACTTCTGATGGTCACTTCACACAGCAGCCTCTACCATCAGTGTGTGAATGTGTAGGTGTGACCTTTGCGCAGTCAGAAGACGAGAAAAGTGCTATACAAGTTCAAGTTCATTTACCATCTTGACTCTTGATCTTGATATTTATGTGTTTGTGTGTATGTATGGGTGTATGAAGGGCCTACTGTATGTATAATGTAAGCTCCACTTTATGTACCATTACAGTTAACTGCACAGATTTTACTGTACAAAACATGATTCTAGTTTGTTTTAGTAGTTGGTATTGCTCTTGAGGTCAATGCCCTAAATGTGCCTTCTGATTTAAGGTTGTTTTACAAAACAACAGATGGATGGATGGATGGATACATAGATAGATGGGTGGATGGATAGATAGGTAGATAGATAGATTCTACAATTCACTTAGCAGACGCTTTTATCCAAAGCGACGTACATCAGAGAAGATAGATAGATAGACTTTTCACAGTGTGTATCACTCGGCCAGGTGTTCTGAATACTGTAGGTTAACATTACAGCAGACAGAGTTTATTATGATTGGTCAGCTGATGCCTCTGAATCACAAAACACACTTTTATTGAACTCACTGCATTATATATCAAAGCATTGTACATAAAACCAGATCTGTGGTTTCCATGGACACAAACAAAGTCACGAGACTGCCGGAGAAAGTTTGGGTTGCTTGGCAACAGGTCAGTTTCAGTTTCAAGATGTGGAACTAATTAGTTGAAATGGTGGCGCAAAACACAACAATCTGTTTTCTTCCATATGGTGGTGGTAGAACTGCTCGAGGTGGAGATGTTGTACTGGATGTAAGCACTGCTGTGATCACCTTCAGCTAACGGCCTTAGACTGACAGGACTGACCCATGCTTGTGTACCCTGTTACTAACCTTGTTGGTGCTCTTTCCAGAACTGTCTGATCAGAGTGACGCCTCGGGGTCGGGAGGCCCTGGTGACTGATTTCGGCCTGGCCAGGGAGGTGGTAGAGCTGCCGGTCAAAGACCCTGCCAGGAAGCTGTCACTGGTGGGCTCAGCCTTTTGGATGGCCCCCGAGATGCTCCGAGGAGAGCCGTACGACCGCAAGGTACCAAAGTCCTGCTGTTCTTTAGAGATTCTCTTTAAGTTAGGTTGTTACAATTAGGATTACTTTTAGGATGGTGTTGATACAGTAGGCTTTTACTGAGAGAGAGAGACTGTAGACTGACTCATGCAGAATCACACAGCTGTTTTCAGATGCAGCAATCACTTTAGCTTCCATAATCACTGCTCCTCCTGGTGGACAGATTAACTTTCCAAGTGACACTTTCATCGACTAAATCACCATGGGGGATCTCATTATAGTCAAGTCCCCCCATGGAAATTGTGGACATTTTTGGTGGCTTCATCTGTGTGAACAGTTTAAAACCACCGGTAAAATGAAACCTGTACATATCAGAGTAGACCTCCAGCTGCTCAGTAGGAGTTATGTTGCATGGTACAGCAGTGTCTGAAAGGAGGTTAGGTTAGGAGGTGCAGGTTTTAAATGAGTCAGTGTAAACTTGAAGGTGCCATTTTGCTGATATATTGCTGATGCTGATGAGTAAAGATAAGCATTAAAGTGTCCAATTAGAGGCTGTCTCTTTAAGAAAGGTGTGCAGCTGAAAAAGGAAAATGTTGTACACTCGTATGGCCAGGGGGACAAAAGAGTTAATAATAATAATTTATCCTTTATTAATCCCGCGAGGGGAAATCCAGTTTTACACTCTGTCTAATGAACATGCTACACACACATAGGCCGAAATACACACACATGCACAAACAGGATCCTATGGACATTAATGGAGAGGTCTCAGAGTGAGGGGGCTGACCACAGAGAGCGCTCCAGAGCAGTTTTGGGGTTCGGTGCCTTGCTCAAGGGCACCTCGGCAGTGCTCAGGAAGTGGACTGGCCGCTACTGCCGCCCTAATGTTTGTTATAAACATAAATGATGATGTCATATCTTTCTTGTTCCAGGTGGATGTTTTCTCCTTCGGCATTGTGCTCTGTGAAATCTTGGCCAGGATCCCAGCCGACCCGGAGATACTTCCCCGAACACAGGTAGAGCTCGGAGGAAACATATGATCTCAGCAGCCAAAGGGAGAACAATCATAAACATGCACACACACCCTTGTTGTTGATGTCGCACCACTGGTTGGAAAAGTTTTCATCAATCGTTTCAAACAGTAAAAATACAAAGCAGTTAGTTGTTACATTTGAAAAGCTGAGATCAGTCAGGTTGAGATAGGATTTCCAGCATGGCGACAGTTATCGATGGGCTTCGTCCCCCGCAGTAAAGAACTTAAAAATATAGACTTTTTGTAAGTAGTAAGTAAAGCTACTCAATCATCCCTTCTGGGCCTCCATAGATGTGTGGTGGTGACTGTTTCTGCAGAGACTCTTTCCTTCTTCCTTGATGTTTCTGGGAGGGGAGTGGGTGTGTTTCCCCCCCCCCAGCCAAAGACAGCATGGGAGTGAGTTTGAGAGTGGATAAAATTCAGCGACTGTAGACGCCATTTGAAATAGCGAGTATAACGCATTAAAAGAGAAAATATAGACGCAAAATGGCAAGCAGCTAAAGGTGGTTTCAAAACAACAATGAACTTTAGGGATGGCTTTCACCCACGGACGCAGAGTTGGCCAGCTTTCTGTTGGATAATTAGCTTATGCTAGCGTGCTAAATTATCGGCTTTTCCATTACAAACGAATGTGATATTCTCAGGTAGCTTGCAGTGTAGGTACAAGCAGTAAACGTACATGCAAAGTCCTGCAGTGAGTGTGCGCTTCAGCGGGCGATGAGTCCAGGAGGAGGGGCTCAGTTTGAATGTTATGTTTATAAGCTGGAACGAACATTTCTACTGACTCTACCTTTATGCACAGCAATCCTGTAAAAAAAAAGTTGGTAAATTAAACTTCACATAAAAGAATCAATCCAAAGTGTCACCAGATCTCTTGAAACCCAAATGATTTGATTAAAGATACAACACGATGGTGCGCCAGTAGCCAAGCGGTTAGTGCACGCCCCATGTGCAGAGGTGTACTCCTCAAAGCGGACGACCCGGGTTCAAATCTGACCTGTGGCTTCTTTCCCACATGTCATTCCCCAGTCTCTCTCTCCCCTCGATTTCCACCTCTTTCCACTGTTCTACCTCTGCAAATAAGCCCAAAAATAAACCTTTAAAAAAAAAAAAACGATACCATAAAATAGACTTTATTGTCCTAGCGGGACATTTGCTTTGGACTTCACCGTGTTCTTACACAGTTACAAAATAGTAAACTCATACATCAGTGAAACATGTCCATTGACATCATCATAAAACTAGATTTCAGGACATTGAAATGTTGACATATGAATATAGAATGATCTTCCCCATCCTCAGGGGAAGTGAATAACAGTGTATTTGATGTTTGTATGTTCTCTTATGATCGTATCCCAAGCTGTGAAAGAGACCCAAACGTCCATTGTTCCAGTACGAGGATGTGTTGAGAATTCTGTGTAGGGAAAATGTGAACAATGTTTCATTTCTTTCAGGACTATGGGCTGGATGTGGACGCTTTCAGGGAGCTGGTGACGGGTTGTCCTCAGAGTCTCCTGGAGCTGGCAGCGAGCTGCTGCATGGTAAGCAGAAAGACGAGTTTACATAGAAAGAAAACAGATCTAAAAAAAGTGACCGCATGCTCTCGTTTTGTTGAATGAAACGGATTTTCTAAATGTTTGAAAACATGAAAAAAAAACTGACTTGACCTGAAGTCATCTATCATCTATTTGAAGGTAGTTTAATGGATGTATTCGGATGCTTTTTAATTGGTTGCTACAACTGAAATGCAGTGTAGTGTCCTGGGAAACTTTTTTACAGTCTGATTTCTTTTGCAACCAGTGGAGGTGCCCCCTGCTGGCAATTCAATGCAATTCAATTTAAAAAACTTTATTGTTTACCAGGGGGCAATTCAAAGCCACAAAGAGCAGTAGTATAAAAACAAAAATAATGAACAGCAAAGGTAAGGCAAGGTAGACAAAAAAAGTCTAAAAATATCAAATAAAATACAAAATAGATAAAGTAAAGAAATATGTTTACAGTGATTAGACTAACACCTGGAGCCGTATTTAAGCAGAGCTATGTGCAGTGGATGGATACTGAGTGTGTAAAGTGATAATAACACAATGAAGAACAATACGTAATAAACAGGAAATAAGAAAGAATGCAGATTTAGTCACTTGCATTGGATTCTCTTTTTGAAACCCAGTTCAGTCTCACACCTCACGTTTGTATCGTTTAAACATTTCATAGTTTGTGTTTGGCGTCTAGGCTACGACCTCATCACTCCTCACAGTTTTCATTGACATGCTGAAATTTGAGGAGTGACGGGATGACATATTAAACCTTTCCTACGCTACAGAGTCACGTTCTTCTCCTCCACTCTTAGGTGGAGTCCTTCAGACGGCCCGCGTTCACAGAGCTGCTCGACGAAATGGGAGAAGTCGCAGAGAGTCTGGAGCTGGAGCCGACATCTGACGTGAATGACGGCTGAGTCGTCGGTCTGGGGGGGGTCTATCCTTTTTTCAGGACCAGAGTGGTTGGATGGTTTCTTACGGTCAGGACAGGAAGGTGGACCAAACATTAACAGGAAAAAAAAAAACCCACTGCATACACACGCACTGGCTGAACTCGTTCAGACACACTAGAAGTGTTTTTGGGTAGAGGAACCACTCCTGACTTCTTACAGGACATTGTGATGGATACAGCTGTGTACAGATCAACACTCGTAGTGGATACACAGTGTGATCCTGTTTCGGCTGAACGTTGACCTTTCATGAACGTCTTACTTGACTAAAAGGTCTTATCCTCTCTCTCTCTCTCTCTCTCTCTCTCTCTCTCTCTCTCTCTCTCTCTCTCTCTCTCTCTCTCTCTCTCTCTCTCTCTCTCTCCCTCCATTTCCTCGGCTCTCTGTGAGCTGTTTGTAACGACGCAGATGCTCGAGTCTGTCTATGTCTTTAACGCTTCTTCTGTCAGCTCACCTGCCCCCCTTTTGACTCATGCAGGCGTGGAAGTACCAACAGGAAGCTGCAGAATAATCTGCTTTGTACTGTAATTCAAGAAAACAGAACACAAAACAGCTGATTTCTTTCAAATGTGACGGGACAGAAAGAAGAGCAGCCAATGACACAAACACATAGAAAGGCCCCGGTCTCCACCTAGCGTTCGCAGCAGAAAGCGGCCGCTTAAAGAGAAAGCACGGCCCCCAGCGTCTTTACTATTTACACTTTTTTGTGTGGCCGCTCCGAGCGCTTCAAGTTTAAAATCTTTCAACTTTTCAAAAAGGCGCTGTTGACGTCACTGGCACTCTATACCAAATGTATGATATTCCCTGTAGCTTTGCCGCCTACAGATCGAGTCTTGTACCCGTATCCTCTTTGCTCCGTGTCTGATCGGGTAAAACAACGATCTAAAATATAAAACATTCAGTAAAAAGTAACAGAGCAGTGTCGGTCAAACACGGGACGCACAAGCAGCCAGCGCTTTTCTGCCCCCGGAAAAAAACTCTAGGTGAACGCGGTGCCTAATTCATGTTAAATCAGGAGCTGAGGACATTTAAAGCTTGACTGAAAGGTCAAACATGCCGAGGTCCAAAACAGTTTGCACATTTCAAATCCACACTTCAGATGTATTCAGCGTTGATCTCATCGTGAGCTCTTTGAAACAGAGAACATATCTGTTTTTCATTGAACAAAGACTTTGAGCCTTAAGCCTTCATTTGGCAGAATGACTTTTTTACATTTCTGACTAAACTTGTAAATTTTGATGAGAACTTATTCATGAATTGATTTAGTAATATACACTTTTTGATTTCCTCATCTCTTTTTAGCTTTGTCATATTTCACCCTTACTGCCCATAGTTGATTGATTTACTCTAAGGTGAAAATGTGCTTGTACATTTTGAAGCTTTCCTCTTTTGCTCACAGAAAGGGCGCGGGGCGGGATTGGGGGTCTCTGTCAGGGCTTTTTTTTTTCTTTGTTTCTGGTTTTTGTTGTAAATGATTTTTCAGGCAGCTATGATGTCAAATCAACTCCCACAAAAAGACACATTTAGTTTAAACGTTGTTTTATGACAGAAACACTGAAGTTGGTTCACAGACTTTACAGATACAGGTTTCGTTTTCCCTGCACATACCTTGGAGAATTCAACCATTGGAGAATATTAAACACAGACAACACACACGAAACAAAGCTTGTAAAGTGTATTTCATTGGTATGCAGGATGTTTCTTCTGTCTCTGAGTGACTGTATATACATTAATTATCTGAAGCTACTGTTTTTCACGTACCCTAATGAAACCTTTTTTCTTCTTTTCAAAAAATAAATTTGAAGTCTTATTGTCACATTAAGGTTCTTGTTCAATTTATTTTGTGACTCTTTTTTATTCAAATCAAAGTTTTATAAAAGCCAGCTCCTTCAGTAAATTCTCCCTTTAACCCCCCCTAACTCATGGCTGAGGAATCAAACACAATACAGGTTGAAGAATAAGTGAGCACATCGGTTAGCTCATTCATTCTCAAACTGTGGTACCAGTTCCACAGGTGGTATGCGTGGTATGCTTGTGGTAAAGAAAAGTGTGGCAGATTCGTCGAGCAGCACAGCAGAAACCGAAGTCAACTACAGTGAACTCAGCACAAGTGCAAGAGGCGACGTGCGCCTGCTAGCGGCACACGATGCTAAATAGTAAGAAAATATGACTGGAGTCACATCCGGTTTGGATTCTTTTGGAGTGGCACAAAGAATGGGCCCAGGCCACAGTGCGTGGTATGCAGCCAATAATAAATCAAATGCATATCAGGAATAAAATGGCCTCCTGTGTAAACTGTATAGTTAAATAACCATGCTCTACTGTATTTCAATGTTGGCCATAATGGTGGAACTTTGAGAGCCAAAAATGTTCTGTGGTGGTACTCATTGTCAAAAGTTTGAGAGCCACTGGGTTAGCTTATTGCTTTTCCCTTTTTCCCTTCCCTGAAGTGATTGTGTTGAATACAATTTCAAGTCAATCTGTATAATATAAGTTGATAATATACCATGTGGCAACCCCCGGGATCTAAAAATGAAGGCAATGTGGAAGTGCAAAAAACTGCAGTTCCTCCAGTGTCCACTTGAGGCTGGCTCCAAGCCACAGCAGTCACATACACACCCATATAAAAATGTACATGAATACAGTCTAGTACAAAAAACTATTTTGGTGTGAACAGCTCAAGTCTTTAAAGACACACACTGTACGGAGGTGATTTTTTTAATTTATAACTCATATATTTTGGTTTTGTGAAGGACAAGATTTATTCATTATAAGGGGCGTGGCTGATCAGACTTCAGTAACCAATGTGTGACGTCACTGAGACTTTGTCCATATACAGTATGCACAGTATATGGAATATACCAGTTAGCCCCACTGGCTTAAAAGGCATCCAAGTTACCTCTGGTTGTACCTTGCGAGTCATCCAGCCTTGTCCATTGGATCCCTCAACGTGAGCTTTTAATCGATTAACAAATTACATAAACATTCAGATTCAGAACTTACAAATATTAGGCCTAGTCTACACGTAGGCGGGTATTTTTGGGTACATCTGCCATTACACTAATCTCATGTAAACTCAAGTGACAGCATCGCACAATGACAGTAAACGGAGGAAAACCTGCGCACAGCGTGACGTTACAAGCCCAAAATGCAGTTTTTCCCGTCCACACATAAACACCTTAAATGGAGTTTTGGAAAATCTTCACCCTGGAAGGAGTTTTCCAAAAGTTGTGTTTTCACTGACCTAAAACAGCGTAAGGCCAAAATGTAAAGAATAACCTTTTTTTTTTTTTTAAATACCCACCTACATGTGGACTAGGCTTTAGACTCAATGCTGTTCACATATTTACCTACAATGTCTTCTTTAAACTTTTTAAGTTTCATTTTTTAATTGGATTTACCAAACATCCAAGCTGCTCCGTCTGCTTCCCTGAGCACTTCGACCTTTGAAGAATCCGCTCATCAAACGTGTTTGAAGCAAAGATAAATATGATAAAGAGTGTGCAAAGATAATAGAAGTATTTCTAATTAAAGCTCTAAAGCGCAGCAGCTCTTTGTGCCTCCAATAAACACCTAGTTGTTCAGATTTGCGTCTGCCTTTCAAGACCGTCCAGCCGCCCACATTTTGTCCACACACACACACAGCCAATTAGAAGCCTGCTTTGTGTGGTTTAAGAGCCTGTCTGACATAAAGGCTCCACCAAAACACATCAAAAGATCATAAAAGATTCAACGGCCTCCACATCCCACAGTATGAGAATATCAAGAATAGAGATGATGAGGATGAATAATGCAGATGCTAATCTTTTGTTTATGGATCTGTTTCATCTCAAAAGAAGGATGGAGACTCTTCTACTGCTCTTTAGCTGTTTCAATTCTCCACTCATTTAGTAAAGGGGAACTTTCACCAGTCCTTCAGAAGACATTTTGGCCAAGTTTCATTTCATTATGGTAAATGTAATGGTTAATCGTAAAATTACTTTTCTAGTCTTCTGACTTCTAGATTATCCTGTGGTGTGAGGTGTGTTAAGAGTGATTTTAACCTCCCCGATCTGCTCGGAAGAAGATCGAGGCGGCCCCAGAATTGAAATCCTAAATATGAAACGTGTTCAATATTTACGATCAAAAATCCTGTTTCATGGAGAGAACACCGAGGACGGCCGAGCACAGACTCTGTGGATTGTCACGTGTCACATGGAAGGATGCAAGCTGACTGAAGCAGGAAACACAACAAACTTAACCATGGCGATGACAGCAACGCGAAGCACCCAGCTAGCTCCATGCAGGAAAGCAACAGTGCTGATGAAAACTTAATTGGTAAGTTGTTTCATCATTATTTGAGATTACACTTAGATGCTGGTCTTTTGTTTGTGGGTGCATGTGTTGTAGACCGCTGTGTCTGCTTGGTTATCGTACTGTATGAACGGCAGGCCATTGCTTGCACACAGTTTACAACGTTTGTTGTCGTGCGTGGGTTGATAATGTGTGGTTTTATTGTATTGTCTATTTGGCTGTGTAGTTGGATGAGCGTCCAACTTCACTGAATGTCAAACTGTAGTTGCCTTCTATCTTTGGTTTCCCATCCGGCTAATTAAGTCTGCTTTACTTGTTTAATTGGTGGAATATGCGAACAGACATATCAGCACTTGTTCTGCTTAAATATCAGCAGGTCACTCACTGATAAGTCCCTGTCACTGTAATAGCACCCTTTGTAATCTGCAGCTGCATTTCTCTTCGTCCCGCCCCGTCTTGTATCTCCATACAGCCGATACTATACCATAAATGCTATACTATATTACTATATAGGCTACAACATATGCTATATAGCCTATAGACAGTTTAAGGGCCCACTATTGGTCCCCGCCCCCTCTGTAATGAGCCATAGGCTCCGCGCCTGGTGAGCTCCCTCATATTTCCTAAATCGTTGGAGATTTTTATAATCCAGGCATTATAGTCCCTCTCACTAGTGATGCATGGAGCGATACAAGGGAACGAAGCCGAGGAGAGAGGGAATAACAAATAAGACACCCTTGAGCACCAGCATGAAACCAAAACAACTTGCGCTGCATTTTTGTGTTAGCATGCTAATGTTAGCGATCTTTATTATGCCCGTATCTTCACACTGCATTTAAATTTACCTGAAATGAGCGTGATCTAGAAATACTTAGGTGACATTCAAATAAGCAGTGATTACAGTATGTTATTCTTCTTTTCTCTAGTCCCTCAATTAAACAACTTTTATACACGAGGGGATGAGCTGGCCGTCCTGGCGATGTAAACAAACTAAAGATAGGACTCAGAAAACTCGGAAAGCATCACAGACAGTGGGACTCGGGTGTTACACCCATTGTAGACAGTCATGACTGACAGAGTTATTTTCAGAGGATATACTTGATTTCTGCTACATTTGAGTGTGAAAAATATAAAGCCTTTAAATGGACATGAGGTAAGAAAAACCAGGTGTGACAAACTAGATAGGTGAAGCTGATGAGACCAATCGAACTGGAGGCAAAACACACAAGGACAGGAGGTAAAACTAGATATGAAACACTGGGGAAGGAAACAACAAAATAAAACAGGAAGCTATATCAGATCAATAAAAGTATAAAACTAAACCAGAAACGTATAACATACTTAGCTTGCCCACATTATATGAGTCTTATCCTGTCTTTTGTTTTTGCAGGTGAAAATGCCTGCATTATTTGTACTGCTTTCAAAGGTTGGACTACTAAAATTTTCCCCGCTGGAATATAACCCTAAACACATCTCACTATCCAGCAGCCGGTCAATTGAATCCATCCAAACACTGTTCTAAAGAATACACATTTGTTCTTTCTCACAAGACCTCTGAGGTCCCAACTATAACAAATGTTGAATTTGTCATGATTCACAAAATTATGAAGCAGTAAAAATGACTTTAAATAAATGTATGTTTTAGTTCTTATGCAACACAGAATATATATCACCAACAGAAACAAGCAGAGACTCCAATGTAAAACAAGTTCATCATCACGTTGTCTGTGCTGCTGCTGACGTTGCAGTCTATCCATCAGGTGGCAGTGTTTGCTCAAACTAAACTGTCTCTCACCTCCTGCATCTCTCGTTCTGCTGTCCTCGGAGTCTGTGGGGGAAACATGTCAGTGTGATTATGTTGTCAGCAGCACACTTTTAACACAAGTGTTAAAAACATACTGTGACAGAAAGAAACTGTGGTAACTGTTCGGTCAGTGCAATCCAACGAGAACACTTCAGTCAATAATGGTGCTATGCAGGAGCAAGGCTGCCCACAAGGCGAGGGAGGGGGGAACGCTTTCAAGGGGACTGGCTGCATGGGGGGGCCCTTAGAGGTGAGCAAAAACATACTCCATCCTTATTTTAATCAACAAATAAATTTCATTCTAAAGGAATAAAATACACAGTTTATTCTTCGTTGCGTCAGTAAAATAAAGTCTGTTTTAAAGTGTAATCTTCTTTTTTCCTGTGTTGTTAGTGTCATAGAACTGTTCAGCCAGTAATGTCAGACTGATTTAGCCAAACCAGCACTGGCAAAAAGAAAGAAAAGAGAATGGATGCCAGAGAAGAAAAGGAGGGAACGGGCTACGGCATTTGTCCCCAACAATAACCTTTTACTTTTTTCAGCTTTTTGTCAGCTCCACAAGCTGATTGGAGCCAGACGGAGGAGACCAATGTTAACCAGGAGGCTAGCGCTAACGCCACTTATCCAACTAACATGCAATGATAATTTAAGATCTAAGGAGGGCCCATTCTCTGGGACTTACAGGGGCCCGAACTATTCCTGTGGGCAGGCCCGCCCAGGAGTAAGGTCCTGTTGTCGCCAAGCGGCAACCTCCAGAGTTGAAAAATGAAGCCAATGTGGAAGTGCAAAACTCTGCAGTTCATCGAGGGTCCGCTTGAGGCTGACTGCAGGAACACCAGAAGTCACAAACTATTTTTACAGCAGGAATTATGTTTCTTCTTTTCTGTGTTACTGTTAAGTCCATAGGAGAAAAATTAGTCTTGATGTTGTGAACATGATGTAAAATGTAATCATGTGAAGTCAGTGTTGAAGTCAAGATATTTCTCCAAAAGTACAGGTATTTATGATTCAATCTTTGGGGTCAACCAGTCACTTCTCAACTCAGAGTCAAGCAGGACAGCGTAGTGCTGGGCGATAAACCAATTTATTCATTTTTAATTCAAATTTATGGTTTTGGACAATTTAAAAAAATGAAAATCGATTTTCACTTTAACATGGACGGTAAACAACCTCAGCTGCTTCTCTGGGCTCCTGTAGTCCACAGTAACACCCCCTCCCCCGGAAAGTTGTCTCTCAAACTAGTGAGGGAAAACGTCAACATGGCTGCATGCGCTAATAACAGTGACACACACACACACACACACACACACACAGTAGTACTACTTCAATGATCCAGGCAATTTTACATTTACGCACATTCCCCAGCAGAAAGCTTGGGCTTAGCTGTCAACATTAGTTGCCGCCCCTGCCGGGTAGGCCTTCCTCAAAATCCCACCCAAAGCTCTGATTCAGACACTTCAAGAAGCAAACGTTCCCAGACTGTTTTACAGTATTTTTTTGGTTTGAGGTAATACAGACGGTATTCTTATTAGTTTGTTGACTTTGCACAGAGATCTTTGTAGTTCGGACGCAAACCAGCTGAGCTGATAAGACACGTTTCACTGATACAACGTGATGCATCTTAAATACATTCAGGCTGACTATGTGACTGCTGAAGAGACAATACGACAATTGCTGAAAATACTGGATCCCCACGGAGTGCAACTGAGGCGCGGGTGTTGTGCCGAGAAACGAAAGCACCTCGTAATTCAGAGTGAATTATCGTGTTAAGTTAGAAAAACCTTTTATCATGTGGATGCAACACGCGTCTGTACTCTTGAGCTCTATGAAACCTTTTAACATCTTTCTGCTCTTTTGTTTTATATTCAAAACTTTCTCAATATGTTTCAGGAGGCAGGGATTCAATACAAAAGTGAAAGAATTATAGTTGTCTTCAGTGACACCACAACCAACTTCCTGCTGATGAATAGATGTCTTTGTGAAAGTGTGTGTGTGTGTGGAGTCAGGGCTGTGCTCCAAAAGTCGATAAGGCAATATATAGCGTCATGTGCTCCTACAAATCTAAAATAGATGAATGCAGATGTTACAGAATCGATGTGGCTGCAAAGCTGTGATGACAGTTTGGAAAGACAGTTGGCCTATGGTGCAGTTCACAATAACAACATAGCCAAAGCTCTGGGATTCAAATATTTGAATGTATTTCTAGAATCTCTGAGGTCTTGTATAGAAGTGTTTTAAATCGTAGGATCCTTAATATGCCTCAAGAATAAAGAACAGCTGTTGTAGTGAATCCTGTGTAGGACATGGTGATTATCCAAAATCAATGTATATCACAATATGTATCGCATGGCCTCTGTATTATGGTACTCATCGTATCGTGGGGTTGTGGGAAATGTGTGTGTGTGTCTTCACTTTGATTGTAAGACACAAGCACAACCCAGATTTAGCCTCCATGACGTCTGTCCTGGTTATTACCGAATAGATACTCTGCTTTTTGTCCAAGCTGGGTGCTTGTGCTGGTAAGTATGAAAAAAGCAAATAGCTTTCTGTGTGTGTGTGTGTGTGTGTGTGTGTGTGTGTGTGTGTGTGTGTGTGTGTGTGTGTGTGTGTGTGTGTGTGTAGGTAAAGGTGCGTATCCACGGCCTCCTTGACACTCAGATTTGAGTGTGATGAGCCCACACCTGGCGGGATAATGAGTTCCTGGACTTTGTGAGAAAGACTTTAAATCTCTTCTGTGTCTCACTGAAGAATGATTCCACAGTATGAACAAAGATTATGAGAGCCTCTGTGTGTATGTTCTGTGTACATGTGATTTGTGTGTGTGTGTGTGTGTGTGTCTGTGTGTATGTGTACCATTCTGAGTGAGTACAGTTTGTTCTGTCTGCACCCGGCTGTGTGTGTGTGTCTATCTGTGCATGCCTGTGTGTGAGTACATGTCTGTGAAAGACTTAATTTATGTGCCTGAGTGCTCACTTCTCTGCACTAGCGGTTAATGTGTGTGCGTTTAAGTGTGTAAATGTGCGACATAAGTGCTTGGAATTGAATTTAGATGAGCATATAAAAGACAGTGTTATGTTTTTATGAGTCCTCTTGGTGTGGGACCGTACCAGCGCAGTAATCGCTGCATGCCAGACAGAACATCTTACAGTTTAATGTTGTGTGCAGAATGGAGATGATGAGGCGAGTGTGATGGGAGGAGCAGGTGGCTGAGTAAGGGGCTCCAGCCTACACCTCCAAAACCCACAGTGAACCACTCCTCAGAAGAAAGTATGCCTCCTGACAGGTAATCACAGAGACAGACAGCATCGATACATGCGCTTGAGAAACACAAAATACTGCGAGGTAACTAGACAGCTTGGGTGTGGGAAGGAACTGGGAAAGGCAAATGATGGAGAAGACACCAAGTGACAAGAAATTAGGTTAATTCAGGAAATCAGAGATAGTGCAAAGAGAGCACTATAGAGCACTGATTCTAAACTGTTTTAGCCTCAGGACCCACCAAACCGCAACCAATATTTTTCAACCAATCAATTTTATTCAATGAAAAATAATGCAGTTTGGACCTCAGATGGAACAAAACATGCGGTGGATCTAAGAAACGTAAGCCAACAAACATGTTGAAGAAAAAACGGCTTCATAGACTTCTAGAAAAGAAAAAAAAAAGTTCCAGGCGCACATTTGCGACCCACTGAAAACAGCACAGCGACCCACTTAAGGGTTCCACCCACCAGTTGAGAACCACTGGCCAAGAACACTTTGGCTTTCAGATTTCTGGGAAGTGATTACATTTCCCACTACCATTCCTCCCGCATGCTGACAAATGAGTTGACATTCAGTCAGAGGAACGAGGCCATTTTCACTGGATCTATGGGAGCGTTCAAGCTTCATACAAGCTGCCTGCCGTCAAACAGAATGAGCTCAACGAGAGCAGTGAGACTGACATAAAACAGTCTAGTTGTAGATATTGTAGGTTTTCCCTTGATTACGCTTCATTTTAAGGTTTTTTTAAGATCTCAAGATATTCTCCAATTCTTTTATCAGATGATTTTAACCAAAGTGACAGACATCAAAGAGTAAGTACAATACAAGCCAGGATCTAGAGAGGAGGATACACGCATGTGGACCAAGCGGCAATCTCCGCTGTTGAAAAATGAAGCCAATGTGGAAGTGAAAAATCCTGCAGTTCATCGAGTGTCCACTAGAGGCTGGCTCCAGGAACACTGGAAGTCACATACACACCACAGGCAAAAAAGCAGTTTTTACAGCATAAATAAACATGTTTACAGCCTGGTTCAAACAACGAAATAGGTCTGAATAGTTATTGTATTCATGGGCACACACTGTACACGGGGGTGATTTTTTTTTTAATAGTTAGGTGCATAGCTGACATGATTGACAGGTGGGGGCGATGTAACGGTTCGTCAAGAGTCTTAAAAATAACAGTGGTGTGAGGTGTTGAAGAATGCGCTGACATAAAGAACTGAATCAACAACTGTGCACGCTTCGGGTTAGGCTGAGAGAGAGCGAGAGAGAGAGAGTGGTTTCTAAATCCTGGTTGGAGCAATAGACCCAGGTGTTCGGGATGTAGCAGGATACAATGCCCATTTTTATTTCTGAGTTTGTTCTCTAGTGGTTCCTCGTGGTGTTTATTGTCTGATTTGAAAAACACTTTTTGTTTTCTGTGAATAAAGCACAAAAATAAGAAGGGGTAGGACCAGAAAAGTTTTAAACTTCTTTTGAACATGAACTATATTATTTGAGTTATTTATTGGAAACATGCTATGTTGAAGTGCTGGCTTCTCTGACAACAATGCAGCAGCCAGTATGTCCTCCTTCTAACTTTAGATTCTGGTCCTGAATGCTCTGGATTTGTTTGGACCAGAAGAGAGGCGGTTTTAAGGCGACCCCCACACGACCGTTTTGGACGCCCCTCGGTTTGCCAGGCAAATGGCTGCAGGGTGAGGAACAGGTACAGTATGTAGTGTGCCAAAGTAGTGTCTAAACAAAGTGGCTTGCTAGCGGAAAAGTAAAGCGCTGAGAGTTTTTTCCACATGGCGTACCTTTACCTCGTCATTGTTTTTTTAGCTTGTTTTTGTTCTTAAAAATTAACCAGCCGACATCTCCTGTGGCTAATAAAGGTACTAAATACCTCACACAACCGTACTTCAAACATAAAAAATAAAAAAATAAACTCTGTCATCTGTGACATGCTTTGAGTGTGGGCTATAAGGCACGCAAGGTTTAGAGAGCGAGCAGGGAGACAGGGAGGCGTGTGATTGGTTCATCAGATTGGTACCTCGTGGCAGACATTGGTCAAAGTTTTTACAGGCTTACAAACTGATACAGATGATGGATTTACTTTGTTCCTTTTTCAGAGAACATGAGTTATTAATTTCTGTTAGGACCTAGAGACAATTTCAACCAAAATCTTAAAAAGTCCATCTGGAGAAAATTACCAACCCTGCCTTTAAACATGATATTTATAACAAACAGAATACCTTCACAGAAACTCTGCCAATATGTGTCTGGTTCTTTCAACTTATCGACCAATGCCATGAGGTTTCTGAGTGATGAACATCCAACAATGTCAGTCCTCAGGCTTGGAAAAAGGAGGCCAGAGGGAAACATGGGGATTCTGCATGGCCTCTGATCTGTTCCCTGTGGATCCACGATGACTTGTCTGCATGATTCAGTGAGATGCAGATCTGTGAAGTAGGGCATGAAGGTGTGTCAAGGGATATGGGTTTTTAGATCAATAGTAAAAAGAAGGTTATATCAGTGATGTATGCAGTGTGACCAATAAGTCACAGACTGATGAGAACATCCTGAGATGCAGGTATCGACTGCCCTTTTCTGTGCCCCACTTTTCTTATGTAGGACACACATGCCTGTAATGTAACAAATTACTGTTGTAACAAACATATTTTCTCTTGCTATACAAATGCCATCATGACCTCATTACATTGGACTGCTGCCATTGTTCCTTCATCGCTGACAAATATTGACAGAATACTTCCTTTTAAATGAACAATATGTAGTATTGTATTACAATGTTTGCAGAGAGAACTCCCATGATTCACCACCAGCCTCCACGTCATCTTTTGTTATTGTTTTGATTGAGAGCCCCCTGGTGGCGGAATGTACATACTGTGCGTTTAATATAAAGTTGGTACATCATTTCATTAGTGACACGTTTTTTTAACAGCCTAGATTTGTTGATTTATAGATGACAGCATTCAATAGTGAATACAGGTCACATATTCTCTTACTTTTAAACCAGTTTAAATAAGTGTCAGAGCTCCCTAAAACATGTGTGTGAAGTTTCTTGTTCTAAATCCACTCTGATCCTGTATTTGATCATGTCTATAAACCCCTCCATTTCAGCCCTGCTCAGAACAGTTTCTGTGTTTGTACCTTTAAATGTAAATGAGCTGTGTCTGACCACGCCCCCTCTCTGGAAGGGGATGTGGCTCCGGCTTTCTCTCTACATCCTCTATTTTTTACGGTGAGAAGGCAGACTCAGAGGGCAGAACAAACACCTAGTTGTGGGAGTGTCACCCACATGTGGGAGGGGCTACTGCCCTTTGTGATGTCATTAAGGGAAAATCTCCAAACGGCCTGTTTGAGCACACATTTTCGGAAAAGTACATAGTAAATAATCTGTAGAAATATGTGGATAAAATTGGCTGTAAATGGTTCTGTACGCTAAAACATTGACCTCTCACTCAGTCACCTTCAGGTCCCTTCCGGCATTTGGTACGTTCCCTTTCCAGCAAGCTTCTGTCCTTTGTCAATTTGTAAAAATGTTTCCAAAATGTTCATTTGTCATTTTGCTTTGTAAAAGTGTTTTGTAAGTTTTGTTTGCACTTCCCAGACACCGTAACAACTCCCAGCTGACGTTCTCCATAAATACGACAGAAGAAATAGGACAGTTCATGTTCACACACTGTTACATGTCTATATACAGCCCAGGGCAAAGAGCTTGTTCTCTAACACATGGTTTTGTAATCCTTTTTCATCTTCAGGTCAAAGTCAAGAGTCCCAAATTGCACAAAGTGTGTGTTTGTTTGTGTGTGTGTGTGTGAGAGAGAGAGAGACTGAAGTAGGCCAGGAGGAGACTCTTTGGTCTGCAGAGAGCCACGACTGGCGAAGGTGACCTAATATCAAAAATTGAAGCACAAATTGATTTTGGAGGATGGATCTTGGAAGGACATTTGTGTCAGCAGGCAAGCAGTATATTTTGTGAAACCTTAAACCCACTGGATGGAGGACCAGTTCCATGGGGGGGTCAATGCCCTATCCATCTAAATTGGAAAGTGACAAGTGCAGAGGCATTTAGTCCCACATCTCCAAGCTCCTGAATAGTTATTCACAGGGTTTGAGAAAATGATTTGAATCTCTACAAACTGCGAAGAAAAATATGAAATACTATCACCACTTCCTGTATGAAACATTCTTCTTGACTTTTAGGGGTATGGGATGAGGAGAGAATAACAAAACAAAAGCATCTTCTACGTGTGCATTCTTTTTTCTTCCCTAATTTTTTAGACGATATTTGTGAAAGATCCGTCTTCAGAATCAACAAATACTCTGCCTTCGATTCACAAATCTGTATCAGGAGTAAAAGGTTAGGGCTAGGGGTCAGATTTGTGCATCCACATTATCTCTCAGACTAATTTGAACCACTTCTCAGTGGTATTGTCTGTAATCAGCAGCTGTCAGCTAGATCCGAGGTAATGAATATCTGTTGTGCTTTGAAGTGAGTTTTCTTCCAGGAATTGACCAACAGGTTTGGAGGAGAATCATACAAGCGGAGACCCTCAGCAGACCATTCATTCAATTAATGGCTCAGGGGGCCTGAGAGGTCCTGGACCATTCATTTGTCGCCCGGTACAAATGACTCACCCTTAAAGTGCTGAGAGAGCTGGAAGGCAGAGCGGACACCTGACTGCGGGTGCGTGCCGTTAATGTATAGTTGGAGAAGAGATATTTATTAAATGTACAAAAGGGGAAGAGATGGAGGGCAGAGAGGGACTCTGGCCAATCCTGGAGGTCGTACTGTACAGATGACACCCCTGTATCCCCGGTCCCCTCAAGTGCTTCATCAGTATTCCAGGAAAGCGCTCCTTCTGCTTTCAGTAGGTGTAAACGGGGTTGTACATTACTGTTGTTTTCTGTAATTGGAGTGCGCCCACTGACGGACGATTTACTGCCGTGTCAATAGTAGGCGACTGAAGATAGATCAGGGCTGGCAGAGTCGCAGCAAATTGTTGTTGTGCCGGAGTGACAGAGCAGTTTGTTATCCGTTTGACCACAAGCCAAAGCTGGCTCGCTGCCGCTACAAGGACTCCAGTAAAGGGAATGTCAGCCAACAGTGATGAAGTGCAGGAAGGAGGAATCCAACATGGCTGCAGAGGGGGGAAAAGATGGTAGGGGGAGGAAGTGTGGTGAGAAGTCTTCTGAAACATAAATATTGTGCATCAGTTTTTGTAAGGACTTAATGCTCACACACAATAAATCTTGTTAATAAAGGGGGGATTGGCTCTTGAACCTTTAGAAACCTTAAGTTTGTTTCCATAATAGTCCTCTAAAGATAGGGGGACGTTTTCAAATTATCTAACGTGCACTGTCTAAAGTGTGTCAGGGCTTTCTTTTGATAGCTTAACAGCGCACAATCTGGTGGAAGTGGGATACAGGGCACTGTTATGTTTCTCAAAATGGCTGGGGGATGAGGGGAGTGACAACAAATTAAAACCCAGGAAAAAGAAATAGGAACTAAATGTAAGCAAAGTTAAAAGGGATTCATTAACAACTAAAGCTTCTTCTAAAAAACAACAAGCAAAAGAGAAGCCAATCTATCTCAAACACAATTCAAAAGTAACAATCAGATATAAAAATAAGGCCTTAATTGGAACACAATCCTTCAACAGAAGGCTCACACTAAATTTCTCAACTTCAAAGACACATCCAGTCCAACGACCCACTGGCAACCACTGCCTCCTCTCTCCTGCTCTTTATAGTTTGCTCCTGATTAGTAATTAGCCACAGGTGTGGCTGGGCACTCTGAGGCTGAGGAGCAACACCTGGGGAGCACACACAGGAGCGAGAGAAAACACAAACACACACAAAACTACGGCGCGTAACAGGCACAGAGGTTGGATTATCTGGGAGTAACGTGAATCAAACCAATCAGGTTGTCAGCTGTCATTCCCAAAGCCAGGTGAGCTGCGTTGCTTTTTTACACATCAGGTTTCAGTCTGTTTTTATTCTTAGATCCGCAGCTCATGTAACTCTCCTTTACACACAGGGGGGTTGGATCTTATGACTCATACTAATTTATTACCTGTTTCTTGATTAGAGTCAGCTGTAAATACGTTTTCTTATTGTTTTCTTCTGGACTCCACAGATAGAGAACAAGCATTTTCCCCTTACAGTATATGTAGGATACCTGAAGAGAGACAGGCAATGTGGGAAGAAGAGAGAGGGATGATAAGCACCAGATGTCTCATTTGCATTGGCAGGACAGGCAGGAGCGAGGGTCACTCAACAAACATGTCGAAAACAGATGCATTCAGTGAAGGGACAGTTTGTTAGACCTTTAGATTATGTGTGGTGAAACATACGGATCCGAGCAATACATCTGAATTGTGCATTGAGGCCTGCAATGTGAACATAGCCTATGTGCATAGTGGAGAGGGAGAAGTTTACCAGAGGTGAAGCAGGCGTGTAACCAGTGTGGTAGAACTGAGCCTGCAAGAAATCAGCAGAAAAAGGAAACCCTCCGGACCACGGTACGAGAGTGAACAAAAAGGAATAAACCACAAACTGTTGAGTTGCTAAGTCACACAGTTTATTACTTGCAGCAAGGAGAGAAGTTCAACGATGTGTACAGGATACACAAAGTAAGTTCTCTGCCCACTCTTGGGGCGTACAATCTTTATATACTTGAGCATATAGTGCGATCGAAACTCACAGAGGAGGAATAGAGAAAATGATGTAGTTTGTCCTTGAGAGTTTGAAGAAGTAGTCCTTATAAGGAGCTGTTGTTGAATCTGTGTAGGTGAGATAATAACATCTGAGGTGAGGTGAGTATCGGGTAATGTTCGTGTGCTGCAGGGGTTATATAAGGTCAAGTTGCATGTATATATGTGAGGTGCTCATATACATTGGATCAGTTAATAAGCAAACATAAAAGTATAAAGAATATAAGATTCCACATTCCCCCCTTTTGTTCTTTAGAACAAACTACAATAAAACAAAAAAAAAAAAAACATTCTTCATACATCATTCATCAAAGGGGAAGAAACTGGTATCTAGGTAACCTTCATTTTCATCATCAGTGTCATCAGTGTCATCATTAACCAAGGTGCTAGCACAATGCTAGCACAAATTAGGAGGACGCATATCGTGCCTCGGAGGCCACACAGGCCTTTATGATTTCTAAAAGGATGCCATGGTCTGGGCCTGTCTCTCTTCTGACCGCGTGGCTGCCTCTCAGTCAATGGCAGGAGGGTTGAAGTTGGAGCCATGTTGCCTGCTGTAGGAGCAGAGCACGTCGTACACTCCTGTCGACTAAATCCTCAACGCTCTAATGCTGTCTTGTCAGCCGTTGCAGCAGGTGGTGTTACCTTCTTACAGTGGGATGCGTGGATCCATGTGGGTCGACCTTCGACCTTTACTGCGGTGTTAGTGACGAGTAGAACCTGACAAGGTTTGGTCCACCGGGGCTGCAGTGCAGTCTTCCTTTGGTGGATCTTTATAGCCACGTAGTCACCTGGTTGCAGTGAATGTCCTGGTTCGTTCAGGGGTTGTGGTTGTCCTTCACGAACCTGTTTGTGAATGGATGAGAAAACATAGTGCAACGCTTTGCAATAGTTTAGTACACTATCATGTCTCAGGGCCATTTCTTGAGGCACTATCATAGTGCCCAGAGATCCTGGGGTGCTCATGGCACGTCCTGTAATCACCTCATATGGAGATAAATGATTACGTCTGCTAGTAGTAGCTCTGATACTCATCAGAGCCAGAGGAAGAGCCTCCGGCCAGCTAAGTTGTGTCTGTGCACATATTTTAGCTAGTTTAAGTTTCAGAGTCTGGTTCAACCTTTCAACTTTCCCTGCACTTTGTGGGTGGTAAGGTGTGTGCAGGTGGTGTTTGATTCCTAGTGCTGTAACAACATCTTGCACTATTTGTCCAGTAAAGTGAGTCCCTCTGTCACTATTAATGGATACTGGGATGCCAAACCTTGGAATGAACTCTTTGAGTAAGGCTTTTGATACTGCTGTTGTGTCTGCTCTTGCAGTAGGAAAAGCTTCGGGCCATCCTGAGAATGTGTCCACCATGACCAGGACGTATTGAAACCGTCCGTGTTTTGGCATTTGAATAAAATCAATCTGTAAATTTGAAAATGGTCCTGGTGGAGCAGGATGAGCAGCTTGTTTCACTTTTGTTGTCTTTCCAACGTTGTGTTGTTGGCAAATGGCACATCTTTGTACAAAATCAGCACATGCCTGGGATACATTATTTGCATACCATACACGTCTAATTATCGCTTCCATCCCCCCTTTGTTCACGTGTGCCACACCGTGAACAGTCTGTAAGAGGTAGGGGAGGAGCGACTGAGGGCAACACGGGCGCCCATCGACAGAGTAATATACATTATTTACAAGAACACAGTTTGTCTGCCAGTGAGATCGTTCCAAGGGTTCGGCAGCTAATTGTAAGGCAGCTACGTCATGGACGGAGGGATCTGGGCTGGGAGAAACCAGTGTTGAGGTCGCCAACACGGGAGCGAGGGCTCCTGACACAGCAGCGGCTTTTGCTGCAGTATCAGCTCTTGCGTTACCGAGGCTCACAGGGTCTTTGGAAGATGTATGGGCGTCACATTTGAGAATAGCAACTGTAGAAGGAAGAAGGAGAGCTTTTAGGAGAGCCTCTACTAGGGAAGCATTTTTAATAGGGGTGCCTGCAGATGTTAAGAAATCGCGATGTCTCCAAATTCCACCAAAATCAAGGCAGACACCTAGAGCATACCGAGAGTCAGTGTAGATGTTAACAGATTTATTCTTTGCATAGGTACATGCCTGAGTGAGAGCCACTAGCTCCGCCTGTTGAGCAGAGAAGTGGTCTGGAAGTTTACCTGAAAGAAGGGTGTCAGTGGAAGAAACTACAGCCCAACCTGAATCAAGGGTGCCCTGCAGGTTTCTAGAAGAGCTGCCGTCAGTGAACAGGGTAAGGTCAGGGTTAAACAAAGGGGTGTCAAAAAGATCTTCACGAATAGTGTAGGTCATTGTTACCGTCGCCTGGCAGTCATGGGGCTCACCGTCAGCAGCAGTAGGAAGGAGAGAAGAGTGATCGAGAGTTGGAGATCTGTGAATAGTAAGACTAGGCATAGACAGCAGCAACAATTCATAATGACTCTGTCTGGCTGCAGAAAGGTGTTGTGTGCTGGCTCTGGTAAGCAGAGCACTCACTGCATGAGGAACATAAAGTTCACATTGAGAATCCAGCACCAGATCAGACACGGTTCTTACCATGAAAGCAGCAGCCGCCACAGCTCGGAGACACGGGGGCAAACCCAGCTCAGTGTTGTCAAGGCGAGTGGAATAGTAACCTACTGGGCGTTTGTTAGAGCCATGTTGTTGAGTGAGAACACCAGAGGCAAACCCATTGCGTTCGTGAACGTACAACTGAAAAGGTTTGCTGTAATCAGGGAGACCCAGCGCCGGGGCCTGTGAAAGTGCTTGTTTTAAATCAGTGAACGCTGTCTCTGCATCCTCCGTCCATTGGAGGTGCTCAGGAGCGGCCTGCAGGAGCATGTCTTGAAGGGGCCTGGCTCGAGGGGCAAAATCCATGATCCATGGTCTGGAGTACCCGAGGATGCCCAGGAACGACTTCAGCTGCTTCTTGGTGTGGGGTTTTGGAATGTTCAAAACAGCAGAAACACGTTTACTACTGACTTGGCGGGTGTTACCTTTGAGAACATGGCCCAGGTAGGTCACTTCTTGTAGCACCAGCTGGGCTTTCGTGGCGCTGGCCTTGTGTCCCTTCTCAGCCAATGACAACAACAGAGCTCTTGTGTCCGTTTCGCATGCCTCTTTGGTGGGGCTGGCTACCAACAGGTCGTCCACGTACTGGATCAAGGCACTGCCTCCAGGGAGTTGAACGTCAGCTAGATCTGTAAGAAGGGCTCGGGCAAAAAGAGTGGGGCTGTGAATAAAACCTTGTGGGAGGCGAGTCCACGTGTACTGATGCCCACCGTAGGTGAAAGCAAACAGGTACTGGGACTCTGGGGAGACAGGGATGCTGAAAAAAGCAGAACAGAGGTCAACAACAGAGTACCACTGAGTAGAGGGAGGAATAGAGGTTAGGATGGTGGTGGGGCTGGGTACTACAGGAGTCATGGGAGCCACATAGTCATTGATCAGGCGGAGATCTTGAACAAAGCGCCAGTCAGGGGAGTTAGGTTTCTTAACAGGTAAAATAGGGGTGTTACAGGGGCTTTGACACGGCACCAAAATTCCTTGTTTTAAAAGGGTAGTGATGACGGGCTTAATGCCTTCCAGAGAGGCCTGTGAGAGGGGGTACTGTTGTTTTCTGGGAGCAGGACCTAGTTTTACAGGAATTGACACAGGAGGGTGAGACAACATTAGGCCACACTCATTAGAGTACTGAGACCACAATGTGTCTGGGACTCCCGCTGTGGCAGGGGACTGAGGAGGAACAGAAACTGAGAACAGAGAAAGAGGGTGAGACATGCTAGAGTTTTTGAAAGGTGAAATGGTACATACAGGATCTTCGTCATCAGCTAACCATGAGTCATCTACTGTCACTGTCCATGCCACGCCCTCATAGTGGGAGTACACCATTCCTTGGTACAAATGTGAGATGGTTGGAGTCAGAGTCTGTAAGGTCTTTGCTATGGGACCTAAGTCTTTAGGCTCGTAACCTTCACAGGTGTAGAGAGTCAGGTGTGGGGCGGAGTCAGGTTGCTGGAACAAGCTGGAGGCTACCGGGCCCAATTGATGTGTCAATAGAGCACCCCCCTGCTTACACAGCAAAATGGTGCACGCAAAAACACTACAGGCCTGTCCTAAAAAGGGAGAAAAGTGATGGAAATACTCAAGGTCTCGTCCTGTAGGGTCAACGTGCAAAGTCCAGTGCATGCGGTGTTGAGGGATACAAGCTGAGGAAACATCAGGGAGGTTTGGGCTGTCTTAGAGAAACTCCTGCAATAGATCAAAGGTAAAAGGCACCATGCTTCCTATAATAATATCTGACTGAAAATCATTATACATTAGGCTGTAGAAAAGTCCAGGCTGGCTAACTGTCAAGGACATCTGGGAAGTTGGAGGGAGTTGTAATTCAACAAAATTAGCATGGCATACCAAAGTGGCTTTAAACTTACCTAATAAATCTCTTCCCATTAAACTTACTGGTGAGTTATCGCCCATAAGTAGAAAAGAGTGCTCCAGAGTTTGGCCCTGAAAGGACACTGCAGCAGGTTTTGAGACATAATTTTGTTGCATAATTCCAGCCACTCCTATGGTACTTAGGGTTTCTGTGGTGGGTACAACCTTAGCAGCAGCTGCATCAGAGGGAGTTAGGGTAGAAACAGTAGCCCCAGTGTCAACTAGCATCTCAGTTGAGGTCCTGTTTATTTCCATCACTGCCTTCGGATCTGGAGAAACAGAAAGAGGAGCTAATAAAAGGGAAATTGGTGTTTGTGTAAGTGTGGGTGGCTTACTTCCCTGTGAGCCTAGGTGCGGAGCCTCGCTGGCCTATTGTTGGTGCAGGAATGGTCCACTAGGGGGACCCATTTGCTGCCTATTCATGCCTCTGCCACCGCCCCCTCCTCTAGGAGGAGCCCAGTTACTTCTGTAGGCGGTTTTGTTTAAACCTGGGGCTCCTCCTCTACCACGCCCTTGTTGGCTGGCCTTCAATCTACAGTCTTTGGCCCAATGTCCACTTTGGCCACAGTACAGACATTGGTCTGGTCTTACCTGTTGACCTTGGGGTAGCGCTCGACTGTGAAAGGGGTTGGTTCCTTGGGCTGCTGGATAGGGGTGATAAACTGGCCACTGTATGGAAGCTGGAGATAAAGGAAGAGGCGTGAACTGTGTCTGTGTGAGAGAGGTGGGTTGGATAGGGGCAGCCTGCTGAGATTGTTGCACAAGCATTTGTTTTACAGCACCAGAATGTTGTTTGCGTTTGTCTTTCTTTCCCTTATTTTTTTGTCTGACTTTATTTTTGTTTTTACAATCGGTGTCAGACTCTGAGTCAGAACTATCAGAAGAGTCATCATTTCTTTGGTTTCTCTCTAAATGTTTTGCGATGGCTAACACATCTTTTAGCTCTTTCACCTCCCACGTTAGATCTTGTTTTATCACTTCTTTAGAACGTCTTTCTAATCCGTCAACGAACGCGCGCGGAAGAAGCGGGGCGAACTGCTCTGGGGTCAAACCTGAATACCTTTTAAATGTGTTTTCCAATCGAGTCACAAAATCTTCTACCTGTTCCTCCTTTCTCTTGTGCAGTCCTGACAGTTTGCCCCAATCTGGGTTAGCTTTAAACACATCCTGTAACTCCTTTATTATCTCTCTCAACATCTTTTTGCCTTTTTCTACTGTCTGGTCTTTTGCGTCTGGACCCAGAAACTCGTGGAGAGCTTTCCACCGGTCTTCTAGTTTAGGCCAACGAGCCATACAAAAACAGAACCAGTCAGTCTGACAGGGCTGGAAACATCCAGACAGTCTCTTTAAGTATGTTATGGTCTGGGTCACGTCTTTTTTAGGATTTGGGGTGTCGTCGGTCAATTGTTTTAATTCCATTTTAGTCCATGGGCGGTACGCAGTTAATGGCTCTCCTTTGCTATCTGTCCCTGGGAATATTCTTAAAGGGGCCATGGTGCTACTAGAGCCTGCTCCGTCATGTCTGTTCTGCTCTTGCTTATTTTTTTTTTTTTTTTTTTTTTTTATTCTCTTATCTTTGAGTCTAACGGATTCCCTTTTTGCCTTTTCTTCCTCTTTGTCAGATTCCCCTGATCCCTCCCCATTGCTATCTGGCAGTGGCTTGTCTGCTGGACCCTGTTCCCCTCCTCCTGCGCCTCCCCTGAGGGCAGGAGCTCGCTGTGTGAGCAAAAACAGCTCCTCATCAGAGCTATAATCAGGGGGAGAGTCTCCCTCTGTTAACAGGCTGGGGTATATTTTAACAGTTTTGTCTTTTTTACCGAATGGGTTATTTGGAGACCAAGCTGAAACTTTGGCTTTATTTTTCTTTAGGGGTTTGCTCGGCTCTCCTGGTTGATTAACTGAATGTAACATTAATCTAAGCTTCTCATTAGCTTTCCCTTCCTGCTGTGCCTTTTCTGACATTTCAGCCGCTGTTTTCAGCGCTGTTTTCTCCCTACTTACTGCTGCTTTCTTTTCAACATGTCCCTTCACGAGCCCCCAATGGAGGTCTTCACTCTTTTTTTGTCCTATTTTGCCTTTACCATCTTTTCCCCACCACTTTTCTTTCAACATTTTATCCACTATTGCGCATTTCTTTGGATCGCAAGTGCCCAGTACAGGCCATTTTTTGTTTGTTTCCTTGTTCCAACGTTTGAATATTTTGAACCAATTTATGTCAGGGTACCCTGTTTTCATTTGCATTAAGATTGATCTGTCTGGTGTATTACTTTCGCCATCAGGCTTTAGTTTACTTGTTGATTTTCCCATTGTCCTTTTTATTTATCTATTTTATTTTAACACATTTAGTATTTTCTTTAGCATTCAACACATGTACATTATTTAGCATACCTTTTTTTACTTTTACCTTTATTTTGCACTTCTGTGCTTAATTTTCTGTCTTCACTGTACTCCCTCAGACGTCCCTGAGGTTTCCCATGAAACCCAGAATCTTAGTTAATTTCTGTCTTCACTGTACTCCCTCAGACGTCTCTGAGGTTTCCCATGAAACCCAGAATCCTAATTAATTTCTGTCTTCACTGTACTCCCTCAGACGCCTCTGAGGTTTCCCATGAAACCCAGAAATTTTAGTTCAATAAATTCGTTCCCACTATTTTACTCGAAAATGTAGGTACTAGATTTTATAACTTTTCTTTTTCTTTTTTTTACCTTTATCTAAACTACTTTTACATTTCTTTTAATACTCCGTCACAGTCGTTCAATGGTCAGAGAGAATCTCGCACAGTTCTGGTTCTTTTACCCAAACATAAATTCAACAGGGATTCCGTTACCGAACCAGAAGTCTCCTTCTCACAACTCTATGCTCTCCACCCCTAAACTGTCAAACTTTAGAAAAGGTGTTTGACTTATCTATTCCTCAGTTGATTTGGGTGGAGAAGTTGTTTCGGAGGAAACTACCCGGCCGATGTCAGGAATCCCATCCTCGTCGCCATGTAATTCTGGTAGAACTGAGCCTGCAAGAAATCAGCAGAAAAAGGAAACCCTCCGGACCACGGTACGAGAGTGAACAAAAAGGAATAAACCACAAACTGTTGAGTTGCTAAGTCACACAGTTTATTACTTGCAGCAAGGAGAGAAGTTCAACGATGTGTACAGGATACACAAAGTAAGTTCTCTGCCCACTCTTGGGGCGTACAATCTTTATATACTTGAGCATATAGTGCGATCGAAACTCACAGAGGAGGAATAGAGAAAATGATGTAGTTTGTCCTTGAGAGTTTGAAGAAGTAGTCCTTATAAGGAGCTGTTGTTGAATCTGTGTAGGTGAGATAATAACATCTGAGGTGAGGTGAGTATCGGGTAATGTTCGTGTGCTGCAGGGGTCATATAAGGTCAAGTTGCATGTATATATGTGAGGTGCTCATATACATTGGATCAGTTAATAAGCAAACATAAAAGTATAAAGAATATAAGATTCCACACCAGTGACTGTTGACATATTCAAGAGAAATTTCATAAAAACTAGGAATGTTAAATAAAAATAACATGATATTCTCTACACATACCCTAGTTTTACAACAATATTGTTTGGAATTCTATTTTAACAAGCTAAAGACCCAATTAGATTTTTGAAATGTGGATACAATGACTACATTCAGAAAATAACTATAATGAAGTCAATAAAGCCAACTTGACACTTGCCCACCCATATTTGAGCTTAATTAAAATTAAATGTTGGGGTCTAACTAATATTTCATACTTAGTTTTCATTAGAAGTAGTTGTGATATTATTTGAATTCATTTATTCTACCCCCCTTTTTCTCAGTAAGGCGAACAAGGAAACTTGGGCCTATAACATACATTCACCATTTTATGAAAAGTATAAACTGTTTGACATTAGTCAGCTTCTTTTCTTTTCAGAAAAACATGGAGAAGAAAGTGGTGGAACATTTTCGTCGTTTCACAACGGACCAGTTTTGAACAACCGCTGGATTTGAACTTTGAATCAGCCTATGAAAATTCCCCTGAGAATGAACTACTGGAGGTCTCTGTCGAGCATTTAACACTTAATGCAGTGAATGAAAACCCCACTGACATTTTTGATGATGCTTCAGACTCTGACTTGTCTTATGAGGATCTTCAAAGTCTGATGTCTGATACAAATGACTCTGACCTGGATCTTGGATGTTTAGATTTTTTATGGGCGTCTCCTGAGGTAAGACTTGACCTAAAAATACAACCCGCTACCCAATGCTATAATGACATGAAAGTACACTTCAAAAATACAGACACACATGTGACACACCTTGTTGTTTAAAACAAGTTTCCACCCTAAACACACAGTTAGAGTCATTGTGAAGTCACAACTGATTCAGTTCAGTCGGATTTGTACTCAAAAGGCAGATTTTAAAGAAGCTGTGCAGATCCTCTTTAGGACATAGCGACAGAGAGGATAGTCACGATCCTTTTTGAACTCTTACTTCTTAAACTGTTTCATGTTGGAAGCGAAAAGGATCAGAAGGAGTTAATTCCACTTCAACATCATTCTCATCCATCGGCCAAATTCTCAATTTGAAATTAAAAAACCATTTAGAGAATTGCAATGGACACCAGGACATAATTCCAAATCATAAAGTCATTTCAGCGTACAGGAGGAACAACAATTTAAAAGACATCCAAATCAGGGAAATTACAACCATTACGGGAAAAACCTTTAATGCTGCTAGATCAGTTAATCAGAATGAAATTCATTCAGAAACGGGACAAAACAGTGGTCAAGATTCTACAAAACTTTAGCCCACGTTCTTCCAACTGTGTTTGTTATTTTCTGTGTCAAGTGTGGGAAACAATATGTAGGAGAAACCAAAAACTCCATCTCCACCCGCATGATACAGCACAGGTGAAATATCAGAAACAGGAAGTAGATCAATACTCGTGTGGTTAAACACTTTCTGTTGCATGGCTGGGATTTTGTCAGATGGGCTGGACTTCAAAGGATCTTGACGTGGAATGACGTGTAAAGACAAAAGAGTGACAAGAGATGGATCTACTCGTGAGATACAAAGTAACCGTCTGGTCTGAATATCAGATATAATTCATTGATTTACAAAACAACCCACAACATGGGTAATTATTAGTGGTGTAAAGATTCACCGATATACATCAGAATCCGATTTAAATGTTACAGATGCGAGTACATCGATATACGGAACCCTGGGTCGATCTAAATGTACCATCAACCGGTCAATAAATCGATTATTAAATTAAAAATTGGTTGACAGAAGCTGAGCCGCTGCATTTCTACAGTGTCTCTCTCTCGCGTTGACCTTTCACGTGAGATTGCGAGAATAACCCTTGACCTTTCTCGCGAGATTACGAGAGAAGTTAGCGCGCAAGATGTAACGTAAACAAATCAACATGTCCACCGACGCTGACAACATTTTCAATGCGCCATCAAACTTGAAATCCAGAGTGTGGAAGTCGTTTGGATTTTACAAGAAGGATGGGAAACTAGATAAAACTCTGGCTATTTGTAAATTGTGTCGAGTTGCTATCAAGTATAGCGGCAGTACAACAAATCGAAACACTCACCTGGTGAGGCGACACGGAGGACAATATGCGGGGGGAGACGAACCTGTGGGAGCTAAAACAGCTAGCATAGCTAGCACATGCAACGAAAAGCAAGAAAGTGGCTCGGACATTCAACGCTTTTTCCAGCCAAAACTCAGCCACAATTCAGCGAGGTCCAAGGTAATCACGGCTTCTATAGCCCGTTTTATCGCTAAGGACTTAAGACCATACAGTGTCGTGGAGAGTGATGGGTTTTGTGACATGATACACACGTTAGAGCCAAGATACAAGATATCTAGCAGACAGCATTTCACTGACAAACGTGTGCCGGAGTTGTACAACAAAGTAAAGCAGGAGGTTAAAAAAGAACTGTGTGATGCTGAACGAGTGGCAATAACAACCGATGCGTGGACATCTTTGGCAACTAATTCTTATGTGACGATCACTGTGCACCATATCTCTCCGGACTGGGAGTTGAGGAGTCACGTCTTAGAAACAAGAGTGTTTAATCAGTCACACACTGGGAAAAACTTGGACGCTTTATTGAAAGAGGCTTGTGCCGACTGGAACATTGCTTGACAAAGAACCAGCCCTGGTAACTGACAATGCCAGAAATATGATTGTAGCTGGAGTAGAAGCAGAGATGGCCCCCCACCTAGGGTGCTTTGCTCACACCCTAAATCTAGCCTCACAGAAAGCCTTTCAAGTGGACACTGCTGCAAGGTTGCTGGGAAGAGTGAGGAAGGTAGTTGGATTTTTGCATCGCAACACAAGGGGAGCTGAAATCCTTCGAGAAAAACAGCAGCAACTGGCTTTGCCTTCCCATAAGCTCATTCAAGATGTGTCCACTCGATGGAACAGCTCCTATGACATGTTGGAACGCTTTTTGGAGCAGCAACCTGCTGTTTTAGCCACACTCATGTCAAGTGTAGGAGGTAAACACTCTTAATGAGAATGATATCTGCAATGCCGAGGACATAGTCAAAGTGATGGCACCTGTCAAAGTTGTGACTACTATCATGTGTGATGATGAGCAGCCCACAATCTCACAATGATTGCCCCACTTAAAGCGAAACTTCAAAAACAATTTGAGACATCTGAGGAAGACACTGCGCTTATTGCTGAGATGAAGAGGGTATTTAACAATGACTTTAAGAACCGGTACACTCAGTTCCATGACCTCCTCCACACGGCATCTGCTCTAGACCCTCTAGCTTCAAATCCTTGCCATGAGGAGTGACCATGAGGCTGAGAGGATATTCATCAGTATGTCAGCTGAAGCTGCTGCCCTGACTAACAAGGTAACCACCCAACAAATATCATTCACTCAACATAAAATAGATTATTAAAGTGCTTTCCAACAATGGCTAGATTAGTCATTTTTAATGTACGAATATCAATACATTTAACTGTACTACACAATTTTACTAGTTAATCTAACCTTTCAGTAAATTCACTTTGTTAAAAATCATATTTTTTTGTGATTTTATGCACAGATTATTACTAGAAAACAGTGGATAGCGCCAGTCAGGGACATCCAGTTCAGAGAAGTCTGATGCAGACAGGGGCAGCTGAAAGAGACCCTGCTGACGGAGATGCCAACAACAGCATAGTTAGTCCCCAGATCCAGGATGAGCCACAAGGTGTGTTTTTTAAACTCTGAGGCCTTGCAGAATAGGATTTATATATAATAATAAGGTGCAAGAAGAAAAGCTTTTAAGATGAGTCATGCCACACCATTCATATAAAGTAATTGTTTTTTCAGGTGATGACCGTCCTCCCAAAAAGAAGAAAAGGGTAGCACTGGACCAGCTGTTTGGAGAAGTCTTTGAAGTGAGAGCAGCAGCAAGACCTTCAAGAGAGAAGGCCAATGAGGAAGTCATGAGGTACAGAGAGCGGAATCCTTTGCCCTTGAATGACAACCCACTACAATGGTGGAAAGCACAGGCAGACCTACCGCTGCTGTCATCTCTTGCAAAGAAATATCTCTGTATACCAGCCACCAGTGTGGCTTCAGGAAGAGTTTTCTGCACTGCAGGGGATATTGTTTCTGCACAACGCAGTGTACTCCGACATGATCATGTCGATCAGTTGGTTTTCCTAAAGAAGAATCTTGACAAGCATAAGCATCCATGAATAAGTATTTTGTCTCATAGAAGAGCAACTAAAGTGTGGGCTGATGATGTGACAGTTGTGTTTTCAGTGTTCTTCGTGGTTTTACAGTGCTCACAAAGCTAATGATTTTGCATTCAGATTCAGAATGGTTAACAGCAGAGAAAATTCACTTGTTTTTTTTTTCACAGCTGAGCCTTCTGGTAATAGTTTGCTACTTTATTGTATCCTGTTTTCATTTAATTGTGGCTTATATGTTATTGTTGTGTTACTTCATCTCTCTTTGAGTCTACATGACCTGGCTATAAGACCTGTGATGCAATAAACACAAAGACATGATTCTGAAATTATAAATTTGTCTTCCTTTTTTCCATCAGTTAGAAAATGCAAGGAGCCATATGAAGGTGAGCATGTAGCTTTTATAAAATTGGCTTGTTTTAATTCATAATGGAGTGGAATGGAATGTCTGTGTTAAGCAAATATTAAGATCTGTATCATCCTGCATCGCATTGTATCGAAACATCGAATCGTACCGAATCATTTAATCTTAAATTGTATCTGAACTCGAATCGTATCATAGCCCATGTATCTAGATTCATATCGAATCGTCTTATAAGGGAGAGATGCACACCCCTAGTAATTATGATGAGGGTTGGTCAGAGGTTGGTTATGGCAGGAGACGCTAATGTCCCCGTCAACTCAACTGGGACCGGGGTTATGAATCCAACCGAGGGATGGACCGTGCACCTCCTTTCCCTTTCATGGGACGGGCTCAGTTCCACTATCCAGACCGACCCCCTAGACCTGGAGCCAGTTCATCAGAGACTATGTTTGCACACCTTTTAACCCTTTTGGAGGAAATCATACATGAGGCCACTCCGTACAATAACATTTCGTGGGGCGCCATGGAAAACGGGAGTTCCGAGGCCTAACGGCCAACTTCCACCAGCTGTTTGTTCGGTCCGTCTCTGTTACGGCAGCGAAGCTGATAGGTTTTCACTTTATTCAAAGTGTGTGCTTCCACTGGCTCCGCTGTGATGTGTCTTAGCTCTGTCTGAGCTCCAGCAGTCCGGAGTATGGAAGCCCATTTCTGCCAGTTAAAAAAATAAAATGAAAACTCGGCTTTGTTGAGATTTTTTTTTTCTTCTCGACATTAAGAGATAAAAAGTTGAAATTATGAGACAGCTGAGTCATAGAGCGATGGTTGTACAGAGCTGGCATCAGAAGGCTCTAGAGGTCCCAGCTTGATAAGCTTGTTGGGCCCTGACCATTATTTACACAGTCGAACGTGATAGGGGGTCACGGACATCCTTCAAAAGTAAAAGCCTGCCGTTTAAGAAGACAGAAGAGTTTCTGATGGACGTTTTATTGTATCACTAACTTTCTTTAGAAATTCAATTCAATTCAATTTTATTTGTATAGCCCATTTCATACAAACGTAAACTCAATGTGCTGTACAGGGGGTCATTCCCACAAGATTTTTTTTTTTTCACTGAAAATTAGGCCCTATGTTTCCACATTTCTATCCATGAGCCTATGACGCCTCCAGAGGGCTGGAAAGTGACTCCAAGCATCTCAGGAGCACCCCCTCTCTATGCCAACCTGGCTTTCCAGAGGTATTGATGCACTGCAAACTATGGTTTGCGTCCAGTTGCTGCGCTTCATTCGACTGATCTGAGCGGAAGTTAGTCAATGCGAGGCCTCTGTGCTACTGAGTTTAGTTTGTTTATTTAAAAGGACAATTTGCACTTACATTAAATGTTTGCAATAAACAAAGAGATGGACGCACCAGATTTAGCTAAAAGCTACATTCCATCTGTAGTCCATTGCTACTGGATAATAGGTTGGGTGTAATTGGCTACCATATTGGGAGACGGGGATAAAATCTGATACAAACTTATGAAAAGGGAAATGTTGGAACATAGGCACGCTCCCCTGTACAGAAGACAAAAATAAACAAACACAATACAAACTCATTTAAAATAATACAAAAACAAAACAAAAAACATGAAAAAACAAAATAAAATAATAATAATAATAATAATAATAATAATAAATGAACAAGTGGATCAAGAAAGGCATGATTATCTTTGATTCCCGTTATAGATAGGTAGATAAGCAGAGGCACAGGACTGCCTCTCCTATTTCATCAAGGTATTTGTCCTTCGGGAGCTGTGTGTTACAGCTTCTATGCCCTTCATCATGGCGTGCGGGAGTGCCGGGCTATTTTCTTAGGCCAGATCGAGAGCAAACAATGTTTTCTCCTTGGTTTGGAAGATGACGCCACCGAACTCGCCGTCTCGAGTGGCCCGTTAATTTGCTGCCGACATGCGGAGCAGATCGCTCAGGGGAACATCAGAGGCACCAGCCATAACCTTGATTGGATCCTCGATGAAACTTACTTAAAATGATCTTTCTGTGTGTGTTGCGTGTGTATTACACATGCCAGTTTAAAATAGAGAAGGCACACACGCTGATGGGGACTTCGGTGTGCATGTCCTTTACATGCTGGCTTGTTTTCAGCTGCCTCCAAAAGGAAAAGCTTGTATTTCTGTACTCATCTTTCACCCTTAGTTTTTCTGAAAAATCTATGTGAAGAGCCGTCACATTCAGTAAGATTTTGTTGAAGGAAATGGAACAATTCTGCTTGGTGAATCTGATGTATGGCTAAAGGTCCAAGCTTTTTGTTGCACCGTTCTTTTAAGTCCTAGATCGTCCGTGTGTATGTTTGTTTTAAAACACTTGCAAAGGTTTTCTCTCAGTTTGTTCTGTCTCAGGAAATGAAGCTTCCTCGAAGCAACACTTTGGACATACACGATGCATGCTTTGCTTTTAAGGTCACACACAATCAGAACGTGCAATCAGATGGCCCAGACTCTGTCAATCATTCATCCGGGCCAGCGGGCCAGTTATAATGTCGAGCCCTGAAACATGAAGTGTAGTACAGTGTCACGCCATTTGTACCACAGGGAAGTACAAATAAAAGCAGCCTCAACGATGACATGAAAAGATATAGGGGATGCACATTTATCTCTATACTAGAAAAGATGTTGGTCTCTCTAGGAAGGACAACCTTTAGTTCTCAATGTTATTATTTTTGATTCCAATGTATTCTTATTTTAATGTAGTTTCAAACCAAAATGGTGTCGTTAATATTTCTTCTATGACATCGATCTGTTTAATTGTGATTAATGAGGTACAGAGCTAATCTTGGCATCCTCAGTATGGGGAGAACTAAACTGGATTAATTACTGCTACAGCTCTGAGAAAATGTGTCATGCTGTCTCGCAGGAATGTCAGGGAGAGGACGTGGACGTCCCCTGGGTGTAGAGAACACACATGTTCAGGGCGGCTGTGGCTCAGTTTGAGAGTCGGTCGTCTCTTGTTGGTATGTGTTTTCATGTATTTATTCATCTTGGCACATTTTGTGGATATATTATTTTAAGTCTACCATCTCAGGGAGTTCTTCTGTATAGATGTTGTGTGTAAGTCTCTTGTAGCAGCAGATCTATATTTGGATAGGAGCCAAGAACATGTTGTGAGCTTAGGAGGAAACAAGGTTTGCTGAGACTGAAATATACATGTTTACAGGTAAGAGTGGGGTCATCGTTTTAGCCTTTTAGGAGTATACCACTGTAGATATGAATCTGTAGGCTGTACATGCTAACAGAATATAACCAATACTGTTACAGTGAAAAGTCTGTCATGCTCTGTGTCTGTTCTGTCTTACTCTGCCGTATCAATCCTAAAATAATCCACAGCTTGTACCCTGAATTCATGATGAACAAATCCAGAAGGAACACCCCCACCTAACATCCCTAAACCGGGGTTCAATCCCCAGCTCTGAAGCCACATGTCTGATGTGTCCTTGGGCAAGACACTTCACCTCAATTTGCTGGTCACTTTACACAGCAGCCTCTGCCATCAGTGTGTGAATGTGTAGGTGTGACCTGTGGTGTAAAAGCGCTTTGAGTACACCAATTCTAAGATGCCCTTTTTTTATAGCAGAAATAAACGTGTTTACGACCTGGTTCCAAACGCGGTTTTGATGATTAAGGCTAAAAGTAGTCTCAGGGCACGGCAGGATTTCGGGGGAGTTTAGGCCTGCAGCATTATGACGACCGCTTCACGAGCACAACTCGTATCTGCTGCAGGATCAGTTTAACTGCTGATCCACAGACTGTCTGTCTTATCAGTTGTGAAGAGATATTTGGAGATTTTCTTAATTTATGTATAATGTTAAAATGAGTCTGATAAAACTACTTGTAGCTCATTTGCTTTCTTCTTGTATTGAATGTCAGCCTGATGTTTAAGTTAGTCCAGCTCAATGACCCGTGCTTCCTCTGTGTTAGATTGTTCTCATCAGTTTTATTGCTTATCTTGAACAACTGGATCATTAATAAACCAATTATACATAACCAGAGTTTAATGAACTACAGACAGGGAAGTTATTGTTAATATTATTTAATCATGTTGTAAATGAAATGCATCTCTATTATAACTGTGGTAATTATGACACCTGCAGTCTGACACAGTGGAGCTCCATGGTGGATTGATCGTTAGTGTGGTTTAAAGGTCAAATGCAGATGAAATAATGTTATGTCATCTTCTCCTGAATCATTCATTGTAGCCTTGACCAGACTAGCACACGTCTCTATTGGAGCAGACGAATATGAAGCTGAACGAGCAGATAAATATTTTTCAGAAGAGTGGTACTGATGCTGCAGGACGCAGTCAGGTTTTGGTAAAACAAAGGACATCACAGCTCCTGACATCTTGCTTGAAAGTTCCCGAGCGGCTCAAAGGACATCAGAGCACCCGGAATACTGCTGCAAACCTGTGCATCAAGTCCATCGCCTCCACCATCCAGTGGCTGTCGGCTGCACAATTAGCAGAGAGCATCCACATGGACAGGACTGCAGAAAGTGTTCAATCACCACTATAGCCCTTCTCACACACCTCATGCATTCCTTACAATTTGCACATAAAACGTTGAGAACAAAACAGAAATTTCCTCCAGACTTTAGCTGGACATTTTCCTGCCTCCTTTTTTTAATTTCCATAAGGAGTCAGTGTGAGCAGATGTGTGAATAATGTAATATTCCGGTAAATTCGCTATGGGATCCATCACACTTGCTTCAGGGAAAGACGGGGAACAAAAACCTAAATTCTGTTATATTTGCAAAATAAACTTTTATTATGCAAAAAAATATCTCACATGCAGGGCGCCGGTAGACCAGTGGTTAGGGTGTGCGCCCCATGTTTAGAGGCTACTGTCCTCTAAGCGGGTGGTCCGGGTTGGACTCTGATCTGTGACTCCTTTCCACCCCTCTGTCTCTCTGCCCACGTTTCTGACCCTATCCACTGTCCTGTCTCTAAAATAAAGGCATAAAAAAACTATTTAATATAAATATATATTAATATATCTCACATTTATGGTGGGATTTATTCAGTTCATGTCAGTTTTACCTCATTTGCATTAAACCTAAATACAGTGCTTTTTCTTCTAACTTGAAACATTTTCAACATACGTGTATAGGATGAACATCACTGCTCTCCATCACTCTTTTGTAAGATTATTTCCCTCTGACGAGTGCCTCTGTGTGCAGATTCCTTCTGCCTCAGAGGAAATAAAAAGCCTCCAGTTGTCTCTGCTGGCACTGCTGATTTGAAGGGGGAAAAAAAACCTCCCAGCCTGATCCCTCTGCTGCAGGGCTAAACCTGGCAGCCCCTTGAGGCTTCCCTGTCCCCCACACTGTGCGTTCTCTCTCTGCCCTGTCGGCCCCTGTCACACCCCCCACTGCTCCTACCCCGCTGCACTTACAAACAGCCTGATTAGGCAAATGAGAAATGCAATCAGGAGTGTGAGTTAGCGACTGGACTCAGCTGTAAGAGGCACAGGAGAGGTTTCTTCACTTATGAACCATGGGGAGGACTTTATGCAGCCCCTGCATACATATAGCACCTTGCCTCATAATTACTCTTTATGGTTTAGTTTTGTGTGCGATTTATACCAATTTCTGCACAAACTCAAGATTTGTGTAAGAGGGATAAGTTGAATATTCACTGTTCATGAAACTAAAGCCATAATCCTAAAAAAAACTGTTTGTGTATCAGAAAAATATAAACCTGCACACTGAAACAATAAGTAAAAAAAAAATAACAGCATGCTCAGCAGAGGACTGACAGACCAGCAGGTGCACGGGTTCAATTGATGTTCACTTTCCTCCATCGCTCTCGTGTCCCTCTGCGCTCCCCAGGGTCGAGCGAGGTAGAGTGCTACCAGAGAACAGCGAGCACGGTTGGAAGCTGACAGTACAGAGAAGCCAAAGAGTCATCTTCAAACCAAGTATCTCTCAAATGTTGTATTTCTATGAAGTTAAAACAACAGTGTTGTTTCCAGCTCGGTGAGGATGAAAGTTTTAATCATCCATAAGAGCCACAGACATTTTCTCAAGCCATAAAGGAGATTTTATGACTTGGCCCAGTTTTCAATGAGCCCATTTATGGAGGGTTGTAATTATTTTATCAACATTCAATCAGTCTTGTTTGTTCACTGTGGATTAATATCAGTAAAAGAGGATTTAATCTACTATGAGTGCTTTTTAACTGGTCATAATGAGGCAGTCTGACTTATTACTGATGATTTAATGAGACATACAAAAACAAAATCAGACCAAATAGCAAATTGTTGGCTACGAACATTTAGTTTTCCATTCCGTCTGTTACCACATTGGTCCGTTAGATTGTGACACATAGTTTTCTGCCTGCAGACCAAGCAGTAACCTCCGGTCTTGATAAATGAAGCCAATGCAGAAGTGCAAAATCCTGCAGTCCCTCGAGTGTCCACTAGAGGCTGGCTCCAGGAACACTGGAAGTCACATACACATGATAGGCAAAAAAAGCTGTTTCTAAAGCATAAATAAACATGTTTACAGCCTGGGACAAAAAATAAATAGTTCTGATTAGTAATGCCATTACTGGGACACACTGTACGGGGGGTTGGGGGGGGGGATTTTTTGTTTTGTTTTCATGGTGTTATTTTTGGTGGTGTTTTATGATGCCTTTTGGGGTCACTTTGTGTTTTTTCGCCTCCTATTTCTGTTTTCACTCTGGCAGTGTGTGTGCAGTGGAGGGCGTGGCTGGCTGAGCTGGGTCTCTGTAACCAGGAGCACCTGGGTCTCGTTAGGTCATCACTCCTGCCTAAAAGACTGATCAAGACTCTACTCCTGTGCCAGATTATTCCCTTTGCAGTCGGTACACAGTGTGACACAACAAGCGTTACCTTGTAGAATTGTTAAAGTGATTTTTGTTCCATGTGTTGGAATCGTGGACTGACCTGTTTTTCTCTTTGTGCAGCCTGCCGGTGAGCCTCACCACCTTCCTGTGGATTTTGTTTGGCCTTGCTGCATGAGGAGTTTTCCTGCGCCAGCCAGCCCTCAATTGCCAACAAGCTACATTATACATCTTAAAGACTGACTTTGTTTCCGTTTTCTGCACCTTGGGGTCCAAACTCAAAAACTCTAACGTAACAGAAAAATCTGGCCAATATGGAACCCACAGAGAGGGATAGATTACGGCAGACTTTATCAAACCAAGGCCCTCATGTTGGCAAGCACGAGAAGGCTATAAGTGAAATCCAGTGCCACCCAAACCCTTAGACCTGTCTAATGTTCCTTTGGTTTATCACAACCTCCAGGAGGTTTTCAGCAAGGACAGAGCCCTCTCACTGCCTCCACATTGACCCTACAACTGTTCTGTAGAGTTACTCCCGGTGCTCCCCATCCTTTCAGAGAGCTGTACAATCTATCCAAGCCTGAAAGGGAAGCAATGAAGCAGTACATCACAGACTCATTCGCTGCTGGTCTCATCCGTCCTTCCTCCTCACCTGTCCGAGCAGGGTTTTTCTTTGTGTAGAAGAAAGACAAGTCTTTGCGCCCATGCATAGACGACTATGACTGCCCTCTTCCCAGTCCAGGAGAATGAAGTTGCAGTCCCCTCGGTCCAGGAACAACATTGGTGTGACTGCAAGGTCTGGTGTGAGGCTAGGGCAGCCCTCACTCACGGTGGCCCAGAATCAACGTTCTGATCGACGTCACACTCCTGCCCCCGACTACCAGCCAGGCCAGAAGTTTGTTCTGTTGTCCAGAGAAGGGTCTACTGACATTATTTTTTTCTTGGTTTATTTGAAAGGGACAGATGCAGTATACATGGAGAACTGAACAACAATTTTCCAATACATGTTTATAGCTAATGCTAATTTCCAATGTCAGTCCCTGAAAAGTCCTTTAATATAACATAAAATATATGGAGAACATGCTTACAGAAAAAGCCCCTCCACTCTCACTAATACAATACCTCCACATGACTACATGATTGCTTATTCTTAAGGATTTCTTTTAATTTAATTTTAAAATGTTTGCATCACATGAGGGCAGCTGTGGCTCAGTTGGTAGAGTTGGCCATCTCTCAACCGAAAGGTCAGGGGTTCGATCCTCAACTACTGTGGCCACATGTCGATGTTTCATTGGACAAAACCCTTAACCCAAAGTGGCTCCAAATGTGTATGAATGGATTAGCTAATACTGATAACCACTTTACATAGCAGCCTCTACCATCAGTGTCTGAATGTGTATGTTACTAGAAAAATGCTAAACAAGCTCAAGTCCATTTATCAAGTTCTACTGAGAAAGCCAAAGAGAGAGACCAGTCTGACAGCGTACCTTTGACTTTTTTTGTTGTTGACATGGTAACATCTACCTCATCAGCAGACTATTATTTTGGGGACAAATCTTTCAATAGCTTCTAAAACAGTTCTGAATCAGCGTTAAGTAGTCAACAGTATCTACTCATTATGCTTACAAATGGTGGTTTTCAGAGCTCTTGAATATGCATGTCAGCCAATTTGATGCTGGTGGGAGAGAATTATCTCTGTTTCAGGTCAACAATTTCACCTTAAGTTTATTGAACTGTAATATTGACAGTTAATCTTGTTGTTGTTTTCATGGTCAATAACTTGAATCAATGCCTCTGGACACACAGCACATGATTTAATTTCTTTGTTGTATTGATTTGTTTTCCTCATTCTAGTTTCAGAGCAGAATATCTCTGTCTGCATTTCATGTATAACTTCACTTTAATGGTGTTATATTGACCAAAAACTGATGATTTGTGTTCATCTTTGCATCAATGTTCATACAATCATGCAACAATTCAATGGGCAACATGGAACGACCATTAAGAAACCATCCACAGGATTGGATTAGAATGGGTGGCACATCAATGCCTTTCCAGACAATTTAAATCCCACTGGAGAAGCGCTGCAGGGTGAACAGCAGCAGAATTTAAAACCTGTGTTAATGTAAAGGCCTCTTACAGAATCCATAAAAGCTACTGTGTGACCAGTTTCCAGGAATAAAGTCGGGTTGCTGGTCAGGCTTTATAGTGTTATTTTTTACTACGTCCCTCGGCAACCATCTGCAATCCAACACAGATGACCCTCCAATCTCCATCAAAGATGTGATGATCAGAAGAGTCCTTCTTTAGTTTCTGTTGTCATAACTCGGCTTGTGGGTAATGACAAAAGATGGGAGAGTCATTTATTTCAAAATTAGTTAAGTAAATCCAAAACGAGATATGAGGTCTGTATACATCAGTGTACATCCTTGCTTGCTACATGTGAGCACCAAAAAATGTCCAGATAGCCCCAGACCTATCAACAGCACTGGAAAAAGGTGGGGCATCCCACTATCATTCTGCTATAGGGGAAAAACGCTCTGGCTTGATTGCATTTCTTTAAACCAGTCACAAAGGTGTTGGGCAGTGTGAAACCCAGGGACGGGGCTTTATCAAAATATAAGAAAACGCTACATAAAACAGTATGCCATATGTCAACTGTATAAGTATGTTAAAAGATCTTTAATGATAAAAAAATACAAACATAACGTACAGTTTTCAGTGTATAGGTTTCTAGCTCAGAGGTGGTGGTTATTTTTTGAGCGGTCGATAAAAGCAGCTAAGCGCTCCTACGGAGAACGGATCGAGGGTCACATCACTGGTAATGAGCCCACGTCGCATGTGGCAGGGTTTAAACACCATCTCTTCTTACAAACCCAGAAGCCACACCACTGCAGCTCACGACCATTCACTCCCAAATGAACTTAACATTTTTCACTCCAGATTTGATGCTGCAAACACTGAGGCTGCTTCATCTTCTCCAATTCTAGTGACCAGAGAGGATTTATAGTGCTAGGCTCCTGTCACATGCCCTCAGCATTACCAGGGATCATCCTGCTGCAAGTCTTTTTGTTCCTCTTCCCTCAGGCAGATGGTATCGCTCTGTTAAATGCACTTCGTCCCATCATGCAAATAGTGTCTTGTATGTTTCTCATGTGGCCTTACTGTCTCTGTTTTTCTTCTTCCTTTTTATTTATATTTATATTGCTTTTTTTTAAACTTACTGTCCTGTGTCTTTGTCCAAGTGTACTGTCTACCTCCTGCACATGTTTTCCAATGTGGTTTTTATGCTGCAAGTGGCAAAAAACTGCACTGAACTGAACTGAGACGAACTTTCAGTCAACCTAACGACAGGCTGAGAGCTGGAGCTGAGGCGGGTTTTAAGCCTCTTAACAAACCGTTACATCACACCCACCTGTCAATCAGGTCAGCTACACACCTAACTATGTACCATTATCACAATCAAAATGGAAAAAATTCACTCCCTGTACAGTGTGTGCCAGTGATGACAACTAATCAGACCTATTTTCTTTTTTTAACCAGGCTGTAAACATGTTTATTTATGCTGTTAAAACCTATTTATTGCCTGTGGTGTGTGTATGTTACTTCCTGTGTTCCTGGAGCCAGCCTCAAGCAGCCACTCGACAAACTGCAGGATTTTGTACTTCGGCATTTGCTTCATTTTTCAAGACCAGATGTCCCTGCTTGGAGTAGACCCCTAACCCTGCAGTGTAATCTCAATCTTGTGTTTGATTTCAAACCGCTCATTCAATAACAGGACGATGACACATGCTGTGTAGAACTAACTTTTAATTGAAAAAAACTTTAAAAACAATTCTATTTCTAACAGGTTTTTAACAACATTGCAAAAACAGTTCCATACTTTCAAGCTTTGTTCAGACTACAGGAAACACACCTGGTTCTCAAATATGTGTGACGGCAGCACCGAGTTGTGTATTCATAGGTGTGGCGTTGTAGTGAAGTAAATGTGCTGGTGACCCAGTATCAAGGGAGCAAAAACGATTGAGAGCCATCTTTGCATCCTCTTAATCTGTTTCACGCCATACTGCGCTGCTGCTCGGAGAAGAATGCTAGCTCAGTCGCTATGTTCCCACTCTGGATATGACGATGCATTTGCGTGTTGCATTATGGGTAACACAAAAGATCATTTTTGAGAGAAATTTGTTTTGAGTTTCAGGAGAATTGTCAATGAGACACAACTGTAAAACTCCAAATAGATCAGTATAGATTAGCAAAAGTGGCATAGCATGTATTCATTGCCTCAATCAGTGTTTCTCAACGGGTGGGTCGGGACCCAAATTGGGGTCACCAAGCCATTTACAGTGGCTCACGAATGTGTGTCCGGAAAAAAAAAAAGTCTATAAAGCACTTTCAAAAGATCTTTTATATTTATTTTTGTGTCTTTTTTCCCGTCACATTTGTACCACCTGAGGTCCACACAGCACCATTTCCCATTGAACTAATCTGATTGGTTCAAAAAAAGAAATTAGAAATTCGGGTCGCGATTTTTTCACAAGGGAGTTGGTAGAGGGTCCTGAGGCTAGACCAGCTGAGAACCACCGGACTAGATTGACGTAAAAATCTCTTTGCCATGCAATCAGGATATACCAAAACATATTCAGATTCGCAGTCTGAACAAAGCCAAAGCTTCTTTCTTGTATTATTTTTTCATCCATAATATCCATTCTTTCCTCAAGAGGAGCCCACAAGCTCATAAAAGCAACCAACATGTAGTCTTAACTTTGACTAGTATCAAAATCACAAGATATACAATGGTGTTAATTGCTATAATTACTTCTAGATAAACATGTTGGTTTTCTGGACATGACATAAGAATGACAAAGAGTGTCATATTGACATCTATAAATCCTACAGTCTCTACTGTGTGTTAGTCTGAGAAAGCTTCTAGTTCATAGTTTGATGACTTAGAAGTTGATACAAAGTGAAACGGCTGTAACATGAACATATTACTTTTCACTCGTCTTAAAATACAATCACAGCCCGACTGGAGGTGTCAGGGCAATCAGAGCAGCATCAATCCATCACTCTCATCAGACTCAATCACACTCCCCGACTGAGCCCTGGAAACGTTCACCGAGACGGAGCAAGAGCAGCGGGGAGAGCACAACAATGCTCATTATAAAAGTACTGCAGGAAATGTCTTCTCTTCTAATGGTGACACGTTGTTCCATTTAGGAAACAACAGGAGAGGCGAGGTGTTGCAAATATCAATCACATGATCGGTGTAATTATGTTCTTAGGAAATGGAAATATATGCTTCAGTGAGCCGACACGAGTCAAACTGTGTGTCTGCTCGCCTGCTGAACTCCAGCTTAGTGAAAAGTGCACTAAAATGAGTCCTCATTGAAGTGTGTCTTTACGATACAGATCTGAGATGTCTCCTCCTCGCTCAGGTTTGTCTGCTCAGAGTTACCACTTCCCCAAGAAAGATTGAACAGAGTGTCTTTGAAATGTTATGTTCGATCTCCTGCTTTCTCCGATGCTCATTCTTTATACATCGCGCTCGTCTGTTAGACTTTTCTGCTCAGTGTCATGCGCAGTGCGACACGATATCTTAGGACAAGGTGTAGCTTAAGATGGGACAAAAATGCAAAATAAAAGCACGACAAAAACTTTTTGGAACTTGAAAATTAACGGAATTTCAATCATGTGAAGTAAAATTTGATCAATTGCGATTAACTATTGGATTTCAGCAATTTATCACGATTTTAAAAATAGTAATCATTCATCTACAGCTCTATTTCTCTTTGAAATGTATTTGAATAGAAGCAAATATTAAGCATTGAAAGCAGTTTAGTTTAGTGACTCAGCAGTCACTAGAGATGGGAGCAGAAGTGCCGCGAGCAAACTTTTGTAACCTAGCAACAGTAAGCCCTGGTGAGAAGCGCTCTGGAACTGAGGTCGAGGGCACTGCCTGCTGTCGATGGACAAAGGCCCTCACTGCTTCAGGTTAGCTGGCTGGCAGCATGCAGGTTTTTAGCTCACATAGTGATAGGGACTTGTAGACGGCAGAAGGGATGTTAAATATGTCTGCCATAGGAGGCTCATGAGTAAGTTCTACACGCTGTAAGTAAGAGTAGCTGTTTAGTGTCGATTAAGTCAGTAGTTGTGCGAGCCAGCATGAGAGCTAATGTCTGATCAGAAGACAGACTATGGGAGAATGTGCTGAGCTCTACAGTCAATCATGGATCTCCGTGCCTCCGAGACCAAAATTCATTAGAAATCTATCAAGCTTGTCGCAATTCTGAGTGTAACTAAACCTACAAATTAACCCAACACAGCAGCAGGATTAAATATATGGATTTGTACTGCAGTTACAACTATTGGGCATGGCCTCTAAACACTCTGAGGCTTTGGGTTTTACTCAAACGCAGAGCAGAGGAGAAAGCAGAGGACTCGAATGAGCAGGATTAGTCTTAGAGTGCTCTCAAGGAGAATGTAAAAGAGCTGAGCAATTAGAAGTCCTCATCAGTGTATCGTAACTCAATAGTCATTAAGATCTGTCGATGTAATGACTTATGAGATTCCTTGAAGAATGTGTCCTGTACAGAGATATTCATACACAGAATATTGCTACAGAAGAAGGTTGGAAAAACAGGTGATGTCAAAATGATCTTCATTATTAGAACCGTAAATCAGATCATCCCTTTGAGCAACGAGACGAGCACACAAAGACAGCAGAGGCCGTAAGATTCACTCTCATATATTTAACCCAAAGCAGTGAGGATCTCAAGAACCTCAGTTTCTGTGATAAAATGTACAAGCAAAGAAATATCGCATGTGTTCGAAGAATTTCAGAGACAAGCGTATTACATACTCTTGAGATTTGAATGTGTACTGTAAACAAACAAGATTATGACAGAACTTTCTGGCCATACTGAATAGAACCAAATGAAAACAAAAATACAAAAGTCGATTTCAAATAAAAGCAGTTTTTCACAAAATAGCTGAATGTAAAATGGTAGCCAATTGTGTGACTGAACAACTAAATAGTAATAGGAATCTTAAAGGTCACATATTCTCCTCCTTTTCATGAAGTTGAAAGATGTTTTTATAAGAGCTCCCCAAAACATGTGCATGAAGTTTCTTGTTCTAAATCCACTCAGATCCTGTATTTGATCATGTCTATAAACCCCTCTATTTCAGCCCTGCTCAGAACAGGCTGTTTCTGTGTCTGTACCTTTAAATATGTAATTAGCTGTGTCTGACCACGCCCCCTCTCTGGAAGGGCTTGTGTGGCTTAGTCTCTCTTAGTCTTAGTCTCACCATGTGCTGTTACGGTGAGAAGGCAGACTCAGAGGGCAGAACAAACACCTAGCTGTGGGAGTGTCACCCACCTGGGGGAGGGGCTACTGCCCTTTGTGATGTCATGAAGGGAAAATCTCCAAACGGCCTGTTTGAAAAGTGGAGCAGGCAAAAAACGGAGAGGATGGACTTTTATTATAATTGGGGGGTTTGTAGACACACTAGGGACACACATTAGTGTTAGATAACATGGTGAAGTGGATTTTAATATGTGACCTTTAAGAAGGCATGGAACCTGCAAGTTCATGATATATTAGCTTTCTCTCCAAAGCCTCACTTCCAACGGTAAAACATACAATTTTCTTTCCACGTTAGCGTTTCACTTTAATGTTTTAAAGTTGGCATCAGTTACGTTAAGCATTTTCTGCTGTTACAAAATTATAATCCAACTCAGAAAACAAGTCTTCTTTTTAATGTGAAATATCCCTGCGATGCGGCTTAACCATGATCCAAACATATGGGTGCTAAAAAGGGCTAAAAACTGTGAAGCCATTGAGGTGTGTCATTGTTGTGGCAGCATTATCCACAGAAAGTTCATCAGACATATTGGATACCTGTCTGGTCTTAGTTGTTTACAGTATTTACATTTAGATTATCAGACATAATATGACAGTGATGTAATGATGCATGCTACTTTGTGGCATAATGACAATTGAACTACATCATGAATGTGTAAGCATTGTGACACAACACAGACATAAATCATAATCTACAGCAACACATTCATTATTTCAATACAGCAAAAAAAACAACTCATCAATGTTCTCGTGTAATATGATCCACTAGGGGCAAAGTGTCATTGTTCGAAGAAAAGAAAAAAAATCAAATCAAAAATATCTTATTTGTCCTTCGTCATCTTCTTAAACGGCTTCAGTCCAAAAGCCTTTGAAGCCATATGGGTAAGCAGTTATTCTTCTTCTTGATGGACAAATCTCCAAAGCAGTGGTTATTGCCGTCTTTAAAAAAAGCGTTTATACTATAAAACAGTGCGCTCAATGCACATCATCATCTAATATCTAAAATCAAGTTTTACAACTTCACTGGCAGGAGTTTCCTCAATGTCCCATATGAGCACTCCTTATAGGGCGCCTATCTCCGCATGTGTGCATTAGGATGGAGAGTGAACACATCAGAATTCGCCATCTTGATCCTGCAAGCTACTGTAAGAGCTATTCAAGCACACCAATGCACTGCACTCGTCTTCCAGCTCGGATGACTTGCATGGATCAGGGAGCAGCAACAACACAACACATGTATGTTCACATCAAGCAGAGAAAGGGCTCAGTCAGCCGCGGTCGTCTTGCACACACTAACATGGACACTATGTTACGATAAATACCTCTCCTGAAACATTCCTCATCTTAAATCTAAATCTGAATTCTCCTTTTGATCCTGTAACCATGTACTCGTAGGAATGAGGAGCAGACCGCACAATCACAATAAATCCTCTTTGTTCTATTCATTGTGTGAGGACACTTGGACTGAAAGTTCAACAAGTCTGACTCTATAATAGTGATAAAGCTGGTTATTATCAGTGAGATATAAGTATTAGAGGATATGGCCACCTCGGCTCGAGCCTTCAGTGGAGCAATGTCTATCCGTTATTACCGTTATTAATTAAAGATACACGCACCTATACAGTTTCCAAAATGTTTAAAAGTTATACAAAATCTCTCTCTAAATCTGTAACTGTTAGTTTGAAGTAGCTTTAATGCTGTGGTTAGTTCAACACCAGGATAATGTGTGTTTTTTAAGTAGTCAGCACAATTACAGTAGGTAAGGCCGGCCTGCATTAAAAAAATAGAGTTACCTTAAAAATACAGGTAAGGTCCACACCGCAGCATCAGTCTGTTTAATGACAAAGCCAAGAATAGCCGTATGTGATCTAATGAAGGACTGTGTTTGAAACTGTTAACGATGTTTTCCTGATTTAGTCTGTCTTTCTAAGAGAGCCCGACCGATAATATCGGCTGATATTAGCACATCAAGTGACTGTCAGTATCGGCTTATTTTGTCTACGATACGTGCCGATATAACTAGGTTTATTCAATTTAAGCTTTTTACATTTGTATAATTTATTTTTTAACAGTTGTTCATTTCTTATTTTTTAAGTTAATGTTTCAGTGCACTGTTATTACTCTGGCCAATAAAGGCTTTTTTTTCCACTGTTAAAAAGAATAATCTTCTTTTAATTTTAGATATTTTTCCCAAATGTGTGATAACAGCATTTGAGTGTGTTTTTATCAATCGATCTCTAAAGATCAAGGACAGGTCTAAGAAAGATATCGGTCAATATATCAGTATCAGTATCGGCCCCAAAATCCAATATCGGTCAGGCTCTACTTTTTGAAGTTAACAGCTGATGATGCCGCATAGTCAAATAATGAAGTCAAGGGGTCCCAGGGGTGGGTTTAAGACTCTAAATGTCTTGACTGAAGTGTCAAAAGTTAGTATATTTCATTTACAGAACATTAACCTCCAACAATGGGTTCCCCTTAAACACAACAAAAAAACCAATCCAATTGCATGATGGGAAATGTTGGTTATCTCTAGCACTGTTCTAAGGCAAAAGTCTCAGCCTCTTATATCTAACATCCTCTCTGATCTGACAGATTTAAAAAGATATTCTCAATCCAAGCTTCCTGGTAGCACAACACTAAAGTGCTGTACATTTTGTTGTATTCATGTAAATAATAAACATCATTCCTACTCTATTAAATATGTATCAATGTATATTTATGCCAGCAAAGGCAAAGACTATAATCTAAGACACGCACTTGATCATGTTGTGATATTCACTGAACACTAGACAACAAATTAGTGGTGAGGAGAGCGAAAACAGTTCAGAGAAAAGTGTCATCTCTACCACTCCATTGCTACTTTGAGTGATTCAAGTTAAGTGTTGGATTCTAACGAGCTCTAATATATGCAAGAAAATTAAATGAAGGTTCAATAAACTCGGTCAAAAGGATCAGCCGACGTGAACCGACAGCTCGAGAAGAAGGGTCGGCTCATCGAGGTCAAATGTAAAGCTGTCATGTCGTGAAACATGCACAGATACGTCGCTCTGTTTGGCTACAGTTTGACTCCAAAAGACGGTGAAAATGTCGAGAGGCTTTGCTCTGAAACACACGTGTTAATATATGACATCCCTGATGGCTATAACCTTCCACTGAAGACAGCTTTGTGCGTAGGCCTCCGACTCTGATCTACAGCACGTTGCCAACACTGGGTACAATTCTAGGTATTAAATGACGGATGGATTTAACCTGAGTTTATACAACAGTCCATACGAAATACATTTATACTTTAAGTAAAATAAAACTGTTACATATGAAACTCTCTAGTTAAATATCTAGATTTTTGCTTATAGATAGAGATGCTGGAAATCTATTCTCTAATGCTTCAGTAAGCACTTTGTTTATTTACATATAAGCTCTACTTCCTTTATGGTTCACTTCCACACCTGACAAAGACGACACTCCCATCCTAGAATCCTTCACCTTTAAAAAAAACAACCTCCACTTTAAACTCCAAGAGGAGAAGTTCTTTCTGTTCTCTGCTGTCACTCTTTCAACCTGACATCCTCTCTGAACTCAGGAATCTAACTCTAGTTAGCGTCTTCTGACACATTTAGGCTAGGATGATGAGTCCCCCGTTTCTACTCCTTTTTCTTGTCCTTTTCTTTCGCTATTCGCTGAGAAATAGGCAGAAAGTGAAAATGGATAAGGGAGAAAAAACTACTCCACTGTCTGAATCTACAGGGTCACCCTGTCACCTTTGAAGGGGGGGGGGGGGGGGAAGACCCAGCTGCGCTGCTGCTCCAGCAGGGCATTCACAGAGCCAGTCCAGAGGCCTCTCAGGGGCCCTTCAACCAAAAGCGCTGTCACCCCACAGCAGGCTCAGAGGAGAGATCACCGGCCGACAGGCCAACAAAAGGAGGGCGAAGTCACAAGAGGTCATCGTAGTCCAGCATCTTGGAATGCTGACGGCTTTTCCACAGGCGGAACAGACGGAAGTCAAAGTACATCTCGATCATCTCTTTGCCTGCAGCCAGAAGATAACACAAAGAGAACAAGTGTAAGGTTAGCAAAAAATGGAATGTCAGCTCACACCGACACACTGAATTGTTTACGACGCATGACCTAAGCTCACGATTTATGAGCTCACATTGATTGTTGTGCACGACCTTAGAGAATCTAAATCTGGACAGAGGGAGGGAGCATTCATAGAAAACTCCAGCAAAATGTGCTCTCTCTCTCTCTCTGTCTCTCTCTGTCTTTCTCTTTCTCTCTCTCTCTCTCTCTCCTCATCGCGCTGGAGGTCCTCAGATATTTATGCCATAGTTTCTTTGGAGGGGGGAGAAAGATAAAAAGGGCATGCCTGCTGTTGCCATGGTGATTTCAGATGCCGTCTGTCAGTTTGTGCAGGTAAAATCAGGGAACAAAGTCCAAGATTGTGTGCAGTCGTACGACCACTATATCAAACATGTTAATAATTTAATCCGGCTGATGGAGAGCAGCTGTTCAAACGGTGACCGGCCCTGCGTGCCTCAGTGTAAACTGCACAACTGATGCTGGGCGACCGGGGTGAAATTTGGCCTGACCTTAAAATTAGTTGAGGATCTAATTGGCCTGAAATCTACAGCTTTAAGCAATGATTACTTGTGTAAATAATCAACACAGTAATGTAAATATATTTAATCATTGACAAGAAAAACGCATTTTAACATATTTGCCATTTATTTAAAAGTAAAAAGAGAAAGCTCACAGTCCTACTATGCACTCTAATTGTCCTGCTTTACAGCGATGTCCCACAGGTTCATCTGAGGTATTTCATCAATTCTGTAATCCCCGCCTGCGGCTTCTATCAGACATTGATGTTTTAAGGGTTGACCTAAGGTATTAAACTAATTACATTTTCATTTTTTTTCGATTCATTCTTGTCAGACTATAAACCTCATCAGTGCTGAATGCTTCTTGTGGGCTTGTGTCCACTGAGCAGAGAGTGGTGAGTCAATAAATGATATTAAAACTCATAGAGGCCTTAATGACATTTTAAACAGAAAAAAATCACAAGCGTGGCATCAATACATGTCAGGAAGATAAAGGATGAGGAATGCTTTAAGAGCTCAGCCGAGTTCACGTCCAATCACTAAAGTGCTTTGTTCATCGCAGTGCATCGTACTGGCATTGATTAATTACCACTATTAATGTGAAGCTGATCATGCAATATGTGCAAGCTGTGGTGAGTTCACTTACAGCACAGGTGGGACAAACATGTGTTCAGAAATGTGACACGTGTGTGTGTGTGTGTGTGTGTGTGTGTGTGTGTGTATGTGTTAGCAATAATTTGCAATTGTGTGTGTGTAGTGTTCTCACCCTGTGCAGACAGCTCAAGAGGGGACTTGAATTCAACTGAAGAGGGTCTCATCAGCCTCTTCAGAGTCTGAATCAGCTGCAGAGATAAAGGGACGGAGACAGAAGGAGGAGTTAGAGAGAAATGATACTTGAGTCCATATAGCACCAGGCATCTTCAAATAATAGCTGTTGTGCTCAGAGAGCAGACAGAGGCCCTGCAGCCGAGTGTCTGTGAGGTGGAAGGTCAATGTGCCACTTAAAAATTGCAATAGCTGAGTAAGGGGAGAAGCCCTTCAGACAGCTACAGGCCTGGCAGAGCAAGATTACATTCAGAGTTGTAGAGGACAAACACCTTAAGTCCTTCAGGAGTTATGGATTATAAAACCTTTTTCTCTTCGGCTGTTCCCAATTTCATTAAAAAAAAAAGAATTTCCCCTCGTGGGATTAATAAAGGATGAAGAAATTATTATTATAATGCTGACTATACACACAAATGGAATTACACCATGTTAAAGGAGCATTGTAGAGAGCTGTCTCCCCCCCCCCCCCTCCTCTCTAGAGTCGATGCTCACGCAGGTCACCATGTGGTGGACACTGAAGCTTCAGTGTTTATCCAGCTCTGTATGGGTCTGTAAACCTTTCTGTGTTCTAACCTCTCTCCATTTTTCAAAAAGCATCTCCAATATTGATCCTAGTTTGAGCACGTTTCTGCTCGTGGAGCTTATTAGAAACATGCAGAGGCTTTTTAGGTCGAGTACAATCACTTCTATCTGAACCACTTCTCTTGCTGCTTCCATCGCTGCAACACCTGTTGGTTTACTGTTTGCCTGGCAAACCCAGGGCAACCAAAACGGAACAGTGGGGCCTACCTTCTCTGGTCTAAACAAATCCAGAGCATTCAGGAGCAGAATGTAAAGTTAGAAGGAGGACATACTGGCTACTGCATTGTTGTCAGAGAAGACAGCACTTCAACATAACATGTTTCCTTAATGTCTGATCAGATAGTAAGATCACTTTATCGTTTCAGTCAGTAGATTATTGTACATATTAGATCTTTAATCAGCATCTCTTAATGTGCGTAATAACAGTTAGCTCGTGAAAGCTACAGAGTTAACTGTTGCTATGGAAACAGCTCTAACCGTAGATTTTCAACTTACTATTCGTTCAGTTGATAAAATAAGTCATCGTCAAATCAATAAATAATTTACAAATCAATGTTTTGTTTAATTTGTTTCAATGGTTGGTCTCCTAAGTAAGTAGCTGGGATAAAGTAAGCAAGTTGTTGTCACCGAGGAACGCAGCGAAACGCCTCTGTTCATGTCGGGATTCTATTCTGTGACAAAAACCCGCACACTGAAGATTATCACTTCCTGTTTTCTCTCTCATGTCTGTGACTGAAGAACAATGTTTTCCTTGGATCATTTCAGAAGTTTCTTTTTACGGTTCCCTTTTTTGTCCTTGAAAAGATAAAACAGGTGGAAAGTTAAGCAGTTTACAACCCTTCCCATTTTCAGACAAACATCTGAAGTACCGTTAGACGACTGCTGTAGTGCATCCAGTGTTGTAGCACCAGATGAAACATCAACCTGTCCTTTCAAAACACCTATTTCGTGTATCTACCACACGTGTTCATGTGTGCACCCACAGGACTGTCACACCCGATGACACTCTTGTCTTTGGCACCCTACACACTTTTCACTTTTACTGCCTCCTTGTTGCAGCTTGCCCGTCCCTCCTCTCTCTCCCTGGGGTCTGGTCCAGTGCCAGCTGGTGTGCCATCCCACATAGAGCCGAGCAGCCGAGTGACATTAACAGGTTTGTTTCCACGCGGCTTTGCTGTGCATTAGTCAGTTTAAAGATCTTTTTTTTCTCTGGAAAAATGAGTCCAGAGAAGAAATGTAATCATATTATGGTCAACTCAACTTAGTGGGAATGGTGTCTTTTTGAAAAAGATACATGGCCCTACATTATATATGTTCTATTTCCAATGAAAATTTTACTTTTTATGCTTTATAAACCATGTTTTTTCTCCTAAAGGTTAAACATTTCAGGGAGTACATTGTTGCAACATACACACCAATAGCAACAAGTGCAAGGTCATTTGCAGCAAGCTTTTCTCTATAGTGTAAACAGACATGCAGGGTGACCCAGGACCCAAAACAAAGCAGAGGGGCCTGGGATTCAAACTACGTCTTAGCCAGGCACAATCTCTTTCTGGAGTCTTGTGTCATTGCTGCAGGTGCCTGTCGGGTTTAATTTTGTATCCCTTGACATAAAGAGGATGAAAAATGTTCTCGCCATAAATAAACGAGTGGAAGGGGAAGAAAAGTGACAGGCAGAGGCCATCTCTCCCTGAGTGTGTATTCTTCATGTTCTTCATCACTCAGGCTGTTTCTCTCTGTTGATACTGCTCAAACACTGCATTTGAACAAGGGGATCATGTGGAAGAAATACGGTCGGCTGATGTTAATGGTGTTACTGAGTGCATGTGAGTAGTTTTAGGTGACAGAACTGACCAGAGAGTATACGTGTGATGCTAACCCCACCTGCTCTGACGCTTACCCTGGACATTTCCCTGAGGTTTTACAGACCATCAATGGAGCATGACTTTTGACGATGGGGTAAGCTGGGCAAATAAACTCTGAGCAATTTATAATATTTCACTAGAGCAGGAGACCTGTTCTAATTTCCCTCGGTGCATTTGTTAAGACTCTGGATTTTTAGCTTAAGATAGTAAAAAAAAAAAAAAAAGGATTTATGATAACACAGCTGAAAGTCTTAAAATGCTAAATAATTTAGATCATAGTTAACAGTTAGCATACTGTACACATGCCATATTAACCAGAATGCCTCTTTTGTTCTCAAAGCTATGTATGCAAAGCTGCTGACCCAGGGATGTAAATAGATCATCAGAAGTTAGCCCTAAATTCCTGCGTCTAACCAAAAGACGACCATCTTTGTTGTTCTTTGCCTGGCTGTCAGTCATCACCCACTGCGTTCATACCTGGCCCACAGACAACGACGACTCCGGGTGTGAACAGCCAATAGCTGCCATGTGACTGTTTTTCTATGATTGGATCATTATGTAATAACTGGATCAGAAAAGTGAACAGAAACTGAAATGACAAGATTTCTGATTACTTCTGAGATGCTTACACCCATGTGTTACATATAGCTAGAAGGCTAATGTAGCTTTGTGTTGGGAGTTGCTTCAAACTATGTTAGTTAAAGATGAACTTCTTTGTCTCCCTAGCTTTTTGTGTTGCACAGATGCTTTGTGAAGTTCCTCGCGTATAAATACAGTTATTTGAATGGACTTGATTCACATGTCTGAATCCATAATTTGCTTGAAGGTTGTTTTTTTTTTAGAGTTTCAGAGTTTGCATGTATGGGGTTTTATCATTTAAAACTGTTACACAGCAGCACAAGTAAAGTAAGATATCTTCAGATAAAAGTGACACAGACAACTGAAGATTACGACACAGCTTTGATTCAAAGAGATTTAGAAAGTACAATCATTCATGGAGAAGCAGCTGCTGGAGGTCGACTGAGTGGTACAGATTGTGAGTGTGTGTTCGTGGTAAGATGCACTTCATATTTGAAGTGAATTCACTCATTAATGGACTCTGATTCACAGAAATACTCTCAGAGATAAGGACTGGATACTCAACCTGCTGGATAAGCTGATAGAGCGGCATAGTCATCTTTCTTTGCACTGAATATTTATGTAGAGACTGCTGTTCAGTTCACTTCTGTTTATCTTCCTGTATCTGAGAGAGATCTCTGTCATATTGAATTTTGTTCTCAGTCGTTGGCTTCTTATCTGGGTGTTCTCACACCTGCAGCGTGTTTGCATGATACAACTTCTCGGGGAAAAAACAGATACAACATCTGTTTGTCTAAGGAGGAGGGGAGCTTAAACCTAAAAGTGGCGGCGAGCATTATCCTGTAACTGAATGGAGCTCTTACTACAGAAAGCAGTGTTGAAGCCAATGCAGAAGTGCGAAAAATGCAGTTCATCTAGTGTCCACTTGAGGCTTTGATAAGTAAGCCCCTGGAGTCACATACACACTCATGATAAAGGAGGAATGTATGACTTTCTGATCCAGTAGATGTTGACCCTTGAGCACCAGCATGAAACCAAAAACAGACTGCTGTTTGGCGACACCTCCACTATTCTGAAGCCTCCGCTCTCCTCCACCTTCAAGGGGTTGAAAAAAATTGTCCTTTGCTCGAGCTGCAATCACCTATGTCCTACATTGTTGTGTTAGCATGCTAATGTTAGCACTCTTTGGGTAACTCGTAGCTTCATATTGAATATATATTGGCACTGAATGACCGAGATCTAAAGACACTTATGTGAAATCCAAACAAGCAGTGAGTATGTTATTCTTCTTCTCTCTAGTCCTTGACTAAAACAGCTTTATACGCAACGATGTCCTGTCCATGTAAACATGATGTAAACACAGCTCCGACAACAACACAGCAGGCAGGACTCGAGCTTCTCCCTCATTGTAGACAGTCATGACTCAAAGAGACATTTACACAGGATAGACTTGATTTCTGCTGTATTCATAAGTAAAATGCTGCACATTCTACCTTTTTTTTATAACTCATCCGTTTTGGTCACACTGAGGCCAAGAGTTATATATAGGGTCTTGCTGATCTCATTGACAGGTGGGTGTGTTGTAGCAAACAGATACAACGTACTTGCTCCATGCTAGTTGCTTAGTTGACGGAAAGTTAGTTTGGGCTTCAAAACTAGTCCACAGGAACCGATAGGTGACATGACTGAGACTACGTCCATGTTTTATACAGTCTGTGCTGTAACGCCAATCAGCTCTCAACCTGTCAAACAACACGTGTGATTGATTCACTCTACACAGAGCTATCGAACAGATTCCTTTTCTCTTTTAAGGAAAACAAGCTCTCCTCCTGCGTTTGACTTCAGCAGTGTGAGGCAGCTAGCAGAGCTGTAGGGAGTGATGCTGGGTGGAGTGCAGCATCATCTGAAGGTAGCTCCGTCAGTCAGTCTATTAATAGTGACTCTCCAGCTGAGCTTGCAGGAGCGCACACACAGGCAGCAGCGGGGGGATATTTGTTAAATGCAGCGGATAAGCCCTTCTAGGTTCAACCCTCCTCCTCGTGCGACTTGAACTGAATCACTGAAGAGAAGATGCCGAATGTCACAGTGACTATCACGGTGCACTGCTAGTACTTCCTTATACTCAGAAGGTACAGGCTTAAAATGAGCTGTTGTACATGTGGAACAAGCAGACTTTGGGTAATTAATTTATCTTTTTCAAATGTATTCTACATTGGGTTTTAAATGCGATAAATAAAGATGCATGCAAGAGATAAATGGCGACCCTTTAAAAGAATAGTTCATGCATTAGATTCCCTCAATAAAACATGAAAGCCCTTAACCCACAAACCTCACTGACCTCTTTATGTCAGCTTTAAGTCATATTTTACAGACCCTTAAAGGCTAAATATTTTCCCATCAGCCGTCTAGCTTTTTATTTTTTTGATTCAGTCAGATTTATTCAGACTGATTCAGAATTTCTGACGGCATTAATATTTCACCATGAGGAAAAAACAGAACAAGCAAACAGCACAGCATCTGTGTGCACACAAAGCTGTGTTGAAGAAACATGTTCTGACTTCCAGCTCAAAGGCTTTCAAAATAAGACAACGTGGTTACCTCTCTAAGAGCCCTTAAGAGCCGGGGGAGGGGGAGTCATGTTCACCCATATATACACCATCTGGTTAGATTTTCTACACAATGCAGTGGAGTCAAGAATAATTTCTGAAGGTGTTGTTGAAATTTGGATGGAAACCTGACTAATGATTAATGATGTTCAAACATCACTGAATATATATTAAACTACATGATATGATAGGTAAAATACCTTTCTCTTTGTTATATGCTACATACAGCATCATCCCCATTCCCCCACTGGTCTGCACTCACACTGCTCCAGGACTAACTGGGCCTGAGCACAGTTACCTCTTGTACAAAACGTTGTGATACAACACATGCATGACTTTATGTGATCATGAAGCGTGCTGAGTTTACAAGACAGACGATTGAAAATAAAAAAGAGATGCCGTCGAGTCCTCGTCTGCACATCGGCGAACAACACAGAGAACATGACAGCTACTTTACTGACTTTGTGGATTATTTTGAGTCATGTTAGTCAGATACAGACATAATAACACTCCGGGATTTCTCCATAATGAAGGCTGTCCACGTGTTCCCGTGCTTGTGCTCATGCATGAACCGTACCGTGCAGAAGCACACCTCTTCAAAGCGTGCCAGGTGACAAGGAAAGTGTACAGTACTTTGAACATAGATCAGAGCACTCACACTAGTCAAACAAACTGGACTTAAGGGGTGAAGCGTGTTTAAACACGGCACAGATCGCCTAGCGTGAGTGCGCTCTGTGTCAGTGTCTTTACTTCACTCAAAGCCTCATACTGCATTCAGCGCTTCATGTTTAACCATTGAGGTCAAGAGGTACACAAGTATAAAATATACATTTACTAACCCTGCACGTAGGCTGACTATATTCAGGGTAATAATTCACATACATCTTTGTGGAGCTGGCAGAAGCAGCTAGTTTCTATCAACCAAAGTGCAGCTGCAGCCTATGAGTTGTACTGTGGTTCTGGAAGAGGCTGCACGTGAGAGCATGAAGATTTGAGTGAGTGGGCAGGTTCATGTGCATACGCTGTGTGTGTGTCTGCATACAGCAAGAGTGCATCTGCCTCTGCGGGGGTGGAAGGGTCGTTGCAGGGGTGCTGGAGAAGATGCCAGAGTGTGTATTATTTTACCGTTCATAGCACACACAGAGCTGCCAGTTATTTCATTATTATACAATGCATATGCAGAAAGTGCCCTTGCATCAACTTCTAACACACTGCAAGACTCTACAACAGTCCAGGACGAAACCAACAGATTGTCTTAATGATTTATCTGTATGGTGCTGCGATGGCATATGGCTTTGAGCATCTGTGTGCATATTTGTAATTATGAGTAAGCAAGCTGCTTACACACGTCGACATTTTCAGTAAACTTTTGCTCTAATAACTCGTGTGTGGGAGTACAATTTGTTTTTTAAGCCTTTGCAGTGACTCAGAATACAAAAGATAAACTACCTTTTCTCCATTAGCGCTCCCCAGCACATAGCAGCCCATGATGTGGATGAGGTTAGGCTCCGGGTTCAGTTTACTCATCAGCTTACTGAGACGTCTCCAGAACCTTCACACACAGGAGAGAGGCGAGAGGTTAAGACACGGCAACAATCAGTGTGGTAAGAGGGGAAAAACAAGGAGCGAGAGAGAAGTGAGTCGGGTTGAGGTCAGAGCTGAGCGATGGTTATGTGACTGCGAGTGTGAGTAAACAGGAAATAGTTCTGATTCTTAAAGAACTCGGAGTCACTGTGGTGGGAGATTTTCATCACACGCTTTTCATCAAAGCAATCATTCAAATGTTATTCACACATTTAGGTGTGAAAGGGTAAAAGGAAAAGCTGTATCCTGAACTACACATCCATTACTCTCTTTTTAATGCTTGTGTTTCTAATAGCTGACATTAAAGTTAAATTCAGGTACAAAAAAAAAACACATGCAATGTTTCCGGTTAAACTTCTCTTGAGATCAAACTGGATTTTTTTTCTGTAAGTATGCCTTGCAGGGGTCCTGCCAGAAATATTTTGATGGTGTTTTTTCATGATATTTCATTCATAGGGCTTTCACACTTGCATAAAACTCCTAAGAAGCTGTATGTGTGAACGCAAACAGCAGAATTTGTCACTCGGAATTCACCCGGAGTTTCTCCTGCCAGACCCCTCCTATTTTTTTTCCACAGCAAGTCAGAGTAAGCTGATGTGAGAACGCCGCAGGATATATTTTCAGGTAATTTACCTTGAGCCAATAGGAGGGGAGAGCATATGTCGTCTTTTTAATTTTTTTCCACATGGGGGGTGTGTCGTTTTTTCCGACATAGGTACAGTATGTACAGTGATTGTCTCCTGTGAGGTGCATATGTTCATGCACGGCCTGCTGCCACCTCCACCTCAGGGGCAACAAAGGAGAAATCCTTCCTGCATATTATCCCATATGCTCTTAGTAAAGTGCCTCGAGATAACACTTGTAACATATTGACCTGAAATCAACCCAAAACTCACAGGACATGAATGAATACCCCCACTCTTCCTGTTTACTGATAACAAAAGCCATTCAATTGATTAACTGTGAAAGACACTTTACATCGGAATGTGAAGAACAGGACGTCATAAAAAACAATAAGCCTTTAATCCAAGTTGGCGAACCAGACCACACCAGATACGTGTGAAATGACTTTCTCAGTAAACAATCCCAGGAAGACCGCCGTATGCCGAGTTAATCAACATGGCAGGGGAGGCCTTTGATGTGATCTGGACTATCTCAAACGGACTTAATAGCTTTTAGACCCGTTGAACAAACTGCCTTAACCAACATAATCCAGTTCTGTTATAAAAGAATTTCGGTTCAATCCCCGAATCGGATATATGTATCCATGACATCAAGACTAACACTTTCATGCAAGGTAGATTCCTCTACGATCATCTATGACGAACTTAGATATTGAGAAACTAAATCACATTACCTGATGAATTCTACTTGAATCTTACGTGGAGCACTACCGCCCCCTAGTGGCAAGAGCGCTGTACCGACCTGAGTTTCAGGACGGAGGAAGTACGATAGTTACTATGTGATTTTGTCCTAGTTATAAATTTTGTATTTTAAGATATGATGCTATACCCTTCATACTATATTAATGTGTTTTTGAATGTTGAATGGTATAATGCTGATTTCATTCCCATACAGGCGGAAATCGTCTAACTGTCTTCAGGTTGGACGTAATGTCTATTTCATTGCATAATTGTTTGAAATGTTCACTGCCGGAAATAATCCTGCATACGAATATTGACATGGTGATGTTCATATGATCAAAGTTCTTATTTATGCTCTTAATAAGTAAAGAACTCGGAGTGGATTGAAATAAAAAAAGTAAACATCGGAGGCGGGTTAGATATTAGGCCCCGCCCCCTCGTAAAGTCATCCCCTGGATAAAGGGGCTCGTCTCTCAGGAGCGCACGCTTTTTCTCTTGCTTTTTTCTTTGTAAATTTTCCTCGTAACTTCTTCTTCTAAACTCTCTTAGACGTCTCTTGTTAAATTCTTGTTTCAAACTACTTTGTTTCTTCAAGTTTTGCCAACGCGAAACTCTTTGAATTTAAGTCCGGATTCGCAGGACCTGCAGAACTCGAATCCAACTTAAACCAACCCTGATTCTTCATGCCCCCATTTTAAGGTTTTCTTACAGCCTAAGATTGAGCGCCTCTGTCTTTTTCCTTTTTTTTGAAGTATTGATCATTCGTCTTCCAGAACATTCTTTTTTTCTATCCTCACATTTGACTACAAGTGACCATTCAAGTCAAGTGAGGATCAACGAGCGTCAATCCTGACGAATGTTAATTAAGTCTCTGAGCCGCTGAGAGAAGGACCCACGGACAACTGCTTGGACCACTGTGTTTTTCTTCAAACCCATCTCATTGTCGACTCCGACCAGACCTGCTACGGCGGTTATTGTGGGCCACCGGCATTCCTGATCCGAAAGAACTCGACGGGAAGTCTTGGTACCATTCGGCGGAGTTCAATTGAACACTACATCTCAGTAAGGAAGCGTTCTGATTATGAGATTGGGTTGTTGAGTCAAGCTTGTGGTATCCGAATCAAAGCCTCAGAGTCAATTTTCACCAAATTTATTAAGTTCCCTTTTTATTTTTCTTTCTCAAAATCCCACTTCGTTAAATCCCTCAAACAATATAGTTAAACTCCAAACTTGACATAAGGATCTCACCATGGCAACTTAAACAATTCAATATTATTATTCAAGTTATATCACTGTCGTAATTATACTGATATTACTTATGCATTTCCTTTAAATTCTTCTGTTCATCATTTTTCTTTATTAAACTTTCATATAAACTTTCAATACTTTGTCTGTGTAATTTTATGGTTTTTACTGCTTGAGAATTCATCCCAATGATATGAGACCGATTTATAGATTCATTAATTACTACAAGTAATATTAGTTTCCTTACTTAACAAGGATGGTGCCCCGAGTTATATATATATAAATATTAAAAGTAGATACGCTACACACTTATAATGATTCATTGACTGATATGTGAACAGTCAGGTCGGGAGAATCTCCGGAGCAGTCCTCATGAAATGATCTGGATAGTTTCAGGAGTGCATATGCGAAAAACAGCTTCAGACTTATTCTGCACTCAGAGGTGTTCCTTTATTTTGACAAACAGAGCCCTTCTCCAATTGTATGTCCTTCCATCGTGATGCTCAAAAGATAAGGGTAAGTTTGCTGTTAAAGGTCCTTCATGTGTCCGTCCTTGAATGTGGTCGTATAAGCATTATAAGCGTCTGTGAACTCTAAACAATATTGATTAAAAGTCCCTTCTTAGCCTCACTTTAATGCAGAATGAGAAAGCATTCTGTTAAACACTTAACTCTGTGGTTTTGTTAAATGATCTTCTCTGCATCATTCCACATGATAAAATGCATTCACTCTTACTGTATCATGTCGTCCTCTTTCTCAACCTTGGCAAAGGTGGCCACTTTATTCTTCAGCAGGTACAGATGTCCCGGACCTCCCTGTGGAGAGGAGATTGTGTTACCGCAGAATCGAGTTGATCTCATCCTGTCATATTATCCAGAATTCACATGGAGCTCAGCGTTAAGTTCAAGCAGGGAGGAATGTTCACTCACACGTTCATTCATTTTCATTTTTCTTCATTTCACTTAACCACTCCCTCTCTTCCTTTTCCTCCGTTCTCTCTGCTCTGGTGATCAGCTGATTATGGGCGTTTACTCTTTAAGTAATCATCCGACCAGATTCTGCCACAACCTCTCTCAACCAATCATTCTGCTGCTGTCACATTTTAAAACCTGTTCTCTCTCTTCTGCAGTCAGTTTGTCATTTCAGTGAGATCACTGCGACCCTCTTCCGCCCGACCCCGGTTCAGCCTCAGAAACCCACTCCCCATCACATCCTGCATTCTTCTATCACCACCCCCACCAGGGTCTAGACTCCAGGGGGGGGGGATCCTCTCCTGCAGCTGTGGACCTCATTACCCCTCTGAGTGCATGAAGTCATAATGACGGCGTCTCTCCTGATTGAAATGCTCTGGAGCACTGATGATGGTTTGCTAACAAACGGGGTGGAAATAAGGTCTTAATCACACATAACAATATAAGCTCTCACATGATATTTGATTTGAGCTGTGTCACAAATGAAGTCTGCATGTGACAGCAGCAGGTGAGGTGAGGTGAGGTACACATTTGTGTGGATCCAGTTTTTTTAGTTCCTTGAAATTGAAATCACTCGACTATGTATCTCAAATTATGATATGAATCTTTATATATCTTTATATGTTACTTTAATTGGATAGGACAGCTGAGGAGAGAGGAGATGTTGGAGGGAGAGAGAGACGAGGACTATAGCCTCTGAACATGGGGCACAACAGAGCCGAACCGGCGCTGCTTGCATTACAATTTTTGCAGTAGATAAAAAATTTGAGATTCAACCCATAAACTCACAAAACCTCATTCATATCTTTATACGACCTCTGAGTCACACTTTAACGACCTTTAAAGGTCAGATATGTTCACATTTTTTACATCATTCACATATTTTAATATCTCCATCATTTATTTTTTTATTTAGCAGCTCTGTTTGCCCCTCAAGCGATGACTATGAAGTGAAATGTACGAGCTTGACTCATTTAAAGGAAAAGGTGACCCAACAATGTCACAATGTTCTTTTGTAACTCCTGTCACTCACCTGGCAAAAAATGAGCATGTTCCAGATTTTACAGCCCTTCCTGTACGCAGTCAGCTTCTTCTCGATCTCCTCTGGGCGAGAGACAGCCAGAGAGAGAGAGAGAGGGGGAGAGAGAGAGAGAGAGAGGTGTCACTTCACCACCTAGCTGTAATGTTGAGACACATAAATTGGCTGTCCCTCCAGAGACAAACACACACACACACACACACACACACACACGCACGCGCACACAAACAATGAGTCATTCTGCTCTCCAGCAAGCCGAAACTTATTCCACCTTCATCTTTTCCACATTAACACCACAGGAGTCATTTTCACTTGACACTTAAAGTTGGACTCGCACGTCACACTCACCGAGTATGTCATCAAATGTGGCGTGTTCGTGGTCCTTCACATGGGAAGACAGAAGAAGAAAGAATTCATTCATTAAACTGATTTTCCATGCTGAACGTTATTTCATGTACGGTCACTGCTGGACTCTAAATGTGTCAAACACTCTTCTGGGACCGCTGATATTTCGCAGCTTCAGTCAGTCATCATCTCTGCCTCTTTATCCACCAGGACGCTGATTCACAACCTCCAGTTTAGTTTGAAGCCAGTGATCATCAACTGGCGGCCCACTGGACACCTTTGAAAGGCCTCATCGTTGATGAAATATGCTATATGATATATAAGCCCAGTTGTTGGATGTTAATGATATTAAAGTGAATATTTTTAGGAGGTGTTCGCACATCATCTCATGAAGTCGGTGCGTCGGGCATTGAACCATTCTTATTTTACAAGACAGGCCGACAAGAAGTCTGCACATCGGAGAACAACTCAGAGAACATGACAGCTACGTTACTGACTGTGTGTCTTAATTTGAGTCCTTTTAGTCAGAAACAGCCAGAACAGTCCGGGATTTCTTGATAATGGAGGCTGTCCACCTGTGCTTGTGCTCGTGCATGAACTGTACCGTGTGGAAGCTATAACTATCACGATGAAAATAAAAAAAACCTCCACACTACTCATACCAAGCATCACCAATGTATCAGAAAGAAATCACAACGTCTTGGTGGAAATGTTGGATTTTTTTTCTAATGAATTGTTGATGCTTGACAAGAGTAGTGTGCAGAGTTTATTTTTTATTTTTATGATAAAGTAAATATGAAAATGTTTATAATATCATATAATATTTAACAATACAGAGCATGCAACCAGACTGATTTATCATTTGACTTATATTATTTAAGAACCATTTCAGCCTGTTGCTGACATATTGGTAATTGGTGTGCATGTTTTCCAAATATGTGCTGACATACAGTATATATATAAAAAAACTGAAAATAAGCAGCAGAAAAACAGAGGATGTTTGTTGTTGTTTGTTTGTTTGAGTAAGTGCTGATGCTCAGAAACAGAGCAAATGGGTTTCATTAACATCAACGAGGTCTGATGAAGAGCAGGTTAACGTCACCCTGGTGAAATACATTACTGGGACATTGGAGCCCTGCAGGGTGCGAGCCGTCTTTCTCTTTGACGACACCAAAACAAAACAATGTAAAAAAAACAATGTGCTTATAGAGATAAGTTATGTAACACTTGTATGCACAATCACCTCATAACACCGGCCCCATCAGTTACTGTACCAAAGTCTAATTGACATGAGAATATTTTGACTTTCACATTCACATTCAGGCTCAGTCATAGGTCATAGGTCATAGGTCATTTGATGGGCTCTAATTGATGCTTGAAGTCTTGTGCATGTGTGTATGTTTGACCCTGGTATAGCCAGGATGTAAGAACAGCTGTTTCAGCATCTAATATATGATGTTTGTTCTCTGCAACAATTAAAACATTTTCAAACAAAATAAAGCACACACGTTGCCTGTCTTCCCCGTGACACCATGAAGCCATGACCTATTATGTAAAGGTGGTGTGAACCTATTGATAGATGCTACTCACATAAAGAATGGGGATGATGGAGGGGTCATCCCTACGGATGATGTTGGGAACGTATTCGGCCTTTGGGACTTTGGAGGATATCAGCTGTGGAGATAGGAGACATGCACAGAGAACCTTAATACTGTTGGGCTGCCTCACATGGTGTAATGATTAGAATGTTTATTTTGTGTCTTTTTTTTTGCCATGTCAAAACGAGAGCCTATTGCAGGTGACGCACCATGATTTTAGGTGGGATGAAGTCCTCTCCTTCACAGGCGGCTCTTTCCATCTCCCTCTCATCCCCCCAGTCCGTGTCCTCGCTCAGCCCTTCGTCTAGTGTCCCTGAGGAGGTCTGAAGATCACCACCTGACACACACACATACACACACACACACACACAAACACAGGAACAAAGGGAGAGATGAAAGGATAGCCTCCGAATGAGATTAGAGAGGAGGGTGCTCCATTTAAAAGCGGTGCACCTGTTACTTTATCTTCCAGTTCAGGGGGGAGGAACGCTGATAAAATCAGACTACACTAAATGATGACATGAGCCTACGTCACAGAGCTACAGATAGATGAACAACAGGTCGAGAGACGAGGAACAGGTGTGTACATGGAAGGAAACAGCTGAGAAGAGACTCACAGAATAAGACCACAGAGAGTGTTGAGTGTTTAATGTGCGTCTCAGAGTTCATCACTAAGTTTGTCGGCCTCCGGGGTGAATTCACAAAGAATTATTTGTGGCTGTTATTGACCATACATTTCTCAACACTCTCGTCAACAATGGAGAAGGAGGGTGTCCACTCACTGTCTCTGGAGTCGTGAAGGGAATCAGGCTTGACGGGGGTGGGGTCACTCCAGGAGCGGCTGAAACTCTTGGCTCGGCGCTCGGCGAAGGCTGATGAAGTGAGAGAGGAGGAGGAGTCACTCACAGGCGCACACAATGACACATCTCAGACAAAAAATCCTCTAACTATGCCCCGTAAAGTTCCATGCATGGAGTGAGCATGTGTTATTTCTGAAGAGCCTAAACAGAACACACACTAGTCGACCACAAATGCATAAAAACACACATGCAATGCAAACAAATGGTTCAACTTACTCTGGACCTTCACCCTGCGGCTGCCCACCATCCTAAGGTGTTTGCGGAAGTTTCTACCATTTTTTTTAGAAAAGAGAGAGAGGGAGAAGACAGAGACATCAAGAATGAGTAACAGATCAGAGGAAGAGAGCCAGAGAACAAAAGAATCCATCAAACTTCAACACACAAATGCAAAAAGGGGGAATACTGGAGGAACAAACTCGGGCTACTCCTATAGACCAAACTGAAGAAGTGAACATAGAAACAGGTACATCCCTCATTGGGTACTGCACTACTGTTTGAAAACCTTGATGACATCACAGTTTTTTCTGGGTTCACAAAACAAAACTGAAGCGACTTGCTAGATTCAACAAATACTTTTGGACATTTTGCAGCAATAATGAAACTTCCTTTGGAGAGACATGGGCAGGCACTCTGTACCTGAGAAGGAAAGCCTTTAAGTGATGTCCTCTGAGGAAATTCTGACACTGACCCAATCTAACAAATAGTCAAACTGGGCACTGGTATACGACTTGAGTAGCACCAGTATTTGGTTTTTCCTTGGTATCTGGACTGGGCACTTTCAGTGGGTTTTGCATGCCAATGCAAATAAACAAAAACATCATCCCACTGCCACCCTTGCACAAGTAAAGCCAGGTGAAAACTTGGCTTGCCTTTGAAGTAAACATGATAAGTCTGCTCACCCATATTAGGTGTAGCCAGGAGTGAAAGGAATTTTAAATGCATGCCGGTTCTACTAACACAACCTTCATACTTCACCTCTCCTCGGACTCATGGTCTACATGTACTTGTGTAAAAATCAAACGTCCCCGACAAATATAAAACGCACTCTTTCACATGCTGTGTTTAGGAAGTAAAAGAAAGACAGTTACAGAGCCATCCCTGACAGTCACCTCACACACTGCTTGAGCTGCTGTCCGTGTTGTTAGAATAAAACAGAATATCGTGAAACATCACAACTTGTTCTGCTTCACATTTTACTTTACGAGATTCAGAAACAAACGTCTGCCTGCCAAAAAACACACCAGCACTGGATTCCAGTCAGCTGCCGGGCGCCATGCCGGAAGCTCGAGCTCACGTTAACTAGCGGCGATAAAAGGCAGCTGGGTTGCATCCAGCAAGACTTAAACGCAGCATAGAGAGCCTAGAAGCAATTTGAAAGCAATTAAAAGGGAGAGACACGGAGTGTTTTTCAGATATTAGCAGATGTGTTGTCTTGCTGAAAGTGCGACCGAGCTGGTTTTGAATGTTGGTTTTGGCAGGCAGCTGCTCCCCCCTCCTTCCAGTACTTCATACCGCCACTGACTCTCCAATTGGTATGCAGTCCCGGACCTTACCTGCCTACTTTCACCCCTGGGTGTAGCACAGAAAAGTTGTTAACCTTTTTGTTATAAACCATTTATTTTGTACACTTATCTATCTTGCTAGCTCTGGTACCCGTTGCTCTGATGAGTGTTACATAATCCATAATGTTCAACGTTCCCAACGACAGTGTGATCAAACTAACCCAGGGTGTCCATTGCTGAGCAACTTTCTGGTGTTCCTGAAGCTTTGAATTTTTGAAATAAACAACAAATCTTGATAATCAGATGTTAATTTTTTTTTTTTTTACTTTACAATGGCCGAGTGTTTGAAGTTACTGACGTATAAAACTCTTCCCAAACCTTTTTCATAATCTCATGACCCACTCAAATGAAGACATATTATTTAATACATCTTCTATTTTATGTATTAAACATCTGTGGCTGCTCTACGATCTTTAGTTGACTCTCCTTCCTCTTCATATTCCCTTTCCATCTCTGCTTAGTTGGGTTTTCTGCTCGGCATAACTTACAGGGTCATGACCCCTGATCACCAACAAAGTCGTTGTATGAATCATTAAGTGTACCACTGAACAGAAGGAGTGGGACTTATAGTCAGAAAAAAACAGCATAAGGAAACAGCCCTAAGTGGGAGCAACATGAACAAAGTGCGGTCTAAAATAACGCCTTTTTTATTATTCATCAAGCAGTTTATGAGTTTGACAATGTGCTGCAGGTAGGCCTCGCACTTCCCTACATTTTGTCACTTAAGCCTGAATTTGTGACTCTTTAGCTGAAGCTCTGTATGAGGTCAAGAGCTTCTTGCAGCAAAAAAAGTCCTGCCTTAATCCAGAGAGTTTCAAACGTACTGGCATTATTGAACTGTTTGCTAATGTTAGCATCCTAGCAGAGGTTTTGCTCTGCCATCTCAGCAGGTGAGATTCAATGTATTTTACACATGACCTTCAGCTTGCTCATTAATCAACCCTAAAGTACCCTAAGGGTCTACAAGAAAATAATCCCAGATTTACATCAGGAGGGATTTTAGCTCGGGCTTGAAGTCGATTTATATTTATATATACTGATATGGACTCGACAGGTTGACATGTATCTGGTTGAGAGTTGTGACATCATGAGCATTAGGTGAACAGGATGTGGATACATGTGAAGCTCTAATTGAGTTAAAATAGATGTTTCATTAAAGCTCCGTTGAGGATCTTTAAGTTCCATTGTGGCGCCCTGGGCAAGGCTGCATGTCTTATCTCTTTGCTGGTCTGGTCGTGTACACCTGTAAGAGCTCATCCTGCTTTCTTTGAACAGTATCAACATCACTTCCTGGGACTCTTTGCTGTTGAAAATGTAAGAAAAAGGCAGTTTCTGCAGCACGCTCATACTCGCCCTGTCTGACACCTCGCCTGTGGGAGGTATTTCATGCATTCAAGATAACTACATAGACAGTTTATCTTAACCATGATGGTCTGGTTTGCTTTAGTAAGGCAATGAGGGGTTTCTATTTATTTCAGTCTTTTTCATAACAAGCTAAAAACTCATCTGAGAAGCTTTAAATGAATCATGGGTGTCTTGCACTGATTGTGTCATCAAGATTATTTATCACTTTTTCTTTTCTTAATTATCATATTTAGCTCTGCTGCTTTCAGTATCTCCCTTGCCTTTATAAGGAGGCAGCTTCATATGCAGAATCACAAAGGACTCTTTCAGCCATCTCAAAGGAAATGTCTAATGTCTGTCCAAGCCATGTAGCAGGTATGTTTCATATCTGTCTGCAAATATCTGCAAATAGATACAGAAAAAAAGCAACAACAGATGGATGTGTATGCTGAGTTCAATCACAGGGCAGACATACAGAGACAGACAACCAGACACACCAACATCTGCACCTCATCGCTGTGAGGCAACAGACCTAATCACTGAACCACTGTGCAGCCTTAAAGAGGACATATTATCCCCCTTCTCCACCTTTTCAAACAGTCCCCTGTGGTCTAAATGAAACATCTGTGCTGTGCTTTGGTCAAAATATAACATGAATCAAGCACCAGAGGAGGTTTGTGACCCTGTATAAACCAGCTCTCTCAGAACGCTCCGTTTTGGTGTGTGTGTGTCTCTTTAAATGCAATGAGCCCCCCCCTGAGTTTTCCCGGTAGACATCACTCCTTCGCTATAGTGAGAATAATAATGGTAGAGGTATGGAGGATATTTTTTACCAGAATCCCACTGTGACATCACAAGGAGAGCAAATTTGAAACGGAGCATTTTTCTCTGTGTTGTAAGACTTATACAGACCACAAACAAAGGACTGGATGGGTTTATTTCATATTTTGTGGGTTGGTAGACACTCAAGTTAACAAAATATATGTTCAAGAACACTGTACTGTACAAGTGGATTTTTTATAATATGTCCCCTTTAACTTGATATTTGTTGTATTTAAAGTGCATTCATAGAAAGAATGCAGAAGTTCCACCTTCCCACTCTTCTGTCTTCCCGACAACGTCAAACACCAAATGACATCGACATCAGTCTGAGTTACGCTCATACCGAGGCAGAGGTTTGTCAAAGTGTCACAGTTATATGCTCAACGCGATCCTTCCTTCAAGTATTTCATTTCAAACTATTTCTCTTCCCAAGATTGCAGTTTGAAGGCATTCTACAAAAAACATGTTGACATTAATTGCAAGAACTGTGAAGGCAGAGCCTGAAATAGAAGGATGAGTCAGACTAAGGAGGATCCTTCAGTCAGACGGGTTCTACTTTTATACTTAGTGACACAAGCTTTAGAGTCTCTGACGCTCACGTATTAATGCAGGCTTATCGAATATGTTGGTGTGTGTGCTGCTATCTGAACCGACCCTCTCAGTTCTGCTGTGACCTTTACAAACTCTTGGCAAAAGAAATGTCTTGCTCATTCAGACATGCATAATTGGATTATTACTATTAAAGGCATTCTACAGGAATGTGACACCGACATATGCAGGCAAACACACACATAAAACATACACACACACACACACACACACACACACACACACACACACACACACACACACACACTATGTCAAACAACAGAAGATATATCTGAGCCCTGGAGAAAGGGAGGTCTAATCCCAAACATCAATCTATCTATTATATTCTGTGATCCAACCATGTATTAATAAAGCCGTGTTTACACGTCAACATTCAGTGAGAAACTCTGATTTAACCACACACAGCTTTCAGAGATCAAAGCACCTACACACATACACACACCTCGGCAAATTGTACCTCACGAGGTTTCTGCCATCAGGAGTACAAGGGATGTTTTATAACTTGTGTTAAAGAATAATAACTAGTCACTTATCATGGCGTAACTACGGAAGCCCTGAGAGGCAAATGAGAAAAAAGTTAACCAATAAAAACAGGTAAACATTTCCGCAGAAGAGAAAAAAGAGTTACTTACTACACCTGTCAAACATTTTTTTTTGCTGCTTGTATTGTCTAAAAAGAGGTTATTTATCTAAGTAAATAAAGTTCCTGGGAACATTGATTTTAACTTTGAGACATAAAAATGCAAAACTTTCTTTTACCATCATCTCAGATCAAATCAAATGAACACCTACTTTTAGGTACTAAAATCTTAAAAAGAGCTCATGTACCTCGGACTCAAAATTGACACTTTTTTGCACAGCCTAAAAGGACCTTCAGATAGGTTGTGGTGTGATGCGGGCTCACACAGAGAAGGGGCGGAGCGTACGCACACATCGCGTCCATCATCGCTAGGCGATGGAAACAATTGCTGGGAAAGTAGCGACTTTTTGGATGCACAATGGATCTGTCCTTTATCTGTCCTTTTTCAGTAGAAAGCCCAACAGACAGGATTTAGGGGAGTTAAGGCTCACCGAGGAGCTGACGCTCTATGACGACTCTTTCAGGTGTACTTCCGGCTGAGTAGGGAACGATTTGACAGCCTCTTGGGGAGAGTTTCACCAAGACTCACGAGAATGAGGACAAACTTCAGGCAGCCGGTCACTCTGGGGACTTGTCTGAAGTGGTCTTTTTTGTTGTGATCTGATCTGATATGGGCGGCAGTAGCTCTGTGGGCGGCAGTAGCTCAGTCTGTAGGGACTTGGGTTGGGAATCGGAGGGTCACCGGTTCAAGTCCTGGCACAGACCAAGTCCAGAAATTGGTCTGGTAGCTGGAGAGGTGCCAGTCCACCGCCTGAGCACCGCCAAGGTACCCCTGAGCAAGGCACCCAACCCCCCCCACCAGCTCAGGAGCACCCACTGTGGGCAGCCCCCTCACTCTGAGACCCCTCCATTAGTGCATGTCCATAGGATCCTGTTTGTGCATGTGTATTTCAGCCTATGTTTGTGTAGCATGTTAACTAGACAGAGTGTAAAAAGAAATTTCCCCTCATGGGATCAATAAAGTATAAATTAATCTTCCATCTTTTTTGATGCGCCTAAGTTTTAGCACATAGCGCTGCGCCTACGTTTTGAATGTGTCATCAAGTGATCCATATAATTTATCATTTTTTGGTAGATAATGTACCAGACAGATGTACCATTTAAGTGATCTCTTCAGTGCTTCTACCTGTTGTTCATCTGGTCTGAAGGATACATTCAGGCTTTGATGAGATCACTTCACTTTTCTTATCGTGCTGCTCTGACCTGACTGAGGCTGTTCAACATTTGAAGTACATCTGCCAGCCAGTCAATAAATGAGGCCTTCCAAAGGTCAAGTACTGAGGGTCCATGTACACTACAGGCTACATCACGTCTCAATGTTATCTAAGTGATGCTTAGGGTTCAGATTAACTGCAGGTAGAAAACATTTACACGAGGTGGAATGACATATACTGTCACACACAGGGTCAATTTACCATCTACAGTGTAAGGCCCCGTGTTCACCTAACGTTTTTTTCTGAGCGCCACCTTTTGTCAGTTGTTTTCAATGAGGAGAGAGCGTTCTCAGCAGAAGGCGGCCGACTGGAGAAAAAGGGCAGCGTCTTTTTTAAGGAGTGCTCAGCCTTTTTGGTGCGGCCACTCAGAGCGCACAAGTTAAAAATCTTTCAACTTTTCAGAAAGGCTCTGTTGACGTCTCAAGCGCTCTTTTACAAATGTTTGATATTTCCTGTATTTTAGCCGCCTATGGATCGTGTCTTGTACCAACATCCTCTTTGCTCCGTGTCTGATCCGGTAAAAAAACGATCTCAGATAAAACATGAGCCATATAAAACCGTGTCGGTCATACAGCGAACGTTGTCAACGGACTGTTGTCATAGAGACAGGAGGGACGTGCAGCGCTTTTCTTCTCAGCGCACACACGCTTCATGCAAACAGGTGGACACGGGGCTTTACAGCACTCCTATAAGCGCACACATAGTGTTAGTGGTGGGACAGGTTGCTCTGTCATCATCAGGAGATTAATCAGGGAGGGTTCAGCACCACACAGCACAGCACAGGACAGCCAGGAAACAGTACCTCTCCATCACGGTGGCTTCCTCCTGCTCTCTTTTCCGTCTCTTTCTTTCAGCAATGCCTCGAAAAGCCCTGCCAGGACGTCAAAGCGTTTAGTGGTTTTTATGGGGAAATATAATTTTTTACTTTTATTTTAACGGCCCCTGAACTAGCACAGAAAGTTTTTGTCTGAACCCAAACTGACCCAAGGGGTAGAAACCTGTACAGAACTTACCTGAGTTACTGCAGAAATCCCTTACACAATAGTTCTGAATCTGTTTTCTGAGATCTGTGGCGCAGTAAAGAAGTCTGCAAATCTACAAATGGGGTTCAGATTCATGCACATTTGTACGAGATTAATTGTGCAGGTTGATTATTTTGTACTACAGCAGTTAATATGCATGACGCTGCATCAAGAAAGCCTTGAGATTTCCATGATGCACTTGCCAAACTATATCAAATAAAGGGCTCTATAAAACTGGTTCGTTTGCATGTCTTGCCGACAAAGCTGACACATTTGAACTTTTTACAAATCTGCATCATGATGATGTATAATTTGGCAGCCTGTCAAAACTGTTTATTGCAGTTACACCAACACTAATCTGTTCTTGATGAGTTCATATATTTAGTAAGATTGCAGAAGACTTGTGACTTGTCAAATACAGTTTAAAAAAAAGATCCCATGGCCAAGTTTGTCGTGCAGGTCAAAATCTAGCATCGCTGTTGGTCTGGATACTGCATAAGATTTGGGAGTGTAAGGCTACATTCTTCTTTCTTACTTGGCCATGATAGCGACAACAGATGACCGATTTAAATCCCCTTCAGGACTTGTTGGGTTCAGGCATGATTTTAAGGTTCCAGTTTTGGTTACACGGGGTCAATGACAGCAGGGTTTAAGGTAAGGGTTTTTATTTCCATATGGGTTAGTAAGGGGGTTAGGTTTGCTGAGCGATAAGAGTTAGCAGCAGAGACGTTACATCCACCAGAGGCAAAGACAAGGAGGGTATTACTAAATAGTTGACGTACACACACACACACACACACACACACACACACACACACACACACACACGGATCACAATCAACAAGGGATCAACAAGAAGAGACACTAAGAAGGTGTTACCAGGAAATGCACTTTCCACTATTCAACATGGCTTTACGACATCATCACTTCTGCTGAGTTAGCCGATCCATTCCTACTACTCGCATTGTAAACTCATTTAAATATTAATTTTGAGGTACTCTATGTTGTGTGTGTCCATTATTTCCACAAGTGTGTCAGTGTGTGTGTCCTTCCCTCAGGGGACATGTGATGGCTCAGACAGGTTGTCAGACTCAATGAGAATCATCTGTGACAACGTATGTCAGAGACTGACTGACAGGCAGACAGCTGATGAGCTCTGGGATGACGAAGAGAGCGCTGCAATTACTGGAGCCTGTGCAGTGCAGTGGACACAAAGGCCTCCATATAGCTGAGCCTCTGCACTGCATTCAGGTTACATCACTTTGTGCCCCTCATAAACTCCATTACTTTCTCATCCTTCTTCCCAGAAAAAGTTGAACATGTTCTAAGTGAGTCAGCCCGTCGCTCTCTCTGCCATCTGTCCTCTCCAGAAAGTCGGAGAGCTTGGAGCCCTCTTCCTTGTTTTTGGACTTAAAGCGATCCAGCAGATATCCATCAGATATCTGGCAAAGTTCTCCAAGAACCAAAAAAAAATCTTCCTGTGAAGTGAAAACACACACTGCTCATAGCCACTTTATAAAATCAGATCATGTTCTTCTCAAATTACAAATGCTATTGCTCTTGTCAGAGGTGCTCCTTGTCAACAGGCAAGGCAGGCAACCCCAGACCAGCAGGGGCCCCCCCCGAGGGGGACAAAGTTTAAACAACAGAAGTGGCTAAAAATGTTGAAAGTTTGCAATGACAGTTCGAAATTTACCTTCCTAAACGGGCCCCGCCTGAAAGCCCTCACTCTGTTGCACTGCTTAACGTTTCGACTTCCGCTATTATTACACTATGACGCTTGTTCTTTGACAGTTAAATGTATTTATATTTAGAAATTAAAAGGTTTTTACTTTTCTTTAAATTCAAGTATTCATTACATAATGGTGATGAACCATAGACTGTAAATATTAATGTTTGAAGCCTGAGTGACGTCACCTATCTGTTCCTGCAGGGGGCTCTGGAGGATCATCGGCAGCAGCCACCATGTTGGAAATCCTGTCTCAACCTAACTTTCAGTCAACCTAACGAGCTAAGAGCTGCCCTTGACAAACCGTTACATCACGCCCACCTGTCAATCATGTCAGCTACATGCCTAACTATGCCTAACAAGTATCGTTCTTCAAATCATAACACAGACGTTTTTTTTTTATTCAGCCCCAGGGTGCTGGTGGGACAGTGGTTAGTGCGCGCGCCCCATGCTTTAGTCCTCCAAGCGGGCAGACCAGGATCAAATCCCACCCGTTGCCCCCCTCCCAGATGTCATTCCCCACTCTCTCTCTCTCTCTGATTTCCAACTCTATCCACTGTCCTATCTCTCCATTAAAGGCACAAAAAGTCAAAAAATAAATCTTGGAAAAAAATAAAAAATTCACCCCCTGTACAGTGTGTGTCAGTGATGACAATAACTAATCAGACCTATTTCGTTTTTGTACCAGGCTGTAAACATGATTATTTATGCTGTAAAAACGGCTTTTTTGCCTGTGATGTGTATGTGACTTCCTGTGTTCCTGGAGCCAGCCTCCAGTGAACACTCGACGAACTGCAGGATTTTACACTTCCGCTTGTGATGAACTCTGCTTGGAGGGCCCCCTGTGAATTTTTGCCTTGGGCCCCATCTGACTCCACTGAATCACCACTGGCTTTTGTGATATTGTTTCTGAAATACTTTGAAAAGGCTCAGGCTTTTAAGTCACTTTAAGACAAAAACTGTGTTATTTATGAAAGGTTTCATTCAAATACAGTATTTTCTCTAGATTTTCTCCAGGCCTATTTGAGGGTCTGGACCAGTGGTTCTCAACTGATGGGTCGGGACCCCAAAGTGGGTCGCAGAGTAGCTTTTTCACGGTCGCTAATGTGTGCCTGGAAAATAAAATTGTGTCAAAATGTCTCTTAACCCCTTTTTACACGTTTGTTTTGTTCCATTCCCTTACATGTTGTCTACCGCCTGATGTCCAATCTGCACAACTGTTCATTAAATAAATGTGATTGGTTGAAAAATATCAGAAAATTTGGTTCATAACTGTTCATGAAGAAGTTGGTGGTGGGTCATAAGGCTCATTTGCTATTTACTCATCGTGAGTGCTGGAAGATCCATGCATTGAGTTCTTGTCATTATTAAGATGATAGACAGTTTTACTTCCACGACCTCGTTTACTCGTTTATGGCAGCAGTAGCTCAGTCTGTAGGGACTTGGGTTGAGAAATGGAGGGTCACCGGTTCAAGTTCCGGTGCAGACCAAATATGGAAGTTGGTCTGGTAGCTGGAGAGGTGCCAGATCACCTCCTGAGCACTGCCGAGGTGCCCTTGAGCAAGGCACCGAACCCCCTCCCCACCATCAGCTCAGGAGCGCCCGCTGTGGGCCGCTCCGTCACTCTGGCTTCTCTCCATTAGTGCATGTCCATAGGATCCTGTTTCTGCATGTGTGTGTATATTTCAGCCTATGTGTGTGTTCATGACTACAGAGTGTAAAAACTGAAATTTCCCCTTGCGGGGATCAATAAAAGTTAATCTTAATCTTAATCTTATTTAAATCGGGTTGTGACTCATTTACACATTCACAGTCCTACATCTGCCCTGCACTTCACTTTCATATCGACTCAACCTGAAACTTCAAACACCCAGTCCAGCAGACACCGAGGTTCAGGGGGTTAAAGGGCACAGCAGACTGCATAGCACAAAGCCACATGAGGAAGGGAAAATCAAAGGTTTGAGACATGTTAGCTAACTGATACAGTGAGAAAGGAAGAGCAACAAGGGAGAGGGAGTGGGGGCGGTTGAAAGAGTTACTCACGATATTCTACAGTCGTGGTTTGGAGGGCCGCCACATTCAGAAGAGAAGAAGAAGAAGAAGAAGAGGGAACAAAAGAAAAGAGAAGTTAGCAACAGGGCCAGCCAGATACTCACCACAAACACACCAGAGAGCTGCTTTATGATGCAGTGAGCCAACAAAAATCACCTCCAGTTGAAAAGTCATTACTACAAACTTAAATACTATCAGTGAGCGAGGACAGACTGATACATCCGATGGTAATGGAGGAAAGAAGTGAGGACAAGTGATGAGACACTTACTGAGCTGATCGAGGAGTGACCACATACAGTAACTTACTGTACAATGAATCAAACTGCAATACATCCAGCTTAGTCGAGGGGATAAGACCCTAACTAGTCTGCAACTGTAATCAAAGGCCAATAAGTCTGACCCTAATACAGACACAGGCAGACGGCAAAAGAAATATGGAGGACAGACGCTGACGTATGGATGGAGATGCAGGAACATAGGAGAGGTGATTTGGCATGGCCGTCATCCTTCGCTCCATAACATTCAACAATATTGTTGTAGTTTAAATTTAGAATAAAATATTTAATTATGGATCTCTGTCAGAGGTAGATTTAAAGGTATCAACAAGTTGTAGTGACGTCACTTTTGAATTTACTTGACCTTACTTACTTTAAGTGACCATGAAATGAGAAATTGGCAAAATCTTCATGATTAAAGCGAAGAGTTAGCGACAGCACTCGTTCAGTCTACAATGAGGTTTGTAACATGATGAGTTGATCAGCATTTTTTAGTGTTTATCCGAATCCTAGTTTTTAAGTCATTAGAGTCCAAAGCTAAATAAATTAAGCTAGGTGCAGCACTAATGTTTGACACTTTAATTCATAAACACGTCAATTCATCAGACTCAATAGTTTCTATCTTTTAAGGTAACCGTGAGGAAAACGACTTTGCTGGAAGCAGATTTAGTTTTGCCCAGTTTACATTTTTCAAGGTCACTGAAGCAAATGGCATCAGAGAGAGTCCAATTAGTGGAGGTCGATATGGGAAAAAAATATCACAATATATTTATGGAAAGATCACAATCAGAATTTGAACACAGCACTTCTTCATACTGCTCTTAAAGACTTGCAAGTAACCGACCGGTTCAACCAAACGTATTCCCTGGTACATTTTTTTTTAAATAAGTTTGGTCTATTTGAAATATGTCTTTGTCTTCAGCAACAACCTGTTGCTCAATGCATGAAGTAGGTCAATATTTACCAATCAGGAGAGGGGAGGGGTCTGGAGGTCTCCCACAGAACATTTTTATTACCATATGTTTTTGTAACTTGCATTCTGATCATTCTTCATGCACAGTTTGAGCATTTTCTGCACCACTTTCAAATGATGGTTTGGTATTGTATATTTTCATTGTGTCTTTAAATCTCCTCGGGAACACAGGAGAGGGGAGGGTGGAGATCATGGTGGGTGAGCATCGACTGTCTGAGGTTAGTAATTAATAGATCTGGGTGAGAGGGGATCATTAAGTAGTCGTGAAGAGGAACTCTAAAGAAACTTCATTTTCCATGTACCATACAAAGGAACTGGATGAGGAATAGATGAAAATCAAAAGGTTAAACGAGAACATTTAATAAGTCATTTAATTTGAACTCAATGATTATTTAAAAAAAAAAATTACAAATCTCTCTCTCTCTCTCTCTCCTTCATTGGGTTGCTAGGTTTTGTTATTTTAGTTTGAGCCTTTGAGTTTAGTTATTTTTGGTTCAGGAGGCACTAGAGGTTTTCAAACATAAAAATTAAAGTATTTTGAATATCCTTTTCATGCGTTATTTTTAAAATATATTTCATCATATGGAATAATTTTATTCTGTCAAATAGAACATTCAAATACTGACAGTGTCTGAAATCACATGTCAGAGAGGAGCCTGACAGGCCAGTGTAAAAGAGGACAACTACAAACGTTTAATACTGAATTAAAACATTCTGTGCTGGCTTTAAAATGTCGTTTGAGCAGAGACTGGAGAACATGTGAAAGCTCATTAAGACTCTGTGTTCGCAAACGCTGAGCTGAAAGTCCTGGAACGAGAAAAGGCTGAGCCGCATGCTGCCAACGCTGGCGGTGCAGTATGACCGTGTGATGAACAGAGTGGGAGTGAAGGCGGATTTCCATGTCATACTCACGCCTGCATGGTGGTGGTGGCTGTCTGAAAGCTGAACATATTCTCTTTGGGGAACCAGCTATTAGGATTGTCTTCTGTAAACAAAGAGAACACAAGAAAGGTGTGGCATCAGTAAGTCAGCAATCCAAGAACGGGGGGGGCCTACAATTAGTGGAGGAGGCGACTGGATGCACAAGAGTGTGAAGACTTTGACACGTCTATTGTTGAATGGAATGAAATACACCGTCTCCTAATGTTGTATTTCTTCAGCCTACAATGTATATCATATAAATCTAGACATCACAAACTGTAGGTTTTAACATAAACAAAAAGATCTACAAGTCCCCCATCTCTTCAGTTTTCATGCAGCATCCATTTTTTACCTCTGTCATCAGTGGACCCTCTGTCCTCGCTGTACATCCTCTCCAGTTTCTTGCGGGGCTTCCCACCCTCCCGGGGTGGAGTATCCAGGTCGAGGGAGCGCTGGCTTTGACACGGAGCCCGGATACAGTCCACACAGTCCGGGGTGTACTCCTCCCTGGACCCCCCTCTCCTCATCCCCCAGTCCCGGATGTTGCTGGCGCTCCCAGAGCTCTGAAGTGGCTGAGACGATGACGGCGCGCCCCCTTGCTGCTGGTGGCTATGATGATGGTTGCTGCGGTGATGGCTGCTACGGTGATGGCCGCCGCGTGTGGCTGTTGCCGACGGCTGGCTGGTGCAGGAGGGGTTGTGGGATGCAGAGGTAGGGGCCTGGAGCAGAGGATGCTCCCGGGAGCCCTTCAGCACCTCGAGCTCCAGGCTCTCCTCACTACCGCGGTTCCCCAGGGTCATTCCTCCTTCCCTGGTGATTGTGTACACCCTGGCCGGCTTCACCAGCACACTACCCTCTGTGCCTCTGTCCTCTGTGGAGAGGCTGCGCTCAGAAGAGAGTCGTCGTTTGTTGGGGCCAACAGGAGCTTCAGCCTGGGCGGTGCTGGCCTGAGGAGGAGGCGGTGGATTAGCACTGGGATTGGATTGGCAGGGCTGGTTGGTTTTAGTTATTGGCAAACCGCGGCTCTGTTGTGGAATATCGTTTTTGTGCAAGCGGCTGACGTCTGGAGAGTCGCAGTCCTGTCCAGGAAAGGTGTCAGACAAAAGATGATCTGGAGATAGAGGAGAAAAAAACAACAGAACAAACGACAAGAAGTGATGTGAATGCTGACAAAGCCACAGATAATTGTAGTGTCTGTAATTTATGCAGCCTTTGTAAACAAGTATCAAATAAACCCAGAAGTCAGTCCTGCAGGTCATAAAGGATGCTCCATACAGATTAAGCAGCTGAGATGCTGCAGGCGTGTAACTCAGTGTAAACTCATGGGAATGAGTGTCTATTTAATGCAATCTGTGCTGTGAGTCACTGTAAACAGAGAGTGATACTGCCTAACTGAGCAGAAAGCCATAGAAAATCACATTCACAGTCCAATTCTGAGATTTGTTTCAGTGGCATTTTTCCTTTCTATGCCTGTCCTGTATAAGATTAAAGTAAAGACTTTATTTAATAAGGACCTCGCCCTTTTGTTTGAAAATTGAAGCAGATGCAGAAGTGCCTCATACTTGAGTTTTTATAACATTGTCCATGGGGCAACTAGACTAGATGCAAACTCCAACAAGTCACTCAATTATAAATTGAAACATTTCCCTTGAGTTCACGGTCTCATCTGCTTCATTGAATTCTACCTCAATAAACCAAAATATAAAGTCCCATTCAGAGACACTTCATAGTCCATTGTATGTGGCGACTTGTGATTGACATAAGACTGTCCCAACAGGATACTGGTGGATATCCTCTCCCTACTCCAAATGTTCTTACGTCTGGCTCCAAAAATGCAAGATAGTAAGGACCAAATTGCATAACCACAGGCTTCAAAAGTTGTAGTTTACCAACCAATGGGTGAAGTCACAACTTTTCCTTGCAGAAATAGATAATGTCAAACACTTTGGAACAAAACGTGAAGCTGATTGTTAAACTGCTGCACTTATTAATCTGCAAATCTAACTAACCATCACTTGTTTGCCTGAATAATAAGAAGCAAAAAAAAAACAATAAGTTCAAAGTTAATGTTTTTGTACAACTCAAGATAAACTGTACTTTCCCTTGCTGGGACATGATGCTGTTATTTTTTATTTTTTGCATGAAATTGGCAACACCTGAACCTGCTGTTCCTCACTGATGCTCAGTGTTGTTAGAATCTGATTTTATTTTCCCAGAGTCCGTGTGCCACCTACCTGCTCCGTTGCGGTTCTCTGTGTTTGTGTTGGACAGGTAATCTCCGAACGCTCTGGCTGCTCTGTAAAAAACACAACACAGTGAAGATTACAGCACAACTACTTACGTCCAAACACAGAGACATCAAGAGTCAAGGACTCACAAGATTCTTCTTCACATAAGCCGTCCGTCTGAGCTTTCTTAGTGAATATGGCCTTGTCATATCAGACATTACATGCCTCAGCAGCACAGCAGACAGTAGAAAGAGTCTCACTAAGGTAACATTATGTTCCCATACAGGGACTGGAGGTAGGAACAGCTTGGAAGCTACAGCTTGTCTGAGGCTCCATAGGGGCAGTGACACAGCATGTGCCAGCCATAAAGACAGGAAATATGTGCAGGCGTGACATATCATCAGGAGAAGTGAGGGACCGGCACTAACGATGGGACAGACCGTCTGGTGTATAAAACACTATTTCATCTCTTACATAGTAGTTGCCCTTTTCTCTCAGGTTTTATCCAGGTGTCACTCGTTCAGCCCCCCCGCTTCATGGACAACAACCACAAAGATCAGAAGGATCATTCATTTAAAGCACGCCCACTTTTAGCCGTGGTGAAAACCAAACATGTGTTCAACTCTGAGCTTCTCATCCACAAGGTCTTTATGATTCATTGTTTTAAAAAAAGCAAATCCTACACAGCACACGATTGGACCAATCAACACTCTCTTCACCTTTAATATGTATGATCAGACAGTCAGAGTCATGCCAGGCCCAGGAGAGACGACAAGTGCTCTGTACCAGAGCAGACGAACAACAAACTCCAATCTAAGCTATTTGTCCCAACCATCCATTTTCTTCCGCTAAGCTATTTGTATTTGTCGTATTTCTGGTCAACAATATGTCATTACACTTATTTTAAGTCACATTCATCAGAAAAGTCCAGTGGTCACACCCACTCATTCCTTCATGACGTCAACATCACCTGCACATCATACAGTATACGTATGCTACACACACACACACACACACATACACACATACACACAAACAATGATTAGCAAGTAAAGCTAGTTATTCAGAGCGACGACTCGAGTAGCGTCAATGAAACTTTTGCGACAGAAATAATATTTGAAGTGGAGGACTTATCTCCTCCAGAATCTCCTGTAAACCACGACCACTGCGGACAACAACAAAGCTGTATCAGTTTGAATCTGTTTGCACAGAGAGGGGCAGGAGAGGATGGGTGATGTCTCTAAATGGGTCGGTGACGAGAGTTGGCACCACATATGTCACCTGCCTCCAGATCAGCCAAGTTATGGGAAAACATTTGACTCACACCAGCTGAGTATGGAATGACATCATCGTTTGTTTTATAGTCAGATACAGACTGCTCCTGCTGACCAACATACCGACATACTGACTATTCATGAAAGATATAGGCCACACACACACACACACACACACACACACACACGCACACACAAACCACACACACACACACACACACACACAAGAGACACACACCTATATAAGGACATTAAATCATCACTCCCCACCCACTCACTCTGACCTGTCTTTCTTACCATCTGCACACACACACACACACACACACACACACACACACACACACACACACACACACACACACACACACACACACACATACACTGTCCCTCATCATCAGCGTGTGTGCATGTGGAGCAGCATGAAGAAAAAATAAACAGGCTACACACATACTAAGTCACAGCACGCTCTCTCCATATACACATGGCTGAATCTCAGGGGAACGGCGTTGAAATGGAATTGCTGTGTTGTTGCTGTACCATATATGCCATCCTGCTACGACACTCTAAGTAATTAAATATGAGGCGGCACGTGCAACCGTGGCGCTCCCCATGAAAAGCTCCCCATCCAGCCTAAAACAAGAGAGAGGAGGAGGAGGGAGGAAGAGGGGGGGGGGGGGGGCACAGGAAAAAATGCAATCATCTCTGATCTATCTGCCTGACTCTGTGCACTTCTTCCAATAAAAATTCCATATGCTTTCCTGAGAGGGGAAGGGGTGCCAAAACACGTTGCAGCTCACAGAAGACAAACGCTGCCGCCTTCCACGCTAACACAGACTGAATCTAAAACAATCTACATTTTTGTTAAAGTTAACACTGTTGGTGAAGTTGATAAATCATTTCAAATAGTGTAAATGAGAACTTAAGATCTAGTATGACGCACAAGAGCTGGTAATGCTGTGTCAGGTCTCGGAGAGGGTAAATAATTCAGTTTGCTCTAATTAACCAGAGAGACACATCACGGATTTATCTATTTGTGTGTGTGTGTGTGTGTGTCTGTGTGTTTCTCTGCACTGCATGTCGCAGCTTAAAAAAACCCAAAATAAACTACCTTTTAAAATATCCATATCTGTATCAATTTCATGCTTTCCATCACAGGATGTGACTTGTAATTTTTTACCAACCAAAATAATATCACAAAATGTAACTTAGTTAAAAGTGATCACACGAGACATTTATATCCCAGAACACAACTCACAAAGACACCTTTATGGCACAAGTGACCCTGACCTTTTAATGTGTAGCAATCAAACTCAGATGAGTTAAGGCTCGAGTCCAAGAGGGCGTCTGTGTCAAATAATAGGCTTATTCTCACCACTGTGTCACAGGAATTAGATCGATAAAATGTCCAGAATAGTGTTTATCATCACAGTGCAGTTTGTCTTTGACCTTGTTGGTTAAAAACCGTCCCACTTCATGTTATGATGCGCAGATAAACTCTGGGGTTATAGTAAAAAAAATGTTATTGATCTTAAAGGCACAGTACGTAGATTCCTCCACCAGGGGGCTCTCAATCAATACAATAACAAAACATGGCGTCAAGGGTGGCGGGGAATCCTGGGAGTTCTCTCTGCTTCATCCCCGATGAAAACAAACTCTGAGTCAAGATGAACTGGTGAAACCGACCACAGGAAGAGAATATGTCTAACGACCAGCTATGTATCCGAGTATAATTCACATGACGTTTTTATCACAGCAGCACATTCAGTAACAGTACGGCAGCTTTCAGCAGCAGCTCGCTCCTCCTTATGTAGCGGTTTTTGACATTACATCTGGTGTTTCCATGGCAACGATAAACATGTCTTTACTGTCATGGCGGCTCTGTAATTGCGGCCGCCATAACAAGCCACGTCCCGTTACAACTATAAAATTGTGGATTTCTCTGGCTTTGACAACTGTTGGGAATATTTGGAGTAATGTAAGTACTCAACTTAAAAAATATATAACATAGGTTTAGTCCATTTTTTGATTCATTCAGATATTTTAATGTTCTCATAAAACTCTACATATTGTACGCTTACAATATTTTTTGTGCATCTCTGAGTCCAAGTGGACATGTGCCAATTTCAAAGATAAACTCTCCAGGTGTTCCTTAAATATTGTTTTATGTATAAAAGATGCAGAGGCGGAAAGATGACCCTGGAAATTATGTTTGCATATCTGTTAGTTTATAAGCCCACAAAAAGATTCTCCCTCTGCTTCTCTTGAAGCGCCTCCACAGCCGGAGAAAAGGCTCTACATAAAAGTGCTTCACAGATACGCTCGGTCATGTCTCACTTTTTAAATGTATTCATTTATTTTTTTTACCCCTGAAGACTCTACAACACAAACCATCTAGCACTGTGCGTTTGACACATTCATTATATATCACGGTTTGTTCCTGCTGAGCAGCGTCCTGTGTGTTATTCCTCATCTCGCCCGAGCCCCACACAGCCACCGCGCCAGCATCTTTTTCCCGGTGTTTTGAGGGGATTTATCATACAGCATGTTTTCAGCCATGTGACATGAGGATGGGGGTTGGGTGGAGGGGGGGGGGAGGAAAGAAATAGCTCAGCAACAAGGGGGAGATGTGTTTATAAGACCGAAATAGAAAGTATGGAAGGAGGAGAGGAAAGTGGGATGAAGAAGGGATGCATCATAGCTAAGAAAATAACTCAGAATAAAGAGGTGAGGGATGATTGTGTGGTCTTATGAGCTGGTCACTGCAGGCTCTTTCTGTGTGTGGGGTGAGTGTACAGTATATGATCACATAAGGTTGGTGCAGGGTATCTGCTGCCTGGGGACACAAACAGAAGAGCCACTGAAGCACACATAGGAATAAAGTCTGAGTGGTTCTGCTTTTGTCCCTGTTCTTATGTCGTATATGTAACGTCAAACATCAAAACAGGACTAAATAAGAGGTTATACAGCACTTGAGGACTGTTAGGGTTTAAGTCCCTCAGTAATATTTTACTTACTTCACTTCAGGTGATGCCACTCAGGCCTCATAATGATACAGACAGTCTCGTAGTGAATTCATTAGCAGGGTTAATGTGAGCTGTTAGCTGCTACACATTTCAGGTTATATACTATACTGTTGGCAGATATATGGTTTCTTTATTGTGATCAATATAAATATAAAGTGTTTATGTTCAGTGTTAACAGTTCTGAAGAGTTAGTTAGTCCATCCATCCATTATGTCGACCGCTTTTCCCATTCGGGGTCGTGGGGTGTGCTGGTGGCGATTCCAGCTGTCATTGGGCGAGAGGCAGGGTTACACCCTGGACTGATCGCCAGCCAATCACATGGCTGACAGACAAACAGCCACACTCACATTCACACCTATGGGCAATTTAGAGTCACCAGTTAACCTAACGAGCATGTCTCTGGACTGTGGGAGGAAGCCTGAATGCCTGGAGAGAACCCCGACATGCAAAAAAAATAAAAGAATGCCGGAAGCCTTTTTTATCATTGTCACCCCTGCCCCTCAAATATCCCGAGTCCACCAGTGATGCTGTCAATCTCTTTACTGACCAGCTACTTATACTCCCTTTTAAGGGGGGCACCGATCTAATTGGCCAATCACAAACAGGTTGTTGACCTTGTGTTTACCAAACCACCAAGAGCGTGGGCCGGGCTTTGTTGCAAACTGGGAGGTAGTCATATACCTTGTAATTTGGTATGTGAACGACAGTGACTGGCTAAAAAGAAGTAAGGATAAAGTGTTAATAAGAGGCTCAAAAGGAAAGATGAGGGGGCATGAAATAAGACTTAAATCACAACCACAGCAAGGGAATGAGCCTTGCACAAAAGCGAGTTAATTGGTAATTCATGTTTTTAATTTCTTTCTTTTTCATCCTTCTGTTCTTTATTTTCATGTAGCAATTGAAGCTACATTTCTAATAAACTGCGCACTGTAACCTTACGTAGTGTGTGGCAATAATTGTTCACACACTTGCCTTCAAAGGAACAAGAATCAGCGCCTTGAACCCACCCAAATGCCTCTGTGTCTTTAACTCTGGGCACACAGTTACCTTCAAATAGAGAAGAGGGCGCTATGTACGGCTTGGAAAAGTACATTTGGCGGTATTCTATAATACAAATCTCTTTTGGCTGATATTGACTCAAAAGACCTCATCAGGCTCCAGCTGAGAGAGGGAGTAAGGCTAAGTATTGACCCTGCTGGGCCCTCCATGTTCCTTCCGCTCGCTGGGAGCTGATCACTTATACAGACCATAATTAGTGAGATCAATGAGGGGACTGCTAGCCATCTTACTGCTCAGCTACCTGCTGCGGTCGTCTCCTCTTAACAAAGGAGTCATGACCTCCTAGATAGTTATCTTTCACTAAATCAGACTGGCTCACCTTCGGCACAGTTGAGACTCAGCGAAGACGAGTGAAGGAGTTGGAGAGGAAAAGGGAAATAATGGGGTGGACGTAGGGTTAAATAAAATAATAAAACGGGCTGAATACTGGATTGACAATTTCTATATGTGATGGTGGTCACATTCTGACAAAGTAATATGCAGCACACAGACTAAAGAGAATATATAAGTGTTTTCAAACACGCAAAAAAACGTCTGAAATATTTGAGGAAAATGATCAGGGTGAGCTGCATATGTGAAAGCAAACATCCACATTTTTCCCCTCGACATTATACGACCCTGGCTAGTAAAATTTCCAAGGAGAGTCAGGGTAAGCTTCAGCAGGAAATATTCAGGAAAAATTACCATTTCGGACGCGCGGGAGGGGGTGATGTGATGTTTTTCATCACGCGACTAGTGAGCAACCAATGTGATGGTTATCACGTAATGAAGGTTCTGACTCTTCACTGCTTGTCAGCTACTCTTTGGTCGATGACTGTGAATACTGTACATCCACTAACACGTAACATTAATATAAAAGGCAGAAGCTGTCATTGTAGTGTTACAGTTCAGGGGCAGACTGCATGTTTAGGTTAAAGGAGCAGTATGTGACAGTGACAGGTAGCGTTTAAAAATATGTACTGCAGTCCAAATTCAAAAGATTAGAGAGCGCTGTCTCCCCCCGCCCCCACCTCTATAGAGTCAATGTGCATGCAGGTTGCCATATGGTGAACACTGTAGCTTCAGTGTTTAGCCAGCTCTGTATGGGTCTGTAAACCTTTCTGTGTTCTAACCTCTCTAAATTTTTCAAAAAGCATCTCCAATATTGATCCTAGTTTGAGCACGTTTCTGCTCGTGGAGCTTATTAGAAACATGCAGAGGCTTTTTAGGTCGGGTACAATCGCTTCTATCTGAACCACTTCTCTTGCTGCTTCCATCACTGCAACACCTGTTGGTTTGACCCGCCTATCTTCTCTGGTCCAAACAAATCCAGAGCATTCAGGACCAGAATCTAAAGTTAGAAGGAGGACATACTGGCTGCTGCATTGTTGTCAGAGAAGACAGCACTTCAACATAGCATGTTTCCTTCATGTCTGATCATATAGTAAGATCACTTTATCATTTAATTTAGTAGATATCTTACATATTGATCCTTTAAGCTCAGGTTGTCAAAGGGAATCAGGAGGAGATTGTTCTATACAGAATACATGTGAGTAATGAGGGCAGGATCAGTCTGGATCTTGTTGATGAAGAACAGTTTGTGTCTGTCTGCTGTAGGTCACAGAGTGAATATCACCGTGAAGAAATGACCTGAACTAAAACATTCATGTTGGCCTTTGTGGCCTGTGTCTTTTGTCCACCCTGTCACTTCCTATCTGTCTGCATAGCACACCCTGGGAAGGTTGGCTAGTAAAAGGCTAATGACTTCATTAAGTTTGCTCTGCTGCACTCCACTGACAACAAAGGCCACGAGTCAAATAATTACCCGTATCTTCCTCGAGGGTGTAAGTGAGTTCATCAATAGGTGCTGCGAGAGGGACAAAAACAAGGGGAATGAACTCACATTATATTTGTTCAGACCACTCTGTTGACCTGCTGACACAGTGTGTTACGTTAGCTTTTTGTTGATGGATCAGAAGGTATCAGCTGTAGTGCTCTTCAGCACTAAATGACCGATATCTTTGTTGTGTGGGAGTGCGGGTAGGAGTCTTAAGGCTTACAGAATGTGATGAAGTGCCAAGCTGCTATATTTATCCAAACAATTATCTAAATAACGCACACTTAGACTAAAGTATATATATAGACACTAGCTGTGTCTCGATTCAGGGACTGCATCATTCCCTGCTGAGTGCATCTGAAGACTGATTGCATCACAGCGGTGCGTCAAGGGCTGCCCCATTTCAAGGCTCCTGCAAATATGTCAGACAAATGCGTCCCACTTTTACTGGTAGTGATGGGAATCGGAAAAAGGGGAAAAAGAGGAAAACAGCTCTCAAACAGGAGCAGGCTCTTTCACGAACAGCACATCACTATTTACCAGACGCTTTCATGGCACATCAAATCCTGAGATTCATTGGGCGCCAAATCAAACATAATGGTGGACTTACAAGCTGCTAATATAAAATCTATGTAAATGGTTTCAAGTCAAAGCTAATGCAAAGCTAATGAAACACATTTTAAAGGTCACATATTCTGCTATACACTTAACCATGTTTGTTCAAACACTAATATGTGTCTCTAGTTTGTCTACAAACTCCCCAAATGATGAGAAAAGTCCATCCTCTCCGTCTTTTGCCTGCTCCACTTCTCAGAAAATGTGTGCTCAACAGGTCATTTGGAGATTTTCCCTTCATGACATCACAAAGGGCAATAACCCCTCCCCCAGGTGGGTGACACTCCCACAGCTAGGTGTTTGTCCTGCCCTCTGAGTCTGCCTTCTCCCCATAAACAATAGGGCATGGAGCGAGAAAGCGAAAGCTCCAGAGAGGGGGCGTGGTCAGACACAGCTCATTTACATATTTAAAGGTACAGACACAGAAACAGCCTGTTCTGAGCAGGGCTGAAATAGAGGGGTTTATAGACATGATCAAATACAGGATCAGAGTGGATTTAGAACAAGAAACTTCACACACATGTTTTGAGGAGCTCTGAGACTTATTTAAACTGGTTGAAAAGGAGAAGAATATGTGACCTTTAAGGAGCCTGTATCAGTTTGTCCTGAGCCTGAGCGCTCTACACAGGACAGTAAGTTCTTCGTTGGATGCTACCCCCTTGATTTGGGACACTGCTCATAAATCACAATACTTCTTTTATAAACAACATAGCTCATGTTAAAAAAGGACAACCTCATGGAAAAAAGACTAAATCATCAAGAGCTGAACATTGTGGCGGATGTGAATTCCCATTTTTCAATTCTTTAAAATGTAAGTGAACAGCTCTCTTCACAAAGCTGTCTTCTTTGACCTCTGCTCTTTATGAATCCTTTCTTATGAAAATGTGACCGTAATTTAAATGTAGATTGAAATCAATAATCCATTAGCTCAAAAGGACAGTGAGACATGCTTCATTAACATAGTTATTCCCTTTTAGTCATTAATGACGCTCAGTCCATGACTTAATGACCCTTTTCAAATTAGACTACATTACCCTTCATCTCTTTATCTGTTGGGGATGTTTCATCTAGAAATAATCAGATTTTAACTCCATTTGACTCAACTGCAACACCTTTTTTTTGTCCTGTAAACCAGCTGCTTGCACCACATTGTTCACCTCGTTACCTAGGGGGGAGCTTAGTGCGCACTAATAGTCCAGATGCTGTTGGAGAAATTTCTTGATCTTAATCACTTCCCAGACAGAAATCTGGGACTCTTTTCTCGTTTTCTGACCACTCAAAGCACATTTGTACTGCAGGTCACACCTACACATTCACACGCTGATGGCAGAGGCTATGTAAAGTGATTATCAGAAGTAACTAATCCATTCATACACATGCATACACCACTGACTGTGGTGCTGGAGCAACTTGGGGTTAAGTGTCTTGCCCAAGGACACATCCGACCTGTGTCTACAAGAACTGTGGATCAAGAAACAACAGACTCTACCAACTGAGCCAAAGCCGCCCCCAATGTAAGTCTGTCTCTATCAGTGCAAAACAGAAGAATAAGTGCAAGTCTTTGCTGGGACATAACACCTCTGGTCTCTTGAATTAGAGTTAGATATTACATGAGGCAATCCAACACCCTAAGCTCCAAACACTTACATCACACAAGCAGCATTTTAACATGAATCCAAACAGCCCCTCTCTGTCACAGCATCACTGTCCTCAGAGGAATCGGTCCTGTCAGCATCACAGCTCCTGAGGGGCTGAAGGGACAGCAGGCGGACAAAAAAACATGTTTTCAAGGGCTGTATACTACACCATTAAAGGGACTGAAAAAGTCGCTTTTAATTCAAGAAGATTCCATAAATCTTACATTCATTTTGATAATTTTACATGTTGTTAATGAACAGCCCACCAAAGCCAGAAAGCCAGGGCATTGTGGGGGACCCTTAAGATCTCTTCAAGCCTCCAGCTGAGGGAAGTTTAGCTTTGACATTGTGGAAACCCCAGACACATGTGGTTGTACACTTTTGGCACTCCAAAACACCGTTAACCAAGAGGCACGGACCCAGACCGTTACAAAGAAAGAAATTCAAGTGTCTTACTAGTGTATATAAACTATTGTACTTAATTTCTTGGGATACATGACACTCGTTCATTATCTACCTTAGTGCACTAGTTTCTCTTCACTGACAGGTTTATGTTGTGAGAAAGGGGGCCCAGATGTTTCTTAGCTAATGGATGGCTGGAGCTGATCTGTGCAGTGATGAGGATAGACCTGCTGCTGCTGGTCACACAGTCTTTGCAGGAAAGGGTCCATGAAATCACATTTTCACCAAATTTGAGACTAAAACTCCCTGAAAACTGTTGTGCTGTGCAATTTCTTTCCGACATGCTCCAAACTTTCTTGAAATATTAACGACGTTTTCGCTTTTTAAGTGCTTGTGATCTTTTCTATCGAGTGTTTGATGAACTAGAGCGGTCTGTTTTTTTGCTGAGCTTCTCTGTTTGTCATAACTGAGACAGTGAGGCAGTTTGGCTGTCAGGAAGTTGCTTCGTGCGCAGTGTGAAAGAAACCCTAATTTTCCTCCAACTTCCCATGAAGAAGAAGTCATTACACAGACAGTTCAGCACACAGGAAAAGACAGTGATCCCAACTTAAAGGTTAATCTAAGAAGTCCTTTGACTTTTATGTCTGTTTTTTTTTTGCACTATCCTCTCAGTGTATTAAAAAGCACCTTTCTCAAAAAATGTATTATCTTTTCAAAGATAAAAACAGAAAAAGATATTTTTTAAGCAAAACATTTATATGAAATGAAGAGGTTTTTTTTAGGTTAAAACTCCTGCGGTGTATATCATTTAACATTTCTCACCAGAAGAATAATTAAGCGCAGACGTCTCCTCCTCTTCAAAAACAAGTGACCAGGTAACTAAACGCTAAATTCCCACCACCAGGGGGCTCTCAAAACAATAAAGAAAGGTTTTTAAAAAAACTGCAAGTTGACCGTAGTCAAGACGACCGGGCGAAACCGGTTATGATCAGTATCCTCATAGGTTGTACCCACTCTGCCAACATGATGCAAACTGTTCAGTGTAAACAAACGTCATAAAAATAGAAACGACAACATTCAGCCAAGGAGCAAGAAAGTGTGAGGAACAAGCAACGAGCCTGATTCCTTGAATATGAGCTCACAGCAGATGCCGAGACAACACAAGGTATTTACTTGAATATTCCCAAAATGATCTCTTGATAAATACGCTGAAATCCTCCAAGGTGTTGTTCATAAACATTTCACAGCATGCTCGTGTTTGCAAACCTGGCTAACTGTGTGAGATTCATTTCACCAAAGGAAGGTCAGCCACTTGGAGCGCTCTCTACTCTCTCTGCTCTTAAGGAGAATTCTTAAGTTTATGATCACACTAACAAAGTTTGATCAGGATTAAAAGTATTCAGGTCAAATTCTTGTCCTGAAGTCATATGTGATGTTTCCAATCATCATCTTCTGCGTCATTTCTAATATAAATCTAAGACAGGCCCGTGTCAGCATGATCACTTCTGCAAACCCAAATATCACTCTCGCTTTATTTTAATTTTTTTTGGAATACAGAACCTTTGCGAAATCATGTTAATCCACCAGAATCCACTTTCTGCACAGCGCTCGTGGGAGTGTGAGTGTGAATTAACCCTGACCAACCAAAGACAATCTGAAGCTGCTGAAGCTAGCATTCACACTTTAAGGGGACTGATGTGTGAGGCGCAGCCGGGTCAAAGTGACAGAGCTGGAAAGAGGATCCTATTAGACACGCTTATTATAATCCCTCTGCTGCATTGCTAATCACACTCACACAAAGACCAAAGACATTGGATCGGATGTGTTAAAGAGAGATGAAACAGCCTCACACCTGCTCGTTTAAAGCACAGCAGATAAACTCTGATCCTCCTGCAGGATCGAGACTCAACTATATTCCCAGCCCGTCGAGTAGAGTGTGGCCCGCCGTCGGCGATAATGAGGGAAGTATGCGCATGCAAAGTCGGCCTTGGCTCCGATCCTTGTGCGAGTTCAGGATGCTGGCTGCGATCTGCACGATTTATGGAGCGTTAAACGTGAGGTGTGAAACACTAAGCAGGCGAGCAAGTAGGCGATAAGCAGATAAAACAGAAAAAGCAACACAGAGACAAATAGAGCTGGAGAGCGTGTGCACAAGGGAGGGTGGTAATGACTGTGTAAGCAGACGATGAAAGGCCTTACGTTGTGTGCGTTTGTTTAACTGCAGAGTGGCTGTGCACGAGATCACGCATTTTGGGCGAGACAGCGTATGTGTGTGCACACACGACCAAGAGCACAAGTGCTTCATTTGTCTGCATTCTGCCCTCTGAGGTCAGAAAGTGGGCGATTTCTGACTGCATCTCCTACCAGCGAGCATTAGTCATCCCTGCGGCCCCTTGGAGCGAGAACACACTGATCTGACACCCGTGACACAAAGACCTTTCATGGCATGACTCATACATCCACAGTTAAATGTCATGATAATAAATCACAAGTCAAGTGAGTCCAGCTTGAATTCTGTGACCGTCACTCTCTGTTTGTGTACACAGCGTGCAACCAAAGCACAGACAGACACGACCAGAAGATTATCTTGATACTGAAATTACATCAAATACTGTTTTGAGCTTTCAAATATTAAATTGTTATGTATAAGTTAGAGGGACATCTGGAAGACCTGTAGGCTAAATCCAGTGGTGAACAGTAACCATGTGAATCTACTTGAGTACTGTACCTAAGTACACTTTATCACTTTTTATTATTTTTTGGGAAACTTATCCCTTTTACTTCTCTACATCCGAAAGACAAATATCATACTTTTGCCTTCACTACATTCCTATTAATGTTCTCTTTACTCACTACTTCTGCCCTGAAGACAGCTACTGAATATTCCTTTTTTTTAGATTTATTTTTTAAAATTTATTTGTGGGCTTTATGCTTTTATTTTGATAGGCTAGAGGATAGAGTAGGAAATCTGGAGAGAGCGAGAGAGAGAAAGAGAGAGAGTGGGGAATGACATGCAGGAAAGGATCAGTTTATATAGCTTAAATAGCTATAAGAAAGACAATAAACTGTTTGTGTATTCTGCGTGTGATTTGTCTTAGTAGTGTTGCCGTACCTATACACCTTGCATCTCCATGGTTGAACATTTGAGCAAACATCACTTAGGTCAGACAGTTCATTTACTGGAATAGAGAAGATGTCACAAAGACTATTTTTTTTTTTACATATTTTACTTTAGTTTGTGCGTAGGGAAATAAAAAAAAAACAACGTTAGCTCTAGCACCAGGATTAAGAAGATGCTGCACAGTTTCAGAGTCTAAGAGGCCGTACACCTCGTGAAATGTTTCTTTAAAAACATTCACTAAAGCATGAAGTTTATTTGTATGTTCCTGTTATTGTTCCTTTTATTTTGGAGCTGCAAATCTTTAAATGTGTAAATATGTAAATCTGTAGCATGTGAGTTTAAAAAATGTAAATGATTGAATAATAACATAGCAGAATTGTATTTTGAACAGAAAGTACTCCAAAACTTTAACTCAACTACTAATTAGACCGAGCAGCTTCCTCTTGTGCTGGAGTCATATTTGATCAGGAGGATCTTTACTTTGACTCAAGTCATGAAGATGTGAACTTTGTCCACCACTGTCTAAATGTTATGCAGTTTTAAAAGCAGCCAGGAAGACAATAACTAGCTTTTTGATTAATTTTCCAACTTTAAGATGCAGATAATTATCTCAATTAATTAAGTTTAGAAAAAGTGCTTGGTCTGAAATATATCATCAAACACTTCAATGGTTCAGTTACTAAACTGCATGGTACAACACGTTCAAAAGGGGCCAAAAGAGCCACTAATTAGTTTTCATGAAACCTTTAAACCAGCTCTGTGCTAACCTTCATTAGGAATACAGTCAGGAATGAATCCACAATTTAAATAATATGCATTTAAATAGAAAAAAGTAGCCCATATTATAATTTTTAAAAACGTTTTCTGGGACTAAGAATTCACGTATGAAGGGGAAAAAGCCGCTAAAACCTGAGATTCTGATCACATATTAATACTGTATTCATATTATAAAACAAGTAGCCTACTTAGAATAAAATGAGTCAATAAAAGGATCTCCAGTATTTAAGAGAAGCAGTTGAGTCTCCATGTGGGAGGATTACAGAGTTGATCATTTCAGAGTTTGAAGCTTTTGGAAACAACAGATACAACAGAACAATTTGTTTATATCATCCTCAAGTCACTTCAGTAGTTTTCTCCACACGGTGCGTCTCTGACCCCGCGTCACTCACCGAACTTTTGCGGCCACGGAAGAAATCGCATCACTCCTCAGATTCTTCCTTTTGGACACCGCAGTTCCCATGCTGAAGTGGAAACGATCCAGGTGAGAAAAGGCAGACCATTCCACTGATTGATCGGCGAGGGAAACAAAAAATAAGAGAGAAAAATACCTCACGGGCAATACAAATCATATGTAAGCCTAGATACTCAGCAAGCGGCTGCTGTAATTATTGTCATATTTTTCCACTTTGCTCACTGTGTGATAAAAAGTGAGTGAATGTTCCAGAAGGATTCAGGCTGAGCGAGGAGCGCAGCAGCTCTGCTTGGAGATAAATGTAATGTGTGGAGCTGCGCTCTGCTCTGCTCTCCTCATCCAAGTGATGCATCCATCGGGAGGAAACGGAGACCATAAAAGGAAGAGCAGCCCGCCTTCCGCCTACACGAGCTGGACAGGTGCAAGATGGGATGAAACAGGAAATATAGATCATATATAAATGAAAAAAATGGTATATGATATGAAGTTCAAGAGTAAAATGGCAATTATTTTTCAATGAGTACTTACTTTATACCTGTGTGTTGGTTTGTATGTGTGTTTGTTTGTATTTAAGGGGAGTTGGGGGGGGGGGGGGGTGAAAGCTCCTTCCTATAAAAATGACAAGAATAAATGAACATCCAACAAGCTTGTTTTATGAGGAACATATATATGTATATATATATAGATATATACATATATATGCCTATAGCCGCCACTTTGCAACATTGGATGTGGAATCATTACTCCTGCTGCATTTATAGAAATAACGTTTTCTATAGCAAGACATGTAAACAGTGCCTATGAAATTGTATTTTAATTTATATAAAGGCGCACAGTTGAATTTTGCTCCTCACAGTGGTCATTCTAGAGCAGCGGTTCTCAACTGGTTTAGCCCCGGGACTCAACAAATTGGGACCAAATATTGTATTTTCTTTTTACCAATCACATTTATTTAAGGAGACATTGTGCAGTTTTTGACCTCAGTACAAAATATGTTACAGAACAAAGAGACGGATCAAAACAAACAGGTTTATAAAGCTCTTTGTTGATTTTTTTTGACAAGGTTATTTTCCCATGGCACACATTTTGTGGTCTCGACCGACTGAAAACGGAAAATTGGTCCATAAGCATAAGTCTTGCTTATTATCACTTCTCTTGCAGGAGTGAAATGATATTTCAAAGTTATGATTTATGGTCAACATTTTGTTTCGGCAGCAGGTTTGAATTTCATTTAAATCTGGAATTATGTCTCAATTCAGTATAGTGTTATCTGTTCAGAGTGAAGGGGTTTTCTCTCCTCATGCTTGTAAGACTTACAGGAAGTGACTGATACCTGACTACAATGAAACACATTTTCACTTTTTGTTTTTCACTCAGTGTACAGAAAATTAGCTCTGTGGATCATTCATTGTTATTGCAGAGATCCTATAGATAATGTTGTATTTTGAGGAGTTTTCACTCTTCTTCTAGTCTCCTCGTAGTTGTCATTATTGTGTTTTGTTTATTCGGCCATAGAAAAGGTTTGAATACAATGCAGCAGAAACCAGAGAAAACAATGCATCACTGCTTTAAGTTTCCCTGCAGGCCGACCTCTGATGGGGGATTCATGCAGAATGACAAATCTCGTTAATATCAAGCACATTGTAAACAAATAATAATGCAAGTTCAAGGGCAGTCGGCAGAATGCTCAAAAAAAAGTGTTCCCTTATTTGTGCAAAAAGATTCTTAGGTTATTATCTTTTTTTTTTTTTACTTTATTATTTTTCATTTTTATTGACGTACTTTATTAATCCCAGAGTGCAAATTCTGGTTTTACACTCTGTCAATTACTCACACTGGTACTATATATGGAGGTAGCGGCATGTCAAAGTGGGGCTGCTGCACACTGCTACACAGGGATCGTGTCAGAGCTGTTGGGGGTTTGGTACCTTTCTCAAAAGCAATAGGGAAGTGACCTGGCACCTCTCCCGCTATATCAGACCTATTTCCATACTTTGGTCCGCACTGGGACTTTAACCGGTGACCCCTATGGTTCCCAACCCAAATCCCTACAGACTGAGCTACTGCCGCCCCATGTTTTATGACATGTGGTAACACATGCTGTACCACTGGGAGTGCTGTCATGTTGCTATAGGCTGCAGAACAGCCTGTACCAGGAGGAGAAGCTGTCAGTAAACAGTCAGGCTGAAAGCAAGAAGCAACCTCAAGTGATGAAAAATGAAGCCAATGCGGAAGTGCAAAGAAAATGCAGTTCCTGCAAGTGTCCACTTGAGGCTGACCCCTAAAAGACTCAGAAGTCCCATTAACACTCATGTTAAAATGTACATTTTAGAAGTAGAAATAAACATGTTTCCAGCCTGGTTCAAAAAACGATTTTGTTCTGAATCGCTCATGTCTTTATTGGTACACACTGTATAGATTAAAGGGAAAGCTAGGAGTTATACATAATTCTGCACTTGGCTGAGCTGACTGACAGGTGGGTGGGTTGTACTCGTTGACAAGGAGTGTGAAGGCCTGCCTCTTTGCCCCTTCCTCGATTGATCCAAATCAACATGGAGAGAGCATTTTCAACACAGCGACCATCATTTACCTTCAAAACACCGCCTCAGAAACCAACAGGGGATGACACTGAGCCTATGCCCATGTTTCATACAGATAACTCAGGAGCCACATCGCAGTCTACAAATATAGAGCAAAGTGTTTTTTTAAACATGAGGATCATTTGACCTTCATTTCTAATTCCCATGAAAGTGTTTATTGATGTTTGAATATACTACTCCCCTGAGAGGAAATCAGTTGGACATCAATTTTCAATCAAAGGATATCGATTGAAGCAACTTCTTCCTTTAAGCCGCAATGTTGCTTGAGCTAATCGTACTAATGAAAGCGTTTACAGAAGTGCAGAAAACACTGGGTACATCTAATCACATTTAAGATATCAGGAAACCCACAAAGAATCTGTCCACCTCTCACTGCGGCAACAGGCAGACTGACATGCTGTAACAGATACAGTTTGGCACCAGGATGACACTTGGCCCATCATAATCACCCGAGTCTGAAATGGAGGCTGTAAATCCTTAACTTTAATAGGAAGAAAAATCCTCGAATGTCAGTGCTAATCAGGTGTGTGGGCACTCTGCCCTTGGGCCAGAGTGACAGTTTGAAAACCTCCTCCTGCATGGACAAGCTGTATAGCAACTTGGCACATATTGACAGTGTCAGTCTAGCCAGTAGAAGACAGGAAATGAGAGAGAGAAAGATTTGCACCAGGGCAGCAGTGGTGATGGTTGTAGAATTAATGGATTGTAGAAACAGGGTCTGTGGTCACAGCTAAACAACATAACCTTAAACAAAACGGATTAGTACACTCTAATAGTGCAGTCATTGACTTCCTACTGATAATAAAAACAACATATAGAGGCAGGAGGAAAATAATAGAACAGGGGCAGGCACCATGCAATCTGTCATCACAGCCATGAAAATAAGATGCGTCTCACTGCATTAGACTACAGAGACGTTCTACCTGCTTCATTATAACAGACGTGCAGGATGTGGGGGTGGGTGGTGACGATGAGTTGAGTGAGTGAGAGGACGTGTTTTCATTGTTGTGTAAGCTATAGACAAGCAGTTGATAATGAACCCCTGATTCAGTTTGCTCATCTTTTTAAATATTCTTCTTTTCTCTAGTCCCTCAATTAAACAACTTTTATACACGAGGGGAGGAGTCAGCTGGCCGTCCGGGCGATGTAAACAAACTGAAGATAGGACACGGAAAACTCGGAAAGCATCACAGACAGCGGGACTCGGGTGTTACACCCATTGTAGACAGTCATGACTCACAGAGTTATTTCCAGAGGATACACTTGATTTATATTACATTTAAGTGTGAAAAATCTCATATTCTTCCTTTAAGTTTGTTCCTTGACATCGGTTGATCCCTCCGCCACAAGAAAGTCAAAAGGCGATGTGGTGGATAATAAAGAGAGCAAAGATGGCACAGAAAAAGCCAGCTTTAGAAGCTGCCAGTGCACCAAACTCAAAAGGTTTTTTTCAGAACAAGCTGGTCCTGCTGTAGACCTGACACAGGTGAGCTAGCAGCGCCACATCAAGATGCCAAATGTGCAACTCAAAACACAACATATGACGAATAAGAATAAGTTACATGTCTGTTCCGTGGGTTGCGTTGTTGTCGTTGTTACACATCGGACATGTGGCTGCAGGAGCTGGGGATCGAACCCCCGACCTTCCAGCTGAACTAACTGAGCCACAGCTGTCCGAAGGTTGATGTCACTGAGACTTCCTCCATGTTTATACAGTCTATGATTTGAGCTGGCAGGTTGCTTTAACTTACTGAGCTTACTTTCCACCACTGCTTCATATGTTGTTGATTTTCCTGTCATTCAGCATCATACCTTTGGGCAAATTGAATAATCCGCCATCACATTTTGAGTTGTCTTAACCTCGTATCATCTATCCCAATAGTTTACATTATTTTTCAAACTAAGGTTCCATCATCACTGCGCTGTATCACACAACATCCCTCCAGCTGGGCTTAACTTCTTCATTAAGAGACGCTAAAGTGAAACTACTCCCCCCCACCCCCACCCCTTGTCATCTGAGACACTAAGTCACTTTTTCTAATGGAGACGATCAGGCCAGCAATACATATAAGCTCCAATCAGGCTAAACTCAAATAAGGAAAATATTTTGAATGTCTCTGAGAGGCTACTGCATTAAAATATTTCCTCATCGGAGTATGAGTCATTAAAGTGCAGTGCTGTAGATCTGACATCAGATTTCCAGTCACAGCTGAGGAGGTCAGACAGCAGCAGGCACCACTGAATAAGACATGTCTGCTGCCTGATATCAAACAAGATATACACTCGCAGCCCGAATACACAAAGTCAATTGGGGAGAGAGGTTTTGCACCCCTGTTAAAAAATTCAAGCGCTATCTAATGAGATGACAAAAGGTGTGCTTGTCTGTGGCTAGACTTGTGACAATCAATGTGTCTTCATCCTCGTGAGCAGGAGGAAGCCCACGGAGGAGGAATTGGAAAAAAAGCAGCCGATCTGACCTCAATAAAGCTGCAAAGTTATATCAAGTCCTGACTAGACGGGTGTATGCATGTGAGATTCTGTCAATCCCCCATACATCTCCTCTCCTTTCCCCTCACTTTCCTCATACCCTCCTCCCTCTTCCGTTTCTCGTCTTTCGCTGCTCTTGGATCTTCCTTTGCTCCTCCTCTTCTCCCTCCTCTTCCTCCTCCTTCTCCTCCGCCTCCAGCACGTGAGGCCAGTCTGGCAGTGGATGAGCGGCGCACGTTTACAAATCGTCTGTATGAATATTTGAGCAGCCATCTCTGTTTTTTTTTCTTTTGCTGTGAGTGTGCAGCTCCTACACCCATCCACTGTGTGAGCTCTGCACTACCCATGCGCGAGCACTCGCACAAAAAACACACGAGCGGCATCTACTTTGCTGCTTTGGGAGTGCGCCTGAGGAAAGTCAGAGGAGACGGTGCAGGATTGTAGCCGAAATACTATACACTCTGCAAAAAGAACACTGTTTAATTTACCCCCTCCGCCCCCCAAAAAAGATGAAAAAAAACACAATCTGAGGCATGTGACTGCACAAAGCATGTCAGATGAAATTCAGTGAAAATGAAAAATGAGAAGCTTCAGAATCTCTAAGTGGTATCATTTGTGAGTCCATAGATTGCTGGTGAGTGGCACACATCATTGATCTTTGTCACCAGAGCACTTCCCATCGTGATTTTCTTTTCAAATGGTGGCGTTACAATGAGGATCACCACGTGCAGGTAGAGTAATGAGGAGAGAGAAGTGAGGCAGACTGTCTGGCTCAGGAGGCATCTTATGTAGAGCACCACAGAGATCCAAGGATGGGGGGGGGGGGGGGGGGGGGGGGGGGGGGAGGAGAGAGCTAGAAGCACTTCATAGTTTGAGGTTATGAAGGGGTTAGTAAACAGCCTGGAGAAAGTCCTGCATGGAAGGATGCATCAGTTCAGGGGGAAAAAGACCCTCTTCATCATCATGTAACCTGAGGCAAGTGTATTCATGTTGCCTCTGCTTGCCACATCTGGGCTTTAAGAGCCACAGGGCCATTCAATTTACACTTAACCAACCATGAGAAAGAAGATCATATGTCTGCAATCAGTTCCAACAAAACATGATTGATAACCACAGACTGTATATAAAACATGGACAGAGTCTCAGTTACGTCATCCGTTAGAGGTTCAAGCATCCTAGCAAAGTCACAGGACTCCTATCTTCTATCAAATCAAAACAGATGAGTAATTAAAAAAAAGGTATATACAACTTGAAAAGAAAGAAAATCCATGGGGTTGCAAAGAGGTGGCAGACACACAGACTGTAAATGTGAATGACCGAAGCATGTGACATCACCCATCTGTTACTGCAGAGGGCTCTGGAGTCCCACCGATGGTTGCCACCATGGAAATCCTGTCTCAGTCTAACTTTCAGTCAACCTAACAATATACAACAATATCGTTCATATCCATCCAGTCTTTTTTTTTTTAGTGGCAAAGTTTGGACTGATAGAAAGAAATGTTTTACATTTCATTTGAACTGGACCACATGTGTTTATTCAAGCAAAACTGCGTAAGTAGCAACTGCATGTTAGCCATAAGTTAGCTAGCAACACATTGCATCAATTTGTTTATTAAGATATATTTTAGAGTCTAGGCATCACTTTGTTATGTAGAACTCATTCTTATTATTTCATTTATGTACATTATGAATCAGTTGGGTTAGAAATGAAACATAAACTCATACCACACATCTTTTATATGCAATTATATACCACCATTTTTGTTTCCGTCTAAAATGCAGTATAGTGTAAACATTGTACCAACATTTAAAAAAGAAATTATAACAAAAGAATTCCAAACAGCTTTATCTAAAATCCCATTTTTTTCCATTAAAACATGGGCAAATCCCGACAAAAAAGAGCCTATGCATGGAAAGAGGGAAGTGTAGTGCAGGGGAGCCAGCAATGACATGCTGTTTGGCCATGAAAAGCTCTGTCCCAAGATAAAACAAGTTTATAGCTGTGATATAGCATGTGGGAGGTATATAGGTCTGTAAAGTGCAACACACACGTGGGAGACAGGACAGTAATGAAAAGGGTTTGTGAATGTATTGGCTGTGTACATGAGAAATCAGAGCAGAACACACTGGACTGATTGCTTTTTGTGAATACGCCCTTTAATCTTATTCATCTTCAAATAAATCCACATTTTTAAATCAAATACGATTTAAAACCATTTTAAGTGACATTCTGTTTTCTGCTCCATGTCCACCAACTAATATTTTCTCCTAGTAGATAAATAAAATGAACTGAACTGTGTGGTAAAAGCACTAACAGTTTCCACCTTTGCTGTATACAATTAGGCTACTCACCTCACCTCACTTTAGTAATTCAGAGAAGGATACAGATGATTATGTTAAGAGGCAGTCTGCCAACAAACCAACAGTCGAAGTTGACCTCTTTTCGGAAATTGCCCGGGAAAATGTGTCTTACTCATCTCAGTAAGGTTGGTAAAATATGTCTGTAATATTTCGCAGCTGGTGCATTATATTCCAGAGGTCGGGGGCTCTTACAGATGTCGATGGTTGTAGGCTACATTATGTGCTAGCTTGTTACTAACCAATAATGGAAATTCCAATTAACGGGCTAACAGAATTACCATTACAATTGCAGTAATTACATTTTTGACTCCATCCATTTTACTTTTAAAAAATGGATAGTTTTTTTATGGAAAGAAATGCTGATTAAGAATCTCTACAGTCTTTATAGGAAGAATGTACGCAAGCGGCGGACAAAATTGTTCTTGGCTCGAGCTGCAATTGCCTGTGGTCTGCATTGTTGTGTTAGCGGGCTAACGTTATCACTTTTTAGTTAGCTTGTAGCTTCACATTGCACATAAATTGATACAGAATGACCATGATCTAAAAACAATTATGTGACATCCAAAAAATCAGTGAATATGTTCTTCTTCTTTTCTCTAGGTGTTTGACTAAAACAGCTTTTGTACACAAGGGGAGGAGCCGGACGTCCCATCCATGTAAACATGACTCTGACAACAACACAGCCAGCGGGACTCACGCTTCTCCCTCATTGTCAACCATCATGACTCAGAGACACATTTATACAGGATATATTTGATTTCTGCTTTTTTTATGTGTAAACAGTTGCACATTCTTCCTTTACCAGTAGCGATGGTGAAAAGTCAGTGGCCTGTAGAATTTAGCCCAAATTATCAGAAAATCAAGGGTGTGTGCGAAATGACACGGATCACTAATTTACGCTCATTCTATGGTCGCTGTCAGGCTCGGTTACTACTCTAGGTTTCAATAAAATGTAAAAAAAAATAAAAACCTGATGTAAGTTTTTGAAGACTCATTTTCTAATCTTCATTGTATGACAAAGGGATGGCTTAGCCAACCAACAATATAACTGCTGAAGCAATCAACTCCTTCTAATGTCTTGGACACAAGAAAACTTAGAGCCCTGTCTGATTCACCTCATATCCTATTACTTCTGTATAAAAGCATCATCCAACCCATCCTCCTTTACTGCTTACCCTGTTTCTTCAACATGCTCACTGTTAAAAATAAACTCACCCGTATCAAAAATATTTATTGTAAAAATCATTGGTCCACCTACCCAAAACCTCTCACATCTCAACTAGAGCACTGACTCACAGAGCACTATAGGACCCCTCTCACCCACTCAATCCACTCTTTTCTTTTCTGCCATCAGGTCGGAGATACAGAACTCTGACCTGGAAGAGGGCACGCTTTAAAAAGAGCTTTGTTCACCTCTGCCATTGAAGCTCGAAATAAGCTTGCACGCTGACTGGCCTATTTCATTGCCGATGTGTTTCTTCCTGTTTATATGTTTTCTTCATGTGCTATGTCATCATATATGTATACCTGTGTACCAACTGTGCAAAGCTGTGACAACAGAGTTGGGGGATAATAAAGCAGTGTATTATATTGTAACACTGGCTGCTAACTTGTTGTCCTTCCCTGATATTCTGTTTGATACTACTAATTATATAATCTCGTGTACTGGAGTATGACCACTGCTAGCTCTGAGGGAACTGACCCAAATACAAATGACAATGAGGCTATAGAAAATGATTAAAGAGGGGCACTCAGGTGTAGGAGCGACATACAAAAAATACCGTGCCTGCATTGAAAAGAAGCATAATGACCAACATAAATAACTGTTAGATGTTAGGCAACAGGCACATGTGAGTACACTGCACCACAAATCTGCAGCCCGAGGCAGGAACAATGATAGTCTGATGAAATCTCTTTATGATCACATCAATCTGACAGAGAGTCAGTCATTATTCTACCGTAGTATTTTCTGCAAATGGTCACATCTCATTGTAACTGATTGATTGTAATGTATCGCAAAATGTGACCAAACATGTACCAAACGATATTGCAAGATAGAACAGAGACGATGATGCAAAAAGTTAATCAAATGCACCAATTTACCATTTCCATTAAAACATGATGTAAGTAGGGCGCCTGGATGGCCTAGTGGTTATGTCGTGCCCCCACATGTACGCAGGCCATAGGTCTCATCTCAGCGATCGTGGGTTCAAATCCAACCTTGTCTGTTTTCTGAATATCGTCATCCACCTCTCCTCCAAACTTCTCTCAACTGTCCTTTAAAATAAAGGCAAAAAAAAAAAATCACAAAAAAACATGATGTAAGTAAAGGTGGTCTGAGGTATGCAAAAGTGCTTGGGGGTATGCTGCAGAAGGCTGGTGTCATGATTTTGCACAGTATCTGTTTGATTAAAAATTAGACTAATCCTTATTGGGTTTAGTTTGTTCCATTGCAATTATTTTTTCCTTTACTGCAGTGCTTTTAATTGAAATTACATTTACACACCCAATCACCGCCCTAAAATGCAAACTAAATTGCCAATACAATTCCATTATCTTGTACTGCATTTTTCTATCCAATTAGATCCCCACCCCAAGTATTTCCTCCAGCCAAAAACCATTTATCTTGTGATGAAGAAAAAGAAAGTGTCTCCAAATCATGCTGATGGATCCATATTAGCTCTCTCCAGCTGCCTTTGATCTGCACATTAAAGGTACTTTCAATTCTGGGTCATTACAATTCCGACCTTCCTCAAGGACACACTTTCCAATCCAATCTCTGTAAGTCAGCCGCTTGGAGGTGAATATCATGAGCAGCCATTTAAGTTCAACTCCCCCCTATCCCATTCCCTGTCCAGCCCCTCCTCTTCTTCCTCCTCCTCTTCCTTATCCTCTTCCTCCTCAACTGCCATCTCTTGTCCCAACTGAACACCTCCCAGTGATGGATTGGGCCCCATTGACTTCACTGACGCTCCCATATTTGTTGTCATTTAATAGTCACAGCAAGCGCTTGGATTGGAGGATGGGGATGGCGAGATGGGAGTGGATTGGTGAAAAGCGGCTGGGGGTACAGTGGGAGAGGAATCATGAGTTTACAGGAAAGAAGCATATACTTATCTGAGATGCAGGATGCTATGCATAACCAGTGAGTCCTCATCATGCTTAGTGTGGTCTGGATAATTGGATAGGTCCTCTGGCTGGCCTTGAAGTCAGAGAGCCATCAATGTCAATGCCCCAATCAAATCCATCTCTCTCTCCCTCTCTCTCTCTCTCTCTCTCTCTCTCTCTCTCACCCATTAATTTGTAGTTTTTCCGCTTGCACCCATGTCTAGATTTCTTGCTAACAGACACTTACCTGCAGGTTTTCTCAAAATGACTGACTGGTTAATTGAGCAGACCCAGCACCAGGATTGGAAAGAGGGGGTGCCAGATGTTCAGGGTTAGCCACTAACAGTTGCTTCTTTAAAAAGCTGTAGCAACCAAATAGGTGTACCGCATATTCGGCCTGGAGCATGCAACCAACTTTAATGAAAGGAGACAAAATAACGGAAACATGCGCTTTCCAAATTGCTTGGGCAACATTCACGAGTAGTATGAGTTAGTAGTTTTGGTAACAATCCCGTGATTGATAAAGTATATCTTCTGGCTATCTCCCTGTTTATTAAAAGTAACCATATTTTGAGGAAGGTGACTCTGGAGAGAGAGAGTAGGGGATGTCAAATAAAGTCCTCAAAGCTTTACAGGTTTTGGAATTGGCTAAGTCTTAGCTGGCCCTTCATCGTGCACAGAATGCGAGTCTATTTTAGAGGTGGCAGACAAATGTTCAGACTAAGAGAAGGTGAGAGCCTGTGGAGCATAAGGCTAACACAATGATGCCAAATGAATGCTAGAGAGCTACAAAAAGTGTCATATTGTGAAGCAGAAACCATATAGCCACAGTTAGACAGGGTGGTAATAATTCAAATTGTAAATTAATCTTTTGAGCATTTAATTGCAAAAAAACAACAACAATAATGATTTCATAATTAATTATCCTTTACTCTGAGTCTTCATTTAAAGCTGTAAACCATACTCTTCTACTTTGCCGACCTTTAGAAATGTTAGATTCAACGTTTTAATTCATTTTTATGCTTCACATTGGAGGCCTGTCAGGAGCGCATGTTGGTAATCAGTGGGCAGTACTTTCAGCTGTTGATTGGCATTTACTGCTGAGTTTTATTGACACAAGCGTGAAGCTGTAAACCTTAAGATTTCTACCCTGTATAATGTTGGCAATATGCATGGTTACCATGGTAACAGCAGAAGTACTGTTTTACTACAGTCAAGACTCCTTAGCAGCTTCTTTTATCTGAAATAAAACAGGGGGACAGCTGTTGTATCTGCTGACTGTGCAATAACTTAAACATGTTAATAAAGAAGACTTTAAATTATAATTGAAAATGACGTCTGTTTCATGAAGCACACAATGTGAGCATCTTTACCCATGAGAGCAGGAGACGGGGAAGTTGGACCCTTGCTAATGAGCCCTGCAGCTCTTTATCTAACACTGTGGCTGCTGATTCAGGCGAGATCTGCATTATTTATTTGGATTTTTGGAAAAAAACATCAAATGAGAGCACTCCAAATTAATGTTTTCTGACAAAGATATAGCCAATATGGAGGTCAAATAACAAATACCAGAGGTCAGATGCTTACACAGCAGAAGTGGCATCACACAGTCAGATAATTTTTCGCAGCAGAAATGACCCGACTACAAGCATGCCAATGAGAAAAAATTATAGATATTGGGTGGGCAGTGATTGGTGCGCGCGCCCCATGTGTGGAGGCTTTGGTCCTTCAAGCAGGCGGCCAGGGTTTCCGGTCCAACCTGTGGCTCCTTTCCCGCATGTCATTGCCTTCTCTCTCTCTCTCACTCATTTCCTGCTCTGTCCCCTGTCCTGTCTCTACAGTGGAGGCACAAATGGCCAAAAAGTAAATCTAAAAAAATAACAATATAGCTATGAAAGATACAAATTCCAAAGAGGTAAGATAAGGTATGGGGAGAGGTGGGCACACTTAATCAAAAATCTAACTTTGTTAACTGGTACTAACAAAGACGTTATCTTCAATAGTAGTTCAGTTCATTCCATTCATAATTAAATGAGGCGACACCTGCGAGCTTCAGGCAGTCAACTCGAGCTGCATTGATTTCACACTTGACATGCGTCATTACCCACAATCAGCTGACAACACCTCACCTTCCAATTAGCAGTCTATTTAAGCTGACAGATCTCCAGCCTCTCCCTCTGCTGCTTTGTCATCATCAGCTCTGACCTGCACCAGTACTTCACTCAGCCCCACCACTACTCCAGCATCCACCTGTAGGCTCAGACTGGAGGTTAAAGATATCATCCCATCAATTAAAATTTCTTCATGTCAATTAAAACTGTGAAGAGTGATGAGGTCGGAGCCGAGACTCACACACACACACAAACTATGTTCTGCTGCTATAAATATTTTAAACTATACAAACATGAGATGTCTGACTGAACTTTAACATTAACCGGAATTATCATAAATTAACAAAAGCATCAACGTTCTTAAGTTCCTAATAGGCCATGATGAGTCAGAAAAATTTAATCACACACATTTCTGTATTTAAAATCTGCAAGTAACAGAAACTTTTTTTTAAATCGTCGCTTTCTTCAAGCAGCATTTCACAATAACTTGGGGCAGAGACAGACTCAATATTCAATTAGCTTTTCTAAAGTACAGGAAGCGGTACACACATAGTTGTCATCTTACCATAAGAGCATTAACAGAACTGAATTTCCAGGAAGTTTAAGGTTTTGATATTCATTCAAATTAAAGTTCATGGTAAAACTTAATACAAAATGAACACAGATCATTGATTGTTAACAGATTAATGTGCCCATGTTCTATGGAAGCGATTAGTGATCAGAATTCAAATGATAAAGCTAATTTGAAAATTCAAATGCATTAACAGAAATGCTTTTTAATCTTCAGAATATGAGTGTATTATTTGACTCAAAAATAAAATGATGATTAATTTATCTAATTTGAATTTTAGTTTTCAACTTCAATGCACATTCTTTGACTAAATTAAAATGAGGACGAAAATGACATTTGCTTTTTCATTTTCAAAAAATCCCCCGCTAAATTTGTATCATAATTCAAATGAAAAACTAATTTTAAAATGAAAATACAGTAACAGAAACACGTTTTAATTTTCAGAATATAGGTGCATTATTTGACCTATATTTAAAATGAATATTCAGTCATCCAGTTTGCATTATACTTTTACTCTCTATGTATGCATATTGTATGACATAATGCAAATGAAAACGAAAAGGTCTTTGGCTTTTCGTTTTCAAACTTGCCGTGCTAAAAAGTGATCATAATTCAAACCAACTCGAAAATGAATTGGCAAAGTGGACGGCGCAGGAAAGTGACGTCAGACTCCAGCTCCCAGGCAGGCGAACGTAATATTTACAGTCTATGAGGCGAGCGGGCAGAACGCGCAGTACGATGGGTGGGACATTGAAACTTTGTGTACAGAGCTGGAGAGATTATTTGAAACAGAAAATTCCATCAATAATCTTTTTTAATGTAATTAAGTTAAGCAGAGAAGAGAGTGATCTATAATCTATCAATAATCCGATTTTAGGACACATCTGTGTGAATTTCACGGCGTGCAGATGCTTAATTGAGTGACTCTCACGGTCAGAGATAGTGGGCATGGTGTCATGCTTGAGACTTGGCAGCTCGGGTTATAAAGCTGCTGCGTCGTCTCGCTGAAAGTTCAGTGTGCGCTGAAAAAAACACTCCGATCGCCACCTGTATCACAGTGTGAACTAAAGTCTGCCCTAGTGTTAAAGATTCACCCCGCCACCCATCGTACTGCGCGTTCTGCCCGCTCGCATCATAGACTGTAAATATTACGTTCACCTGCCTGGGAGCTGGAGTCTGACGTCACTTTCCTGCGCCGTCCACTTTGCCAATTCATTTTCGAGTTGGTTTGAATTATGATCACTTTTTAGCACGGCAAGTTTGAAAACGAAAAGCCAAAGACCTTTTCGTTTTCATTTGCATTATGTCATACAATATGCATACATAGAGAGTAAAAGTATAATGCAAACTGGATGACTGAATATTCATTTTAAATATAGGTCAAATAATGCACCTATATTCTGAAAATTAAAACATGTTTCTGTTACTGTATTTTCATTTTAAAATTAGCTTTTTCATTTGAATTATGATACAAATTTAGCGGGGCATTTTTTGAAAATGAAAAAGCAAATATCATTTTCTTCCTCATTTTAATTTAGTCAAAGAATGTGCATTGAAGTTGAAAACTAAAATTCAAATTAGATAAATTAATCATCATTTTATTTTTGAGTCAAATAATACACTCATATTCTGAAGATTAAAAAGCATTTCTGTTAATGCATTTGAATTTTCAAATTAGCTTTATCATTTGAATTCTGATCACTAATCGCTTCCATAATGTTCTGGATAAATCGAGATAGGACTTTAACCATCCCAAAGGAAAATCCTGCAGCATCCTGCTCCAACATTATGGTACAAATTGAGTAAAATAAGGGTAACACAAGAGTAACTTAAGCTAGGATTCAGACACAGAAATATATTACTATTTGCCCATAAGTGACAAATGAAAGTTATTCGTCATGTGTGAGTATGTCTGAGTTAAGATGGAAAATCGACCTTTTAGGTATATACACCCTTGAGTGAATGATTGCGCCCATCACCAGTATGACCCCAGGCGTCTTCTTCTTCTTCTTCAGCTTCACAAAAAAAATAGATGACACTGAAACACCGCTGAGGTTGTTTAGTATTTATAAGGCGTTCAGTCTTATTGCCCTTCACTGATTTAAAAGGGAAGTTCCAACCTTGGATCCTCTTCTCCTAATGAATGTATATATATCATCTGTGATGTAATTCTTGGTGTATGTCCAGAATGACCGCAATTAAGAGTTGAAATTTATGCTTTTGATGGTTATCCTTGAGCTTCCTTCTAAATATCTTCGTTTTTACAGTGACACCAGTTTTACAGTTTTACAGGCTTAAAAACAACCTTCAAAGAATGGTGTGAAGTTGTTCTTTTAAGCAGTTAGGTCCCTGCATTAGTGTGAGCTAATAAATTTCAAGGTCTGGTCGGGCGTCGTAAACGATTCAGTCAAACAGTGTGAGCTGACATGCCACCCGACTTTTATACAATCGGGCAAAAATTGCACAGTGTGAGCCAGCCTCAAGAATCAAAGCTTTCATCCATATTCATGGATTGATGGATAACAGTTAAACAAGTTAAATGGCAAAGATACATCCTAATGTTAGTCCAGCTACTACAGGTCATATATTTTGGCGTTGTTAATCTTTGAGAAGTTACTGGAAACACCTTCTCCATACATTTCCAAGCGAAGCCAATAGCTTTGCTTCATTAATGGCCCGAAGACTTTTTATTCTCCAGTGGAAATCATATAAACCTCCCTCTTCTCGTGCCAAGGTGGCGCCGAGATGGTTGGCACGGTACTGCTCTCTCTAGTACTCTCTAGAACTACTTAGCATCAGACTGTCCTCTGCTGAACTTTTTTTCGCTGGTTTTCACTGAACCAGTAAGTTTTGCGGAGATTCTTGCCGGAGGAGGTGCAGCTCTCTATGGACTTTGCCGGAGACGGGGTAAGCGAGCAGGAGCGCTCGTTAAACTGAGGCAGCGGGGATTACACACTACACTGCCGTCCATTCACCTGGCGAATGTCCGCTCTCTTGCTAACAAGATAGACAAACTGCTGCTCCTAAACACAAGAAACTCAGACTTTTGCAGATCTGCCACCCTGTGTTTCACTGAAACCTGGCTCAGTGAACACATCCCGGATGGCTCCCTTCACCTGCCGGACTTCCAGCTCTTCAGAGCGGACCGCGTAAAGGAGCTTTCTGGGAAGTTCTCGGAATATGCTTCTACATAAACGATGGTTGTTGTACAGATGTCACAGTGTTGAAGAAGTTGTGCAGCCCTAATCTGGAGAGTTTTTTCATAAACTGTAAACCTTTTTATTCTCCTCCTTTGTTCTGGTCGGTGTCTATGTCCCACCTCAGGCCTGTGTAACAGAGGCGTTACAGCACCTGGCTGACCAGATTACAGAAGTGGAGAAAAAACATCCTGACTCCCTGCTCATCATTCTGGGGGATTTTAATAGAGCAAATCTGACCCACAAACTTCCAAAATACAGACAACATATTAAGTGTCCCACCAGAGGAGCTAACACACTGGACCACTGCTACACAGTAATAAAGGACTCATATCGCTCTGTTCCCCGTGCAGCTTTGGGACTCTCTGATCACTGCCTAATTCACTTCATCCCGACCGACAGGCAGAAGTTAAAAACCTTAGCCTGTAGTACGGACTGTAAAGAAATGGACAGAGGAGTCAAAACAGGAGTTACAGGCCTGTTTTGATTGCACTGATTGGAGTGTTTTTACAGCTGCATCAGCAAATCTCAATGAACTCACTGACACTGTGACATCATACATCAGCTTCTGTGAGGACATGTGTGTGCAGACCAGGACCTTCTGCACCTACAACAACAACAACAACAACAACAAGTGGTTTACATCTTATCTCAGGAAGCTGCGTCAGGCCAAGGAGGAGGCCTACAGGAGTGGGGACCGGGACCTGTACAAGCAGGCCAGGAACAAGCTGACGTGGGAGATCAGGGTAGCTAAGAAGAGCTACACTGAAAGGCTAAAAGAAAGTTTGTCAGCCCATGAACCCTCAGCAGTTTGGAAATGAAAAACTGTCCTGTTTGAATGTCACCAATGCCCAGGGGAGCTTCTGTGTTTATTGGTTAAACATAAACTGCACATTACTGCCACTCCAGGTATGTTGGTTTGTCAATGTAGCCGGTAAGCATCAAATGACTTCCAGTCAATAATTATTTTTCTGTGTGCTTCATCGTTTACCGTTAAATTAGCATTAGCTAGCTTTATGTTCAGCTCAAAGGTGAATTCACCCCTCCACTCCAGATATGCCTGAAAGTAAATGTCATCATTTCTTGGTGCATTTTATCATCCGGATCGGGTTTTTGGTAAGTCTCAGGGACACTGTAAATATTAAGTTACACACAGGCTTCACTTTGGATTTTTCCAGTGGTATAAACCAATAAAAAACAGATTTTCTTGTGATTTACTTGCTATTAAAAGGTCTTCAGTTTGCTGCAAAACCATCATGATGCAGATTTGTAAAAGTAAAAATGCTAGCTTTGCCAAGCCTGTCCTTGAGAGGAGAAGAATACAACTTTACAATGCATGTTTGGTAAATGGATTGGCTTTCGGGACAGTGTCGAGCAGTTTGCTGAAATTGTTCAATCGAGTTGAACAGATCGTTAGCTTCACTTCATAAATAAATGATCATCAGCTTACTGCAGCTGGGAGCCGGCATTGCCATTATCGCATTTTGTGTTCAGCCTGATTTTGCTCTCCAAAATGTTTTTCCTGCATACACAAGTCTGACGATTCAACAGAAGTCTGCGGATACAGAGTGGCTCAGTAAATAAAAACGGAATCATTTCACATTCTGAAATTCACACCTTGAGTACTAGATGTATAGTTCTGTTATGTATTATATTTGTAAAATGAGAACAAGTTTAACTGAAGGGAAATCAATCGTCATAGAATAGCCCAAGGACGCTTTACATCAGAACACAAACAAAACAACTCACTTAACTAAGTCCATAAGCTGAGGTGAACAGGTGGGCTAGGTAAAGTTTTTGGAACATGTCAAAGGATGTAGCATTGTGGATAACTGCTGGGAGAGACTTCCAGAGGGTGGGGGCTGCCACACTGAAGGCCCTTACCCCTGAAGGCTCTGCAGGTTGGTGTGGCTCAGTGGAGAGCAAAACCAGTGTCAGAGGATGAGAGGTTCAGGGTCAGAGTGTAGGGGTGGAGGAGGTCAGAAAGGTACTGAGGGGGGGAGAGGCCGCGCTGAGATGTGTAGGTGAGGAGGAGGATTTTGGATGTGATGCAGGACTTGACCGGGAGCTAGTGAAGGTGGATGAGGGTGTAGGTGATGTGCTGCCAGGGCTTAGTGCGGGTGAGAACCCTGGCATCTGAGTTCTGCATACTGGAGCCCGTGTTACCCCTGGCACGGACTCCATTGCAATTATTCAGACGAGAAGTGATGAAGGCAAGATGAGAGATTCTGCCACACGGTCTGTGAGTGATGGCCCGAGTCTGGAGATGTTTTTTGAGATGGTAGATTCATCGTTGTCCTCTTGATGTTTGTCTACAGTGTAAAGTCATAATTCATCTACGTTTGTTTAAAGACCTCGTCCCTGGTTCTGCACTTTGTTTATTAGCTGCAGTGTTTGCTTATTTGCCTTCTATGTGAGGGACAGGGCCTGGAAATCTGTTGTCCCAGATAAATAAATACATATTCAAATTAGAATTCCATTCAAACCGGGATTGGTGATTGAGTATTTACATTATTTGAAACATTACTGTCACATTGTGCCGTGGACTAATTATGGGTAGTTGTTGGTGTTTTGGTGTGAACACAACTCTTCATTGAGGTTCTTCATGGATTCCTGTCACACCATTGACTTTGCATGTAAACTCAATCCAGGTCTGACACTGGTAAGTGAGAACTTCTTGAAATGACATTGCTAAAGCCTGGCTCAGACTGCAGGATAATCTTGTAGTGTGAGTGGTTTAGAGATCCAATCTTAACGTCACAGGAAGCCCTGATTTATTTCACACGTTTGATGTTTCGAATTTCAAATGAAATGGTCTGGCAGAAGACGCGTGTGACTACAATCCCCGAGAGAGACTAGGGGGGACAGTAATAAGTGACCTCCAGCTCTCACTGACAAATATACAACCCATGTTGTCCATGTTTTCCCAGACATATATTCACTCAAAACCTTTTTTAAAAATGTTTTCTATGTGTTTTCCTCCCTGCACAAATCATTATAATCTCAAATTTAACCGCTGGCTCCATTGTTTATGTGAGGTCACGTGAGGTGGTGCAATCCTCCATTGGGAACGATAATCTTAGTAAACTCCTGTAGTCTGTGATTTTTATATCTTGTAGTGTGAGCATGTTTGAGATTATGGAGAAGCATAACTGTTAAGACCATTCTAAAGTGTGTGATACTGCCTACATTTCATTTTCTATTTAAGGGGCAGGTATTATAAGTTTTCTTCTTCCTGCTCCTGTTTACTTCTTGACAGTGTTATCATGAGAAAATATTTCATGTTGTGTTGTATTTTGTGGGAACCAAACACTGAAATGAGCAAATAAATCAAACATGAAATGAAATGAAATGAATTAAAAATCGGGAAGGATTTTAAAGCTCCCACAGTGTGAGCGAGGCCTCACATGGTGGTATTAAGCAAATATTTGTCATATTCTTGTAGCTGCTCTACAGAAGGCTGTGTTACAAGTTAAACAGCATTTCTCTTCATGGTTTCCTGTGATGCTCTCTTTCTTTGGTAATCAATCACATCATCTTGACTTTAATGGTTTCTTAACCCTCTGAATGCATGATGTATTTATTTTATAGCATTTTTAAATTCATCGTTCCACCATGAAACATTTTATTTTTCCCATTAACTGTGCTCTTAGGAGTGCATGTTGATGCAGCACTAATAATCAAGGAGGTCACAGCTGCTGCTGCACAGCTATCTATGTCACCCTCCGAAATGATAAAGTGACCTTACTGTATGATCAGACATTAAAGAAACATGCTATGTTGAAGTGCTGTCTTCTCTGACAACAATGCAGCAGCCAGTATGTCCTCCTTCTAACTTTAGATTCTGGTCCTGAATGCTCTGGATTTGTTTGGACCAGAGAAGGTAGGCGGTTTTAAGGCACCCCCACACGGCTGTTTTGGACGCCCCTCAGTTTGCCAGATATGAGAGCAGTTATCAGGTCAAACCAACAGGTGTTGCAGCGATGGAAGCGGGTAAGAGAAGTGGTTCAGATAGAAGTGATTGTACCTGACCTAAAAAGCCTCTGCATGTTTCTAATAAGCTCCACGAGCAGAAACGTGCTCAAACTAGGATCAATATTGGAGATGTTTTTGAAAAATGGAGAGAGGTTAGAACACAGAAAGGTTTACAGACCCATGCAGAGCTGGATAAACACTGAAGCTACAGTCTCCACCACATGGTGACCTGTGAGAGCATCGTCTCTAGAGAGGGGGGGGGGGGGGGGGGAGAGACAGCTCTCTACAATGTTTAGAATTTGGACTGCAGTAACCATTTTAAACACTAGATGTCAGAGTTATATTGCTCATTGAAAGCTGCCACACCAATTTGTCTTCTCCCTACACTTCCTGAGATCTCCTGAACTATCTGCATTGTTAAGTTTTTACAAGAGTATTACAAATTGACGACTGTAATACCTCCTCTCAGACTACATAATTCTGTCACTATACATTCATACTCAGCTGATACATTGATTCTTTTACACACTAGATTATCCTTAATACATGTCACACACTCTCAATTTGTATTCCAATTCAATCATATCGAACAGAACAAAAGGCAGCCATGATGTTACAGGTGCTTTAAATAAGAATTAGCTGATTAGGGGGCTGAACTAGCTAAGGGGGACTTGACCTACTTTTAAGGGGCTGCATTCAAAGCCAACAATGAAAAATACACTGAACTTGACGTCTGCTCCCATTACACATGTAAAGTATTTATGAGATTATTTTTGTTTTATTCTCTTACTCATTAAATAAGATTGACTGACCGATAAAATGTGAATTGCTTCATGGAGCCTTGGCCAATTCCTGGAACACCAGGCCTCTCATCCTGAGAGACGGGAGCTGTGATGCTCTTGGTGTCACAGAAACTTCACTGTTTCCTGGACCAAAATAAAAAATTGATCGGGTCATTCAATGATTTACTGACGGACTTTGTTGCACTGTCCAACAAATGCCTGAACCTGAAGCAAATTAGAATCAGCGGTCATCTTTAATCAAAAGAAGATTCAGCTGCCTGCAGTCGTTCATCAGTCCGTCTGTCCTCCTCAGGCACTAATTATAAAGACTCTCGGTGAAATCTGGCCAAATAGATGAACATGTGAGTGGAGGTGTTCTATTATAATCAGCTGGACTGCTGCACCACTCCATATGGTAGACTAGGTGTAATAACCGGGTGTCACGCAGGGTCTTTTTTTATGCTCCTGCTGCTGTTTTTAGATATCTGACAAGTTGGTGACGCATATCAGGAGCCCCCACCCCCAGATGCACACATGCACACCAACCCCCTCCTCTACCCTTCAAACTCCTCAACTCACCCTGCAAGCATCACGGCACAAAAATAGACAGAGGGGGATGTGTGTGGATGCTGCGATGTCTACTAATTATCCAGATTTAGTTCAGATCTTTTCCCCTCTCAGCATTAGCATAAAAAAGACCAGGTCTACCTTGTAACTGCCAAGGCCAGGAATCCAGTATCTCTATTTCCTGAACAATATTCATGTTTAAAGAAAGAATATACAGCTAAACTAAAGCAAAAAAGTGACTGGGTCTTGACTACAACACTACTGAAGACTAAAGCAGGCAAACACAAAAAGGCATCCAAGGCACTCAGTTCTGTTAGAAAAGTTAAAAAGCCTTCATTAATTCATGGCTACAGGTAAAGTTAGAAATGTGGGGCACACTGACCCGACCTTCATCAGGGGGCAAAGGTCATGTAAGTACGTCATTATAAGACATTTCATCGTTTCATTCCTCCCTCCCCAAAGAGCACCTGTTTGAGGACCCACGCAGAGCTCCTAACCTTTGATGTACTGTTCAAATAAATGATGCATTTTTGCCTTTGCACTGCTTATTCTACACTCAATTCTACCTCCAACCACAGATGCTCCGACTTCTCAAACTTTTTAATGAGTGTTCATTTACCGATTTTCTGTCGTTTTGTCATTTGTGTTATTCAAAGCAATAAAACAAATTAATACATACATTTTAAAAGTAAATTTTGTTGGATATAATTGTTTTGTATGTGTATATTTTATGTTATTAACTTTTATTTTATTTAACATACTTCATTGATCCAGAGGGGACATTCTGGTTTTACACTCCGTTATTGAGAGACATGCTTCTCACACACATAGGCCTGAAATATACACATGTACAAACAGGACCTGTGGACATGCAGGTGAGTGGAGCTGCTACCAGACCAACTTTCCTACTTTGGTCCGCACCTGGGCTTGATCTGGCGACCCTCCAATTCAAAACCCAAGCCCCTACAGACTGAGCTACTGTGTGTGCATTTTGATAAGTAAACTAAATTCATACATGTATTAAACTATATTTACCTTCATGTAAGGGGTCATTTTTTTAGGTGCTGTTTGTCTGTTCCACAACATTTGGTGTTGTAAACAATGATATGTATCAAGATGAGATTTAGAACTTGTAAAATGGACCCAATACTTTTCTGGAAGTGATAACTGTGGGATGTATCTTCAAACTGGGTCATCGAAAAACTTCAGAAAGAATGCAAATCTGGTGTCCCGGCTGATTTACTCTCATTTGATTATAACTTCAAAGAATGATCGAATACAGTTCCACGACGCAGACCACCATGAGCTACTGAGAAGACTGAAGCAAAAAGTGAAAAAAAATTACAAACAATCTCTCTTTCTGTCAATCAGAGATCTCTTGGCTAAACTGTCCCCTGGTCTAGAGAGTGAGTCGGTCTGTTTCTATGTAAATGTTGGAACATTTCCATACAGCCTCATTATTTCTGTCCAGCTGAAAGCTGCAACAATATGAAGCCCTCAGACCTCACTCTGTTTTTTTTAGCTTCATGGCACTCAGGGCCTGATACCCCAAGAATGAACTGTGACCGCTAATAGCTCTAAAAAAAAAAGGCAGATCATTTGCTCCCACTATCTGCACTAGGGCTGGACAATTAATCCAAAAATTAATCGAAACCGACATTCAGAACCTCTGGCCAAGGTAATCTTGCTCCTTGTTGATTACTTTGACTATTGTCAGGCTACACTTCCAATCTGCGACATCTAAGCATTGTCCGTCGTTTGGACACATTCTGTCTTTAGGGAAGACGACACCGAGCCAAAAGAAATCAAATGTAAACACTGCGGAAAAACTGTTTTCAAGAAATGCAAGTTATTTATTTTCTACTGTTTTAGAAACGTTCATTTCTACTTTAAAACTAAAATATCATTTTCAATTCAAGCGATGCTTTGATTTCAGTTCCAAATATTCAATAAATAACCACAAAATAGTTAATCAGATATGAACTCGTTCATTAGAAACAACATCCCAGCTTTAATAGTTGAGCATATTTACAGTATAGACCATGACAGTGAACTATGAGGGCCAAAAACAAAATGAAAATAAACATTCATTAATCGTAATAGAGGTAAAATGTTCAATTAATCGTGACGTCGATTTGAGGTCAAATCACCCAGTCCTAATCTGCACTGTTTCAAAGTCTTCTTCACAAAGTAGTAGTGTTAATGATCAGGTGTAAACAAACCCATGAAGTTGTCCTGCTGTGACAGTTTGCTTTTGTTTTGCAAGGAGAAGCTGTCTGCACCTTTACTCTGCACGGAGCTGTGCTCTCATGCTGACAGAACTCAATTATGTCCACATAAAGATTATGAGATAGGAGCGGAGGGGGAACTTTTTCAAGTTTATTTTTATTATTAATATCAGTTTGACTGTTTAAAACAAAAAACTCCAAAAGAAATCTCTGCCTGCAGTGGACAAGGACAAAAAAGGCAGCTGTGATCCCTGCATTGAAAACATGACTCCTAAGTGGAGTTCATGGGCTCATGATAACTTTGTCTGATAACATTGTCTGTTACCACAAATCTACTCTCTATTCACAAATGCCAACTGAGCCTTTAGCACACAGAAAGTAAACATATATTTATACCAGATCCAGAAATGCTCCCCGGGACAGGGCTGGCTTAAAATAGACTGAGGTGAAGAGAACTGTCCTGGGTCTAATGAGTGAAAATTTGGGCTGAACCCGCACATGCACAGAGAGAACATGCAAACTCCACACAGAGAGACTCTGTCTGACGGGGATCTGAACCAGGGACCTTCTCACTGTGAGGCAAAAGCACTAACGCCTGAACCACCGTGTAGTCCAGTCTGTGAAATGTCTGTCTGAAGACTGCTTGATCAGAATCTCAGCTATGAAAAAGAAAATAATAATGATCTCATTGATGTCATACTTCAGAGTATATTTTTAATCAATTTAAGTTGAAACAACAAAATTAATTCTGCAAAAAGAAATCATTCTATACATTTAATTTGAGATGTTTCTAAATAAAATGTACAAAGTTGTGAAAACATAATATCTACATGAAAGAAAAGGCCTGGTGCTTTCTCTCTTAAGACCCTTTAATTAGAACAAAAATAATCAGTATTCATTGTAAACACATTTAAAGTGAAGAAACATATATATACATAAGACATGATAGGTAGATATTGTAGTTTTCATTATCATTAGAGGTGTTTTGTTTTTTAATCTTTGAGGTATTATTATGTTTTTTTTCCATTGTGTTTAATAAAGACCAGAATAATAAACATTAAAGTTATAGTACTATTTTATATAAAAAGATAGTAAAAGATAGTAATTATTATTACTTCATTGTTATTAGTAGTAAAAGTATTAGCATTAATTCCATTTTACTCTTTTTGAAGATAGTATTTTCATAATTTCCTTTAATTTAACATTGACACCAAACACACATAAAGTCTGCTTTAAGATGGTTTCATTGTCTGGATTTCTTCTCATAATGGGGTCAATGCTAAAATGTGTGGAGGAGATGCAGATGAGTCATCAGCAGGCCCAGAGGCAGCAACCAGCACTTTACCAGGGCCCTCAACCAGCAGGTTTAGTATAGACACATCACACAGCAGTTGTACAGACACAACATCCTGCACATTACCAGCATTGTCCAAGTTATAAATAAAGGTTGTTAAGTTAAAAAGACATTTTGTAAAGGACTTGTTATTTAGGTGCTCCAATAACGTTGTGTGTTGGCCCGTGGGGGGCCTCCTTAACACATTGCACATGCTATGCTAGTTTACTTTCAGTCAACGGCTTTCACAATCAGAAAGACCAGTGTACCCGCCGTTGAATCAAAGTCCAGCCACTGGCTTTCTGGTGTTTAAGTAACAGTTACTGAACTCAGCTCAGAGAGCTCAAACTATTTCAAAAGGCAGCCACAGGGCTTCCTTTGTTGTCCACCATTTTGTCCACATGTGACGAAGCCACATGGTGCATTTTCTCTCCACCATCTTGTTTTCTCTCTCTCTCTCTCATCCACACACACACACACACACACACACACACACACACACACATAACTACACTTTTACTACACAGTTATTTGTTTGATTAAGTTCATTGATTTTGGATTGATGTTGCTTCGTTTAAATAAATTCTGTTATAATTTAAGAGAGCAGTTTTTTGTGATTACTGGTTGTATTTGCATTGTGATATAAGCTGGGTGCGAAGGCTTTGTGTACGGATTTCACAACCTTCAATTTATTAAATATAGTTATTAATTATTAATAATATTAGTAATTAAATAACTGATTTGAGACTGATTTTAGTGATATTTTGGTTATATTTCCCTGATTTCAGGGTGGTGCCCCCGAGTTGATTAAACATAGTTTATTGTTATTTGTCTTAATAATAATTAAATATAATTATTAAAGAATATAACCAAAGTTGACTAGATAAAACCCCAACAGTGCTGAACTAAGGATTCTGGACTCAGTTCATGTTCTTCACTCGTAGGAGGGATACCTTTAAGTTTTGGTTTCCAGCCTGCTTCCTCTCAAACTATAGACAACAGGTAAGTGTCTAAACCCTCGAGCTAAGTCATACAGAGTCATCACTGTCTATGATATCTTTTACTGTTGAGCAACAGGGTCTACATCAGTCCATCTAGCCCTCATCAACAAGCAGTCAGAGAGAAACCTTTTCATGTATTCTTCAGGCCATACCTGCAGAGGTCAAAGGTCATAAAGCTGCCTGCAGATCACCCAGACTTCAACCTCTGAATCAAAGCAGCTAGGTCAGCAGGAGAACTTCCTCCATACAATCCTATGATTCACTGATGATCTTATTTTTCTTACTGATTCTCCATTTAAAGCCTAAAAGCAGGATTAAATAAATCCTGAAATGTGTTTATCTGCATACAAAACTTAAAATGCAGACTTTTATGGAAAGTGCTTTTACATAATTTTCATAACAAATAACAGATTAAGCATATGTTGTAGTTGAATATGTTTAAATGTGAGCTGAGATCAGATTCTGGTTCCTGTTTTGTAATATGTTGTGTTTTGTCTCTGTTGAGCAGCAGGTGGCAGTGTAGAGTCACTGAGGCTCATTTCAACATATCAATAGTTGAACAGGGTGATATCTTCTTTTCACTCATTAGACCTCTTGTAATCTTACCATATGTGATAGAAAATAGTTTTATTCTAGCAGGGAATTATTTTCAGTCACTTCAGAAGTCATTACTATCAGAGGCTTGGTAGAATAAGAGATGTCTCTGATTGGTTCATTGTAACTCTGTAAAAATAAAGATTTGTTTTTATTGTCACTTTAAACTGAAGGTTTGTTTAAATGTTGTGAGAACTTTATATTTTGTGTTGATGTCATCTCAACACATGTGAAGTAATGATGAATATATAGTTCAGATAATGTTCAATAATATGACTATAAAGCAGTGGTTAATGCTGCTGCTTCTCTAACAGAAGGCCCCTGGTTGGCGTCCCATTTCCTCCATGAATCAAAAAAGAAAAAGTTGTTTTGTTCTGAATGAACACAAATAAGTCAATTAATCCTCTTAAATGACCCTGACTCAAATTTTAACCATGATCTCATTGATTTCATACGTCAGAGTACATTTTTAAACAATTTAAGTTAAAAAAACAAACTTTATTCTGCAAAAAAGAAATCATTCTATACATTTAATTTGAGATGTTTCTAAATAAAATGTACAAAGTGGTGAAAACATAATATCTACATGAAAGAAAAGGCCTGGTGCTTTCTCTCTTAAGACCCTTTAATTAGAACAAAAAACAATCAGTACTCATTGTAAACACATTTAAAGTGAAGAAAAGTTGAAATGTTCATGCAGAGAAAACATCAGTTCAGCTGAACAAAAATCCTCATGAGCAGTAAAGCCTCTGTGACTAAACAGAAACAGCTAAAGAGAGTTATTTAAAGAGACTCAAACATTTACAGAACAAGTGAGAAGATGTCAAAGTACCACCCATAAAGTTTGATTGACAGGTGAACAATGTAACCACAATCAGCTCTCAGCAACAAACATGAATAATGATCAAGTTGAAGGATTAAAGTTTAACCTACTGTTCCTTTAAATGACTTGTGTCTATTTCAGTTTACACAACTCAGCACTACATCCAGAATCAGTCCAAAGTCCTGCATGTAGAGGCTGAGTGAATGTGGTCTGGACTCTGTGGAGGAGAGTCATGGTTTCAGAGATTCTGTAGAAGGACAGAATACCTGCTCTGTGATCCAGGTACACTCCTACTCTGGAGGACTGAGCACCTGAGACAGGAGTGTTGACATTGTTGTAATAAAAGTTAGAACTGTTGTTGTAACAATCTAACGCCCAGGATCTCTCATTGTATCCAAATCCACTTTCACTTCCAATTCCTGCTCTGCTGATATTCTTGTATGCGACTGCTACATTAATTCCTCCTCTCTCCACCTCCCAGTAACACCGTCCAGTCAGACTCTCTGGACTCAGGACCTGACACCGATCAGTGAATCTGTCTGGGTGACTAGAATAAGACTGTTGTTGACCTGTGTTGGTTACTTTTCTGTTCCCATCAGATAATAACAGCTCTGTGTTTGCTGTGTTTGGATCCAGTGTGATGTCACATGAATATTGTAAGAAGTCAGCTCTGGTCTTGGGCTGTGGCTGACAGTAAAACATCCACTTCAGTCACTCTCTGTGAGATGTTTGTCCATTTCTCTCTCAGGACGTCCTCTAGTTTGTCTCTGACTTCTGACACAGCTGCTGTCACATCCTCAAAGTACCTCAGAGGACGGATATTGATGCTGGATGAGTGTGTAGATTCACAGAGTGGTGACAGTGAGGGGTAGTCGTGTAGAAACTGGTTGTGGTCCTGTGTGTGTGAGAGCTTCTCCAGTTCAGCGTCTCTCCTCTTCAGCTCAGTGATCTCCTGCTCCAGCTTCTCCTGAAGATCTCTGACTCGACTCACTTCAGTTTGGTGCTGGGATCTGACCTGCTGCTTCACATCAGAGCGTCTTTTCTCCATGAGACGGATCATCTCTGTGAAGATCTTCTCACTGCCCTCCACTGCTTTATCAGCGGAGCCATTGATATCCTCCACCTCCTGTTGAAGCAGCTTCACATCTTTCTCTCTGTCCTGGATTCTCTGCTGGATGTTTTGTCGACTCACCTCAAGCTCTCGTTGCTTCTCTGTCCTCTCTGCTGCAGCTGAGACTGTGTCGTGGCCTTTATGTTCATCCAAAGAGCAGAGATAACAGATAGACTGCTGATCAGTACGACAGAACATCTTCATCACCTCATCATGACGAGAGCAGACGTTCTCCTGGAGCTTCTTGGAAGGCTCCACCAGCTTGTGTTTCTTCAATGGAGCCACTTCAAAATGAGGCTGCAGGTGTTTCTCACAGTAAGAAGCCAGACATTGCAGACAGGACTTTTGAGCTTTCAGTTTTCTCTCAGTGCAGACATCACAGGCCACATCTTCAGGTCCAGCATAGCAGTGATCAGCCGGAGCAGCTTGGAGTCCAGTCTTCTTCAGCTCCTCCACTAAAACTGCTAACATGGTACTTTTCACCAGGACAGGCCTCACTGGGAAGGTCTGCCTACACTGAGGGCAGCTGTAGATTTTCTTCTCCTCCTCTTTATCCCAGTGGGTTTTAATACAGTTCATACAGTAACTGTGTCCACAGGGAACAGTCACCGGATCTTTCAGTAGATCCAGACAGATCGAACAAGAGAAGGTTTCCCGGTCCAGCTGAACTCCTTTCTGCGCCATTTCTCCTCTCAGTGACAACGACTGTCTGAGTTTCACTTCCTACTACATTCACCTCTGATCAACAAATCATGTGTTTGTGCTGTGAATGTCAACTCGTGTTGGTCACACCCATATGCAAACTGTAGATCTAAAGGAGAGGGAACCAGGAAATACTGGGTCAGAGTGGAGCTTGCTGTGTTTGAGAGCAGGCAGGAGAGGGAGGGGTTATCAAGCTCTTTAAACCAGGAAGAGGAGCAGCACTGTTTATTTTCAGCTTTGTTCCCTCATTCCTATGAAGCCTCGGTTAAATCCTGCTCCACATCTGAAACATTTGAAACGTTAAGTTGTTAAATACTTCTTGACTCTTCAGGTCTTTAGTGATGACTTCATATTTAGAAAAAAAAACTGAGTGTGCACACATCCAAGCAAAATGCATACAGGTGCAGGACAAAAAAATGCATGACCTGCAGAAAAAAGAGAGAGGTCTGCTCACTGTTCAGCTCCCAATGAGCAACTTTATTAAGGGCAGCGTTTGGATCCTTGCTCCTAATACAGTTGCTCATTGACAGCTGAACAGTGTGCGGACCTCTCTCTCTTTTATTTATGATGACTTCATGTTTCTCAAATTATTTCTAAATTCTGCTCAAATGTATTCTAATGCTTTAAAACAGTTGACTGAGAATAAAGTTATCAAAGTTAAGTCTCACAAAATGTACTTCATTTAATTATTTCTTAAAGTATTTTTCAGTCAGAAAAAGTCAAAAGAGATCAAACTAAATACTTAATATTTTCATCAAACCATTGAAATATTTGTTGAGAAACTTGTTGGTGCTGAAGGTTTACCTGAAAATAAAATCTCTAACCAGTGAGAGTCGCTTCAACAGAAGTTCAAAGTTCATTCATTTTGTGCCATGTGCGTCCAAGAATCACCATCCTCAGTGACGAATGGCGGGCCACCGAGTTGTACGGACCAATCATGGATACAGACACTTTTCTGTTAACCATCTCAGTGGTTTATTGACCCAGTAACAGGCAGCCACACACGGAGCCTGGAGAGAGCAGTGGTCTTATAGCAGGAGATGGTATGGTGACTGAGAGGGACTTGGACAGAGGCCCTGCTAAAAGATCATCTCTCACTATTTGAGTGGACCTACTGGCTAGCAAACTGTCACAAAGATGGTCCTTTGGGAATATTAATTAAGGGCACAAGGCATAGGTAACGCTTGTAGGAACCCCACCTCACTCTCTCTTTAACCCCCTTTGTCTCTATTTCAGTAATTTATTGTCATAAAGACAATACCAAACCACATTCTAGACATACAACAACAGAATGGCTCTGTAGAAAAAGAGTCAAGGTTATAAAGTGGCCCTCTGGCTGTCCCAACTTGTCACCCATAGAACATTTTATATATAGTATATGAAGCGTGTTGAACAGCTGAAATCCTACATTAAGAAAGAATCATAAAACATTACACTTTCAAAGTTACATAGAAATGAGTCTCCCCAGTTCCAAAAAACAATGTAAAGAAAAAGTGATGCAACAGAGGGATAAACATGACCCTGTCCTGACTTCTGGGAAATGAGTCGCTGTTGTCAAATTCAAAACGGGCTTCCAAAGGCACTTCCTTTCTTTGTTTAGGCCACTGATATGTTGTCTTAGTGACACTTTCAATTAAATAGGCTACGGTGTTTCAATGTTTTTGCAAATCCTCACTCTCTGTTTTTATTATGTAGTGGTTTCACCGTCTACAGAGCTAAGGTAGCTATCTCCGCCCCAGGAATGAAACCTCCAATTCATACCTCTCTGAGCCCTGCACGCCTTCACACAGGGACGCACGCTCTCCCAACAATGAACCCGACCCCAGAGTATCTCAATTAGAGCACTTCAGAGATTTAGATGATGCTCTGGAGCTTTTGGAAATTCAGACAGGGGGTAACACGGAGCAAATCCTATCCCCCCGTCCCGTCTCCTCTGTAGATGGAGAACGCATTCTTGACCCTTTAACCCCAGCATTATCACCGCCTCGGTCGCGAACACAGCAGCAACAATGGGGAGATGAGACAGTTGATGAAGTTCCCCAGAGGGACCCTCTACCGCAGTCTCAACCCGTTGTAGTGAATCGTGATAGATTTAACAACGTTGAAATAAGACAGATATTAAGGTTTCCCACTCCTTCAGGTGTGGCTGATTACGGAGATTTCTACGGCAGTGTCATGGGTACGGCGCAGGAACTGTGTGACAGAATTTTTTCCCAAGCGCAAGCGCAGGATATTATTCAAATGGAACTGAGGGGACAACACTTTAGTAAGAACGTGTCCCGCTTAGCGAGAACAAACAAAGATGACACAGGTCTAGCAACTTTTCAAAACTTGTTGGATGAACTCGTTCAGTCTAATGTCACTCATGACAGGATCTAGAATTAGCGGTTCAGTTGATTCGTAACCCGCGTGGTGCTGGTAGAATAAAGTTGGATTCTATGCTAGATAGCCAAGTGGTTAACAAGAGGAGAAGATTTCTCTACGTTGTAGAAAACCCAGACAACAATCTGTGTTTTGCCATTAATCTGGCTCTCCTGCTACACCCGTCCATCAGTCACAGAGAGGCTGAGAGAATAGGAGCGGAGTTTCAGAACAGAGTGGGATTCACAGATCACAGAGATGTGAGTTTTAGTGACGTGTCACTCTTTCAAAAGGCTTTAGACTGTAAGATCGTAGTGTTTTACAGACTTACAGACAGCCGCACCCTCGCTAAATTTCACACAGCAACTCCCAAAAAAGACAAAACAGCATATCTTTTTCTCCATGAAAATCATTACTATGGCATACAAAATCTAAAGTCTTTTTTGGGCACTTCTTATGTCTGTAAAGAGTGCTATACAGGATACGACAGCGTATGCAGCCATCGCTGTTGGGATCACTGTTCTGTGTGTTTAGACCCCCGGTGTTGTAAACTGACATTTCAGCCCGTTTCTTGCGCAGACTGTCACCGTACGTGTCGTTCGGATTACTGTATGAGAAAGCACAAAGAGCAGGTGAAGAGAACAAGCTCGGCTCCGCGAGAAACCTCCGTCAAACGCAGCCAATGCGATTTGTATAAGCAATGCCAAAAATGTTACAGGTTATGGTACACAGGGATTGACGGCGCGTGTAAACCCCACGTGTGTGAAAAACTTAAATGTAAAATATGTGGACAAATACTTCCCGAGGGCGATGACAAAAAAAATCACCAGTGTTTCATTCAACAGTTAAAACCCGACAAAGATCACAACCAAAACATTGTTTTTTACGACTTTGAAACATACACAGACGAGAGATCCGTGCACAGACCGTTCCTGGTGTGCACAAAATCCTTAAAGGGAGAGAAATGGAGCTCTTGGGGCTCTTCATGCGCCACCGACTTTGTTCTGCGTTTCAGAAACACAGCCTATCGCAACGTTGTGTTTATAGCACACAATTCAAAAGGATTTGACGGGTACCTAGTTCTCAACGCTATGATAGCTCTAGGAATAAAACCTTCTCTTATCATGCATGGGAGTAAAGTCATCTGTTTTACAGAACCGGATTTTCAACAAAAATACATAGATTCTCTGTGTTTTTTAACTATGCCTCTTTCAGCAATGCCCAGGGCTCTGGGTTTTGAAGATAAAGTTAAAGGCTATTTTCCACACAGATTTAGCTCAAAAGCGACTTTGAAGTACGTGGGTCCCTATCCCTCATCCCAAGCCTACGGCACAGAGCGCATGACGGTAGAAGGCAAACTTAAATTTGAGACGTGGTACGAGCAGGTGCGTCACGGCGTGTTTAACTTTGCAAGAGTCGCTCCTTTATTGTGAAAATGACGTCGACATTCTCGCAGAAGCCTGTACAACATTCAGAAAAGGTTTCATTGAGGAGACGGGGGTAGATCCATTTAGTCGCTCCACTATAGCCTCGGCTTGCATGAAAGTATTTGTCACTCATTTTCTGACCCCAAACTCGTTGGCCATCCCTTCACCCGACCACTACAAAAGACAATACAGATCATTCTCACACTGCAGCATACAATGGTTGGAATGGGTCTCTCACGAAGAAGGTATCTTTATTCGCCACGCGCTTAACGCGGGTGAAAAACAGCTGGGCACCTACTGTGTAGACGGTTATGCAGAGAGGGGGGGCGATAAGTATGCGTGGGAATTTCTCGGCTGTTTTTATCACGGATGCCCCCAGTGCTTTCAGCCGCAGGACCGCTGTCCGCTCACCCACACCACATTCGAAGAGCTTCATTCGAGCACCATGAGGAGGCTGGAAACGCTACAATCTGTGTATGGGGTAAAAGTGATAGTTATGAGGGAGCATAGATGGAATGAATTGAAAAAAAGTGACGCGAGCGTGATAGAGTTCCTCGGGCGTTACAACCCCCCGCAGCCGCTCCTTCCCCGCGACGCTCTGTATGGGGGGAGGACCTGCGCTGTGAGACTGCGACATACGGCAGAACAGAATGAGAGCGTGCGTTACGTAGACGTCACGTCTCTCTACCCGTATGTAAACTGCAGCTTCCCTTATCCTCTAGGTCACCCGGAAATCATTTACAGAGATTTTAAAGATCCGAGCGCCTACTTTGGGTTAATCAGAGCCACGGTGTATCCGCCGAGGGGTTTGTATTTTCCCGTGTTACCTTACAGAACACTCGCTGGTAAACTGGTGTTTACACTGTGCCGCACTTGCGCTGAGTTGAATGCTCAAAGCGGACCCTGTAGTCACGACGATGAGGCCAGAGCGTTAAAGGGGGTATGGGTCACTCCCGAATTTAACAAGGCTCTGGAGATGGGTTATCGCCTGTCACAAATCACAGAGGTCTGGCATTTTGAACGTCGCGACGATTCAATCTTTTAAAGTACATGCAGACATTTTTAAAAGGAAAGCAAGAGGCTTCGGGTTACCCTCCCGAGGCTGTAGACCAGGAGAGCAGAGAAAAATACATCAGGGAATATCAAGAGCATCAGGGCATCTTGTTGGACGCTGACAAAATTAAACCAAATCCTGCCAAAAGACAAGTGTCTAAATTGTGTCTCAACAGCTTCTGGGGAAAGTTTGCGCAGAGAAGCAACCTCTGCCAGACGGTGCTTGTTACAGAGCCTGAAGAGTTTTTCTCTTTAATGTTCTCGGAAAAACACTTTATCAGATACTTTTCTTTTCTAAACGACAGAGTGGCTTTGGTCCAGTGGATCTACGGCGAGCGGTACATTGCCCCTCCGAATAAAGTAGACAACGTGTTCATCGCCGCTTTCACGACGGCGTACGGGCGTCTAAAATTGTACAACTATTTACAACGGTTGCAGGAGAGAGTGCTTTATTTTGACACAGACAGCCTCATTTACACGACGAAAACAGGAGAGAATACGCTGGAGCTGGGTAATTATCTGGGGGACTTGATGGACGAGTTGGGGGGAGACACCATTCAGGAATTTGCAGCCGCGGGTCCTAAAAGTTATGCCTATCAAACAAAAAACAACAAAGTGGTGTTGAAGGTGAAGGGTATAACACAGACGCACGCCTGCTGTGAGAAAATCAACTTTGACAGTGTAAAAAAGCTGGTGGAGGGTTTTGTGAAGCGTTCACGCAGACGACCTCCTGCAACGCAGGGTGCAGAGAGGGTTGAGGATGAGGAGGAGGAGGGGTTTTTTCTTGAAAGGGAATTCAGCGTGATAAGAAAGGTTTCCTTCTCAAAAACACGTCATTTCAAAAAAGGTTTCGTGTAGTGTTTGACAAGAGAAGGCTGCTGCCTAACGGTCATACTCTGCCTTTCTGACCTTGTAGGAGGTCTGGTGAATAGAGGATAACTTTGTGGGCAGAGATGGCAAATCAGCAAAAAGCAACTCAGAAGATGTATCTGTTGAACGCTCAGCAAATGAGTCGTCTGACTCATTCAAACCCTATGCCCATGATGGTCGGTGAAACCCAGACTCAATCGATGAGACGCACGGCTGAAGGTGATTTGGATGAACAAATGAGGGCTGTGCTAAACGAACCTGGACTAAATCCTTATAAAAAAATTAAAAAATACAACGCGCTGTTGCAGAGATATCTCGCATTTATCAAACAAGATGTAAAAGACGAGAAAAGTCACACAAGACCGTCTAAAGAAGAATAAGAAGAAGGAGAAGAGGAGCAGCAGCAGCATCAGCAGCAACAACAATGGGCTGATGAGACAATTGATGAATTGTTACAAACCCTTCCCCAGAGGGATCGAAAAAACGCCTCTTATATCTTGAGAAAAATTAGTAAAAACGGCGAGGCGCGGTGGACTGACAAGAGTGAATTTGTTTACAAGGGAAAAGTGATCAGAGGCTCCCATATGATGGATCTGATTAAACACCTGTCATCATCTTACAAAAGAGCCCAGAGATCTGAGCCCAAGGGTTGGTTGGGATTTTTAAATACTCTAAGCGTGTTAAACATCCCTCTATCCTCCGTGAACAACCCCGATGCTCGTGAACAATACCGCAGACTGATATCGGACGAGGAGCGAGGGTCAAAGAGAACAATTGTTTATAAGTGGAGCACGCCTAGGACCGAGAGGGCCGGTGGTGGAGAAGAACAAGAACAAGAATACAAAGATTGGGGTGCATCCCCTTTTATAGCTAAAGACCTAGGGGCAAAGAGACAAAATAAAAAAAATAAAAAATCTCCTTGATTAGTTTTACTTTATAAGTTGTAACTTTGCTATTAATAGTAATAAAAACTCGTCATTTCAAAATAAGGTTTCGTCCTTCTTGTCTTCATTTCACAAGTTGTAACAATGTTTAAACATTTGTAAAAAACACACGGTGTGGTGAAAAGATTGACATTTATAACGCTTCACACAGCTTTGATATTTTTTCACAAACGCAGTTACAGTCTCGTCATTTTTTAATTCGTCCTCTTGATACAACGCCAAAACATTTTCAAAACTTTGCCCGCAGGCTCTATGACATAAATAATAAACACAGTGTTGACCGCAGGCGGAAGAGAAGGTATGCTGCAACTGTCTGTTGTGATATAAAATAGCGCTGGAACGGTCTTTTAAAAACTGTAAAATGTGTTTAGGGTAGTAAGAAAAACGAGGAGGAAATCCAAAAGAGTCAAAAAAAGTTGCCGTTCCATCTTTCTCTAGGGTCAAGGCCAGCCAGTGCTCCCCCGGCTCATGCGCAGGGTGTGTGTTGACGATGAAGTAGGCGGGGGTTTTAAAAGATGACGTCAGCAGCTGCAGCTGGTCCGAGGCCCACACTCCACAGAAAGCATCTCCCATTAATCGAGTTATTAGACTCTCTAGTTGATGGCTGTTCATGTTCTTCTTTTTTAGTAATAATCCACCATGAACTGCCTTTTAGAGTTGATCTCCAAAATAGACTCGTAGCAGGCGTACACAATCAGTGTAGTGGTCTGAGGTAAAAGCACTCTGAATCTCATCTCCAGCCTTAAATTCCCGTTGGAGACGGGGGATAGGGCGCCAGCATCCTCCCCAGCGTTGAGATTAAAGACAAACAGAGAGTATCCTTGTTCAAACTCTCTCCTGTTGATGCTCAGAGGTAAATCCTTCAAGTGTCTCCCTGTAGCTGTAAACATGTTGTAAAACTCTCTGACAGACACACCGTTGTTAAATTGAGGCTGAAAAGCTTTGGCCGGCACCTGTCGTCCATCCTGACACAAGGCCAGGTATTCCACATCGTTATGGATGAAATTGAAAGGAGACAGATCCCTGCTCCCCGTAAAAGCTTCGTGGTGTACCATGCCTATCACCACATACTTTGGCATAGTACCCATAAAGAGGTTCTCCTGGTTGCATATCCTCTAGTTTTGCGGGATGGAGTAGGTTTTCACGTTCACCCGTGACAGAGGGTAGAGAGCGTTGCCCTTCATCAAGGCTGTGGCGTGACCCAAACGCACGGGTGGGGAAACGGTGACTTTTTTCATAAACAGAGCAGCCCCCAGTATTTTCAGATGGTAGGTGCTGTTGGCCGCCCCCATGAGACAAAAGGCGTCGGACGCTCTGGTCAGCTTAATTCTCAAGTCCACAGAGTTCAAAAGGAGCCTCTCGCTGAATAATATATCAGCGTGGAGAGGTCCCAACAGGTGGAGCTCTCTGGACTGCTCTGTAAATTCGGCTCTGTTGCGTAGACCGCGATTGGGACCATTGACGGTCACCACAGAGTCCATAGAGCCGGCGGTGTCTTTGTAAAACAGCCCTGAGCTAAACTGTGTTTGTAGAGTAGCTTCTGAAAAGTTGAGCAGGGCTTCAATCATAGCCCTGTAAGGATGAGTGGCGCTGGACTGCGATATCAGTCTATCCCCCAGAATAATATCGCATTGGCTGAAGATTGTATTCAGAGGGTAATTGATTAACCCTACAGGGGCAACGACCACTAGGTTTGTGCCGTCGGCGTTGGTAATTTGCACCCTGAGATGGAGCAAGGTGTCATTTAGATCCAAATATTTTTCACCGTCCCCTGGTATAAAAAACTCTATAGGACCTGTATCTGTAATGGCCGACAGAGGCATGACCTCTGTGTAGAGTTTCTCGTCGATAGACAACTGCGTCATGGGAGCTGAAAATAAATCCAGCTCAGCCATGCTACACTCTGTCGATTTGTGATGCAATAAAGCCATTTTATTTTTTGTTTTGTTTTGTTTTGTTTTTTCTCTGAAACTTTTGTTTAGAGAAATATGTCTCCAGAGTCTAGGTTTCTGCCTGCGACGGACCTCCTTCCCTTAGCAAGGCCTCTCCCTACTGATTTCTTCTTTGCCCCGCGCCGGTTATTTTTAGACCTTGCTAAAACACGGTCCCCCGGGGGTCTCTTCCTGGGTCTTCTGGCCAACACCATAATACCTCTGGAGCCTTCTTGAGAATCTCCTTCTCCGGCTATTCTGCTCATGGCGTGGGAGATGGCCTGTGAGGCTATGTTTTTAGCCGCAGTTTTTAGATGGGGTTTAGCAATGGCAAAGCCTTTCTTAACCAGAGGCGATACAAAATGAAATAGCCTTGAAAATACAGAACCTATCCCTCTCCCGTACATTACAGGGGCCCCGTAAAAACCAGGGAGGGCTCCTCCCACCTGATTTAGCTCACAAAACGGTGAAGGTCGAGGGTTTGATGCATCATTTTTACAGCTGAGAAGAAACGGGTCTAAAATGTAATTTCACCACCGTCTTGCCAAAGGTAAACTTGAGCGGTTGATTTTGATCCGTTTTAATCTCGACGGAAATGTTTTCAATGTGGTTTTTGGCTACAGGTAGATAGTAGGGTGGGTTAAAATGCTGGGTAATCACGTCCCTGAATGTACCTTTCACATCAACGATTCTCAGGAGAGGAGCGTAAGCATCACCCACCACCTGGTGCCTTACTATGTCACTGTAACAAAAGAGGTGATAGAATCCTCCCTTTATATCTGCCGGGTAGGGAGCCATCCTCTCGTTGAAAATAGCCCATTTCCCGGGAATTTCCCCTATAATGTAGGCCAAGGGGGGATAAAAGCGCAGATGAGTTGCACCCCCTGCCTGATATTCATATCTCTTTTGAATGTTGCTATAGACTACTTGCACATCCGCTCCAATTTTTTTTAGAAAGGCATTTAACTCGTGTGTAAATTGAGTCAGGTTACTGTAATAACCTCCTCTAATCTTTTGACGTTTGACCTCGGGCTCTGAAGCGGCACCTTCAACAGGTTTATCTCTCCATTCAAAGAATCCCATCTCTATAGGCACGTTAAACCAGGTGTGAGGGTGGGAGATTTCCGTCAATGCAACCTGCCAGGGACCCTCTAAATCTATATGCTGGGCTAAATCCACCTGAAATCGTAGGGTAATGTAAAAACCCTCCTTGAGCCGTTGATCCATGATGGAGTACTTGTAGTAACAGAGTGAAGGTTGTGGGGTGGTAGAGAAGCGGTTTTATGCATCTTTCAGATCCTTGACCTTGACCCAGCTGTTGAACTTTTCGGGCCAATTTTTCCACCGTACCAAAGCCTGTTTTTCACCTCGTACTACTCTCCTGTCTAAAATTTTGTCCACTCGGTAGAGTTTGTCGGGAGCCACCTGTACTTTTTGCAACTCGGCTTCATAAAAGGTCCCCTTTATTGGTTCCCCATCAAAATCTTTGAGTTTGTAAACAGGGGGTAGACGAGGAGTGCATTCAGATACAGTAAACAGCTCGTCGGAAAAGCTCTGCTCGTACTTTTTATCAAAAACACCTCTCAGTTTAGATATTCTCACCAGATCCCCCTACTTAAAATTAAGCTTAAACTTTTCTTTGTAGCGGAGAGGAAAAGAACCATACAGGTTTTGAAAAACTTGAGGAGTATTTTCAACTGTGACCTGCACAGGGGTCATTTTTATACTCTTGTGGTAGCTGTTGTTGTAACTTTTGACCAAATCCTGCAACACGTCCAAGTACCTGCGTGTATTTTTGGCTGTGAAATACCTCCACATTCTCGTTTTCAACATGCAGTTAAATCTCTCCACCACCGAGGCTTTGAGATCGCTCCCTGTGGCAAAGTGAGTAATGCCGTGTTTCTTCATCAGGCTCTTGAAATTTTTGTTGAAAAACTCTTTACCGGCGTCTGTCTGTAACTTTTCAGGGCTCTGGCTCTCTATCAAAACAGACTCAAAGGCCCTGACAACCTCGAGGGCTGATTTTCTCTTTAGTGTCCTTACGTAGGCCTTTTTTGAAAATACATCTATAACGGTCAAGAGATAATTGTAACCGTTGTTGTGTTTCACCAAAGCCTGCATATCGCAAAGGTCTGCCTGAAATTGAACCAGAGGTCGGGGTACAAACACTCTATTTCGGGTAAAATGTACTCTGGCTGGTTTATGGAGAGTATAAGTGTCCTGCTCTGAGAGGAATTCTTTGACTTTTTCGATATTTACTTTTTTACCGATTTCATCCTGCACAGCTCTGTGTAGTCTATCTAACCCTCCAAAACTCCCCGGGTGAGAGGGGTTATAATACACTTTTTTCATGACACGTTTCTCAGACATGTTTACCCCACGTCTCTCCAAAGTTTATGAAAAAACGACAAACATGATTAGCATTTTATGTTTTTATTCACACCACATTATTTTCATTTTTAGCTACAATAAAAGTAAGAGCAAAAACATTTTTTTCATGACACGTTTCTCAGACATGTACGTCTCTCCAAAGTTTATGAAAAAACGACAAACATGATTAGCATTTCATGTTTTTTATTCACACCACATTATTTTCATTTTTAGCTACAATAAAAGTAAGAGCAAAAACACAATCTATGAATAACCTCATCGTCTCTAAACAGAGAGCAATTTGTCTTGTTTTTAATAACTTGATTCAAAACAGAGACTAAACGATCAACAATCATGTGTTCTTCTACACAGGCCCACATTCTTTGAGGAAGATTCCACATGTTTTTTTTTGTTTTTTTTTACTTGTTTTCAGGAGAATATGAAGAAATCTTTAATCACGACAACACAACTTGCGGGATTTAGAATTCCACACGCACAATTTTACCCTCCTCTGGTTGTTTGTCTTCCCATATCTCAAACGCATCCTTCAACATGCACTGCTTAGCTCTGTTGTTGCCAACCAACGTGTCAAGTACCGTTTGTATTTTCCTGCTAATGCAAGTGGCGTATTTCAGATCATACAGAAAGGCCTCCACGAGCCCGAGGATCCTGCCGGATGAGATACGAATGAACCGTCTCTCAAGAGCACATGAGACGGCTGAAATAAGCGTCTCCTTCAACAGCCTTTTGTTCACAGGTTCAAAATGTGACATGTAGAAGTAGTCGGGTTCGTCTTCCAAACACGGATGCTGATGCTGGCTAGGATGACTCACCACACAGCCGTTGCAAATCTCCTGTCGATACAACTTCAGTACGTGGTCCAACACGTACACCACCACAGCTTTCACCGTGTTCATGAGAACGGCGGACAGATGACCGTCGGTCTCATTCTCTTTGTTGGCCTCCGAGTCGTCCTCTGACTCGTCCTCTGATTCGCCCTCTCGCTGCTCAGGAGATGGCGGGGTTGATGGTGATGCCGGTGAATATGCAGGAGGTGGCACCGGTATTAGCGGTTGAGGTTCCGCCGGTGGTGATGGTTGAGAGTCGAGCAGAGACCCTGGCTCGATCTCTTCCTGAATGGTTGATGGTAGAGAAGAACAAGAATGGTACGGAAGCTCAGGCTCCGAAAAAAATGTCAACAAGTTCTTGCGACACTCTGGAAAAGGACTACTACTACTAACCCTTCTCCGTGGTGAAGCTGTACGCTTAGGTTTAAGCGCCAGGATGGTTGTTCTTGGCTGTCTACGCGTCGGCGACGGCGTTGACTCAGGGTCGGAAGGAGGTGGTGAAGGAGGAGGAGAGGGATGCAAATTTTCCTGAGTGAGCTCCATTGTCTTGAGGTGGGTAAAAAAAAAGTACTTGTAGATGCAAATTCTCGTCTCTTTTAAACACTTTAGATGGTGAGGAGGAGGAGGGCGAAGCTCCTGATTGGTTGTTGTAGAGAAGATGGGAGTGTCTACGGTTTACAAAACCGTCTTCACCCTCATTATATCGCTGAAGGTTCGGCTGATGACATATAGCTGCTTAACATTACGGTCTTCTACCTCCATCACTTTCAACCATTCCTCGAGAGGAAGGCGCAATGTTGGCTGAAATATCCCACATTCGCTGCTAAAGTACTCCAGGACAAAATACTCGGTGGTCTTCTCTGCTTCTGTACACATCTGATGGCTAGCTCTAAAGTACCATTTGCCGGAGACTGAAGTTTTGGACTCCCACACCATGCTGGATACAATTCTTTCTCCATTTTCACCATTTTGAGGGGCTTCTGGCTTCGACGTTGTTGATCCAAACACGCACAAGATAGACCAATCTGTGGAGGTAAGGTTGGCCTTAAACTCTGTCGAAGGGCTATAGCTCTCCCCTTCTCGAAGCTGATAAAAACAGGCTTCGTTAGAGCTGTAGTTGAACGAGTAACCCCAGCAACCACCATATAACAACGGCCAATTTTTATGGAGAAGCATCGGCAGGGGTGCCTGAAGGCGGCATAGATGTGCTATACGTTTCTTTGGACTTTCCCATTTTTCCTGAAACCATGTCACGGGAGTTTCAGAAAGCACCCTGCTATCTCGTTTTGTAGAATCTAGTTTCCAACGCATCGCTAAAGAATCTGATACTAAAGAATCCTCGGGTGTTTCTGTGTGTCTTTTTAACGGTTTCTGTTTACAACGCATCATTGCAGTTTATTTTTCGATCCGTTGTAAATATATTTTTTAATTCGGTTGTAAAAAGATTAAAAAAGTATAGATTAAAAAAACCTAGACAATGTCGCGTCTCATCGACCCCCCTGGTCAGAAGAATGATGAGGTAACCTCGCCTTCTTGCATGAAAGAATGATGACGTATCATTCTCTCATTGGATGGAAAGGAGGCGGGATTAATCCTAATGCTGCATTCTCATTGGATGGACAGGAGGCGGGATTAATCCTAATGCTGCATTCTCATTGGATGAAAGGGGGAGGGGGTTGATCCTAATGCTGCATTCTCATTGGTCCAAACAGAACAATGAGAACAATAGACCTGTCACTTTTGACAAGAAGTGCATTATATACTCTCTTGTGAGGCAAAAGTACTAACCCCTGAACCACCATGTAGCCCAGTCTGTGAAATGTCTGTTTGAAGACTGCTTGATCAGAATCTCAGCTATGAAAAAGAAAAGAATAATGATCTCATTGATTTCATACTTCAGAGTAAATTTTTTATCAATTTAAGTTTAAACAACAAAATTAATTCTGCAAAAATAAATCATTCTATACATTTAATTTGAGATGTTTCTAAATAAAATGTACAAAGTGATGAAAACATAATATCAACATGAAAGAAAAGGCCTGGTGCTTTCTCTCTTAAGACCCTTTCATTAGAACAAAAACAATCAGTACTCATTGTAAACACATTTAAAGTGAAGAAAAGTTGAAATGTTCATGCAGAGAAAACATCGGTTCAGCTGAACAAAAATCCTCATGAGCAGTAAAGCCTCTGTGACTAAACAGAAACAGCTAAAGAGAGTTATTTAAAGAGACTCAAACATTTACAGAACAAGTGAGAAGATGTCAAAGTACCGCACATGAAGTTTGATTGACAGGTGAACAATGTAACCACAATCAGCTCTCAGCAACAAACATGAATAATGATCAAGTTGAAGGATTAAAGTTTAACCGACTGTTCCTTTAAATGACTTCTGTCTATTTCAGTTTACACAACTCAGCACTAGATCTACGATAAATCAAAAGTCCAGCATGTAGAGGCTGAGTGAATGTGGTCTGGACTCTATGGAGGAGAGTCATGGTTTCAGAGATGCTGTAGAAGGACAGAATACCTGCTTTGTGATCCAGGTACACTCCTACTCTGGAGGACGGAGGACCTGAGACAGGAGTGCTGACATTGTTGGAATAAAAGTTATAACTGTTGTTGTAACAAAGTAACATCCAAGATTTGTCATTGAATCCAAATTCACTTTCACTCCCGCCTCCTGTTCTGCTGATATTCTTGTATGCGACTGCTACACGAACTCCTTCTCCTCCTCTCTCCAGTTCCCAGTAACAACGTCCAGTCAGACTCTCTGGACTCAGGACCTGACATCGTCCATTGAATCTGTCTGGGTGACTAGAATAAGACTGTTGTTGATCTGTGCGAGTTACTTTTCTGTTTCCATCAGATAATAACAGATGTGTGTGTGCTGTGTTTGGATCCAGTGTGATGTCACATGAATATTGTAAGAAGTCAGCTCTGGTCTTAGGCTGTGGCTCTGACAGTAAAACATCCACTTCAGTCACTCTCTGTGAGATGTTTGTCCATTTCTCTCTCAGGACGTCCTCTAGTTTATCTCTGACTTCTGACACAGCTGCTGTCACATCCTCAAAGTACCTCAGAGGACGGATATTGATGCTGGATGAGTGTGTAGATTCACAGAGTGGTGACAGTGAGGGGTAGTCATGTAGAAACTGGTTGTGGTCCTGTGTGTGTGAGAGCTTCTCCAGTTCACTGTCTCTCCTCTTCAGCTCAGTGATCTCTTGCTCCAGCTTCTCCTGAAGCTCTCTGACTCGACTCACTTCAGTTTGCTGCTGGGATCTGACCTGCTGCTTCACATCAGAGCGTCTTTTCTCCATGAGACGGATCATCTCTGTGAAGATCTTCTCACTGCCCTCCACTGCTTTATCAGCGGAGCCATTGATATCCTCCACCTCCTGTTGAAGCAGCTTCACATCTTTCTCTCTGTCCTGGATTCTCTGCTGGATGTTTTGTCGACTCACCTCCAGCTCTCTCTGCTTCTCGGTCCTCTCTGCTGCAGCTGGGACTGTGTCGTGGCCTTTATGTTCATCCAAAGAGCAGAGATAACAGATAGACTGCTGATCAGTACGACAGAACATCTTCATCACCTCATCATGACGAGAGCAGACGTTCTCCTGGAGCTTCTTGGAAGGCTCCACCAGCTTGTGTTTCTTCAATGGAGCCACTTCAAAATGAGGCTGCAGGTGTTTCTCACAGAAAGAAGCCAGACATTGTAGACAGGACTTTTGAGCTTTCAGTTTTCTCTCGGTACAGAAATCACAGGCCACATCTTCAGGTCTAGCATAGCAGTGATCAGCAGGAGCAGCTTGGAGTCCAGTCTTCTTCAGCTCCTCCACTAAAACTGCTAACATGGTGTTTTTCACCAGGACAGGCTTCGATGGGAAGGTCTGCCTACACTGAGGGCAGCTGTAGATTTTCTTCTCCTCCTCTTCATCCCAGTGGGTTTTAACACAGTTCATACAGTAGCTGTGTCCACAGGGAACAGTCACCGGATCCTTCAGTAGATCCAGACAGATCGAACAAGAGAAGGTTTCCAGGTCCAGCTGAAGTCCTTTCTGTGCCATTTCTCCTCTCAGTGACAACGACTGTCTGAGAAACTGTTTTCACCTGAATGTCAGCTCGTGTTGGTTACACCCATCTGTAAACTGTAGATCTAAAGGGGAGGGAACCAGGAAATACTGGGTCAGAGTGGAGCTGGCTGTGTTTGAGAGCAGGCAGGAGAGGGAGGGGTTATCAAGCTCTGGTTTATTCCAGGAAGAGGAGCAGCACTGTACATTTCCAGCTTTGTTTCCTCATTCCTCATACAGTTGATGGACTTGTTTGCCTACTTCTACTTTGCCTGGCATGCATTCTTGTCAAACTGTCAGTAGCAGTATTCATAAAGTCAATATTTTTATGATGAGAAGAAATGTTTAAGGTTAGGTCCATTTAAATATTTCCTCTGAGATGGTTTCTTTAAAACCATCTACAATAAATCTACTACATATTTGAAGTTAAAGGCATACTTCACCTGATGAAACATGAATCTGTATTGACATTGGGTCATATATGTAGTAGAAATGTGAAATCAATTTTGAAGTTGGTGCCATCTTGACCGTAAAAAGGCAGAAAGTGTCTTTTTGGCTCATGTGGATGAATGACATCAACTCCCAGAATGCACAGCACCGCAGACCACTCCCACTAAGGTGCTCTATTTACAGACATTTATTATAACACATAGGGTTTCCTCAACTGATTCTGAGATTTTTTCCAGAAGGAATTGGCAAGAAATACAAAGATGTCCTGTCTCAGTGGAAAATGAGGGCGGGATGTACGACCATTCAAAAATACTACCAGGTTTCTAATGATACAAAGCTTAATGCAAATGGTTGAAGTATCCCTTTAAGCACAGATGTAAATTAATGAAGACATTTTCCCTTTCTCTGGAGAAAAAAGTCAAAATTCCCAACTCTCCTCCTTCAACATGCCTGCTCATCTGGAAACAGGAAAATAAGACGATCAAATTTGGTCCTACGTCTTCATGAGGGATGCAAGTGACTCAGACAGTCGAGTATTCAAGGATGATAATACAAACTTTCTTTCTATACTGTAGCGGTTTACGAAACAGAGAATGGCGAAAATGTCCAAAAATATAGGCAAAGTGATTTCTATTAAAGGAAAAATAACAGCTTGTTGCTAATAAGGGCTGGTAGGGGGTCCCAGGTCTCACGGAAGGATGTCAGAGATCTGTGAGAACCTTAACTTCTCTAGTTGTAAGCATCCATAAAGCGTCCTGTACCCACCTGTTTTAAGTTGGAGTGTATATTTTCAGTTGGGTAGTCAGGGGATTCGGTTTTAAAGTGTCATTGAGAACCTGTTGGAGAGTATAGAATATTTCTGACTATAAGCTTGTGAGCCTCAGGCATGTCCAGAACATACAGTATGTAAATAGTCAGCTGGAGATCGTTTACAACAGTTACAAGCATCGCTATGATTGGGATATATTTTAGCTTTCGTTGGGCGACCAGGTGTGAAAAGCAGAGTTGGAGCAGGCAAAGAGGAACGCATGATTGTTCAAAATCAGAGCAAGAAAAGAAACCCTATATGCAGACCGTGATGTTTCCTGAATTGAAGCCAATTCTAAATTGTGTTAGTTCCAACTGTGTTGTGTGAAATCAAATGTACTTTTACAGGCAGCTGTGATCAAATCGCGGAGTTCAGGGAGCAGTATGAAGATGATATTTCAATGTGAGCCCAAGATGGGCAGGTGTCCGGAAGTTGGCAGCGGACTGAGTGTAAGAGTTTATTAATATTGGACGCCCAAAAGTAATGGAGAAAATTCGGGAGTGATAGTCCACCTTCAGATTTAGGAAGCTGAAGAATGGATTTAATGAGACGGTTGGTTTTTTATGCCGTATAAATGCAGTAAGCTGTTGGTCGAGGATAGTGAAAAATTATTTATTGAGACAGATTGTGATGTGTTGAAAAAAATATATCGGAAGAATAACCATTTTGATGAGACTGACCCGACCTGCAAGGGATAGGGGGAGGGCAGCCCATCTGGACAGGTCTTATTTACATTTGTCTGGTAAGGGCTGAAAGATCTTAAGGAACAGTTTTTTGGGGGAGCGCGAGACAAACACCCTAAATATCTGAATCCTCCGTTACTTTGAAGGAATAAGTGGAGTGTGGAAGGGAGCTCGACAAATTGTTCACAAAAAATTGTGTGTTTTTCTGAATGTTCATTTTGTAGCCTGACAAGCGCCTAGAAACAACATTATTAAAAGGGGAGAGGATGTGGGGTTTGAGATAAACAGCATGAGGTCATCAGCATATAGGGGAAGTTTGTGGAGCTGACCGAAACAATGATTCTGTTAAAGTACTCCTGGTTCCTAACCCAGATGGCTAACGGTTCGATGGCTATATTGAACAGCAGGGGTGAAAGCAAACAACCCTGCAGGGTCCCATGTTGGAGAGGGAAATAAGCTGAATGGACACCATTATTATGTACTGAACCAGATTGAGTAGCAGACAAGAGTTTAACCCAACAAATACATTAGAATCAAAACCAAATCTTTCTCAAATAAAAAAACTAAATAGCCTCACTCCACCCTATCAAAGGCTTTCTCCACGTCGAGCACCACCACGATTTCAGGAGTGTTAGACACAGGTAAGAGAATGATGTTCAACAGTCTTCTGGTATTAAAGAAAAGGTGCCTCCCCAACAAGAAACCCGTCTGGTCTGATGAAATTATGGAGATGGAGGGAGAGAACTTTTGCCAGAATCTTGTAATCCACAAATAAAAGTGAGACCGGTCGGTAGTTACCACAAGAGGTACGATCCCTGTCCTTCTTTTGAAGTAATGAGATAGGAGCCTCGGACAAAGTCCCTGCTAAGCAGCCTCAAATATTTTAAATGTGTTTTATCATCCGGTAAGATATCTAAGGTCATCTGACCAAAACCTTCTGTCCATGCTAAGATCCAGGACAAAGTGTTATTATGGGGATCAGGCTTTTTCTCTTAGCTTTTTACCATAGTTCTCTACGTTTTGTGTCACATCATTGTTACCTGTTCTTTCATTCTGATTGTTGGTGTTCTTGTCTGTTACTTTCTTATGCTTTGTTTTTTTTTCTATCTACGATGTTTGGATCAGCTGTGTTGTGTGTAAAGTGATGTATAAATAATGTTGAGTTGAGTTTGGTTGAATTGAAAAGTGAAGCCATTCAGAAAGAAGAAGTTTGTTTGGATAAATCACTCAGAGTAAACTTCATTTAATTTAGCCTCCAAAGAACTGCAACAATACTTATGTGTTAAATGTGATGTGGTCAGATACGATTATCTGCCCTTCTGAGCTGCTGAAGGAGAATTAGACTAAACATTTGTGTGAATGCTTGAACAATATTTGAATTGAAACCCATTGAGCTTTGTGTTTATAAAGGAGGTCATCAAAGACATAAGAGTCCAATCCTCTCTCAGATATGAAACTCTATTTTTTTAAAGTGTTCACATCTGATGATCGTCACTCGCTCAGCTGGTCTGACTCATCTTCAGTGTGTGTGTGGGTGTGTCCAAACATGCACACTCTGATAGTCATCACAAACACTTTTCTCCTGGAGTGTTTTCAACTCTTCATGTAGAGTCTGGGTGTCGGTCTCATTCTGTATTTCATCACGTAAATTATTTTTAAAAGCCTGATTTCATACCAGAAGTACGCCAAGGGTTGTTCTAACTGTTGTAGATCTAATTTCCTGTCTGCAGGTGAAGTTAATGTAGTCTCAGTCTCTCTCTCTTTTTAGATGACTAATGTTATTTTTTTAATTGTGCTGCTAAACTACAACTCTGAGCTGTAATGTGTGCGGTCAGGAACACTTCTTATATCAGCCCATCACAATGTCCACCCATAAAGGCTTTAAAGTGAAATAAAGTCATCAGCCCTAAACAAACATTCCTGCAGATATGAACCCACTTATAAGAGCAGGTTTTTATTTTTGCACACGTGTTAAGGATAGTTCTAAATCTGGACCCAAACGCACGACTCAGACAAGTAGGCAGAGTTAAACAGGTATTTAATGAACAATGTGACTCAAATGTGCAAAGGGAGGGGGGGGGGGGCTGCCTCTCCCCATATGCTGAATACGTGCTTGCGTGTGGCCTCATAATTAATGAGGGGCCTCTATTGGGAGAATTGCGTTTTTTTTTATCCTTATACGCGCAGACAGCTCAGCAGAGCATGTCAGTAATATGTCAGCTGGAGGAAAGAGAGGAGACCTATGCTGTCCGTCCTGTCATTTGACACTGCAAGCACGCATCACTGACATGACCAGTCAACTTCTGACCAATCAGAGACGAGAATTGAATTCATGAGAGTCCTCTCACACCTGTAGCTCATTTGCTTAATTGTAGCCTGGGGATTGTCACTGAGTGCTTCACTGTCCGTAGGAAGAAAAAACATTCCAATCTTGGGCACACACACACACACACTGATAAAACGTGATTAAGTATAAAAACACTCAAATAGTGAAAGTTATAATAAAAACAATCACTCTAAAACCATCAATAAAATACAAAACATGCAGGACACCTTCTTAAAACTGACTCCCCCCCTGGTTAAAGGTTGGCAGTCTCTGCAACATTCTTACAGTGTATAGCGCTGTGGTGGCACTCCCAGTCTTGGTCTTGATGACCACCGCACATCCCTCATCTGTTGTACCCACGGGTATGCTAGGGGCAGGAAAATAGTAGAAACTTGGCACATTCAAATGTCTCTCTTCATTTGTTGGTGGAACCGCTGGTCTTGGCTCTAATAGGAGACTGGTACAGATTTTAAGTGAGTTTCTGTGCAAAACCTTGTCCTTTCCTCCTTTCTCTGGTCTCACTCAGTACACCAATCAGTGTCCCCCACTGTTTCCAGTACAACAAATTTACAAGATTTGAAATACTTTTACAAGTGCTGAGACAAATTTACAAGCCACAGAATCCTGACGGAAAGGGAATGTACCAAATGTACGAAGTGGCCCGGAAGTGATTGAGTGAGGGGGTAATTTTGTTTGTTTTGGCAGAAAGACTTGGCGGATAATTGAATTTAAATGAATGAATGAATTCTTAATCATATAAGATTATATTCATTTTCATAGGTCTCAGTTCTGGATGGAGTTATTTGCAGACCTCCGAGATGCTGGATACTTCAAAAGTTTGAGAGACCGTCCACACAAAAAGCATAACTGACTAATCTGGCTCAAATGAGTTCCACAAGACGGGCAAAACATCTTTCTGTCACCACAGACTCTGTACCAATCCATATCACAGTCTGCCAAGTCTTTCAGCCAAAACAAACAAGATGATGTAAGGATACGTTGTGCATGTGATGACTGTGTTTTGCCTTCACTATGGCTGGTATGTCCTTTTATCTTTTTATTGTGACTGTTTGGATGCAGATGGCTGTTGGAAATGTTGCACGCTGCTATCTTTTAACTGAGCTGAAAATTGGTGTTTATGTACTGCAGTTTGTCTCATTCTGTGTTGGATGTATCGGGACGAGCCTGGTGTGTGCTGTTTGTCCTTTTAACATTGACCTTTCTTTTCAGCCCCCATCTCCCCTCCCCTCAAAAGACTTTTGTCTTTTACCAGGCCGTCTTTGTAAACAAGAATTTGTTCTTTAATGACCTGCCTGGTTAAATAAAGGTACAAAAATAAATAATGATAAATACACTCTATGAAATAAACAGAGTCAATTTTATTACATGTAAACATGCTAAACAGAGAATTAACCAGAACACAGCACACTTACCAATGGTATCTGTGCTGTCTTCCTTACACTGAATTGAGCCTGAAAGTGTCTCTCTCCTCTCACCTCACTCCTGCTCTCACACACACCACTGACAACTCCTGTCTGTCAATTAAAGCCGCTCAGCATGTTTACGCACCTGGCTCAAAAAGAAGGTTACCTGATTGTCTGATCTGTGCTCAGTGCTGCTCTCTAGTGTTAAAAACAAAGCTTTGATTAAAGACCGACAGCAGAGATAACCTGGTAAGTAATAATAAAGTTAACCTTTAAACACAAAATAAACAGAATTACATATGAACCAGTAAATACACTTCAACCATATTTTAGATTTCTGTTTGTCCTTTAATTTTAACAAAACAATGGTAAAAACATTAACAATGGAAGAAGATAGGCTCGCACACTTCCTCTCATGCCACAAAAAAAGGTTTTTATTAATCACAACGTTTCTACCAGAGGTCTTTATCAGGTGATAATTTATTTATTTATTTTAATTTGTGTCATTTGAACATGTGTGTGGGCCTATCTTCTTCCTCAGCTTGCTGTTTTTGCAGCGTATAACTACCTCCTTTTTCTAAAAACATGAACAATCCAAACATCCACCGATGTCTACCACACAGGCTCTTCTTCAGGTCGTGGAAGTGTTAAGACTCGGCACAAAGGTAAGCACCCAAAAGCTAAACTCCGGACACAGAGGCACAATTTATCAGGAATTTAATACTTCAACAAAACTAATAGTGCAAAAGGGGGCGAGGGGAAGTGAGTCCAGGTGCAGAGTGATGAGGTGAAGGAGCGTGTCCCAATCCTTCTAGTGAGACGGTGAGAGAACCGGCAGATCGGTGAACGAGCAGGCAGGCTAGCGATCAGACAGGCACGAGCACGTAGCACAGAATCTGAGGCAGAGTACACAGAGGTTCGTGATTCAAAAACACAGGAGCACGAGTTCACACAGAACTATAAGTTATAAAGAGAGCCAACACCAGTGATATACCACAGAGAGATATAGGATACTCAGGCGACAAGTGGTGAACAGACCGGAGTAGATATACTTCTGGTGAGAAGGGGGAGACTGCATGCATCTGGGTTGTCTGCAGAGAGAACCCCGCCCACATGCAATCACAGGGGAGGAGAAACAGAGGGTTGAGACAAACAGAGGGAAACTAACAACATACAAGAGGAAGGGAGGGGCTGTCATGGGTTGAATCATGAAGAATGGATCGTCTCTAAGAGTCATTCAAACCATTCAAATGGAGCAGAGGAATTCAGTCCTGTTGCAGCAGATTTTTTACTCTATTGAATTTGATCCCGAGGGTTGTTGTTCGAGCTGCAGTCTATCTGCAGCAGAAGACTAGAACTGCTGTTGCTGCTGCTGGTGCAGTGTCCAAGGTGTCAGAACATGTTGTAAAGTAGTTTGCTTTATATCTACCCTGATACTGCATCACTGTTACCAACTAAGGTTTACAAACAAAAACAAGCATGATGAAAACATCCAGAAGCAATCCCTGATGCAACAAATAAGCTTCATACAACCCAGTCTCATGTCAAAATGTGTAATGCCTATGTTGGTCCACAGCGCAAAACGTAGTAGTTTCACAATAAGGGCTCTAAAATTGTGACATGCCTACGTTTCCTTTTGCCTATTCTTTTGTATAGGCATACGTCAGGTCACGTGACTGCCCAGTTTTCCCCTGGCGGAAAAAAAACATGGCGGACATCCCTTCTATTTTCGGCGGAAAATTCAATATTTTAAGATAGTTTGAGGCTTAAGTGTCGTTTTGATAACCTTTCTGGTGACAAATGTACATTGTATCTTCATAATCTTCGTTCGGTTTATGTTTATGATCTTTAGTTTGTTCGTTTGTACGAAGATTATTTCAGGTCTCGATAGAAAAACGTTGGACTGTTACGTTTTCTACTGTTGCTATGGTGGTAGCTATGGACGCTATCAACAACGAACCGGAAGGAAGTGGACGTTCGGTTCGTGGCTCTTAAAACAGGTTACATCAGACCCTAGACATCAAACTAAGCTCCTATACAATAAATAATGATTTCTGTTACATTTTTATGGATGTCTTTCATTACAACCAAATTTAATAAAAAGATTGGAACAGATCGATGCATATTAGCAACATTATAAACTATAACACGTAACAATACATAAAGACAATACTGTACAGTTTGTGTGATTTATATGATTTCATAATTTTTATTTAACAAAATAATCCTGACAGATTAGATTAATACCAGAAAATGTAATCAATAAAGTAAACGGCCAGCGATAAGAACTACAAACGGGCGCATGACACTGACATCAAATAATGACGTATTGATAATCGTCACTTGTGAGCGACCTCTTTATTAGCTCTTTCAGGGGGTATTTACAGATGTTTTTTAAGGTTGGTTGCAAAAACACATTTTAAATCTGTGTTAACCAAAGATCCCATTCCAGGAATCTAAGCAAAAACCCATTCAAAAAGCCCATTATGCTATGGTCTGCCAGTGTACTGCTGACATGCGCAATCGTGCAGTCACGCCCACTGTCAGTTTAAAGGCCGAGGGCCCCCCCTCCCCCCTCTCCCTCCTCTCCTTAGACTCAAATTTTAAATCCCTTTTTCATACACTTATGTTTGACCTAGAACCCCCACATTTTCACCAGTTTGTTGGTGAGATTGGGAACTGTCACCAAAACAACCAAACCAACTTCCTAGGTCTCTTCTAAGAGATTTTGTGAGCCCACAAGTCACTTAAGGCCCCACTCTCAATTTGCCAAAACTTTCACAATTGAAACACTTTTATCAAAACATCAAAAAAGGGTGTTAAAAATTGTGAAAATGTTCCAAAAGACAGAGGGTCATTCTCTGCTATATGCTGTATGCTTTGTGAACAAGACTTATGTTAAAAACTCATTTTAAAGGTGCTTAAAATAGCTAATTTGACCATTTGAGGCCTAGCAGAGACATGAAGCCTTTTGACCTGTTCAGCCCTGTTGCTCTTTGGCTCTCATTTATTGCATAGTACATATATGATCTATGTTAAAATAAAGTACATATATCAGTTAATTTCGGATATTTTGACTGTTATTCTAGAAACGGGAATTTTGGTAGTTGTGCACAGAGGGAACATAATTGGGGTTGTAAAAAATGAATATCTACCCACTATATCAAATATTTACTAAAGCCGAATGGGTTTTGTAAAATAATCTAGACTATATATATTGTAAAAAAGTGGTCAAATCAAACCTGTTTTAAAAGATAGTATTAATCTGTCAGGATTATTTAGTTAAATAAAATCATATAAATCACACAAACTGTACAGTATTGTCTTTATGTATTGTTACGTGTTATAGTTTATAATGTTGCTAATATGCATCGATCTGTTCCAATCTTTTTATTAAATTTGGTTGTAATGAAAGAAATCCATAAAAATGTAACAGAAATCATTATTTATTGTATAGGAGTTTAGTTTGATGTCTAGGGTCTGATGTAACCTGTTTTAAGAGCCACGAACCGAACGTCCACTTCCTTCCGGTTTGTTGTTGATAGCGTCCATAGCTACCACCATAGCAACAGTAGAAAACGTAACATTCCAACGTTTCTCTAGCGAGACCTGAAAGAATCTTCGTACAAACGAACAAACTAAAGATCATAAACATAAACCGAACGAAGATTATGAAGATACAATGTACATTTGTCACCAGAAAGGTTATCAAAACGACACTTAAGCCTCAAACTATCTTAAAATATTGAATTTTCCGCCAAAAATAGAAGGGATGTCCACCATGGTTTTTTTTCGCCAGGGGAAAACTGGGCAGTCACATGACCTGAGGTATGCCTATACAAAAGAATAGACAAAAGGAAACGTAGGCATGTCACAATTTTAGAGCCCTTATTGTGAAACTACTACGTTTTGCGCTGTGGACCAACGTGGGTATTACACATTTTGACATGAGACTGGGTTGGCTTTGTCTTATTTTGAACACTATTTGGATCATTTCTAAAGGCTTTGATCATTTTTCTTCTGAGGGTGAGCTTTTTGAAGTGCTTGATGAAATAGTAGATGTTCATAACTTCATGTTTACTGTTTTGATTATCATTATTGATTTGATTTTTTGATTTTTTTAGAAATACTTTATGGTTTCAGTGATCTCCTGTCCTCACTGTCGCCGACAGGAAACAGGAAGCCTGCCTGTCGGCAGCATATTATATTAACTGTATTACACCTCGTAGAGATAGCCACGAACATCCAATTCGAGCACAAGACCTTCAAAATCCCCTTCATCCATAACAGTTTGAAGTTGAAACATACTTTATTCATCATTGTCGGTTCATATCAGCTTTCTCCATAGAGCCTGTTAGCTTAGCTTCCAAGCAGGCAGATTTTAAGTTTAGATTCTGGGGGTGAGTTCCCACCCACTGATCTGTGATTGGTCTGTAGCTTCAGTGGTCCAAAATATCAGGAAGTAGCGTTGTAGTTTCACCCCCGCTAACCACAACAGTGACGATTTTTGCCTCATCGGAGGCTCCTTGTCAGACAAGAAATACAAAGATTTCCCGTCTCAGGGGAAAATGAGGGCGGGATGCAATACCATTCAAAAATACTACCAGGTTTCTAATGATTCAAAGCTTAATGCGAATGGGTGAAGTATCCCTTTAAGCACAGATGTAAATTAATAAAGACATTTTCCCTTTCTCTGCAGAAAAAAGTCCAAATTCCCAACTCTCCTCCTTCAACATGCCTGCTCATCTGGAAACAGGAAAATAAGACGATCAAATTTGGTCCTACGTCTTCATGAGAGATGCATGTGACTCAGACAGTCGAGTATATAAGGATGTTAATACATACTTTCTTTCTATACTGTAGCGGTTTACAAAACAGAGAATGACGAAAATGTCCAAAAATATAGGCAAAGTGATTTCTATTAAAGGAAAAATAACAGCTTGTTGCTAATAAGGGCTGGTAGGGGGTCCCAGGTCTCACGGAAGGATGTCAGAGATCTGTGAGAACCTTACCTTCTCTAGTTGTAAGCATCCATAAAGCGTCCTGTACCCACCTGTTTTAAGTTGGAGTGTATATTTTCAGTTGGGTAGTCAGGGAGGAACGCATGATTGTTCAAAATCGGAGCAAGTAAAGTAGACCTACATGCAGACCGTGATGTTTCCTGAATTGAAGCCAATTCTAAATTGTGTTAGTTACATCTGTGTTGTGTGAAATCAAATGTACTTTTACGGGCAGCTGTGATCAAATCGCAGAGTTCAGGGAGCAGTATGAAGATGATATTTACTCCACCCTATCAAAGGCTTTCTCCACGTCAAGCACCACCACGATTTCAGGAGTGTTAGACACAGACAGGTAAGAGAATGATGTTCAACAGTCTTCTGGTATTAAATAAATAAATTTAAATAAATATTTTAAATATGTTTTATCATCCGGTAAGATATCTAAGATCATCTGACCAAAACCTTCTGTCCATGCTAAGATCCAGGACAAAGTGTTATTATGGGGATCAGGCTTTTTCTCTTAGCTTTTTACCATAGCTCTCTACATTTTGTGTCACATCATTGTTACCTGTTCTTTCATTTTGATTGTTGGTGTTCTTGTCTGTTACTATCTTGTGCTTTGTTTTCTTTTCTATTTGTGATGTTTGGATCAGCTGTGTTGTGTGTAAAGTGATGTATAAATAATGTTGAGTTGAGTTTGGTTGGTTGAATTTAAAAGTGAAGTCATTCAGAAAGAAGAAGAAGTTTGTGTTTGGATAAATCACTCAGAGTAAACTTCATTTAATTTAGCCTCCAAAGAACTGCAACAATACTTATGTGTTAAATGTGATGTGGTCAGATACGATTATCTGCCCTTCTGAGCTGCTGAAGGAGAATTAGACTAAACATTTGTGTGAATGCTTGAACAATATTTGAATTGAAACCCATTGAGCTTTGTGTTTATAAAGGAGGTCATCAAAGACATAAGAGTCCAATCCTCTCTCAGATATGAAACTCTATTTTTTTAAAGTGTTCACATCTGATGATCGTCACTCGCTCAGCTGGTCTGACTCATCTTCAGTGTGTGTGTGTGTGTGGGTGTGTCCAAACATGCACACTCTGATAGTCATCACAAACACTTTTCTCCTGGAGTGTTTTCAACTCTTCATGTAGAGTCTGGGTGTCGGTCTCATTCTGTATTTCATCACGTAAATTATTTTTAAAAGCCTGATTTCATACCAGAAGTACGTCAAGGGTTGTTCTAACTGTTGTAGATCTAATTTCCTGTCTGCAGGTGAAGTTAATGTAGTCTCAGTCTCTCTCTCTTTTTAGATGACTAATGTTATTTTTTTAATTGTGCTGCTAAACTACAACTCTGAGCTGTAATGTGTGCGGTCAGGAACACTTCTTATATCAGCCCATCACAATGTCCACCCATAAAGGCTTTAAAGTGAAATAAAGTCATCAGCCCTAAACAAACATTCCTGCAGATATGAACCCACTTATAAGAGCAGGTTTTTATTTTTGCACACGTGTTAAGGATAGTTCTAAATCTGGACCCAAACGCATGACTCAGACAAGTAGGCAGAGTTAAACAGGTATTTAATGAACAACGTGACTTAAATGTGCAAAGGGGGGGGCGGGCTGCCTCTCCCTATACGCTGAATACGTGCTTGCGTGTGGCCTCATAATTAATGAGGGGCCTCTATTGGGAGAATTGCGTTTTTTTTTTATCCTTATACGCGCAGACAGCTCAGCAGAGCATGTCAGTAATATGTCAGCTGGAGGAGAGAGAGGAGACCTATGCTGTCCGTCCTGTCATTTGACACTGCAAGCACGCATCACTGACATGACCAGTCAACTTCTGACCAATCAGAGGCGAGAAGTGAATTCATGAGAGCAACCCATCCGGGTACTTTCCCCAAACGAGGCAGGCCCCGCCCCTTTCTGGGTGAAATCATTCCATCTGAATGAATGGCGGTTAATGGAAAAGTCGGGGTCTTTACCGATTTAAAGTCTTAAAATATGAAAACCGTACTTTAAAACGACAAGTATGACCCTAAATCCGATGACCAGTGGTGTAAACATTTAAAATATGACATTTGTGAACAGAGATCAGCGTCATAACATTATAAAATAAACACAATTAAAGGTGTACATGAGTGTCTGTTCAGTCTCTCTCCGTCAAACTGGTCAAACGAGCACATCCTGTCATCAGAGGAAACTGACATTAAACACCTGATGAGGAATTATTAACCGTTTTACCCAAGAGGGATCTTCACTTTTAAATAATATTTATTTGTAATAGTTTCTAACAGTGTTCATAGTAGTAATGGAGAGGTTATAGACGTTTATTTTAGAGAAAAGGGGACATAAACTCTGAGTTATCAGCTGATTTAGAAAAGAATAACACATGTAAAGTTCACCTGGATGATATTAAAACATTTTATATTCATACGTGAGTGTAAATAATGATGAGTGGGGCGAGACGAGGAGGTGAGGTGTTATATCGAGCTAGTGAACTTTTTATTTTGACATTAGATTTGGTTTAGTGTTCCTTAGTTATGAGACATTTCAATCGCACGGCAACCAGTGTTTTCTAATCTACCTCCAATACATTCTCAGAGCTTGTTTTCACCCAAACGGGGGCGTGGTCACTCTGGAGAGCCGGAAGTGACGTTCGACTGCTCTTATGAATAGATGGTGAATCGAGTCAGGAGGAAAAAAAATAATTAAAACACAAAGAAACTAAGCCTTAAGCTACTTGAAGGTGGGTGTAAAGTTGTTGAATAAGATTCCACACAGCGGAATATGATTTCAAGGTTCTTTAGTTAGCTTTCAGGTAGCATCACATTCACCTGTAACAGCTTGTTATTCTTCTTCATTTTCCAACACATCTCTCAACATGAACCCAGAGGGCCCCCTTGTGGGCCAAACAGGACATTACCAAACTACAACATCACATGCATAATACATAAACATTACAGCCCTCTTTTCTTTACTTTTTTTTTCTTTAACAAAACATATTAACCAGTTAAACTCAAATCTTTCTTTTTCAATATAACTTTCAGTCTGTTCACATTATTCAAAGTCAGCAAGGTATGACGGCGGTCCTCTGTTTATCCTGACTGGGTATCTACGAACAGGTGACTGTGACCCTGTGGGGTCAGGAGCTAAAGGCTCTAAGATTTGTTCCAGATGGACTTCAGCCATGACATCTTGTCCACCATCTCTGACTTTTAACCCACATGACTGAGGGTTGTGATTTTCAACCACTGATATAGTCTTAAAGTGGGATGAGTTTCTGGTAAAGACATGATTGTTGTGTTTGGCTGTCACCATGGAACCTTTGACAGCAATGACCTTGTATGGGCAGGGATTGTAAGCAGGGCATAGCTTTCCTTCCTTCTTTTGACGACATAGGACCATGTCACCCACTTTCAGAGCCAAAGGAGCAATATGGCGCATCCTTTCAGCATTGTGTTTCATCCAGGTCTTTGCAACAGCATCTGCATGCCGTAGCTTTGCATCAGTGTGAGATTGGAAAGGCAAAGGAGATCCAGGCAGCTTGATCCTGAGGGGCCTACCAAACAGCACATCAGCAGGAGCCATTCCAGTCGAGCAGTGAGGCGTGGCACGGTAGTTGCGGAGGAATGCATACAGAGTCTGTTTCCATGGACGACCTTCAACATGGGCAGCACGAATGGCCTTTTCAAGTGTACGCATGAAACGTTCGGCCTCTGCATTGGCCTGAGGCCACAGTGGAGTAATCTTCCCATGTCTAAAACCCAAATATGTAGCAAAGTCTGCATATTCTGAACTCTGGAAGGGTGGGCCATTGTCTGTTTTGACTTCAAGTGGAATACCCAATGTAGAGAATATTTTGTCAAGTTTAGGAATCGTAGCTCTGGCTGACGTGGACTGTAGAATCTCGACCTCTGGATACCTGGAGTGTTCATCAATGACCACCAAAAGGTAATCACCAGAGGGGAACGGACCACAGAAATCCATCCCAACTTTTTCCCATGGTGATGAAGGTAGCTCAGACATGCGAAGAGGTTCTTGTGCGTGATTGGGAACAACAGCCTGACATGGGATGCAGCCAGCTAAAATTGGTTTCCACTTGTCTGTCAATGTCAGGAAACCAGACTTTCTCTCTGATCAACTTCTTGGTTTTGACCAACCCCTGGTGGCCTTCATGAGCAATTGATATTGCCCTGACTTGTAAAGACTGAGGGATGACAATCCTTGTGCCCCGAAGCAGAGTGTCATCAGTAGCGGTAACCGTCAGTTCATCCTTGATTTTCTTGAATGACATTAATGTAGCAACATTAACCCCATCAGCTAAATCCTGCTTTTCAGACAGTGACTCCCACAAGCCGTCTTTGATCAGTTGAATGACCTTGCATAGCGTAGGGTCAGCTTTGGTTGCATCCTGTATTTCAGCCAGTGTCATTGCCTTCGGGACAGCATTTGCAGTAACAAAATTTACATATTCTTTCGCTTGTCTTTCATTGTTTGAAGCATCTTGAGAGGTATGTGATACTTGTGCAGGGTGGCGTGACATGTAATCCACTGGGTTGTCCTTCCCAGATTTGTAATGGACTATGTAGTTGTACGGCTGCAGACGTAGACTCCATCGTTCGATACAAGCAGGTGGTTTGGATATGGGGTTGTTGAAAAGGTTTATGATCACTGACAAGGGTAAAGGGTGCTCCATAAAGGTATATGTGGAAATGTTCACAGCCCCACACAATGGCAAGAGCTTCGCGTTCTGTTTGTGAATATTTTTGTTCAATAGGGGACAGCACTCTACTTGCATAGCTTATCACTCTAGCTGGTTCACTGGGGCCATTTTTTTGTGCCAATACAGCTCCAAGACCTACTGGACTTGCATCAACAACTAGTTCAGTTAGTTTGTGTGGGTCAAAGTAGGTCAGCACAGCTGACAGCATCGCTTGTCAGACTCTGTTTCATGTCATTGAGAGATTTCTGGTGCTCTTCTGCCCAACGAGCAGACTTTTTCGTAAGTTCCCTCAAAGGTTGAGTTATGGTGGCAAAATCCTTGATGAAACGGGCACTGTAATTTGCCATGCCAAGAAGACTGCGGACCTCACTAGCATTGGTTGGGGCAGCAGTGTCATGAAGCGCCTAAACCTTCTTGGGATCAGGAGAGAATCCCCCCTCTGAGAATGTGTACCCAAAGAAGTCCAGAGTAGTTTGTGCGTATGAGCACTTGGCCTTGTTGAGAGTCAGATTCTTCTCCTTCAATCTCTGAAATGTTGCTCTAAGAGCTTGATCATGGGCAACCCTTGTTCTGCCAAACACCAAAATATCATCACTTAGGTTGATAACTCCTGGGATGCCATCTAGGGCTTGTTGAATGGCATTTTGGAACACCTCTGCAGCTGAAGAAACTCCAAAACTCAGCCTTTTGTAACGTCTGAGTCCTACATGAGTGGAGAATGTTGTGATATATCGCAAGGATGGCTCCAGTTCTAGTTGATGATAGCCACATTTTAAATCTAGTTTCGAGAAGAACCTGGCTCCATTAGGTGATTGTATCACATCATTTACTGTAGGTGTGAGATGTCTTTCTCGTTCAATAGCTTGATTTGGTATCCTCATGTCCACACAAATACGCACTGCCTCTGGGTCTTTTGCCTTTGGAACCGGAACTATTGGAGAAACGCATGGAGTAGGACCATCCACCTTCTTGATGATGTCAAGGTCCTCTAGACATTGCAATTCACCCTCAATTTGCTTTCTTACATGAAACAGCACTCTTCTATGAGGTTGTGTGACTGGATGAACATCTTTCCTTATATGCAACTTGACCTGAAAGTCGTTCATTTTGCCCACCCCGTGAAAAAGGTCAGCATACTCATTGAGGAGGTCATCCACTGCAGTCACCTCTGTTTGGATTGGGGTTGTTATGGGCTGCACTGGCCATTGTGGTGATGTAAGATAAGATAAGATAATCCTTTATTTATCCCACAATGGGGAAATTGACATTGTTACAGCAGCAAAGAGCAAAGATTGCAGACAAAAAGTGAACACAGTACAATTTAAATAAAAAAAAAAATTAAGAATGTACAAAAAATAGATACTAAAAAATTGATTTAAAAAATAAAAATGTAATATTCAGTGTAACACAGACATGCACACAGTGCACATAAAGTGTAACATGTTATTGCACAAAGTGGATTGGTAAACATAATATAACATTAATATAACATTATTATTGCACAATGTCAGAGTGAATTGTCCAGTTGTGTGTGTGTTTTGTGATCTACTGGGAGCAGGCTTGGTTAAACAGTCTGACTGCAGCAGTATGGAAGGACCTGCGGTATCTCTCCTTGTGACACCGCGGGTGGCGAAGCCTGCTGCTGAAGGAGCTGCCCAGAGCTGTTACAGTTCCATGCAGGGGGTGGGAAACGTTCTCCATCAGGGATAGCTTTGCCATCATCCTTCTGTCTCCCACCACCTCAACAGGGTCCAGGGGGCAGCCCAGGACAGAGCTGGCCTTCTTCACCAGTTTGTTCAGTCTGTTCCTGTCTGCAGCCGTAGTGCTGCTGCTCCAGCAGACCACTCCGTACAGGATGGCTGATGCCACCACAGAGTCATAAAAAGTCCTCAGGAGTGCTCCCTGCACACTGAAGGACCTGAGTCTCCTCAGCAGATGTGTTATCAGTCCAGTCCAGCTTATTGTTCAGGTGAACACCCACTCTTTCAACATCGAAAGAGAGATCAAAATCACAGGTTGCTGCTAATTGCTGCAGCCTTGTGTGATAAGAGTCAAGAGTTTCGCCTGCTAGTTGTTTAGCTTGTCTGTCTCATATGCTATGTTAATTTTTGGAGAGAAGTACTCACTAAATTTGTCTTTTGCGCGTTTGTAATCCTTTGCTTCCCTCGTGTCAGTGAGTGTATCAAATATGTCTTGTACACCTTCTCCTGAATAGTGTAGAAGCATTGCACGTTTCCTTGTATCATCCTTTATATCCAGCGCAATTATGAAGTTCTCAAAACGCTGTAGCCACTTCTTCCATCGGACAGATGAGTTCTGATCTTCAGTGATATCGAAGGCAGGGAATGACGGCAATGAAGCAGCCATGTTTGTGGGGGAAAACAAAGTGTTTAATCCTCGTCGCCAGTGTAAAGTTGCTGAATAAGATTCCACACAGTGGAGTATGATTTCAAGGTTCTTTAGTTAGCTTTCAGGTAGCATCACATTCACCTGTAACAGCTCTCATAGCCTCGTTATTCTTCTTCATTTTCCAACACATCTCTCAACATGAACCCAGAGGGCCCCATTGTGGGCCAGACAGAACATTACCAAACTACAACATCACATGCATAAAACATAAACATTACAGTGGGTATGTTGAATACAAAGCTTTGTCAGCTTAAAAACCTCACCTGCACAAGAGGAAAAACACTGTCTAGTGTTTGTGCTGACAAATGTTTTAAAGCCTAATTAATTTAAGTTTTTGGCTAATTTTGGGAGCTACATTGTTGCCATCTACTGGGGTGTTTAGTACGTAACCGTCACAGCTCATGAGGTTTATTTTGCAGAGAAATGTACATAAAAAAACATGAATTAGCATGTTTTCTATTTGTGCATATAAAGATAGGAAAACAGACATGATAGATAGGTGGATATTGTAGTTTTCATTATTATTAGAGATGTTTTGTTTTTTAATCTTTTTTTCTTATGATTATGTTCATTGTGTTTAATAAAGACCAGAATAATAAACATTAAAGTTATCGTATTATTTTATATAAATGACAGTAATTATTATTACTTCATTGTTATTAGTAGTAAAAGTATTAGCATTAAATCCATTTTACTCTTTTTGAAGATAGTATTTTCATAATTTTCTTTATGTAGTTTAACATTGACACCAAACACACATAAAGTCTGCTTTAAGATGGTTTCACTGTCTGGATTTCTTCTCATAACAGGGTCAATGCTAAAATGTGTGGAGGAGATGCAGATGAGTCATCAGCAGGCCCAGAGGCAGCAACCAGCACTTTACCAGGGCCCTCAACCAGCAGGTTTAGTATAGACACATCACACAGCAGTTGTACAGACACAGCATCCTGCACATTACCAGCATTGTCCAAGTTACAATTTGTTCTTACAAATAAAGGTTGTTAAGTTAAAAAGACATTTTGTAACGGACTTGTTATTTAGGTGCTCCAATAACTTTGTGTGTTGGCCCGTGGGGGGCCTCCTTAACACATTTGGCTTAGGGCCTCACCCTGGCCAGGGGCAGTCCTGGGAGGGCTAGTGCAGTGTCCCAGGATCCAACGTGGCAGGTGAGTAGACGAGTGACTGTGGCAGTGTTCTGTGAATCCCAGTTTCTCGTCCAAAAGGTGCACAGGAGAGCAAACGGCAGGCAAGCAGTGAAGAGAGCACGGGAGCACAATGCAAGTAAGGCCATCTGTGGCAAGGCAGAGAAGAAAAAAGGGGGTTAGCTACACAAGCTAAAACAACAAGGAACAGAAATCACAGAGGAGCCAAGATAGTATGATACCGCACAAGCTAATGAAACAATCTGGTGTCTAGTAGAGGGCAGAGAGAAGTCTTTATGGAGTGAGTCCTGATCATGAAGGGAAAGCCACGCCCACCACACTCAGACAGAACAACAGACAGGGGAGAGAAACATGAGGATCAGACAGACAGGGAATGACAAACTACACACAAATGGAGAAGGGACGGCTAACATGATGTGAATCATGACACATGGCTCCAGCTGGTGACCATTCACTACTCACTCTGAGACAGCAGGTGGTGGTATGCACGGGTAAAAAAACCCGACATGAAAATGAATACGGTATGTTTTTATTTGACCTAAGTTAAAAACAAGTTTTGTTATTTAAGAGGATGTTATTTCATGTTTTTATGAGGAGGCATTATAATGAATAGAATTAAGAGTTCATTCTCCCTCAGGAGACAAATAAAAGTGCACACAGTAAATCCAAATCAAGGTGAACAAATAGGCTGGAAAATGTCTGCATGTCAGATATCAGCAAGAAGCTGCTTCTAACTTTCAATTTGTGTTTTTGTTGATTGTGAAAGGTTTTGTATGTGCAGTTTGTACTTTACCTGAAAGAAAGACCTCTGCAAACACATAACTAATGCTTGATGTTTGTTTTCATAGACGCTGCTGAACTAAGGATTCTGGACTCCGTTCATGTTCTTCACTCGTAGGAGGGATACCTTTAAGTTTTGGTTTCCAGCCTGCTTCCTCTCAAACTGTAGACAACAGGTAAGTGTCTAAACCAGGGGTGTCCAAACTACGGCCCACGGCCCAACTGGGGCCCGCGGTCCAGTTTTTATTGGCCCGCAGCAAATTCTGAAAATATAATTGAATATGGCCCGTACAAGAAGCTAGAGCTCAACTCTGTTGCACTTCTCAGTTTCAACACTAGATGGAGCCAGCCCCGGAAACGGTGCTTCTCCACTAAACAAAATTAAGCAAAGAAAATTTATACCGCGAGTCACCAGAAATGGCAGCACCAAAGAAGCGCAAAATAGTTAGTGAGTGTAGGAGATTTCAAACACGGTGGGAAAATGAATATTTCTTCAAAGAAGTCAACGGAAAGTGTGTCTGTTTGATTTGCAAGGAAGATGTTGCTGTGATGAAAGAGTATAATGTCCGTCGGCACTATGAGACCAAACATCAGAGCTACACATTGTACGCTGGTGCCGAACGAACACAGAAAGTCAAGCAAATGGCAGCTAGCCTGCAAGCTCAACAACAGCTTTTTTTTCGTGCAAACAAAATACAGGAAAACGCCACAACAGCAAGCTATGAAGTGGTTAAACTTATTGCCCAGCACGGCAAACCGTTCTCAGACGGCGATTTCATAAAGCAGTGCCTCATCAAAGTCACAGAAATAATGTGCCCGGAAAAAGTGCAGGATTTCAAAAACGTGAGCTTGTCCAGAAATACAGTGGTGCGGAGAATCGAGGACTTGTCAGCCAACTTGAAACTTCAGCTGAAAGACAAAGCTTGTGCTTTTGATTTTTACTCGATAGCATGCGATGAGAGCACAGATGCCACAGACACCGCGCAGCTATTCATTTTTTTGCGGGGAGTGGATAATAATTTTTGCTGTACGGAGGAGCTGCTTGATATGATGAGCCTAAAAGGCACAACGACGGGTAAAGACATTTTTGAAGCTGTGTCGGAGGCCGTTGAAAAGATGGGGCTTAAATGGGACAAGCTCTGTGGAGTAACAACGGATGGAGCTCCGGCCATGACCGGCGAGCGCAAAGGAATGGCATCGATGGTGTGCGCCAAGGTAAAAGAGAGCGGAGGTGAGGCTGTAAGCATGCACTGTATAATCCACCAAGAAGCACTGTGTGCCAAGATTGTCCAGCTGGGCGATGTGATGAACACTGTTGTGAAAACTGTCAACATAATTCGCGCTAGAGGACTGTACCACAGAGAATTTCAAGCTTTCCTATCTGACGTGGATGCAGAATACGGGGATGTACTCTACCACTCTGATGTGCGCTGGCTCAGCCGCGGCTCTGTGCTGCAGCGGTTTTACTGAGATCAGAAATCGACCAGTTTTTGAAAGAAAAGGGCCGACCTCTTCATGAACTGAGTGACCCTCTATGGCTGTCAGACCTGGCTTTTTTAGTTGATCTTACTCATCATCTGAATACACTGAACAAGAACCTACAAGGCAAAGAACAGCTGGTGTCTCACCTGTATGCGCACATGAAAGCCTTCTGTGTAAAGCTCCGCCTGTTTGAGACACAACTACGAAGCTTTAATGCTGCACACTTCCCTGCGCTGTCTGAAATCAAGTCTGCTATTCCAAAGGCCGACCTTTCTGCTAAAAAGGAGAAATATGTGTCTGTGATTACATCTCTCCTGACAGAATTCAACCAGCGTTTCCACGATTTTTTTATGACTATCCACGACTATCATTGAAAAAAAAATCAAGCTGTTCTCGACCCCCTTTCTGGTGGATGCAAAAGAAGTGGAAGAGAGTCTGCAGTTAGAACTGATTGAAATGCAATGTGATGATTCTCTGAAGAGTCAACATCAGCTTCTCTCCCTCCCTGACTTCTATCAGAGTTTGGATAATGCCAAGTTTCCTCTGATGAGACGCCACGCAAAAAGAATAATGAGCCTGTTCGGCTCAACATACATATGTGAACAAACATTTTCTCTGTTAAATCATAACAAAAGCAGACTGAGAACCAGAATGACTGATAGCCATCTCTGTGAAGTCCTTTGTGTCTCAACCACCAAACTTACTCAAGACATGTCAGTCATCCTTCAATCCAAAGGACAGCATCACTGCTCCCACTGAGTGCAATGTTCTTCAGATTATAAGTGAGTTAGAAATACACACAGTATTCATGTGTTAATATGTCACCTCGAGTGTGTGGCCCGGCCCCAAATTAATTTTTTTGTATTTGGCCCTCACTAAAAAAACTTTGGACACCCCTGGTCTAAACCCTCGAGCTAAGTCATACAGAGTCATCACTGTCTATGATATCTGTTACTGTTGAGCAACAGGGTCTATATCAGTCCATCTGACCCTCATCAACAAGCAGTCAGAGAGAAACCTTTTCATGTATTCTTCAGGCCATACCTGCAGAGGTCAAAGGTCATAAAGCTGCCTGCAGATCACCCAGACTTCAACCTCTGAATCAAAGCAGCTAGGTCAGCAGGAGAACTACCTCCATACAATCCTATGATTCAGTGGTGATCTTATTTTTCTTACTGATTCTCCATTTAAAGCCTAAAAGCAGGATTAAATAAATCCTGAAATGTGTTTATCTGTATACAAAACTTAAAATGCAGACATTAATGGAAAGTGCTTTTCCATCATTTTCATAACAAACAACAGAGTAAGCATATGTTGTAGTTGAATATGTTGAAATGTGAGCTGAGATCAGATTCTGGTTCCTGTTTTGTAATATGTTGTGTTTTGTCTCTGTTGAGCAGCAGGTGGCAGTGTAGAGTCACTGAGGCTCATTTCAACATATCAATAGTTGAACAGGGTGATATCTTCTTTTCACTCATTAGACCTCTTGTAATCTTACCATATGTGATAGAAAATAGTTTTATTCTAGCAGGGAATTATTTTCAGTCACTTCATAAGTCATTACTATCAGAGGCTTGGTAGAATAAGAGATGTCTCTGATTGGTTCATTGTAACTCTGTAAAAATAAAGATTTGTTATTATTATCACTTTAAACTGAAGGTTTGTTTAAATGTTGTGAGAACTTTATATTTTGTGTTGATGTCATCTCAACACATGTGAAGTAATGATGAATATATAGTTGAGATAATGTTCAATAATATGACTATAAAGCAGTGGTTAATGCTGCTGCTTCTCTAACAGAAGGCCCCTGGTTGGCGTCCCATTTCCACCATGACTCAAAAAAGAAAAAGTTGTTTTGTTCTGAATGAACACAAATAAGTCAATTAATCCTCTTAAATGACCCTGACTCAAATTTTAACCATGATCTCATTGATTTCATACTTCAGAGTACATTTTTAATCAATTTAAGTTAAAAAAACAAACTTTATTCTGCAAAAATAAATCATTCTATACATTTAATTTGAGATGTTTCTAAATAAAATGTACAAAGTGGTGAAAACACAATATCTACATGAAAGAAAAGGCCTGGTGCTTTCTCTCTTAAGACCCTTTAATTAGAACAAAAACAATCAGTACTCATTATAAACACATTTGAAGTGAAGAAAAGTTGAAATGTTCATGCAGAGAAAACGTCAGTTCAGCTGAACAAAAATCCTCATGAGCAGTAAAGCCTCTGTGACTAAACAGAAACAGTTAAAGAGAGTTATTTAAAGAGACTCAAACATTTACAGAACAAGTGAGATGTCAAAGTACCGCCCATAAAGTTTGATTGACAGGTGAACAATGTAACCACAATCAGCTCTCAGCAACAAACATGAATAATGATCAAGTTGAAGGATTAAAGTTTAACCCACTGTTCCTTTAAATGACTTCTGTCTATTTCAGTTTACACAACTCAGCACTAGACCCAGAATCAGTCCAAAGTCCAGCATGTAGAGGCTGAGTGAATGTGGTCTGGACTCTGTGGAGGAGAGTCATGGTTTCAGAGATGCTGTAGAAGGACAGAATACCTGCTCTGTGATCCAGGTACACTCCTACTCTGGAGGACTGAGGACCTGAGACAGGAGTGTTGACATTGTTGTAATAAAATATATAACTGTTGTTGTAACAATCTAAGGCCCAGGATCTCTCATTGTATCCAAATCCACTTTCACTTCCAATTCCTGCTCTGCTGATATTCTTGTATGCGACTGCTACACAAACGCTCACTCTCCACTCCACCTCCCAGTAACACCGTCCAGTCAGACTCTCTGGACTCAGGACCTGACACCGATCAGTGAATCTGTCTGGGTGACTAGAATAAGACTGTTGTTGACCTGTGTTGGTTACTTTTCTGTTCCCATCAGATAATAACAGCTCTGTGTTTGCTGTGTTTGGATCCAGTGTGATGTCACATGAATATTGTAAGAAGTCAGCTCTGGTCTTGGGCTCTGGCTCTGACAGTAAAACATCCACTTCAGTCACTCTCTGTGAGATGTTTGTCCATTTCTCTCTCAGGACGTCCTCTAGTTTATCTCTGACTTCTGACACAGCTGCTGTCACATCCTCAAAGTACCTCAGAGGACGGATATTGATGCTGGATGAGTGTGTAGATTCACAGAGTGGTGACAGTGAGGGGTAGTCGTGTAGAAACTGGTTGTGGTCCTGTGTGTGTGAGAGCTTCTCCAGTTCAGCGTCTCTCCTCTTCAGCTCAGTGATCTCCTGCTCCAGCTTCTCCTGAAGCTCTCTGACTCGACTCACTTCAGTTTGCTGCTGGGATCTGACTTGCTGCTTCACATCAGAGCGTCTTTTCTCCATGAGACGGATCATCTCTGTGAAGATCTTCTCATTGCCCTCCACTGCTTCATCAGCGGAGCCATTGATATCCTCCACCTCCTGTTGAAGCAGCTTCACATCTTTTTCTCTGTCCTGGATTCTCTGCTGGATGTTTTGTCGACTCACCTCCAGCTCTCTATGCTTCTCGATCCTTGCTGCTACAGCTGGGACTGTGTCGTGGCCTTTATGTTCATCCACAGAGCAGAGATAACAGACAGACTGCTGATCAGTACGACAGAAACTCTTCATCACCTCATCATGACGAGAGCAGACGTTCTCCTGGAGCTTCTTGGAGGGCTCCACCAGCTTGTGTTTTTCAAATGTAGGTGATTTGTAATGAGGCTGCAGGTGTTTCTCACAGAAAGAAGCCAGACATTGCAGACAGGACTTTTGAGCTTTCAGTTTTCTCTTGATGCAGACATCACAGGCCACATCTTCAGGTCCAGCATAGCAGTGATCAGCAGGAGCAGCTATGAGTCCAGTCTTCTTCAGCTCCTCCACTAAAACTGCTAACGTGGTGTTTTTCACCAGGACAGGCCTCACTGGGAAGGTCTGCCAACACTGAGGGCAGCTGTAGATTTTCTTCTCCTCCTCTTTATCCCAGTGGGTTTTAATACAGTTCATACAGTAGCTGTGTCCACAGGGAACAGTCACCGGATCCTTCAGTAGATCCAGACAGATCGAACAAGAGAAGGTTTCCCGGTCCAGCTGAACTCCTTTCTGCGCCATTTCTCCTCTCAGTGACAACAACTGTCTGAGTTTCACTTCCTACTACATTCACCACTGATCTACAAATCATATGTTAGTGCTGTGAATGTCAACTCGTGTTGGTCACACCCATATGCAAACTGTAGATCTAAAGGAGAGGGAACCAGGAAACCAGGCAGGAGAGGGAGGGGTTATCAAGCTCTGGTTTATTCCAGGAAGAGGAGCAGGACTGTTAATGTTTAACTCTGTTTCCTCATTCCTATGAAGCCTCGGTTAAATCCTGCTCCACATCTGAAACATTTGAAACGTTAAGTTGTTAAATACTTCTTGACTCTTCAGGTCTTCAGTGATGACTTCATATTTAGAAAAAAAACTGAGTGTGCACACATCCTCACTAAAAAGCCTGATTTCATACCAGAAGTACATCAAGGGTTGTTCTAACTGTTGTAGATCTAATTTCCTGTCTGCAGGTGAAGTTAATGTAGTCTCAGTCCCTCTCTCTCTCTTTTTAGATGACTAATGTTATTTTTTTAAATTGTGCTGCTAAACTACAACTTTGAGCTGTAATGTGTGCGGTCAGGAACACTTCTTATATCAGCCCATCACAATGTCCACCCATAAAGACTTTAAAGTGAAATAAAGTCATCAGCCCTGAACAAACATTCCTGCAGATATGAACCCACTTATAAGAGCAGGTTTTTATTTTTGCACACGTGTTAAGGATAGTTCTAAATCTGGACCCAAACGCACGACTCAGACAAGTAGGCAGAGTTAAACAGGTATTTAATGAACAATGTGACTCAAATGTGCAAAGGGGGGGGGGGGGGGGGGGGGGCGGGCTGCCTCTCCCCATAAGCTGAATACGTGCTTGCGTGTGGCCTCATAATTAATGAGGGGCCTCTATTGGGAGAATTGCGTTTTTTTTTTTATCCTTATACGCGCAGACAGCTCAGCAGCGCACGTCAGTAATATGTCAGCTGGAGGAGAGAGAGGAGACCTATGCTGTCCGTCCTGTCATTTGACACTACAAGCACGCATCACTGACATGACCAGTCAACTTCTGACCAATCAGAGGCGAGAAGTGAATTCATGAGAGCAACCCATCCGGGTACTTTCCCCAAACGAGGCAGGCCCCGCCCCTTTCTGGGTGAAATCATTCCATCTGAATGAATGGCGGTTAATGGAAAAGTCGGGTCTTTACTGATTTGAAGTCTTAAAATATGAAAACCGTACTTTAAATGAGCCTAAATCTGATGACCAGTGATGTAAACATTTAAAATATAACATTTGTGAACAGAGATCGGCGTCATAACATTATAAAATAAACACAATTAAAGGTGTACATGAGTGTCTGTTCAGTCTCTCTCCGTCAAACTGGTCAAACGAGCACATCCTGTCATCAGAGGAAACTGACATTAAACACCTGATGAGGAATTATTAACCGTTTTACCCAAGAGGGATCTTCACTTTTAAATAATATTTATTTGTAATAGTTTCTAACAGTGTTCATAGTAGTAATGGAGAGGTTATAGACGTTTATTTTAGAGAAAAGGGGACATAAACTCTGAGTTATCAGCTGATTTAGAAAAGAATAACACATGTAAAGTCACCTGGATGATATTAAAACATTTTATATTCATACGTGAGTGTAAATAATGATGAGTGGGGCGAGACGAGGAGGTGAGGTGTTATATCGAGCTAGTGAACTTTTTATTTTGACATTAGATTTGGTTTAGTGTTCCTTAGTTATGAGACATTTCAATCGCTTAAAAACCTCACCTGCACAAGAGGAAAAACACTGTCTAGTGTTTGTGCTGACAAATGTTTTAAAGCCTAATTAATTTAAGTTTTTGGTTAATTTTGGGAGCTACATTGTTGCCATCTACTGGCGTGTTTAGTGTGTAACCGTCACAGCTCATGAGGTTTATTTTTCAGAGAAATGTACATAAAAAAACATGAATTAGCATGTTTTCTATTTGTGCATATAAAGATAGGAAAACAGACATGATAGATAGATATTGTAGTTTTCATTATCATTAGAGGTGTTTTGTTTTTTAATCTTTTTTAATAAAGACCAGAATAATAAACATTAAAGTTATAGTACTATTTTATATAAAAGATAGTAATTATTATGACTTCATTGTTATTAGTAGTAAAAGTATTAGCATTAAATCCATTTTACTCTTTTTGAAGATCGTATTTTCATAGTTTCCTTTAGTTTAACATTGACACCAAACACACATAAAGTCTGCTTTAAGATGGTTTCACTGTCTGGATTTCTTCTCATAACGGGGTCAATGCTAAAATGTGTGGAGGAGATGCAGATGAGTCATCAGCAGGCCCAGAGGCAGCAACCAGCACTTTACCAGGGCCCTCAACCAGCAGGTTTAGTATAGACACATCACACAGCAGTTGTACAGACACAGCATCCTGCACATTACCAGCATTGTCCAAGTTACAAATAAAGGTTGTTAAGTTAAAAAGACATTTTGTAATGGACTTGTTATTTAGGTGCTCCAATAACTTTGTGTGTTGGCCCGTGGGGGGCCTCCTTATTTTGCTTAGGGCCTCACCCTGGCCTGGATTGAACCAGGAAATAGTGGGTCAGAGTGGAGCTGGCTGTGTTTGAGAGCAGACAGGAGAGGGAGGGGTTATCAAGCTCTGGTTTATTCCAGGAAGAGGAGCAGCACTGTACATTTTCAGTTTTGTTTCCTCATTCCTATGAAGCCTCGGTTAAATCCTGCTCCACATCTGAAACATTTGAAGCGTTAAGTTGTTAAATACTTCTTGACTCTTCAGGTCTTTAGTGATGACTTCATAGTTAGAAAAAAAAACTGAGTGTGCACACATCCAAGCAAAATGCATACAGGTGCAGGACAAAAGAATGATGAGCTGTAGAAAACAGAGAGAGGTTTGCTCACTGTTCAGCTCCCAGTGAGATCTTTTGCTAAAAGATCATCTCTCACTATTTGAGTGGACCTACTGGCTAGCAAACTGTCACAAAGATGGTCCTTTGGGAATATTAATTAAGGGCACAAGGCATAGGTAACGCTTGTAGGAACCCCACCTCACTCTCTCTTTAACCCCCTTTGTCTCTATTTCAGTAATGTATTGTCATAAAGACAATACCAAACCACATTCTAGACCAGGGGTGTCCAAACTACGGCCCGCGGGCCAACTGGGGCCCGCGGTCCAGTTTTTATTGGCCCGCAGCAAATTCTGAAAATATAATTGAATATGGCCCGTACAAGAAGCTAGAGCTCAACTCTGTTGCACTTCTAAGTTTCAACACTAGATGGAGCCAGCCCCAGAAACGGTGCTTCTCCACTAAACAAAATTAAGCAAAGAAAATTTATACCGCGAGTCACCAGAAATGGCAGCACCAAAGAAGCGCAAAATAGTTAGTGAGTGTAGGAGATTTCAAACACGGTGGGAAAATGAATATTTCTTCAAAGAAGTCAATGGAAAGTGTGTCTGTTTGATTTGCAAGGAAGATGTTGCTGTGATGAAAGAGTATAATGTCCGTCGGCACTATGAGACCAAACATCAGAGCTACACATTGTACGCTGGTGCCGAACGAACACAGAAAGTCAAGCAAATGGCAGCTAGCCTGCAAGCTCAACAACAGCTTTTTTTTCGTGCAAACAAAATACAGGAAAACGCCACAACAGCAAGCTATGAAGTGGTTAAACTTATTGCCCAGCACGGCAAACCGTTCTCAGACGGCGATTTCATAAAGCAGTGCCTCATCAAAGTCACAGAAATAATGTGCCCGGAAAAAGTGCAGGATTTCAAAAACGTGAGCTTGTCCAGAAATACAGTGGTGCGGAGAATCGAGGACTTGTCAGCCAACTTGAAACTTCAGCTGAAAGACAAAGCTTGTGCTTTTGATTTTTACTCGATAGCATGCGATGAGAGCACAGATGCCACAGACACCGCGCAGCTATTAATTTTTTTGCGGGGAGTGGATAATAATTTTTGCTGTACGGAGGAGCTGCTTGATATGATGAGCCTAAAAGGCACAACGACGGGTAAAGACATTTTTGAAGCTGTGTCGGAGGCCGTTGAAAAGATGGGGCTTAAATGGGACAAGCTCTGTGGAGTAACAACGGATGGAGCTCCGGCCATGACCGGCGAGCGCAAAGGAATGGCATCGATGGTGTGCGCCAAGGTAAAAGAGAGCGGAGGTGAGGCTGTTAGGATGCACTGTATAATCCACCAAGAAGCACTGTGTGCCAAGATTGTCCAGCTGGGCGATGTGATGAACACTGTTGTGAAAACTGTCAACATAATTCGCGCTAGAGGACTGTACCACAGAGAATTTCAAGCTTTCCTATCTGACGTGGATGCGGAATACGGGGATGTACTCTACCACTCTGATGTGCGCTGGCTCAGCCGCGGCTCTGTGCTGTAGCGGTTTTACTGAGATCAGAAATCGACCAGTTTTTGAAAGAAAAGGGCCGACCTCTTCATGAACTGAGTGACCCTCCGTGGCTGTCAGACCTGGCTTTTTTAGTTGATCTTACTCATCATCTGAATACACTGAACAAGAACCTACAAGGCAAAGAACAGCTGGTGCCTCACCTGTATGCGCACATGAAAGCCTTCTGTGTAAAGCTCCGCCTGTTTGAGACACAACTACGAAGCTTTAATGCTGCACACTTCCCTGCGCTGTCTGAAATCAAGTCTGCTATTCCAAAGGCCGACCTTTCTGCTAAAAAGGAGAAATATGTGTCTGTGATTACATCTCTCCTGACAGAATTCAACCAGCGTTTCCAAGATTTTTCTATCATTGAAAAAGAAATCAAGCTGTTCTCGACCCCCTTTCTGGTGGATGCAAAAGAAGTGGAAGAGAGTCTGCAGTTAGAACTGATTGAAATGCAATGTGATGATTCTCTGAAGAGTCAACATCAGCTTCTCTCCCTCCCTGACTTCTATCAGAGTTTGGATAATGCCAAGTTTCCTCTGATGAGACGCCACGCAAAAAGAATGATGAGCTTGTTCGGCTCAACATACATATGTGAACAAACATTTTCTCTGTTAAATCATAACAAAAGCAGACTGAGAACCAGAATGACTGATAGCCATCTCTGTGAAGTCCTTCGTGTCTCAACCACCAAACTTACTCAAGACATGTCAGCCATCCTTCAATCCAAAGGACAGCATCACTGCTCCCACTGAGTGCAATGTTCTTCAGATTATAAGTGAGTTAGAAATACACACAGTATTCATGTGTTAATATGTCACCTCTAGTGTGTGGCCCGGCCCCAAATTAATTTTTTTGTATTTGGCCCTCACTAAAAAAACTTTGGACACCCCTGTTCTAGACATACAACAACAGAATGGCTCTGTAGAAAAAGAGTCAAGGTTATAAAGTGGCCCTCTGGCTGTCCCAACTTGTCACCCATAGAACATTTTTTTGGAGTATATGAAGCGTGAAATAAGAAAAAGGAGACCCTCAACTGTTGAACAGCTGAAATCCTACGTTAAGAAAGAATCATAAACAATACACTTTCAAAGTTACAAAAATGAGTCATGATCAGTCAACTTCTGACCAATCAGAGACGCTGCCCCGACAAGTGCTGCAGTGTGAGAAGACAAGAGATGGCACGAAGCAACTTCCAGTTGAGCGAGGACGCTTATGAGCGAGGAAGCGTATGTCGGCGCTTCTAAGTCGACAAAAATCATGTTTCTTTTGAGCTAACAGATCGACTTTGCTGCTGCTTTCAGTTTGTGTAAACTGACAGCTACTCACCATCTCTGACGATCAGCTGTAAGCGCTAGCCGCTGATCAGTTGTTAGCTGCTAGCCGCCGATCAGTTGTTAGCTTCTCGCACAACTTTCAGGATATCCTCAGCTATCTGTGATCACTGGACCCTCGCCTGCCTTATCTGTGGACCGTCCTTCTTCGTCGGCCACGTCGGCTCCCTACCTGGCTTGGACCCATCGCCCTGCGGCCCACCAGCAGTTGGCTACCGCTGGCTACCCTACTCCGGCTCGGCTGCTGGCGGCAAAGAGGCCTGCCTGACAACCCAACGGCCGGGTTCCCCCGTCTGCCACAAAATTGGTCCTTTCCTGATCCTGTTTGGACTCTCATTCCTGCAGTCTTCCCTGACCCCGGCTGGCGCCCGGTAGCTTGCGGCTTTCAGCCTGCACCTAGCCGCTGCTCTCCCTGCTGCGGACATGGTACTCCTAACATACTCCGCTCTGCAACTCCAGAATGTCATCTGCCACTTCTCTCCGGACGACCTTAAATCCTTCGGACTCCTGCGCTGTCCTCGCTACGTGCATAGGGCTGCCCGATGCAAGTTTGTTTACACCGACCATGCTATCTCCACTGTAGTGTCTGACCGGCGCCACTATGACGTCATCACAACAAATCACACGTGCACACCAGAAACCTGATACCTGTTGTTGTGTGTGTTGACAGAACCACTCCTCTCTCACCCTCTGCTTCAGAATCCACCACCGCCTCATTTATGCTGCAGAATTACGCTGCTATAATCCCTGCGTCAGGGTGGGAGCTTTCATATTTATGAATGATATCCGCCAGCTCGTTAAGTGCGGTCAAGGCGTCAGCCCGAGGATGAATGTAAAACAGCCAGTATAAAAAAAGGGGCGACATTTAATGACCAGGCATTCGAGGTTTGTGGTGCAGGTTTTCATCATAATAGCAGAGTCTGTACACCAACTTTCATTGATGAGGAGACACACACCTCCGCCTTTAATTTTGCCGGTGAGATTTCTCTGGCGGTCCAATCAGAAAGAGGACTCGGCTTTCCTACCGCGGGGTGTCGCTGTTGAGCCACGTCTCCATGAGGCAGCAGACAGAGCAGTCTCGGGCCTCTCTCTGGGACTGGACCCGGTCCAGTAGGTCGTCGGTTTTGTACGGCAGGGATTGCACATTTGCCAGGTAGATAGATGGCAGCAGGATACTGAAAGGGCAATGTCGTAGTTTAACGGTTAAAAGAGGAAACCATGATCAGTTCACCAGTTGCTTGGCCCCTCCACTGATTTACAATGATTTTCCAGTCATGGCTTAGAAACATAAATTGTATTAAACATGTAGTCTATGTGATGTCACCCACTGGTTTCTAAGTAAAGGTTTGATGCCCATTGATGGCAGTCACCATTTGGAAATGCTGTCTATAGTAGCTGTCACGCTACTATCCAATGCAGTATGCTGCATGTACTGCTTACTGGGATCAACAATAGTATGTAGGACTGCCACTCATTGGTTATTTTGCAGTATGCCAGGAAAGTTTCTGGTCTTTGAAGGAGGATGTAAAGGACTTCTGACAAAGCAAACACCGTTACAGTGTAGCAATTGGAGGTATCTTTGTGTGGTTTGGTCTGATTGAGATTATTTCCCATGTTACGATGGCCGTTGCTGTCCATCATTTCGATCTCTGACCTGGTGCTTTGCATTGTGGGAAACAGTATAAGAGGGAGACTGGTCTGATGCATACTGTGGTTTCTTTCCAAATCATTAAATGGTAAATGGATTTGAGATTATATAGCGCTTTTCTAGTCTTCCAACTACTTGAAGCGCTTTTACACTGCATGTCACACCTACCCATTCACACACTGATGGTAGTGGTTGCTATGTAGTATCATCCATCAGAAGTAACTAATCCCATTCAAACACTGCCACCGAAGCAGCGGGAGCAACTCAGGGCTAAGTGTCTTGCCCAAGGACACATCGGAAATGTTGCCCAGCTGGGGATTGAATCCTCGAACCTTCCGGTGGAGAGACGTAAACTCTACCAACTGAACCACAGCCGCCCTCAGTACAGACCTGGATGTATTTGGCATATTGTTGATCTAACATTTTTTTGTATACTGCATTCTGGTCAAATCATCATGGCCTCGAGTCTATTGACATTTCAAAAAGTTCACCTTAACATTTACTTCAGATAATAATTAACAGAACTAATTTCTATCAAAGTTAACGTCTTTGATGGATTAATGGATAAGGAAGTTCATTTTTTGTATTAACTGTGCCCACCTCTGAACATGAGTGGGTGTATTGGACTTCCTGGGCTTTTGGAGCCTCAACTCAAGTTCCCATCATCGCTTGGAAGTTTCCACACTAGGGGTTGCTGTAGGAAGGACAAATATGTATTTTTCTGAAAAGAGATGGAAGGAAAGGAGGATGTGAACTTTATCAGCTTGAGAAGACGTCATGTCAGTTGTTAAAAAGAAGACACTCAAGACTTTTATGCAACTTATAAATGATTGCATTTGTTCATTGACAGTAGAATTAAGTCAACGTCAGTCCTTCCTAACATTACAAACAGCTTTGATAAATACTGGACCCCTTTATTAGTTTTCAAATCATTTCAGATTTTTATTCAAATTACATCATTTTGACATAATTGATAGGACACTCCTGATTTTATTAATTATGGTACATTTCCCTTAACAACTGCGCCAATTGTTGGAAGTGCCAAGAAACCATCAACGCCATTCAAGAGTTTGAACATCCTGTCAGAAAAGGTCTACCTGAACAGGAACACGTGGTTTAACATTTAATTAAAATTAATTATATACAACTCATTATACAACACATAGGGCACTACGGTTATAAAACAGTCCCAGCTGCTCGCTGTAGCTTTAGAAGTTAATGCAGCTCATCTCCCTCTGCTGGCAGTGTTAATGGAACTGATGAAGAACAGAGATTTTGTTCCTTGTTAACAGGAAATATCATTACAAAAATCTACATATTGATAAAACATGGGTGTGGATGATAATTGCAAAAGAAAAAGAATGATACAGCATTAGCGGCCCAATAAGAGCCGTAGCAGGAGATGTTAGTTAGCCTACCTTATAACCAATACCTCATGAATAAGCTGATTGATAACTTAGACTGGTAATGAAGATGAGAAGCAGCCAAACTGAATTCAATAATTTCAAAATGAATTATAAGGGCTGTATTTCAGTTTGATTTGGAAATGTTTTGTGTGTGCTTTTCTAGAGACAACCCTTGGCATAACAATAAAACAAACGAAGCTGGTACTTTACCTGCTGAAAAAGCCTTCTTAAAATAAAGTGTAAGATTTACTTTATTGATCCCCGCAAGGGGAAATTTCAGTTTCTACACTCTGTAAGTCATGAACACACACATAGGCTGAAATATACACACACATGCAGAAACAGGATCCTATGGACATGCACTAATGGAGAGAAGCCAGAGTGACGGGCGCTCCTGAGCAGATGGTGGGGAGGGGGGTTTGGTGCCTTGCTCAAGGGCACCTTGGCAGTGCTCAGGAGGTGATCTGGCACCTCTCACCAGACCAACTTCCATATTTGATCTGCACTGGGTCTTGAACCGGTGACCCTCTGGTTCCCAACCCAAGTCCCTACAGACTGAGCTACTGCCGCATCATACAAATCGAAGCAGATCAAAAGTGTAGTGGGGCAGACCAGTATGTGCATTTGTGTTTCTTAAAGGTCACATAGTATCCTCCTCTTCAACCAGTTTAAATAAGTCTCAGAGCACCCACAATTGTGTCTGTGAAGTTTCTTGTTCTAAATCCACTCTGATCCTGTATTTGGTGATGGTCATACCCCTCAATAGCTGTTTTCATATATGCACTCTGGATAATATCTAGATCATTTCAGGAGGACTGCTCCGGAGATTCTCCCAACCTAGCTGTTCACATATGCTCCTCACAGCGGGGGACCGGAGGGGCCGCGGGGGATTTCCCGACGTAAGACATGACGTAAATAAACAACGCGGAAGTAGTGGGCGGAGCAACAGAGTCCACTACAAATTCAGCTGTTAGCATTCACATATAACCTAAAGCCCATCCAGGTAGCCTAATCTCCAGAGTTTTTCAGGAGATTTCCGTATGTGTGAAAAGGGTTTATTTCAGCCCTGCTTAGAACAGGCTGTTTCTGTGTCTGTACCTTTAAATATGTAAATGAGCTGTGTCTGACCACGCCCCCCTCTGGAAGGGCTCGGATGGCTTGGGTTTTCACGCTCCATGTCCTATTGTTTACGGTGAGAAGGCAGACTCAGAGGGCAGAACAAACACCTAGCTGTGGGAGTGTCACCCACCTGGGGGAGGGGTTACTGCCCTTTGTGATGTCATGAAGGGAAAATCTCCAAACGGCCTGTTTGAGCACACATTTTCTGAAAAGTGGAGCAGGCAGAAGACGGAGAGGATGGACTTTTCTCATAATTGGGGGGTTTGTAGACAGACTAGGGGACATGGTAGTGTTAGAAAAACATAGTGAAGTGTATTGTGTATAATATGTGACCTTTACGTTAAACAGCACAGAGGAGTTTAATAGTACTTCGAGGTTGATCTAATCAAGCACAGTCAAAAAAGAAAATTGATGATTGGAGATTGAAGATGGTTTACACTGACTGTACAAGTACAGAAAAAGAGCTCAAGGGCTTTTTCTTCAGATGACTTCCTTTTGGAAAATATATGGCATCCTAATATCAACACTTTGGCAGATTCCAATCTGATGAATAAAAATGTGATACAGCTTGAAACGGCTCCTTTTTGATTTGGCTCCTTCTCATTGGTAACCCAGCCCACGTCTCTTGAAGTGGCAGAACAGAGGGATGGAGATGGACAGACAAATAAACTGAAAAAAAAAAAGAAAATAAATGATACTTACTATAGCCTTACTATATGATCAGACATGAAGGAAACATGCTATGTTGAAATGCTGGCTTCTCTGACAACAACGCAGCAGCCAGTATGTCCTCCTTCTAAGTTTAGATTCTGGTCCTGAATGCTCTGGATTTGTTTGGACCAGAGAAGGTAGGCGGTTTTAAGGCACCCCCACATGGTCGTTTTGGACGCCCCTCAGTTTGCCAGGCAAACAACAAACCAACAGGTGTTGCAGCGATGGAAGCAGCAAGAGAAGTGGTTCAGATCGAAGTGATTGTACCTGACCTAAAAAGCCTCTGCATGTTTCTAATAAGCTCCACGAGCAGAAACGTGCTCAAACTAGGATCAATATTGGAGAAGCTTTTGAAAAATGAAGAGGTTAGAACACAGAAAGGTTTACAGACCGATGCAGAGCTGGATAAACACTGAAGCTACAGTGTCTGCAACATGGCAACCTGCGTGAACAGGGGCGAGGGGAGACAGCTCTCTCAAATGTTTAAAATTTGGACTGCATTTTAAGTGCTTGTCAGTTACATATTGCTCCTTTAACTAATTGAAAACAATTGTTTTTAAAGACACAAAATATAAAAACAGTACATCATACTTGAATGTTTGAGATTGAATTATCCTCGAAGTCTAAAAGTAATTTAAAACAGACCTGAATGCACCGTACCTGTATGATAAACATTGTGACAACACCTGCGCCTGTGCTGAGGTAGTTACTGGCAAACCAGTTCTTCAGTTTATCGACACACCCCTGCAAGACAAAATGAGGTCACCTGAAAAACCTGTCAACAGGAATGCTGCATTTAACAGTCATTCTTTTTTAGCAGGTATGAAGTTTCTGACACATTTTCTGAGTGTCTTTCACAACAAGGTTCTTTGTTTCAGGGCACAGAAAGCTGGAGCTGCTCAACTAAACTGGGCTTGTCTGAGCTGTCGTCAAATTAAGCCACATCTCATAATTTCTTCTGTTATTAAAGTTGTTTCAGCTTTGTGCAGTACGTCTTTCCATTTGCAGCCTGTTTCCAAAGGTGCATTTGGACTTTTGTATGTGTTTTTACATCTTTTCTGAAACTGCTGCACATTTGTCCAGATGTAAATCATCTGATCCTTTGCACCAAAGAGAGCAGTAAAGGCCTGAATGATTGAATCCTAAAGGGTAGGGATCTTTGGCTGGGTCTGGGCCCTCCTGGCTCCACCCCCACAGGAGGGCCCAGACCCCAGGTTGGGAACCAAAGCCTTACCCGCAATTCACACATACTCCGTGCGCGCCGCGGACCGTCAGCGCCACGGTTTTGCTCCGTCGGACGGCTTGCCCCCATTCACACTGGACCCGTTTCTGCGACGTCAGCACAGCGGAGCGCACCCATGACACATCACAGGAGAACTACAAGATCCCGCGGGAATTGCTTTGTCTTTTTGAGGATGCATTGTTGTTCATTCGGTGCCTGTTTTGACGTAATGTTGATAAAGTGATGAAAAATATGATCGCGAGTCAGTATATTGTGTTTTATTTTGAAATTGACCGGATGCTTTGTGCGTTTCCTTGTCTCACTTCCTGTCCGGGCTGTCATATTCTGTCTAGCTTGACGTGAACCTGCAGCGTACTCCAGAGAAAATAGACTCGCTGCGTATTTGAAACAGAGCAGAGCGCAGTGCCGTCGGTGGCACGCGCCGGAGACGGACCGCAGCGCTCGCTGTGTGAGCACAATGATTGACTAGAGTGAAGGCTAAGTACAACGTAGTGCGCGGCGCTGACGGACCGCGGCGCGCACAGAGTATGTGTGAATTGGGCTTTAGAGAAACAGGTTTGCACAGTCGAGTGATGGGACAGTATTAATAACCTCTTGCCAGTTGGTGTGGAAGGGGATGTTACAGGGGTCCTTGGTACAACAGGAGATTGGGATGTTTCCCTTCCAGTCTGCCTGCCCATGAACTCCACAGCACCTGAACTGTACAAAACGAACGACTTCAGTGGAATGATAAACGATTTCAGAGGGAAGCAATGTATCTTCAAAGTGTCTGTGAAACATACCAGGTGCTGGACAGCATCAAAGTCATCTTTTATGGTCTTGTTGCCTTCTGGACTGGACTGCCTGTAGATCTCCAAACTTTGCATCAGGTCTTTCTCAAAGAACGAGTCAATCTGTCCAACAGACAAGCAAGATATATCATCAATCCTTCATATATACAGTTACAAACAACCTTTGAGAAATGTGGTAATTATCAGACTGAATATTCATAAATGTGGTGAAGTAGGTAATATATAGAAGCTCTGTGTGTGGGCATGGTGGGCGGTGAGAGCTATAATTGAGGGGAGTGGCTCTGGGACACCGGAGTTACGGCCCTGACACACCAAGCAGACGGAAAGAACTAGTTGTGAAGGAGGCTCACTGTGGCGTCGCTTCACAACACTTTTGTCTTGGCGGTAGACCATTTTCACACCACTGACAGTGACCACTCGTATTATAGGTAGCCTACTAATGGAGAATAATGTCTGATAAAAAGTTGAAAATGGCGCTGGCGTTGTCAGCCCTAGGTCTTTTAGTGGAAAAAGAAAAGAAGAGGCGGAGGCGACAAATAAGGAGAAACCGCACTAATGGGTGAAAGCATGGAGACTACAGAGGCAGGCTCAAGTTAAATGAAATCTCTGGCCAGCCAATCAGAATGATTCCTCTCACCAAGCGCGCCGACGCCTACCGACGCCGATTTAACCTGTCAAATCAGCCAAAAAAAAGGCAAATTGGGGGCTGACGGTTAGGGACGGGGATCGACACACCGCAAACACTAGGGCGACGATCTTCTTAGTATCTCAAGGTGAGACCCGAGGTGTTCTGGGACTAATTGGGCGAGTCACTGTTGAAGGGAGGTTCCCCCTGAACAACTTCTCAGTAGGATAAAGGGGCTTGATTGGAGCAAGGGGTGTCTTCACTGAGCACTTATCTTTTTCATTAGGGCACAAGTATCTTGTGTTTCTTTTCAAACTCATTCTCTTACCTCTCTGCTGTAGATCAGGAACACGAGTGCCATGGCTAGCTCCACCAGCATCAGGATGACCAACAGAATGAAGAACTGAATCAAATACAAGCACAGGTGAGTTAGTATGATCTACACCTTAGCTTGATATTTGAACTTGAAGCAGACAAACCACTTAACAAGGAGTTCATGATTGCAGCAGCTAACAGCTCCATGAATGCACATCATTCATTCAACCGACTGCCTTGTGCAGTTTGCTCTAGTTTAGTGTCTGATTGTGGAGCGTATGTATCTACTCTCTGTCATACTGACCTCGCTCAATCTTGTCCACATCACGAGTGAGCTGGAAAGGGAGGGGATACTTTATCGAGTATATTGTGAAGTCCTCAACAGATGTGACGTAGGTTTCATTGTGTATAACAAAGCTTCCTTCCAGGAGCGAGTGACCGTGAGCAGGTCATTTAGGCAAAATGAAAAACACGTATCCCCATCTTGCATAGCACCCCCTACGCTCCATAAATGTAAACATGTGCCTGTTTGTGTAGGGGTTAAGCCTCAGAAAGCCCTGGAGAGATTCAACCCATGAATAATATAATAACAGTTTATTTGAAATATATAGCTTTTTTAAATGCAACTGTTGTCAAAGTTTGTGCGTGACATCGCTAATAAATGATGTGGTGCAGTTCTCACCAGCTGCCCGGAGACGGTCATTTTTTACCTCTAACTGCACATCTATTAGCACTGTTGTTGTAGAATTAGATGTTTGTTTGCAGTAAAGCTCATTTTCGTTTAATTGGGCCAATTTTGCCACAAACGAATGCATAATGGATTGTTTAAATACGCACAATCAGCACATGCGCACAGAGATGCACATGCACTTTGAGTCCATGAGACCATTCCTAGACGACAATGGAAAGGAACAAACTCCGGCTGGGAATAGACTCCATTAAATCTATTGCATGCAAGTATGTTGACATAGATCCTTCAAAAGTGATTGTGGCTTATTAGTTGGACCGTCGGTGAGCGATCATCGGCGTAGTTTTTGCGGTGTGTCCAGCTCTGTTGCTACCCGTTGGCCCATGCCTGCCTTTTTTCAGCTGATTTGAAGGCCCTGACGCACCCAGCAGAGGGTCACCTCACGACGCCTTTTTCTTGGCCAAAAAGTTGCACTGGAACACACCTCAAAGACTACGGCCAACCACCACATACGTTTTGCGCATGCGTGAGAGGAAATAACTCTCCATGCCAACAGACGGCGGTAGTCTGTAATCAGCATTCCAAAAAGAGGAAACAGGAAGAGGACGGGGACGAAGAGAAGAATGCGGATAAATAAACCGTTGTTATGATATGAGAAGGCCATTTTCTCAACGCTGTCGCTCAACACTCGTGATATAGGAACTTCTAATGGAGAATAATGTCTGATGAAAAGTTGAACATAGCACTGGAATTGTCAGCCCTTGGTCTTTTAGTGGAACAAGAATAGAAGAGGCGGCGGTGACAAATAAGAAGAAACCGCACTCAACCGTGCGTTATTCCTCTCACCAACCGCACTGACGCCGATTCGAGATGTTGAATCCGACAGGGGGCGAATGGTAGCGACAGAGCCGGACACAAAAACTAGGGCAACGACCGCTCAACGACGGTCCTTGGCCGACGATCTCCTTGGTGTGTCAGGGCCTTAACATGTTGAATCGATGTTGGTTTCGAGTAATCACTCTGATTGGCTGTTCTGCTGAGCGAATTAGTGCACGAGAGGAAAAATTTAAGTGATGAAAGCAACTTCAACTTTTCATCAGACATTATTCTTGATTGGAAGTTCTTATATTAGGAGTGGTGAACGACAGCGGTGTGAAAATGGTCTTCTCGTATCATAACAAGGGCAACTTTTTGGCCAAGACAAAAGGCGTTATGGCGTGACCTGAGCCGACACCACAGTGGTGTGTCAGGGCCTTTAACCTGTAAATCACCTTACAACAAACATCATGCCTCGTACTCACAGTGATGAGCATGCAGCGGCTCTCCCTCATGCCTCCCAACACTCCCATGTAGCACACACACATGACGATGGTGCCGGTGACCACCAGAGTGTTGGCGGGGTAGATGGGCCAGAAGGTTGTGACGAGGGAGGCGTACTTGGAGTGTATCATCTGGAACTGCCCAAAACCCACCACAAAACCACCGCACAGCTTCAACGGAGACAGGAGACAAAAGACACCTGACATTATTCTGTCTTTGTGGTTACATATGTGTTCAGCATGAAATAAGACTTTTAGACAACAATAAATCTCACACCTTGGGTTAGATGTTTTTTTTTTTAACACAGCGTACCTTTTTTTCCCCTCACAAAAAGTTTTCTTTGTCATTTCTAATGTATGAACATTCAGGTTATCTGGCCCTCGGCACGTTCATTGCCTCCTCTTGTAAATGTTATTACTTGATAACTCCTTTAAAACTGAAGGAACAGGCACAATGCAAGAAAAAAGATCATTGCAGAAGCATTTTCCCTTAACATAATTCCTTATCAAAATCAGGGCCGATTCCAGTACCAATGTTTGTTTCATTTCTTCTTTTGGTGTGACTCCCAACATCGGCTACTGACATTGATTTGTGCTACATTATTTGTATATGTACCGACGTCTGTCAGCAGGGCAATTATTGGCCAATATGGATGTTAAACCGATGCATCTGTGTATCCCTAATATAAATATAAGCATATAAATATGAAATTGTCATATTCCTGCATTTGTCTGACAGATTTAATGACTCTTTACTTTTCAGATAACAACTTTGCCTACTCTTTTTGTCCACTAATAACCTCAAATGTTTTGATGGTGAATGCATTTTATTTATAGAAACGTATGGATTAAATAAAAGGAGTAGTAAATAAGGAAAAGTGTTGAGAACATTCAGCTACTACTCAAATCAAATTAACAAGTTAAATCCCCCTCTATGTAAACTACAGAAGGTCCACACAATGTATCCACATAAGGAGGTCTACGAGGACGACAATGTTCCATTTGTCCTATATGGACTTGAGCTTGTATAACGCTTTTCTAGTCTTCTGACTGCTCAAAGCACTTTTTCACCACAGGTCACACCTACACAGTCACACACTGACGGTAGAGGCTGCTATGAAAAGTGACAAATCAGAAGTAATTAATCCATTTATAAAAATTCACACCAATCAGCGGGAGTCACTTGGGGTTAAGAGTTTTGCACAAAGACAGGCGGCTGCAGAAGCCGGGGATCAAACCCCTGAGAATCTGGTTAAAAAATGACCAACTCTACCACTGAGTCACAGCTTGTAACAGGTAACACGCATTCTTAAGACAGCTAAGTGTTTGGTTGAACAGTGTGAGCCAGCTGCAGTGTAAGACGGTCTTTACTTACCCAGCACATAAAGTTGAGACTGACCACCATTGTTTTCAAGCAGTTGACACACGAGCGATTCATCCTTCCTAATAATCCTCTTCTGTTTTACCTGGAATAGACAGCCTGGTAAATACAAACACTCGCTATTATTATAGGAAGAATACAGATTTTAAAACAAACTGCAGAGCTCCTTCTGTATATTGTGAGTGAAAATAAGTGAAGCTGCAGCTCCTCTCTGAGCGATCAGATGTTTACAGGACACCAGTGTTTGATATGGCAACACTGAGCTGTGAGGCACAATGGACACCTGTGACCTGTGACCATCAGTTAATGATTATTACCTTCCCTAATCTCAAGATGAACCATTCATGGCACGTTTGTATCGCAATCCCCAGGGCATGTATGTTTTGGTGAAGCAGCGAAGAATTCATAAAGTATTTAAAGGGGACATATTATGAAAAATCCACTTTGACTGTTTTTGAACATATATCTGGGTAACCTGAGTGTCTACCAACCCACAAAATGTGAAATAAACCCATCCAGTCCTTTGTTTGTGGTCTGCATAAGTCTTACAACACAGAGAAAAATGCTATGTTTCAAATTTGCTCTCCTTGTGATGTCACAGTGGGATTCCGGTAAAAAAAAAATCCCCTCCCCTCCCCTGATATCTCCACCCATGGACTCCACCCCCTAGAACAAACCTTATGTGCAGGTCCGCCATTTTTATTCTCTATACAGAGGAGTGATGTCTACTGGGAAAACTCAGGGGGTCATTACATTTAAAGAGACACACACACCAAAACAGAGCGTTCCTAGAGAGCTGGTTTATACAGGATCACAAACCTCCTCTGGTGCTTGATTCATGTTACATTTTGACCAAAGCACAGCACAGATGTTTCATTTAGACCACAGAGGACTGTTTGAAAAGGTGTAGAAGGGGGATGATATGTCCTCTTTAAATAACTTTTTATCTCTGAATGTGTTGATCACTGATCAGCATTGATTGTTACACCAGAAATGTGTAATGTTTAACATTTTTTAAAGATTTCTTTTTGTGCCTTTTATGCCTTTATTTCAGAGATAGGACAGTGGGTAGATTTAGAAACGGAGGAGAGAGAGAGTGGGGAATGACATGCGCGAAAGGAGCCACAGGTGGGATTCAAACCCGGGCTGCCCGCTCTCGATGACTATAGCCTCTGTACATGGGGCGCACTCACTAACCGTTAATCTACAGGTACACCAAAAATATGTAGTTTTTAAGCTTTTTTTTTAACTGAGTATGCTCTGAATGTGTCAACTCAAATTCTAACTATTGGGATCATCTGATGAATATAAATAAAATGTATCTCTTACCTTTTAAAAGAGCATGTCTAACATCCCTGTGAGCAGCATTTCAGTGTTGTTCCCAGCATCGCTGTGTTAACTGACAACAGACAGGAATTTGTAAGGAAGCAAAACAGCCAGGAGCAGAAAAGAAAAAAACGTCAGGCCTCTGTTTATCAGCTGGCACTGACTGATGTTGAACACTGAAGAGGAGCCGTGTCCACACCACAGCATGTACAGTACAGAGGAGCCGAGAGAGAGAGTCTGGTGTGTGTACATGGGTGAGCAGCTTGAGTGTCGGCAAACAAACACTGTTTGAATTCATCACTGATTTATCGGCCTTCTTTACTTCCTGAGGTCCAGCGTTTAGAGATGCTGTAACACTGGAACTGTTGGTACGTAAACAGAGCAGTTTTTTGGGAGATATAAGGGGAGACAGCTCTCTACAATGTTTTATATTTGGACTGCGGTACCCATTTTAAACACCAGGTGCCAGTTACTTATTGCTCCTTTAACCTTTAGTCATAAATTGTATTACTGAAGGCTTTGCCGCCCCAGTTGCACAAAGAATGCATTGTTAAAAGACAACTTCCCTCCCCATTTAGTTTGAACGCTCCATGTTAACGTATTTAAAATGGCATCCAAACCAGGAGAGACAAACCATAGCACAGCTCTGTGAGACAGAAGTACTCTGTTTCTCTACGAAAAAGAAATTAACCTCTGAAGTGATCAACTCTCTAGACTTGAGCAAAGCTCTATTCAGCGCCAAAGAAGAGTACAGTAAATGTCATTTTAATGTCATTAAGTAACTCAAATGTTGGTTTTAGTGGCTAATATGAGCGTAGTGTCTCTACACATGAAACAGAGGATATCATGGAGCAGAGAAATCAGTTGCCTTAAAAATACACTAAGCACAAGGGATGTAAAGACAATTAAAAATGGATACAAATATGGACAATTCAAATCGATTTGACAAACATATATTTGATGCAATACATAACAAATTGGAAGACACATCAAACAGGCACACGCTGTCTGCCAGTTTGTGCAGGCATCATGTAAAAGACCCGGGGGTCAGGGAATCGGGTCGTGGCTCTGCTCTCACTGGATGAAAATGTGTGCAGTCGTATGACAAAAAAATATCAAACATGCCAGAAAATGATCCGCCCGGTCGAAGCAGCTGATTGGGCTGTGATTGGCTGTACATTTCATGATGTGGGATTTGGCTGAACTTTGGCGCGATTCAAAATGAGTGGTTTGACTCAAAGTGAGGTGAATCAGTCAACAGAGCGAAGAAGAAAACAAGACATAGTATCCAGCAGCTGCATCAAAGCCCACATTTTTTGTCATCCATTGGACACCAGTAAGGTGTATAGGCACCAGCTCAGGGGCGTGTCCAGAGGGGTGGTATGGGCCACCCCAAAATCCTTAACCATGATTGGCTATTTGCCTAATCAGAGGTGGGACTGGTTAAAATCCACCATTCAGGCTGTGCTGGTTCATAGTTTTCAGTGTTCAAATGTTTGTTTGAAAATTTTTAAAATACTTTAAATTGAGACTTTGGGCATTTTGAGTCCTTGAAGAATGAAGCTAAGAAGATGTTTATGTTGTTATTATCCTGTGTTACTTCAAGTTGATTAGTGCAAACAGAAGGGGTAAATAAATGCTCTTCATTCATGTTTGTGCACCCAAACTTCAGGCCACCCCTGCTCAAGTCATCGCCTCCAGTTGGGCCCCCCCAACGTCCAAAAAGTCCGGACACGCCCCTGCACCAGCTCATGGGATTGCAGAAATTATAAGAGGTGAAACAAATCAGCAGTAAACATTATTCAGATTCACATCACTTTCATTTTAACTCAAAATCACATAACTACGTGATCCTGCATACGTCTACCTACTTCACAGTTCATACTCAAGCAAAAACGTCTAAAACAACATGATCACTAAATATTTGAATTCACGGGGGTCTGTTGGATTGAGCGCCACTAAAAACCTTCTTATTGTTAAAGAAGTTTAACAGATGCTACATTATATTTGGTGCTCTATGGTGACAAACAGGAAGAAGAAAACACATACAGTAAATCCACTTATCATAACAGGAAAATATTAACCATTTCAGAAAGTAAAGAGAGCCAAAATTAACTCGTGATGACACGTTGAAAATAAAAAGCGCTCGTCTTTATTGGTCCAAATGTGCACTTTAAAACAGCCCGGCTAACTGCATGGAAATTCTGGTAATCTTTTTTAAATCTCGGCCCAATTTTTTAAAATTATTTCTACCCAGGGTTTTTCAAATAATCACTTGAAGTGGAAAGTCTTTGATCCGTTTGATTTTTCCCTGAAAGATCATGTTGAAACTATTACAGCCCGTCTTAACCCGACCGCCACCCGGAGCAATCTACTGGAGCAGCATGTCAATTAGTGATTACTGAGCCCACATTATGTGAAAACAGGGCCCAGGGTTAGACGTACAGCACAGAGAGCCAGTTATCACCAATCATACATTTACAGACAAAAAAATCCAGTTGAGCGGACAGAAGTGCTTTGACTCACTGGGGCTCTCGATTTTCAAAAGAGCATTTTACAAATTGAATTTATCAGTGCAACAAAAAGAGAGCGATCCACAGGTTGACTGGTCTTCAAAGCAGCTTCTGATCGGGCTATAGCTGCCTGATGGCGGCACCAAGTGGCAGTAAGAGGTATCTGCATGTCAGTAAAGGTCATGGTAACATGATGTCAGTAATGTACATACAGCATCTGTGATTCATTCTGAAGTTTTTGTTTTTTTGAGTGTGTCCCTTCATAACGGACATCAGGAACTCATATGGAGGATCGCTTTAAATCTACAGTGTCTCAGTTAGTGCAGGTGTTACCGACCCCGATGTGCCTTAGGTTGAGATGAACGTCTGTAAACAGCAGAAGGAGCAGCTTTTATCACCACAACACAAAAAATAAAGAAGAATATTTCACAGCTGGTTGGCCTGTTGGTGATCCCTCCACTGTTGGTCTTGGTGGCGTTTGTTCTCTTGGCTCTCGAAACGTTTTTTTCATTGATCATTCGATTGTTTGGTTCAGAAAAGCTATGGCAGTCTTTGCGTTGTCTTTGTGTTGATTAAGGAACACACACATGATTAACCGTTCTCTGATCAATAGAATCGCTTGCGTCTGTTCTCCTTCCAGCGCCCGTAAACCATCAGCCCGACCACCGCCAGCACACCCAGGCCCATGATGGAGAAGAGGAGCGTGAAGAAGAACTGCAGCCCGCTCATCCCTTCCTCCTGGACATCCACTATGAAGCAAAAGAACGAGAGATATCAGCCGATATATCGTTATCAGTATCGCCCCTAAAAAGTCCAATATCTGTTGGGCTGTAGTCACTGCTGGTTATTGTCAAATAGAGCTCTCTACATATTCAAACATTTCATTTGTCATTCTTATATTACTTTTGATTTGAAAGAGTTTAATCTACCGTGAAATTGTTCCATGTTGTCAACACTGGGGATTGTGACCTCCTCCTCTTCTTCCTCCTCTGGAGCCCGCTCGACTGTCAGCTGGTACAACTTCATGGATATGATGTCATGGTTATCTAGAACAACATGGACGGAGCAGGAATTAAGTCTGGAGAGAATCTACACTAAAACACTTTCTCTTCCTCGTTTCAACTTTGTCACTTTGTCTCGTAACCCGTCACTTGAACTTTAACCTCCCTCTCACTGCACAGCATGTCCTAATGTCCTGTATAGTTTTTAGTTTGGCAGTTAACGGGTGTAAAGATTACTTTGTACTTGCTTGTTTATAGTCGGTAATACATTGTATATTTATTTCTATCTATTCTCATTTGTATTTGCACACATATGCATGTTCTTCTTCTGGTCTTCTTACTGCTGCAACACTTGAATTTCCCCACTGGGACTCAATAAAGGATTATCTTGTCTTATTTGAGGATCTGTGCAGGTTGGGAGGAAAGTTTATTTGGGATTTTAATCCGCTAACATCCTGGAATCACTCAAACTGCTTTGTTACCCAGCTTCCCTGAATATAAGTTTAAGTTTAAGACACTGCTATAGATGATGCAGTCGGTTTCTAGAGGTCTATGAGACACAGAAAAACGGTTTCAGCTGTCGCCCTGCCTGACGATTTGTATTGCAATCAGATAGGGGTGACCCGTTAAACATATCGAATCTCCCTTGGGATTCATTCCAGAGAGCCTCGGCCCACTGCCAATCTCACAGTGGAGCACGGCTTATGCCACAAGGATCATTCCTTTCCAGCTATATGGAGGTGCTCAATGTCTAATCAGGTGTGAACATGTAAATCCTTAGTCGGGGTCACCCCCACAATCAGCAGCAAAGTCGACAACGTGTAGTTTCTGTCAGTTTCTTTTCAATAAATGTAAGTAACCAGACATTCCTTTGTGGTATTTTAGCATGCCTATGAGTATTCATACCTGACAGATCTCCAGTGGCTGAGGAGGCACCGAAGAAGTACCCCATAGGAAGCCGGAGTCCTGTGATATCCGCACAGTCCTTCCATTCCTGCCTACCGTCTACGTCCACCATGAGCTGCAAGGCAGAGAAATGGACCGTCAGTGTCATTGATGAAGGACAAACCACTGCAAAGAGTCTTCTCTGGAATTTCAGCAGGAACCTTTTTGGTGGTAAGATGACATACAGCATTAATGGCACCTTAAAGTGACGGTTTCATACCGTGAGTCTGTTCTTAGAGTATCTGACGAGGAGAAACGTGTCATAGATCGCGTTGCGCGTCATAGCTGTACATCCTCCAAGTTCAGTGGGCCGTCCATCGAAGTCGTGGTCATAGGACAGAGTCCCGTTCCCCAGCATCACCGATATGAACGGGAAAGCCCTCTGTGAGGAGGACAGGTGAGTTCAACACACAACACTGGACCATATTCATTCTTTTCTCTCTGCACTGACAGACGCTTGAAGAAGCAGACTTTTAAACGTTAGAGTATAGTTTATAGAAATGTCTATCCCACATTTGAAATACTTTATTCCTTTTTTTCCTGTAATATTAAAAAGACTGAATCATTTAATGGAATCGTCTTCACAGCGTTGCTCACATGCAGACTGTTTTTAGTCACGCAGCCCTTAACGACAAATTACTCCAAGAACAACTGATTACACATATGATAGTATGTCGCAGCCACACAGCAGACAGCACTGACGCTTCAAGCAGACACGTGATGAGATGAGACGAGACAATGAACTGGTGAAGATGACAGATGGACATTTTCCGCTCATGAAAAAAAACAAAAAAACAGCTGCTGCTACCTGAGTTCCAGGTTGAGTCCTCTGATGTACAAGTTGAAGAAAGAGAAACACATGTCACATTGGAAATCGGTTTAATACTGAAACTAACAATTCCCACATCTACATGCATGCTGCACTCATCCGCCCCACTGAGTCTGTTTCTTGAATATGAGCAGCTGTACTCACGGGTACCCAAGATCACAAGAGGACTACAAGATCACGTGAGAATAAAGAGAAAAACATGCAAACAACATGTTGCTTCATCTTTCTGATGGATGATTGGTTGTTCATCCGGTGCCTGTTTTGAGGTAATATGAATATTGTGTTTTATTTGGAAATTGTGCTGATGCTCTGTGCGTTTCCCTGTCTGACTTCCTGTCTGGCTTCATCTATTCTGTTCAGCTTGATGCATGCTTGCAGCGGGCTCCTTCAAAAATAGACTCAGTGAGTATTTGAAAAGGAGCAAGGCGTAGTGATGCTGCTGACACGCTCCAGAGACGGACCGCGGCGCCGACAGACTGCGGAGAGGACGGACTATGTGAAAACTGTCAGTAAGAGGCTACGATAGACTGGCAGGCCAGACGATGCAAGCATTTGAATAAAAAAAAAAAAAACATCACTTATGACAGCTTCCTGTAGTCATCTTTTAAAGCTGTATTAAGACTACAAAAACCATGAATTAGAACAGAAGCTACAAACTCACTCACATCATGGCCTTTATCAGCGTTTGGGTAAGTGTCCACAAATATTCCAAGTCCAACGAAGTGGTTCATGTTGCCAAACACAGGACCTGCAAACAAAGAGTCAGATACATCAGGGTGTTAATAATAGAGTCATATTTCAAAGGATGAAGCAACATTTAAACTCATCTCCCACATTAAGCCACTGACAAATACCTGAAGCAGTCAGTGTAGAGATATGTGATATAAGATGTATTTATCAGAGGCATGCTAAGGGTGCACTCACAGTAGGTAATCTGTCCTTTGCCTGGTAGACCCCTAAAGGGCCCTGGCACTGATGGAGGAGGTGTGCTTGGGCACGGTACAATCGCTCATTCATGAGCACGCAATGTGGACATAAAGTATAATCGATCCCATTAACGAGAAATCCCCGAGTGTTCTGGCTGTTTCTGACAAATGACTCAGAAGAAGCCACAAAGTCAGGGAAGTAGCTGTCATGGTCTCCGATGTGCGGACTCGACCGCACGCCCCCATTTTTTTCTAGTTTTTTACTCGAGTCAGTCTGTCTTGTAAACTAAGCACACTTCATGATCAAGTAAAGTCATTCAACGAGTTGTATTGGGATGTTATGTACAAGAGGTACATAACAGGTAACTGTAACTGTTACCTTTTCAATTTTTTTAATTAAGGTAGTTACTTAGTTTCAATCAGTGAGTTTCATAAAAGATTCCACTTTGATTGTAAAAAAGGATTCATATCCGCATCATTGTGTGTTTCTTGTTGGTTACAACAAACAGAATTAAAGCAGTAAAATCTGATTCACTTCTAACATGACACTAATAAGCTTGTGGGGAATCAAAATAAGATTTGAAAATGTGCTAAGAGAAATATAACGTTTTCAATAGAAGACTAGAGAAGAAAGTTATCTGAAATGCAGAAAGACTCCTCCGGACCCCCTTGATGGGGGATTAAAACGTGCTCTGAGAAATGATTAGGAACACAAGTGTGGACATAAGTTCCCTACTTGTGTTGATATAGACTATGAAGCACAGAGGGCAGTCTGTTACAACATGTTTAAACTCTGATAGGCTTTGACTGAGAGCCGGTAAGTTATGTAAGATAGAACCAGTTAAATGATTAGATTTGAAATGATGTTATTTTAGATCTCAAAAACAAGATGTTGAATGTTATTATATATTTGATCATTACGTACTTTGATATTCTCTGAAGGAAAGCTCTGTGGATAAAATAATATTTCTGTAAAGATTTATTAAACCAGATAAGGTGTCATGACTCAGGGAATTATGTGCCTGTAGCTTTAACACTTTTGTAAATACTGATTAATAAAAAACAAATATAAGTTCACGTTTGAATGTGTGGAAATGTCATTAAGAGAGTTCTCCTTCTTGATTTAAATTGCTGCTTCAACCAAAAGTGACATTGACGAGCGCTGCCGAGTGAGCTGATGCGAGAACGCAGAAGTATATTTCCGAGAGAATTCACCTTGAGCCAATGGGAGGAGGAGTGAGGTGTGAGGTGCAGATGTGAACTGAAAGGTCAGGAGAATATTCAGAGTGCATATGTGAAAACGGCTTTAGAAATTTAGAATCATTGGAACTTTTGCATTCAAAAATATTGTTGTAGCAGGGTGTCAGATCATAATCATACATGATAAAAAAAACCTGCAATTTCCCAAAATGAAATGAATCAAGAACCGATGGAGCTTGGGAAATATATGCTGCACTACAATTCAAACACAGAAAGTTAAGTATTGAGGCTGTAGCTGCTGCCAGGGTTCAAAGAGCATAAATTCTGCAGATCCAGGCCTCTAAAGTCCCTTCGTACAGAACAGGAACTCAATGATATAACAATCGCAGATCAAACAACACAAATAGATATGACAACAAAGTACATTTCCCCCAAATGGTGATTCTTTTTTGGTCCTGAATGTCTGAGGTCAATCCTGTTTTTGTAAAATCACTTTAAATAATTGGAAACATGTAGCTGCTTTGCCATGAATAAGAAGAAAATCTCTCTATTCATTCAGTCTCTACCTACCATTTTGCATGCGATCTTTGGTTAGCCAGAAGGCCAGGCCATCCCCATTCAAATTCTTCTTCCCCTGACCGTGAATTTTAAATTGCACCTTGAGCTCCCAATCCCGCAAGGAGAAAGGCTAGAAAGCAACAAAAATTAGGTGAGGCAGGTTATTCAGGTGCTCTGATGTTTGAAGTATGTCAGCAGAGAAACATTTTTGAAGCTCTAGTTGTCCACTGTATGTTATCCAATACAGAATTACCTTTATTATATTTACAAAATACAATCATCTTAATCAATCTCATACTTACAACCCGACTCCATACTGCCCCCTGTCTGCTCTGCAGGTCTGGGGTAAGCCTCACATAGTCAGGTGTAACCATGGCAGTGCCCATCAGGTCCCATTGTGAAGAACTAGAGAAGCCCAGACCTGAAAAAAAAATTATAAAGTTTTGTTTTTTTTGTCGCATACAAAATGTTTGATTCTCAAACTGTCTGTTTGCTGGTTATTTATTTTCTACTGTTTTAAAGAAGTAAAATTCTACTTTTAAACTAAAATGTGTTTTCATTTCAAGCGATGCTTTCATTTCAGTTCAAAATATTCAATAAATAACCACAAAATAGTTCATCAGATATGAACTCTTTCATTAGAAAAAAATCTCCCAGCCTTAACAGTTGAACATATTTACAGTAGAGAGCATGTCAGTGAACTATGAGGGCAAAAAAATCAAAAACAAATAATGGGTCATTAATCGTAATCGAGGTCAAATGTGTGTCCCCTCCAGCAGAGGATAAACGGCCAATGTTAGAAACAGTGTCGTGCAAGACCCCTTTTACATATTATGTTAGTGAGTACTTACAATTAGAGAGCGAGTATGGAGGTCATCCCTTCTCTATGCTAGGAAAAACATTACTTAATGTTACTAACTATAGTGAATCAGAGGGGATTTAGAAGTGGGTATACTCCGTACACCTGCACTACACCATTAGCCAGGAAAAACCCTGCCATATCAGCAAAGCTCAAAATGAGAAACTTTAACATGTATTGATTATTCATGAGTGATCCTCCACATATTAATCCACTCTTTCCTTTACATTTAACTGTGATTGATCGGTGTGACTTAACAGATGCTCCCCCAGAAAGAAGCACACTGTTAACGTAAGCTGGACCGAGTTTTAATTATTAGTTGCTAGTTAGACTTTACTGCCATTACTGATTTATTTATTAGCAAACTATCATTGTGCAATAATAGCAACCATGTCCCCCATTATGACATTAGCCAATGCTGCCTTCATGTTCTCCTTGGAAACATCGTACTTACCAGTTGTTCTCAGTTCTCATTCAAGAATATAGAACATACAGGTAAACGTTGTTATCAAATGTTAATATACTTACCTGCTTGCTACACCTACATCTTGCTCAAATGTACCACTTAAGTAAATGATAGCTACTATTAACAATATATATAATGTATAACCGTCTTTTGTTGACACTCTCGTATTATTTTTCTTCGTATTGCAATTTCACACTCGTAATTACGACTTTGGAGAGCTGATCATGAGTTCATAACTCGTTAATACGGTAGATGCCATAATTCCGAGGAGCACTTGAAGGCAGCATCGGCAGTGCTAACACAAGTTCCTGGGGTCAGATTTCCTCTTTCTTCGGGTTAATTATCAGACTATTTATAATATACATCGGCTTTATGTTACAACATAGACTAGGTTTTTCTGAGGCTAAAATGGGAGAAATGTCTGTTAACGATAAGATTTTGTTTAAATCAGTGCTTCGTTAGCTCGGTTGCTAACACAGTCGCTCACCTCGGTAAGGCTTGGCCAAAGAAAACTCCCGCTTCAAAAAATCCTCAACAAACTCCTGCTCCTCCGCCAACGAGTGGCCCATCAAAACACAAAGGGCGACAAACAAACATGTTGATTCAAGGATGTTTTTGAAGTGAAACATTGAGCGTAAAAAACAAAAACTTCTCAATCGGACAGGATTTGACTTGGTTACGGTGGCGGCCATCTTTACACTCCCACTTTAAACTGGTCACGTGATCTCATGAGCAGTAATGACTTCATTTCCGGCTTCATGATTTTCAAATTAAACCTTTCTGACGGACTTTATGTCAATTCTTTTAGCTATTTATAGTTATTGAGAAAAATACCAGAATACTCTCATCGTAAACAATTCTGTTTTCTACGGGGCGGCTGTGGCTCAGTTGGTAGAGTTGTCGCCAGAATATGGACACCGGCATATTGCTAATTTGCAATATTTATCATTGCCGTGGAAACACCGGGAACGATAACAACAGAAACAACGGGAACTGCTACTGGAAACTGCCGTACTGTTGCTGTATGTGCTGATAAAATTCAATGCTCCTTGAATAAAGTACATGCTGAGTGATCACATTCTCTCCAGGTCTGATTCACCTGTTTGTTTTGACTACAGTCACCTCATTGTTCATTCTCCTCAGGGGGGTTGGGGTGGAGCAGCAGAGGGAATCACTCCCATGATTCCCCACCAGCCTTAACGTCATCTTTAGATATTGTTTTGATTGAGGGCCCCCTGGTGGCAGAATTTACATACTGTGTGTTTAAGAGATTAGATTTCTGATTTTATTCTTGCTGCATCAACACTTTCAACAAGTCCAATGAAACAATATGAAACACTGAAAGCTTTAATTGCAGCTGTATTAAGATTGCTACGAAGAAACACGTTCAAAAGAAAGAATCTACATCACACCCAGTGTATTAATAAACTTGCTGTAGTATTAAAAATGTAGATGAGGTATGTGTCAAGTGCAAGCCTCCTCTCGCCGCTGGTTATATTCAGTCTACCTTGCAGTTGGTTGCTGAACGAATAATAAAGAGTCCATTGTAACTTAATGTCCGGTGTATAAATGGCTGTTCAGAACACCAAACCCACAGTATTACATTTCAGCGTTTTAATCCCTGTATTGACTGACCTTTGACTCCTCTTATATTATATGTGGGGATGTCAAAAGCTCCAGATGTTCTAAATTCTGTCTGAAACTGTTTTATTACATATATACCCGGAGGATTCAGGAGCGCCGAGATCGAAGAGCGGCATTGAACACATGCCACAGCACATGGAAGTGCCACGCAGCAATTATGGCATTTCAAAATTATGCACACACGTGTGCCGTGGCATGTTTCAGGTGCCGCTTTTCGATCTTGGCCTCACAAATGTAAGAAGGTGTTAATTTGTGTTTGTTACAATCCAAACGTGTAATCGCTTTGTGGAAGGACATTAAAGACTTAATTCAAGTCAATAAGGAAATGTCTTGAAATGATGGCGTTACTTACAAACATAATACATAATAAACTTAAATAATAAGATTAAAGGTTGAGTTTTTTATGAGCTGTGGACCCCTTTCTCAAATTTTATGAAAAAAAGCCTATAGCTACGGACAGCAGGGGTTGGTAATTAGCCACGGCTGGAAACCTGCATGCATGGCGTCTACTTTGTATTTAGTATATGAAGCAATGTTCACTGCATGTGTCCCTGTTAAATAAACAGATAATATAAAAAACAGAGTAGGTACCTGTGACCAGGCAGTGCAGACAAAACCACTTACAGTATTAGATAAATAAAAGGTTTAGAAAGTGTCAGTAGATTTAATAATGACCAGATTTAATACGTGTGAAATCAGCTGGCTGATTGTGTATTTTATTTATTTGTTTGTTTGTTGTTTATACTACATATTTTTTTAATAATAATTAAAAGTGTAAATTATTCACTGCTCTTGATTCTAATTATTTATTTATTTCAATGTCAAATAAAGTTACTGTTTTATTTCCTCTGCTGATGTTGCTTTATTGGGAGGTAATGTCCTTTAATGGTTTATTAATGTTTGTTTTGTTTGTTTGTTGGAAATCCTAAAAAAAAAATCAATAAACATAAATTAGAAAAAGAAAAACAAGTTCATCATGTACTTATAGTTTGTGTCACTGAACAATGTTCTTTATTATCCCTGTGAGAGAGCAATTTGTTTTGCAGTCATCAGTAAAATACATACATACAGCAATCAGCAAACAAACATAAGAAGGACACTAAGAAGTAAAAAGTCTGATGGACAATAAATACATTCAAATAAAACAGATTTGAAAAAGCAACACAGTTGGTTGTTTAAAAAGGCAATGGCAGCAGGGACACGCTAAAAGTGTTGTGTTATGGTTTAAGATTGAAAGTAGGAGGATATTAAGGATGTGTATTACATTCACTTGAGAAATTATATATTTTTTCTCATTTGACCAGATAGTTGTGTTGGAATCACGAGAATATTTGAATTAATGAGAATGTCCTTTACTCAGAAACAGAGCAGATTTTTATTTTCTTCATAACAAATTCTCCTAATTCAGACATGAGTATCTCATTAATTCACGTAAAGAAAAGATACTAATATTGTGTGTACAATATACTTCAGAGGCTCCGTACAATACGCTTCTGAAGATTTTGGCTTGAATTGATTTTTTTCTCCCAGAGCAATTATTGTGTCATGTTTTCCCAAAGGATGTTCAGAACTTAGTATTTGTCTTGTAGACAGATTTGATGTCCTGGCTATTTTTAAACATAAAATATGGGAACGCTATGATACAGTTTTCTTTGCTTAAAAAGGACATACGATGGAGCATTAAAATAATTGTTTTTACATTTAATAAGAATACTCTGATGGAAATCTAAAAATCCATTCTCAAGAAATAATAGGACTCTATTTCAAATAAACATATACTGTGTCCTCGATGTGTTGTTTCTACCTTCTTATATTTTTTATTGACTTATTTTTCTCTGTGCCATGTGTTTAGAGTTGATCCATAAAGTTCACAGAAGGCTTAAAAACTTCATGTCATGCAAACATTATGACACATGGTAAGTTAGAATTACACAACAAAAACACAAAAGATGCATCAAAACTCTTTATAAAGGGTTAATTGAGTTCTTTGGAAAGCAGAACATTTAAAGTCTTTGTGTGCCTTTATTGGAAGGACAGGACAGTTGATAGAGTCAGAAAATGGGGCCTGAACGGGGATTGACATGCAGGAAAGGAGCTGAAGGTCGAACTTCGACCTGGGCCGCCCACATTGAGGACCAAAGACTCTGTACTGTACATAGGGCGCGCAAACTAACCACTCGGTTATCAGCGCTCCAAGTAGAACGTTTTAATAACAATAAATCCATGTTGTAGGATATTCTAATGACACACGTTGTCTGATTTATAAAAGCTCAGACACACGGGGCATCATGCATGCAGATACACACTTATAACATTATTAATGTAACAGGCTGTGTTTCTCTCACCCAAAACTGCAGCTCCCCTTGGGGATTATTACACTGCTAAAATACTCAAATACCATCTATTCAGATTTTAGCATTATGAAAACAGAATTTACCTGCATATCATGCATCTATAGACAACAAGGTCAAAAGGTCAAACATTCATGAGGTAGCAGCTGTAAGTCAGCGTTTCCATCATTTGAGATTTGACAGGCAGGAGCTGACTTTTATGGCTATGACACAACCCTAAACCCTGCTCTTTTCCTGACTTATTATCCGGTGTCTTCATCAAACAGTGGATTACATTTGACTCAGCTCTTCAGCATGTTTGTTTCTTCCCTCACCCAGCATTTGTTGTGTCTCATATAAGAGTGCTGCCCCGTTCGATTAATGGACAGAGTATTGACATGTGACGGAGGGAGCCAGGTTTGTGTCGGGATCTTGGGAGACATTACAGTAATGCAACTTGAGGGTGATGCTATTGCTCCTCAGAGACAGACAAAGAGACAGAGTGGGAATAAGAGAGCAAACATAAAGGTGTTTATGATCCAGCGGTGACTTTGGGCCCTTACTATTTCCTGTATATGTCCCCAGGGAAGATATCATTCACTTACATCCAGAAAGCTGCAGAATTCCAGCTGAACCTTGTAACCCGAAACGCCAGCGTCTAGCACCTCTTTTGTCACCCACGTATCACCATTTGTGCATCCTGTAATCTGCAGCAGAGACCAACACATACAGCATTTGGCCGTCTGCGGGGCAATAAATTCTGCCTCAGCTTATTGAGTGGAGAGGATCGCATGGCATGCTGCATGCAGCCGCCTCCCACTGGGGCAGACTTGCACTGTAATCCCTGTTTGCAAGGTCAAAAGATATTTTAATATCCGTCGAGCACAGTCAGTTCAGCGCTCATCTTTATTAAAGCTTTCCACACCTGTTCCAGTGCAAGCGTTGGGAGTGAAAAGTTTCCCAGAAGAAGAGAAGGCATCACCTTTGCACAACAACAACAACAATAGGCTCTATGATTTCCAGTCTGGAAATTAAGAAGTATTAGAGTTCATTGCTACATAAGAAATAACTGTCAATTATAAACAAACTTTAAAACATTTTTTTGCAATTTGGTGAAATGCATGTTATGATTAGTTACAGCAGTGGTTCTCAAACTTTTTAGACTGCGTACCACCTCCGAAGATATTTGGCTCTCCAAGTACCACCATTATGGTAGATCTTAAAATACACTGTAGGCCTATTTCTACACACATTTTACGCAGGAGGTTATTTATTATTGACTGTTGGCAGCCACACTATAGGCCTACTAAGGGCTAGCGCTAGAACTGACACTTAAACTAACACAACTCTGACATTTACCCAAATCAAAAAAAAGTGCAGCGCAATAAAAATGACAACTTTATACCAACAACCTGTTTGAGAATATTTAATCTCCAGTGTTTCCCACTAATAGACGATACCTGGGCCCAAGTATATTTCCGACCTGTTCTCATTTAATTTTTCATTTATTCATAAAATTGCTGCACGCCTGAGAGAGCGAGAGGGAGTGGGGGAGAGAAAGAGTGAGAGGGAGTGGGGGAGAGAGAGAGTGAGAGGGAGTGGGGAAAGAGAGAGCGAGAGGGAGTGGGGGAGAGAGAGAGTGAGAGGGAGTGGGGAAAGAGAGAGCGAGAGGGAGTGGGGGAGAGAGAGAGAGAGAGGGAGTGGGGGAGAGAGAGAGCGAGAGGGAGGGAGTGGGGGAGAGAGAGAGAGCGCGCAAGAGAGTGCAGGAGCGCGCTCCGCAGGCTCCGTGCAACCAGAGCCTCTGTATTATAAGTCTCTGCGTTCAACATAGCAAAACTTAAAAAAAAATCCCTCTCGACTCCTGCGGAGTGTTAAGACAGCAAAAGAGAGCAGAATCACATCAGCTTCAGAGCAAGAGAGAGAGAGAGAGAGAGCAGGAGGGGGAGAGAGAGAGGGAGGGTGAGCGACTGTCCGTACATGCATCAAAAACTGAAGCTTCTCCTGGCTCCGTTATGTACAGCTGCTTGCTGCCGATTTAAAAATTATTGTGGAGATTTCTTTGCGTACCACCACAGGAAGCCCACGTACCACCGGTGGTGCGCGTACCATAGTTTGAGAACCACTGAGTTACAGGATAGAGCAATCACTGGTCTCAGTGTAGTCTAGGTAACAGCTTTTACACTTGGTATTTCCCACATTTTGTGATCATAGATCCAGTTGATCCAGTTGAGCTGCTTCAGGTGTCTGATTAGGAGGCTCCTTGGTGCTAACCTTTGGAGGCTTGGGGAAGTCCTACTGGGAGGAGATCCTGTATGAGACCCAAAGCTCTCGGGAGGGATCACATGTCCCACCTGATCTTGAAACACCTCAGATTACTCCAGAAATAGCCGGAGGGAAAAAAACAATTACAAAAATCTCATTATTTTGGTGCATTCCAATAACCTCGGATCTCGGATCTCGGATCTCGGAGCTAACCACGACCGAGTTCATCACGTTCCAGCTGTGAGTTGGCAACAAGTCGGACAAGCAACATGGACGCCTCCAGGAGTACCTTTGTTTTTTTAGCTAATACCAGGCGATAACAACACACTATGCGATAGTTTGAACGTGAAAATAACCTGACAACATGTCCACAGATAGAACATGCACGATACTTTCGTTGTGAATGATTATATTACACAAAAAGAGGACTAAGCTGCGAATAAACACTTTGGTCACAGCTTAAATGTTACTGTTGTTGTACTGTATGTAGCAGCCATGTTGGATTTTATCTCGGGCTGCTGAAGTTGCTCAGAGTTCCAAGTCGATATTCTGAATTAATAATATATTCCGAGGTAACTCAGAATTTCCGACTTCCGAGAACAAATGGAGGCACCATTAGATAACAAAAGTCTCACTGAAAGTACACTGATCTTTTTATTCAGTGTTAAGAGGGAGCCTTGTCTTTAGAAAATAAGAAAAATTAGACAGGAACTTGGAAACTAATGTTCGAGTTATCGTAGTTTACAGGGCAGTACACACTTAATTTAACTCACAAGATGACAACAGACCCACAGCACCTCATTTGGTCTGAGGTCCAAATTATCCCTTGCATTAATAGCCATCCCGGCTGATCTGATAACATGTGTATAGTCTAATGCAAGGAGGGAACAAACCACCATTGCAGTAGAGTCTGGTACAGTTTGAAACAGTAAAGCCTGATCTTGCTAACGTTTCCAAAGCCAACCGTACCCTTACTTGGTAGGCAAGTGTGAGTCAGATGTCGGCTCCCTAATATGGTGACATCATAGCTTTGCATCACAATGTAGCCCAACAATTAAATCATTGAAGAAGAAGAAGGAAACAGCAGAGTAAACAAAGGGCAACAACAGAGTACGTCCAGCAAGGGTCTGCAGCTCCGAGCTCGTCCATGGCGCAGTGCTTTAGGCACAAAGTCTTGAAATAACTTCATAAATAAAATAAATAAAAATCCATAGGATATCTAAACATGGTGCGTTTTGAGTTTGTCGCTCATGTTGCATGGGAAGAGGCGATTCTTTTGACTGAATTACAGACTGTAGTGTGTCTAGCTTCAGCCTTTAGGGTTGGATCGGTATGCCTGGCACCCCAACAGAGGGAGTAGCAAAAAATGAGAACGGTGCAGATCGGTTGTTTTGGTACCATTCCCTACTTTTTACAGTTGAAACGCCAGTAAATCCTTACTGAACTGAACCGTATCTCTTGGTGGAGATGGGCTGTTCATTCTTTCATTTCAAACAGGCAGGCGCTTGTTTGCATGTGAGGCAGGCAAGTGAGTGTACTGTTGATCCAAAGTGTAAACGCCGTCCTTACGTTCTATCCGCTTGTTAACAGATTACACTGGATAGATGTTAATGCAAGGTGTAAACAGGGCTTGAGTATGTACTGTTGACTTTAGGGTGCAGGTACAGAATGACCAGGATTCCAATTTAAAGAGTCCCTTCCTTTGTACCACAGAGTCTTTCAGCTGCTCAACAAGCTATGATAATACAGCGTAAACCTGGCACTCTGCACCATATTGAACTTGACACCCCTCACTGAGCTGTGACTCAGTTGGTAGAGTCGGTCATCTCTGTACGGGGGGTTCAGTCCCCAGCTCCTGCAGCAACATGTCTGTTGTGTCTTTGGCCAAGAAACTTAATCCCAAGTCCCAAGTTGCTCCCGCTGCTTCGTCAGGGTATGAATGTGTATGAATTGATCGGTTTATACTGATGGACACTTTACATAGCAGCTTCTGCCATCAGTGTGTGAATGTGTAGGTGCGACCTGCACTATATTGAACTTATTATCTCTTAGAGGTCATCATGCAATGCTTTCATGATGTATTTAATGGGATTTTTATTTCATGTTTATTAAGTGCTGTCCTGTATGGTTGTTTACATGTTTGTTGTTTATGTTTTATGCCCTTGGTACAAGAGAAATTCCCCTCGAGGCAATAAAGGTTTCATCCATCCATTTATTCAAAATGTTACATGAGAGGGCTGCTGTGCTAACTTGCTTTGCTCGCTGCAGTGACCTGACCCAGCGAAAGATAACGGATGGATGGATGGATAGACAAAGCCATCATTTTCAAAAAGTGAACCCAAAGGATAACTGCCTTGAACATGTATGTTTTTTTATGGCCATCATGGGACAACTCCAATGACTGTAAAAAAATAAAGCCTGATTGTTTGGAAGCAGCTGTCTTCTCCTTCATATCACAGATTACAGTCATCGTTTAAAGGCAGAATGTGCAACATTTTAGCAGAAATCAAGTATATCCTGTGTAAATGTCTCTCTGAGTCATGACTGTCGACACCAGCTGTTCTGTTGTCAGAGCTGTGTTTACATCATGTTTACATGGACAGGACAGCATTGGGTATAAAGCTGTTTTAGTCAAGGACTAGAGAGAAGAAGAAGAACATACTCACTGCTTGTTTGGATGTTAGTAAGTGTGTTTAGATCTCCGTCATTCTTTGTCAATTTATGTGACATGTGAAGCTACGAGCTAACCAAAGTGTGTTAGCATTAGCCTGCTAACACAACAATGCTGGACACAGGCAACTCAGCTCGAGAAAGGACGATTTTGTCCACCGCTTTCGCTTAAAAGTGCTTAATTATGGTGGGCTATAATTGATAACTACTTTGTGTGAACACGAGTGGAGAAGGGTTGGAGGTGTGTCTCTGGAGGAGAGCGGAGGCTTCAGAATATCCGAGGTGTCCCCAAACAGTTTGTTTTTGGTTTCATGCTGATGCTTACGAAAGCGTATTGCATTCATGTGGAGAATTTAATTTTTTGCCTGGTTTCTTGTTATAACGAGAAAAGATCTTGTTATAGCGAGAAAAGATCTTGTTATTACGAGAAAAGATCTCGTTATTACGAGATAAAGAGATAAAAGCATTAGGGTGGTGGCGATGAGGAGGCGTGGGTTTGTTTATGGGAGTGTACAATACACCAGTGGCAGCTCATTACAACATTTCAGTATAAACACCGTAGGCGCCGCAGTTGTTTTTCATGGGGTTAAAGTATTTTCAGTAAATGCCTAAGCGTATCTTGAGACACCACATAGCTAGCTTGAATACAATTCAGATGCATGACTTTGTATCGGTGAAGCATACCATATCTATTTAACTGATCCTGGAAGAATGACGCTTTGCTTTCCGTCTGAACAACCTTAACGCCTTCAGATGCCTGCGCTAAGTCGACAAGCTCATGAGAATACCATCTCATAGATGATAATATTTCCCAAGGCCTTAAACCGAGATGAAAATAAAACACAATCAAATCAATAACCTAATCATCATCATTGCCTTTTGATCTTCCACCCTCCTCTGCCTGCCACAATGCAAACTTCATTAACCCTCTAGTATCTTTTAGTCTTTGTAATGTGTGTCTTTTCTCGTTATAACAAGATCTTTATCTCGTAATAACGAGATCTTTATCTTGTAATAACGAGATCTTTTCTCATTATTACGAGATAAAGATCTCGTAATAACAAGAAACCAGGCAAAAAAAAAATTCCCCACATGAATGCAATACGCTTCCATAAAAACCATCTAAATGCTCTGCTGATGTTTTGTTGCGATGACATCCTCAAAACGTGAACCATAGTCATCAATAATAAAAGCAGCTGGACCCTGGGTTGGTTGCGTTTATGTTACACACAGAGTAGAAACAGCTTACCCAGGGAGGGTGTGTCCAGCCTCCTGACAAGCCGACAGTGTGAATCAGCGAATGATTAAATAATGAGGAGACCTTAATGCTTCTCCTGGCAGGACATGCCTCTGTTAATATATGACCACTTACAGCAGACAGTAACTGTCCTCTTTGTCTGCGTAAAGAGTGCAGACATCCAGCAGAGGCAAACACCTCTGGACATAAATATTCACACTATTCAAATCAACCGGCCTGAGAGAATATTGTCGGAGGATTCGGCGGGTGAAATATGGCCGCATCTTATTTCAAACGCACTTTAATAGGCTTTTCATTCCTTTAGCTTTTTGTGCTGACAAAATGGAAAACACATCTTCTTAATTGAAACGTTGATTTCTTCACGGTTTTCTCTTCAGTGTGTGTAACCAGACACCTTCCTAAGCACACTTTCACAGCCATGGTGAAGACATGTAGAGAATTTTTGATCTATGTTTCGATATTTTTATTTATTGATAAATCAGGGCTGTCAAACTATACAAATTTTAATCGCGATTAATCGCTAAATTTTAATTGTTAATCGGGATTAATCACATTTTTTATGGCAAGTTTTAAAATTCCATGATTTAAAATTAAAGCAAATATTAATTGTTAGGCTTTTATTTTGTATTTTTGTACTGCCGTAAGCTGAGAGTACTTTACTTGCTGCATGAATTCAACCCATGCTTTTATTTTGAAATAAAGTAAGGACCTTCTAGTAGGTGGAAGGTAACAACATGAACTTCGGCACAGAAACAGGAAGTGGTTAGCGATCCCAAACTGACGTCAAACAGCTCAAAGGAACGGTAACAAAGGTCATTGTGTGATGTCATAAGTTGGATATTACTTTGGACTCGTCAGCTGAGCTGTCTGAGAGTTTGTTAAAGTGAAATGAGACGTTCAAAGATGCAGCAGTGTACTGCTTTTACATCACTGAGACTACAGGGAGACACTGAGGAGGATTATCTACGTTGAGCCTAAAGGGACAAAATAGCATGAGATTAATCAGGATTTTTAAAAATGTATGCTTTCATTGCAGACCTTAATTAATGCTGACATCCCTATGATAAAAACATATGATGTAGTTCTGCTTGTTATGCCTTTGTTATAGAAATAGGACAGTAGATAAAGACATGCAGGATAAGGAGCCACCCGCTTGGAGGACTATACCTCCTTACATTTGAGACGCGCACTTGCCCTCTTTCTTTATCAGATTTCCAGATGTTGTATAAAGATGGATAGATGACCAGCTTCCAACTTTCGATTCAGCAGGAAGTTGTCGGTGTTTTGAGTGAATTTGTAAATGCAAACCTCCTTTCTTCAATAGATGGACCTCTTCATGCTGTGAAAAGCTACTTGAGAAAATTAGCAACTCTCTGCCAGAGTCTGTAAATTATCCTGGAAAGTGCAGCAGTGTTCAGTTTGAGAGAAAGCTGAGAGGAAAGAGAGGAGGATTCATTGTTATTGGAGGGAGAATGCTCAAAGGTGTCTCTGTAAACACTTCTTATAATGTAAGAGACCAAAGAAATGTGTTCTTATTAATAGGGAATTGCATATTTTAAAATTATTTGTAATTAAATATATTGTTGTCTCTTAACTTTAGTTAACAATTACAATGTGCAAATTAGTTCACAGATAAAGTGCAGAGTCGTGATGACAGATTACAATTCAGAAACACAGGCACTGACCAATTGTCTCAGGTTTTTTATCTTTCAAGATTGAGCCAAAGGCTTCAAACGAAATGAGATCCGCCATTTTCAAGTCATTTTGGAGAAAGTTCCCTGCAGAGGGAGCAGCAAGACTAAACGCTCTTTTCCCGAGCTCAGTGCGGACATACAGACAGTTTCAAGACATCACAGGAACGAAAGGCATAGTGGCTTCTGGTTCTTTGAAGGTATGAACATAAATAAGACGGAACCAAATCAATCAATCAATCAATCAATCAATCAATCAATCAATCAATCAATCAATCAATCAATCAATCAATCAATCAATCAAGAGCTTTATAAATAAGACTCACCTGCACACCTTCAGATTTAGTGTACAGGTCACAGTGATGAGTAAGGCATCTACAACCCAGTAACAAATGAGTGATACACGGTGTCAAATGACTGTAAACAGTTGGCCGAGGCGCCCATATACAGTACATCTCCATAATCCAGCAATGGAAGAAAGGTTGATGAAACAAGAAGTTTCCTTGCTCTGAGGGAAAAGCAGGATTTATTTCTGTAATAAAATCCCAACTTCACCTTAAGTTTAGAGGCCAAATTGGAAATATGTGATTTAAAAGACAGATCATAATCAAGTATAAATCCCAAGTACTTGTAGCCTTTGACAAGCTCGATTTGATTTCCTTGAGAAGTTAACATGAATGGGACATTTGTTGTTTCTACATTTAAATGAGAAAACAACATGAGCTTTGTTTTATCAGTGTTTATGACCAACCTTAGTTCGCTCATACGAGACTGGACAACATTGAATGCTGACTGCAGGAACTCAAAAGTTTTAGCAACAGATGTTGAACAGCAGTATATGATGGTCTCATCAGCATAAAAGTGATACAGAGCATTTGTAAAATTTTCACACAGGTTATTGATATAAATGGAAAATAAAATAGGTCCTAGTATCGAACCTTGGGGCATGGGGATTTCTAAAAAGGAAGAGGTGGATCCTGCCATTTGCACGCATTGCGTTCTATTTGACAGATAGTTGCCAAACCAGGAAGCTGCTTGCTTTGATAAGCCAATTTGAAGGAGGATCTTGATCAATAATTTGTCCATTTCAGCAGTCCGTCCCCACCAACAATCCAGAGGAACCTACGAGACGAGAGAGCTCAGGAGCTCCCAGGAAATTTCAAATTCATCTTAAATGTTCTCAACAGTCGACTATAAAGTAATGCTCCTTTACTTCTGAATATCACTAAGGTTTCCATAAATAACGAAGATGAATGAGCTTTGAAAATCTCCACTATAGCAAACTGCCGGAAACAAGGAAAGATATTTACATAGTTTTACTTTTAGTAAACTTGTTCTCGAGATCGGCATATTTAATTACTTAGTGATTTTGTCTTCTTCTATATGTTAATTATGTCAAGGCCTATAATCCATCTATTTATCCAAACATCTTCCCTCCTCTATCCTTTTAAAAGAAATCCTGCACTTCAGGATATAAAGTCATGATGGAGAGATGTTTTACACCGAGCTCATCAGTAGAGAGGCTGTTTTACAGTTACAGCTCTCTTTAACATCCAGCCTTCGATCTGTCTTCCACCTCTCAATAAGCTAATAGTTTTAATGTGTCAAAATTGATTCCCAGGGGCCTCCCGCCTCCTCCTCTCGCCGCTCTTTCTCATCCCCTTTCTTTGCTTAGCTTCCTATAAAACTGATTTATGGACTCTTTAGTGCTGGAAAAAACACACATTGATTTTTTTGTTGTCTTTGTTTTGTGTAAAGTTTGCTGTTTGAGCAGAATGAAGTGGAAAATAAAATCTCCCATACTTAAATAAATGTATTTTTGTTCGCATCGACGTATAATCACAGTCTGACACGTCTAATATATAGATAAATAAATAACTGAATAACATGAAGCACAGACGTGGGTTAAATCTGACATCAGATTTTATTGTCTGAAATATGGCAGACAGATAATACATTTTTAAAGGTGCACTATGGAGATTTGGTAGTGAAAATTGAAAGTTAGAGAAGTGAAACAATTCTTCATTATATTTTCTGAACTGAATACACAAACTTTACTCAAAGAAAAAAATGGGTCCTTGGATCACTGTTTGGAGCTGAAAAGCTACCAGGAGAGTTACAGTTTCACTGTTGCGGACCCCCCACCATAACTTCTCGCTTATAATTTTATCTTCAAACAGTGTTACAGGGACCTGAGGACAGTTTGTGTATAGAGTTATGAACATATACCACAGAATATGTACATTTCTCTAACTTTGACATTTCTCTACCAAAACTCCGTACTGCACCTTTAAAAAGTAATTCACCACTGAATTTAAATAGTTTATTGTGATTAATTGCATTTTCATTTGCATAAAAAATTCATAAGACCGGTCTTAAGACCAAAACCGATTTCTAGTACTAACACTACGGTAAACACACCGTGCTGGTTGGAGGCCACTGAAACAGACGTTGATCCATCTGGACATGAACATGTGGAACGACTTTTAAACATTTGAATCTACAGGACGCACACTGCTTCATCACTGATGGGCACTATTGTTCTTTTTCAGGCCTGCTGAGCGAACACGTTTGAGCTGTGCAGAGGGTCTAACATGGACAGCTGTGAAATGTGAGGAATCCTTAGCATCACTCTGTGAGTCCTCTGCTTCAAAGTCCGCTCTCATTCCTGCAGCTCGGGGTGATCTCGGTCTGATTCGTCTACAGATACATTCTGACATGCTCGTCTGACCAACACTTTGTGTTGCCTGGTGTCTGAACGGTGCTATATAAATAAACCTGCCTTGTCTAATGTAATGTAAAAGGCTTTGTCCCCCTAGTGGCAGCTGCTTGTAGTGTACCTTCTATCCATGGACTGAGGTGATCATATTTGGATCAGAATGTAATCTTCTTATATTTCACAGCTCTGTTCAATACTCAGTTCATAAAACATCTTTCTGCACTCTGTGTTGTTTCTGTTAAATAAATTATACTCCATTTATTTATAATGTGACAGAGGTGTAAGAGGGGAACAAGTTGGGGATATCAAACATATCATAATAAATGTAAGACCAGCACCGTCCGTCTGTGTTGTACTGTAAAAAGTGAATTTCTGGCAGGGGAATGAAAATATGAAATGAACCATCACTTTGATGTTAACACTGCTAAAGTAGTCCGCAAATCGATTGATCAAATTGCTTCAGCAAACATTGAAAATAATTTAATGTTACATGGATAATAGAGTAAAATGAAAGTGAGAGTGGAGCATGAAGGGGGTTCTGCACAAGTTTGACCTCAGGCTATTATATCTTATAAGATAGATTTTTTAAGGTTTATTTTTGAGACAGGACGGTGGACAGAGCCAGAAACCAGGGAGGGAGAGCGAGCATGGTACAAAATGCAGGAAAAGGAGCCACAGGCCGGATCCAAACCCAGGCCGCCCACCCTGAGGACCACAGCCCCTGCACATGGGGCGTACGCACTAACCACCAGGACAATGGCGCCCTCATAAAATATGTTTTTTTAACTCAGAATATGGCCCGTTGTGTCTCTGGATTTTCAGTATTCATTGTCTGTGTACCTTCTCATCGATCTGGAACAGTCTCATCAGATTTTCGACGTTAACATAATTTAGAGCATACTGTCGCAGTATGACACGACAAAAACAACATTTGGGCTTTCCACACTGTGCGTGACATCACGGCAACATGGCTGTGTGTGAAAATAGAAGCTGCACCTGCGTTAAAAAAAAAAATATATATCTATCCATGTCACCTCCCGGGCTCTGTAGGTACTTCATATACCTTAGGAGATAAATGCAGTTACAAGTCTGCAGTGCCTACTGAGTAGCCCCATGATGATCAGCAGGTAATGATGCAATAACACAGGCAATGAAATGTTCCACAGTGTGAGTAATTATAATCCAGAGAGTGTGTTGACCCTGTAGGCATAAACATCAGATGTTAAGGCTGATACTGTAGGTCCAGCTGCGTGTGTGATCCACATACACACTCACATAAACTATCTGATACTATGAGCTCTGTTTAAAAATAGAATATTGTAAGAATGGGAACCTCGATTCTCACACTGTTGGATGGAATATCAAATGAATGGAGTCATGATACAACACGCCGAGGTCTTATGGTGACCGTCTAGTCTCCACTTTGGCCTTCGTCTCACAGCTATTCTTCCAGCCCGACCCTAGTGTGTCTGCTTACTCTTGTGAGTGTCTGATATCGGCTCAGGCTTTGACTCTTTTAGCACCTCTCCTCTGCTGGTAAACTAAATTCTTCTCACCTCCAAAGCCAAACTATGTTCGCTCACACTCACCCGTTACCATTAGGCCATTCATCAGTGTTCAACTGTCCAAACATGAGAGGTGTTAGGGAGACAGTGCGGCCAGGCCTGTTTGGAAGCTTTCCCAGTGACCCTGTGGAGAACATTTCCAGTCAAGAGGACAAAAAAAGTCTGCAGGATTACAAACTGAGACATCACAAAGGCTTCAGTTTGCATATCAACAATCCTAAAGAGGTATTTAATAAGTGATGATCATGCTGTGAAATCAGCTCCTTTCCTCTGTGCAATGTGAATTGAAACACTGGGACACCAATATTAAGTCTTTTGAGGTATACTCTGTAAGTACAAAGGCGTAATGGATCAAACTTTGTTACTGCGCTTTTGTAGAGACGCCTTCTTCAGAGTGGGTCGTCTCGTAGCCTGAAGCTCCGGGGGTTCAATCCCCAGCTCCTGCAGCTACATATCCGATGTGTCCTTGGGCAAGACACCTGAATACCAAATTGCTCCTGCTGCTTTGTCAGCGGCGTGTGAATGTGTATGAATGGGTTTAGCTAATACTGATAGCCACTTTACATAGCAGCCCCTAATGGGTGTAATGAGTGTGTGAATGGGTAGGTGTGACCTGTTGTGTAAAAGTGATTTGAGTAATCAGAAGACAAGCTCAAGTCCATTTAGCATTAAGTGGTTAGTAGACCTTTTCAGAGGGTAGTCCCCTAACACTGCCTCAGTAGACCTACATTCACATTGATTCTGCACTGGTGTTATACTGGTGTCCCAGTCTGTGACGTTACATTGCGATATGGCGGTACAGTGGAGGGAACACTTCGCCCCCCCCTAGAGAAGTCACAGGGGCATAAATATCGCACTTTGAATGGGCACTCTGAATAGCTCTCATGTTGATTGTTCACACTGAGAATGTGTCACAAGTACATCTTTGATATGAGCAAAATACATCTGTGTTTTCTCCATATACATTTGATTTCTATTTGGTTATCTCAGGAAAAAGCATTAAAACTGTATCTGAAAGTGAAATATTGACGGTATAATGTTGTTCGATTACTATTCAAAAATCTGTTGCATGTTGTTTCAAGAACCACGGCCATCCATGGAAACTGTTGAGCCTCTCTGGATCTGTGACTGTACAGCAGCTGGCCAAATAAAGTGCAGTACGGAGTGCTCACACAAGTCAAAAAAACTAGGGGGGGGGGGGGGGGTGTCAAACATGCTCGGGTACAGATTTTACTAATGTAAGGTGTGCAGGTCTCTGAGTTGGTGAATCCACCACTTTGGTATTCTCCTTTTCATGCCTCTATGGCCATTTGAAGTTGAAATTTTGAGAAATTGAATTTCTTAAAACGACTATTCAATGGACTTCCATGAAATTTCAAATACAAATCCTGTTTCCCCTAACACCCACACTAACACCCTGACGAAGGCTGAAACGCGTCTCTTACTTACCCACCTTAACCTCTCCCACACAAGTGTGCCTGCAACCGCTTCAGAGACCACCCCACTAACAGAGGTAAGCTGGTCTACTGTTGTTTTTTATCCTGTTTCCCCCTACTCATGAATTATACAAACTGTGGTTATGTTTGAGTCTCCTCTAGCACCATCAAAGGGAAAGACAAATAAGTTGTGTTCAAGTCAGCAAATAAGTGGAAAATTAAATTCCTCTCAGTAAATAATCATCAGCAGAGGTTGAAAACTACAAAAACAATCCAGTGATGTGGAGCAAATGTAGTGCTTAAAAAACCTTCATGGGCCGCTTCTCATCTCTGTTTGAGGCTAGCAGCTCAAATGCTACGTATCTCTAGCATAGCACACCTGAATCACAGACTTAACTCCCGCTCAGTAGCTGAGTATACTGAAGTATTTGTATCTGACTGTGTATCTAAATGTTTTCAGACCAAGAAAAATGGATTACCTGGAGTATTGAAAATTCAGCCATGCACAAACTAATTAGTGCGCCTGCCTTGTGGACAATATGCCCACACCCAAACGGGTCTATCCAGTAACAGGAGGTTTACCCGGCAAGAATGTATTCCTGGGCAGTGACCCAGTGGAGATCTGTGGGTTTATCCTCGGAGACAGGTTTCACACGCGGCTTGTGGGCCAAACCCACAAATAACAGCCAGGCGTCTTGTTTGCCATCATCCTCGGGCCTGTTTCAGATTACTGACTAGCTCTTTGAAGTTGGCTGATGGACAGGCAGGGTTTTCCCCTGCTCCTCCTCTGCCAGAAAAAGATTGGGTCATCATCAACAGCAATGCCACCCTCCGCAAATCTTGAATGACTTCTGAATTAGAAGTGTGCTTACTTAGGCATCAGGTCAGAGACTTCTAAGATAAGATCCAGGGTTTGATAGTTCCTGATTTCACAGCAAGGTCCTTACTGAATAAAAAGTATAACAGCTGTTATTCCTTACAATTTTTTCATCAGCGGCCTTAACGTAGAAGAGTTATCTTTAACTATTTAAATCAGGAGAGACAGGTAAATAAAGAAAAGTTATGCATAACAATTGACGGGTGGGAGTTTAGAAAACGACTTCATGTAACTGAGAGAGCTCCAAACCTGCAGCCGGGTTTAATACCTTTGAGCTCTTAACATATCTAAAATCTTAACTTAATTCCTGATGCCGAGTAGCAATCTGCGCCGAGCTGCCAAAGAAGGATGTTTTGATCTGAAGTGGCCTGATAGCCTAGTGGTTGGTGCGCACGCCTCATGTACGTTAGGCTATTGTCCTCCAGGCGGGCGGCGGTATGGGTCCGACCTGCGGCTCCTTTCTCACATTACATTCCCCACTCTCTCTCACTCTCTGACACTATCCACTGTCCTAGCTCTAAATTAAAGCGTAACAAACCTCCAAATAAACATTGGTGAGGAGCCTATTTTGTCGCAAAATTTATTCAATTTCAAAAAAATTTAAATGTGTTGAAATTGAATTGAAGTGCGGCTCAGGGTGTTGTGATCTTACATAAACCATCTTCTTATGACATTCTTGATGTACTGTATTAGCCACATATCATAAAAAACATCAATCAGTCTGCATGACCAACAATGGTGGCCGTGGTCCCCAGATTAGAAATGCTGTCTCACACTTTTGGTCACCTAGCAACAGACAAAAACGTATCCCCGTTTTAGGTCACTGAAAATGCATCTTTTGGAAAACTCCTCCAGAGTGAAGATTTTCAGAAACTCTGTTTAAGGTGTTTATGTGTAAATGGGGAAAACTGAGAGTATTGGAGTATGAAAGTAATGCTTGTGCGCCGGTTTCTCCATCATTCATGAGCGAGGCTGTCTCTTTTATTTACATGAGATTAGTGTGATGGAAGACGTAACCAAACTAGTGCTGGTGTTAGCTAATTGACCTTTTAACATGCCTACACATACAAACACAGTTACTCTCCTACTATGTTGAAAAGCGACGGTTTCAGTCAACACCTGTTCAGACTTCGGGCAGTAAAAACTTTGAGAATGAAATGGTCATTGCAGAGGAATGGGGAGAAAAGTTTCCAGTGTGAAGGACATCATTGTGGACTTGCCCCCTCGGGGACAAAAAAGGTTTTCTGAATTGAATTGAATTAGCATGCTCATAACAGCCGCAACAGTGCCACGTGGTTTTCATGTGGACGAAGATGTTGAGAACTGAGTGTGTGTGTGGACATGATATTTATTTTAAATGGAGGAGGAAAACCTCTGTTTTAAAAAATCCCTACCTAGGTGTGCACTAGGCCAAAGATAAAAACTAGAAAATAAATGCTAGAAAGCTAAGTCAAGACACCGAGACAATCTGGCAGAGGGTTAGTGAAAGGGAACTGGTTAAGTGAGCTATAGGAGCTTCTCAGGCAATAGGGGACAGGTGTGTGGGGGAGAGATAAGCAGGTGAGGAGAATCAGAGATGGAGGCAGGTGGGAGGTGGGAGTGACTGATTCTGAAATGACAGAAGAGTTAGAAAACTGTATAAACAAACAAAACTGAACACATGAATGAAGAAACCATGAAACAAACAAAACTATTGATACTTTTTTTTTAAACCCGGCTGTAAACATGTTTATTTCAGCTGTCAAAACAGAGATTTTAACGTGGACTTCCACATGGACTGGAGTGAAGAACTGCAGATTTTATCTCGTCTGCCTTTGCTTCATTTTTCAAAATGCTTGATTTTAAACAAAAATCAAATAGATAATGATTTAATAATCGTACATGTGTTTATCAGGTTAAATGCAAAATGAATACATGCTAAAATCAACTGATCAAGCACAGAGAAGTATTAAAGGAGTGTAAGTTTACTTTATTGGGGGATTAAAGGAACATAGTAGTTTTATTTCCCAACACTTTTTGGTCTAATTTGACTTCACATTGAGCACCACCTCCACCTGCTGACGTGCTTTAGAGCTCCTGCAGTGGTGAACATCACAAGTGGTGCACATGTGTAGGCTACTGCTGAACCTGTCACCCTCACTCAGAGAAAGTTTTCCCTGGGATCTTCCTACACTGTCAGGGTCCACCGGGCAATAAAAGAGCCCGTAACCGAACCCACAACCTAATCCAGCAGGGACAATCGCTGGCACAGGCTGCCCCTCCACAAAGCTGGACCCCTGCAGACCGTCCACATGCAGCGCTGCATGAGAGGAGGAGACCACATCAGTGGAGCTGTAAAACCACAGGGCACTGGAATGAAGTGGGAAGACAGGAAAACCAGTGGCTTTATCAGAATGTTGGCCTATCACTCAGATTTCATGACAGATCTTATGCTCATCTAAGTGTTAAGTTTAGACCCCCTTGTGGGGCAACAAACAGAAGGGATTTAATCTTGAAAACTGAGAACCAAGTATTCAAAAATGTTGTTTCTTTTCTGTCTGATAAAATGCTGTGATGGATTAGGATAAATCTAGATATTAACCCCCATATTGGCACAAGCAGCTCTGTTCATGCACAAAAAGGCCAACACCAGGGTTACTCCGCCCACCATCGGTGTCACACTGAGTCCAAAAGTGTCAATGAGCAAATCAGCGTGGACAGAGGCTAGGGGGCATCAGAGCACTCTGGACAGTGAGCAGGAGTTCTCTGTCATACCAGACATCAAGAGAGAAAAAAAAGTGAAGCGTCTGAATTTTATCAGCGGGGTTTCAATGCAAATACAGTTTTCTTACAGGGTGACGTAAAAGTTTGACCTGGACAGAGTCGTGCGTAAAAGTTTATTTTTCCAGAAAATGCGCTGCTTCTCCGAGCCGTGCGCTCCTGGCGAGATCGCACAAGCCTTTTCAACAAGGGTAGGAGATGCGACGCCCCACGCCACTACTATCTTGGCAGGACCATCTCTGTTCTCAGCCGTCGCCTTATCCTCCCGAGGATCAGCAGATCTGAGTGTGAATGCCATCGCAGACCCGGTGAGTCGCAGCCGGTCGCACCCGGAGCAGACTTCCGTTTTGTGCCGGCCTGCGGAAACTTTTGCGGGAGGAGAAATGTCCGAAGATGATCCGAAACTTTATCTGGAAGAAAATGACCTTTGGAGAGAGTTCCACAAATGCGGGACGGAAATGGTTATAACGAAATCCGGGAGGTATGCCACACATGTCTCATCATTACACACGGTGGAAGGTTAAAGTGTGTTAGAGCAATGCTTTCACTCTGCTTTCTCTCCTCCTTACAGGCGCATGTTTCCGCCGCTCAGAGCAAGGTGCACATCGATGGACAGGAAAGCAAAATACATCCTTCTCATGGACATCGTGGCGGCTGACGACTGCAGGTACAAATTTCATAACTCCCGCTGGATGGTGGCGGGGAAGGCGGACCCGGAGATGCCCAAACGCATGTACATCCACCCGGACAGTCCGGCCACGGGCGAGCAGTGGATGTCCAAAGTGGTCAACTTCCACAAACTGAAACTGACTAACAACATGTCGGATAAGCATGGATTTGTAAGTGTGGAAGTTTAAGTCAAGACATTTTTATTCATTCCTAGACAACTTAGGATCCCCACCCCCCCAAAAAAACAATTATATTTTTAACTGTATTATACATGTATTTGTTTGCAGACTATTCTCAACTCGATGCACAAATATCAGCCCAGATTTCACATAGTGAAGGCAAATGACATCGTGAAACTGCCTTACAGCACCTTCCGGACTTATGTCTTCTCTGAGACTGAATTCATCGCAGTGACAGCTTACCAAAACGACAAGGTAAGACGTCAGATCACCATCACATCATCCAAGCAGCTGTCCAGGAATACCATATTATTTCATATAAAGTGTGGCCATGTAGGTATAGTCATATTAAAATATAAAACATGTAATAGTTGTGTCATCGTTGTTAAGATCACGCAGCTGAAAATAGACAACAACCCGTTCGCGAAGGGATTCCGGGACACGGGCAACGGGAGGAGAGAGAAGAGGCGAGTGACTCCTTCCTTTCATTGTTCAATAAGTTTGATGTTTTGTTACAGTTTGTGGAGAAAAAAGGTTTTCTTTAAAGGTCATCGCTGTTTGGGGACCATTGTTGAGATATTCAGGGCCTTTATAGTCCCGGATGTAGAAATACATAACATGCCTCAAAATGTTACTTTTATAGGCTACTTCAAAAACTGCAAAAGTTACTCAAAGAACAGATAATGTGTCCTAATGTTCTATTATTCATATTTATAGGCTGCTCATTAATACCATCACATTATATAACATGTTTAGTTTTGTGTTGTTCGTTGTTAAGCGTCTCTGAGTGTTCACAAAAGTGCTGTGGGTCTAATAATAATAATTATTATTATATTATTATTATTATTATTATTATTATACTATTATACTAGAAGTAACAACTTATGTTCTTCTTCTTATAATAATATTAATACTAATAGTAATAATCATCATCATAATAATTGCTTAAAATTATTGTTATAATAAAAAATAAGATTTGTTTTCTTTTTTGATCCTTTAATAATTTGATTTTTGTGTTATTGTATAAACAGAATTTTCATAGTTGAAAAACTGTGTCTAACTTTCTCTGTAGCAATAAAATCAATTATTGACCTTATTGTAAATAAATTACTTATTGTTTGATAATTTTTACATTATTATTATTATTATTATTATTATTATTATTATTAATAATAATAATTAATCTGTTAAACCTTTTTATCAGCATAAAGTATTAAATATGTCCGTCAGATAAACACACCTGATCGATGTTATTATCCTAAAGATATTGTGATCTAAAGGATTGTGATTAAATGTTTGACATGTGTTTCTTATATTAATAGAAATATTGAAGTTTATGCATTCATATGCATTTCTTTCCAAAACAAACATTTAGTGAAATGTTTTATTGTTATTATTTTAATATCTACTCTCATTCTGAAATGTAAAAAATAGTAGAAATGAAGAAAAACCCTTCTATTAGTAGGTGTGCCCTCGATACAGCGCACAGCTTTATTATAATAATATATTCTGTATTATTGATCATGTTACTGCTGTGTCCAAACTTTAGACTGGTAATGTACATCATGAAGTACTGTGGCTGGGAAAGTGCAAACCAAACTTAAAAAGTGTGAAACACTTTTACAAAGCTCGAGACAAATTTTAATTTTGACACAATTTTTACATTTTATTGAAGAAAAAAATATAAACACAAAACAGTTTCACCAAGGACAAAACAAAGTTACATTTTAGACAAAAAGAAACACTTTAACGAGCGCCGAGATAAATTTACAAAGAACAGAAAACTTTTACCAGTCCCCAAACAAATTTACAAAGGACAGGATCTTACTGGAAAGTGAATAAATGCTCAAAGTGACCCTGAAGTGAGCAGTCAATTAATTCATTTAAGCAGAAAGGCATGCGTTAATTGTTTCAGGATGGTTCCACTGAACGGGACAAAACATCATCTAAACTCTAAACCCCGGCAACACAGTCTTTCCACCATGACTAACTGACCTCTCACTCAATCACTGTTGGGTCATAAAGTACACATTTGTTCTGTCCTTGGTGAAAGTGTTTTTCTTTTTTAGTATGGTTTCATAAAATGAAAAAAATGTTTTAGAAAAGTCTCAAGCTAGGTTTGTTTTGCACTTCCCAGTCACTGTAATGTGTGTTGGTTAATTAATTAAGTTATTTATTTATTTATACAAAGCTCCATGAACACACATAACTTTATTTCCATTATGGATTCAGTCGTGTTGCACTTTCTTTCTTCTTTATTCACGTGCAGGATGTTAACAGTTTTATCATCAGGATTTATTTCACCTCCATGACTCCCCAGCCCTCAGTATTTCCTGAATCAGGAATGAAAATTCCCCATATTTTACTCTTTCAATCTTTTATTCATCACATTTTACTAAAGAAGGGAAATGTACTGAATGCTTGAGGCGCTCTAATGTGTGTCTGCGTGTGTGTGAACCTCAGGAGAGTACGATTACATTTTCTTCTTCTATTGAAATCTTTTTAAATACCTTTTATTGTCTTCATATCTTGACCTACAATACACATAGTTAATACTTAATGTGAAGATGGCAACATTTTTACATCTTTATACGTTCATTTTAACGGCTGCTGTTACTTTAAGGTTTCATATTTTTATCTGGCGGCTGTGGCTCAGTTGGTAAAGTCGGTCATCTCTGCCATCAGTGTGTGAATGTGTAGGTGTGACCTGCGGTGTAAAAAGTGTTTTGAGTAGTCAGAAGACTAGAAAAGCACTATACAAGCTCAGGTCCATTTACCAATCTATTTAATGCTTGAGCTGTTTTTATAGTTTATTTCAATGTAAAGCTAATATCCCCTCTTATCGTCTTGATCTAATTTTTAATCTTCTTTAAGATAACTCTCTAAGCTCTTTTTATTGTTTCTATCTCTTTTAACTGCTCACTTATCTTCTTTCTGCTTCAGTCCTCTTGGTCTCAACCTGCATTGACTGACTTATTATTATGAGCTCTTATGTTGTTGATGATGTTCAGGTTCTGATGTTGGTCAGGTTTTTTGATTGGGTCCTTTTACTCTCGGGGTTTTGTTGTTGTTGGTTGGGTGTCTCATCCATGGGTCGCTCTGTCGTTCTGTTGCTCCTGCATGTGTCACACTTTGTTAACCCTTGTTTCTAAAATAAAGTTGTTATTTTTATTATAAGTGATTGGAGAAGATGTGTCCCCCAGTGATAACTGGAAAAACTAAAGGAAATAACATACCAGAGGTAATAACAACAATTACAGTATTGATACCCCTAGTAGTAGAGTCTTTTTAAAGTATGCTGAATTCACACAGAGAGTTTGGATCTGTGTTCTATAGATTCATGAGTTTTCCCCAAGCGGCAACCTCCGGTCTTGAAAAGTGAAGACAATGCAGAAGCGTAAAATCCTGCAGTTCCTCAAGTGTCCACTAGAGGCTGGCTCCAGGAACACAGGAAGTCACATACACACATCAGGCAAAAAAACTGTTTTTACAGCTTAAATAAACATGTTTACAGCCTGGTGCAAAAATTTAATAGGTCTGATTATTTATTGTCATCACTGACACACACTGTACAGGGTGAATTTTTTCAAAAGGCTCTGTTTAGATTTTGAAAACGATATGTGTTATCCATAGTTAGGAGCGTAGCTGACATGATTGACAGGTGGGCGTGATGTAACGGTTCATCAAGAGGTTTAAAACCCGCCTCAGCTCCAGCTCTCAGCCTGTCGTTAGGTTGACTGAAAGTTAGACTGAGACAGGATTTCCAACATGGAGACTGCTGCTGATGATCCTCCAGAGCCCCCTGCAGGAACAGATGGGTGACGTCACTCAGGCTTCAAACATTCATATTTACAGTCTATGGTTTTCCCTTCATCAAGGTTTTCTGACCTTCCTCTATGATAGTTAATAAAGTCCAAACAGTTGAGATAAGAAGAGGAGTTGAAAAGAAAGAACGAGGGAAAAAAAAAAAGTTTATAAAAATCTATTGAATGATTATTAACCAATTCCTTCTCCTGTTTTCTGTCATCAGGAAGCTTCAACATTCACCTGTAAAGACTGAAGAGACACAGGTGACTGAGAGGGAATCTGAACCTGTCAGAGACTCCAAATCTTCAGGTACAGAACATGTTTCACACGTCTATGTTACTCGTTCTGTCGATACATAATAACAAGTCTAAGAACAGTTGATAAATAATGTTTCTCCATTCATGTTTTTTTATTCAAGATTCTCATGAGAGTGACTCTGACAAAGACAACAACGCTGAGGACAATCCTGACCACGTGGAGCACCAAACCCTCAAAGAAACAAGACTTAATCCAGTAACAGAGAGAAGCGTACAGACTCCCCTCCCTCCAGAGACAGATGTGGACCCCGGTCAGAGCCGGGGCACTTCTTCACTAAGGGACGCAGCGGGTTGCTGTTGGCCACAATACTCCGAGGAGGATCCGTTTTGTAAACTGTGCCGCACTTTTCCATGCAGCTCTGTTTATACACCCAAATCTGGCAGACATCTGCAGGACCCACGTTGCCCATCCAGCCTTCTCTACTCTGCTCAGGTAAACACCTGGAACAGCTGTGCCACCATGGAGAAAGCACTGCCATGTGGCCTGAGCCTGAAAGCACCTGTAAGGACTCCAGGGACTCAAGGGTTCCCCACCAATCCTCCACAGCACCCGCTGGTTCAGGTACACAGACGAGCAACAATACACTGAAACACTTGTTTACTTTTAAAACAAATCATTTTTACATTTATTAGTACTTGGTAAGATAGAGAGCCAGTAACGCTTCCTAGCTATTGAGTCCTTGAAGTATCTTGAAGTATATATAAAGTAGAAAAAATAAAAATGCAGTTAAAGAAGCAAAACATGTTGTTATTGAAAGTTGCATTCAATCAATCAATGATTTACTTTATACTTTATTTGTATAGCACCAATTCACAACAAAAATTAAATGAAATGAAACCAAAATCCGTTATTCTGAAGCCTCTGCTCTCCTTCAGCGGCGCACCTCCCACCCCTCTCTACTAGCATTTGCTTAAAGGTCCCATATTATGCTTTTTCTGGTTTTATATGCTCTTTAGTGTGTTTTCCAAGTGTCCTGTGCATGTTTAGGCACATCTATGTGCAAAAATTCAAAGGCTGCGTAAACACGGCTTCTCCTACGTCCTCCTGTTAGCTGTAGCATTAGCTACATGTAATGCTCGGTTCTAGCCCCCCTCGATAAAAATTTGTCAGTGCGGCATCATTGTCAGTGTGAGATCACTGATCTAAGTCCATTGGCTCGTTGTGGCCCTGCAGCTCATGTTGAAATTTCCGAGATGCTTGCTGAGCAACTGACCAATAACGACAGAGCGGATCGGCAGACCAATCAGAGCAGACTTGGCCCACGTGGGGTCTAACAGTGGGGGCTCAGCAGAGTGTAGCTGACGGACTCAGAGCGTAGAGGGAGCAAGGAGGAGCAGTACATGAAAACAGACACTTTTTTCGGACTTTAGCTATTGTGAACGTACAAAAGTAGATACATAGATTAAATATACGAACCCCAAAAAGGGCAGAATATGGGCTCTTTAAAGGAGTTATGAATTAGAACGCACCATAATGAAGTGAACGGGGACACAAATATTACGCCATCGCAGAATCAATATGAATGTACAAAGATGTATGGCTGAGCTTAGTTACAAGGCTTTTGCAGAAGTCTGAAAAGGGCTAAAATCAGCATCTTCTCTTTTTAACCAAGTTAAATTAGAATTTTGACGCAAGTTTGTCGTCGCTTCATGTACAAAATCTAAAGCATGTTGTCAAAAATGCGTAGTGCAAGTCCATTTATGGCTCACCATCACGGCGCAAAGTTTATACTCAATGCATTTAGACTCATGATTATTTATACACACAACTGGCATGTCATTTCCCATTTCCTTTAAAAGCTGGGTGTGTCTGCAGGCACACAGACCACTGAATGAAATGTTGTGAAGCCTCAGTTGTACTTACAGAATACGACAACATGGATCACACCAAAGCAGAAACAGCAGTGTCACTGTGCGCATTACACACACGGCAAGGCGGCTTTACTTCTTTGATAGCTGAAATATCACAACTGAGGAGAAGAGTGCTGTAGTGTAATCTGTGTGTGAAGTGAACTCTCCCGATGAGGGTTTTGCCATCTAAAAATGTGTCCATAAAAGAAAAAAGGAAAATGGGGGCGCAGTCGTTAGAGCATGCGCCCCATGTATGGAGGCTGTAGTTATCTAAGCGGGCAGCCCAGGTTCAAATCCAGCCTGTGGCTCCTTTCCTGCATGTCATTCCCCACTCTCTCTCTCCATGATTTCCGACTCTATCCACTGTCCTATCTCTACATTAAAGGCACTAAATGCCCAAAAATAAATCTTTAAAAAAAAGAGCACTGCGGCAAATCTTGTAGACCAGGATTCTGTTGTCAACGGCATATTCACTTTCTACTTCCTTTATGCGCCATGAGCACGCCACCTTATTTGAAGAACATAAATGGTCTCGAGCTTGTATAGTGCTTTTCTTTTTGTTATGTAAAGTGTCCTTTAGTAATAACTAATCCCATTCCTACATACTCAAGCAGCAGGAGCAACTTGGGGTTAAGGACAGATCAGACATGTGGCTGCAGGAGCTGGGGATCGAACCAGCGACTCTACCAACTGAGCCACAGCCGACCCAATAAATAAAACGCTCACGAGTGCAGTAGCTGGTTACTTTTGGAATAGGGCAATGACAAAGATAGGGCCCAAAGATCCAAAAACATTACGCAGCATTTGTATATCTGGGTTGACTGGTATTAGAATTTAGGAAAACGTTGATCTTCTAAGAAATAACAGCAGCACTTCAGGCTTTCCTACAGTGATGCTGCAGCTTCTCAGCAGTATTGTAAACTGTAAAACGAGAAAGACACATTTTGAATATTTGACCACACCTGCCATCATAGTGCCCATCAGCCTATTGGTGTTTTATATATATATATATATATATATATATATATATATATATATATATATATATATATATATATATATATATATATACATATATATATATATATATATATACATATATATATATATATATATAGATATATATATATATATGTATATGTATATGAGTGTGCCCCCCTCCTTTGTTAAATAAATGATCACCTGAAGAAGAACTCTGGTGGAAACGTTGTGATCCATTAAAACTTTTTGTGGCTTTTACACAAGTGCTCTTATTCATTTTGACATATGAGACATTTTAAATTTGTTATGAAATACATGACACAGATTGAATCATGAAACAGTCAAGTGCAAACCGTTACAGATCAGTATCATGAGCTATTTCACATCCGAACTGTCTGCTGATGTTGTCTCTCTCCCCCTCCCCCTCCCCCACCCTTGTCAACAGGACCTGGTGAGCTTTTCTCAGTTTGGAGGCTTTCTGTTTTATCCCTACTCAAGCTTCACTGCAGCATCAGCTCCGTATCTCTTCCCAACGTTGCGGCCCGGAGTGGATTTCCGAGCGCCTTCGAGTGTCCACAGCCGGGACTCCTTCAGCTCTCCTGTGATGTCGTCTGTTCCCTCTGTGGGTGCTGGTGGACTGAAATATTTCACCCCTGATTTCCTCATCTTACCCAACACAGACCAGAAGAACTCAGTAAGCGAAGCTGAAGCGGACTGCAGAGAGGAGGCGGAGTCACAAACAGAGGGAGATACTGTCTTGTGACTGTTATGGCTGCCCCTGCATGGTGTCTGCCCCCCCCCCCCATCTCCTACCCCATGATGACTGCTAAGGCCGTCCTTCTGAGGGAATGTAGTTGAAATTTAAATGAGGTGCAGCTCAGTGGATTATGCAGATGCTAAATAATGTCTGGTTTAGATTCAGAGGATGTTTAATTTTTTAATCCAGAATCTGAAATCACATAAAATAACTGCAAAAATGTTTCTTATTAAATATTGCCTTGGTTAAATCAACAAAAAACTGGTTTAAAAATTACAGTATAAGCCAGTTATTGAGCTATTAATGAATTCCAAATGTGTCACATTTTGAGTATGGACACCAGTTCAATTAAAACAAATCTGAATGTAAAACATGACCAAAATACACTTTCACACTTCATGTGTTATTTGAATTATGATTCAGTTTTTGAGAAATTTCTATGAGCAGACTGAGCGGGCATTTTAAAGGAAGAATGTGCGACTTTTTACTCATAAATATTTCATAAATCAAGTCTCTCCTGTGTACATGTGTCTCTGAGTCATGACTGTCTACAATGAGGGAGAAGCTTGAGTCCTGCTGGCTGTGTTGTTGTCAGAGCTGTGTTTACATGGACATGATGGCCCCTTATAAAGCTGTTAAAGACCTTAGGGAGCGGACCTATCGTCATTGCAAAATTTGCACATTTTGGACCTCTGCTTTGGGGCCCCTTAATGGTCTGGGACCCCTAAACAGTTGCCTGCCTTGCCTGTTGACAGGCAGCGCCTCTGAAGCTGTTTTTAGTCATGACTAGAGAAAAGAAGAAGAACGTACTCACTGCTTATTTAGATGACACGTTAGCTACAAGCTAACTAAAGAGTGCTAACATTAGCCTGCTAACACAACAATGCAGACCACAGTCATTTGCAGCTTGAGCCAAGGACAAGTTTGTTAGCTGCTTGCGCTAAACTCGTCCGTGTGAACACGAGTGGAGAGAGTTTGGAGGTGTGTCGCTGGAGGAGAGCGGAGGCTTCAGTATGGCAGAGGTGGCAGTTTGTTTTGGTTTTATGCTAGGGCTCAAGGGCGACATCTATGGGATCAAAAAGTCACACATTCTTCCTTTAATCACCTGTGATATTTACCACTGGCTACATAAGCTTATTGTGATTTTGTCATGTCAAGTCTTTAAATATTTATGCAAGTTCTGCTATTTGTCTGGAGGCTCTGTGTTGTAACCAAGCACTTCACCTAATGTACTGAAGTCCTCAACAAATAAACATTATCAGAAAGAGGTCTTAACTTTATGTGGCAAAAGTAAAATTATAGTGGCTGTTTTAAAGAGCATTATGAAATCATCTATCTGCTGTGTCTAATATGGAGAAGCATAACAGTCTGTTTTCTTCAGGTTTCAGGTTTTTTTTAAAAATCAAAGTCAATTTATATATTTTTTTGTATATTTCTTTGGTTAAAAAATGACTGATAATGACCAATAAACCATCATGACCCTTCGGTGTCTGATTGAAGTGTTGCTCTGTGGTGAATTGTGCTTGTATGAATCATGAGAAACAATAACAACTGGTTAGAGGTTTTCAGGAATGTTCATCAGGAAATAACGGATAAAGATAAAATGTTTAACCTTTAAAGACTTAATATGTTAGGCTATAAATTACATTTATTAAAGAGAGAATTGTTACTAATTTCCAGATGTAAAATGGACTGGTCTGCACCACTGTGACTGGTCAATGTCTAGCTGAAGGAAGGCTCCACCCGCAGACAAGAAGACACAAGTATCAAACTGACAATCTTCTGAATACATTTTTAAATTCAAACTAACATGACTAATGAAATTGTATTTGTCTTACTATACCCTATGGATTCATAGAATAATACAGTATTAGTACTGGCTGAACAACAGTCAGCAACAAAATCCAGACTCACAGGTCAATTTAGAAAGTTTATTAGTTTATGTGTCACTTCACTTTTCCACGGCGATGCCACAGTTGCTGAGAGCTAAACACAGAGTTGTGGGGTTTTTTTGTTTGCAGAATTAGATGACTATAACATAATAGAAGCATATCATAAAGTTTATATTTTTTTCTAGAAATATTATATATTTGATTAAAAAAATATATATATATAATGTCAATTATTTCCAAGGCCATGCAGTCCCATCCCATCCACATGGATCCTTTCAAATAATTATTCTTAAATGGTTTGGCTTTTCAATATTGCTGTATTTCCTTAAACAGAATCTTTTCCTCCTTCTTCAGACACTTTTCAAACTCTCTTCTTTTGGTCTGAAAGTCTGCTACAATTGATCAACTCTCAGGCAACATTCAACATATTTTATGTAGAAATATCGTGATAACTAATTTAAACCAGTGTATGGTTGCAAAGGTTAAATGGTTCATGATTTACCCTTTTTGAATTTGTTCACTACATTAATGTTCTTTATAGTTGTTTCATGGAGCAAATCACTTTGATATAAACAAAACCATACAAGGATGTAGGAAGAAATACACACAGCTATTTACATGAAGAACTTTATGTCATTCTGTGTCTGCACACATATAACACGCACATAGGCCTACAATAAACATATGCACACACTGACATGCAGAAAAAGAATTGTAGAATTGTAGAAAAAAAGCATCTCATAATAATTAGTACGCTAACAGGACTCAAGCTGAGAAGCAAATCATAATCTTATAAAAAAAAAAAAAAAAAATCGTAACCGTCCTCCTTGCTGTATTGGTATCAGTATGTTGTGTTTTCAAGTAAAACGTTACACCAACGTTACAATATGTTTTTTTCACAGGATAATCGCAGAGCCAAGACATATCAAATAAAAGTAATGGGAGGCACCCTATGGCTTGCCGTACTTTCAATATTTTGCATTCCACTGCGCCCTTTGATGACGTCATACACGCGACCAAAACATATCCTTTGCGTCGTTTAGGTGCCAAGCTGATTGTTCGTCATGTATGGTTGTTCTTTGTGGCTACACGTCGTAATTTCACACTGACAATGATTTCAGTGAGTTATATTCTGTTGTGTGGACAGTTCTTACTCCTGCTGACGGTGATTCTGTTGCAATGTCTGGACGGAATTCACTCTCAAAACTCAACGACCACAGAAACGCCCGCTGCGTCTCCCGGTCCGGGGGCGACGTCGGTCCCGTTCAGCGAGCAGACGACAGACTCGGTGAAAAATGAAATACCGGTAGAAAGTACGAACTATACAGAGACGTACGAGTACAAACCACCATCACCAGTGGTCCTCTGCAGCTATCTGTGAGTATCATATGATGTTTTCATGCTAATGCTAACTATTCACAGCTGCTGTTGGCAGACTGGTGTTACGGTTAAAAGAGTGACCGTGTTAACTGGTGACTTTCAGCCAACTACGTATGTGGACCATAGACTGGAAAAGCGCATCACCTTTGTGGGTTACGACCACAGTCTATGGTTACAACATCTTTTGTAACTACGACAACCAAAAAACGCATCCGGCTGAAAGTCGTCAGACAACACGGTCACTCTTTTCACCGTAACCCCCGTGTTATGTCGAGAAATGCGATAATGGCATGCACCTCGTTCAAGTATTTGAAAACGATATAAATATTTTTTCTGGGTGCAGATCTGTGATGACTAAGTATGTGAAGTTTATACTTACTAATTTGAGTTGTCATTATTATTCTGTAGAAGACTCATTTTCATTATTTTTTTATTTAACCTTTATTTATCCAGGAAAGTCCCATTGAGATTAAAAACCTCTTTTTGAAGGGAGTCCTTGCCCAGAGGCAGCAAAAGTTACACAGTTACACTCACAACATACAGACAGCAATTAAAATTATAAAAAAAACAATTAGCAATTAAAATTATAAAAAACAGTTACAAATAAATTACAATTATAAAAAACAGTTACACGTAAAGGAGGTCGTCGTGGATTTAAAAGCATTCAAAGAAATCAGTTCAGTTAGCCTGCGTATACATGACCTGCAAAAAGTGTTTGACTGTGAAATGTCTGTAGAGGAACTGTAAGGGTGGATGCAAAATTCGGCAGTGTTGTAGAAATTGTGTCTGCCTTATTTTGCATTGACCTGCGAGGTGCATGCAATTTTTGGCAGGGATGCATTTCTTGACATAACACCTGCAAAGGAAACTGCTCTTAGAACCATTGTCATGCTCCCTTCTACATCAATAATGCCGTCCACAAACCAGTGCTGTTTCCAAAAGTTCATTTAACATTATTCTCAACCCCCTTAATAAAACAGGATTCAAGTTTTAGCTCTATCCGTATTTGAACGGGACAAATGCTGTCCTGGAACATACTTTTTCTATGTCTGGAACGTAATCAGCACATCGGATGTAAGGAGAATTCATTGTATGGTTTTGATATAAACGAGGCAGGAAAACAAACTCAACTTGGATTGCTTTTCTGAAAATATGCATGAAGTTAAAAGCTGTCAGATATCATAAAAGACAATTGGAAAAAATGAGATCTGAATGTTCCTGTTGTGTGTGTTTTGGTCATTTTCCAACAGTAGCTTACTAACTGTCCTTACTCTGCCTTTTTAAACCTTCTCTGCACGATGAAGACCAGAGGAGTTCATCTACTGCCAAGACCCAGTAGATCATGCAGGCAACAGCAGTGCCTATCTGGAGATGGGCCACGGTTGTGTTTGGGTAAGTTTTGTTCAGTTAAGATGTTTGTTAATCACTCTCTCAGTCATTAACTCGTTTTTTTATGTTCAGTGGGGAGGCCAGACTCAAAAAGAGGTGAACCACACACCAGTGATCTGCACTGCTCTGGATGATATAGAGTGTGCTGGACCCAGAGAATTCCTCAGAGGAAACGTACCGTGCATCAAGTAAGAAACATCCTGCTGGAAACGTATCTACATGTGAAATTACTGTTACACCAAACTTCCAGTCACACAGTACTTAGGGCGCACTCACACTGGGCTCAGTCGTCCTGTACTGTGCTGGGGCTCGATTGTGCATTCCCCCGCTGGCCTGCACTCTCGCTGCTCCAGGACTAACCGGGCCTGAGCATTGTTACTTCTTGTGGCCTACACAATGTCTAACACACGGCATGGTTCTATGTGATCATGACGTGTGCTTAGTTTACAAGACAGACGCAATCAATAGGTGCTGATGTTTGCATTTTGCTGAAAGCAACACCTAGGAGCTTTGTAGAAATGCAGGCACCACTTACAATCATACAAGAGCCAAATTCCCTAAATGTACTTAGTAACTGGGACATGTTGATCATCAGCCTTGTATCTTAATTCTTATTCCATCTCTGCAAACACATAAAACACTGTCCATAACGTGTTATAAGAGATGATACCAAGAAGAAACAACTCAAAGGGCTCATCCTGTAAACAGACGTGTGTTGGTTGAAATGCAGGCTAATTTGTTGGAGACTGAAGCAAAGATTGAATACATTATGTGGCTATGCATGTTTGTAGACGTACAAAAAACACCCATTCATAGATTATCTGCGGGGCACTGGTGGCCTAGTGGTTAGTTCACCCGTCCCATGAATAGAGGCATAGAGGCTGTGGTCCTCGAAGTAGGCGGGTCTGACCTTTGGCTCCTTTTCCTGCATGTCGTTCCTCTGTCTCTCTCTCTCCCTCCCTGATTTCCAATCCTATCCACTTTGCTATTTCTAAACTAAAGATCTGATCCAGTACCTTCAGACAGAAATGTGTAGTAACAGCATCATACCACTAGAGGGCAATATTCACAAATGAATAGAATCTCATCTTTCCTTTTTTTAAATGGCATATTTCCACAATCTATGAATTCATCAGCACACAGAGGAACTCTCTCTAGATCAGAGACGTGCAGCTGATGGACACAATCAGAGCCGTTCATTAACAAAGAGAGACTGCTGAAAGGCCTTTAATGATCTGTCTCTGCACACACATGTTGTACAGAACAGGTTTGGCTTTTAGGTTGTCCACTCCTTCTATACGTAGCACTGGAGTTGATCTTCACACAAGTTTAATAAAGTCTTGTAGATTAATGACAGCATATCGAACACTAGATATCTTCAGGACATCAACATATTTCATTTGACTCTTAATGTTCATGATTTATCTTTTTTTCTGCACATTTTGTTTACATTTATTTCCAGCTGACATTAAACCTTACCGTCCTCTTCCACTGTTTGTTCTGTACAGATATACCGGGCATTATTTCATCACCACGCTGCTGTATTCCTTCTTCCTCGGTTGTTTCGGCGTCGATCGTTTCTGCCTGGGCCACACCGGCACTGCCGTTGGGAAGCTGTTAACCCTTGGAGGCCTGGGAATCTGGTGGTTTGTGGACTTGATCCTGCTCATCACCGGTGGTCTGATGCCCAGCGATTACAGCAACTGGTGCACCTACTACTGAGACCGGCAGCAGAGTGAGACCAACAGCAGAGTGAGACAGACAGCGGAGTGGGACCGAAGGCTTCCCATTCTGAAATCATCTGTTAGATATCAAGAACTCCAGGGACGTGGTCTCAGCCTGCCATGATTCTGAATCCTTGTGCTGGTCCGCCCCATGGGGGATTTTTAGCTCGGCTGTGCAAAGTGGAGTCCAGGAACTTCCTGAGGACTCGTACAAGGTTCCATTCTAATTGTATTCACTTTAAATATCCTACTTTGAGATTGCATAACAAAGACCGTACTTGCAGTTTTCAGAAAAAGGTGGTAATGGCATTTTATAGGTAAGGTTACTTTAGAACCAAACGTTCGGTTACATTGACCCGTGCCAAGAACAAAAGCATACATTGTTGCCAAAAGGCCGGGCTTAGTGCACATGAAATTCAGGGTGATGTACGTCTGATCACCCATCTTGAATTCCTTGGTTGGTACCAACGTTCGGCCCAAATGGTCTGTTAATGTTAGGTCTTTATAGACCCTGTCTCAAACCTCAAAAATGGCATCTATAAGAGCCCCCCAAATCATCTCCAACACGTTTTATATTAAGGATTAAAAAATCTGGATGATGAAGTCACAACAGCCAATGGCAGACAGCTCAGCTAATGTTAGCTTGTATACTGCTGGAGACTGAAAGCTGAAAGTCAACATCTCACCGCTGGTTCTGACTGAAAAAACAAAAACCTTTTGAATTGTTTAACTTACTTAAAAGCATACCTACAGCCAGATGCACCAACTGATTTACTTGAGATATACATACGATTGATTATTTTTCGGCTAATGGTCTGAAGATGGTCTAAATAGCAGTCTAGTCCTTGTTGCTTGCTTTTACACCACAAACGAAACACAGCAAAATTTCTGGAACTACTGATTCAGAGCAGAGGTTTTTAATTGGACAGATGAAGTCACCTGTTGAACAAACTCTGACTTCTTTTCATCGTCAAAACATGAGAGAAAATGTCGGCATTGTGGGACTTGTACGCATCTATAGTTATCAGTTAATTCTATTTAAGCTCTTTGTGATAAAGGATAGAAGCATACTGCTCAGAAAGATGCAACCTGAATAAATCTCATTCAGTAAGCTTCATGTGACATCACAGAGAAAGTCACCTCGCTGTTTGTCCATACTTCAGCTCTCACAAGCAGACCCAAAACCGAGAGGCAACAGTGTGTTTTTTTCAGTTTTTCCTGCTTTTCCTGTTTTGTCCAAATGAAGTGAACAACAATGGGGCTCTGGTGGTGTAGTGGTAGGTCCGTACTGTGGTCCTCCAGGAGTGGCCAGGGTTCAAAACAGACCTATGGCTCCTATTCCCACATGTCATTACCCACTCTCTCTCTCTCTCCCCAATGTATCACTGTCCACTGTCCTACCTCTACAATAAAGACACAAAAAGCCCAAAAAACATTTAAAAAGAAAGAATTGAACAACAGGAGTGAAAGTCACCAAAAGTCCTCCAAAACGTTCTGAAAGTAAAACATGAATCCTGTCAGGGTGTGCTGCCCCAGTTTGAGAAGAAGTTCTCTGATCCTGGGAAGTTTGTGGATTTATAAATGTCTGGTATAAAAATCTGAGGAAATACTCAAGACTACCGACATGAGGAATATACATTTATAAAGATACGCTGGGCATTGTCTGGGCTGGACAAAAATACACTTCCTGTTTCCCTTTTAATCCACATTACCGTGTCTACAGTGTCTGTGGCCTTATTTATGTTTGCCTCTCACTCTGTAGTGATGCACTGTGCAGGTGACAGCCACCTTCCATTTAAACTCTGAGAAGTGATCTTAGAAATATCCTGCAGTTTATTAAGGGCAACCTCCTACACGTGCTCATGATCTGAGCTTTCCTTCTTCAGATGACCCTTTAGCAGAGTTCTCCTCTATCGGAGGCATTCAGATCTTTCTGCTGCTTTAGTGTGTTTCAGCATTTCTCTGAGTGATTAACAACACAGCCTCAAGCAGAGAGGAAGATACAACCTGAGATGGACAGTGTTCACACAAGTCGTCAGGCTGTGATTTATTGTTTTTTAAGTTTTGACTTGAATGTCAGGAACTCCTCGAGTGCTGTACAGGAGCAGTCAGGTGTCGAGTCTGACCTGAATGTCTCAAACGAAAACAAATCTTGATCTTCATTGACCTTCTCGAGGCACGGCTCTCTTGAGAATTAAAATCTTAATTCTTTACTAAATTTTTTGTCTTTGCCTGAGCTGAAGGTTTATAAGCTCATTCACAGGTAGAGCAGGTTTCATTGTCGAAGGACCCATAAGAGATCATCAAAAGTTAAAGAAGACGTTATCATTTTTAGCAGGCGATATATTTTCAGCTTGCGGAACATCTTAAAGGTCACTCATTCTCCTCCTTTTCATCAAGTTTAAATAAGTCTCAGAGCTCCTCAAAGCATGTGTGTGAAGTTTCTTGTTCTAAATCCACTCTGATCCTGTATTTGATCATGTCTATAAACCCCTCTATTTCAGCCCTGCTCAGAACAGGCTGTTTCTGTGTCTGTACCTTTAAATATGTAAATGAGCTGTGTCTGACCACACCCCCTCTCTGGAAAGGCTTGGTGGCTCTGGCTTTCTCGCTCCATGTCCTCTTGTTTACGGGGAGAAGGCAGAACAAACACCTAGCTGTGGGAGTGTCACCCACCTGAGGGAGGGGTTACTGCCCTTTGTGATGTCATGAAGGGAAAATCTCCAAACGGCCTGTTTGAGCACACATTTTCTGAAAAGTGGAGCAGGAAAAAGATGAGGAGGATGGACTTTTCTCATCATTGGGGGGTGTGTAGACGGACTAGAGACACATATTAGTGTTAGAGAAACATGGTGAAGTGTATTTTAAATAACATGACCTTTAAATTGTTGAAAACATTCAGACGTGACATCAAATACTGCAGCTTTAATTCACTAGTGGAAATTCATATCACAGTTGTCAACATATGTTCAGAGAGTTTTTCAAACATGAAACCTTTCCTTTTATTTGATGGAATTTTTTGTTCCATTCCATGTTAAGGTCTAAACCAAGCAGAATCGCCCCCAATCTGTAAAAAGTCTGTGAGTTCATTTGACCTTGTAAAATATTGTATATTGTATTTATCTTAAGCTTAAGAAGCTTTGCTTGGTAAGTGTTTCATTTTTTACATGAACTGTTTCATCCACGTCTCTTTATTTATTTGCCTTTTTTTGTGATGAAAAAAAGTTTCTGGTTTCTTTGTAATGTTGATCTGATCTTTTCTTGCAATCGTTACTCGCTCGATTCTCATGAAATAAAAGAACTCAGATAAAAACACTGATTGTAGATCTATCTTGTTGTCTTTGACTTATTAAGTGAATACCTGCACTATGATGTGTCGTTGCTGAGAGCTGGCGACAGATCATCTCTACTTCGGTGTTTTTCCCCTTCTTGTTTTTGTGGCGCTCCCTCTAGAGGAATCCTCCAGTAACACTCGTGCAAAGGCCGACTCAGCTGGTTGTCTCCGCATACACGTGGATCAAAAGCGGCTATATTTGAGCTCTTACTCAACACTTGAAGATATTGACTGAGTTCACCGGACTATATGGATAGCTCCCTTCAGGTGTCCGGTGCTGAAGTTAGAGCTTCACTTTAGAGATGATTACAGCAGTTTCAGGTGTCGTTGTGGCTCAGAGGATAAAGTATAGTAGGCTGTCCACTTGTTGGGAGATTGGGCAGCTGTAGCTCAGACTGTCTGGCCTGAGGCTGTGAACTCGGCTGTTTATTTATTTATTTGGTGTGTGCACCTGTTTCGTAACACTCAGTTCCTTCATTTGCATCAAATAGTTTCACAAAATGAGCTGTATGGGTATTTAAAGGATAACGGCATGTCATGTCATGTTACTGTACTATTTTGAAAACTGGGACTTTTTTTACAACCCCGGCTCGTTTTCTCAGTCAGCTGGAATGTGATGTGTCCTGTTCATACCTGCCAAGGGTGTACAGATTGGTGTCTTGATATATATATATAATTTTTTTATCCCTGTTGATTATTTATGTAAAAATAGAAATTGGCCTCAACTCTTTTATCCTGAGGAACTCCCAAAAACGTGGTTACATCTAGACCAACAGATGCAGCACGCATCAATAAAAAGCTGAACAGTACTTCAAAACACATTTTTCTTTAATGTCCGTCTGTGGCATCAGTCCATCTCTTCAGGAACGATAGTTAGCGTAATGTCCTCGTCCTTTCGCCTCACCAGCACTGAGATCGCCGTGCTGCCGTGGATGGCTTCGCTCACTTCCTGTGTGGTGTGGATGATCCGCCCATTGATGCCGATGATGACGTCACGCTCCATCATGCCAGCACTGTCGAGAGAGGACACACATCAACATACAGCACCGGATTCTAAAACTTCTTTCTTGTTCAGACTAAAAAAGCCAAAGTTTTCTGTATTTGTTTGAAGAAAATGTTATGTCAGTAGAAATAGCAAGTTTTTCCATATATCTTTAATTCTAACTGTTTTAGCTATTACTGTTAGTTCTCAATACAAAATGTTATTACGCAGCAGGTTTATGAGTTGACCAACACATCAAATATGACGCTGTAGGGACTTTGGTTTTCCTCTTCTATAAAGGAAAACATTCTCATTGTAGTGTCGGACTCTGTTACCTAGTCCACCACTTCTGCATGCAGTGGGGTCCAGGGGGAAAATTGTTACTAAAACTGTTTTAGGGTTCATGTGGAAAGTGCCTTACAGAGAGCAAACAGTTCAATCTCCATGGTTTCAGGGTTTAGTGGGTTCCAACTCCAAAATTAGCAAATTTCTGTGTCTGCTCTTCATTATCTGACCAGAAAATCAGATATAATGACTGATTGATTGAACAAATCAGAAGATTATAACCATTTAGGTTGCCGGGGACTATACAGCTGGAAATTAGCCACAGAAGTTTAAGATGCTGCGTTTAATGTATAGTTAACTAAAGGGGACAATAAACAAATATATGTTAAGTATACATTCCCCTGACGTTAGCATCCTCTTGAGGATAAATACCAAGCCTATGTGAAGGAACCGGCTTAGAAAGACACTGTATTACAAGTGAGCAGAACATGTCTCCTGAATCTTTTTTTGTGGTACAGCTAATGGGGATCCTAACAAATAAACAAATCTACAAAGTTCAAACAGAAAGCACTCTTGATCATTCAAAGAACACACAAAAACATCAATATTATCTCTTCTTCTTTTCCTAACTTATTCAAACCAAGAAAATACTCCATAGTGTATAGAAAACCCTTTAAACCAAACCCCCCTCAGCTGGGTAGATTCCCCCCCCCCCCTCAGGAAAACACACTTGACCTTTAGACAAGCTTGTTCCTGTCTCAGGTTCTTTCCCCCATCAAGAGACACATACACACTGGGAGTGGTGGGGTCATGGCTTTATAAAGCACTGCACTGCTTGACATTTACATCGGAGGTATTTACTCTAGCCGATGGTCTTATGTACACTGATCCTGACAGTACACCAGAGACCTCGCACTGGTGTCAGATACCAGGACAAGTGTAGCACACCACTCAGCATTGTCGAGGTAAAATTGTCACATCGTGCTGTATTACTTTTTATGAAAGACTACAACTGATTGCTGCTTAAAGCTTCAGGCTTCAGTGTCATTGAAGGAGGCGTGGAACTATGAAAAATACAGTCAGAGAGAGAGAGAGAGAGAGATCCTTTCTTTACCAAGAGAAAGATGTCAAAGCTTCGCCTGTGGAAAGAACAAGTATAATGAGCAGCAGGATCACAGTTCAATCTGTAGCCTTGAGAACTGCAGGGATTTTAATGCCATTTGACAGAATACATTTTATAAAACCTAGAGCCTAAACAAGCTCTAACTGAAAATCATACTGATGAGCTCCTGGTATTGCTCTCCAAAAAACAACAACTTGCTTGCTGGTTTATTTGGAAATGTGCATAATTTTGTGTGTGTGTGTGTGGGGGGGGGGGGGGGGACGACGACACAGATTTAATCTCAAGAACAAGCATTATGTCGTCCGCCATTGGTTACTGAAGGGGGATATTGAAGCCCAGCAATGGCAGTCTCTGTATTGAAGATGGATTCTCAAACAAACTATGGGTACATCCCATGTCTCTTAAATTGTTTCCCACACTCCCGTTCTGTCCTTTTAGTCTTAGTCCCTCCCAGCAGAGACGGCTGGAAAGACACAAGGGGTGCATTCAAAAAGTCCCCAAAAAGTCCCCCCAAAGTCCTTTACAATCCACTTTTTCTTGACTTCAATGAAAAATGTAACAGGGTCAATGAAATGTGTATAACAGGATAGGAATAGAGAACCATGGACTGCACTTAAAGGTGGATGTTACAGGTGTCACGTGGGTCTGTAGTGTAATTTACTGAAAATCGACTACAAGGATCTCATCTATCACCCGATGATTTCTTACTGTGTTGGTTAAAACAGCTTAAGGAACATAAACCCCTTGGTGATTGATACCTATGACTGTGATTACTGACTGATTTGTAAGATAGAGAGCTAGAGAGATGAATAGAGGTGAGGTCTCTGACGTTACTGCTGTCACTACATCGTTGAAGTCCGTTCATCTTGGGTCAAAGTAATCGCCACAGTAAGTCTGACCTTTGTCTTCACGTCATCATTTTACTTTACTTTTGTGTGAATTGTGTCATAATAAGCCATCAGTTATTAATAGTGGTGAAAACAGTGTCTATCTCATATGAAATATATCTGACTGTATCTGTCGAGTGTTTCGCTGTTATTAAAGTCTAAAGTCTGCAGCTTCAAACATTAGGAAAAGTTTAGTCAGGTGACCAGTGGAATGTCAATCAATTTTACATCCATCTTGTAGTACTGGTTACATGACCTGTGACTCTAATGAAGACTAAGACGTGTTATATCAGCTAAATTGTACGACGCAGTATTAGGGCCATGTTTATGAAAAAAATAGAACTAAATTTGCAAGATCAAAGTAAAAATATGTACGAGATTAAAGTGGTAAATTGATGAGAATTTCGATTTTAATCTTTAATCTTGCAAATGTACAACTTTAATCTCATAAATTCTTGACTTTCATCTTCTAAATTAACGAGATTAATGTAATACAATTGTAACGTTATTCTTTATTCTTGTAAATTACTAGAATTAAGCTTGTAATTTTATTACATTATTATCATGAATTTACAACATTAATCTAATAAATGTATGACTTTCTTTTCTTACGACATTATTCACGTACATTTACGACTTTAATCACAAAATCTAAAGAATAAATTCCCCTTACCTGGAGGCAGCTGTTCCAGGTATAACCTCGTAAATGTAAACCCCTGAGCTCACATCTGGAAAGTCTCTCTCACGCTCCTTCAGATCCTGGATCAAACTGGTGAGAGGGAGAAAATGTTGTTTTACTGTATATGATTCATATACACCTCCATGTCCTGTGTTTGATTAACAACGATGGGAAATGATTATAAGATATAGTGGATTTTATCAGAGTGATTTTTAATGAGGTGTTTTATCTGGAATGAAAATTAATTTGTGTCTCATGGAAAACATTTCCTCTCATGTGTACTTACGATGGTGAAAGCTGCAGCATTCGGACACCGATGTATTTCTTCTTCTGATCTGTATTCCCTTAAAGGCAAATGAAGGAATAATTTACTTTTTTTTAAAATGTATAAATATAATGATGTACTCATTACTGGACAACGTCCTGTTTCAGCCACACCGACTCACCGCTGACTTTTCTGTTGTAGGATTCAGCGAGGAACTGTCGCACTCTGTCTGCAGGGATGGCAAACGAGATTCCTGCTGCCACTTTCAGAGTATTGATGCCTATTACATCTCCGTCCTGTTCAACCAATAAATGGAAACAGAGCTGTTAGAGATCTGTCTTTAAATTATTTTATGACTTATACGTAGAGCAGCCTCTTTTTATCTCCAATACACAAACATAGGTCATAGTCCAATACATGTCTTTTTTTTTTTTTTTTACAAAAAGGCCTGGGATATTGTAGACCATTATTTGTCATTTCACAGTGATAGATGATTCAAGAAATGGACTGTCGGTATGGCAAAAATTCTCCTTTAGTAAAGAACTGCGGTGACATTAGACCTCACTCATTAGTATCTTCTTAAGATTTGTCTTGAATCTTGAATCTCCGTCAGATTCACCAACGTGTTCTTTAATAACTGAATTGTGTGCAGCTGTGTTCTTATCTCTTAGTGTTAAAAAGTTGAAAGCTTGTGCATGTTGTTCACAATTAGCATAGGTAACCGCCCACGAAGAACAAATTTGTTCCTAAGAACGGTTGGTGAATGAGGCCAGGTAATCTTTAAAATGAGCGAGTAGTGTGGATGTTAATGAATATAGAACCATGAAAAGATAAATAAGACTAGAGTGATCGCCTGCAAAGCATATATCAAAACTAATGTGCAAATGAAATGTTGTTATTATGCTCTTTTCATACTTTGAAATGATGGCATTAAAAATCATCTTACCAAGTTTACAAGCGGTCCACCAGAGTTGCCGTACTGTGAAAAAACAGAGCAACAGAAATATGTTCATACCTTTAGAGACCTATCCAGGTAGATTAAATGTAATACAAAACAAATGACATGATTGTGTAGTTATCATGACTGTGGCCTCACTGACATTAATGATTGCGTCTGTTTGTATGTAATCCATGTCCGAGTCCTTGAAGCCCAGCTCCAGGCCATTGCGCTGGACAGAGCTGATGATGCCAGTGGTGACGGTGTTCTGCAGGGAGAACGGGCTCCCCACGGTCACAACAAACTCACCGGGGCGCAGGTCTGAGGACTGGCCCAAACGGAGCACAGGCAGGGGACTCTGCATGAGGGCACAGCAGATACAGATATGGATAACAATCATGGAATGGAACAGGAACACACACTCTGTGAAATAAAGTCATCATTTAATTATTTGGAACTTTTTTGTTCAGTTTCAATGCATGTCCTGAAGAGCTTTAAGGCCCAGCATCAAAATACATTGCATTTACTTTATATTTTAAGAATATTTTGTGGTGGATGTTAAAGGACCAATCTGTAAGATATCTACTGAGTGAAATGATAAAGTGATCTTTATATATATGATATATGATCAGACATTAAAGAAACATGCTATGTTGAAGTGCTGTCTTCTCTGACAACAATGCAGCAGCCAGTATGTCCTCCTTCTAACTTTAGATTCTGCTCCTGAATGCTCTGGATTTGTTTGGACCAGAGAAGGGAGGCGGTTTTAAGGCACCAACACATATGTTTTGGACGCCCCTCAGTTTTCCAGATATGAGAGCAGTTATCAGGTCAAACCAACAGGTGTTGCAGTGATGGAAGCAGCAAGAGAAGTGGTTCAGATAGAAGTGATTGTACCCGACCTAAAAAGCCTCTGCATGTTTCTAATAAGATCAAACTAGGATCAATATTGGAGATGCTTTTTGAAAAATGGAGAGAGGTTAGAACACAGAAAGGTTTACAGACCGATGCAGAGCTGGATAAACACTGAAGCTTCAGAGTCCACCACATGGCAACCTGTGTGAGCATCGACTCTAGAGAGGAGGGGGGGGGGGGAGACATCTCTGTCTTGGATTTGGACTGCAGTACCCATTTTAAACACTAGGTGTCAGGGTTACATATCCCTCCTATAAAGCAACAGTGGCACAGAGTGGTTGGATTAAGTCACTTGACTATACAGTGGGGGTTTGGGGTATCAAAAGAGTTGCCCAGATTGTGCAATGCTTAACAGACAATATGTTAAGTCAATGATAACGGCTGTTACTAATGACCTGGATTCTCTCCAATCACAAACAAATACGGCTAAATTTCTGTTTTCTGAAAGGTTTTGTTGCAATAAATGTTTTTTTCATGAAATGTTTTTACAGTTGACCTTCAGGGCCACCGCACTTTCTTTTCTAACACTGGATATGACTGGTGGAAATGGGCGTTTAATTCTTCAAGCACTAATCTATGTAATTACTATATTTAGATTTTAACAGGGTATTTGTTGTGCATGAATGAAATTTCCATAAGCTTTAGCACGTCTTCACCTGCCCCCTTTAAGTGTAGGGTGTCAACATTTACCTTAATTTATAGCCCCATCTCTGAGGGCATGAAGCCTTATATGCCTTTTAGGCAAGCTTAAGAGGAATGTTCCCCAAAGAGATAAAGCATGGTTAAGCTGTCACCACTCCTTGGTTGTTAGAAGACCAACTCCTTCACCTATCAATCAATATGTGATTCTGAAAGTTTGACACCTTGAGACACTGAAGAAAAAATCAGTTCTAAAAATGTTGACCCCGTGCTTCATGCTAAGTGGGCTCTGACTGAAGAGGAGTCCCTCCTACCATACAAAGCAGGTGGTTGTGTAAGAGCATGTCTAAGGAGCAGAATGTTTTATTCAGAACAGCACTCCCAAGTATTCAACACAAGAGAGCAGAGGCTTTGAATTTTTACAAGGCATAACCAAATACCACCCTAGAGGAAGTCAGATGAAAGATTGACCACATTAAAGGAAGAATGTGCACATTTTTGATCCAGTAGATGTCGCCCCTGAGCACCAGCATGAAACCAAAACAAACTGCACACCTCCAACCCACCTCCCAATCAAGTTCACCAGAGGAGTTTAGCACAAAGGCGGATAAAACTGTCCTTTGCTCAAGCTGCAAGGCAGTGGTCGCATTGTTCTGTTAACAGGCTAATGTTAGCGCTCTTTAGTTAGCTCGTAGCTTCACATTGAATTTAAATTGACACAGAATAACCATGATCCAAAAATGCTTGTGTGACATTCAAATAAGCAGTGAGTATGTCATTCTACTTTTCTCTAGTCCTTGATTAAAAACACTTTTATACACAAGGGGAGGAGCTGGCCGTCCCATCCATGTAAACATGATGTTAACACAGCTAAGACAACAACACAGCCAGCGGGACTTTTCACTCATTGTAGGCAGTCAATGTCTGCTACATTTATGTATTTCGCACATTCTTCCTTGAAGGAGGACATATCATCCCCCTTCTCCACCTTTTCAAACAGTCCCCTGTGGTCTAAATGAAACATCTGTGCTGTGCTTTGGTCAAAATATAACATGAATCAAGCACCAGAGGAGGTTTGTGACCCTGTATAAACCAGCTCTCTCAAAATGCTCCGTTTTGGTGTGTGTCTCTTTAAATGCAATGAGCCCCCCCTGAGTTTTCCCTGTAGACATCACTCCTCGCTAGTGAGAATAAAAATGGCGGACCTGAGCAAAAGTTTTGCTCTAGACTAGGGGTGGAGTCCATGAGTGGAGATACCAGTGGAGAGGAGGGGATTTTTTAAAATCAGAATCCCACTGATGTCACAAGGAGAGCAAATTTGAAGCGGAGCATTTTTCTCTGTGTTGTAAGACTTATGCAATCCACATATAAAGGACTGGATGGGTTTATTTCACATTTTGTGGGTCAGTAGACACTCAGGTTACCCAAATATATGTTCAGAAACACTGTAAAAGTTGATTTTTCACAATATGTTCCCTTAAATGAAAAAGGTTACATTTTGGCAGGAAAATAACTTGTTGTCTATGGACTATCTACCCAGAGGATGTGCAGGATTGACACTCTTTGATGTCAGCCATGGACAACAAAGAAAACAGAACACAGAGTTTAGTTGAAGACCCTATGGTAGCTCAGAGGGAAGAAAAGCCACTCACCTCTGGTTCAATTTTGATGAGTGCAATGTCTATTTTCTGGTCCATGTCCTTGACCGTAGCGTCGTACTGCAAACCACTTTTCAGCTCTACCTTTACACGCTGCTTGTTCGAGAGTACGTGAGCGTTTGTGACGATCCAGCCGTCCTCTGACACTATAAACCCAGAGCCACTCGACACAGAGACCTCCTCACTGGAGAATGGAACCCTGGAAAAAGACAGAAAAACTGTTATGTAGCAGCAAAAAAAAAAGGAGTGATATAGGTGAGACTTTTGATGTTTTGCTTGAGTTAATTTTACCTCTGGAAGAGCTCCAGATGCACCACAGCTGGAACAATCTTATCCACCACATCTGCAATAAAGTTGAATTTGTAGCGCATACTTCCTGGATGTTGCATTCCTATAGGGACACAGGATCATAGACGACAGGTTAGGTCAATCAGTTTCTGATAAATTTGAATAAAAAGGAGACGACATACTTTATTATTCCCCGGGGGGATGCAGTTGTTATGCCTTGTTTTGGACAATGCTACGCACACAGTCTACAATTTTACTACACATCTACAATTCATTTAGCAGACGCTTTTATCCAAAGTGTTGTACATCAGAGAGTAAGTGCAACACAAGCAAGGATCTAGAGGAGGAGGAAACAACGTCAGGAAGTGTAAATGACCAGCTTTAAGTCCGATAGGAATTGCACAAAAGCAAGCACAACATCAACCTGTTATTGAAAGTATTAATCAGCATCTAAACCATCCTAAAATCGCCATTATCAAACAAAACCATCGTCATCGTCACTATCCTAATAATCCAACAACATCATTAAGTGTGTATGTATTCATGAAAGAGCTGGGTCTTCAGTTTTTTCTGAAAGGTGAAAAATTGAATACTGCCTTATTGTATGGATATTTGTTTACATTTAGTCGGGGGCTTGATGATCACATTCTTGAAGTCACCAAGTTTCCCATGGTGAGTCCACACCTATGCAGACTCACAGAAAGTGTGTGATTTTCCGTTGGGAAGTTGAGCCCTCACACACTTAATGGTTTCACAATGGGACGGCACTAAGAACTTGCACAGCTTTATGAAACTTCGCTTCGAGCACATGAGCAGAGCTGCAAGGTCTGCCTCTAGCGGAGATTGTAGTATCCCCAAACGTGGCTCCGCTTTTGCCCAGTCTGCTTTTTCTTTTAAAGCCGTTGCAAAACTTCCACACCGTCTCCCATGAAGTCAAAGGATTGATTGTAGGGAACCAGTCTTGACAGCATCAAGTTGTCATCTCAGCAACTTTTTAAAACTCAGTGAAAACTTTTAAAATAATATTTTAAAATCTGTATATTGTTCTGTATTCTTCTTCTCTCTTATGTGTGTGTGTGTGTGTGCGTGTGTGCGAGACTGGTTGATCTGTATTTTACTGTTGCCATCATCTGCCCAGGGACAACAGACATAAATTAGCTAGTTAGCTAAATCTGGTTCAAAGCATCTTTTCTCTTCTGAGACTAATGTTATTTTGTACAATGTCCACAATTGAAATAAACTAATAAACTAAACTAAACCTGCCAAGAACACGCCGCGAGTGGTGGATTTTTGAATTCAGCCATAGGCCAGGATTCCACCACATGCACAAACAGGAACTAATGGATGGCCAACAGGTTACCCCGTGCACAGCCTAAACGTTCTCAGGTGCGCACGGTTGCAGGAACATACCTTAAAAAATAAATCCAAACTCTGTGGCACACTGAAATAAGTGAGCACTAATGGATATTCACTCATGGAGAGATGTCAGAGCGAGGGGTTGCACATGAAAGAGCGCCTGAGCGGGTTTGGTGCCTGGCACAAGGGCTCAGGAAGGGAGCTGGCACCTCCCAGTAACTTTAAAGTTTAGATTTAAAAAAAAAATTGTAAAGCCATCAATGGATGCCAGTATAAAGAAACTGATCAGTCTGCTGGATCAGACTGAAATATCTCAACAATTGAGGCAATCCGTCATCCAGACCATCTTTGGTGCATTCCCTTTCACAACCTTACAGCTTCCTTATCACATTTGGGATCTGCATGCTGTTTGAGTTCACACGGGAGGTTCTGCAGATTTTCTGCAGATAGTGTTTCTTCCATTAAACCGTCAAGCTGAAAACCCTATAATGCTTAATCATGTTGTATTCTTTAAAAATGCTTGCAAACTTTGATTTTCTTGTTCCCTGTTTCTCACTCTCCCCAACATCTTATACACTGTGTCTCTTTTATCCTCTATGCATTAAACCCTCTTTAGCCTCCTGTTCTTTCAAACTGTCTGGCTTTATCATGCACGAGTACTGAAGTGGACAGCTTCTGTAATGTCACCTATGGGATAGTCATCTGCTATTTGAAAGCCTAAACTTTGGCATTTTCAGAGTAGATATCTTTTTTTAAAGTTAGAGTTTTTAGACCAGAGGATGGATATGCACAACCTCTTTTTCTCTGTATGAGGGGGAGTTATCAACCTTTGGTAGCCAAGCCCTTACATAAACACTGCTTTGTTTTCTTTTTACCCTTGATGGAAAAATATTTGAGAAAATAAACTTCATGCTATTTGGAAAACAGCTTTAAGCTAACTATTAATGACATATACTTCACATAAACCCACAGACTTCAGCCACTTTTGTGAGATCTCAAGAAATGAACATGTTTTCATGTTTCATGGAAAACCAGCGTTGTTATCCCGAGATAAAAACATAATTAGATTAGATTAGAAAACGTTATTAATCCCCAGCGCGGAAACTCATTTGCCACCTGGTCAATGAATTCACACAACAAACAATATGGACATTACAATCAGAGAAATAATAACAAACACCATTTAAATCATTTGAAGCCATGAGTCAGAGCCACAGCTAAAAATGTTCATTAAAATATCTGACTGCTGCTGGAACAAATGACCTTCTGAGTCATTCAGAAGAACACTGCGGCATCACTAGTCGCTCACTGAGGCATCACTAGTCGCTCACTGAGGCATCACTAGTCGCTAACTGAAGGAGCTTCGGAGTCCATTAAAAACACTGAACAAAGGATTGTTTTCAAAGATCAATACAGGTTTTAGTTTGGTCCTCATTCTCTTATCAAAGGTGACTTCAAGTAAGGCTGGGGTAATGCTGATCACAGAGCCAGCCTTTTTGATCAGCTTATTGATCCTTTTTTTTAATCATCCACACAGATGCAGAGCCACATGAATAACATCTGCTTCGTGTGCAATCAGATCGTCTCAGTAAAGCACTTTCTTCCTCACAGTCCTTCCTACTGCCTCCTCACATCTTAAGTTTGATCACATTAAAGTTTACATATTATTCTCCTTTTTAAACCAGTTTAAATAAGTCACAGAGCTCCCCAAAACATGTCTGTGACGTATCTTGCCAAATATTTACTCTTATCCTGTATTTGATCATGTCTATAAACCCCTCTATTTCAGCCCTGCTCAGAACAGGCTGTTTCTGTGCCTGTACCTTTAAATGCAAATGAGCTGTGTCTGACCACGCCCCCTCTCTGGAAGGGGATGTGGCTCAGTCTCTCTTGCTCCATGTCCTATTGTTTACGGTGAGAAGGCAGACTCAGAGGGCAGAACAAACACCTAGCTGTGGGAGTGTCACCCACCTGGGGGAGGGGTTACTGCCCTTTGTGATGTCATGAAGGGAAAATCTCCAGACTGCCTGTTTGAGCACACATTTTCTGAAAAGTGCAGCAGGTAAAAGAAGGAGAGGATGGACTTTTCTCATCATTGGTGGGTTTGTAGACAGACTAGGGACACATATTAGTGTTAGAAAAACATGGTGAAGTGTATTTTGTATATGTGACCTTTAAGTGTCCATGCAGATCAAGGTAAAGCAGTTCCACACAGATCAAATAATTGTTTTAATTCTCTGGTCGAATAAGAAATAAAAATAATAAATTTTCCTCCTTTTATGTTCACTCAGAAGCTTGGAGGTGCTTTGGTAAGGACACTACAGAAACGTATGAAATAGAGAGACTATTTGCCATTTATTTTTTATCATATGAGTAAATGACACGCTGCATTTTCAGAGCACATTACTCAATGTGCCTCATTAGTGGTAAATCATTCTGCTGAGAATTTCTGTTGAGTATGTTTTGATATCTGACATCATGGAGAAAGTGAATGCACACTCAAACTATGTCATTAAAAAACTGATTTATCTGCCCCACTCTGCTGGTTTTACACAACTGAGTATACTTCAAAAGAGTTGAATGTCTAAGGGGCTAAAATTGGAAATGGAAGGTCGAACCTCAACGTTTTGAAGCTTGTAACGGTTTGTGTTGTGCTGAAAATACAACCCTCTGTGGACACTCCCCTACTCCCTGATCAAAGACACAAGCCCTCTGCAGGATCATGCACATTCTGACTCATGCTGCTTGAGACTGAGTCGCACAGATTAACTTGTCTCTGCAGAAACAGCCTTATCAGCTCATGACAGTCTGTTTAGTGCCAAGATCTACTATGGCAGAACACCAACTATTTTACCTGTCAACAAGCTTTAAAATCACAACAACAGTATGGCAGATACATCCTGCAGGCTTCCATGTCATCTCGTAAAATAACAGAGTTCATAATTGACATACGATCTACCCTACTATAGACTCTCCATCTAACCTGCTATATAGTCTGCATCTAACCTGCTATAGAGTCTCCATCTAACCTGCTATAGAGTCTACATATAACCTACTATAGAGTCTACATCTAGCCTGCTATAGAGTCTCCATCTAACCTGCTATAGAGTCTCCATCTAACCTGCTATAGAGTCTCCATCTAACCTGCTATAGAGTCTCAATCTAACCTGCTATAGAGTCTCCATCTAACCTTCTATAGAGTCTCAGCACAAAAGTGAATAAAATAGAAACTATACACAGACAGTTCCCTGAATTGGTGGATGCTCTCTCTCTCTCTCTCTCTCTCTCTCTCTCTCTCTCTTTCTCTCTCTCTCTCTCTCTCTCCCCTGCTTACATACAGAGACATGTTTTGCATCAAGAAGGCTGCTGGGTATGCCAACATATTTGCATTGTGTGTTTCCAGATCATTACTGAGAGGCAGTGGAAGGTGTTGAAATGTGCTGACAGGCTGTTGCAAGTCACAGGGCCACTCTGTCCTCATTTACCTTATTTAAACTTTGATACGATACACGAGTATAGGCTTTCATCATCTGTAAACTTGAACCCTTTTCACACATACGAAAATCTCCTGAAAAACTCCAGAGATTTGGCTACCCGGAGGTTCTTTAGGCTATGTGTGAACGCAAACAGCCGCATTTTTCGCGCAGACTTTACCCAGAGTTTATCCGGCCAGACCCCTAGTATTTTGTCCGCAGAATATCCTAATAAAAAGTTGAGACGATGTGTAAAATGTAAATAAAAACATAATGTGAGGATTTTCAGAAAATTGAAACCTTGTGTTTAATGGAAAGTAGCACAAAGACAACATGTCTAACTGAGAAATCAGTTTTACAGTTCTTGCTTAATGTAAAATGTTGGCTGTTCTACGGGTCAGAGTCTCCTTTGTCTCATTTCACGCTTCATGTCTTCCAAACATTTTCAATGGGTGACAAGTCAGGACTGCAGGTTGGCCAGTTTATCACCAGTACGCCTTTACTTCAGAGCCATGCTTTTGTAATGCGTGCATGATGTGGTTTGTCATTGTCTTGCTGAAATAAGTAATGCCTTCACTGAAAAAGAAGTTGTTTATTTGGCAGAATATGTTGATCCAAAACCTGAATAAATGGTTCAGTATTAACTTGCACCTTCACAAATGTGCAGGCTACCCATGTCATAAGAGTTGTAGTACTCGAAAACCAAGACCACTTCTTATAGGTCTCGGTCTCGTCTCTGAATCTAAAGCATTTTTACTCAGTCTTGTCTCGGTCTCAGACTGTAGTTTGATTTTTTTCCCCCACTTATGGTTGCAACCTTCCCGGTGTTACTGTCCAAGTGAGTGACCTGTATGCTGCACACAAGATAAGGATTTTTTATTGATATTAATGGTCTTTCTCTTGACTCGGTCTTGTCCTGCCATGGTATTGGTCTCAATCCCTAAATGTTGTGGTCTTGTCTTGGTCTCTGAGCACTCTGGGTTAGTGTGGTCCTGACTTCAAAACTACATGTCATATATGCAAACTCCATGCATACCATCACAGATGCTTGCTTTTGAACTGTGCACTGATAACAAGCAACCTCTTCAGCCCAGAGGACGGGGCGTTCAGGGTTTCCAAACAAAGAGTTACATTTTGGCTTGTCAGACATCAGGACATTTTTCCAGTTTTCTTCAGTGCATTTTCCTTTCTGCATGGTAGTCAGTGCAGCAACTAACTGTATTCATACACATAGCCCCTCTGTTTACTCGGCAAACAGTAAACCAGCAGGTGTTGCAGTGATGGAAGCGGGTAAGAGAAGTGGTTCAGATAGAAGTGATTGTACCCGACCTAAAAAGCCTCTGCATGTTTCTAATAAGCTCCACGAGCAGAAACGTGCTCAAACTAGGATCAATATTGGAGATGCTTTTGAAAAATGGAGAGAGGTTAGAACACAGAAAGGTTTACAGACGAATGCAGAGCTGGATAAACACTGAAGCTTCAGTGTCCATGACATGGCAACCTGCGTGGGCATTGACTCTAGAAAGTAGGGGTCAGGGGGAAACAGCTCTCTCTATGATGTTTTGAATTTGGACTGCATTACCCATTTTTAACACTGGGTGTCAGAGTTATATACTGCTCCTTTAAAGATGCCTTTACATATAGAAAATATTATTAAATAAATAGAAGGTGATAAGAAACTAAACCAAAATATATAAACTCAGCAGTCATTTTTCAGTTTTTCAAGCTGCCGCTGCTTGCCATACTGTGACAAGGACCAGTCGACTTCAAATGTGAAAGGGATTATCCTGACACAAATCGTGATGCTCAATGACCACAATAGACACAACATGTTTATTAGGACAAAAAGGCTTTTTTTAATTTTGTGGTTTTCATGATCAGCTCAACCACAACGCGACACAGAAACATTATTTGATAATGTACCTTTTTTTTTACTACCTTGGCTTTCTCTTTTTGATTTAGGTCATATATTGACCAAATATAATCTCAGAGTTCTCCTTCAGTAACATGACTACCATGAGTGGTAACTAGGCACAACACTCAAAACTCATTCTATATAGGCTATAAACTTCACACTATGCAAAAGCCAGTGGACTTACTAGCACTGATAGGTAGGAGGATACTGAGGAAAGAGCCGAATGCCTTTTATTTTTGATGAATAGATTCAGGGAAGAAAAACAATTCACTGGTTGCCGAAAGCTTAGGAAAGCAAAGCAGCAATTATCGAAAACTACTACCATCTTGGCAATGAAATGAGGCCTGGTTGCCATTTGTTGTCCTGTTTGAGTAAAATCTTACCTTAGATACATACCATTTCTGTTCTGACAAGTTATCAGTCTGATATTTATGACTCTAACAAGACAAGAAAAACGGTTTGTTAGTATCAGGGAAAAACGTGATCTAATGGAATTTGACCACATGCCATGATTGAACAAAGGATGCTAAAAACTTGGAAAGGTATCAACAAACCTCACCAAGTTCCTGAGAAAAGACTTGTTAACACAAGTAGACAGCTGGCAGCAAAGAAACCTACGCTGCCAGCAGCTATACCTCCAAAGCTATTGCAAACGATCCCTGGTGTCCATCACTCAACAGTACCAAGCATCTAGAAGAGAAGAACTCAGAAGAAACTCACTTATGTGTAAATGTTTAGAAATGTGTAAGGGTTACTTCCTGCTTCATAGTGTTTCCAAGTCAACCTTGTGTCAACGTCCAAAAACAAAACACTATACATTTCTACCAATGTCAGAGAAAATACTTCTTGTTCTTGACAAGGTCCAGCAAGAGGACCTGGTACTGGCTGACAGGAGCCTTACCAGGATTTCTAGGCCTGTTAAAAAGATTTCACATTGGACCCCAAAAGTTATGACAAGTCTTCGTCTTCCCTGCAGCAAACTTCCCCTCTAACAGATGACAGGATAATGAAACTTTTGAAACAGCAACAAAAACATTTTAACGCAACTAGGAGTCTGTTTTATCCCTAAATGTGTCATGAAGTGGGACGGTAAAGGACAACTTGGCCTAGTGTGAGTGCGCACTTAGAAACACTCTAGTTTAATACATGTTGTCTTCAGTTGGGAAGAGGGCGTATTCTGTCAGGAAGATTTACATCTTACACCTGTAAGGTTTTTCAATACCGGCTTGTAAAGAAGAGAGATGAATGATGCATTTTCTCGACTCTGAGGATGAGAAGAGACTGCACATGAAAATTGATTAAACAAGATGGAAAAATTAAGAGGCTATGTCTGCACAGAAGCATGGCGCTGCTGAGAAGTAATCACCATTTTGGAGAATCTGTGGCTGTTTCTGCATAACACTGGGGGCATCACAAACAATATCAAGCTCTCAGGGAAGATTCTTTTTAAGGGTTAACTTTAGATCTTCAGCAATTTGATCCTGAGTCAGCCCCTTACCTCCCTCAGGTAACATACACAGGAAAGGGTTTCTTTTCTTCTGCTCTTCATGTCTTAACTTTTTACTATTAAGTCTGTGAGTCTGGAAGAAGAAGACGGAATATGATCAGTATCAATATCTTTGTTTTTACCAGAGGACTTTTAGGATTCATACCTGAATCAGGACTTTACCAGGGACCAGCGTTGTAAAGATTTATGCAAACTCTGTATTTAAAGCAAGAGTCTGAAACGCTGAGAAATACAGCTAAAACTTTGTGAACAACATGAATTTCTTATTGTTTGTTTTCATAAACTAAAAAGATGACCTATGTTTGAATGATGAAAAGATGAAATAGCACAATGAAGACAGATAAAGTTACAACCCAAAGTGTTGCATTCAAATGTTTTTTAAATAATGAATAAAAGCTAAATGTCCGACTGTAAGTTATATGATTTTATAACCAAACATGAACACACAGGCCTATTGGAAGTTCTCCTTTTATCAAATTAAATACATGTATGAGACATAAGAATAAATAAAGGGCATGACACAAACACTGAGTATGTGAGGAGTTTTCAGAAACAGCTTCAAACAGACTCAGAATCATAAGATCTGCTGGGACAGAGAAGGCTGTACCAGAGCGAAGGACTCATTGGTTGTGCTATTATTCTTTCATTTTTATCATTCATGCAATTAGGCTTCATATAGAATGAGTTAGATCGCATTATAGGCCTACGTAGTTGGTCAACTCCTAGTAGTTTGTTACTCTCTGAAAACAGTCTGTTTCTTAATCCATGTACTGTTCTTATAATCATTATTACGGAGCCCCTGAAATCCCAAAAGGTGGGCAGAAGCAGTGGTGTAATGCAGGGTATACCCACTTATTTTTCAGTCTCCATAGATAGAAAGAAAGATAAATATACTTTATTCACCCCCTGGGTGAAATTCAGGAGTGTCCCATAGCTCACAAGTTAGAAAAATAGAACAAACAGTGAAAAAACAAAACAAAAAAAGTCTCTATATTCCTTAATGCTTCTTATAATGGCATGAATCCCCAGGGTGTTAGGGAGAGAAACAAGAAAAAGGCAGACAGTGACGTTCAACCCACAGCTCCAGTCATGAGCTGCTACCATTGGCCTGTGTGTTAAAAAGCCTAATGGCTGCTGGGACAAAGGATCTCCTGAACCTCTCAGTCCTGCAGGGCAGTGAAATTAGGCTTCCACTGCAGCTACTTCTCTGACCTGCCATGATGTTATGAAGAGGATGACTACCATTGTCCAATATATTCTGTCTTTTCTTTTCCTCAGTGAGTCCTTCCACCTGCCTAAAACTGAGTCAGCCTTTTTTATCAGCTTGTCAAGCCACCTATTGTTCTTTTCAGTCCTGTTACCCACTTCTACATCTCCTCTGATTTACACCATTTTTGATTGACAATATTTAGTATGCAGCAATTTTTTTCTCTGATGGTGAAGGGATGACTCTCCCTACTCTGTCTCTGATTGGCACACAAACACAGTACACACAAACTAAATATGTAGCAGTAGTCTTACATGACACTGTTTATAACAGAGGCTGTTTATCCTTTGCTGGATGGGACACTTAAAAAAAACAAAAAACATTTTGGGTAAAAATGAACTCACTTTTTTAGGCACTACTAAACCACTAGGCACAAGATACTTCTTTTTACTTGTTGGGACTTCAGGGCCTCCGTACATTATTGCTAATAACACTACTACTATTGTTTAATTATATATTTTGGATGTCATTATATTAATACAAAGTTTGCTTAAGAAATGAAAAGACAGAAGTAATGACAAACGAGGTGATGGCACTTGCCTGAATCACACGCTCCCCTCTGGATCAGAATGACCGTGCTGGTCTCACCCAGCTCTGCTCTCTTGTTCTCGGCTCTCAGGCGACACATGCTGGGATAAGTCCTGCCGTCACTGCCGCACACCGGGCCGGAGGTGGCGCACACGCAGGTGCCGTGGAGGCCACCGCGCTTCCCCGGGACGGAGTCACACCTCAGCCCCTCTCCACAGGACAGGTCCCCGCCGCTCCGCGTCCCGCACACATCTCCCTCCCCGGCCGCGCACACCACACAGCAGCCGCACGCGTCTCTCACCTGTCCGTAGTGACAGGCCTGCGGAGCGGCGGGGCACTGAGAGGCATCGCACACCTGCAGGCAGGTCTGTCTTTTCCTCAGCAGACCGGCGTGGACCGCGGAGGTGAGCAGGGTGAAGACAGTCACAAACTTCATCATGACAGGAAATCAATTCACAGCAGGGCTCTCTCTCTCTCGTTTCAGTCTCTGAGGGGAAACTAGGATGTCTTGATGCCGCTGTGTATTCTGATAAAGTTCCTCCAGGTATCCTCCACTTAACTCAAATAATCTCACCATGCAGTTTTTATAGCCTGTATGTCTGGCTCAGAGCCAGCAGGCTTATTTATCTTCTAGTAGCTGCATGTTGGTCCTGCGTCCCCCCTCCATACTGCTCTGTGATGTGTTTTGTAGCCTCTATGGAATGTACTCACAGACTTCACAGACACCACATTATGTGATGATAACTGGTTTTCTCTTAAGTCTGTGGTTAAGAACTGGTTTTAAGCTGTAAACACTGTGGTGAGCTTCAGGTTAATAGGTGACATTAGTAACTTGAGACATTATTCATTTTCTGCAGAAAATTATTAGAGTCAAGAAAAGGGGAAATAAATAAGGAGGAAGATTGTTGTTATACTTTGAACAAAGTCGAACTTAAAGGCAGGGATGGTCATTTTCTCCAGATGGACTTTTTAAGATTTTGTTTGAAATTGTCTTTAGGTCCTGACAGAGATTAATAACTCATGTGCTCTGAAAAAGGAACGAAGAAAATCTGTCATCTGTAGCAGTTGTAAGCCTGTAAAAACTTTGACCAATGTCTGCCACGAGGTACCAATCTGATGAACCAATCATCAAATCAAATCAATCAATCAAAGTTTATTTGTATAGCACATTTAAAAACAGCTTCATCTGACCAAAGTGCTTTACAGGCAATGCGTAAAAGCAAGAACTAATTAAAAAAAAATGAATCTATACATATGCACATACATACATATATATACACATATACACGTACATATACATACACATAATACACACACACAAATATATATATATGCACATACATATATACATGCAGCATACATACATATCACAAACACATACATGCCCTCATACCTACATGCACATGCATACATACAGATACATACCTAAGCTCAATATATGGGGTCTGTGTCAACTTGAGGTGAGTTTTGAGTTTTGATTTGAATGGATTTAACGAGTTGATTTGTCTGATGGAGGGAGGCAGTTGATTCCACAGACAGGGGCCAGCCACTGAGAAGGCACGGTCACCTCTGAGTTTTCATTGAGCTCGAGGGACTACAAGGAGCGACTGTTCAGAGGACCTCAGTGGGCGTGATGGGGTGTAGGGGGTTACAAGTTCTGTTAAATATGGGGGGGGCTAGACCATGCAGTGACTTAAAAACAAGTAATAGAATTTTAAAAGGGGTGATGTGCTCTTCCTTGCGTGTACCTGTTAAAAATCTTGCAGTGGTGTTCTGGATGTACTGTAGCCGTGAGAGGGAGGACTGACTGACTCCCATATAGAGGGAGTTGCAGTAGTCAAGGCGGGACGTAATAAAAGCATGAATAAGCTTTTCTGAATCTTGGAAAGATAAAAAAGGTTTTACTTTTGTTAAGGACCGTAGTTGGAAAAAGCAGCCTTTAACAACTGAGTTAATTTGTGTGTCGAATTTAAGGGTTGAATCAAAGGTGTTGGGCCTCAGCCATGTGGTTGGGACAAAGGACTCAGGCCTATATCACAGTCTCGAGCCTGACTAAAGTTATTTTGAAGGCAACTAAACAAAGGGGTCTTAGCCCAGCAACCCCCCAACAGAAACTAACAAATAGGTGTGAAAAGTGGGGGGGTTGGGGGTTTCTGAATTCTCTATCCTCATTGGAGGAGGCCTGAGGTAAACCCACAGGCAGCTCCAGTCTTTAAAAGCAATCACCAGGCATTGCTTCCTTCTCTTCAAGTGTTGTCTGCTGACACCAGAGGATACCCTCTCCAACAAGATGGACTCCAGCATTCGAGACAAAGCCTTTCCTCCTCTTGACTTACATAGGTTAAACTCCAGAGCTGAGGTTGCTCAGTATACGTAGCTCTTCACATGCTGAATTCAAGCATCAGAGGATTCAGCTGACTACTTCCACGGCATATTTTTAGGAGTTTTGGGCGCAATCAAATGCTATCAGGTTCGAGCAAAAAGAAGAGTTTCTTTCCTTTGATTTTTCGTAAGACGTCATTGAACGCAACTGGACAGGAGCGCTGAAGGAAGCCCACTGATCCCTGAATCCACAAGGACACATAAAGAACTCGGCTCCTGCAACCAGAAGACCCTACAGAGCAGCGCTCTGGTCGAAGATCTGAATCCCGCTACCCTCCTCCTACATCTGCCACGAAGGAAACCTGCCTGAATCTGTTGATTCAACATACAACAGAGTGACGATCTAACCAACTTTGCAACGATCACCAGGAGTTACCCCAAGTAAGAGCTTTGGTCTGGGCAGAAATAGTTTCAGAAATAGTTATGTTTCTTTTATAACCACTGATAATTATGCGTCATTGTTGACGACACGTCACATTCTGTTTATTATCTGTTGTCAACTGCTGCATTTGTTTTATTGTAATGAACCACTGTGTTCACCTATGTATGTAATGCTATGCTAGTTTACCTTCAGTCAACGGCTTTCACAATCAGAAAGACCAGTGTACCCGCCGTTGAATCAAAGTCCGGCCACTGGCTTTCTGGTGTTTAAGTAACAGTTACTGAACTCAGCTCAGAGAGCTCAAACTATTTCAAAAGGTAGCCACACGGCTTCTTTTGTTGTCCACCATTTTGTCACCATGTGACAAAGCCACATGGTGCATTGTCTCTCTCCACCATCTTGTTTTCTCTCTCTCTCTCTCTCTCTCTCTCCTCTACACACACACACACACAGTTATACACAGTTTATAATAGTTATTTGTTTGATTAAGTTCATTGATTTTTATTGGTGTTGCTTTGTTTAAATAAATTATGTTATAATTTAAGAGAGCAGTTGTTTGTGATTACTGGTGTATTTGCATTGTGATATAAGCTGGGTGCGAAGGCTTTGTGTATGGATTTCACACCTTCAATTTATTAAATATAGTTATTAATTATTAATAATATTAGTAATTAAATAACTGATTTGAGTGATATTTTGGTTATATTTCCCTGAGTACAGGGTGGTGCCCCAAAACGAGATTAAACATAGTTTAATTATATTTTATTTATATTATTAATAATTAAAAATAATTATTAAAGAATATAACCAAAGTTGACTTGATACAACCCCAAAAAAGGTTACGCCAAGATTTTTTGCATATGGTTTCACAAAAGAGGACAGTGGGCCAAGTTTTTTACAGATCCAGGGGACCGAACAGAAGTACCTCGGTTTTTTGTTCATTTAGTTTTAAGAAGTTTAGTGCCATCCAGTCTTTAATTTCTTTGAAGCAGTTGAGTAGTGGTTGCAGGGAGTGCGGATTAGTGTTTTTGAGCGGGAGATATAATTGTGTGTCATCTGCAAAACAGTGGAAGGATAGACCGTGCTTCCTTATAAGGAAGCACCCAGCGGCAGCATGTATAAGGAAAATAAAAGAGGCGATAGGACTGAGCCCTGAGGTACCCCACAGGTGAGGTTGGCCGAGGGGGAGACTTTATTTCTAAGGCATACTTTGAACCTTCTGTTTTCCAGGTAGGATTTGAACATATTTAGGGCTTGCCCCTGGATCCCAATCCAGTCCTTTAATCTGGTGATTAGTAGGCTGTGGTCAACCGTGTCAAATGCGGCGCTAAGATCTAAAAGTATTAAAATTGCACTGTCCCCATTATCTACTGCTAAAAATAAATAATTAAGAACTTTTAAAAGAGCTGTTTCAATGCTGTGGTTTTCTCTAAAACCAGATTGGAGTGCTTCAAATACTTGGTTATTGCTTAAGAATGGGTTGATTTGTTTGTAGATGACCTTTTCCAGGATTTTGGATAGAAATTGGAGTTTGGAGATTGGTCTAAAATTTGAAAAAATGTTAGGATCTAGGTTAGGTTTTTTCAGAAGATGCTGAACCATCGCATGTTTAAAGTCGGTTGGGAAGCATCCTGTGGAGAGGCAGCTGTTGATGATGGAGAGGATGCTGGTGCCAATAGTGCTAAATGTTTCTGATGTACGTCGCTTTGGATAAAAGCGTCTGCTAAGTGAATTGTAGAATTGTAGAATTCTTTCAGTAGGCGAGGGGGAATACAATCGGACGGGCATGTTGTGGGCTTCAAGTGACGGATTATTTCTCGCAGAGAGAGAGATATTGGATCAAATTGATTAAAAACCTGCACAGCTGAGGGAGGGTCAGGATGTGATGCAGAAGATGGTGAAATTCCTTTTTTATATCATTGATTTTTTTCCACAAAAAAATCTAAAAAAATATTGCAGGTTAATGTGGAGGAGGCTTGAGAGGTCTGGTCAGAGGGATTTGTCAGTAAGTTTATGGTTTTAAAAAGAACCTTGGGCCTGTTGGAGTTTTGTGATATGAGATCGGAGAACTATGTTGTCCTTGCTGCTTTGACAGAGTCTTGGTATTGGGCAAGGCAGTTTTTTACCAATTCATACGACACTTGGAGTTTGTCTTTTTTCCATTTTCTTTCTGCTTTTCTGCAGCTTCGCCAGAGAGCGGGTGGTGTCATTTAGCCAGGGCTGAGATTTTGCTTTTCCTTTCCTGGTCTTAAAAGGAGCAACTGAGTTTAGGATATTTGTGTAGGTGGAATTAAATAATGACAGCATTTCATCTGGATAAAGATGGTCAGAGGGAAGCTGCAGAGAGCGGATAACTTGCGATGTGGAAAAGGTGTTGCAGAAGTTGGTGATAGAGGTAGGGTTAATTGAGCGGAAGGGGTGGCTTGGAGCAAAGGGAGAAGTAGGTTTGCAGGGTAAGGGGGCTTCAAATAAGATGGGGCAGTGGTCAGAAAAAGCTGCAACCACATGGGTACAGGAGTTTACTTATACACAAAGACTAAAAACTAGGTCCAGGGTGTGGCCATGTTTGTGAATTGGCCCAGACACATGTTGAACAAGGTTGTAAGACTGTGTGACATTTAGAAATTCTGTAGCAAGTCTGTTTGAGGAGTCGTTAACTTGGATGTTGAAATCACCAGCTAAAAGACTTTGTCGAAGTTAAGAACAATAAAACACATAAAGTCAGATAATTCAGGTAGAAAAACAGGGTTTGGGCGAGGGGTGCGGTACAAAGTCACACATAGTACTGGCTCTGGGCAGCAAATTACAAACAGAAGTGTCTCAAATAATGACACAGGCTTAAAAGCAATTTGGCGACATTTAAATTTATTTCTAAAAGCGACAGCGAGACCCCCACCTCGGCCTGTGGTTCTTGGGGTGCTAAAATAGTCATAGGTTGGAGGACATAGTTCCAGTAGCTGAGACTGCTCGCCAGGTTTCAGCCAGGTCTCAGTAAGGAGGAGAAAGTCCAACTGAGCAGTAGAGATATAGTCATTCAGGATGAAGGTCTTGTTTGAGAGGGATCTCGCATTAAGCAGTGCCAACTTAATAAGAGTATCTGGGATGGTAGAGGTGATTAGGGGGGCATAGTCAACTGGCTTTAGGTTCCAGAGGTTTGCTGTTTTGAGGGCTGAGCTAGTGTTTTTCTTCCTTTGTCTTAAAATCACGGGGATATTACAGGGATGGTTAGTGGATGCAGTTGAGGCTGTGGTCCAGCAGGGGGAGCCTGTTCTTTCCAGAGATGGTGGGAGACTTTTATTGGGATCAAAAGTTTCCGTCGCATAGCCTGAATGTGTTTGTGTTGGCAAGTTGGCAAGTTCAATCATGAACTTCCCTGTGTTATGATAATGCGTTAGGAAGATTCACTTCAGTGTCTTTAGCGGTAGGCGTGGCTGGTAGGAGGAGAAGCAGGGTCAGTATTGATGACACACCTGAGGGAGGTGTGGTGGCTCTGTCTCTGTAATCTTCATTAGCAGCACCTGTGGAGGAGCCGGTGGAAATTGGTTTTGAGTTGAAGAGATGCCACGAGGACGCAGACACCTGAGAGACTGAATCTGAAGTAACGTTTGTTTTTGTTTCAACACTTCACGGGTTCTTTTTACACATGAACTAAACTGATATGAAGGAGAGGGCTGGCGGAGTAGATCGTACCCAAGTGGCTCCGTGGATCGGGCTGTCCGAGTGAGCTGGTCGCGGCACGTACAAGGATCTTTAGGGTGAGTCACCTACACACACCCCTCAAACAGACAGGACAGTTGCACACACATTCAGGTAAGGCAGGATACACCTTCACATTTATGCAACATGTAAGGAGAGGCATTAAGTTACGGGCTCACTGGCCTTAGCGTTAGGCGCTAGGATAGCATTTAGCTGTGGGGTTGTGTGTTAGCTCGTAACACCTGTCTCCCTGCTCGTTCTCTACCCCATGAATGTACTAGCCCACACTCAAACATGAGCTGATCGCCCTGGAGCAACAGCGCTCGGGCATGTAAGTGAGGGGGCGTGGCTTTTGAGGGAGCACAGAGGGGAGGGGGTGGGTGCAGACGGAGCACTGAGGGAACGCTACTTTCAAAATCATGATGTCTTTAATATAAACTTTAACAAATAAAACAAAGAGCAATTTTGTTTTTGTTGCATTTGAGAATACATAAAGTCCCATTACAGAGACTGAAGTTGAGAATAGAGAGTGAATATTACTATGAATGATATCCCACAAAAAGTTATCATACTTTTGTGAAATCTACGGAAGCCTTAAGTGGACATGCATCAATAGATTTAATTTGACTCAGTTCTTTCATCATAACTGACACTAGAGCTGGCCACACACTGGACGATTTTCAAATCTTAACTAATTTGAAAAACTTGTGAGACCACAGACATGAGGACAGTTTTAATCGATTTTTAACATTAAAATCTTCAAATGCACACACTAGATGACTCGGCCAAACCGGGAGACCAGACACTTGCAGTTTGTCGTAACAATTTCACAGACACAAGATCTCGAAGAAACTCGCTTGAACAAACTTGACTTCAGAAGAAAGACAGATATGGAGGACGATTGACGTCTTCAGCTGGCTCTCCTTCTGTGTGTTCTGTTTTGTAGCGAAAAACGAGAAAAACAACACGGATAAAATCCTGTCTGAGAAGTCGTATAATGTGCGGCTTTATACAAATTACAGTGCGAGTTGAGGGTGAGCTGTCAGAGTATGCACAGTTCGGTTGGTGTGGTGATGTTTCCAAATCTGCTCGCTCTCATTGCCTGCTTCAGGTATTCTGTCGGAGGTCGTCCAACCAGGAATCATAAATATCAAACATATTTAGAATTCCTGAAGTGGGAGGTTCTGACTCGATCAAAAGCAGTAAAATATTCGTATTGTCACCACACACTTGAGGATTATTTGCCCCCCTGATCGTTGTTGGGGGCAAATCGGGCCTAAAATCATCTAGTGTGTTAAGCTAGATGACATTGTCTTCATTGAGCGTTATGAGCAAAAGTCTGTGCAATACCTTCTCTGTTCGACATTGCACATATATGTTTATTTCTATCTATTGTTCATATCTACAATCCCCTGAGCTTTTGTACATAGATGATTATTTATTCTTTCCAGATGCTAACAGCTGATTGCTCATTGCTTATTTTAACTGTTAATTTAAACGTTTGAACATAAAGTCTAAACCTTTCAGAGTGAAAGGAAACAAAAAGTAATTGTTTGAGTGGAATCCAGTTATCGTGTGGGAGTTAAATCAGGCCTCGTCAAGTTGAGAATTTATAAAAATAATATGAACAAAGTGACTTTTAAAAGGGAAAGTTGTTAAACTACGTGAGCTGTCAAGATAACCGTCTTAAGTTTTAAAGAGCCCATATTATACCCCTTTTGGGGTTCTTATATTCAATCTATGTACCGACTAAAGTATGTTCACAATAGCTAAAGTTATAAAAAAGTGTCTGTTTTCATGTACTGCCGCTCCATGCACCGGCTCTCTTCTGACTCTCTCTAAGGCTCTGAAGTGCCCACGTTCAGAGTCCCCACGTGTGCCAAGTCTGATCTGATTGGTCGGCCTGTCGGCTCTGCCGTAATTGGTCAGTCGCTCAGCACAGTTCTCGGAAATGTCCCGCCTCTTTTACCATATTGGGAATGCAGCCACTGGCTCCTCCGAGGGGAGTATAAACATTAGATTATTATTAATAATCTTAATTAATTATTAGATTATTTGAATTTTTGCACATAGATGTGCCTGAACATGCACAGGACACTATGAAAACACACTAAAGAGCATATAAAACCAGAAAAAGCATAATATGGGACCTTTAAATTACTCTTACTTTGTGTTTATATGAAGAAACCTGGACTGTGCGATTGGTGTATTTCTTCCCTCATGGTTTCTGACACTTTGATTACACACAGTATGAGTTTGCTCGTTCTCAGTTTGAGAGATCCTGATTAAAAGCTCTGTAGTCTCTGTCTATCAGTGAGGCTCATCATGGCAGTGTTCGTTTTATGACCCATAATGTAGGCCTGATATATTTCTGTAGGAGTTCTGTCCTCTCACAGTAGTTCTAATGTTGGAAAATTTGGAAATTAAATGAGTCACTCATGATTTTTTGCTTTAAAACCAAATTAAGGAAAGTACTCTAAATGATGAAAGCACACAGTATGATGGTGCCAAACATAGACTGTAAATATTAATGGACCGAGCCTGAGTGATGTCACCCATTGGAGTCCCATCGATGGCGGCCTCCATGCTGGAAATCCTGTCTCAGCCTAACTTTCAGTCAACCTAATGTTCTAAATCCTGAGGCGGGTTTTAAGCCTCTTGACGAACCTTTACATCACGCCCACTTGTCAATCATGTCAGCTAAGCGCCTAACTATGGATAACATGTATCATTCATCAAATTAAAACAGAGCCTTTAAAAAAACTACACATAATCAGACCTATAATGTTGTTTGAACCAGGCTGTAAACATGTTCATTTAAGCTGTAAAAACTGTTTCTTTGAATGGGTGTGTATGTGACTTCTGGTGTTCCTGGAGCCAGCCTCTAGTGGACACTCGATGAACTTTTACAAGGATTTTACACTTCTGCATTGGCTTCATTTATCAAGACCGGAGGTTACTGCTTGTGTCAAACAGATATATATTGTAATATAATCAAGAACACAAACACAACAACAACCACTCCAGTGGAAATTACTCTTACTAACAATGCTGCTTTTACAACTCATTTTTAATCTACAGTTGCCTTTTGACTGTGTTATCGGTTTCCTATGAAGGAAGGCATCTAAGTTCTCAAGTTTCGTTTAAATTCAAACTCTAAAAGTCATCGAAACTCGATCCAAATGGACTTTCAGTCTTCAAGATCCTCAAGTCCAGTTCCCTCTGGATCAAGTTTTGATTTACCATGACCTGTATGACTGAGAGCCTACACAGACATCTAAATGTCATCATTTATTTCTTTATTTTCACTTTTCTAACATTCACTTTAAATGGGACATTATTATTCTTTGACAAATGTTTTAATTACACAGTTAACTCTGCAAACCGAGCTGTGTCTGTGTGTGGGCTTTAACAGTGAGTCGTTAAGAGACCTCTGAGTACGGTCTCGTAATGACCAGGGGGAGTTTGGTGCAGGGCCACTAATATTATTTGTTTCTATTGAACTTTTTTCAGGATGCGTATGAGTGCTGTCAATAGGTTAAAAAAATCAAATTACGGGCTTCATTAATACATCTACATGTGATTATCAGAATATGAGAGTGTGGTTAGATTACAGGTAGAGTTACTGTTTAACCCGTGTTCTAGTTGGTTATAGCTTCCACATTTTAATTTATTTATGTTAAGAGTTAATTCTCTACTTTAATCTGATCAAGTTGTTTTTCTTGAGTTCTCATCCCTGCACACACACACATGCTGTACCTCTGCTGCTTGCCAGTCTCAAAGTTTTTCTTCCTACACGTGGATCAGTTTTCACAGCATGTGAGTCGCATGTGGAGGAAGCTTCTTGTCAAAGACGTCACAAAAATATTGCTTCTGAACTGCATCCAGAACGAGTAGATTTATATTGAACGAGAAAGATTGCACAACACTAGATGGATGAAAGGTAGGCTGTAACTCAGCATGTTTCCCTGTATGTGTTCCTGGCTTTTCTGAAACAGCCTTCTATACTAGTACATACTGATTTGGCTGAAATACAGTATGCTAACAAATGTGAGATACACAGAATGCCAAAACTACCCTGACACTGTACTGATTTGGAAAAAAATGATTATCTAAAGTATGCATCAGACCAGTCTCCCTCGTATACTTTTTCCCACAATTCAAAGTACCAGGTCAGATCGAAATGATTGACATCCAGCAGATGGCGGTAATGCAATGCTTATGGATGCCAACAGAAGAAGAAGAAGAAATGACAGAAAACTACTGTAACAAGGAAAATAATCACGATCAGATCAAACTACGCAAACACACCAACAATTATCTTTTTTGATTCTCAAAAACAGAAAAATCTAAATTAATCCCTTGTCAGCTTTTCTCAGACTGTAAGTGGAAGCTACACTGTAGCAACGTTTACCATCTGGGCTGTTGTTTACTTCCTCCAAGATCAGAAACTAGCTTAGCCTGGCCTGGCATAATAGAAAATAACCAGCGACTGCTGTGATTCTACATACTATTATCGAACGTAGCATGCAGAATTATGTTCGATATATGGTTTCAGAAACAGCCTGTGTGTGTTTCTCTGTGGAGGCAGACAGACAGAGGAGGGGAGATCGAGGGCAGACTGTCTTAATCGATTCCAGATGGTGTTGATTTCTCAAAATGGATAAAATAATAAAAATAAACAGCCCATAACATGTTTGGCATGTATTTTCATCACATTGACATACATCCATTTCATGGGACAATTGTCGTTGACATTTTAAAACACATCGTCTCCCATTCTCCTCCATCTGATGGCCAGAATGATATACGATTATAGCAGGACTGTTGTGCAAGTCAATTTCTCAATTATTCTGTTGTGATTGTAATTAAAGTATGTCCACATGGTAAATGGATTACATTTAAAAGTGCACAGTTAAGAAGCCCTTACAGCAGAGGCAAAATAAATGACCTGACATTTCCATAATGGCCGGCTATAACTCTGTGAGTCGTTTTCTTTCATTTATAGCGCCTGTCATTCTAGGCTGCTCCTTCAGCATACAAATCCATCCATATATTTCCCTCTGAAAACTCATCATTCATAAGCTATTACCAAGGGTGTGAATTAAAGAGGCTGTGTGCGTCCTCTGTGCAATTTCCTGATCACAAGTGGCCTACTTTTGAAAGTCAAGAGCAAAAATTGAAAAAAGCTTCTATTTTCTCCAACTTTACAGGGATCCTTTCATTGACTTTAGAAGAACTTTTGTTTGTCGTCATGTCATGGAAATCTCAGATGCCTCTTTTTGGCATGGTTTAATGCACACTCCTTGAATCTCTGACTTCATTTCAATGCAGCTTGGCCTCCTCCTTAGTCTGCTCTTATACTACAAGTGCACAGTTTGATCAGCATCTTGTCTCCTATTGCTGAACTCAGCAGAAGACCTGAATGGGTTGACTGTTCACTTGCTGCCAGTGGGGGGCAGAAGAGATCTATATTTCTTGCCTTTGTAATCTAGTGCCTGTGATCTAATTTGGGGGCAGGAGGTGCTGAGAGTACCTTTAAACTCCACCGCCTCTACAGCTTCAGACGCATCAGGGAAAGGCTGCTGCTCCCAAGGTCAGGTGTCTCAAGACTATCACTGTAGCCCCTCCTCTCTTCCAGGGAGAGCTGCTGGACTAATTGCCCTCCGTTGCCACGGTAACACTGACAATGAAGACGCATAATGACTTGCCTCTTAGGACTATCTGATATGCATCACTTTTAAGATCCCATATGGTAACTGTCCAAAGTAGGACTGTTTGGAAGGAAGCTCTCTGTATTCTATTAGCCTCGTCTGATGCTGTGGATGAGACGCAGTGTGTTGGCAAAGTGCATCTAAACCCCCCCCCCACTCCTCCTCAGTATAGCTGTCAGATCACCAGCAGGGCAAGCTTAGTCAAGGATATCGAGTTTACTCCCTCACTTTCTTTTGTGTTTGCTGGCTGATGGGGCTTAATCTATTAAGGGGATTTGAGCTGGTTTGAAATTGAGGGCAGAGAATAAGCGTTCTTACTGTCAAGAAACTCTGCAGGAACATGAGGTGGGGGCAACTTGAGTTGTGAGCGGGAAAAACTCATTAGCTGTGAAAGCTGTTTAGCAGCTTCATTCAGTGAACGTGCAGATAAGCGCTCTACACAAGCTCTTGACACCAGAAAGCATGGATGACATATTTTCAGTAATCACTGAGCCATAGAAACATTCCCCCTCTCCCCGACCCTTAATCAACCTCACCTCAGCTACTCATCCCTTCAGGCTGTTGTACCAGCTTTATGCAAGTTTAAAGGTATCATTAGTTTGAGTTATCGTAGGAGTTACACTTACAGCTGATTTATGGTCTACGTCAGATATACATACTCAGACTCAGAAAACGTTATTTATCGCAAAGGACGTACCCATACAGACGGAGGCTTCTGCCGGTACTCTCCATGTTTTCTGGAAGCTGAAGATATGGACCAAATGTTGCAAAACCACCTGACATTTTGGGTCCAGTATCGAGCAGTGAAGTCAGTTCAATGTGGGTTCAAGATTCAAGGTTTTTTTTTTATTGGTACCAATCGGCAACCTCTGGTGTTGAAAAATTAAGCCCATAAAGAAGTGCAAATTCCTGCAATTCCTCGAGTGTCCTCTTGATGATGGCTCAAGGAACACAGGAAGTCACATACACACCACAGCCAAGAACAGCATAAATAAACATGTTTACAGCCTGGTACAAAAAAATGTAATAGGTGTGATTATGTTTTTTTTTTTTAATAGGCTCTGTTTTCATTTTATGAACGATACATGTTATTCATAGTTAGGCGCGTAGCTGACATGATTGACAGGTGGGCGTGATGTAACGGTTCATCAAGAGACTTAAAACCCGCCTCAGCTCCAGCTCTCAGCCTGTCGTTAGGTTGACTGATTTCCAGCATGGCGGCTGCTGTCGATGAGCCTCCAGAGTCCCCTGCAGGAACAGATGGCAACGTCACTCAGGCTAAGTCCATTAATATTTACAGTCTATGGTTGGTACCTAGAAAGGTTAATTCAGGAGATTCAGCGTTCCAATAGCTATATGGTTGGTACCTAGAAAGGTTAATTCAGGAGATTCAGCGTTCAAATAGCTACACAACAACACAAATCAAAGGTTTAAAAGACCAGACAGAATACATTAGAACAAACATTGTCGATTACATCAGGTCGTAGCAAAGTCCTTAAACAGACACCCACTCAAGAGTTTAAAATGTGCTGGCATGATTAAACTGCATCTTCTCGTGCTAGCTTTGTTAGCTGCAGTAACAAAAGTGTTCATGTAGCATTTTGTTCTCCCCTTTGGAGCAACAAACCGTATCTCCTTGTTTAAGGGATGAGACTATCACGGAGACTAGAGCTCGCATTACACTGCAGCTGTAAAGAATAACGATCTGACAGGTTGGATTGAGACTCGCCTAGAAGTTCTCATATCTGCTCGCATATTTGACGATTAAGATTAAGTTTTTGTTTTTAAAAGTCAGGTTACCAAACCATGAAACAAGAGGAAAAGACAGGACCGATTCAATGAAAGCTCTATAAAACAAAACCATCGAGGTTTTATCAAACCTGTGTGATCAAACTACAAATGAAAAAGAGATTAAAGGAAGTCATGTTTTTTCAGAGCATCACATTGATACACTATGGAATATAAATAATTGTGACTCCTCATACTGTAATTTATTATTTTTTTCTCTCTTGCTCATTATTTTTTATTTTAACTAAAGTTTTATGAACCACCTGAACCCCAATCACAGAGAAACAGAATAAACTACATGAGCAGTCATATCATCATATCAAAAAAACAACAACCCACTTGCGGTATAAGCCACACCCACTTCCTGGTTTCTACAGGATACAGATAGATCATCCTTGAACAGATACAGATAATGACGTCTCTGGACACCCCTAGTGCTTAAGTGCATAACCTTCATTAAAGAGCGACATGTCACAGAGAGCCAATGTTACAATCTGAACTTCCAGGAGTACAAAAAAAATTACAGCAGCTCTGTTTCTGACCTCGGAGGGAAAACTTAGCTTCATGTTGTACATTATGTTCTACTAGTGGCACCCAAACACCAGCCGCTGAAAATAGATGATGAGGACAAGATGAAGAGGAAACAAATCTCCCAGCACCCAGGATGTCACGATTCCACTGCACTAACTCTAGTGGAAGTCGAGTGTTTGGCAGCACATTGAGTCAGAGACAGGTTTCCCCAAGGGGACAATGAAGTGTATATCATTTAGTATAGTATCGTATTGTATCGTAGCACTACAGGCGGGACTGGCATCCCAAACTCCTTTTATGCCTGCTGGACATCTTCTGGTATCCAATGGGTCTAGTGGTGTGCAAGTTCTCACTTCAAAAGAGTTAGCTCAAGGTTCACTTAACACAAAGTAAAATTAGTTAGTTCACATTTATAGTTTACAGTCCCAAAAGTGAACAAGTTCACCGCATTGGTTGTTTTCTGGCTGCGCTGAGCTACACTTGTTTCAGTAGAGCCTCCTTCATCATTTCATGTAGTCATTATTCACTCCCAAGTTTTACTCACATTACGTTCTTTTACGGCTATTAAAATGTCTTGGTTTTATTGATATCATAAGGGTCGATTCTATACAAGAAAGGGTGAACAGTGGTTTGCTCAACTGTACATTTGAACCAATTCACGTCAATAAATGATGCATTTAAATCACTCTTCACTTTACAGGCTGTTAACCATACTCATACAGAGGTAGTTTAAGGTGTTATACATGTTTGGGGGGGGGGGGGGTGGGCTTTCAGAATCTTATAGGAAGCAGAATGGGTGGGAAAGACTGAGATTTGGATCGCACAAGATTAACAGGGCAAAGTGGGGGACCATTTCTGGCCTGTTTTTCCTCCTCTTGTGGGGAGAAGAAAGGATAAAGGTCTATCTTTTGATTGACATGGGAATCAGAGACAACCTTGGGAGAAAGCCCGGTTTGGGTTGTAGCATTACATTACTGTCATCTGGTCTAAACCTGCAAAAGTCTTCCCATGGACTGACGGGGCTTGTATCCCCCCCCCCCCCACTCCTCTTGCAGATGTCACTGACAACAGACATCTTGAATGAAAGCCATCACAGGTTCCCCAACTCGAGATTTAAAAGGGGTCGCATTGACGACCATGCAGGAACCACTCAAAGTGGAACTACAGGGGATCTGTAAGCCCTGAGCCTCCGGGCACCCTCCAAAATTATGTAATTAAGATTTTACAATCCTCAGGAAGTTTCCACTCCCCAACACAGGCTGCCTTAATGACTGGCACCATACCATTATGATTCTATGCTTTCAGTGTTTGTGTGTCTGTGAATAAGACCATGTGAAGTCAGGGCTATCAGAACAAGTTGCTATTCTTCTGTCCGTATCCTCTGCAGGGAGGTGATGCCTTGACCCACCAAGGCTGTATATCCCCAGGGAGAAGAACAACTCCCTGGAGGGGGGCCACTGCGCTATACTCAACTTTCCTTCAGTGAATGGTGGAGCAGGGGTGGGTTCTGACCTAAATCCTGTACCTCCATGTTTGACCTGCTGAGCCACTATGGACAGGTCTGGCCTAGCCTTCCTACTCCAAGCTGTCATGACAAAGCAATTCATGCAAAGGGCAGGTTCCCCTCGGCCTGCAGAGTCGTGGCCACAGCCCAAGCAGGACACAAATTACTGTCAGCACATTTTTATGTTTTGTGTTTTTGTGTGTACTGTGACTAGAATCACGATGGTTTCATCCCGAACACTTTGTTACACTCCCGTCACAGCACTGAAGCACAGCACAGCTACACCTCATGCCTGCTCAGTGTATTTGTTTTCACCTGGAAGTCTCAGCTTACCCTGCTGCTTCACATCAAACAGCATACACTTCCACAAGTGAGCTACACCCGAGCACATCAGTGTGTCTTGCCATACACAATCCACCAAACTGTTCCAAATGTAAATCTCATGTTGGCACCAGGCTGCACAGTTTGTGGGAATGCAAAAAAAAAGGCAATATGCTTGTACAGCAGGTATGCAGGTGTCAGTTAACCCACTTCTCGATATGCTTGCTAGGAAAGCCATAGTTGTGAATTTTTTGTGGAAATCTCTGAACTCAGAGGTTGTGACTCTGGAAAAACTTAGACAGTTGAGGGATTCTTCTTTTACTGCACAAATGGTGAAATCTATCAGAACTTTTGGGAGTTGACTATAATCTAGTCTTAAAAAGATAGTATGATGGACAATTATCACACTTTTGAATTGGTAGCAATGAGCATGGCTTTATTTCACATATTTATTGGCTTTCACCTGTCTTTCACTTGTCTTTCACTTCGCTTTCACTTGTCTAACTTCGTTATTGATGTCACAAACTCCTTTATTACATGGACCAGCCTTGAAGCATTACTGTTTGTTTGTTTGTTGTGTAATGTTTGCTTTTTAGTCTCTTGGAATTGAAAAAAGTAATAAACAGAATTTACAAAAAATCGGACAAATGTATTGTTCTGCAAAATACACTTCATGTTTTTCAAACACTAATATGTGTCTCTAGTCTGTCTACAAACCCCCCAATGATGACATAGTCCATCCTCTCCGTCTTTTTCCTGCTCCACTTTTCAGAAAATGTGTGCTCAAACAGGCCGTTTGGAGATTTTCCCTTCATGACATCACAAAGGGCAGTAACCCCTCCCCCAGGTGGATGACACTCCCACAGCTAGGTGTTTGTTCTGCCCTCTGAGTCTGCCTCAGCAAAGCACAAGACACCCGAGCCCTTCCAGAGAGGGAGCGTGGTCAGACACAGCTCATTTACATATTTAATGGTACAGACACAGAAACAGCCTGTTCTGAGCAGGGCTGAAATAGAGGGGTTTATATGATTATATGATCAAATACAGGATCAGAGTGGATTTACAACAAGAAACTTCACAGACATGTTTTGGGGAGCTCTGCCTTATTTAAACTAGTTGAAAAGGAGGAGGATATGTGACCTTTAAAGTTTTCATATAATGCAGATTGATGCATGTTGATAATGAAGTTAGCAGTAAAGTGTTTATATTTTAAAATCCGACCAACAAGTTAGATTCCTGGGATGTCTGAGTCCTCTGACATGTGTCATGACTTTCCTATAGACCTGTTAATGCGTCTTACATCAGAGCCTAAGCTGTGAGGGGCTTTGTTGAAGGCTTTGCACTGGATACATAGTCATGAATATTTCATGGTTCACACCTTTAATGTTTATTTCATCTGTCAGCATAGTCTGCTGGTTACGTTCCCCTTCTTACATGGAAAGAGCGAATACACAAGGGGGGAAGTGTTTGACAGTTTATTTGTATCCAGACATCATAAGGACTTCAGCATGACTGTAACACATTAACGCAGCACGTGTTGGGAAGGTGAAAGAAGAGGAACACTCAAACTGTGCTCAGTGGGGTGAGAGCTGAGCTTCTTTTTTGAATAGAATTGACACATTCGATATAAGTCATTTTCAAGTTCACTGAATTCACTGAACCTTTGCATGTTCATTGCTTTTAAATCACATTAGTTAACATTGACTTTTTATGCAATCCTAATGTAAGAGCCCCATCTGTGCAGGGGAAGCTAACTGTATCAATGAATGAATGAATTAAACCTTTATTTCCCCTAGGGGAATTTGCCCTACACCAAGAGCATAAAACACTATTCAAACAAATACAGGACAGCACATAAAAAAAACATTAAAGCATCACATGATTAAATGATGGATTTCAGTAGCCAGCTAAATAAAGTGCAGAGTGCCGAGTTCATCCTGTATGATCAGAGCTTATTAAGCAGCTGAATACTGTGTGGTACAAAGGATGTGACGCCTCTTTCAGTCCTCATCCTGGGCATTCTGTACCTGCACCCTGAAGTCAAGAGTTCATACTCTGACCAAAGGGGGTGAGGAGGGTCAGCTGTAATCTTGATGGCTAAAATCAGTGTGTACTGGTCTGTCAAGTAAGAAATGCTGCACATTTGCTTCCTAGTTATCTTGCTGCCGAGTTTAACAACCTTGTCCAGTTTGTTCTTATTTTGTCAGGACAATGATCCTCCCCAACACTGAATACAAAAGGTCAGCACACTTTCAATGAAACTCTTGTAAAATAATTTCAGCATAGTGCTGTCAACATTCAAATTTTATTTCCTCACAAAATAGTGGCACTGTTGAGCCTTTGCAAATCTTGCATTTGTGTTGGTGTTCCACGTCAGTTTGTTATCAATTATTGATAACAAAGTATTATGGGTAAATTTGTTCACATTCATTTCACACCAATTAGGATTCTCTGCAAACCAATTTTCAACATGCTAAATTTTTTTTGACAAACACTTTGAAGCTGAGTTTAAAAAATATTGATTGTATCTCAAAAAATTGTGCATTTAAAGGAAATCAATTAAATTCACTTTCACTGTTAATGACGTCAGTCGGGACACCTATCGAATAGCGCTGTGAAATGTGTAGTTCAAAAACGTCCTTATTTATCTGATACTGGTGTCAGTAAAATCCCTCATTTCAACCTCTGCCTGAAATGCTTCATTTCAGCTGCTGTCTTTTTAAGGCCCGCCTCCCATCGTGCCCAGTTTCCTCTGATTGGTCAGCTCTGTTTGCAGTCGCAGGGACATTTGAGTGAGCTGTTGGGTGGGCGTGTCCTACGCCTTTGCTCCATGCTTTGCTCTGATACATCGGCAGAACCTGAACCTTCAGGTTCTCGCAAAGTCCCACAAAGTTTTGTTACGTCTTGTTTAGAGCAGCACGAAACCAAGTTCGAGGATTACACCAATGTAACATAGTTAACAAGGTCTGGATTAAATCCAGCTAAATTGCGCAACAATGACATCTGCTGTCAGAAATAAGCAACTGCAGCTCAGTGCCAGAGTAGAAATCGCAAGGTATTATGGGTAATCCCTCAACAGCAACGAAGGAATTACCGAGGGTAACTGTCTGTGAATGACTCAGAGAAATTAAATTTAAAGTGTTGTTAATGCACATACAAGTAAAGATGGCTATATCTGGTTAATTGTGATTAGTTTCAACTCTAATTTCGCCATGTTTTTGATAAGCTAAAGCTCTGTTTTTGTATGTTTTGTCCATTTAAATGTTCGCTAAAAGATCGCTAGCTAACATTAGCATTTTACCATCTTCTAGGCAGGTGTATGTGCTGTAACGTCGAAGATTCACCTTTCTACTCTGTTTGTCTTATTACAATGCAGGTATGTTGTGCTCTGCCTTAAGTTAAGAAATGTTGTTCAACAACACAAAGGTTTACTATTTGATGTAATTAGCCTTTGCTAATTTTTATATTTTGTAATGTGATGCAAGTTAAAAACAATGCACTATTTCTGCCAGTATGTTTAAGTTTAATTATCCACCATTTGATCACAGTATGCTGCCATGTCCTGTAAAGATTATAGATACATTTATCTATTTTATAGACAGATGTAATAAATGGATGTTACAACCCACATGTGGGGCTTCAGAGACTGATTCACTGAAGATGGCCTACTATCACATAGGTCACACCAACAACTGTAGTTCAGTATGAGCAACCAACTTTGTAACATTATATGCATTTAAATGAATCAGCAGAATAGATTTCCTTTGACACGTTTAAAGTTATGAGAATAAGATTTGTAATTGGTCCCAGTAATGTATCCTGTTAAATGTGCAGTTATCTTTTGATTGAGACTACTACTACTACTACTACTACTACTACTACGTGCCAATGTACACACCTGGCTGATGTGGAGACCATATTTCAGGCTTTGTTTCTTAGAATAAAATTGGAATTGTAACATTTTGTTTTTTCAGGTCATGAAAGTCTTTCTGCAAGTTTTAAATGGTTCAGAATGATGCAGCAAGAAATCAAACGGTATGGATAAGATAGAAGTTATAACACTGTGTTTCCATGTTCTGCCATGAGAAAAAGCAGAAAGGAGCGGTCACATGGTCATTTTCACATCATGAAAGTCGTGGTGAAAAGTTGAGATGAGATATTTTCATGGAGGAGACATTTTAATCGATTTTCCCCTCCAGCCTAAATGTAGCAAGAGGGAGCAGATGCCGTCTTTGTCCAGCCACATATCCTTTTGCATGTCCCTCTTATTAATAATTAGCCTTTGATGATGCAGAAGGCTTTAATCATGAGAGCGCGGGTGAGAGCAGCAGATTGTGATTGATGGTGTCTGCTGAGACGTGGGTGGAGGAGGCAGTAATGGCACAGACAGCGCGTAAGCAGATGGTTGTTGAAAAAGAGCCGCAGCCTCGTTCCAGTTAGGTTAATTAGTCTGATATCAAAATGTGTTGGTTTTGGCACCTTGTGTGCAACTTGTTGAAATATCCTCCATGTAATCACCACTTAGGCCTACCTGTCACATTCAGAACGCTTCAGCTGAGCCCTTCACCGTCATGCGAGTGTAAAACTGTCGGAGCTGCACGGGGAGGTGATGTCAGCTCCTCGTCAACAGACGGGGTGTGATTGAAGTTATCGTCATTCAAAAGAAGATAATCAATACATGAATCAATTAAGTAAACAAATGAGGAATCTGTTATTTTATTTAACATTGATTTGTGGGCTTCTTATGCCTTTATCAGAGGGACATCAGGGTGAGAGAGAGTGGGGGTAACTTTCTTCATCCCCGTGGGAGACATGCGGGAAAGGAGCCACAGGCTGGATTCAAACCTCAGCTGTCAGCTTTGAGGACAGCAGCCTCTGTACATGGGGAACACAAACTAACCACTAGTCCACCAGCACCCTGTTGATTCTGTTCTTATCCACAATGATCACAATATAAATAAAAAGACTCCATTGCCATATTACCAGTCAAGCTGAGGATTGATTTTAAAATACTTCTGACTGTGTTTAAGGCATTAAATGGACTTGCCCCTGCCTACCTCTCAGAACTCCTATCCCCATATAAACCGGTGAGAGATCTTAGGTCATCAGCACAAAACTTTCTGTCACTACCTAGATCCAGGACAAGGTGCAATGGGGATCGGGCCTTCTCTATTGCAGGACCAAAACTATGGAACTCTTTGCCCCCAGACATCTGTCTCTCTCCCACTATTGGTATTTTTAAAACTCGCCTTAAAACATATTTGTACTCAATTGCTTTTAATGTTCAGTAACCTGTTTTTTTTTTTTTTTTTTAATTGTTGCCCCGCTGGCTGGCCTTCCATCCTGAACGTGGTTCTGCTCAAACTTTCTGTCTGTGATAAAACAGTTTTTCGTTACTTTTTGCCGCGTTCCATCTACCTCAGAACTCAGATCTCGGAGCTGGGAATGACGTCACATCCGAGTTAACTGCGTTCCTGTTGCAAGTCGGAAAAGCAACATGGATGCCGGAGGAGTACCTTTGTTTTGTTAGCTAATACCAGACGATAACAACACACTGTGTGATAGTTTCTGAAAATAACATGAAAACACCTCCACAGAGAGCATTGGTGTGATCGATTTAATTACACAAAAAGACGACTAAGCTGCTAATAAACTCAACTGTTACACATTAAACATCTAGCACGTAGCAGCCATATTGGATCTGAACTCAGGCTACTGAAGATTCTCAGAGTTTCCAAGTCGTAATTACGACTTCAGGGGGCTTTCCTGATGACACTTCTGACTGGGAACTTGGAATTTCCGAGTTCCGAGATCAACTGGAACGCAGTATTTGATTGTCCATTGCTTGCTCATGGACTCTGTGGATCTATGGATCTGTTAACAATATTAAAAAGAGTATAGTCTCGGCCAAAGGTTGTGTTAATGAAGAGGACAAGGTCGATGTGATGTCACCTATTTGTTTGATGACCACCTGGAGCCTGGAGTTTGTCATTTTAGCTGCTGCTGTCTGTGGCAGTAATGGTAGATTTTTATTTATATAATGTTTATTTGTATAGGGACAAGTATGAAATCGACGCCACTCACTACAGCATTTACAGCCTAACCGTATGTGTAATGCCCGTCCCTTGATCGGCCTTAGAAAATGGTACCAACAAGCACATCAATTTAAAGAGAATAATACAAGATACAAACCCAGAATATGGCTCAGCTAATAAGAGCTGATCAACTGCATGCAATATTTTTTTTATATATTGTTTTAAACCGGTGTAGGTACCAGGTATCCTCGAGGGTCACATCTGCTCAAAGTTTTGTGTCAGATAGTGTCGTTACACAATATGATTGACTGTACGTTTGACTGATGATGTAGCACATCGTGATTGGTTGTTTTGTCGGAGACTTTACAGATGTAGCCTTGGTGGGTCTTCTGGTGGAGAATATGGATGAATGCTATGATCTATGGAGACTTTTTACCAGATCATGTGTTTTGGACGCAACAAGAAGTTAGAGCACATCACCATATGCTCTAACTTCTTGTTGCGTACAATTGATGTTAAACGGGTGAAAAACGGTACACAAGGCTTACTGTCTATTACCAGTAGGTGGCATCATTACAAACATTAATCTGGTACCTACACCAGCTCAATGCATGGAGCAGAAAAATGGGGGAAGGTTTGGGTAGGGGGGGCAAGTCAAGATCAAATTGAATGTTTAATATGAAATAAAAACAAAACAGTTTACAAGAGACCTGAGGTGAGGAAGAGTACCTGCATCAGTAGGGTGCAACCCCCCCCCCCCCCCCCCCACACACACCCCCTCCCCTCCCCACCGGATTGCTGATGGACGGTCTACCTCCCCCCACCCCCTTGCTCTCTATCCCTCTTCCTGCATCTTATCCCATCTCTCCCCCTATCCCTTTCCAAGCCTGGCGCAGTCTAGGCCTGTGAAGACTGTTTCGTCATGAGCCGGGGATCCGGCCGAAGATTTCTGCCTTTTAATAAGACAGTTTTTTTCTTACCACTGTAACTTTTGCTGCTTTGCTAAAGTGCTCATGATGGATAGGCCGGATCTTTGTAACATAACAATAAGTAAGGTATTTTACCTGCTTTTTGTAACATAACAATGAGTAAGGTCTTTTTACCTGCTTTTTGTAACATAACAATGAGTAAGGTCTTTTTACCTGCTTTTTGTAACATAACAATGAGTAAGGTCTTTTTACCTGCTCTTTTGTAATGTTAACAGACAATGAGTAAGGTATTTTACCTGCTTCTTGTAAAGTGTCTCGAGATAACACTTGTTATGAGTTGACGCTATACAAATAAAAATTGATTGATTGATTGATTGATGAGGGAGAAATATGTGTGCAGTATAACCTACATCTACTAAAAAGTGAGTTGGGCTTGCATACAATCAGACTTGAAGATTTGCCCCCTGCTGGCCTTTGGAAGTAAGTAGGTTAAAGGTGCTTCTGAATGAGCTTCACTTTGAATCCAAGAGGCTGTGTTCCTTTTTTACTGTCATACTCTTGTAAAGACCTGCTATACATGAAGATTACCTTGATATCATTTCCTTTGTGCTTTGGTGCGTATAGTCGGGTCTGACTCATGGCAATTTCCTTGCAGAACGTGTCTCCTTGAATGAAGCGGACTTCCTCCTGCCCTGCCTCTCAGTGAAAAATCACTCATAGAGAGGGGGTAGAATGAGACGTGAAGCTTTGACGTCTCATTTGTTTCTCAAGCTCCAACTTTTTGACTTCCAGTACGCTTCCAATTTGAGGATCCATGAAACGCAACCTTTGAAGATGACGGCAGCTTTACAGATGATGAATAAGCTGGGAAGTGGCGTTCTATCTTCTTTGGCCACCAAGTGCACAAACTGAAACTTCTTTGACTTCTGGGTCATTGCAGAAAGGCTGACACGCTGTCTAGCATTTCCAGCCACTCTCCGGTTATGTTAAGGAGTCTGGACCCATGATCCAGGTCTTCTTCCTGATAGAGGCCTCCTGTGTCAGTCCTCTAGAAGCACAGACTGACAGCTTGGCAAAGGTTCTCATGTATCTCCAGTGAGAAACATTTGATTTATCTCTAATAGTAGCGACCTGATTGTCAACAAGTGTGCAGTATCTCGTCTCATTCTGGAGGTACTGAATGATTGATGTCCTGTCCATCCAAGAGACAGATTGCCTCTGCCTTATACCCAATCAGCTCTCACATTGGTGTCTATTTTTGCTGCTACAGCTATGGCTGTGAACTCACAGTATAACCCTGGCTTTGCCAACAATTAAAGTGCTGTGTGCCAGGTCCTGATAAAAAATAATAAAATAAATGTAAATAGGGCTGTAGCTGTGCCATACCTCGTTCTTGGTTGCATCAGCAAAGTGGGGGACGTTGAATTGAAGTGATCTCACTGACGTCGGTTGGCTTCACACATCTTGAAGTGGCCAGGTGGTGTTAGCTTGTCCCCTCCTGCAGAGAGTCTGACGTGCTGTCATCACATGCATTTTCTGTTCTGCATTGCGCCCGCATTATCAACTTCACTGGGAAGATGATTTGAGCCAAAATCCGTAGTGGATCATATGTAGTGCTCACCATAGACAAGTACTATTCTCTTTGTTGGTGGCTTGTTCTGAATAACTTCAGTGTGTCTGACTCCACACACTGCTGAATATGTAAAGCTCTTTTGATAGGGAGGCAATCCTTTTCCAAGTCATGCTCCTCGACCTCTTTGACCCTATATAGACATAAAAAGCCCCCCCAAAAAAATCTTTACATTGTATACATACAAAAGTAGGAGCCTTCTCATCTGGATGATGATAACTGTAAAGCATTAATAAAATATTTTACAATCACATATTTGAAATGATAAACATTAACGGTCTCTCTCCCTCCTCCCCTCTCATGAACAGCTTACACACTTCTGAGATCCAGAAATCTGATTGGTCACTAAACAGAGATTCATACAGACTGATTTCTTATTTTGAACATTTTTACTGAACTTAACCTGCTGCTGAGAAGGTGAGGTGTTCTGCATCAGTTACCATGGTGATCTGCCTCGGTATGAAGTGAGCCTTAATAAAGAGTGACGCTTGAAGTTACCTTGAAAACTTTGAAGGATGCCCTTTGTTCTCCTGTGGGAGGTTTTAGATCATCAGTTCTAAAAATAATCTTTCTTCACACCGTGCTGCATGGGACATGTTTGAGGTTGTTCTTAGCGAATGCGGGTCAGATCAGGACCTTGACCTGTTCACACCGGAGTCTGATACAAGTCACATTTAAAAAAAAACAATGCGACTCATTTCTTTATCAAAGTTCAAGCTGAATAAAGCCTTCTGTCCACATCGCTCTGTTGAGGTACCAATGCATGGGGGCATCCCTAATACTGATTGTCCCCTCACATAGTGTGAGGACAGTGTTGGCCTCTTTCCCCGTTACCTTCTGGCCCTCTATCAGATCTTCCATGCAAGGATCCAGTCCTGCTTGAATCACAGGAATAAACACAATAATAATGTGTTTTGTTGCGTCTCTGACCCTCAATGTTGGGATGCACAGTGTGCAGTCTGCCTCCCAGCCAGCAGTGCAAACATAACTTACACTTTCTGATATGGGAGGAAAACGCTAAACTAGTTTCTCCACTTTCACCAGTAGAGGTAGCTCACTCCTCGGGGGTTAAGAGAACATGCTTGACACGTGTGCCTTTGCTGAAAAGCATCCAAGGCCCTAGCCCTTTGATTTGAGAAAGTTTAGCTTTTTCTTGTGAGACTTTGCTTGTTGAGCTTGCAGAAGTACAGCTTATGTCCTCAGTTTTGACAGAAAGACACTGTTTTCCACTTGTGTAGTCAGCCTTGTACTTAATCATTCATTGCTTGTTCTGTGTGATTTGAAACAGCTGTGATGTCTATAGCAGATGGAGATGTTCTTCTTCTTCTCTTTGATTCTTGGAGCACTTTCTCTACGCACTTGTATTGTACTCTTCTCTCTTGATGAGGCAGGCTCTTTTAGTTGCCAAACATCGGTCTGAGAAAATGTTCCTGCCAAGCTTGGAGATGAATGTCCTCATATTACCAGGACTATCAGTTTCTTCAGTGTGGCAGATGAGGTCTTTCATTCTTGTGCAACATCTGGCCTACTCCCTTCATGGAAACCATCACATTCTGATATACAGCTCTAAAGCTCGGCGTTCACTGTGTAAATATATAAAAGTTGTGGTGGAATGTCAGATCACATGTCGGACATGACATATGAGTAAAAACGGGAAGGAGCAATCAAAATTATCAACAAAAAAAAAACTCCCACAGACAGAGAAGATGATTTCAGTTGTACGGCTCAACATGGGCCACAAACACAGACAAAATGGTGCACACTCTGCAGTTGTATGCTGTCATACGACCAAAATATCAAACATGTCAGAAATGCATTCATCAGTCGTCAGGCCTCAGTGTTTAGCCAGGCAGTCGGGCTAAAATTCACGACTTCAAAATCAGTCGTACGACTCAGAAATCAGGTCTAAACTGGCCTGAAATCATACAGTGTAAGGCGGGTTTTAAAATGCTCTTATTACCCTTGCTTAGAGTATTTAGGTAGGCAGCCATGCCCTCCCTTGGCTCAGGGAAATTGTCATGAAATGGCTCCTTTACAGTTAGATCCTCAAGTTTTGCACTACTAGCAGCAAAAGCTCAACCTACATTCCTCTTTTCTTCCCTTAAGTCTCCTCTCTCTCAGTCTCTATCTCTGCTTTAACTCCTCAGCACGTTCTACCAGGACTGCCTGTTCAGCTTCCACTTTAAGCCTACCACAAGATGTGGTTGAACATACACTTGAAGACGCAGCAGAAACAGAGACATGTCCCCGCTGTTCGTTATTGTGTTTGGATGGTGACGTCATATAAAACTTATTTTCACCGACTACTACAATCACACTCTCTCCTCCTGCCTCGACCAGCTCGCACCAATTAAAACCAAAACAATCTCCTTCACCCACTCTGCTCCCTGGTTCACTCCAGACCTCTGTCACATGAAAACCCGTGCCCGGAAAGACTCCGCAACAAAACTGGACTCACTGTACATGCCCAAGCCTACAAAGATCACCTCCAACTTTACAAAGATGCCCTCTCCCACACCCGATCCACCTACTACTCCCATCTCATATAGTCTGGCTCCAGAAACCCCAAATCACTATTCTCCACCATCAACAAACTCCTCAACCCTCTGGACAACGGTTCCCAATCCTTCACAGCAGACAAATGCACCTCCTTCCTGTCATTCTTCCAAACAAAAATAGACACCATCTACAACAACCTAGCCCCTTCTGTATCTGCCCCCCCTTAACCTGTCAGCCCCTGTCTCAGTTCTCCCTCATCTCCTCTGCAGAGCTTACTGACCTCACAACAGGAATGAAAACCTCCACCTGCCTTCTGGACCCCATCCCCACCAGTCATGTCAAGGCCTGCCTTCCTACCCTATCCCCACTCATTATCTCAACAATTAACTCCTCCTTCTCCACAGGTACCGTTCCACCATCTCTCAAACTTGCTGCTGTCACCCCCATTTTGAAAAAACCTGGACTCAATCCTGACATCCCAAACAACTTCAGACCCATCTCCAACCTCCCCTTTCTTTCAAAACTTCTGGAACGTGCCGTTGCATCTCAACTTAAAATCCACCTTTCTGCCAATAACCTTTATGAATCATTCCAATCTGGTTTCCGTTCCCACCACAGCACCGAAACAGCTCTCCTCAAGATCACCAACGACCTTCTCCTCTCCTCTGATGCCAGAAATGTCAACATCCTCATCCTACTGGACCTAAGCGCAGCTTTTGACACCATCAACCATTCCATCCTTCTCTCCCGCCTTGAAACCACCTTCAACATCACCGGCACTGCACTCTCCTGGCTCAAATCATACCTCTCGGACAGATACCAGTTCATCAGCATCAACCACTGCAAATCCCCCACTGCTCCTCTCTCCCAAGGTGTTCCCCAAGGTTCAGTACTAGGTCCCCTCCTCTTCATCATGTACATGCTCCCCCTTGGTCACATCATCTGCCGCCATGGTCTCCAGTTTCACTGTTTTGCTGACGACATCCAGCTCCACATCGCCACCAGAGTCATCACTCCTGCCACTCACTCAATCCTCACTGACTGCATCACTGAAATAAAATCCTGGCTTCAAACCAACTTTCTCAAACTCAACTACGACAAATCAGAAGTCATCATCATCGGCCCCAAACCCCTCATCAAATCCACCAACAACTTCTCCCTCACCATCGATGGCTCCACAGTGCTCCCTTCCCCCACATCCGTAACCTTGGTGTCATCTTCGACCAAACCCTCTCCTACGACAAACACATCAAACACATCACCAAAACAGCCTTTTTCCACCTCAAAAACATTGCCAGCCTCCGCCCATCCCTCTCATTTTCAGCTGCCGAGACCCTCACCCACGCATTCATTACCTCCAGATTAGACTATTGCAACAGTCTCCTCTACGGATCACCATCACACTCACTCAAGAAACTGCAATACATTCAGAACTCCGCAGCCCGTCTCCTCACACACTCCCACACCAGAGACCACATCACCCCCGTCCTTCATGACCTCACTGGCTCCCCATCCCCCAGCGTATCAACTTCAAGCTCCTCATCATCACCTTCAAAGCCCTTCACAACCTGGCTCCCCCCTACCTGTCTGAGCTCCTCCACCGACACACTCTCACCCGCACTCTCAGGTCTGCAGATGCAAACCTCCTGTCCCATGTCCCCATGTCCCATGCCCTGTCCATTATTATTATTATTATTATTTCTCCTCATAAAGCCTTTTTACTGCATCATTGACTGCACTGAACTATTATATTACACATGTTAGGGAAATCAGAGGTTCCTTCAACACTCGCATGCTATCACTCATGAGAGCATCAATGTTCCTCATCTTTAGTAAGATATCCTAACTTAACTTTCCTTGTTATATTCAGATGGTTAAACTTCTCTTCAAACACTTTAACAGTGGGTCTTGTCTCATCATGCCCAGGCTGTATCTTGATCATCCTTTCTCTTATTGGGCAGTTTTTCTCACTAACTGTTGTGTTAACTTCAAATCAAAACCTTCGTCACTCAACACAACACAAACTTTACGAAGACATAAAGTTTGTGTTTTCATGCTTTCAAAAAAGACAAGCTTTGCAGTGGCCGATAAGGGCAACAAACCTGCAACATCTGAAAGACTTAGGGCGCACTCACACTAGCAAAGTTCCTCCCCGTACCTCTTGAATATAACGTTGTATTACTGCATATGCATGGCTTTATGTTATTATGAAGCATGCTCAGTTTACAAGACAGGCGGACTCGAGAAAAAAATACAGACGCGCAATCGAGTCTGCGTCTGCACATCACAGAGAACAACACAGAGAGCATGACATCTACTGACTTTGAGGCTTATTTTGAGTCATTTTAATCAGATACAGCCATAAATACATTAAAAAACAAAAGAGACGGGCGGCCAAGTCCGCGTCCACACATCGGAGAACATGACAGCTATACTTTGTGTCTTTACTTTGATTCATTTTAGTCAGATACAGACAGAACACTCTGGATTTCTCCATAAGGCTGTCAACGTTGTGTACCCACATGCTTGTGCATGAAGTGTACCGTGATGAAGCACGCCTCTCCGAATCGTGCCAGGGCCAATGAAGTGTACCGAGCTGGAGCACAGTACAGAGCGGTCACACTGGTCAAACGAACTGGACTTTAGGGGTGAAGCATGCTTAGGCACGGTACAGATGTGACCGGGCCCTTACTTTAGGAAAAATGTGTGTGAGTTTCAGAAACCATATGTATTCAAAAGCAAACGCAAAAGTTCTGAACAAATTCAGTGACTCAAATATTGCAAAAGAAAACAGTGCAGTGCACATTCACACATAGCCAGAAGTAGTTTATAAAGAGACAAATATTGGACTGGTGATTTTCTTCCTTGATAACTATTAATCTCTGTTGATATTGCTAACATGAAAGTTGCAAAAAACTTCAGTTCCTCAAATGGCCACTTGAGGCTTGTTACAAAAACATGGGGATCCCCATGAAGTGCCATGTTTAAATGGCCACAAAAACATGTAAACATGTCATAAAACATGTCTGCAATCTAGTACAAAGAGATGATTCCCTCTTTAGTATGGTGTATGCTTTCATTTTAAATGTATCTGTTTGACTCTCCTGCTTAGGTTTTCCTGCAGACTCTATCCTCATGGACATGAACATGAAATCCTGGCAGAGCCTTCACTGCTGCCCGGTCTGCCTGGCTGCTGCTGCTGCTGCTGCAGGGAAACACCAGACATGTTCTACTTCTTCAAACTACTTTAAACACCTTTGTCAAAGCAACATTCAATCCAGCATTTCCCCTATTTTCCCCTCAAATGAGAGCAGCTGTAGCTAGCATGCAGAAGGCAGAGTATTTGCTGGCAATGTGCTATCATCACCATCCAGTTTGTATATAAATGTAATATATACCTTCCGGTATAAGGAGACAACCGATTTCCAACTGAGCCAAAGATTGAGCTCTCGGCCTTTGTTAACATTGAAAGCTGAGACCACATAATTTAGCTAATTTATTTTTTTTTAAACTGAAAAAACCAGGGTAAGTGTATGGTATACTTAGTAATTTTTCAGGGCTTTACTTTGCCGTCGGAGAGCCACTTTGTTTAAGCACTAATTTCACGATGCAACACATAAATATCTTTCACCTGCAGAGCACTGATCAGCCGTTTAAGTCTATAGTGGATGACATCTTGGATTTTTGCCTCTTACTCTGATAGTTATTCTGTGAATTGTGAAATTCCTGCATTCCAGTTTGAAATATTTTTAAGCACCAAAAAGATTTGAAAGATCATCCAACAATAAAATGGACATTATCTACGTGTTGCAAAAATTCCTCCATACTTCAATATCGGCATGTGAATAAATATTTTTTTATAATATGCAAATTTTATGAACCAAACGTGGTATAAATAAAGACTATATTCAGTGATGAAATATCCAACATGAACTTTTATCACAGCACAACCAGACCGGGGGATTTTAGTCTCAGTCACAGCTGAAGACTTGCTACAAAAAAACAGATTGCTATCTTCACATGTGTAGGTGTAGAACAACAGTTAAAATTGCTGCCACCATTTATATCATATAGCTTAAAGATCTGCTCACTCTGCTCATTGTTTGTGCAGTGCTGTTCAGCATGGTGTCGTCTAACTGTCGCCTGATGGGGGAAATGATATTCCTGGGCACAAGCCGGAGTCACAGATCAATACCGGCACACAGTGAATCTTCTCCGGTTAATCAGCAGCAGCTCTCAGGGATGTATTACTTTGCTCAGCATGGGTATTTGTGACAGTGATGTACGGAGGGGACACACAACGGCCGCTCCTTTTAGGTCATTAGACACTGGAGGTAAAGGCCATCCTGGGGTGCAGGGCGATAACCTCTCCATCTACATCATGAGGCCATATTTAAACTCGTCCTGATCCCTTCAGTCCGCTGTACCACATCGCTGCTAATTACATGGGTGGGTATTGATAGGTGATTTGTCAAACTGCCATATGGGGATTGGTTTTGTATTCTCAAGGTAGCACTGTGTAACTGCCCTGAATCTGAACTCTCACAATCCCACAAAAGGTGGCAGTGCACCTGTCAAAGTGTCAGCAGATCTTTTTGAGTGGCTGTGCAGCTGTCAACAAGGCCGAGAAAGTTTCTGTGGAAGAAAAAAAAAGGTAGCAGTGATAGGTTGGTAGTTAAGCCTGCTGACAGAGTTAGGTACTGCTTTTTAATGGGGTTATAAAATAACCATTAGTCAGTGAATGGATACTGCCTGACATGGTGGGAATTATTTGATCTGCAGAGTCTATTCATTTCTATTATCATTATTATTATTATTGGTAAATGGACTTTGACTTGTAAAGTGCTTTTCTTGTATTCTGACCACTCAAAGTACTTTATAGGAAGAAGGTGCGCCTTTTTGATCCAGTAGATGTCGCCCTTGAGCACCAGCATGAAACTAAAACAAACTGCTGTTTAGCCACACCTCCGCTATTCTAAAGCCTCCGCTCTCCTCTAGTGACACACCTCCAACACCTCTCCATTCGCGTTCGCATGAAGGAGTTATCAAATTGGAACGCACATTAATTAAGCAGTTAGCGCTAAGCCTTGGCTGCATTGTTGTGTTAGCCGGCTGATGGTAGCGCTCTTAAGTTAGCTTCACATTCCTTGTACATTTTCACGGATGGACCATGATCTAAAAATGCTTACAAATAAGAAGTGAGTATGTTATTCTTCTTTTCTCTAGTCCCTCCCTTAAACAGAACTCACCATCATTTAGCACTAAGCGTCACAATAAAGTGTAAAGATCTAGCCTTACTGAAAGAAATTGCAGCCGGTGCCTTCAGAAGAGAGCACATCAGACCGTCAAAACCGTGTTATGACGAATAGCTTATCAGCTGATTCTGACTGCCAAGGCATGTACAGAGACTTGGGTATAAATAAAGTCATCTGAACCAGAACCTGAAAACTGTGAAACGAACGCTCCACCTACCAGCTTCAAACTGGAGACCAGCAGTAACGCTTCAAACTGGAGACCAGCGGTAATGATTCAAACTGGAGACCAGCGGTAATGATTCAAACTGGAGACCAGCGGTAACGCTTTAAACTGGAGACCAGCGGTAACGCTTTACACTGGAGACCAGCGGTAACGCTTTACACTGGAGACCAGCGGTAACGCTTCAAACTGGAGACCAGCGGTAACGCTTTAAACTGGAGACCAGCGGTAACGCTTTACACTGGAGACCAGCGGTAACGCTTTACACTGGAGACCAGCGGTAATGATTCAAACTGGAGACCAGCAGTAACGCTTCAAACTGGAGACCAGCGGTAACGCTTCAAACTGGAGACCAGCGGTAACGCTTTAAACTGGAGACCAGCGGTAACGCTTTAAACTGGAGACCAGCGGTAACGCTTCAAACTGGAGACCAGCGGTAATGATTCAAACTGGAGACCAGCGGTAACGCTTTAAACTGGAGACCAGCGGTAATGCTTCAAACAGAGGACTTGAACAAAGCCAACAGTGCAGACAGCGTCACACACGGAGCATGTGGAAATTGGGGGTAAGGAAGGAAATATTTCCTCATTTACTAAAGTATAACTTCACTAGATGCTCCACGTTCCTCATTCAACTGCTACTCTTCTGATATAACTATAGACTAAAATAACGACTTTGACCTTTGTAAATTTATGAATTTAATCAGGAAACCTAAGAAAATAATTCCTCTTCATGTGGCCCTAATACTCCTTCGTAGCTTGTGATGTCCATGTCAAATAAAAATCTAGACTGAAGCCCCCATTCCAGTATCATCCACATGAATATCTTCTAACATCAAACTGACTCCCTCTGCAGTACACTCATCCTATATGACATTAAATTAACAAAGATAACATTGAAAATCTTCACAGATATATAGAATCACATATTTTATTCCTTGGCAGGAATCTTCCCCTTTCGTTCTTCTTTTAACCTGAAGCACAGATCATCTTACAGATTTCCTCTTTGAGCAACGTTTACCCTGATCATACAAATCAGGCTTCAGCTCAAAATATCCACTTGTCTTTTTGCATGTCGGTTATTCACCCAATGAGACATGAAATGGCTTTGAGATGAAAATCCTTTTCAAAATCTATATCCATCACTGTCTGGCTCGCCCTCTTCTCGTCGACGACTGCTCAGGGCGATGGTAACCGTACTTGAGTTTCACAGTCTCCGATTTTCATTGATCTGTCAGAGCTCACTAGCTTGATGGACTGCAGATATATTGGATGTGCAGCAGCTTAACATAAAGATGATGACATCATTTTCTCTATCATTTTCATTTAGGTGGTGTTTTAACATTTTAAAAGCTGCATGCTCACAGCAATACTTTCATTGTTGTCAGTTTAAGCATTCACATACTCTTCTTTATTTCATGCTTAAGTCATCGCCATTTCCCTGACTAAGAAAATATGACTGAAGTGATAAAAGGGAAGACAAAAGCACTGTACATTATCTAGAGCTAATTAATAAAATGTATGCCCTGTGTACCATAAATACTCAAGGCTTGTGTTACTTGCACAAGAGTGTATCTTTAAGTCCTGGGATGAGTCCAACTAGAAACAAAGGAGATACAAACGGAAAAAGTATTGGTCACAAAACAATGGTGGTGCATCTTTGTTACAGGATGAGCGGTGTGCCGGACAAAGATGTTCTCCTGTCCTACGACTTGCATCTGCTGATTCACAGTACCTGTAGTACACCATCACATCGGTTATTGATGGCAGTGGTCATCGATTTCCAGATCATAAGCTTTTATTTTTTTGTGTTGGGTTGACAGTGAGGAAATTATATTCTGTGTGTAATAATGAGTTTCCATATTTCACAACCTGGAAAAAGTAATTTTCTCTCTTTTGGTTTGTGTTATCCAAAATCTTCTGTATATATTCTTACGTAACCCCCAATTCACACATACTCTGTGCGTGCCTCCTCGTCCTCCTGCCCCACTGGATCCGACTTTGAGAGACATATAATCTCACTGAAGCAAAAAAAAAGTAAAAGGCGGATTATTTACACGATTACACAAATATTTTAATTGCAAGTCATTTTTTTTTGCTTCAGTGAGATTATATCTCTCTCAAAGTCTTATTTTTTGTTTGCAATTTAAGTTTTATTTGATTTTTTTTGGCACAAATATGATTCCATAGACCGTCAGCACAGCTGAGTGCAGACATGACTTCCTGTCCGGGGTTGTCATATTCTGTCCAGCTTGACGTGCCTGAAGTGTACTCCATCTAAAATAGACTTGCAGCGTATTTGAAACGGAGCAGAGCGTAGTGGCGCTGTGGCACGCTGTGGAAACACAATGATTGACAAGAGTGGCAGCGAACTATGGCGTAGTGCGTGGCGCTGACGGACTGCAGTGCATAGAAAGTGGATGTAACTGTGTTATTGAGAAAACGTCACTGCATCTCAACTTTTTATGTGAACGTGCATCATAAGATCAGGAGCAGCTACCAATCGATATCAGTCATAGCCAGGTCATATGAAAAGAAGATCTACTTTTTATGTCCAGCCTTTGTCCACTTGGCTCCAGATCAGGAATCACTTTGTAAAACTTTCACTGCAGCTTTTTATGCCTCTGCTAACATCGCTGCTGTTTAAATATTAACAATCCATGGTCCCGGGATGATGGAGAAAGACAAGTTTTAACAGATTTCAAACAGCTGATGAGTTCAGTGTACACTGTCTTTCCTTTCACTCTGAAAGCAAACCGACACAAAATGTCTCGGCTCATATTTGATGCAGAATCACAGCGGGTGATTGTGCTGAGAAGCACGACTGACTTTCACAGTGGTGGTTACATTTAATGAGTCCTGCTGAGGTAACTGTTCTGATGTGTGAAAGACACATATTTAATGTGACTGATACCGTGATTACTGCCTCTGACAGAATCAATGCAAAACGACTGCGTGAATTACACTAAAAAGTATTTTTTAAATATAAATCATACAGTAGAGGGGACATATTATAAGATTGTTAACCTAGTCTGTGTGCAAGAATAGGGTTGGGTTGGATATCCTGCAGCATGCAAATGTTTTAGTGACTTCAAAAATGTGTCTGTGTGGCTTTGACAAATTAACCCTAATTCTTGAGATAGGAGGTGAAGTGGGTTTGGGCCAAGAAGCTCAACAAACATCAGCAGGCATACTCGACCATCGAGAAAGAAGCACTAGCTTTGGTGCTAGCCTTGAGGCATTTTGAGGTGTATGTTTCCAGCAGTGAGAAGTTTGTCGTTTATTCAGATCCCAATCCATTGGCTTTTGTGTTTAGGTGGAGGCTGGTACTGCAACCTTAAAACCTAAAGTTCGCCAGGACTCCCTTGAAAAATAGGTTTTTAATCTCAATGGGACTTTCCTGGATAAATAAAGGTTAAATAAAAAAAATAAAAAACCTAGAGATCCAGCATATTGCAGGAAAGAACAATGTCAGATTACTGAGGAGAGCTGTGCAGAAGTTACCATATGAGGAGGAGAAGTTGAATAGACTTTGACTAAAACAGACGTTATGTAGGCTGTAAGGGGATTTTGACAAAACTAATCTTTGTAACAGGAGTAGCTGAGAGCAGAGGTTTGAAACATCCTGTCTTTCAATCGATGATTTCCTGACTGTCCCTTTGATATCCTGGTGGCTTCCTACTGTTTACAAGAATTTGAATTCCTATTGGTATATTGATCTATTGTTGTTTGATGTGTTGATACTGTGGGGTGGTTTCACCTCAGTTATGGGCTGTGTGGCCTACAGGTAGATGCTCAGCCCATCTCTCTCTCTGAGTGGCATATTGTGCTCATCTGTGACAATCAGGTCCTGCATGCAGCATCAGGAAATAAGTGCAGTGTGGCCGGTGTTTGTGGAGGGCTTTATTTTGTGTGCTGGACCTTCAGACTGCAGGAGTGAAAGATTATCATCTAGTGAACGAGTTGATAGTGATTTAATGTTGACAGTGTAGTTGTTTGTTTTTCTTGACTTTGTTCCCTTATTTAGCAAATATCCATCGGCTTCTCAATTGTTTTCAGATTGTGCATTAAGAGGAGCTTGTTCTCTGTTAGTGGTTATTTTTGTAGTTAAATCCTCACTCTTTATTTTGTAACAAATTCTAATCTCTACTTTTTCATTCCGGGTTTATTATCAAATTGTTGCTCCCCGCATCCCCTAGCAATCCGGGGAACATAACAATTTTGGGGCTCGTCCAGGATGAGAAAGTAGAGAGTCTGTGACTGTACCTGACTCTTTCCCGCTACCTCGCATGGAAGACTGCATCGATAGCATATAGGTCCAGCTATGTTCAAGGGTACTGGCAGGTACCTTTAGCTCCTGGAGCATCAGACATCTCAGCCTTTGTCACCCAAGATCATTTTATGCAGTACACTGTGATGGCATTTGGTATGAGAAATGCTCCAGCCACTTTTCAGCGTCTGATGCACTTGGTGTTAGGTGATGTCCCAAACGGTATCTGGATGATGTAGGGGTGTACTCCAGCGACTGTTCAGCCCACAAAGCCAGTTTGAGGGTAGTATTTCAGCGGCTTGCTGAGGCATCGCTGACGTTAAACCTTGCTAAGTGTGAGTTTGCAAAGGCAACAGTAACTTACCTAGGTAAGCAGGTAGGTCATGGACAGGTTAGACCAGTGGATGAGAAGGTTGAGGCAGTTTTATCCTACCAGCAGGCGGGAACGGAGGTGTTTTCTGGGCATGGCTGGGTACCACCGGTATTTTTGTATAAGCTTTTGAGTAGTTGTGGCCCCTCTCACACAAGGCTGTGTAGCCCTGCCATTCCATTTTTGTGGACTAATGATTGTTGTCATGCCATTGATGCTGCCAAATCCCTTCTCTGCAGTGCTCCTGTATTGGCTGCCCCTGATTTCTCACATCCCTTCAGGCTCGAGGTGGATGTCAGTGCTTCTGGGGCTGTGCTGTTGCAGGGTGGAGCAGGAGATATGCAGCATCCTGTCTGCTACACCTCGACCAAGTTCAAGCGTCATCAGCTTAACAACTCAACTGTTGAGAAAGAGACGTTGGCCATGATTCTAGCCCTGCAGCATTTCGAGGTTTAAAGATAAAGATAAAGATAAACTTTATTGATCCCCCATGGGGGAAATTTTAGCATTTTGCGTTTACCTGGGTTCCAGTGTTTCCCCCGTGAGGGTGTACGCTGACAGTAACCCACTTGTCTTCCTAGCCAGGATGTACAATCACAACCAGCGTTTGATGCGCTGGGCGCTACTGGTCCAGGGTTTCAACATAGAAATTAAACACAAGAAAGGGGCTGAAAACGTGGCGGCTGATGCCCTGTCCCGTGAGTGAGATAAAAACATCTTGTTTGCCTTGTTTTGAATAGATTCCAGCCTATTGTATTGTGTATATTCTGGTTTAGTGACTAAATTTGTTGTGTAGTAAGATTTGGTGAATGCTAGGTCCAAAACTTGGACTTGTTCTTATGGGGGGAGATGTGTTGTCCTATGTTGTCTCTCTTTTCCTTGTGTGGCCTACAGGTGCTCCGCCCATCTCTCTCTCAGAGTGGCATATTGTGCTCACCTGTGACAATCAGGTCCTGCATGCAGCAGGAGGAAATAAGTGCAGTATGGCCGGTGTTTGTGGAGGGGCTTGTTCTCTGTTAGTGGTTATTTTTGTAGTTAAATCCTCACTCTTTATTTTGTAACAAATTCAAATCTCTACTTTTTCGTTCCGGGTTTATTATTAATTGTTGCTCCCCCCATCCCCTAGCAATTGGGGGAACATAACAACCTCAGTAATAGTTTGTTTAAGACTATCAGGCAACCCTGATCAACACAGCTTAAACCCATTCTAAACATCCCCCATGAAAACCGAAGTCATTTACAAAACAAAAAGATGAGGACGAAGAAGAAGAATAGAACCTCTCTGTTCCCTGATGATCCCTAACAATAACACACGTGTTTTCACCTTGTCACACCGAGTGATGCATGTGCCACACAAAATCCTGAAAGCTGTACCAGTGAAACGATTAATGTAACAATCTGCAAAAACCAAACAAACCAGCACAAAGAAAGAATAAAGTTAGAGATGAGAGGAGGGCAGCAGCAGCTGAATCCAGCAGAGAACAGGAGAAAAAACAGGCAGCTGTCAAAGAGCTCCCAGCAGGTTATATTTTTGTGACAGTGTTGACAGGGTTAATTGGGCTCTCTTTTGTTGATGTGCTGTTTGAGAGTAACAGCACTGTAAGGGCTTTGTTGCCGAGATACAGGTGAATTTATTTGTTGCGTTTTGTTGTAGTGCTGCTGGCGAGAGTTCCTGTGGCTACCGTAAATCCTCAGTCCTGTTGTCAGGGTTTGAAATGCAGGAAGGAGAAATGTTTCAAACACACACACACACACACACACACACACACACACAGTAACTATGGATACAATGTGACAAGTTATTGTCCATCTGATAACCAGCGGGCAGGTTTTGGAAGGTAAGGAGAGCAGGAAACCTGTAGCAGAAAAAGGCTTGAAGGTAAAGGTACACATAGGGGAACAGTAAAAGTAAACTCCAAGAGCAAAATCACAAAGACAGAGAAAAGCAGGCCGCACATTTCTTTAGGTGCAAACTGTAAACTAAACAGTATTCACTGATGTTTAGGAAGGACAGCGAGCGCCATGCCCCACTGGATATGTTTCTGGAAGGTGAGCGCAGTGGAGCGCCGCCATGATCAGCTGTACGCACATCACAGGAGAACTCCAAGATCACACGGGAATAAAAAGAAAAAAGTGCAAACAACATGTTGCTTTGTCTTTCTGAAGATGATTTGTTTTGACTTAATGTTGATGAAGAGATGAAAAAAATACGATCGTGAGTCCCTATATTGTGTTTTATTTTGAAATTGACGGGCAGCTCTGTGTGTTTCGTTGTCTGACTTCCTGTCCTGGTTGTCATATTCTGTCCAGCTTGCCGCACCTACAGGGTACTCCATTGAAAATAGACTCGCAGAGTGTAGTGGCGCTGGTGGCTCGCTGTGGAAACACAATGATTGACTAGAGTGGCAGCGAACTACGGCGTAGTGCGTGGTGCTGACGGACCGCGGCGCACCATGCACTAAGTGGAAATTGGGGTAAAATAGTTGTCACTGCGCTTACAACACTCTCAGTTGAAAAAAATAGCTCAACTTTTGGAACTCCAATGTGCTGCTCAAAGACACTTTGTAAAAATACAATCAATGAAGCATCTTTTGATTCAAGAAAGAAACACAGTGCAGCCACGTCTGATTGACAGCTGATCTCTGGGAAGTCCCTACAGTGATATCATGTAATTATAGTTAACCAGCAGATATGTCAATAAGCACACAGAGAATTAGAGGATTACTGCTTGAGGCAGGCATATCTTTGAGAAAATAGCCCAAAGGATCAGTATTTAATGTGCAGACTTATGCAGAATATCAGACTGTATTATTATGCAGAAGCCCTTTAACTCAACTCTGAGAGAGCTGCAGTGTAAGAACAGCATGTGAAATTAGGCCCATCAGTCTGTAAATGTAAAATTATACACTGAAATGTATCACCCCGAGCCTGGCCATTTTGAATATGATGGAGCTCTATTCACGACTGGCACGGATATAGTCTAATCTGGATGTTATTAGAATTGGAGATTACTTGCCTGTAGCAGCTACGTGGATCATTTCTGCTGTGATTGAGCACATGAATATGTCAGCATGACAGGTGACCCGCACTTCGGCAGCTCTCCTCACAATCAAGCGTCGAGGTAATTCATTCTGAGCATCATTCTCTCCAGGTTGCTTTTTAATGGTCTCCACACTAGGAAATAAATTGACTACACAATATAGGAGCTTTTTTTATGTCTTAGATACATTCTAGAGGGATAAAAACGACCGAGGACTGAATGTAGAGAAATTGCCCGGGGGATAAAAATTGTGCAACCCTGTCCCAAAGGCTGTGGATAAAGGATCAGTCTCTCCCGCTCACCAGCAGCAGCCAGTGAATTGAGACCTTGAACGGGGGTTGGGGGAATTTCACATTTTGTCATGTTCATTGTTTGCTCCTTCATATTGCCCTGCGTGCAAGTTAATAGCGATGGCACACCGTCTGACAAGATAACAAGGGAGCTGCTGTTTCAGATGAAAAATGAGCCTGTTTTCCTTTTAATCAACTCTTCATAATTAATTTTTGTCATCATGGAGTTTTCATTTAGTTCAGTAAAGGTTTACTTTTCTTACAATATCTGAGTCGTCGAGCAAGTTTTAAAAAACAGCCTTCATTAGAAAATATAATACACTACCCTTCTACAATGTTAACAAATCATTTTCTAAAGAAGAATGTGCAACATTTTAAACATAAATAAAGCAGCAATCCAGTTTATCCTCTGTAAATGTCTCTCTGAGTCATGACTGTCTACAATGAGTGAGACGCTTGAGTCCAGCTTCCACTGGGTCCGCTGCGCTGCGTCTCCGCTGCGTCTGAGCTCCGTCAGTCCGGTGCCCCCTGCAGCCAGATGCCGGAGCCCGACGCATCAATTTAGCACAGAAAAGAACAAGCAGGACAGGGAGTCAGCCACCGTTACAACATTAAAACATCCGCTTAATTTTCAGAATAAAACACTCCGTTTTGACGGTTCAGAACAATGACAGTTTGTGTGTTTGTTTATGTGTTTATAAGGTTTATTTTGAGTTTTATACCACATACATCGTATTATCTTGTGCTGTCGCCAGTGAATCTGTTAAATTACCACGGAATTCCTTTGTCTCAGCACTCCAGCTGGCGGCTCAAGGGCGACATCTACTGGATCAAAAAGTAGCACATGCTTCCTTTAAGGTGTGTTTTGGGGCTTTTTACGCCTTTATTTAGAGACAGGACAGAGTCAGAAATCAGAGAGAGAGTGGAGAATGACATGCAGGAAAGGAGCCACATGTCGGATTTGACACCTGGGCCGTCCGCTTGGAGGACTACAGCCTCCGTCCATGGGGCATACACAATAGGAGCCCCAGAAACAAGCCTTATGATGAAAAGCTACTGAAAAAAGAACAGCTTGGTGCACTAGCGTGAACTAGTTTGAGCCTGCAAACTAAATTTTTATCATCAAATGTGAAGCTAAAGAGGTCAAAAAGCTCCAGCAACACTTACAGGGAGTACAAAGATCAACTTTATTAACAAATTAGACCGACGGGTTTGGGCTCGTGGCATTCATCAGGATCATCAAGAAACAGATTGCAAACATCATGTATGAAATTGAAAGAAAGGTACAAAAATTCAAAAAAGGTAAAGACAACCAATCAAATACATCCACATATATGTATTTCAGCCAATAGGGCACATGCAAAGGTGGGCTGGTTAGGTTTGTTGGCCAGACCAATGAGCACTGACATGGAGGTGAGGGGCGTGTCCAATTAAAGCAAGGATGACACCACACCTGGTCAACAAGTAGGGATCAAGGTGATGGTTAAAAGCCTGCACAAGAATCATTTAGAATACTCCAAAGAAAAAAGTAAAAAGAGTATTGTCACAAAACAAATATACCAAGGGATTGAATAATATATATATTTTTAAAAACCTCGTCAAGCCTTTCACTCTTCATGCACCTTGCTAGTTGGTGAAGTTGTGTCAGGAAATCACATAGAATCTAAATAAAGTGATCCGATCCGAATCAAAATCAAATCAAATCAACTTTATTTATATAGCACTTTAAACACCACATTGATTGATCCGCTATACAAATAAAAGTTGATTGATTGATTGATTGATTGATCCAAAGTGCTGAACATTGCAGAAACAAAGCATTAAAAAGTAACAGACAAGAATAACAACAATTAAAAAACAAAAAAAAAAAAAAACAGGTTACTGAACATTAAAAGCAATTGAGTACAAATATGTTTTAAGGCGAGTTTTAAAAACACCAATAGTGGGAGAGAGACAGATGTCTGGGGGCAAAGAGTTCCATAGTTTTGGTCCTGCAATAGAGAAGGCCCGATCCCCATTGCACCTTGTCCTCGATTTAAGCAGTGACAGAAGGTTTTGTGCAGATGACCTAAGATCTCTCACCGGTTTATATGGGGATAGGAGTTCTGAGAGGTAGGCGGGGGCAAGTCCATTTAATGCCTTAAACACAGTCAGAAGTATTTTAAAATCAATCCTCAGCTTGACTGGCAGGATTATGATGAGCCTGTACACGCATCAGACTTTAAATCAGAAGAAAACATTTTGACATGCACAGAGCTTCCTGCTGGTCTAATCTGCCTGATAGTAACAATAAAAGCTGCTCCTTCCTGTTAGCATACATAAAAATGTGGGAGATATTGTACATCAGGTTCTTGTTTCTGTCAATGGGCATGTGAAGATCCAGTTCAAGCAGGACTCAAGCCCCAGTGTGTATATATTCCCCTCCTGTCATTATTTTGAGTCTACTTTCTAGTAGCCGATTAACTCACCTGTCTGTCATACAAAAACAGCTGTCGCTACACGTCTCCAGATGTTGCTCCTCTACTCTCCTGAGTTTAATTCTCCTCTTTTGGAACTGTGACTTTAGAAGTCTGTATTTAATTTAACCATTTCCTTACTTTTTTTCTTCTCCTCTTCCTCATTAAGCTGCAAGTTCAGCAGCCAATAATTACCCTGCAATTGATAAACAGTGACTGTGACTGCAGACATACAGTTAAAGAGAGGGGCAGACGTATGCAGTGATCTGAACAATGATCAGAATAAACCACCCTTTCTTTTTTTTTTAATTTTAAAATGGTTAATTTTTTCATTTTTTGTCATTTGGATGTTTTATTTGACAGGAGAGTAGCGGCTCCGCGGTGCCATCCATCCTCAACAGGATGCAGACAAAACAAACTCCACCTACCTTCAACAAAACCAACGAGTTTACATCAGGCTTCCAAAACATCGTTGACGCCTATGGCATTGGGAACTACCGGGAAATTAATCCAGGTCATTTTAAAATGAATTACTCAACTTGTTATTTTTCTCTCAGGCTCTCCTTTTTTTAACATTTTTTTCTATTGGTGATAAGATGAACAAAACGAAACAATAATATATAGACATGACATAAAATCACCCTTTCCATTCTGAATTAAAGGTCTTCCTGAATGAATTTGACGTGTTTACATGAAGCATTTTTATTCTGATCATGCTTGTATTCTGATTGTGTGCATGTAAACAAAGCTAATGATGGCAAGTGCTGCTTTCAATGAGACCAACTGTGTATAGTGCATTCACACTGGCTATGCAGCATGAGCAAAGGGGACTTTTCCAAGGACACTTCATCATGTGACTGCAGTAGCTGGGAATCAAACCCCCAACCTTTGGGTTAAGAAGGCCGACTTTACCACTGAGCCAAACCCGCCTGACATTGAGGCGAATGGTGTGGACCTTCCTCAGCTGGTGATACATGTTGTGACTGTTTATGGAGCACAGGACACTAAAACTGATGACTTATTTAAGAGCATAGAGGCGGAGAATGGTACTGAATATAATCATTCCCCCTTTGTTTATCCCTGCCCAGTGAGTAATACATGAAATACAGAGTTATTCAATTAAAAGTTAGAAGGAGAGGATAAATAATCCACAACCTCTGTCATGTATCAAACATGAGGACATCAACACAAGAGAGGAGTGGATTGAGGAAAAGGAATTTCTTATGGTCTCTGAAGTCATTCTCTTTGAGGCGCACCGTGTCCCATCAAAAGAAGAGCCACTCTTGTGCTGCAGCACTTTTGATGTGGTATACTTTCATTTGGCTCTTGATGTGCCTCTGAAGAGGATAGGTGAGACATTCCCCTGTTCAGAATTACACACTTTGAAATGCGGGGTTGCTTTCATAGACATTAATTAGACTTCGCCTTTGATTAAAAAAAAAGCCACTCACTCAACTCAAGGTAGATCATCTGGGATCCCAAGCCCCATTCTTCAGCTAACAGGCCACTTGCCCCCTGAATGATTCAGTCATAGTCACACATTCACTCCCTCCGGCAACAAGCAGCCCTCTCCCAACTGCCCTCAGCCCCTGAGGGGAAAAAAGAAAGATTACACTCGTAATTTTACCTGCAAACTGCACAATACTCGTAGACATACACTACTTATTCTGAAATGCTTCTTTTTAAATTTAACTTAAAGTAAACAGTGTTTACAGTGATGAACTTGTGCAATTATAGCAGAGTAAAATAAATATTCATATGGCCTTCACCTGGAATTATGTACTGTACAAATCAATACCATACCCCACATACCACGCCATACTATACCGCACCATGCCATACCATACCATGCCATACCATGCCATACCATAGTATACCATACCACGCCATGCCACACCACGCCATGCCATACCATGCCATGCCATGCCATACCATGCCATACCATACTATACCATACCACGCCACGCCACGCCATGCCATACCATGCCATGCCATGCCATACTATACCGCACCATGTCATGCCATATTATACCGCACCATGCCATACCATGCCATACCATACTATACCATACCACGCCATGCCATGCCATACCATGCCATACCACACCATGTCATGCCATACTATACCGCACCATGCCATACCATGCCATACCATACTATACCATACCACGCCATGCCATGCCATACCATGCCATGCCATACCATGCCATACGTTACCATACCATGTCATGCCATGCCATACCATACCATGCCATGCCATGCCATGCCATGCCATGCCATGCCATGCCATGCCATGCCATACCACACCATGCCATACCATGCCATACGCTACCATACCATGTCATGCCATGCCATACCACACCATACCATGCCATGCCATGCCATGCCATACCACACCATGCCATACCATGCCATACGCTACCATACCATGTCATGCCATGCCATACCATACTATACCATACCACGCCATGCCATGCCATGCCATGCCATACCATACAATGCCATACCATGCCATACTCTACCATACCGTACCATACCATATGAAGTCTTCCTTTAGTTAGAGAGTGTTACGCTCTTCTCAGATAATCTCGTACCCACTCAACCCAAGTAAGTTACCTGCTCTGTAGCTTAAAGATGAATGCATTGTGGGCTTCTCAAGGAGCACAGCATAACCCACCTGAGAGGCACACACACAAACACATGCGCAAAATCACAGATTTTAAAGAGGCCTTTTTGTATAAGACGCTAGTTTTACTAAATGTATTGTTCTCACCTGCACTGTTGCTGCACACTCACCATGGTTATCTCAAAATAGCTTCCTGCCTTTGGGGTTTTCTATTTGGCACTGGGGTTGCATAGTACACCAAAGATCACTCCTTCATATCTATAAAGGCTGTGTTACAGGGCTGATTAATGCTTCGCCGGTCCAATGTTTCCATTACTGGAATAAAAGCGTGCCCCTTGCCTGAATACATGCATCATATCTGCAAAAATGGGTTAAGATATTCCAAATAGCGATTTAGCTATCCTGGGGGGAATTTCCTGAATTACAGTTTATTATGGCTTCACCATGATGATGCATTTCAGTGAGATAATAGAGTACCAGGAATGGACTGGATGTTACGAGGTGAGAGATTGCTATCAGATTAACCTCATTGACAATTGGATAGTGGTTTTTATTGTGTTTACAGAAATGGATGCATAAATAAATAAACTTCCAAAATGTTATCTGCCTATCTGCTGCTTCTATGGTCAGGCTTGGGGGAGACATCAGGGTATGTACAGGTTGTGTTCAGAGAACAATGAAGAAACAGAGGTAAGGCCTTAGGTTAGACAGTTTGGATTGTGTCTTATGTTAGGCCTTTGCACACTGAGTCAGTTTTTTTAGGAAGCATTTTTTGGATCCGTAATCCGAAAAAAAAAAAAACAACAACACGCACACACACCTTGCACACTGAGTCCGATGCGTTTATTTTTCTATTAATTGTGAAAATTTGCAGTATGAGACAAAATGCCTCGTACTCAACGCAGAGTGGTCAAGCTGTGAAGATGATTTTCCGGTCCTCCTTGAAAAAAAGCCAACGGAGTCCGTCCACATGAAAACAAGACAAGAGCGAGGAAAGTTTCACCGTTTGATGAAACTCATACCCTACTTAGCTTTCATAGCTTTTGTCCTTGAGGGTTCTTTTTTATACTTTATCATTGTCCGACCTCGCCATCTTGGCCAATCAGAATACTTTTAGCAAAAATGCCAAGTTGAATGAAATCCAGATATTCCTGTTCATGTTATTCCTAACAGGAATACCAATAACCTTCCACCAAAATATTAATCTTAGTGGAATAATGAAACTTGTCCCACTTCTCAAAAACTTGCTCTTTGCAATAATTTAGAAAAATGTGCATTCTAATGCATCCCATTAGCATTAATTTGTGGCCCCCCTGAGCCTTGACTGTTTCATTGAAAATGAGAAGATGAATTCGGTTTAGCCTTCAGGTCCTCTGAAGGATTAACCTGCATGGGCTGAATGCCTCGGAGAACCCAGTTTCTAATTTAGGGCACAGCTGTTGTCTTTCTTTACCATGGGGGACTTTCAGGAAGTAATGCATCTCTTCTGCTGGATGACCCTTTAGTTTATGAGAATAAAATTACAGATTTATTGTATTAGATGAAACTCAAACAGAAAAAAAAATACAAGGTTATTAGTTGTATGACCGTGTTTGTTGCCTTGCACAGGATATGAATATGTCACAGTCATTTCTTTTCAATCAATCAATCATTATTTGTATAGCACCAATTCACAACAAGTGTTATCTCAAGACGCTTTACAAAACAGCATATGGGATAATATGCTGAAAGGACTTCTCCTTTGTATTCATCACGTTCCTGTTGTCCACACATCATTGTTGCTGAGGTGGAGGTCAGAGCAGGCTGTGCATGAATGAGGCAGCGGTGGTTGTGGGGAGGACACAGTCTGATGGTGGAGGCTGGGCATCGGGCGGTGGTTGAGGGACGACACAGTCCGATGGGGGTGTTGCAAACTATTTATTTTTCCATCGTGGCCTTCAACATGCATTTCGGGTGCATTCACACCTGAGCTGTTTTGTCTGTTTTAAACAAACTCTGATGCACTTTCTCAGATAGTTTCCCTATAACATATTGTTAGCTTGCCATGCTTCCCTGGTCTCAGCTATCACATTACAGTCATCCCTCGATGTGTCTCTCAGCTGGGTATGTAAACCTGTAAGTCCCTTAAGTCCAACGTCTGAACAAGTATTATTAAGGAGGGAGGATGACATTTAAAACAAATTGTCACCTAATCTGTCTTGGTAAGGGCAGCACTTGATATTTGAACTTTGAACTTTGAGGGGGATAACTTTTGAAATGTCACCATAACACAATGTTTCCACGGTAATGAAAAATGCTCCACGTTCCCTCAAGTTTGAAACAGAGAGCGGAGCTGAACTAAAGATGTGCAACTACAACAGAGCCCTGTAGATTTGAGCTTCAAAATGAAATGTTGTAAATTATATGATAGATTTTTGTTTAGGGGCTGCACGGTGATGTACGTAGTGGTTAGCGCTGTTTCCTCAAAGCGAGGAGGTCCCTGGTTCGAATCCCCGTCATACAGAGTCTCCCTGTGTGGAGTTTGCATATTCTCTCCAGGGTTAGGGTTAGTTTTACTACTTTATTATTGCTTTCACTTGGTACTTGTGCTTATATTGTTATTGCTAGTTTTATTTTATTTTCTATTGTGAACTTATCTTTACTTCCTACTGATTTTTGGTGTTAGGAGCAACTGTAGCAAACAGATTTCCCCCTGGGATTAATAAAGTATTTCTGATTCTGATTCTGATTAAAAGATGGCTGTCTTGACCTCTGCGGTCAGCTGGTATTTTGATGCATGGTAGGTAACTGCTGCTGAACCCGTTTTTGCATTGCTTGCTATTTTGCTTGTGTTTTTGAGTTTGTATGGAACTTCTGCTTTTGGGTGTTCTTTTGTTATATTTGTACTTACTTTGACTTTTCAGTTTTTTCTCTTTTTGTAAATATTTTTTAGTTTTGCACTGTGCCTTCAGAGGCCAGCTACAATATATGTTTCCATCGCTGCATCTTCAGACTCTGTTAGCTGTTAGCTTTCTTATAGCGACATTTGGATAGTGTCCCTTGTTACATCTGTTTTGTAATTTGTGTCATGATAGATGTCGGGTCTTGCTAGCTGCAAACAAATCGACCTTTAGGTACAAATAAAGTCATCAGAACCTGAATTTAAAGTAGTTTGGGAGAGAACTCCATGAGTACTATTTATTTTATATCAGATATTTATTCACCTTTAACATTTTAAATTTACACTACCAGATATTAACTGTGGAACAGAGTGATGATCACACAATTTCAGTAAAGGATAAAATAGTGCGTGGGTTATTATCATGCCATAGAACCCGAGAGTGAGTGGACCTCAATGTGAAGCAGAGGATGTTTTCTCACTAAACATTATCCTGCTTATCAAACGGAAATCAATGATTGGGATGAAAATTATTGATTATAAATTTTATAAATTGGGGTGACAGATGGCTTAGCGGTAATGTTGCATGCCCCATTTGCGGAGGCTGTAGTCCTTGTTGCAAAGGCGGTGGGTTCGAGTCCGACCTCGGCCCTTTGCTGCATGTCACCCCTCACTCTCTCCTCCCAACGTTTCCTGTCTCTCCTCAGCTGTCCTATCTGATGAAGGTTAAAATTCCCCTAACACATAAAGATTTAATTCTTACAGTAAACAAACACTTCCTTGGAATCTACAGTTAGTGCTGGTTCCCATAGCAACTGTTAACTCTGTAGCCTTCACAAAATGAGCTTAGCTAGCTTTCATCACTAACATTGATATGAACATTATTACGGATGGTGAACTAAGACAAGTTGAAGAGTTCCCCATGATTCAGCGTTTTTTTCTGCCTCGTCATGGAGTCTGTTGACATTTCCTTTTCAATTAAGCAGTTTTTAAACATCACCATATCATATAGGACGTTCAGTTATGAGTTCACTTCATGTGCCATCTCCTTTCTCCCACAGTCAACAGACCTGTACGTCAAATCAACCGGACTTCTCAAGGTGGATTCAGATTACAATCAGTCCTCCAGTGTCTCTAAGAGCCGCGTCCCTAGCAACCTTCTGTTCTTCCTTCACAATATTGATCAATCGAGGGATTGCTGACCATTGCTATTTGTAATTGCCCAATCCGAGTACAGTATTGTACACAGCTGTGTAATAACTTCTGATAACACACTGGCACTAGTCTCAATCTAAGAGCTATTGACGGGCGATGACTGACTGTTTTTGCATTGACATACTGGGCTCCAGGGGGGAAATTCTCCACTGATCCTGATCCAATTTGTGGGAGCCAGGTTACAGACTTTTGCATTTATTGAGAAATACAAGAGTTCTGGGACTGACATTGTGCAAGGTGCTCTTGAAGAGTCCAAGTGGGGAGTGTCACAATCTAGAGATTGATGGTGTTTTAGGATGGTTTGAGGCACACGCATGCACACACACACTTATCGGTCAAAAGCTCTCCAGGACAGGCTCATAGTGGACCCTGTGCTGAAGATGAACCCGGCACTCTAATCCAGCAGCCCACTGTAAAGCCACTGCTGTCTTGAAGGCTTTGCTTTCACATGTCAGTGTTGCCACATGCTTCAACAATAATTGGGAAGGAAAGAGAGCTCTGGGCAGGTGCTGGTTTGTACTTTTCTGCTGGGGGAAATTATGTACTGTTTCCACTGCAACAAGAAGAGAATGATGTAATTCTGGTCCCATTCTCCCACCATTTTACAAGGTACCACCCCAGTTACTCCCTGACTGACTATAATCATTGCCAACATGACACATCATACAAAGAATAGCTACTCAAGCTGCATGCAGGAGACACTGGACATACATGTTTTTCACATTACCTGTGTATTATACATGTCCTCTGAGACCTGAAATGTGCTTCATAAAATAAGGTCTGAATACAGGGTGAACACAAGTGACTCCATCTTACACTGCTTTTTATTGCATTACTAATTACAAAATGATTGCTAATTTTAATGCAGGAGCCCATGACAGCTAATAAGCAGTCACAACCATGTACCTCCAGTTCATCTGAAAGTGTAATTTCAGACACCACATTCACACGGATGGAAGAGGCCGCTAAGTAAAGTGCCCATCAGCAGTAACTATCATACCCAGTCATGCACTTTCAAACGCTGCTAGCATAGCAGCAAGAGCAGTTTGGGGTTCAGTGTCTTGCCCGAGGACACTTCAACATGTGAGTGGGGATCGACCTTCAGGCAGAGTTGAGTCAAGTTTATTTATGTGGCACATTTCAGAAACAAGGCAATTCAGAGTGCTTCACAGACTGCATCAAAAGCAGCAAGACAAAGAGAACATTTTGATTCAAAAATTACTAAAAAACCTCATTAATAATCACAGAGAATATTAAATATCAAATAATATGTGAGAAACGACCCAAAAATAAAATACAGAAATATTATTTGACATTAAGCAGAAAATACAACATTAACCTCATATAGGTAATGTAGTGATGATAACCGCTCTGCGCCCCTTTCAGTGTTATATTGCTCTGAGGGCGAGGTGGCATTGGCCCATCCATCTACAAAACCCCGGGCCACCCAGCCAGGGAGTCAAACAAAATATTATTTTTCACAGACAAATGTACATTTGTTATAGAAAAGAAGCAACTTTACATTTTAGTCGTTACTTCTTGTGTGTGTGTGTGCTTGATTTATCCTTTTTCTTATAACAGAAGGGTAAAATCAAGTTGCAGGAAACCTCAGGAAAATAACAAGTTGCCATGGTTACAAAAGGCAGAAGTGGGCTGCCCTTTGCTATAGTGTTGCACAGCATACCCAAATTTCAGTCTTTTTTTAATTTCAAACACTACAGTGTATTTTCAGTGCTCATTGGTCACATGTGTCTGAAAGGTAATGTTCCAAACTGAGGCTGAAATCTTTTTCTATGCATTTCCACAAGGCTGCAGTAGGGCCGATGTTCACAGACGGCGCTTTTTGCAGTGGCAATGCCCATCTTCAATACAAAGCTACCAACTACCAACGACAACAGCAAGTCACCTTCCAAAAGAATATCTTCACGTCCTGCACTGCTGAAAAGAAGGGCCTGCCGATGTCTCCTGTGCATACAAAGCTGATGCTGATGGCAAACCTATACCGATGAATCAAAACCTGTCTGCAAATGTTGCTCCACAACAGTGTTATGCAAGGGAGGAACACTTGACAGTATAGCACTGGATTCTGATGACACTGAAGGTCTGACTGAAGCAATGGAATAAATGGTTCCTGAATCACAACAAATGGACCTGAATGATTGGGATCACGACACACAATGCAACAAGCCTTCTCTTGATGAGACAGGTGGAAACAGAAGGCAGGTTAGGGAGCCAACAGTGTAGGATATACAGATCCATCCAGGGACAAATGGTGAGTGTTTGAGTAACAGAAACACACAGATAAAACAAGAAAACTCACACCGTAGGACAGGGGTCATCAACTACATCTGTACAAGGGCCAGCTTCTTTCTTGACAGATACTGTGGGGGCCCGACTTTAAAATATGCATGCACATTAGACTGACAGCTTGTCCAGCCCGATGTGAAGAAGTTGGTGTCACCTAATGTGAGTATATCTGCCTCAGGACTTTATTTTTATGTTTACTTTTTTAATCGCCCAATACTGTGGGCCAGATGGGAAGCTTTGGGGGGCCCGATGTGGCCCGCAGGCCGCCAGTTGATGATCACTGACATAGAGACTGAACTCATGGTCGGGGACAGAAGGCTGAGCCTATTTCCGGGGTAACAATCAGGCTGGCTGGTCAGGGGGCCAACAGGGTTGGCAACAGGTAATCAGTCCAAGTTAAAGTACTTGACACTGGGATTACCTTTTCACTAACACCTTCCTTTGGGGATAATGAGTGACAGCATATGGATTATATATCTTTTTTACGGGTATCCTAAAATTAAATGTGTCAATTGCGGTCAAACTTTGCAACATGTAGACATTCTGTTTGAAACCAGATGATGACTTTGTTTGAAAGATGGAAATCCAATAATGCAGCCATGAATGCGTTTTATGCGGCACTAAATTTGAGGGCAATGCATTTCCTTTCAGCAAATAATAAATCCCCTTCACACCTCTTTCATTATAACCTCACCTTCACTATCAGTGTGTCACCTCTTTTCAGGATGAGAGGTGTTTTCTGAGTGTTTCATTTAAATGTATACTCCCATTATGTTATACATCAATAACACTTAAGAAAATGAACAGCTGTTCTATGAATACCATAAAATCTGGAATATAAGTGGCAGTCTGTTATGGGGGAAAGAGAAAAGGTAGATAAATGGACTTGAGCAGGTAGAGTGCTTTTCTAGTCTTCTGACTACTCAAAGTGTTTTACACTGCAGGTCACACCTACACATTCACACACTTATGGTAGAGGCTGCTGTGTGAAGTGACCATCAGAAGTAACTAATCCATTCATACATTCATACACCGCCAACAAAGCAGGGGGAGCAACTTGGGTTTAAGTGTCTTGCCCAAGGACACATTGGACATGTCTGCAGGAGCTGGGGATTGAACCCCCAACCTTCCGGTTGAGAGACGACCGACTCTACCAGCTGATCCACAGCTGACTTTTTAGATGAAAAAATATGTTTTAAAAGTGTGTTTTATACACTGGATTTTACAGTAGTTGATATGAAGAGTTCAAACTATGTTTCTGTAGGAGCTAAAACATGAAGCACCCCATACATGTTAAGGATTTCATATATTGAAAACTTGTGTCTGTAGAGAGTAATTATGCTGTGAGTGTTGTGGTAATTGTTTGATGCTTCAAATGTCCTCATAATAACGTTAAAGTTTATACTTTGTAAATGGAGGTATTAAAGATTGTTATCAGGCCTCACATACATCCAGCCTCGGATTAGATTAGATTTAATTAGCTGCTTTATATAACCTGGACTTTAATTAAACACATCAGCTCAATCGAAACTGTAAACAAACATCTTAATTAAAATCGCTCTATCTAACGCTTAGAAGTCATACCCTACCTCCTAATCGCGGCCCCGGCTCAAAGGCAATATTGCAGCGAGATGGTCTGCATGACTCGTAATGAGAACGGTGCTGCTGATGGAAGTGTGGCGTGCAATATGTTATGGATTAGTGTCATAGAAGATACCATTCCTGGCCTGCAAACAGTCACGGTGCATATTCAACAGATGATGTCTTAATGACTCTTGCTCACTGCTTCGGGCTGTATAAATTACCACACTGTGATCTAATTTATAACCGTGGGCGCTCCAGCTTCATAACTATAACTCTGCAAGTTCTTTTTTTTTTGTTATGTCTGGGAAACACACGGTTACTATGGTAAATCCTGCTTAACTCAGTTATAGATGTATGAGAATTATTCCAAAATAGAGCTCCACCGTTTTGCAAAATCATATCTAAGACAATATAAAGCTTTGAATCACAGCTCCAGAAGCTCTTTTTTGCATCCTCAAACAGTGATTTACTCTATTTCAAACAGCCAAGGGCCTCGTTGATTATTACTCTTTAAGGTTTGCGTGTGGAAAACACGGCCCAGGGAGTTGTAAAACAGGAAACCCTGTTATGAAGGTACATTTCCAGAGAGATAGCCAATCAGTTAAAAGACGTCACTTAGGCCCAAAGTACACTGTATGATGTCAGGCTCTCACCAGCCTCCCCAAGGTGTCATTAATCTCTTTAAATTACCCGGACAGGTAGTGGCTCTGATCCAAATGGAGAGGAACAAGGCACAAATACGTCCAAATCAATTTAAATAAGCTAAAAAACAAAAATCCAGGAGGATCCTTGTCCTGGCAGCAGAAGCCAGGTTCTCGAGTAGACAGAGCATCCCCAATCTTCAGCGAGGTGATCTGGCACTACAACCACCAGACGTCCCTGACGTCCAGCCACCACCATCAGACTGTGTCGTCCCCACAACCACCACCGTCCTCATTCATGCACGGCCTGCTCCGACCTCCACCTTAGCAGCGAGGAAGTGTGGACAACAGGAACACTAGGAATACAAAGGAGAAATCCTTCCTGGATCTTATCCCTTCTCTCTTTATCCCATTTTTCTTAAAGAGTAAGGTCTTTAACCTGCCCCTCGAGATAACACTTGCTATGAATTGGTGCTGTACAAATAATGATTGATTGATTGAAAATAAGCATATTTAAACAATAATGTTATCAAATCATTTTCATATCTTTGCTCTTTTGTACTTCCTCTCTGATGCACAGGGCTTTAAAGCCACATTCATTCATTCACTCAGCAGACACTGGTCCAAATTTGGACCTTTGCTTCCTGAAAAGCTCAGAGAGAAAACAGAATATTGTGACATGTATTCACCTTACCTATGGTATCTGACAGCTTTCGACTCGTTGCACAGGCGCCGCCTCAGAGAAGCAACATATCAGCAAAACAAACATGGCGGCAGACTTGAGATCGACAGGATATACTAGTATTCATAGCCGGGATACTAAAGTCCAATATAAACACACTCAATGCATGGAAACTCGACATGGAAAAAAAGACCTCTGGCTGGAAGTCGTTTAATTACAGAGATATTGACCTTCATTCCCAGAGGCATACATCGTCCTCAGGATGATTGTCTAAGGCTTCAGAGATTAGGCAGAGGCTCAATTAAGAGGCTGAGTAAAGGGCTAGTATAAAGAATCATTAAAAGTACAAGTGGAGCAAGGCCACTGTGTTTCAGATTTTTAAAAAACAGCTGGAAGTATAAAAAGGTTCGCTGTAACAACTCTGCAATGAAGAACATCTATCTACATCTATCTAACATCTTAGATCTCTTCAAAGTGTTTTAACAAGCTGGTAGGGTAGAAGCATTATATCTTAGCTCAGACTGAATTCAGTGAATTCTGTGATTTTTATAAATGCTAGCCTCTTACATGTCTCCTGTTGAGTGATTGAATTAAGAGAAACGTTTACTCCACAAAGTCCAGTTTCTTAAGACCCAGCAGTCATACCGAACAGTTGCAGAATACCAGCAGTGTTGGCCTGATACCTCTCAAGACTATCTTTATATTATGATTCAAAGTAATAATTTACAGAGCTACATTGGGCAAGACATTTCTCCCCACATTTCTCCCACTACAGCTTGTGAATGTGTATGAATTGATGAATCAATAATGATGGACACTTTATGTAGCTGACCCACTGCCGCCCTGAGAACATCTTCACAGGTACAGTAAAGTAGTGCACTAATTAGTGAGCAGTGTGTGCTTTCAGACTGAGCCATTTACAAACACACTCCTGACACTACTGATGGCATGCTGGTTTGATTTACTTCTTCTGTTTTAGTGAAAAAGAAAATATTTTAGTACCCACCAGATGGTGTACTCCATTGTGTGTAGATATTAATGGATGAAGCCTGAGTGACGTCACCCATCTGTTCCTGCAGGGGGCTCTGGAGGATCATCAGCAGCAGTCTCCATGCTGGAAATCCTGTCTCAGTCTAACTTTCAGTCAACCTAAAGACAGGCTGAGAGCTGGAGCTGAGGCGGGTTTTAAACCTCTTGATGAACCGTTACATAATGCCCACCTGTCAATCATGTCAGCTACGCGCCTAACTATAGATAATGTGTATGTGACTTCCGGTGTTCCTGGAGCCAGCATCAAGCGGACACTTGAAACTGCAGGATTTTACACTTTCGCATTGGCTTCATTTTTCAAGATTGGAGGTTACCACTTTATTTTCTCACCACTTACTGAGAATGTCATTACAGTTGTCAGTACCTGGCTCAGAGAATGGGACAATAATTAAATGATGAGGATTTTTTTTTAGGGGAGAAAATTAGGCATTTGTAATTCATGTAAGGGCGGAATAAAAACATCTACATCATTATGATAAGTGTTTTATGATGTGAATAAAGATGGATGATTATTAAAATTAAGTTACAGCACAACTTTTGCATTCACTGTACTTTAATTCCACTTGACACAACCCGACATGATTTGTTTCTGCGCATTTATTTTAGTATTATTGTCATTTCCTGTTTTATTTTTTATTTACCCTTGTCTCTTTGTCTCTGTCTTTCTGATCCTGCTCCTCATATTTTCCCACCTTGTGCTCTCTCGCCCTGATTGTGCGCACTTATGTCTCGTTCTCCCCTGATCTTCACCCCCAATTCCCACAATGTACTCATACAGCGGTCCTTTAGGGCCACAGTTTTGCTTCATCGCCTGACTTTTTGACTTTTGCCTGCCCCTCTTGGATTTGTTTTCTTCTGAGTTTTTGGATGACCTGTGTACCGACCTGGACTGTTTAATAAACTCTACCCTTCTGTTGTTTCCTGCCCTGTGTGAGCCTTCATTTTTGGGTCCTTTAATCTGTCTGTGTTACTGCTCTCACTGAAAGGTTCTACAAATGTTTGGGAAAACAGTGAAACTTCTGCAACACCTGAATTATAGAAGACCGCTCTCTGGCCTGTTTTGGCTACCTATTGTTTGTGAAGAGAGCTTGTGAAAAAATGTCTGTTTTAGAAGAATAGCTTTGCTCTAGCAACACACAAAAATGAAACACAGACAGATCAGGAACTCCAAGCGTACCCTAAGGTTACCCTCGCCATGGCATCATTTCTCATATCTCCACCACCTGACTGACTCCCTCCTCTAAGCAACACTGTTCCATTGTATATGCCCCACGGCTCACGGCTGTGATGTATTTGGTGTGTTTTGAAGGAAAGCTGTTGAATTGTGTGATATGCAACATCAAAACAGTATTACAAGGTACGCTCTGATCCTCTGTCAGGATGTCTTCCTGTATGGTAAAATGATCACAGAGTGGAGAGCTTTAGGAGCAGATACAAGACTTTCAGTGTTTTTACTCATTCAGGCTTTGAAACATAGGAGCAGAGGAGAGTCTCAAATGTTGGTAGCTGTTTAGTCAGTTCTTCAAGGAAGTTGACATTTAGCAAATTCAGGAACATTCAACATGTCTTACGCTTTTTTAACAACCTTGCTATTCCAATCCCCACAGCTTTTTCTGCATAAACATATGCCTGCTATTTAAATCCCGATGACGGGTAGCTTCTTGGCGCTTTCTATTCATTTCCTAATGGAGAGGCCGTCGCACAATGCATGATGGGATCGTCGCAGGCGAGTTTCGAGAGGTGCTCCAGCGCCCTCGCCGGACAACAATAGGCCAGAGCTCTGTTCTATGCAAATGAGTCCAGCAACCGCCTGGACTAGCTGCGCGTTTGTCCAATCAGGTGCATTCATTGAGGCTACATCACCTAGTGCATAATCTACAGCAAAAAAATTGGGAAAACTAAATATAAACATCTGCCAACCGTCATAAAACGGGTATACGCTCCCCATCAAGCGACGAGTTGGGTGCTCCGGCGCGATCCCTAGCGTCCTCACCTGAAGCAGTGGAGCCGTACTGTTACAGTGGGTCTGACATGGAAATGGACTGGAAGTGATGTCAGAAGACAAATACAGTTCACTTGACTCAGCCAATAGATGGATTTCATTGAAGGGATTGTCACTCAGTTGATATGTGGTTTAAAAACAACAAAAGACCTCAAGGTGTTTCATTTTGCACTGTAACGTTATCAAAAAGCTGCCATGAATTCAGGCATTTTAGGAAGCAACAATCACAGAAAAAGAAATCATTGAGGGGCTGACTATCTATTGGAAAACAGGGGGAGGGGATATCTGTTCACAGCAGGTCAAAATGAGACCTAGATCATCTAAGAGGAAAACCAACCCACATTGTTTTATTCTCCTCTGATGCACAAGACAACATTGTCCTTATTATCGTCCCGATTGCTCCTAAAGCCCTCAGAGACGGTTTTATTTTGACTTGTTCCATTCAGTCGCAGCTCTTACTTAAGAGGGATCTAGCTCCCAAAAGCTTTCTAAGCACTATCACCTGATTTTTTCAATTGCTATTGAGTGAAACTGAGAGAGGGCAAGATGCTGCTCCGCCATCTGAGACAGAGTTAACTGAATTTTTAAAAAAGTGCTTTCTCAAAGGGTCCCATGGTTAAAGGAGCAAAACAGCCATAAAACAGGAGAAATAACATACTGCACATTTATGTCTTAGCTACAATTTACCATTGATATTACTGTATAACTTCAAATAAAAGCCCGTCCCAATTTAAGGCTCAGTCCCTTTTACTAGCCTGGTGTTGCCGCACATACTGATAGGACAAGGTAGGGGTCAATTAGAGGCCCCTATGTACTTTAGGCCTTTGCACACTGGAAACCTTTTTTTCTGATGTGTTTTTTGGATCTTTAAACCAAATAAAAAAATGTTACGCGCAAACACCTTGCACACCGTTTTTTTTTTTTTTTTTTTAAACTGCGAAAATTCACAGTATGACACCAAACAACAAGCAGTGATCAAGCAGTGAAGATGATTTAGTGGTTCTTTCAGTCCTTGAAAGAAAAACATGAAAACAAGACAAGAGCAAGAGCGAGTTTCCCCTGTTGGAGCTGCAGAATTCTCCCGATCGCTCCCAGGTGTATAACAGGATGTCAGGGGTCCAGTTTGATACGCTGCTCTCTGTACTGGAACCAAACATCGTATTCCTTTTTTAACGTGCCACAATTTTGGAATAAAGAAACAGTATCAGTGTGCAATTGCCTTCAGTGCGCTGTTTGGGCATCAAAAATAAGGAGAAAGGCAGTGGATGTATGAATTTTAAAAAATATATGGATATATAAATGTGTGTCTAATGGATTGGAAAAACAGACCTGCCATAATATGGAAAATTCTTCCTGGGGGAGCATTCCCTTCAGATCCTAGATTTATTCAAAGCGTGCCACGTTTGGCTTTTCTCTTGGTACTCTTGTAAATGTGGATTTTGTTTAAACTAAGTGTCCCACAAGGTATCCCGTGCACAGCCAACGTATGTTCTCAGGGGCTGCAGGATCATACAATGAAACATAAATCAATAATATGTAACACACTGAAAATCATTTCACTGTCACTTTATTGCACGTTTCGCCTGTAGCTTCCTCAGGCTCGCCCAGCGTGGATTTGTTTTGTTTATTTAGGTCACTTGATTGTCTTCTATGTCTTTCAATAATTTGTGTTTCCAGCCCCTCCCCCATCCCCATGGGTCAAAGGCCACAGTATTGTCTCCCTCAGCGAGTGTAATTTACAGTGCAATAAGATGTGATCTATAACTCCATTTCCTCCTCAGTAACTTTCAGGTGCAGGACATATTGGGTCCAGTATGAGGCAAAGACAAAGTCGGTAATACATTTTGCATTGAGCCTCCAGGAGTCCGATATCAGTCCCTCCTTTGTGGCTTTGAGGGCCAAAGCTCCATATCACAGTCTATTGCCTTACAAAAACTTCCAACTTTGATCCAATCCTGTCACTGAAGTTTTTTATTGTCATTTGGACCCGACAGTGGCAGTCCTGCAAAATTGATAAGATACCCCTGGTGTAAGGAAGATATTAGTGCTGTATTTATGGATTCAACCATCATTCACTTGATGCTACAGTCAGCAACATTTTCAAGTTTGGATCAATTTCAACTTGATTTTTAAAGATTTGAATTTGTAGAAAAGTACTTTTAAATCCAGACTAGTTAAAATTAAAGAAAACACTGTATGGTATGAGTGTGAGGGGAACCTATTGGATACTTCCTGTTAAAGTCATCCATGTACATTTTTTAAAAAGTCATTCCCGAAATTTTTAAAGCATTGTTCTATATCTTTGAGTGTTTTGTGTTAAGACTGATTCAGTTACCATGGAAACAGAGAGGTAGATAAACATCCTGCTCTGTATGAGCCAGCTCAGTTAGAGATGCAGTACATAGATCCAGTCGCCAGGGGGGTCTCGATCAATACTACAATAACAAAAGATTATGTCCCCCGCCCGGTGAAACCGAACTGGGGACAGGAATATGTTTACAGACGAAGAATAATTTACATGAGGTTTTTATCACAGCAGCACATACAGCAACAGTACGGCAGCTTTCTGTTCCTGCTTCCTTGTGTTCCGGTCTTTGACGTAACATCCAGTGTTTCCACGGCAACGATAAACATTCTGTCTGTCATGGCGGCTGTGTCATGGTCGCTGCCAAGACACGTCCCATTACAATTATAACATTATGTATTTCTCTGGCTTTGATAACTGTTGGAAATATTTGAGGTAATGTTTAAAAAATATATATAACATTCAGTTTTTTGTTGACCTTTGCTTTACTACGGTCTGAGTAAAAGCTGATACTACCTGCAAGGTTGTAAAATAAAATTTTAACATCAAGAATCTGCAAAATAGTCACACAAGCACACAAACACTTTTTGGCACGGATTCAAACACATTTACATGGAGCCTTCATTACATTCATCATTTAATGATCAACACCAGTCCAGCTGTTCATCATGTGCATGGTGTGTGCATCTGACTTACTTTGCCTCTCACATCGTGTAAAAAATATATTTTTGTATTTTCAGTATTTTGACTGAATATAAGTGTTTAAAAAAATATATATCCATAAGAGGTCATATAGCACCTCAACTGAAGCAAAATTATTATCTTAATATGTATCTAAATATTGTTTTTTCACAGTTTAGTTACGATAATTAAGTGCAAACATGCAGTATGAATCTCTAAAAAAAACCTCAAACTGGTTCCAAACCGAACAAACATGGAGACAGTCATTTGCTTTAAATGATCAGTTTCTATGTGTAATCTAAATGTTTCATCTCTGATGTATAATACTAGTGTACTTTTTAATAATCACACTGCTACATGTGTTCTTTCAGTTTTCACTAATTCACCTAAAGAGTTGAAAACTTAAGATAATAGGATACTAAGATAACATAGTTGTAGAGGAGGTCATCAACATTTAAAAATGAATGAAGATAGTATTCATCGCCATAGTTATGTATGCTGAATCTAACAGGGAAAACAGATTCATACTAATTCATACTATCTGCATTTGCTGAATAAAAACAATCCAAACATTTAAAAGGTGTTGGAGGAGTTCAGAATATTTTTTCTTAAGAAATTAAAGGTATAATCTGAATTTTTTTGTCATCAACTTCTTTCAGAAAAATGATACAATTTTCTCTTAGCTTTGCAATACATTTGAAATTAAAGGCAGGGTTGGTATATATCCAAAATATAACATCAGATTAAAGTGGTCATTTCACTTTTCATTCAGTCTTAACTTACTTTAAAAACCCATCCAGCTCATCAGCTAGTGTTTGTATGACGACTTAGCGTCTGTTTTATTTGACATCTGGTCACCTCGTTATAAAAGACTCCTGCACATCTTGTATCCGACTGCAGACTGTAAACATAAGAGGATACCTTATCCCATAATAGTATTGATTCATGTTAGGTTGGTTTTATGACGCTATCCATCTTCCAAGACAAAGTTTTCCCAGCAGTTTTAACCGCGACCTCGCCTCAGATAAGCGATAAATAATGAATGGATGGATAAACATAAGTACACTTTGAATCTGCCCATATGAGGTTCTTACACATACTTCACAGCGTTAAGTTGTAGAGCATGTTGACTGCTGTTTTTTTTCCACATGTTAAAGCTGGGACAGATTTGTAATCAGGGCCTGTCTCTGTGTGTCATGGGAAGTTCATCCACATTTCACAAGTCTAATTTCAAAAATGGATAGGCCTTATGAAATCTACAAAATTAAAATGTGTCATCGTCAGTGCAAGCTGTAGCTCTCTCCAGTGTTTACTGAAGAGTCGCTCCATTAATTGCAGTGGGCTGTGATTATTCAGAAGGGTTTATAATTAGGAGGGAGTCAGGAGTGTTTTATGCTGGGTAATTGCATGTGTCTAGCCGCTACCATTTAGCTGGGAGGCAGTGAGCTACAGTACCATTAGAAAAGCAAGAGAGGCTGCTTCGACCCTCGTCACTTGAAATTGATTTTGAAGTGCTCATCAAACAGATTGCTTCTTTTTGTATCACTCTTCCTTAATTGTACAGATTCTGATGATAACCCTGCAAAGCCATTATCCATTTTTCTGTTGAGTTTTGGGGTGTGTCCGTCAATCAAAGCATTTTGGTGGGAAGCTTCAGTTGCTTTCTCAATTTTAAACTCCAAACAGAAATGTTTTATCGGTTGTGTAAGGCCTAGTTATTGGACAAGCTTTAATTTTGTTATGAAATGAATGGCTGCTTACTTTTTATATTTGGAACCGTTCTAACTTATTTTCTGACGCCTCTCACTGAAAAAAAAAAATCCTAATTGTTCATTTTTTGAACTGCTTGTGAGAACGCGTCTGCTCTGCGTGACCGAGAGTCTTGCAGCACTTTGAATGCTTTAATGAAACTTGTCCACACACAATATGACTGTGTTAACATTTCCCAGTCCTCTGTCTGGCTCTGTTAGTCAACCATATGGTGCCATGTGGTGTTGTCGCACCCGGCTGCTCAAAATGAAAGAAAATTCGCATTAATTTCCCCCTATAAAGTCGGGGGCATCCATTTGGATTTGCATGGCATGTCACAGGGGCCACATGGGGGACTCAGTGAAAGAGTGCACCACCAGTCTGCAGATCCACCAAGGACTGCTGCAGCAGCTGTTTTCCAAGATGTCTGTACCTCTGTAATGCGTCTCTAAACTTTATGGCGTAGAACAGCTTGCTTTTGTTCCTTTCTGCTCAGCGGGGGAAGGCTACTACAAGAGTTCACCTGTCACAGACTCAACATCTACGAGGGGAAGCGTACGGCTGCCTGACACATTCAGTTTGCTCTCGAGCAAAAATGGATGATGTGCTGCCATGAGATAAGATGGCAGGAGACAAGGAAGGATGAGTGGTTGCTCTGTTTTTCATTATTTAGCAGCAGTGGTCACACACTAGACGGCTGCACTAGTGCTTTATTTCAAATGGCAAATTACTCTGGTGTTGAAAATATAAGATTTAAAAGGGGGGACTTGATCATTTCACATCGTTACCGCAGGGGAAAAAAAGCATTTTCAGACGCTTGTGCAGCCATTAGACGATTGTATGCCGACATGTCAATTTGAACTTAAACTATATTCTGTGTTACAGACTGAGATAGATACAAGATGGTCCTGTTCTCGCAGCAGTGAATGGCTTTCCAGTCTTCGAGCAGTTCAAGGTGAGAAGTGAAAGGATCATGAATTTTATATGGTTCAAATCATAAATATTCACATCAGAGTAGTGAAAAGACAACAGCGCAGTTGTCAGTGTCCATCGATGTTCAACATGAAGGAGGATACTCTGTTTTTTCCATCCTGTATTTGCCCCTGAAATCAAGTATTTAACATCCATCTGATGGAAAGGTGATGTTGATACCAAGCAGCAACCTCCGGTCATGAAACATGAAGCCAATGAGGAAGTGTAAAATCCTGCAGTTCATTGAGTGTCCACTTGAGGCTGGCTCCAGGAACACAGGAAGTCACATTCACACCACAGCCACAAAAAGCAGTTTTAAATATGTTTACAGCCGTGTACAGAAAACTAAATATGATTAGTTATTGTCATCACTGGCACACACTGTACAGGGGGATGAAGACTTTTTAAATGGTTCTGTTTTGATTTTATCAACGATATGTGTTATTCATAGTTAGGCGTGTAGCTGACATGATTGACAGGTGGACGCGATGTAACGGTTCATCAAGAGGTTTAAAACCCGCCTCAGCTCCAGCTCTCAGTCTGTCTTTAGGTTGACTGAAAGTTAGACTGAGACAGGATTTCCAACATGGAGGCTGCTGCTGATGATCCTCCAGAGCCCCCTGCAGGAACAGATGGCTGACGTCACTCAAGCTTCAAACATTCATATTTACAGTCTATGGTTGATACCTGTAACCGAACGATGTGATTGGCCTGCAGGTGCAGTGAGTATTACAGAACACAAACAAAGCCAACAATGAAACAAGTATTACACAATGAATTCATGCAGAACAAAACGATGTCCCCAGTATTTAATAGCCATACTTTATTGATGATTTTAAAAAAGTGGATTTCAAATCATGATTTTCTAATGCTTTATGCCTCAGACGTGATTGTAGAACCCAAAATGTTTGGATTTATGATTTATACCACATTGATATTCAAGCATTTTTCAGGTAGCATTCTGGGGAACCCTTGTTTCAGATTTTCTCTGAATGAGTCATCTAAATGAACGCCCATAGAAGGACAAGCAAGGACAAACATTCAGAGGTGATGAATGCTTTGGTCCGTTTATTAATCCTACAGGTGTACTGGTAAGTATCTCACAGTATAGTCCACTCACACCAACATTATTATTCCAAACAACGGCTTTATGAATAAAGTCTATCAATGTATCAGCCACACTTGGCACTAATTAGATATTTAACACTTATTTATTTAACACTCAATGCTCAGTGATGAAATGTGAGTTTGACTGTGAAATAAAAGTTCAAAGTACTTCTCAAGTCAAACTGGAGTTTGGTCTGTTAATAAATGAATGAATGAATAGATCAATAAAAAAAATGAGTTAGATTATTTCAAGGAAAGTGAAAGCGAAGAAAGTGAAAGCATGCAGGTTAAAAAAATGTGTTTTAAAAATGTAAAAATTTTAATCAAAACCAAAAGGAAGATTAAAAGTTACAACATAAATGACGGACTTTAAAGTTGATTGATTGATTGTTTGATTTGATTGCTTGAATGGGCATATTGTCGTCACAAGTGGGATGAAAGGTTTGCTAAAAATACATAAAAGTTTGCACGGCTGTGATGAAAACAGATAAATAGAATATTTACGTCTTTAAAATACAAAAGATATGTTAAAATGCAGAGTAGTAATAGAAATGAGTTTGAAATGCAATAAATAATGTTAATTGCTAAGTTAAAAGGCTCTTTGAAGGCAGCAGTTGAACATTAATTTAATTAATGGAAAAACAAACATTAGCGTTTAAGGACACCAGCTCCTTGAGCTTTAAGTCATTCTGCAACAGATTCCAGGCTGAGGGTGCAGAGTACCCAAAAGCCCTTTTCCCAATTTCTGTCCGAGCGTTTGGGACAGAGCATGAAGAGGTCCTGAGAACGCACAGAAAACTGTCAGGTACTTCTCTGAATGATAAAAACACAAAGATAGAGAGGAAGCAGACCAATAATTGCCTTATATATAAAGGTGTACCAGTGTATGAGCCTACGGGTCAAAAGTGGGCCATCCAACCCGAGAGTACAACTCACAATGGTGAGTCAGAGCTTTACAGTTTGTAATGAACCTCAAGGATGCATGGTAAGTTGTATCAACCATATGGAGACATTGAGCAGAGGCGTTCATGTACAAAAGATCACCATCATCTAAAACAGGTAAAAAAGTTGCAGTGACCAGACGCTTTTTTACATTAAAAGAAAAACACTTGTTTCTAAAATGAAAACCCAGTTTTAGCCTCAGCTTTTTCACCAGACACAGTACATGTGGTTTAAAATTAAGGGAGTCATCAATTAACATACCCCGGTATTTGTAACAGTGTACAGCCTCAATCTCCTTTCCATCAACAGTAGAAAGCACAGGAACATTTTGTGACCTGGTCTTATCTGCGTTTAAAAGTTTCAGCTCATGCAGTGTTTTATTTAATATTGAAGCTGTGTTGTTTGATTTAAGAACATGTTAACATTTGTTTGTTGTATTTTGCTTCTGTCAAAGGTTTTTCACCTAAACCACTAAACTAAACCTCAAACTAACAGGAAGTGTTTGAGTGCAGTCCAGTCATTTGGGTAGAAGATCAATCCTTTCAAGTTGGGAGTCGGCACAGTACAATAGATTTGACAGAACTTTTTTTTTTTTTTGTCTCCTGGTCATATGCACCCCACACCTACAGAGGTCCAAATGCACCCATACATGAACTCATTCAAATAATAATAACTTTGGTGATCACACATGCAGCTGCAGGGGAAAACAAAACTAACTCTGGTTCTGATTTAGTTTACACAGGTGCTGTAACAGCCACATTTGTAAGTAGATGCAGGTTGGATAGCGATCAGTTTTATTGTCTGGAAGAATGGAGAAGATTAACACTTTGGAAGAATCGAGAGCTTTAGTTATGCAGTCACCCAGGATAGGAGGGATGACGAGCAGGAAGAAGAGATGGACCAAACAGGAGAGGAAGAAAAACGAGGAGACAGAGGAGAAAGACATTGAGGAGAAGACTGATACCGATGATGATGAGGATGAAGATTATCAGATTTCTTCAGAACCATCAGACTCCACAGAGAGCAAGGAAGAGACAGAGAAGGAGTTTGTATGGACGTCCAAGAGTGGACTTTGCTGGTCCCCTACGCATGATGAGACGCTTCATTGCGTCCCTGCAGCCACCGCTCTGACCTCAGGGACCACTCACTATGTGACAGCTCGGATCAGCACCATCAGGTCCACCTTTTGACTTGTTTACAGACGAGATCCTGCAGCTCATCCTCAACCACACCAACCTGCAGAGACGGTCCACCAACAATTGGAGGGACCTTGATGTTACCGATTTGAATTCATACATTGGCTTGCTCATCCTCGCTGGTGTTTGTCGCACCTGCAGTGAAAGCCTTCTCAGCCTGTAGAATGATCAAACTATTCCAGACATTCAGCCTCATCGGGAGAGTTTGATGACGGGCTGACGAGGCCAAAGAGGAGGGAGGATAATTTGGCTCCTGTCTGTTTGTTATGGGACAACATCAATGCTTTTTAACCCCGAGAGGGACATCTGTGTTGACGAGCAACTTGTTCCATTCAAAGGCTTTCGGCAGTACACTCCCAAAACACCTGCAAAGTACCGAATTTGGGTCACCTGCGATGTTTTGACATCCTACGCCTGGAAGAGGCAGGTACACAGGTAAAGCTGCTGGAGCTTGTGCTGAAGTTGGCCGAGGGAAGCGGGTTGTTCAAGAAATGACTGAAGGGCTCCAGTACCACACTGTGACCTGCGACAATTTTTTCACATCATATGAACTGTCTGAGGAACTGCTGACGAGGAAAATGACCTTGGTCGGGACAATCCGCCACAACTTCCTCCACCATTGCTCCACACACGGCAGCGCGCTGTCTTCTCCTTGATTCAGCTTCACCAGGACCAACACGCTTGTGTCTTACACGCAACAAGTCCTCCAACCTATACGACCGTAAAGGTTGTTTATCCCATCCCTAAAATATGACCTACAGGAGCGTTTACTAAATTAGCGCCCTTACTGGCGAACCGATAGAGGCCAGTAAGTTGTCGTCGCCATGCGCCATCCTGAATTATCATCTGGTCATACCTGCTTGATGTGACTAATGTAGCCAATTCAATATTACAATGCATACAGTTCATGTTACTGTTCTGTGTCTTATATTTACTGATGTCAACAGCAATGAAGACAATTGAAGGAGATATATTTTATATTTATCATAAGATATTTGTTTTCTATAGAACCCTCTGAAGTCATGGCGTCGTCTGCGACCAGTGACGGACTGTCAGTGGAACCCACAAAAAACTGTAAGTATTACAAAATTATATTTTAAGACTGGCATCTATTATTAGTTGGGATGGAGTTGCAGCTACCTTGTTCAATATTATTCCTGCAGATATGGCTAATAACAAAAATCACCCTGAGCTGTCACATGTAGTTAACTGTACATTTTGTCTGGTCTGAGGCATTAATTCAACACCTTTGTATTTCTCCTATAGACACAGTGTGGATTATTGGTGACTGGTCCATCGAGGTGCTCAGAGAGCTGCAGAGACAGAGGAAGAAACCTGGGCCTGAAGAACATCCGCATCAGTTGGTTCGGCTGGGGTGGACTTCGCTGGAAAGGCCTCCTTCCCTTCTTCGAAAACTCACTCCGAGGGAGGTCTCCCCCGGATGGCCTCATCATCCACTGTGGGGACAACAGCATGGGACATGTCAGTGGTGTCGTGCTGGTCAATATGATGAAGGAGGACCTTCATCAATTCCACACACGACACCCTGGCATGAAGATCATGTTGTCTGCCCTCACACAGAGGTGCAAGTGGAGGTATGGCAGCCATCTGGGGAAGATTGACAAATCCCGAAGATTTGGCAACAGTGTTATGGCTACAGTTGTTGGATCAATAGACGGTGCAGTGATTGAGCACCCTCAAATTAGACATGACAGTCCTGGGCTATTTTTTAAAAGATGGAGTTCATTTCACACCTAGAGGAAATTATTTATTTTTAAGTAAGTTTGCTCATTGCCTTAAAGACCACCTCCAAATACAGTGAAACTGCACTGGAATTTGAAAGTGGCCTTTATTTAAATGACAAATTCATAGCCCACTACCCTGGCTAATGTTGAGGTTTTTTTATACTTTTGTTAAACATCCACTGATGTAGCCATGAGACTGTTTCCCTCCCCCCCCACCCCCACAATACCTGGCTCTCTGAGGTTTTGGCACCCCGTTGCCAGCTATCAGAGACATCAAATCAATGTCTTGACAGAATGAAGGGGCTGTATGATATTGTAATTCAAGGTGAGAATGTTCTGTTATATATTTGAAAGTATTGCATTTGATGTCTTTTTCCCTTGCCCACAGATAAGTCTGTGGTTGCCCTCTGGTGATTATCAGAGCAGTCAAACTTTCATTAATGCTTTAAGACTTCATCTAGTTGAAATTAAATGGGATAAGTTTAAAGCTAACACAGCCAAAACAGTGGTTTGCTTTGGCGATTACACTGGCCATCACATTGTAAGGTAAGACAGCGTTGATGGCTACTGAAGCCACAAAAGCATTATTAATTCATAAAATGTGACAGTTGGTAAATTAGCAGACATTCACCAGACTATCGCAAACAGCTACATTCTTATGTTTAAGTCACTGCTATTTGTTAGAAGTAATGTAGTTCAACAGTCACACTTGATCATTGTCACGATTGTCGGAAAACGAGTAGTGTGGACCCAAGTGCAGAATTAACTAACTATTTATTTCAACAAAAAGGCAAACAAAAACTCACTTCAGAAAGTACAACAAAAAAACACAGGGATCAAAAACCAAGAGCCACAGAGGAGCACGAGCAAAAACAGACATACCGACGAATGACATAGAAACAACATACAACGAACCAACACAGGAGGGAAGAAACAGAAACTAAATAGACACAGGGGTAATCAAACACAGGTGAGACTAACAAGACACAGGTGAGGACAATCAGGGCAATCACACTGGGAAACACACAGGCAGGAATACAAGAAACACAGAGGACAACTACAAACTAAATCATGAAACACTAAAAACACACAGAACTCAAGAACGAACAAAACACACCAGAACAAGAAGAAACACTAAACACTGAAAAACAAAACTAAAAAAGATCAAATCATGACAATCATTCGATGTATGTTAGTACATATAGCCATATGTTAGTGCTTCTTACATCATTTTCTATCCAAACCTATTAACACATTTGCAGTGTGCAAGTGTAAGAACTGTATTACACTAATAATAATGCACTACACTAATGTTAATATGTATGCTTGCACATATAACTTTCTAAAGAAAATTACAGCAAAACTGTCAAATTGTAAAAAAATAATAATTTCTTGAGTACTTACATTACCTCAACTATTTCCAACAGTTAACAAAACCAGAGAAATCTGTAATTTTGTAGTCGTAATGGACCGAGTCTTGATACGACAGCCGTCATGATAGACACGAAACGTTTATCGTTGCCAAGGAAAACCTTATTTTCCTGTATGTGCTGCTGTGATAAGAACGTCATGTAGATTATACTCGGACACACAGTCTGTAAACATACTCTCTTTCTCAGATAGGTTTCGCCCGTTCGTCTTAGTCAACACAGAGTTCACGTTTTTCATGGGGAGGGGGGGGCGAGGTGTAGCAGTTGGAATCACTCCCATGATTCCCTGCCAGCCCCAACATCATGTTTTGTGGTGGTTTCCCCTAGTGGCAGATTTTACATACTGTACATTTAAAGAAATAAACTAACTGGTTCACTACTTTTCAATTGAAGGCTGGACCCCACAAGGTGTTTCAGAACCCTTTATCGCACCAGAACCAGCTCCAACTGGACCACATGTGGTCACTCCAGAGACCCAGGCTTCAATAGCACCAGAACCAGCTCCAACTGGACCACATGTGGTCAATCCAGAGACCCAGGCTTCAATAGCACCAGAACCAGCTCCAACTGGACCACATGTGGTCACTCCAGAGACCCAGGCTTCAATAGAATCAGAACCAGCTCCAACTGGACCACATGTGGTCACTCCAGAGACCCAGGCTTCAATAGAATCAGAACCAGCTCCAACTGGACCACATGTGGTCACTCCAGAGACCCAGGCTTCAATAGAATCAGAACCAGCTCCAACTGGACCACATGTGGTCACTCCAGAGACCCAGGCTTCAATAGAATCAGAACCAGCTCCAACTGGACCACATGTGGTCACTCCAGAGACCCAGGCTTCAATAGCTCTGTTTGATCTCCCAGAGTCTGCCTTTTGTGCCTTTATTGGAGAGATAGGACAGTGGATAGAGTCAGAAATCAGGGAGAGAGAGTGGTGTCTGTGTGCAGCACGAGCTGTTAAATATGTTTATGATTATCACATACAAACAAGACAAAATACACAGAATTTTTCTGAGAAATACACTGAAAGAATGATTCATATTATTGTTAATGTCTTTTATTCATATTTGTTATATTTGTATCCTGTATATATATTGTAATCATTTGTTGATCTAATTTTTTTCTGCACTGCTTTGGCAACATGGATTGTTGATCTGTCATGACAATAAAGCTCATTTGAATGGAGTGGAGAATGACATGCGGGAAAGGAGCCACAGGTGGGGCGCGCGCTCTAACTACTGCCCCACCCTTTCTGTTGATATTTTAATCAATGTTTTTTTTTAAGTTCTCCCGGTCTGTGAAAAGTTTGTATCAATGAGATTTGTATTTTACATTCAAAGTATTTTGGATGGTTGGTAAATAACTCATCTCTTACCTAAACTAAGACAACAACTGAGCTTTCTTTTTAGAAATAAATCTAGCTTCCCTTCATTTACTAGAAAAAGAGTTATCGAGGCAGTTTTTCTCTCTGTTCTTGATTGTGGGGATGTTATTTATGAACATGCAGCCAGCACTACTTTAAAACCTCTGGGTGCAGTGTATCACTCTGCACTCAGATTCATTTCTTGGGACAGCTATGGGACACATCATTGTCTTACTATCAGAAAACTGGCCCTCCTTGCTCTTATTAGAAGAGACCAGCACATTTATATATAAAGCCGTTTTAAATAAACTTCCTCCATATCTTTTATCTCTGCTTTGTTTTAATGAGGGTTAGCCATAATACACGCTCACTGTCATGGCTCACCCCGCAGGTTCCTAGAATCCACTCGGAATTAGGAGGTTCGGCTTTTAGTTATTATGCACCCAATACTTTGAATTTGCGTCAAAGATGTTTTAAGATCAACACATTTAATAACACTGAGACAATTCCAAGTTTTCATTTCTGATTTGATTGATTAGCTGTTTTTGCTACATTTTAAATGTGTCTTACGTATTATTTTTACTCTATTTTCACTGTATGAACTTCCTGTTTTCCTGTGTCTGCACTTTAGTGTATGGCATCGCATAGTTCCTGGAGCATCTCCTCTTTTTGCATTCCTCGTACGGGATGGAAATAAAGTAATAAGTAAGGATGATGCAAGTTTGGAAGGACAAAGGTGATATTTTTCAAAAAGGATTTTCAACTATACAAGAAAGAGTAAATACTCTAAAGTTGAGACTTTAGAGTATTTCCCTTAAAGGCTTCACAGGAGCTCAGTGAAAACTTTGGGTCTGTGTTGATTCCACTTTTGCCCTCAAAGGTGTAAAACCTGATGACGATTATTCTTTGTGGAGATTTTTTGTCTCAGCAGCCCAGCTGTTGTGTACTCGAGTTAATAATAAAAGAGAACTTGAGGATGCACATGGGTATCTGAAAATATACTCATTGGAGACAGAGGTTATGCCTGCAAGCCCTTCTTCATGACCCTCTACCCGGAGCCAGAGCCAGGGCCTTGAGTCAGATTCAACGGGGCTCTGACAATCAAAATGGCCTTTGGTCGCCTGAAGTCCAGATTCATGTGCCTTCAGGGATTATAGTTTAGCCTGATTCAATTAACGTGATGATTGAAGGCTGGCTAAGTCCGTTCCTTCCTTTTCCGTTTGAAATGTGAGTATATTTTTGTGTTTGCATGTGTTTAACTCGCAGGGAGGATAGATACAGTACACATGACAGGAACCTGATGTTTAAATTTCAGCTTGGCTGGCCAGGAGGTGGAACGCCGAAGGTGGCCATCCAGCTTCTGGCTGACCTCAGGGCCACCAACCCCCACCCAGCTACGCATGTCCACCAGTCTGGACGAGCAAGAGGTGGACGATGGCTTCTCACCTCCGGACCTCAACCTGATCCCGGAGGAGCAGCCTTGTGAGAGGGAAGACTGCTGTCACTGCCGGGAATGGGCCAAGAAGATGGATGAACAAAATAAGCTGCAGCAGCCCTAGTCACGGCCATCCTCCACAGGGCATTGCAGTCATTTTGTGATATGCTTTGTACGGTGTAAAATAATTTGTCAAGGAGGACCTACAATGGGGCTGCCAGTGGCTGTGTTTGCCTGCAGCCAATTTATATTAATTTTAATTGTTTTTGAATTCAGCGTTTTGTTTTAATTAATGCTTTGTGAAAGAGGGGTAGATATTATAAGATTAGTCTTCTTTCTGCTCCTTTTCATTCAAAATCTGAGACTTTATGTTTGTTTGAATTAAATCAAATTTACAAATAAAAATAATAAAAAATAACAAATAAAATTTCATTGTTCCAGTGAATGTTTTATATTTAGTGTTGTTGTAATATAAAAGTTTAATTAAATTTTATTTTAAATTGTTGTTTGTGGTCTGCTTATGCGTTTTGTCTTCTCTTGTAAAACATACATGTCTGTCAGATTTCCCCCGGTATTCCTCGTGGCTCCCTGTGTTTTTCATCTTTGGGGATTTTTGTTGGACATTTTTAAGCAGTAAGTAATATGTTGATAGTTCTGCATTTGGGTCCAGTTCCTTTGTTTGTTCCATAAAATGACGTTTCTGACCCTGACCCTATAGCCTGACATTCAATAATGAGCTGACACAGAAGAGAAGAAACAGACTAAATACAAGGGACAATCAAACACAGGTGAGACAAACCATACAGGTGAAGACAAACCATACAGATGAAGACAATCAGGGCGATCAAAAACCGGAGGGAAACGCAGAGGCAGGAAGAAAATACAACACTAGACACAGTGTTGACAAGAACTACAAAATAAATCAGGAAACACACTCAGTCGAAGTGACTAACAGACGAACAAATGCTGCATGAGAAAAGGTGACAACTTCTGTTCATTCTGTTTGTGGCAAAAGTGTGAACAATATTTTTTTGTGCAAATGTCAGGTAGATTAGACAGATAATTCAGCACCAAGGTAGGACAGAGTCAGAAAGATTCAGACGTAAAGTCAAAAGAACGCACATTAGAGATTATTACAGCGGTGAAGAACGCTCTTTCACGTGAGAAAAGTAGCTTTAGTTTAAGTATAAGTCAAACCTGAATATAAACGATCTGCTCGCAATACATGTGTTGAAAAGAGAGATTAATTATTGCCGTAAGCAAACTTTGACCCTGGCGTACGCACATTTTGGAGGCAGGGGGAAGTGGGCTACACAGACGGCGAGGTGATGAATTGAAGCCTGCAGAATGGAGCCTACATTGATTTCTCTTACATATTTTATTTCACAAGTTCGGTGTTAGTGATGGCCAAAGTCATTCAGTTTTAGATTTGAATTGAAGTTAAAAATGAAGCGGATGAATTAGATGATATCTGAAATGGCGTATTTGAAGATGCTTGCTGCGAGCTGTGTCCAGAAGAGGAACCAGAGTGCCTACAGTGTCAGCAGGAACAGAAAGACAAAGGAACAGATGGTGGAAGAAGACGTAGAAAAAACACCAGATTAGGCTGATGGTAGTAAAGAAGTTTCTCATTTAGAAAAGAGAGAAATAACGCACAGAAGCGATGGTTTGTCTTTGATTAGGTCTCTAAATCAAACACAGTTGACTATTCTCAATCAGATTCGACAATGATGCTTAGAAAGGATTAGAGGTAAAAAAAAAAAATAGGGCTCGTATTCACAAACATTATGATAATCCTCTCGGAGAGCTCCTAACTCAGCTTAAAAGATCCTACCATGGATTTTTAGCCTAGGAGTGATTTAGGAACAATCTTAGAGCGACTCTGGGCGAGGAAGAGACAGAAACTTTTATCTTAGTGAGGAGGTGTGTTTCACCCTGTTGCTAGGTATGACACATTTTTTTCAGAAGCTGTGATTGGTTAATCCAAAAAAAAAGGAAAACATCAGAAATTGTAAAATTATGAACACTGAAATCAGCATTCACCTTGACACTAATTTGTAAGATGTACTTTTAAAGTATAAAGCCTTCTAGATGTTTGAAATCAGATGCCCACCTATGCAGCAGATTCTTCACATGCTGATCGTTATATCACCATGAAAAGTCTTAATTAGTGATTGGATATACCTGTTGAAGTGACCACATGTATAGAAACTCAACATGCATGTCTCACTTTTCACTGAAAGAAGCCAGAGATCGATTGAAATGTCTGAATAAATATGTGTTGTCTGTTCTGCCTGACTATGAGTCAAAAATATTCTTCATGATGTGTTTGGAGAACATTTCTCCAGTTCCTCCTCATTACTCCTAACAGTTTGACACCTTAAGAGCTCTCTTAAGGGCTAAAACACTTTGTGAACAACTTATTTTTACCAGGATATAGTCTCAACTTTAAGGGGAAATTCTTAGAAAATGTCCTGATTCTAAGAATTTTCTTAGAATTTTGTCACTTGGAGTAACTCTTAGTACTTATAGGAGGCTTGTGAATATGACCCCAGATCCTTTGCATGTGTTCATTGCAGTGGGTGCTGGTACAGGAAAGAGCCCTTTAATTAAGGCTATTCAGTATGTGGCCATGAGGTTGTTGTTAACAGCTTGTCGTCATCCTGACTACACTGGTGTTTCGTTGACAGCTCCTACAGGGAGTGCTGCATACAGGAACTATTCATAGCACGTTTTCTATTGGATTTGATGTACGCTTACCATACAATCCTTTGGGTGAAGAAAAGGTCAATTCTTTGCATGCCAAGTATAGTAATCTTCAGATATTGATTATTGATGAGATCTCTATGGTAGATTTAATGTCTTTACCTCATTTTTAAAATTTTCTTTACATTTTTAGTTCAACATTTTTAATGTAAAGCACATTGAGTTTTACCCTGTAATGAAATGTGCTATACAAATAAAATTGACTTGACTAGATTGATACAGATAAAACAGACTGGGGACTTTCCCTCATTTGGCAATGTAAGTGTTATTGCAGACGGAGATGTTTTCCAGTTGCCTTCTGTTAAAGGGAAAGCCCTTTATAGATGGTGATGGTGTGAAGTTGTGGTCTAGTCTATTTAGGGTTGTTGAATTAACAACAATAGTTAGGCAAAAAGATGTTGACTTTGCAGGGTTAGAACCCGGTCTAAGGAGACCTCAATGCTTAACAGTGATACTGAGACACTGAAGCGTTGTGAAACTGGTGAAGTCAGCTCAGCTTTACACATACTAACAACAAATAAACAAGTAAATGAGCACAACATTCAGCAGCTACTCAGGACTTGTCCTGAATATATTCAGATAGAGGCACAGGATTTTGTGAATAGCAATAAAACTGGCAAGTTAGAGTGGACACCACAGCGAAACCTTTTGAAGAAACTCTTCCCTCGGTGATGCTAATTAAAAATGTTGATGTTCTGGATGGTCTTGTTAACGGTGTATGTGGTACTGTAACCCACATAATCACCAGTGTTTGTAATAACTTTCCTCAGAAAGTCTATGTTAAGTTTGATGACATTGATGTCGGTGCCCAAAGGAGAAAACAGTCTGCCAGTGTTTCTGTAGAGTGAATGGGTTCAATAAGTATTGACCCTGTGGAAGAGAATGTCACCAGATTGAGAAGACAATTTCCACTTAAACTTGCTTGGGCTTGTACAGTCCTTAAAGTGCAAGGTCTTACTGTGGACAGCGCTGTTGTGTCCCTTGAATAAAAGATATTTTCAGCCAGTCAGGCAAATGTTGCCTTAAGCCGCATTAAGAGTTTATCAGGGTTAGTCATTCAAGATTTCAAAGAGAAAACAATATATTGTAAAGATAACATTAAAGACGCCATGCAGCGTATGTCCCCATTCTTAGTTGATGATAGAAACCACCACACATAGTTTTACTGTGTTTTTGATGAATGTGCAGAATTTGACTCTGCACTTATTTGGTAGATGTACACAGCATTTGCAGCTTAACTGTATTGCAGTTACAGAAACATGGCTGTCTGATGTTTTTTTCAGAAATGCTAAAGATTGATGGTAACAGTTTTTATAACTGTCCATGAAGTTTAGCGCACAGTAGTAATAATCCAGTTTTCACAGCTAGCCCAACAGCATGGTGGTGTTGGCATGTTTAGTGCAGACAATGTGGCATAAAGTTTGTTAGTTTTGACATAGTAGTTGCAGTCATTTATCGACCACCATCGTACCCCATGTCCTTGTTTAGGAGTACCTCGGCAAGTTGCTTGATCGGCTTAACCACTAAGTAACACAGTTGCCGTCATGGTAGATTTTAATGATGACATTTTGAAGTCATCATCAATCTGCAGGTTTATTGCAGAAATGGGGTATTTTCAGCTATAGACACAACCCACTACTGAGAGAGGCACACTTATTAACCATGTGTATGTGAAAACAACACAGTACCAGGTACAGTCAGTGGTGTGGCCAACTTATTTTAGTGATCATGAGGGGATTGTTTGTTCCTTTAAAAGTACATCTTCCCCAGATGTGGAGACAGATTAGTTGACACTTAAAAGTAAAAAATTAGACCCTAGAAGAATGTCTGCACAAATCGTTGAAGTCTGTTCGGCCCAACTATTAGTCAAAAACAATATTCATTATTCAGTGTTTGGAGAACATTTCTCCATTTTCTCCTCAACTGGTTGGGTCTCCTTTTGAATTAATCACTGCATCAATGCAGCGTGACTGCTGAGGTGTTATAGAGGCCCAGGTTGCTTTGAAAGCGGCATTCAGCTCGTCTGCATTGTTGGGTCACTATGAAATCAGCATTCATTGTCTCTCATCTTCCTCTTGACAATACCCCATACATTTTCTTTTATGGGGTTCAGGTCAGGCAAGTTTGCTGGCCAATAATCCCATGGTCATTAAACCAGGTGTTGGTACTTTTGGCAGTGTGTGCAGGTGCAAAGTCCTGCTGGAAAATTAAATCAGCATCTCCATGAAGGTTGTCAGCAGAAGGAAGCATTAAGCGCTTTAAAATGTCCTGGTAGACTTCTGCGTTGACTTTGGACTTGATGAAACACAGTGGACCAACTCCAGAAGATGACATGACCTCATCACTGACTGTGGAAACTTCACACTGGACTTCAAGCAACTTGGATTCTGTACCTCCCCACTCTTCCTCCAGATTCTCGGACCTTGATTTCCAAATGTAAAGCAAAATGTATTTTCACCTGAAAAGAGAACATTGGACCACTGAGAGACAGACCGTGGCCCTTTCCGAAGAGCCACAGTTCAGTAGGCAGTACGTACTTTTCAGTAGGAGTTTCAGTATACTGAACTTTCGTGGTCATTCAGTAGTCATTTTTTGGGTCCACCTCAGTATACTGAACATTTCAGTATGGATACTAACTTCCGGGTTTCATGCAGTATGGATCGGATGCGTGCTTTCAGGAAATGAATTGTATTTTACCACCCACAATGCTGTGCGAAATTAAATGTAAATTGTACTTCATGTGCACCTACAAATCAAAACAAACGAGATTAATATAATCTTAATTTATAGTACCTACTGAAATCCCTACTTTTAGTTAACAACCAAAAAATTTAACAAATGTATACATTATTATAAAACCTTTCCCCCTTTATTTAAATAATGATTTCACTATTTAAATGCGTCTTTATTGGTTTATTTTACTTTATATTCTGTATCTTACTGTCTTTCATTTGTTATTTTCTTTATGTAGCCTACTGTATGTTATTTAGTTATTTAATCTGTCTTTTACTTGATTTACATTGTGATATTGTTTTTTGTTTACCTGACTGTATATGCGCATTACTCTTCTTGAATAAAGCTAAACAAAAAGCAAACAAAAAAACGGGTGAATGCGGCGTAAATGAGGTCACTTCCATACTGAATGAATCAGAAATAGGAACAAATATCTGCTTACTGTGCGCGCCTACTGAATAGTAGGTACTAACAGTATACAGCACGGATAGTAGGTACTGTCTACTGACAGATTGAGTAGGTACTTGGTAATTCGGATGAGGCTACTGTCTTCTGCACAACTGTCAAGTCAGCAGTCTTCCCCATGATTGTGAAGCATACTGAACCGGACTGAGAGACAATTTAGAGGCTCAGGAAACCTTTGCAGGTGTTTTGAGTTAATTAGCTGATTAGAGTGTGACACACTGAGTCTACAATATTGAACTTTTTCACATTTTCTGAGATACTGATTTTTGGGTTTTCATGAGCTGTAAACCCTAATCTTTAAGATTAAAACAAGTAAAGGCTTGAAATTGTTCACTTTGTGTGTAACTAATACACAATATACAGACATTTCACTTTTTTAAAAGCTCACTCTGACTTGTTGCAGAGAAAATACTAGGGGTATGTGCAGGAGAAACTCTGACTGAAGTACGAGTGAAAGATTTCGCTTTCACATACAGCTCCTCCGGAAAGGAGAAGAGTTTTTCAGGAGTTTTCTGCAAGTGAAACCCAGAACTTCCACCAGACAGGTGTGCATTGCGTGTCCGTTTCGGGCTCTGTTACGGAGAGCACAGACGAACAGCAGGAGTGCTGAGACAAAGGAATTCCTGCGGTAATTTTAATACGAAAAAAAAACAAACACATACGGCCATTGTTCTGGGTGTTTTAGTCTGAAAATAAACCAGATGTTTTAATGTTGTTTCAGTGTCTGACTTCCCGCTCGATTTCTTCTGTGGTAAATTGATGCGCCATGCTCTGGCAAAAATAGAAGCCTTGCATATCTGCACCAGAGGGCTCCAGACTGCTGCAGCTGAGACGCAGTGGAGCCAGTGGAAGCACACACATTAAATTAAGTCAGCTCCACTGCCGTAACGGAGCAGAGACTGACCGAACACGCATCTGGTGGAATTTGGCTGTGAAAACCCGAAATGACCGCCTGTTCTGCAGCAGACTTTTTAGTGGCAAGTTAACTCATTATTGAGTATTTTTTGGCCGGCTCTGGTATGAGGCTCAATCCATGGCACCCATTTATAATAACCAGGTCACACTTTTTAGGAATTCTCATGGTTACATTCATAGTTGGAAAACAAAAGCTTGTGTAAATGTTATGGCTACTAATTATACAATTTTTTTTTTTTTTTTTGAAACTACTGGGACATACTACACAAACAAGACTACAAATGCAAGCATATTTATATTACTGCAGGACATAGTAGATGGAGAAGTATTTAGGAAAATCTATGACAGCAGAATAGTCTCTTAATGTTACCAGTCAGGTCTCTAACTTACTTTGTAAAAAGCCATGACCATCAGATGGTGGATCTTCAGTATCACTCACTGTAAAACACGTTGCTCAAGATGTGTTATGTGGTGGTTTAATTACGACAAAAGAAAAGACAGAACACAACTTACCTGGCATATAAAAAACACCTTTCTTGTCTAAATCTATTATCAGGACAGGTGGATGTACCCCACAATTTACACACCAAAAATTGTGATCATGCCCTATGAGTTCCTCAAAGTGAAGACAACCGTGAAGTATGGAGTCATGTTTTTTTTCCTTTTTTTTGTTCCAGGATGTCCAAGGCCCTTCACCCTGCAGTGTGAGTCTGAAGAACGATTGAAACCAAGACTGTTTGCTTTCATTTTGACATATTTGATTGTTGTACAGAATTTCTAAAGATGACATTTTTAAACAGGAAAGTAAGATAAATGTTACATCACTTCAAGAACTCTGACGGACAATTACGTTTGCTCATAAAACTTCAGAATAAAACCAATTCACACTTCATCACTGACTCTTTAGGATAACTAGATTAACTCAGTACATGATAAGCATGTCAGTCATTTGTTAATAATTTACATGCATGGCAAAGATGCAGTGATAATATAATGTGGTGAGAGCTCATCACCGGAGATGGGTTTGTTGGAAGATGGTATATTTTGTGATTCAGGTGGTGAGTCCAGCAGACTGATGGTTTCTGGCTGAAGATCTCCACCCTTAACCCCTACCCGGTGATGGAGGGGTTCATTGGTCACACAGTTGTTCTCCTTGATCCTCCTCAGGCTCCATTCCTGGTATCTGTAGAAATTTCCACTTATCCCACAATCTTTGCAGTGCAGGCCAAATCAATAAGATAGACAAAAAAATTAAAATGTGTTGGTCTTGGGGCAAATGAAGGTCAATTAATCTTTATTTTGTATAGCGCCAATCCATTACAAATGTTATCTCAAGACACTTTACCAAAGAGCAGGTAAAAGACCTAATCCTTGTCATATTAAGGTAGTAATTTGAATTTAGCGTTTCACCATTTAACTAGATTCATGGACCGTCCGTACAAAATAATCATAATGCCTTTCCTTTTGTACATGTACTTTTGTTTATGTAGATCATGGAAATATAGAGACACCATATTGCTTAAAAAAAAAACAAAAAAAAAAAAACATACCTATGCCAGTGAACGTGAAAATATTTGCTTTCTGTGATATCAAGATTGGTTCTGGTCTTTCCTGGGTATACTGCACAAAAGGTCTTCAGGTGAATGAGGGGCTTTGGCAGGGTCTCTTGTGATTTGTGGAGGACACATATTGTTCGGTGAGGACTGCTGGTTACGTCTTGTTCTTCAGCAAGTAAAGAACAATTTCCGTCAGAGTCTTTCCAGCAGGTGGATATACAACTTCAGTATTGCATCCATCTTGAGGTCCATACTCTCCAAAGTGTCAAACACATCACTGGTTGTGCTTCTGACTTAAATAAAATGTTCCGGATGGGTCTGGTTCAAATGCCATTTTGCAACAGACTTATGAGGACAAGAGTTCCTTGGCTTAGCACATGGGCACTGCCAAGTATTTATTTTCCTGTCAAAAAACACACAGCTACTCTCCCTGAACAAGAATATGTTGGGGTTGTATCAAGTCAACTTTGGTTATATTCTTTAATAATTGTATTTAATTATTAATAATATAAATAAAATATCATTAAACTATGTTTAATCTCGTTTTGGGGCACCACCCTGTACTCAGGGAAATATAACCAAAATATCACTCAAATCAGTCTCAGATTAGTTATTTAATTACTAATATTATTAATAATTAATAACTATATTTAATAAATTGAAGGCGTGAAATCCGTACACAAAGCCTTCGCACCCAGCTTATATCACAATGCAAATACACCAGTAATCACAAACAACTGCTCTCTTAAATTATAACAGAATTTATTTAAACAAAGCAACACCAATAAAAATCAATGAACTTAATCAAACAAATAACTATTATAAACTAATCTAAGCAACAAACATTATCAAGCAAACCTTGTGAATGAGGTGTAAATGTGTGTGTGTGTGTGTAGAGGAGAGAGAGAGAGAGAGAGAGAGAGAACAAGATGGTGGAGAGAGACAATGCAATGACTTCGTCACATGGTGACAAAATGGTGGACAACAAAGGAAGCCGTGTGGTTACCTTTTGAAATAGTTTGAGCTCTCTGAGCTGAGTTCAGTAACTGTTACTTAAACACCAGAAAGCCAGTGGCCGGACTTTGATTCAATGGCAGTTACACTGGTCTTTCTGATTGTGAAAGCCGTTGACTGAAGGTAAACTAGCATAGCATTACATACATAGGTGAACACAGCAGTTCATCACAATAAAACAAATGCAGCAGCTTACAACAGATAATAAACAGAATGTGACGTCTCGTCAACAATGATGCATAATTATCAGTGGTTATAAAAGAAACATAACTATTTCTGAAACTATTTCTGCCCAGACCAAAGCTCTTACTTGGGGTAACTCCTGGTGATCGTTGCAAAGTTGGTTAGATCGTCACTCTGTTGAATGTTGAATCATCAGATTCAGGCAGGGTTCCTTCATGGCAGATGTAGGAGGAGGGTAGCGGGATTCAGATCTTCGACCAGAGCGCTGCTCTATAGGGTCTTCTGGTTGCAGGAGCCGAGTTCTTACGAAAAATCAAAGGAAAGAAACTCTTCTTTTTGCTCGAACCTGATAGCATCTGATTGCGCCCAAAACTCCTAAAAATATGCCATGGAAGTAGTCAGCTGAATCCTCTGATGCTTGATTTCAGCATGTGAAGAGTTACCTAGACTGAACAACCTCAGCTCTGGAGTTTAACCTATGTAAGTCAAGAGGAGGAAAGGCTTTGTCTCGAATGCTGGAGTCCATCTTGTTGGAGAGGGTATCCTCTGGTGTCGGCAGACCACACTTGAAGAGAAGGAAGCAATGCCTGGTGATTGCTTTTAAAGACTGGAGCTGCCTGTGGGTTTACCTCAGGTTCCGGTCCCCCCTTTTTGTCACATGTAGGTGTGAAGTACCACAGGGGATTCTGGGATAAAGAGTCCTTTTAGGCCTCTTTGTGATCTCAGTAAATAACAAAGGCACAGACTGTCCTAAGCCTGCGTGGCCCAACAAATAGTATGATGTGCCTCTCTCCTTTACTTTTACATAATGTTTTGAGGGCATATCCAGGCCTCTGCATTTTGTTGTCTAGAGAGACAAACCTTCTTCATTTTTTCAGAAATCCACCTTCTTGCTACCATATCCATCAGGACTTCTTCCTTGAGCATAACAGATGTTTCTTATGAAATGGGAGACAATGATAAAGGACTTCAGATGGATACACTGAAACCCCATTAGGCCCCTTGCGTTGAAAACTCTGATGCCCTTTTGCATTGCTTCAACTCACATACCCCTTGGTGTTGGCTTCCCCCAGTGCATTTTTGAACATGTATGGGATTAGTGGGACCAGAAAAAGTTCTTACTGTCTACACATTAGGATTTCTGATGGTGATTGGCAGTTATGCCCATGACAAATGACGTCTTTGAAAGTGTAGTTTTATGTTTTGTTTTTTTTCCATATACAATGTAATTGCAGCATGTGCTTGTGTTTTTTGGGGGCTTCGATTTAAAGAGGACATATTATCCCCCTTCTCAACCTTTTCAAACAGTCCCCTGTGGTCTAAAAAAAACATCTGTGCTGTGCTTTGGTCAAAATATAACATGAATCAAGCACCAGAGGAGGTTTGTGACCCTGTATAAACCAGCTCTCTCAGAACGCTCCGTTTTGGTGTGTGTGTCTCTTTAAATACAATGACCCTCCAAACACCCCGCCGCTCTCTCCCTGTGCCGACACGAGTTCAGCTTTCTTTACATATGCTCTTATGTAAAGCATCTCCAGATAACAGTTAATGATTGATGGATTGGTTGTGTGGTCCTAAGGATATGGACTGAGTTTCCAGACACCCAATATGTGGGGTTCAGACCTGCCCTTGACTGAACCTGGACACATATCTGGAATCCACCTGCTGCTTCTCAGGACGGTCAAACTGACAGATCTTCAGGGATGGGGATTGCCATCAAGCTCAGCCACAAATGGAGCAGGGTCCTGTTCAAAGATGAGGTCTAGGAGCTCATCTATGTAATCTGTGATACAGAAAAGCAGATTCACTATTTGAAACCTCTTTTGCTGTTGTACATGTATTTTTTGTTGCATGTTTATTTTTATTATTATTGTTCCCATTAAAATACCTGTTTTACTTGTATTACTGTACATCCTTTAACATTGAAATTTCCAATAAAACCTTACTATACTTACAAGAAGCTTGCTTCAGTCTTCTGGGTTTTGCTGTACATTAACCCGTCTTGGACTTTGGGAAGTTCAGTTTGTATTGCAGGTCCCCAGCTGATATTGTCGCTTGGGGACGGCCCAAATTCTCATTGAAGTGGAGGACTGCCAGATAGAGCCTCTAAGAGAAAAATACCATGCTTAGGAATGTACTTTACATGTAAATGTAGGCACAAAGTCCTGCACAACATCCCAATAAAAGGGGAGACAACAGTCTTTGGTGCTAACCGCAGAATGACACTGTGAAAGGACTCCAGTGAGGAGGTCTGATAATGCTCAGGCTCAGTTTTGCCACATCTTTGATAACCCTCCACTTTCTCTAATCTGCTGAAGGTAGGGGATCTTCATGGGTGTGTCTCTCTGGCCCTGATGCTGATGAAGCTGCTGTCCAGTATAGGTGGGTTTTATTTATACTGCAAAGCCCCTTCTGCACTTTCTCTGTCTTTGTCAACTTTATTTGTCTTGCTTGGTTTACATATACAGTATAAGTAAAGAATTGTATTCACAAATTAGCTCTAAACCTGCAAACAGACAAAACAAATCCCCTCAAGAAATAATACCTTTTCATGTGCCATTTGTGACCTACTCAATCTCGCTCTGCTGTTGATTTCTACACAATCCACAGGAGTCAGGATGCAACAACATGGGACACACACACACAACCACAGTGGTTCAGAATGAGTAGTTCAGACGCCTGTTCCCGCTCGTACTACAGAGGAGAATTCCATATTAGGAAATGTACAGGTCACGTTCATTCATTACGGCCATTAGCAGCTAGATTAATGCTACTCGTTCACAGAAATGAAATTGACAAAGTGGTCAAACTACAAATACTACAGGCATTTAGTTTGATATAACATATAAACAGTTAATGCTGATAAGTTTAACACATAACATGAAACATAAGACTAGTTAATGTTCTCCTTTTTGTGTTTTAGACACTCTGGTTTCTAGGGTACACAACATTGAGGGCTTTATCTGGCCAAAATGATAACGAAAAATCCACCGCGCGGACTCGACCGCTCGTCTAATATATTTGAGTCCGTTTGTCTGCACGCTGCATGATCACGTAAAGCCATTCATGTCTTGTATCACGACGTTATGTAGGCTACAAGAGCTAACCGTCCTCAGGCCCTGTTGGTGCTGAAGCAGTGTGTGAGTGCAGGGCAGCGGGGAGAGGGAGAGGGGGGGGGTCAATCGTGCTGCAGCACTCTCATCTGAAAAATCAGTTCATCAAGATTTGCGAACATCATCTTATTCTCAACACTTTAGCCATTAGCCATTAGCCACAAGTCTGTATCCTGGGAAAAAAGTAAACTTTTCACTTTTTCAGCAAGATGCTGGAGCTAGTACAAAAACAAAAAGCCTGATCATGTTTTACCCACAGACTGTCTCCTGCCACTAAAACTGATCACAACTAATCTCCAAATACTGTTAATGATAAATGGTAACATTATTTGATTTGACATCACCTTGAATTCAAAGATTATGCACACATTTTTTTTTTTTTTTACCACAGTTTGATGTCAGTCATGAAAGTGTCTGATGTCTGAACTTGTCTTGTTATCCAGGTGTGTATGTGTCTGATCTATAGCGTCCAGCATTGTTTTGTTTTATCTGTACGGTAATTTGGTTTGGTGGTGTCACAAACTGTTTAAACAAATTATAATTATTATTTATCTTATAATTACTGTAAATACAAGTTAATGTTCTCCTTTTATCTTATAGAGAAATATCCCCTGGATGAGGAACTCTGACTGTCTATTAACAGGTATGTTTGGCAACAGATGATATTTTATGACACCACATTTCACAGAGTATGTAAACTAGACCTGTACAATATAAAAAAAATATGCAATGTGCAACAATATTATGAAATATTGCGATAACAATACAACAAGAAATAAAAAAAATAAAAATGTAAGAGTTTATGTAAGCTATAACTCCAAGTGTCTGCTGTTCTTCACGTTTTACACCAATCTTTGAATTAATGTCTCATCCAGAAACCCAAATGTTTTCTGCATTGACACAGATTACTCTGAGGATAGCTGATTAAAAAAAGCATAACCCAGAAGGTAAAGAATCCATAGTTAGTTTTAATACAAATCATACAAATAATGATAGGACTGGGGATGTCATGTTGTATAAAGAAATGTAAGAACAATATTTACACTTGAAATACTTGAGGGTTTAAAACTGATTTCTTGTTTGTCTCTCAGCTTCAGGATGAGTTTCTTAGGATCACGATGGTCAGCCTTGAATCCCAGTTCATGTTCAAGCTTGATGAATACACTCTCAGACTGCTGAAAATCTTCCACTCCAAGGGCGGAAGTATGGGTTTGAAGTTACAGTCCATCCTACTCAAGGTATCCTCAAACAATTTTTATGTTAGGCCAAATTGAAGTTCAGACATTTTGTGGTCAAATTACTCCAATATTACCAATTTTAGGATTTGGAAAATATATGTGATCGAATGCCTCTTGCGCATGCTCAATAATCACATTGCAAGGGTATGCGATGTCAGTCATGTGACCAGAAACAAGTTATGCTGCCATTTATCTGTTGCTTCATTTAAAATAACTCACCAGTTTCTCTTTAACCATGAATAATAATAATGATAACAAAAAGGTCTGATATCACATAAGTTCAGCCTATCACCAGATCACACAGAGAACTGACTGCTTTACATGCAGAATGTGAGCAGACATATATGCTGCTGTCAAAGAAAATTCTCTAGCCAGAATTTCTGTGACTCCCTCCAAAAAAAGAGCCATGTGTTATTTTATAATAATGCATTGTTGTCTTATACTTTTAGTACAGGAATTCTATGCCAGTTAGCCAGCTAACAAGCTCTATTAACCTAATAATAAAAATGCAGTTTAAACAGTTTCAAGGTTAAATGATTATTTTAAATCATGAATTTGGTTGGTTTTTATTTCAGGTTCCCAGCAGTCCCACCATCGATGAGAGTAGAGAGGCTGTCATTCATTGTTTGTTGGCTTGTCTTGGGGAATCTACTGATCAGCTCTTGAAAGAGTATGATGTAAGTTGAAGTCCATCTTAAAAAATGCAAGTGCTGTCAGTGTTAACGCAAGTTGTGATTTATTCAGAGATCTTGATGCAACTTTTTGTTTATGCATTCTGTGTGTGTGAGTTCAGGTAATTCTATGTATTTCTACAGATTTTGGATTTCTGCATTGGCTCCATTTTCCAACAGAAAAATAAAAATGCTAAGTTTTTAAACAGCATCAACTCTGTTGTAGTGTAAACTGGCAACAAGCAGTTCCTCTAAAAACAGAACTGCATGTGCTCATTACGCAGCCATTAGTGAGTAGGTGTAGAACAACAACCTAACCTTCTCAGTGCCAGCGTCTTTCTTCAGTTGTTTTCAATAGGTAGAGAGCGTTCGCAGCCGCCTGAAGAAAAAGCGCAGCGCCCAGCGTCTTTTTTACAAGCTCTCTGCCGTTTTTGTGCGGCCACTCCGAGCGCTCAAGTTAAAAATCTTTCAACCTTTCAGAAAGGCGCTGTTGACGTCACGGGCGCTCTTTTCAAAATGTATGATATACCCCGTATTTTAGCCTCCTACAGATCATATCTTGTACTCACATCCTCTTTGCTCCGTGTCTGCTTGGGTATAAAAAATGATCTCAAATATAAAACATGCAGTAAAAAGTAACAGAGCTGTGTCAGTCTTACAGCGGCCGTTGTCAACAAACAGTTGTCATAGAGACAGGACGGATGCATGCAAACACTCCCGAGTGCACAGCCAGCGCTTTACTGCCCAGAAAAAACGCTAGCTGGACACGGGGCCTTAGTCACTGTTTTAAGCAGGGTGAAATATGTGCCATAGCTTTGATAGACCAAGGCTCTATTGTCCAAAGGGGTGAAGAGAATTTGGTGATTATTAAATAATCAACCTCAACTTTATTGTCCCCTAGGGGAAATTTTTGCAGCCAGGCGAAAACAAATAAGGTGTGGATCACACAGACACATAGACTCCGACATTAGGAACAACATTCAAAAACGTCAAATACATAAATACTCCCTCCTTATTAGAGTTCATTAGCTTGATCACCTGAGTTTATAATAATGACTTTTGTCTGTGGCTGTACAGTCTGATATACACAATATTCTTGCAATTCCAGGATGCTGATGAAGACAGTGTGGCACGGGACATGGCTGTACAAAGCATGAAGATCTACAGAATCAAGACCAATGTACATATGACCTGACATATGCAGTGGATCTTGCCTATCCAAAGGAGCTTCGATACACATTTGAAGTTTTCCAAAAACTCCTTCTTGAACTGGATAGTTCAAAGCTGTCCCCAAAAGTTACCAGCCTCAAGAATAAACTGTTAGCTTGAATAAAGGGACAATTGAAGAATGAGGTGGATGTTAAAGTTACTGTCAGGTGTTACTCATAGACGTTCAAGTTCTTGTTAAATGCAGTAATTCCACCCCTCCTGATAAAAAAAAAAACTCGTCTGAGGATTTTCTAATGTTTTTTTGACTCAATATTGGCACAGGAAGCACTTTTCTTACAAATGTTTTAAATGGGTATTCCAGAAATTTCATTTTGACATGTTTATATTACAAATTGCAGATGAATGTAAACGAATTATAAATGTGCCAAGTTATAGCAAGATGTAAGATAACTCTCCTAAGGTCACCCGACCTTATTGGAGCTTGCTGCTCAATGAAAATCTGATCAATCAGTTACTTGTTGATAAAACAAATTTCCTGATGATACACCATAAGGCCAGTGGATGTTCTTTGCCTATAGTACACATGGTTTACAGCCTTTTTTTTGTAGCTCCTCCCAATATTTTATATTTGCATAATATAGCACTAAAAAAGGTTTTATAAGCTTGTTTACACAAAGTTGCCCTAATACATGTTTTTGTACTGTCCTTTAATGCACTGTGATCTTTTGTTGTGGTATTAAGTAAAGCTTACTACGAAAAAGCCAAAGTATTTAGTAGATTGTGCTTAGAAAATGTATGGCAACAAAGTGACAATCAAATGTATTGAATAGATTTAAAGCACTGTGATACTTAATGAAGCATAAATTTGATCAATTATTCTAGGTAAAAATAATTAGGAAAGGCCATGTAAATGTTTTGAATTGATTGTTTTTATTAATGTTACTAATTGATTCCAAATATTTTGTATGTAGATTATCCATAAAAATAATTCAATTTTGATTAAAATACATTTATACCAAATATTAAGTACATATTAATAAGTTTCCTCTATATTTTCTGTAAATTTGAATTAATTTCCATCAAATACATAATTTAAAAAAAGTTAAATTTCCTCAGTTACCCCATAAATATAAATAACTTTTTCTTGAGAAATTGTGTTTGATTTTTTTTTGCTATATAACTCATCTTTTGACATCATATTACGAAATGCAATACATTTAAACACATTTTTAAAATAGTATGTACTAATTTAGTTTTTTTAAATTTGGTTAAATAATTCAGTAGTTTTTATTTAAAGTTGAAGAACTTTAAATCTACTTAATAAATGTACGTGTCACTTTGTTGCCTTCATTTTTTAAAGTAATTAATAGTCAAACTTGTTACGGTGTACATTGTACACAAACTATTCAAACTCTGTCCCCATCTCATCACACTTTCACACCTACAAGTTTCCCCAATTATTCATATTTAAGCAAACATGAATCCAGGGATCTCCTCACTGACCGTAAGCTTGATTTTCTCTGTCTGACTGAAATTTGGCAACAGCCAAATGACTTTTCTCAACTAAATGAATCCACTCCTCCGGGCTTTGTTTACATCTCCCATCCCTGTGGCAACGGTCGGGCAGAGGTCTCGCGATAATTCACAGCAAGAAGTTGAAAGTCCTGCAAATTTCTATGCCTGCCTTCAGTTCATTTGAATGTATTGTATTTAAGCTGCCTGGACCCACTCCCACCATTGTTGCTACAGTCTACCGCCCCCCTAACTTCTTAAATGACTTTGCCACTTTACTCACCCATTTATCTACTCTTTCACCAAATGTAATATTGTTGGTGGACTTTAATATACAATAGCAATCTGCCTCTTACCAGAGACGTTTCATCATACCTGGAGAGTTTTGGATTCCAGCAATACATAGACTTTCCGACACACACAAAAGGTCATACTCTGGACTTAATCTGTTCTGGTCTCACCCCCTCCAACTCCACAGCTGATGAACTCCATGTAACTGACCATTTCCTCCTTTCATTCAATGCGGCACTTTGCCTCTCTGCAATCAAGTCCCCACGTCTCATCTCATTTCGGAATATGAAGGACATCAATACAGATACTCTCTGGTCCAATATTGACAATATTCTGATCCCGGACTATCTTTCCAACCCTGATGAACTAGTAGCACTTTATAATAATGGTTTAAACAGCATTCTCAACTCTCTTGCCCTAGTGAAAATACGGTCTGTTTCCTTCTCCTCAACTGCCCTCTGGTATACCCCTGACCTCCGGACAATGAAAACGAAAGGTCGACAACTTGAGCGACTCTCTAAAAAAAGAAATGCACAAAACCCATATACTACACTACAAGGACTCAATTGTTCAAACCAAATCCAACTATTACTCTGGCTTAATCATCTCCAATGAAGGAAACAACAAAACACTGTTCTCACTGCTAAATAAAATTCTCCAGCCACCAAACTCCCGACCCCCCCACCTGTACTCAACTGACACCTGTGAATCCCTAATGCTGTTTTTTAACGAGAAACTTATGTCCAAACCCACTGCTTCTCTCCCCTCCTGAATCTCTCCCACACTGTCAGCCGTTTTCCTGTTTTAGTTTCCCTGATATCTCTTGATACCTCATCCAAAAATCCAAGCCCTCCACATGTCAGCTTGATCCCCTACCCACAATCTTGGTCAGATCTAGCCTCTCCTCTCTGCTTCCCCTCATATCTGCCATCATTCACGCCTCCCTCACCACTGGAATTGTTCCTTCACTATTCAAAACTGCAGCTGTCACTCCTACTGAAAAAACCTGGTTCAGATCCTAACAACGTCAATAACCTCCGCCCCATTTCTAATTTACCTTTCGACTCCAAAATTCTGGAAAAAATAAGTCTCCACCCAGCTACAGTCTCACTTAACTCAAAATAGCCTCTATGAGCCCTTCCAGTCCGGTTTCTGCCCCCGTCACAGTACAGACACTGCTCTACTAAAAATCACCAACGATCTCCTCATTGCTTCTGACTCTGGCTTACTTTTCATCCTCATCCTTCTTGACCTGAGTGCAGCCTTTGACACTATCTCACACTCCATCCTCCTCAGTAGACTCTCCTCCATCGGCATCACTCACACCCCCCTTACCTGGTTCCACTCTTATCTCTCAGGCCGCACTCAGTTCATGCAGCTCAAATCCTTCAAATCCGAGCCTTCCCCAGTCACTACAGGTGTGCCCCAGGGCTCTGCCCCTTCTCTTCATCACCTACCTCCTCCCTCTTGGCAATATTTTCCGTAAACTCCACACTTCCACCCTCCTCCCTCACTTCTTGTTTATCTGAAATAAAATCCTGGTTCTCCTCAAACTTCCTTAAATTAAACAGTGATAAAACCGAGATCCTTCTCATCGGCACTAAATCCATTTTATCCAAAGTTGGCAGTTTCTTCCTCACTATCGACAGCTCCTCAGTTTCCCCTTCACCTCAGGTTAAGAGTCTGGGTGTCATCCTTGACAGCACACTATCATTCCAATCCCATATCAATGACATTACCTGGTCTGCATACTTCCACCTACGAAACATCAACCGACTCCGGCCCTCCCTCACCCCCCATACTGCCTCCATCCTTGTCCACAGCCTCGTCACCTCCTGTATTAATTATTGTAATTCTCTCCTCTTCGGCCTCCCTCATAAGTCCCTCCATAAGCTCCAACTGGTTCAAAACTCTGCTGCCCGTATTGTCACCATAACCCCCTCATACCATCACATCACCCCCATCCTACAGCACCTCCACTGGCTACCGGTGAAGCAAAGAATTGTCTTCAAACTCCTCCTGTACACCTTCAAGGCCATCCACAACCTCGCCCCTCCATATCTGTCTGACCTCCTTCACATCGCCACTCCAGCCCGCTCCCTAAGATCCTCCTCCTCCATCCACCTCACCGTGCCCTTTGCCCGCCTCAGCACCATGGGGGGCGGAGCTTTCAGCTGCTCTGCTCCCAGCTCTGGAACTCTCTGCCACCTGACATACGCAACATTTACTCTCTCCCCATCTTCAAATCCAGACTCAAAACCCATCTGTTCAAGATCGCCTACTCACTCTAACATTTTAACTGCAATTACACTGTCCTACATATCGTTTCTTTTATTGTATGCTGATTTTATCCATCGTTGTTTTTTAAATGTTGATTGTTGTACAGTGTCCTTGTGTGTCTAGATGAATGAATAACATTTATTATTATATTATTATAATTCTTCCTCCTCCAGCTTCAAGCGAGGTCTCTTTAGCGGCCTCTTCACTGGAGTTGATGTTAAAAACGGCTGTGAAGTTGTGAAGGCAACAGGTGATGTGCCAAACCCCTAATGTCTGTTCAAGACACTGTTTTCTGCTTGCCTTTGATAAATAAAAGCAGACATATCATTTATTATTTGCTTTTATACTCTCTTATTATATATAATTATAAATCATTAATGCTGTCGTTTGCTAGCTTCTTGCCAATAATTACATATTCTGATGGAAAACTGTCCCGCCTTTCAAGAAAATCTGAGTTAAGGTAACTCTCGAGATATTTCCTTATTTTATTTTGTAATACCGATGAGTCATCAGCACGTTTACATTTCTCAGACATGGTGTTTTAATTATTCAGCAATGCTGCGCTGGCAGCAAGAAAATTGCTCCCATCTGAATTAGCCAGCTAGCCACTAGCTGACCTTACAAGACTTTTGCTCTCATCATTGGGGCCACAGAACAGTGGCTACTAAATAATTAGCTTCATAAATTTAGATTCCTTTAATTTTTCAATTATTAAAATATTATAGGAAAGATTAAAAGTAGCATTACAAAAGTTACAGGTAAACGGGCTTGATTCAGTTAAAACTGGTTTACAGCAGGAAAGTAGAGGCCACCGTTAAAAACACTGTAGTATTGCAACACGGGCTTTTTAGTAAACATTTTCTATAAACGACACATTGTGATAGAAAGGTGGCTAGGAACATCCAAAGTCCTTGCCAGTGTTACGGTTCAAAGAGTGACCATGTTATCTGGTGACTTTTCAGCTGGTTGTCGGACGTTGTGTGTCCTGATGAATGCCTCTTTAGCCTTCAATAAAACATGTCAAATAAGTATGTTTTATGTAATTATGATACAAAATAAATGAACAAAGAGGTATTTGTTCAGACACTTTCAGTCAGGTTTGTCTATAAGTCGTCAGATAACATAGTCACTCTTTTAACCGTAACACCAGAACGTCCCGGGCTTGTCTCATCGGCCAGTGTGTCACATTAAACAACAACTGTCTTTCAGTTCAAAAATGTAAAATTAAACTGATTAAAACATGTAGGTGGAAACTTCTCAGTAGCATACAGTGGTATAGAGCCTTTCTTTCCCGCCAGGTGGGCGGTCCCATAAGAGTGTGACATCACATGAAAACTATGATTGGGATTAACATGACAAAGTGTCTCCGCTTCCTCATCTCTCTCCTTACACCAAATGTCCTGAGGCAAATTGATTTATATTTTAACCTTCAAACTTAACTGGGTTTGAAACTGGAGGGTTGTCGATTCAAGCCCCTTTGCGTACCAAGTTAGGTAAGCGGGCTGGAATACTGGACAGAATGATGCCTATTCACTTCCTGAGCACTGCACCAGCCCCCCCCCCCCCAAACGTTTGGGCACCCTTTGGTGTGCAGCCTCCTGACTCTGACATCTCTCCATTATTGCTTATCCACAGGATATTGACCTATGTGTGTAGCATGTCTCGACAGGGGGACATGTTGTCGGCTATGCATAGACTTTTCAGGAGCAATCTGCAGTCTAATAGTTCAACAATAATAAAACTTTGAGGTGCAACTACTAAATGAAGGCTTTCTCAGTGTCTACTTGTGCATACATAGTGTCTGACAAAGTTTACATCCAAGTTGTGTAAGGCAGTGGGCAACAGGGCAACTGTGAAATGTGACTAATGTGCTGCTGTGGAGCATGCTATAACAGGGCCGTTAACATTTGTCATGAGGCTCAACTTACCAACACATTTAATAGCAATACATCTTTAACTGGACGGATTGTTTGCCTGAAACTTCCTCTTGTACAAAAGGTCATCATACCCTTCCTGTCACATCAGCATCCATCACGCAGACATATCAATCAAAGCGCTGCTATCTTTAATCCTATCTGACACGGCAATCTGTGTTCGATGGTCTGCCACCTTGTGATTACCATTTCTCTCCAAGAGATTAGAGCTACACCACCCAGCGCTGACTGGAGCTCAATGTTCTGAATAACCTTGTTCCCAAGGTGCCGCTGTGAATGGGCAACATGATAATGAGGCCGTCCCTACGAGCCAGTTTGACTCCAGCATATTTAGGAAGGAAGTGTAATTGGTTTTGTCATATTGAGGAAACTGAACTGAAGTAACATGAATCAATCTTCAAAGTTTTTTATATGTTGAAAAGTTTTCAGGACTTCAGGGTGTGAGAGCAAGTTTTTTTTCAAAGAGTCATGTTTTAAAAAAATAAAAGAAACATTGAAACAAATCATATAGTAAGTAATGAAAACAAGAACTGATTATAATAGATTCAATCAATTCATATGAAGTTTTGTATTTGAATGCTAAATTAATATAATGTGTACATTTGTGTATATACGTATTTAAGTCTGTCTTTAAGATCTGGGAGTTCTGGATGGGGTCTGTGCTGGCTCTGTTGGGTCTTTGTGTTCCTGCTGAAGGCCACGTCCTTGGGCATCAGCGCACAGTCCCTGGAGAGGCTGGTGTTCACCCTTTGGATTGTGTGAGGGTGGGAGTCTCTTCTCTGCAGCAGAGTGGAGATGATGATCCTGCTGGTTGGATGCTATCTCTACCTTACAGTCATCTCGGTCCCTCCTGAGCTGCTTCACCTCCTCGCTGAGGGCCTCCAGTTGTCTCCACTGGTTATCTCTGTCATGCTGAAACTGTATCAGTCCAGTGTTGATGACGTCTTCCTGCTCTCTTTTTAAGCTTTTGATGTTGGTCAGGATATCCTGGATGTAGGTGAAGTCAGGCTGATGTTGGTCCAGCCGCTCCCTGAGCTGTACTAGCTCCACTTCCATCTAACTGATCCCTCATGATGTTCATGCCTTCAGAAAGCTCCATCAGAGGAGGGTCTGTAGGTGCAGGGTGAGAGGAGGTCCAGGTCTCTTTGTCCTCAGTTGGTTGGGTTCTTTTCAGATTCTCCTTCTCCTGTTGGACTCATGGTGTTTCATGGCAGGGAACTTTGACCATGACAGTGCCATTTTTAAACAGTTTGACCGTGAGGATGATGTTTTCAGATTCCTTTGATTCGAGCACACTTATCTTCCATCCAATACAGATGCCTGATCGTTTCACAGAGGGGAAGTGAGAGCTGATGACCTTAACCCAGGTGTTTGGGTCAACGGTGTAAAATATCAGGTTACATGCCCTTCCATCTCTGTAATGGTCGATAAAGAGTTTTCTGGACGCTCACAGAGAACCTGCTGTTTGTATTTTCCCAGAGCAATTTGGCTTTTTACAGTTGGAGGGAAGTCAATCGTCTCATGGCAGGACGACATTAACCTGGACAAGGACAGTTAGCACTCTTGGTACACACAAAGATATAAGGGTATCACTTATGTACCCAAAGGTACATTTATCGGAAAAGTACCCTATAAAGGTACATAAATGGTCCTTGAGGGGATAATCCTGGACCTTTGTTTCGTTTTAAAGGCACAAAGTCATAGTTGACAGCAAAGGGTACATAATTGTACTTTTATCAAGCTGGGGGTACAGGAAATTGTAAGAGCAAACCAGTGCTCACAAAATTGTGATTTAAACAGAGGATTGGGTTTATTGCAATAAAACAGGCTACTAAATTTCCATTAAATTTTTGGTCTGTGGGGCTTTGAGATAATTTTATTAGCTTCATCAGAAATGTAGCTAGGTGGTTATTTCAGCTAGTCTTTTTCATTAAATTGTTATTATGCAAATTATTATTTCAGAGATTAGAATATATATATTTTTGTGGGTTGATCATTTGTTTTTTCTTTGAAAAACAAGCCACTTACATGGCATTACTTCAAAAGACCAATAGGGGTCACTGTAAAAGCCCTGGTTTCCCGAAAGGCTTCACTCGTCAGTTCAGTAACGATTTAAAACACTACAAATGGCAGCAAATTTCTTGCTCTGTCGAGCTTGTCCACAGAGGAGCTAATAAAAAATTTCAGAATGTTGTTCTTTTAATAATGCAACTTTGTGGGGTACTTTTTATTATTAGAAGAATTTAATGCTTTCTACTTATTTTCGCCGTTACTGGTGGTTAAAACATGATTGAGTGTGCCAGCGTTTCATGCCGTGGTTTTGCATCTTCTGGCGCGCTTATGCTTGCAGCAGCCACAGGCAGCTGTGCTCGCGGGTTAACAGGAAGATCAAAGAAGCACTACAAAATCACAAAGAGAACAAAGTGCCAACAACAGATAACCCTGCCTTTCCGAGGTTGATATGTTGATAATACTATACCTATTTTGACGTAATGTTGATATATGAACGGGAGTCTGCAGTTTGCGTTTTATTTTGAAGTTAACCGGACTGTGTGTTCCATTGGCTGACTTCCTTTCTGAGTCGGATCTTTTCTATTCATAGCTTTCACGTGACATCACACTCTTTGGAACCGCCCACCTGGAGGGCAAGAAGAGCTCTCTACCACTGTACACTACTGAGAAGTTACTGGTCTCAGTTGCCCCCTACGTGCTTTTATCTGTTTTATTTTTTAATTTTTCAAATGAAATACAGTTGTTGTTTAATGTGATACACTAACCGACAAGGAGACAAGCCTGAGTTTTGCTTTTACAGAATTTAATCCGAGAAAAAAAACAGAAAGGAGGACGTTTGTGGATTAATGAAGTTAGACCCTCCAGGCCCCTGTGACGGGAAACATCGGACTTCTCCTCATCCTGACATCAATTATAATGTTGACTATATCTAAATATTCCTGTCGTTAACTCAAATTACTGCCCCAGAACACTAAAATGAACAGCTGATACTATCGCTAGCTGACGCTAACTAGCTAATGTTAGCTAATTAGCACTCACCGATGCTTGAATGATGAAGAATTTCTTGCCCTTCACTTCTGAAAATGCAGCATTATCGACCCAGACCGATCAATAATACATAAAGCTGCCTGTATGTTTGTAGACTTTCATCCTACAGCGATGTAAGGAGAGGGATTCTCCTCTAAATATCAGCAATATCACTGAAGTTACATTCTGGTGTTACGGGTTAAAGAGTGACCATGTTAACTGATGACTTTCAGACAAATGCGACTGAAAGTGTCCTAACAAATGCCTCTTTGTTCCGTTTATGTATTATCATAATGTCAAAATTACTTAAGAGATATGCTTTAATGAAAGCTAAACAAATTGAAAGCCTACCAGACTCACTCGGCTGACAGTCACTAGTTAACATGGTAACTCTTTTAAGCGTAACACCGGAACGGACATTGCCGTTTCTAGCGATATTTAGTGTCCCGTTTGCTGTTAAAGTATCGCAAGTGGCCCAAACTCAAAGTATATCTTAATATCTTTGCTATGGTTGTCAGGTAATGTAAACATGTGTTTAAGATTTTTTACCTCAGGCTTTTTGTTTTTATCATACATGTTTTGTTAACCAAAATTTAATCAAAGCCTGAAAGAAGACCCCTGACTATGGGCTCTTTTAGAGACCCCTCATAGTTTCATTGGTTTCTGTAGTCCATACAAGTTGTCATTGTTACCAAGATGTAAGATTTCATATAAGGTGGGTGAACAGCTCTGTGCAAAAGCTGGCTGGCTTAATGATTTATGTTATAGGATGTTTTCTCAATCTTTTCAAGGTTATAGTTTAGTTTATATAATTGCATATATTGTGACTGCCAGAAAACAACATTTCAAGAATCTTGAAGATCAAGAGAGTGATTTAGTTTGTTGTTCCCTTTGAACTAGGTATCCAACTAATGCAGAGTATGTTCAAGTTTCTAAGGCGCTTATCGTAAAATACCCTTTCCTGCGGGATGTGGCTATGTAAGTGTCACATTTTTTGTTTTTTAAATCATTGACAAATACTGCATACTGCATACTTAATTATTACTTGCTGGAATGTGCCAAATAATCAAATGTGTTTCATTTTAACTAGCACATCTGGCACATGTCACTAAAGCGAAAGTTTAAAGCAGAGCGTCCACCTCTTGTCAGCGACGGGGAGGTCAGACGGCTGAAAGTAAAGTTCGGCCACACAAAGCAGTGCCAACCCGAGTACATCTTCAAGTTTGTTCCGAAAGCCAGCTAACTCGACATTTGTAAGTTTATTGCAATTTGCAGAATATATTCCCATGTTTTTAATCACCTTTACTTGCTGACTTAGTGCAAGACAGTATGATCTTAAAGCAATTTAATTGTTTTTTGTATGTTCTTAGCTTCTCCAAAGCACTGCAGTATACAATGAGTTCAAACTTCTGTTATGTCTCTGTCACTATTTGAGCACCATTTGTCTCTGTCCTTTTTCCAAAGGAACATCCTGTTGGAGAGGACTCAACTTCAGTTGAGGCCCATGTGAAAGTGCTGCAAAATGAGCATCGAAAAGCTAATCCAGACGTCACAACTGTCAATGACCTGATGGACCGAATCTTCTCCTGGAGACGTAGTGAAATCATAAACATCGTCATCTGATGTATCTACCGAATCAACACACCCTGACAGGTACAAGCAGAAGAATCTGTTGAGGGGCTAAATACAGGTTACATTTTTTTGCAATATTGCTGTTAAAGATATTTATGTAACTAAAATGGGACTCACTGGCTTGCTAATGTGTCTTTATGGTCACATGTATTCAACATATTTGTTGACTATATGTACATTTTTTAATGAAAGTTTGAATGTCTATGGTAGTGTTTTTCTATGCAAGACTATTTCTGGTATGATTGCACAATGCACCTTAGGCTTTTTTTTCCGCTCTTTTATTTATTTGCAAAGTCCCTATTTTCATAAAGAGAAACTATTCTAATGCTAATCACAAAGATATTTTTTCTGATAGACATGGACTTCAAGTAATCCTCAGAAGACTTTCTTCTAAGATCATCAGAGACATCAGGCAATATGATCAATGTGTTGGAGGATATGCGTTGTTACAGCAACTTCAGATGTCAGACGTCATGGCGACGTATCAGAGGTGCACCCAATATGCCCGCTGGCGTGGCGGCGGCATAGCTGATAAATTGGCCTTTTTTAGTTTGCATCAGGTTAATGGATTAACATCTTGATAACATACGTGTGGACTCATTTGTGGATCAGCGTGTGGATGATGTCAGAATGCACCCTGTCAGTAACTATTATAACCACCTCTGTTTCCATAACTTTTCTACCTAAGCCTCTATATATTGTGAAATATTTGAAAATCAAGAGAGTGATTTAGTTTGTTGTTCCCTTTGAACTAGGTATTCAACTAATGCAGAGTATGTTCAAGTTTCTAAGGCGCTTATCGTAAAATACCCTTTCCTGCAGGATGTGGCGGGAAATGGCTATGTAAGTGTCACATTTTTTGTTTTTTAAATCATTGATAAATACTGCATACTTTTACTAATGAGGAACAGGCACATGAAAAATCTCTTACAGCATTGTGACACAACCATAATGTTCAGTGTGGCACACAAAGCTGATGTCCGTTTTACATGTGTAATACATTTTATTTCCCTCACTTCCATGGTTCAGTCTTGTTTAGTTGTGTATTTTGCATTTTCAGAGTTTAGATTTATTTTTCTTGTTTAAGTAGTTCTGGTTTTCCTTGTGTGTTATCTTAATGTTCCTAGTTTAGTCTAGTGTTTATTTTGTAATTTGTTATTTGTTTCTCTGTAGTAGTGTGTATTGTTAAATTCTTGTAGTTGTCCTCAGTGTTTCTTGTCTTTATTCCTCCCTCTGTGTGTTTCCCTCCAGTTTGATTGCCCTCACTGTCTTCACCTGTGTCTTGTTGGTCTCGCCATTGTCGATCATTATCCCACGTGGACGTAGATTGATAAGTGCTGTGAACCTGAACCAGCCGAAGCTGTCTGTTTTAAGGATTTCCTATAAGCGCCTGTATTCAACAAACATGTTTAATTGTGTGTAAATTATGTTTCAGCAATTATGAAATGTCCTTCAGCTTCATGATGGAGAATAACAAATGTAACAATAAATGTGAAAGCTTGAGTAGGCAAATGTTTGATTCACTCGGCTAGCTTGAAGTTAGTGCTCGCGTCACATTTAAAAGTCAGATCGCACTTAATGCTGTTCATCTACACCTCCTGACATAGTTTCCTCCTCTCTTTGCCTTGCTTGTGTTGTACTTACTCCCTTATGTACGTCATTTTGGACAACAGCGCTTTTGTTGTCAGGAGTAGTAGCAGCAGCACAAACTTCTTCATCGCGAAACACACTTTACAAAGCTTCAGTCTCTCTGTGATCGCTGCCCATGAAGGCACACTTAGAACAAAACTATGGTGCCACTGATTCCAACACTCGCGTTCATGAACACACACATAGTCTAACTAAACAAACTAGATAAACTAGACGCACAGAGAGACGCTCTCTCCACCTGTCGCCATTACAGTGCCAGCTATTTGGAGAATATGTTGTCACTTATTCTCCAAAATAAAGTGACAACATTTAGATCAGTGATTCTCAACTGGTCTAGCCTCGTCATACAACAATAATAACATTTCTGATATTTTTCAATCAGTCAGATGAAAAATTGTGCAGTTTGGACCTCAGATGGAACAAAACATGTGACGGAAATGGAACAACACCAATATTTAAGAAAAGTGCTTCAAAGACTTTTTGACAAAAGTTTTTTCCAGTCAAACATTCGCAATCTACTGAAAATGGCTCCATATGTCTTAAGTCACTTTTTAAAATACTAGCCAAGTGAAATGGGCGACATTGAAACGCAAAGGAAGTTACTGATGTGTCGTTGGCGAACAATTTGTTAAAAAATAATGAATCTTATGAGTGAATGAACTGAACTCATCATTCACTGAAAAGAGTCTCTCGTGTCTCTCTCTAGACCGCAAGTGCAGAGTGAGTCACTCAAGCCTCTCCATGTCTCGTACTGGTGCCTCGTCGGCATTGGTCAGTCAGAGATTCGATTCATGTAATGAACCTTATTACGTTTATTTAACAAAATGTACATGCATTTTTTTAGCTGCTGTCAGTTTGCAAACTTATATGTCCAACTTAATTTCACTCGGTGACATATTACATGCTGGCAAGAAGGACGTGGTTCAAACGTGATAGCTGTCAAACCTGGACAGAGAGTTTAAAAGTCTGCAGAAAATGCAGGTGTTTAAGGAGTTGTCGGTGTTGTGGTTTGAGATATCTTTGCAGATTTATTTTTCTATAGATAGATAGATAGTATATATTGAATGGTACAACAAAATTACCGAAGCATAGGATCATCATACTGAGAACTATAAGAAACATCATCATACAACTAAAGAAGTCATGATTTGATTGTGTCTGCATGAAAACTATTTGGGGGGGGGGGGGGGGGGGTTAGGGAAAAGGGAGCCTTCAACACAAACAATAATTAATGGCTGTGATGACCGCTTCTGCCGGTAGATGTCGACGCTGAGCGAGCAGGTTTTGAAACGTTTCAAAACAATGATTCAAATGTATCAATACGTTTCAAAGCCTTGGATTTGCCAATACTGAAAACTAACATTGAGAAAATTCAACAATGATCCAACACAGAGGGGAAGAAACACAGACTTAATAGACACAGGGGTAATCAAACACAGGTGAGACTAATGACACAGGTGAAGACCATCAGGGCAATCACACTGGAGGGAAACACTAATGACATAGATAACTTAAGAATGTAACAATAACACACTAGAACATAGAGGGACATGAAAGGATACAAAATACAAAATAAAACAGTAAACACTAAACACTTCTAGGGAGCACACAAGGCAACAAGCAACACTAGGATAGACAGGATACATTATGGAACAAGGAAACCTAAACTCTGAAATAGACAAAGATAAAAAAACTTATTGAGACCAAATCATGACACTTTCAGCAGGACGAGGCCGCTGATAATGCGTTTCATTGCCTCTGCAATTCTGCATCAAGGGTGACATTCCCCAACCAGCAGGCTGAGGGAGAAGAAGAGGGGAGCTCCACACAGGAGAGCGCTGTCTGGACAGAATTTGAGATGAGTATGGCTGCAGCCCTGACGCTCTCTCGTCTCATGTGCTGTCGCGCCCTGCTCCTCCAGAAATATACAACGGCAAGTGTGCTGGGTAAAGATGCAGTTCGCTGCGTACGCACAATACAGAGCCTGAAACTGCAGTACTCCATTTCCCAGATTCCCTAGAGCCGTGCTCTTGGATCTGTGTGCTGTGCTGGGTTCAGGTTTGGAGAGAGGCGAAACCGTGCGACTCCTGTACCAATATAGGTTCTCACTACCTTTGCGTATCTGGCAACCGGCTCTTACCAACAGGAATTAGCTGACAGGTATGTGATAACTTTAATATTGACTGTAGGCTATATTTCCTTTTTTTGCCTAAAGACAGTTGAGAATAATAAATGTTTAATTTCACTTTGGATCTGGGGTATGACAGCCGTCCCTCTGCACAATAATGCCCGTAGTAATAAGAGGCATAAATAATTTGAGTAGTCGCTGCATCAGGTTCCCCTACACTGTGGACGAACAGGCCAACATTAAAAGGCAATTTGCAGCAATGTCCGGTTTCCCAAATGTATTCGGCGCAATTGACTGACTGTACCCATGTTGCTTTACGGGCTCCATATGAAAACAAATGTGTTAAAGTTAATCGAAAGCAAGTCCATTCGATTAATGTGCATGTAATATGTGACCCTAACATGGTATTAACCAATGTAGTGGCACGATGGTTTTACTTTGCTTGCAGGTGACAGTGGTTAGCTCCTTTAATGAAGATGATATTTCATTCATCACTGAAACAATATTGCACAGAATAGTTCTAACTTCTGTAAGTTCTTTAGAAACCCTGTCATTTGCTGTAATTGTCTCCCTCTGTGCCTGCAGAACGGCTTCGGTGAGCACACATCCACCTCCGGGCCCACCATGGTCACGGGACGCACTTGTGCTGGGGAGGGCATGCTGTGCGTCCATAGGCCCCCTCACAGGGATCCTCCTCACCGTGAAGAACTCCCGATTCTGGAAGAGTAGAAGGACACCACATGAGCTCATCATGCTTTTGACAATTAACATTATAATAACATCACAATAAAGAATATAAAGCTGCTTTACCTGCTTCCTCTGTGGTTTCGGCCAAGTCCATGTCTCCCTCCTTCTCTGGCACAATACCGGACACACTTGCACCCCCCAGTATTGCTGCGAGCTTTGCCTCCTGCGGTGTAAGGTCGGGTGTGCCTGTGCCACCACCTGTTGCGGAGAAGCTCCGGCGGTGGGAGGCAATCTGTTATGGTTCATCCTTGCAGCTGTAGCCGTTATCAGCAGTCACGTTTACAACCTCTCTTCCTGCAGGACTGTGGATTAACATTACTTTTACCAAGGAACAAAGGAACTGATCAATGATTTAAGTCTCTCTCAGACAGGATGTTGGAAACACCTGGAATAAACAATCGAGCGGAAACAGAACACTCTGCTATCTACGAATTGACCCCAAAGACATGAACTATGACCGAAACCAGTCTCTGCAAAGTCGTAAAATTTGAATCTGTTGAAGGACTGCTGAAGAGCTGAATTAAACCACAGCTTTCAATTCTGCATCAAATGAACATTTATGTCTTTCTTCATCTAAATATTTGTAATTGTCACATTGAATGTATTATAATCATCTTTTTAAACTCAAAATCTGATCTTCAGAACAGGAATAAGAGTTTATGTTTTGTATTATGTTTAATAGGAATTTGACGTGGAGCGCTATTGCCATCTAGTGTTAGAATATCCATGAATACGTAACCTTCATAATTATACATTTAGACATGTTATAAAGCATACTCTTCAATATTAGCTATAGAAGGTGTTATTTAAAGACACCAACTTCTTTTCCTACTTTATTAATATGTCTTATTAAGAATGTTGACTGTATAACATGTTTTTGTTCACCTACAGGCTGGGATTAACTGAGGATGTTCCCAGATGGTGTGATTTTCATCTCAACATGAATCTGATAGAAATGTTTGTCTAAATATATGACGTGAACCTACATCAACGTGGATCTGATAGAAATAATATCAAATTAATGTATGGTGACGTATATATGTTTAGATTCTTATTCTTAAAGTAAACTCGGTTTAGTTTAAACAATTGTCCTCCAGTCAGAATGGGAGTCACCCGTGGGCGGCACCCCTCTTTGCCTGCAGACCCCCCTCTTCTCATCCAGCTGATAAGAGTTCACACTGAGCTCAGATCTTTGGGTTCTTCTTAGTTTTGGTTTCTTGAAGTTTAGAGCTTCAGCTCTTGCTCTCTTCTCTTCGGACTTCGGTCCGAATCCCTTCTTTTAAGTTTGTGCCGTAGAGACGAGTCTCTGCCGAAGTTTCTTTTTCACGCACACTTTTTGGAACATCAATTCTTTCTGGCTCAAGCAAGGTTTTTGAACTTTCTTCTCCAAAGTCTTTGCTCTTCAATTTTGAACACCAATTCCTTAGTTTGGATTCATCGAGATGGCCATCCGGTTAATCTGAATTGGAAATCGACGTATCAAAAGACTCTTTAATATTTTTTTTTCCTGTTGGATCCTCTTGGAGCTTCTGAGACGACGGCTGAACCGACTTACAATCTCCATCCCAGCTGCATACTCCGACCAAGTTGTTAAGGCATCTAATCTGGCCCGTGGACCTCTCTGGGCCTGAAAAGAACCGCTTGCCAGAGACTGAAACGCGGGACCAGCCGGCGGAGTTCAATTGAACACATCTCACAGTAAGACTGCTGGTGGCAAGGGGTGTTGGAAGATTGAGTCTTGAGTCGTGTCTATTCAGAGCCCTCCTTTAAATCCAAATAGAATCCCAAAATTCCTTTATCAACTTTTTCTTTTTCACCATTTTCTGATCATAATAATCATATTCTTTATCTGTTTCATCTATACATTATTGTTTACCCCCTTTTTATATTAAATTTTACACATAAAATTCAGGACTTTGTCTGTGTGTTTTCTTATTTAACATTTCCAGAACTTACTTCTTTCAAGATATGAAACTGACTGATTAATTAATTAACTTATACCATTAAAGTTATTTTCTTCCTTTAACAGGAAGTGGTGTCCCTTCTTAAATACGAGGTTAAATAAAGATATAACATCTTAATAATTTAATTACGCTACACATCCCCTCCCTTCCTCATGTTTGTTGTTTGTTTTCCTCTGTTTGTCTCAACCCTCTGTTTCTCCTCCCCTGTGTGTCAGGTGTGTGTGAGTGCTGGTGGGCGTGGTTTTCTCCCCAGGCAGCCCAGGTGCAATCAATCATCCTCATCTCCTACAGTTTATCTACTCCGGTCCTTTCACCACTTGTCGCCTGAGTATACTATATCCCTCTGTGGTATTTACTTTTCAGGACTATTACTATACTATTTCAGGACTTCAAACTCTCTCTCTACATCCCATAATTATCCTGAGGAGCCCATGCAGCTGGGTCGAAGTCGTCTTTCCCTTGCTGAGAGAAACAGACGCTTCCGTGAGAAACTGTGCCTTTACTGTGGTGAAGCTGGACATCAGATCGCGTCATGCCAGCAGCGGTTAAACGCGAGGCCTCACCAGTCTCAGCCGGGGGTTCTGGTGAGTCGAGCAGTGGTTCCTGCTTTACCCCGTAAACGTCTAAATGTGGAGGCCAGTCTAATCATCAATGGTGAGCCTCTTTCCCTCCTTGCATTAATTGATTCTGGTGCAGATACTAATATTATTGATACGGTGCTTTTTGAACAATCTCTGTTTCTATCAGAACCTCTCGAGACTCCCCTGGTTGTTACTGCACTGAATGGGGAGGTGTTGGCTCGTATTACTTACCAAACTAAGCCTGTGCCGTTGCTGGTAATCATCATGAACAGTTAGCTTTTCACATTATGCCCTCTGCCAATGCTCCTATTGTGCTTGGTCTCCCGTGGCTCCAGCTACACAATCCTGTTATCGATTGGGTTGTGGGTAGGATTATTAGCTGGAGTTCTCATTGCCATTCTGTTTGCCTCACGTCTACTCAACCCTCATGTTCTAGCTCACCCAGCTTGCCTCCACCAGATCCCCCTGACATTTCTGCTGTTCCCCCTGAGTATCACAACCTGGCAGAGGTGTTCAGTAAGCAGAAGGCTTTCTCTCTCCCTCCTCATCGACCGTACGATTGTGCCATTGATCTTCTACCCGGTGCTCCACTGCCTACAAGCAGGTTGTATAATCTCTCTGCACCTGAAAGAAATACTATGGAGAAATATATCAATGAGTCACTCAGTTCTGGAATAATCCGCCCCTCCTCTTCTCCCCTTGGTGCTGGATTCGTTTTTGTGTCCAAAAAGGATAAGACTTTGAGACCTTGCATTGATTTCAGGGGCCTTAACACCATAACTGTGAGAAATAAATACCCTCTTCCTCTCATCAGCTCTGCCTTTGAGCCACTTCATGGAGCCACCGTGTTCTCTAAACTGGATCTATGGAATGCTTATCATCTGGTGAGGATAAGGGAGGGAGACGAGTGGGAGACGGGTTTCAACACTCCCCTGGGTCACTTTGACTACTTGGTCATGCCGTTTGGACTCACTAATGCCCCAGCAGTGTTCCAGGCTCTGGTAAATGATATCCTTCGGGACTTCCTCAACAGGTCAGTGTTTGTTTACCTGGATGACATTTGGATTTTTTCATGAAATCTGGAGGAACATGTTGTTCATGTTAACCAAGTTTTGCAAAGACTGTTAGAGAATAAACTGTTCGTGAAGGCAAAAAAGTGTGAGTTTCACACCTCATCAGTGTCGTTTCTGGGATACATTGTGGAGAGCGGGCAGGTGAGGACGGATCCAGCTGAGGTACAGGCAGTGACTGAATGGCAGACTCCCTCTAACAGAAAACAGCGACAGAGGTTTTTGGGGTTCGCTAACTTCTACCGGAGGTTTGTCAGAAGTTACAGTCAGGTAGCCGCACCCTTAACTCGCCTAACTTCTCTCGTGCGTTTTTTCCCGCAAATTGTCACCTGCAGAGAGGAATTATGACATGGGAAACCATAAGCTTCTGGCAGTCAAGCTGGCATTGGAAGAGTGGAGACACTGGCTGGAGGGGGCCGAGAAGCCCTTTATGGTATGGACTGACCACAAGAATCTCTCATACATACATACAGACAGCAAAGAGACTATACTCTCGTCAAGCCCGGTGGGCTTTGTTTTTTTGGCCGCTTCAATTACACTCTCACCTATCGTCCTGGGAGTAAAAATGTGAAGCCAGATGCCTTATCCAGACTGTATGTGGGTAATGAGGAGGGTTCTTCCAACACAGATACCATAGTGCCTCCATCATGTCTAGTGGCTGCGGTTACCTGGGAGATCGAGTCAGTGGTAAGAACTGCCCAGATCACTCAACCAGACCCTGGTGGGGGTCCACCTAACCATCTTTTGGTGCCAGACTCTCTTCTGTGGGGTCACACATCCAGCTTCGCCTGTCACCCGGGTGTTTCACGGACCCTGGGACTGCTACGTCGTCAGTTTGTGTTCGCTTGTACGGTTTGTGTCAGGAGCAAGGCATCGCACCGACCTCCTTTGGATTTTGATACTGGTCTCCCTGTGTCACAAGGTAACACTACCATACTCACGATTGTTGATCGGTTTTCTAAAGCTGTTCATTTTGTGGCTCTTCCTAAGTTGCCCTCTGCCTCTGAGACTGCTGAGTTACTCACCTACCATGTGTTCCGGCTTCACGGCATTCCCATGGACATTGTTTCGGACCGGGGTCCTCAGTTCACATCCCAGGTATGGAGGGCTTTTTGTCGGGCACTGGGGGCAACTGTTAGTCTTTCCTCTGGCTTTCACCCTCAGACTAACGGTCAGACGGAGAGAGCTAACCAGGACCTCGAAGCAGCACTCCGATGTGTCTGCGGTCAGGATCATGGAGCAACCACCTATCCTGGATCGAGTACTCTCATAACTCCCTGACCAGCGCCGCTACAGGTATGACTCCATTTGAACGTTCCCTGGGGTACCTTCCTCCCCTGTTTCCTGCACAGGAGGAGGAGTTGGCTGTTCCTTCCGTGCAGGCCAACCTGCGAAGGATTCGTCGGGTCTGGAGGGAGACCCGGGCTGCCCTGCTCCGTTCCAGGGAGCGCAACCAAAGACTGGCCGATCGGCATCGGACCCCAGCACCGGACTATGTGGTGGGACAGAAGGTTTGGCTTAATGCTAAGGATATTCCTCTCAGTGTTCCGTCCAAGAAGCTACCTCCACGCTTCATAGGTTCGTATGAGATTGAAACAGTCATTAATCCTTCTGCTGTTCGTCTCGAACTGCCTTCAGCACTCAAGATTCACCCGACCTTCCATGTGTCACAAGTCAAACCCGTTTCAGCCAGTGACCTATGCCCTCCATCCATCGCCCCTCCACCCCCCCCCCCCCGTATCATTGATGGCCATCCGGCCTTCACTGTCAGTGGGATTCTGGACGTTCGTCGAAGGGGTCGGGGGTTCCAGTTTTTGGTAGACTGGGAGGGTTATGGACCAGAGGAGAGGAGAGGAGAGGAGTTGGATCTCTCGGTCCTTGATACTGGACCACTCCCTAATCCCTGACTTTTACAGAGACAATCCTGATAAACCTGGTAGACCACCTGGAGACGGTCATGGGGGGGGGGGGGGGGGTTACTGTTATGGTTCATCCTTGCAGCCCCTCCCTTCCTCATGTTTGTTTTCAACCCTCTGTTTCTCCTCCCCTGTGTGTGAGTGCTGGTGGGCGTGGTTTTCTCCCAGGCAGCCCAGGTGCAATCAATCATCCTCATCTCCTACAGTTTATCTACTCCGGTCCTTTCACCATTCATCGCCTGAGTATACTATATCCCTCCTGTGGTATTTACCTCGTTTTGGCCAACATCTCTGTGAATCGTTCTGTGTGAACTTCCGAGTGTTTTTGCTAACATCTACCGTTGTGCTTCTCTGCCTCAGTACCTGGTGTTTTGTGCTCGTGCCTGCCCGCCTACTCGTGGAAACCTCTATTTTGTTTTTTCAAGCTCCCAATGCTCTTTTGGCATTGTGTTTTTTGTTGCACATTAAATTTGCATTGTGCCTCTGAGTCTGGAGTTTTGCTTTTGGGTCGTACTCTCGTGCCGAGTCATGACACAATCCTCCTCTTGGCCTAGACTAATAAATCCGACCACTTTTTTTAAATCTTGACATCGTCCTCTCTGTTGCGCTCGCTGCATTAACAGCAACACCAACGTCCTGCCACTCGCTGTACTTTCTTTTATTAGTAACCCCACTGCTGTGGCTACCAAAAAAAAAAAATCCCCTTTCTTGCCTCCACCTCGCTTATAAGGACTTCAACTTCCGTGTCCGAAAAGTTTCTCTTCTTGGTTTTCCTCTCAGTTGCCATCGTTAAGCATCAATATTCATGAGGCGCTTTGCATTGGCCATATGTGGGTGTGACTAATAACACAAGTGAAGACAATGAGGGCAATCAACACAGAGGGAAACACACAGAGGCAGGATTAAACACAAGAAACACTGAAGACAACTATAAAATAAATCATGAAACACTGAAGACACACAGAACCTAAGAATGTAACAAAACACACTAGAACATGGAGAGACACGAGGATAAGAAATGACAAAATAAAACTGACAAAACTAGGAATCCATCAACACTAGGAAAAAAACGGAAACTCAGAAAATCTATTCTGTGCCAGTGCACAGATCTCTGGTGTTGTCCCTTGGTCCAATGTCCTGAATACCATCATGTTGGCCCTCAGAAATATCTGCGCTTCTCATCCCACCTTAGTGGAAACCAGCCCAAAGTCATGGAGGGTGTAACTTTTACCCTCCTCCATGTTGGTTAATTCGAGGAGGATCGCCTCATCTGCAGAAGCTTTGATATACCTGGGCCCTTTCCGAGTAGCCACAGTTCAGTAGGCAGTACTTTTCAGTATACTGAACTTTCGTGGTCATTCAGTATGCATATTTTGTTGTGATGGGGAAAAGCAGTTCTTTTCAGTGTACTGAATCAATTCAGTAAAGTGATTCGTTCACCGAATCGTTCAGTACTTCTCCGCAGCTCTGTCTGTGAATCAGAATTTAATAAGCTGAAACACGGCCGAACGTTTAGTTCTGCTCGCGATCGTACTGAGAACAGCCGGTGGTGAATAATAAACCAATGAGCTGAGAATTTAGTTGGATAAAGCTACAGTTTGCAAACTGAAAGCTGCTAAAACAATCACATTTATTTTCCCCGACCGTTCTGTTCAGTACAAAAGGAAGAGAGTGACTCGGAGGCGGAGCTCTCGTTCAGGTCGTTCAGTGAACGAAACACTGACTGAACGTGACACAAATAAAGACACACTTAAATAGTGAAATCATTATTTAAATAGAGGGGGAACGGTTTTATAATAATGCAGATATTTGTTATATTTTCTGTTGTTAATTAAAAGTAGCGATTTCAGTCGGGACTTTAACTCTAGATTAAAAATTGATTCTATTAATCTACGCTTGTTTGTTTTGGAGGCGCACGTGACGCACAGCATTGTGGGTGGTAAAATACAATTCATTTCCTGAAAGCACGCATCCGATCCATACTGCATGAAACCCGGAAGTTAGTATCCATACTGAAATGTTCAGTATACTGAGGTGGACCCAAAAAATGCATACTGAATGACCACTAAAGTTCAGTATACTGAAACTCCTACTGAAAAGTACGTACTGCCTACTGAACTGTGGCTAATCGGAAAGGGCCCAGGAGAGGCTAAAACACTGGCTTGATTGCAGATGAGAGGCAGCTGTGTGCACAGGTGAGTTGGCTGATAGGTGGGCGTGGCTGGCAGGCAGAGTGGAGCAGAGGCAGGGTGAGTGGAAAAGTACTGAGTGACTGAATGCAGACAGGTGAGCAGAGGAGCAAAACTGTGACAGCCCACGCACATATATAATGAAACAATTTTTTACCTTACTGAAATCTAATAATTTTTATTTTAGGAAGTGGGTTAAGAGCGAGAAACAGGTGACAAGTATATTGGTCATTAGCACCGTTTGGACTGCAGAAGCCTTACTCAAAGACGGAATACAATTGAATTAACGCTTTACAAAAGAGCATATTGAAGGATTTCTCCTTTGTATTCCTCACGTTTCTTGGAGGCATAAAAACGTTTTTACTTTTGTTAAGGTTCTTAGTTGGAGGAAGCAGCCTTGGACAACTGAGTATATTTGTTTGTCAAATTTGAAGGTCAAGCCAAGATTTTTTGCACAGGGTTTAACAAAAGAAGACAGTGGGCCAAGTTTTTTACAGATGGAGTTGGAGGAGTCAGGGGGGCCGAATAGAAGTACCTCAGTTTTTTGTTCGTTTAGTTTTAGAACATTTTGTGCCATCCAGTCTTTGATTTCTGTGAAGCGGTCGAGTAGTGGTTGCAGGGAGTTTTTGAGCCGGAGATATATTTGTGTCATCCGCAAAGCAGTGAAAGGACTGTGCTTCCTTGTAAGGGCACCCAGCGGCAGCATGTACAGAGAAAACAACAGAGGCGATAAGACTGAGCCCTGAGGTACCCCACAGGTGAGGGTGGCCGAGGGGGAGACAGAATTTCCAAGGCATACTTTAAAACTTCTGTTTTCTAAGTATGATTTGAGCATAATAAGAGCTTGCCCCTGGATCCCAATCCAGTCCTTTAGTCTGGGGATGAGTACAGTCCTGTGGTTTTCGCTAAAACCAGATTGGAGTGCTTCAAATATTTGATTATTGCTTAAAAATGTATTAATTTGTTGGTAGCTGATTAAACTGGTATAGGAAGCAGCACTTTGAGTTGCACTGATCGATCCACCTGGTTGACAGACACAGCCACAGAAACACACACACTCACTCACTGCAGGGGAAGAGACAGAGCTGCACATAACAAAATTAACACGATCAATAAACAATATGACCCAGGGTCTTAACAGCATGTGCATGTATGTGTGTAGGGGGGTGAGGTGGTGTTTAATGTTGCAAATACAAGGTTGCTTATTAAAATCCAATCCTAGTGTTTCTTTAGCAACCATATTGGTTATCATGATTAACTAAGATAAGGGCAGTAAAATATTTTTTAATTAAGTGAACGATTCCACAGCGTTTTCACTGAAAAGTTTCATTCTGTACTGGCCAAGCTGCTTGCTAAAGGGTCAAATTCTGAGAAAGGAGTGTACTGACTTTTATTAGGAGGCTGTCTGTGGCTGTTTGCATTCACATGTTTAGGGAAATGTACAAGAGTTTGAGCATTTGTGGAAAAAGCAAGTACCCACCTTGAGATTTATTAATCTATTATCTATGCCGCTTTTCCTGAATGGGTGTGGGGGGTTGGACTCCAGCTGTCTTTAGGCGAGATGTAGGGTTACACCCTGGATCACAGGGCTGAAATGTAGAGAACACACTCACTTTAACCTACGGACAATTTAGAGTCACTAATTTAACCTAACAAGCATGTTTTTGGACTGTGGGAGGAAGAACCTGGAGAAAACACTCGCATGAAGAGGTCAAAATGCTCCAGCAACACTTGTAGTAAGAAGATCAACTTTATTAATAATTTAGACCGACGCGTTTCGGCTCGTGGCCTTCATCAGGGTCATCAGGGAAAACCCACGTATGCACAGGGAGAACATGCAAACTCCACACAGAGAGGTTCCTGCACAAACCACAGCACCACCATGCAGAATTTGAGATTGATCGTAAGTTTAAATTGTCACACTATGACTATATTTGATTACACACAGCAGCGGAACTGAGTAAATGCCATCGACAATTCTTCTTTTCTGTCACATACATTAATAACTCAATGTTGACTCTTGAATGTTTGTGGATTCCTTTTGTTTTGGCAAATAACAATTTATCTTTATTTTGTAGCTTGCTTGACTCTCAGTTCATTCAGATTACATTTTATATGTTGCACCGCGCGACAGTACACAAGTCTATTTTTAACTAGAACAACTGCAGGTGATTGAAACACTTTTGTTTTGTTTATTTTGATAGGGACATTGTGCAGCCTATTAGCTGTAACCGAGTTAGCTATGAGCTAATTTACACCTAGGCAGGAGACCGAGATGTCACAAAACACACACTAAATACATCTACATAACAAAACACACAACAGTTCAACGTCATTATATTAATCCAGAGTAAAATTCACATATTATATTAAAACAGTAATATGCTCTGTGCTCCCTCAAAAGCCACGCCTCCTCATTTACATGCACGAGCCTCGTTGGTCCAGAAGCGGACCTCAGCTCATTGCTTGGAATGTGTAGAAACTACGTCGTCTCATGTCTCATTCAGCAGTAAGTAAACTCACAGTATAAACGCCGTCATTACTGACGCCCTTTAGTGTGGGCTAGTGCACACAAGAGGTAGAGAGCGAGCAGGGAGACAGGGAGGCGTGTGATTGGTTCATCAGATTGGTACCTCGTGGCAGACATTGGTTGAAGTTTTTACAGACTTACAACTGATACAGATGATGGATTTTCTTTGTTCCTTTTTCAGAGCACATTCATTTTTAATTTCTGTCAGGACCTAAAGACAATTTACACCAAAATCTTAAAAAGTGTATCTGGAGGAAATTACCAACCCTGCCTTTAAATTCAGCAAAGCTACAGCAGTCTCTGATTTTACTCGGTCTGGAGTTCCAAAATATGTGTAGCTCTAATAATGACGGCTGATTTTCCAAACTCAGAACATGTAGTGTATTACACAATCCCCTCTGTTGGCGGTCCTGTAGTTGTTCTTCCTCTACCTGTACGCAGTGATATGAACTCTTTTAGTTCAAATGTGAACATGCATTTAATCATTTGGAAAGAGGGAGTAAAAAACATGTTCTTCTTCCCCTGCCCCTGTGTGATGAAAGAGAACTGCACAGAGTATTAAGTTGTACCTCAGCACAGACAGCAGGGGCCCAGCACTGCCACTCTGACTATGGGGGTGTCAGTGCCTTGGGCCTTTTGTCTAGGCTGCAGGGTAATTGCTTTTCTGCAGCGAGGTTATTCATGGTGTGATTGGATCACCCAGCGCCAGGGAAGCCACATTTGTGGCAAGGTTGGGTTGTTTTAATGCTTTGTCTCTGAGCTGATTGGTTCAGCAGGGCTCTGTGCCTGGCCTCTGAAGGAGCCCATGATACCTGCATATTCTGTCTAACCCACTGTGAAGAAAACTAACTAAGACTCATTTCCCATCAGAGATAACTTCCCTCATTCTATTGATTTCAAACTATTCTGTTTTCACATTGGCCTTTTTGGCTTGGAGAAGAAGAACAGCTGTGTCCTCTGCATCTGGTCTAATGGGATATTTCTAATAATTTATCAGACTCTGTTCTGAGCACAGGTTTTAATTGGTGAAGAATATCTCACTTTCTCTTTATATTATATCTATGACATTGAGATAAACAGTATTAGTTTGCAGGCTCTTTCATGGACAAATGTTCACTTAAACACAGTATGTCAATTCTGCTGACAGGGGGCTCGATGAAAACGTTAATATCCCATATGCACGCCTTTTATTTGTTGACTTTAGCATTTTCTTCTTGGAGGCGAAATCAATCAATTGTAAACAGCAGGTCAGCGTGAATGGTACTTTATGGAGGCCTGGATCCCTGAGCACAGGAGCCCCCCAGGGCTGTGTCAGTGCACCATTTCTTTTGACTTTATATACTGAAGAGTGCAGAGGTTTTTATTCTAACAATTACATAATCAAATCCTCAGACGACACTGCAAGTTTATCCCTAATGGAAAAGAACTGTGACATCGTTGACTTTTCTTTAGAAATTAAAAGTTTGAGAAATGGTGTGAAGAGAACCATCTCGTCCTGAATGTCAATAAGACAGAGGAGATGGTGTTTGACCCCATGCAGGGCATCCACAACCAAACTATCAAACAGGTCTCTTCCTTTAAATATCTTCATCGGAAACGCACTGATGACAATGCTTCTTGGGGTGATGTTGAATTTTAGTTTAACCCTCGGTTGTCCTGACCTTAACTATGCACTCCACATATTTCATTAAATGTACCATCAGGTGTTGGTAAGCAAAAGCACGGGGATGTCTTGTATACTTTTAAAGTCTGCTGCGAACAACGACGACAGTGATAATTTAAAGCAATATCACTCCGCCAACCGTAACCATGAGCAACCTTAAAGGCAAAGTGCATCATATCAAACAGGTACTCTACTATGTTCTACATACAGAGTACGAGCTGCTGCTCTCTGGTCAGCAGTTCAGAGTTCAAAACAGCAAAAAAGAGTACACTCAACAGTACAGCAGTTTTTCAGGTGCACGACTGCAAAAATGCTAAAGAGAGACGGAAAAGTCAGCACGCTAAATGTCCTTCAAAGTATCTTTTATCTGTGTAGAGCAGCAGCATGCAGATCAACGACGGACGTGTTTCAACACAAGGCCGTCATCAGCGTTCAGAGGTCCAGAGTTTAAAATATCATTTATCCCTGTTTCTGTCAAACTTTTAAATAGTGGCAAATAAGACAAGATAGGCTGGAACATCATTTGTCCTTGTGTTTTTGCACTGGCTATTTGAAGAACCTGATGTTATTTATATACTTAATGTTCTCTGGACATTATTCATAATGTTCATTGTTTTATGTTTGATGTGAATGATGCTGATTGTTGTATTTTTTTTTATGGCTGCAGAGAAGAGCCCAAAACAAATTTCTCACTTTTTGAAACAAAGTTCACAAAGAAAGGAAGTCAGAGAAGGAAATGCACAGAACGTCTTCTCAATTTCAAAATAAAACACAATATACAGATTTGCAATCATACTTTCCATCAACATCACGTCATAACAGGCACCAAACGAACAACAAACCAACCTCAGAAAGACAAAGCAACATGTTGTTTGCATGTTTTTCTCTCTATTCCCGTGTGATCTTGGAGTTCTCCTGTGATGTGTGTACAGCTGATCATGACTGCGCTATGCTGGGCTCACACGGATCCGATGAAACGGATCCAGTGGGGCACGCACCGTCTGACGGAGCAAAACTGGTAATGAGGACATCTTGATCTTAATCTTGAGAACAGTAACAAAGATGTCATGAAAATAGTGATCCTGCAGTCTTGAAAAAAGGCTAAATGAGATGTTTATTTCAGGTATGGTTTTCTAAGAGTTGTGAACATTATGTTTACCTCAGATTTTGTAGAAACTTAATTCCAATATAAACTTTAGTTTATAATATTCATCTGTGCTTTATATCAAATGTCCACAGACTAACAGACTCTACATTACCATCCAGATCTGGTTCTGTGGTATGAAAGTTTTCTCCATGCTGTGAATTTATTTGGAGGGCTGAGGGTTGGTGTCGAGCTGACATGCCCTGTAAACCTAAGGAGTGGGACTTGTCAGCCTCCCACTCATTGCTGTCCATCAAATGTCCTGGATTGAAGCAGTAAGATTTTTCACATGGTGACTGTCTCCAAGGTGATCTCCAACAGCAGACTGTGCCTGTTACGGTTAGAATTAACACGAGCATGGAGACGAGCAGCGCACACTGCCGGCCGGCCTGAATGAAAAACATGACGAGGGTTATCCACTCAACACCGTCAACAGGAGCACCACAGCACACACATTCACAAGAAGCTCTCACTGACCTTGGCTTGAACAATGTTGTCAATCACACAGGGATCTGTGCCCGCTCTTGGGTGAACATTGACTGTCAGCTGGCGGGGCAACTTTCCAGAGCAGCTGCGGCGCCTCCTCCTGGACAATCCGCCTACTGGCTGATGATCAAGGGGGCCACACAGATGTTGCTTCATCATGACCCAAACCACCCAATAACACCATATTTCTGATTCTGCTTGAATAGAGGTCAGATGGAGGTTAGATTCCTTCTTGTTTATCTGAACAGAAGCAAAACTGAAAAAATCACCAACACCACCACACAGTGTAAAAGCATCTAATGGACGACTTTCATTTAAAGTGTTTAGTCGTGTACACTTTTAGGCCATGATAAAGTAGATGCAATTTTTTAGCTTTAAAGGTTTTTCTTTGCCCTTCCTTTGTTGTCACCGGGGCCCAAGCAGATTTCGGCCTTGTGTCCAGCTAGAGTTTTTTTCCAGGCAGAAAAGCACTCTGGAGTGTTTGCATGAAGCGTTTGTCCTCTGAGAAGAAAAGTGCTGCACGTCCATCCTGTCTCTATGACAACAGTCTGTTCACAACGGCAGCTATATGACCGACTCTGCTGCGTTACTTTTTGCTGCATGTTTTTTATATTTCCAGCAGACATGGAGCAAAGGGGATGAGTATACAAGACACAATCAATAGGAGGCAGAACTACAGAGCGGTGATGTCTTTATGAAAAGATTTTCATTTCATTTCATTTTCAAAACTTTATTAATTCTCGAAAAGGACACTGAGGTTTTCCTCATTTCCAATGCCGTCGAGATTACAAGCACAGTAAAACAAGCAAAAACACAACAAACCACTGAGATCAATTAAAAACAGAAACTCCAAATCTAATTCCTAAACTCTGGAAGAGAGGGAAGAACTCCGATCAGTTTTTGACTGAGTTCAGTAAAAGCTCGACGGACTTTAAGAACAAGCCAATCAGAAGAACGGGTCATGTAGGTGCCTGAATTCCACTCCAACCTATGTAAGGTGGAAGTTTTCCAATAAGAGCCTTGAAGATATATAAAAAACAATGTTTGTTACCGACCCTCTCATACAGGTCACAGTGACCAAATCGATCACCAGTTATAAACCTGAGGGTGGAGTGATAGACGGCGTCCAGAGGCTTCAGAGTTGAGGCTGCAGCATGTCTATAAATGACATCGGCGTAATCTATCACTGACAAGAACACAGCTTCAATAATTATTTTTCAGCACGATAAAGGAAAACTGCATTTGTTTCTGTTCAACTTGAGCACTGAGAGCAGCCGCACAAAAGAGGCAGAGCACTCTGGAAAAAGACGCTGTGCTGCTCTTTTCTGTCCGTGCGTCCGCATGCTGCTGTACATGCTCTCACCTCATTGAAAACAAATGAACAGAAAAAACGCTAGGTGGACACACAGCCTTAATTATTAATATTTAATTTCAGACTTTTACGTCTATAAGATTAAAGTATTTCTAACTTTAAAAAAAAAAAATCTGTGTTAATTAGTGTGAGCAAAGTTACAATAAAGGATATTTGTCAAGCATTGAATTCTTTATATCACATATAAGAAATAAAACACTGTAACAAAGTGCTGCTGCTGAGTGCTATAACACAGAGCCATACACTCACCATCCAACACAAAGCTCATTTCACTCAGCATTAGAAAAGAGTTGAAAACACGTCATGTTTGAGGACAGATTCAGTTCACTGAATGAAGAGTGCGTGCGATGGCGATCTTGTCTCGTGTCTGAGCTGCATAATTGATCTTCGACGGCCCTGAATAAGCCATATTTCATCAGATAGTTTCTTTGCAATATCACATCCTTGTCTAGACTTATAGTCTTTTATAACATCCTTGATTCGATATTTCCACTTTGGATGGCAGAGAAAGTCTGGGCCGTTGGCTGTCGAGTATAGTAACCTACATTAACGCCAAAAAGAGACTGATGCATTCCATGTTATTAGCTCAGAGGGATTATCAGCATTCACAGATCAGTGCTGGGGTTATGGAGGAGAGATCTGATTATGAGGTACTTATTCTCCTGCAGAGCCTCAGAATCACATTTAAGATTCTGTATTATGCTCATTTCTGTGTCTTATAAATTCACTCTGTGAAACATTTACAGTAGCTTTGCATGATTTACAGCTCCCCAAAAAATCCTTATCTATCTTATCCCTCCAATAATGTTAGAAAAAAACCTTTGCACATCTACTTCACAAGACAGGAACCTAGGAGAGCAATGTGTCCATCAAAAACTTAAAAGGTAAACTCCCGCACATTGTGTAACTTGCAAACAAACATTTATTGGGAACGTTTCAGTACTAGACCTTCATCAGGCAACAAGTTTTGTCAAAATGGGCGTGACATCTTGAATAGGAATCAATCAATCAATCAATCAACTTTTATTTGTATAGCGTCAACTCATAACAAGTGTTATCTCGAGACACTTTACAAGAAGCAGGTAAAATACCTTACTCATTGTCTGTTAACATTACAAAAGAGCAGGTAAAAAGACCTTACTTATTGTTATGTTACAAAAAGCAGGTAAAAGACCTTACTCATTGCTATGTTACAAAGATCCGGCCTATCCATCATGAGCACTTTAGCAAAGCAGCAAAAGTTACAGTGGTAAGAAAAAACTGCCTTATTAAAAGGCAGAAATCTTCGGCCGGATCCCCGGCTCATGACGAAACAGTCTTCACAGGCCTAGACTGCGCCGGGCTTGGAAAGGGATAGAGGGAGAGATGGGATAAGATGCAGGAAGAGGGATAGAGAGCAAGGGGGTGGGGGGAGGTAGACCGTCCATCAGCAATCCGGTGGGGAGGGGAGGGGGTGTGGGGGGTTGTTCTGGCAGGCCGCCAACCCACGATCCGGTGGGGAGGGGGTAGTGGTGGGGTGGGGGTTGTTCTGGCAAGCCGTCAACCGACGATCTTGAGGAGCCTAGGAGAGCTCAAGAGCTCCCAGGAAAGTAGGTGGTTAGTGACTGAGATTTATAGATAGATACATGCAGTAATATGATGTACTGTATATGCAGAGAGAGAGAGAGAGAGAGAGAGAGAGAGAGAGAGAGGAGCTCAAGGTGCCAGTTCCCCCGGTAGTCTAAGCCTATAGCAGCATAACTAAGAGCTGGTCTACACCAGCACCAGCCCTAACTATAAGATTTATCAAAAAGGAAAGTTTTAAGTCTAATCTTAAAAATACAGACTGTGTCTGCCTCCCGGAAGGCGGTTCCAGAGGAGAGGAGCCCGATAACTGAAGGCTTTACCCCCCATAGTACACTTGGAGACTGTAGGTACCACCAGCAGGCCTGCACTCCGGGACCGCAACGCTCTCAAGGGACAGTACGGCACTAGTAGCTCCTTAAGATAAGATGGTGCCTGGCCATTTAGAGCTTTGTAGGTGAGAAGAAGGATCTTGAATTCTATTCTAGACTGTATAGGGAGCCAGTGCAGAGAAGCCAGGACAGGAGTAATGTGGTCCCATTTCCTGGTTCTGGTCAGTACACGAGCTGCAGCATTCTGGACCCGTTGAAGAGTCTTTAGAGATTTGCCAGAGCACCCTGACAAAAGAGAGTTACAATAATCCAGTCTGGAGGTAACAAATGCATGAACTAGTTTTTCTGCATCACTTTGCGACAGGATATTCCTGATCTTGGATATATTACGAAGGTGAAAGTAGGCTGTTCTTGAAACTTGACTGATGTGAGAGCTAAAAGACATATCTTGATCAAAAATAACTCCTAGATTCCTAACAGTGGTGCTAGATGCCAGGCTGATGTCATTAAGGACAGTCACATCACTAGAAAAAGTCTCTCTGAGGTTCTTAGGGCCTAGCACAATAACTTCAGTCTTGTCTGAGTTAAGTAGCAAAAAATTTCTGGTCATCCAGGTCCTAACGTCCTTAAGGCATGTTTCTAGCTGACATAACTGACTGGTACCATCGGGCTTCATTGATACATAAAGCTGAGTATCATCTGCATAACAATGAAACTGTATGGAGTGTTTCCTCATAATATTTCCCAGAGGAAGCATATATAATGTAAAAAGAATTGGTCCAAGCACTGAACCTTGTGGGACTCCATGGCAAACTTTAGTGTGCATAGAGGACTCATCATTAACATGTACAAACTGAGATCGGTCTGATAAGTAGGATTCAAACCAACTTAAAGCAGTCCCTGTAATTCCAAGCAAATGCTCTAGTCTGTACAACAGGATCTGATGGTCAATGGTGTCAAAAGCAGCACTAAGATCTAACAAGACGAGCACAGACAGAAGTCCCCAGTCTGAGGCTAGAAGTAGATCGTTTGTAACTCTAACTAGTGCAGTCTCAGTGCTATGGTGGACTCTAAATCCTGACTGGAACTCTTCAAATATCCAATCCAATTACAGCTCCACTCGTTGAGTACATCTACATTGTAACAATAAGAAAAGGTATAACCCTATAAAACGAGCAGTGTGGCTGAAGGCAGGGAAGTGGAGCACGGCTGTGCTAAGGTTACTGCTCAGCGAGGGGAACAAGGCTCCTGTGTGAAACCATGATAATAATAAAAATGGAAGGGGAAGGCACTGTCTGCACAATCCAGCCAGATTAATGACCAAAGCACTACATAAAGTGAAATAGTTTATCTCAAGCCTAACAACATGAAACTTGTAAATGTGTCTGCCATTATTCTCTTTTAGGAATCTGCAGCCGTGCAGCATTCATCGTGTTACTCTATCGGAAGGAAAAGCTGCAGAAAATATTCTCCCAATGGACTCTACACTGGCTATTTATCCAATCTATTGGTGGCTGGGGTGATGCCTGTCTTCATATTTCGTGTCTTTTATGTTGAAGACTTGGCAGATCCACAATAAGAGCAGAGTGTTGTGCTTCGTGCACAATACCTTCAAGGCTGTGCAGTTGAGAAAGGGCAGGATAACATCAATTCCACTGAATTTCCTGAGGACCTTGAAATGTGGGCCACGCTTTGTGCCGCTTTCTTCCTGCAAAATACTGAAGAACAGCTTTCAATCTTCACTAAAGCCGGTACACTCTCCTGCATAGTGCGTGGCGAATTTTATATAAAAGAAATTGGGTTTGACAAGTCACTTAGTTTTTTAAGGTTTACTTTGGGGCTTTTTAGGCCTTTATTGTAGAGATAGGACAGTGGATAGAGGCTGTGGAAATCAGGGAATGACATGCGGGAAAGAAGCCACAGGTGGGATTCAAACCTGGGCTGCCCCTAGGAAGACTACAGCCTCTGTACATTGGGCACGCACACTAACCACGACGCCACCGGTGACCCACCTAGTCCCACTTAGTTGGATTTTGTACCACTGTCACTACAAAATGGTAAATGGACTTGAGCTTGTATAGCACTTTTACACCTCAGGTCACACCTATACATTCACACACTGATGGTAGAGGCTGCTGTGTGAAGAGTCCATCAGAAGTAACTCATCCATTCATACACATGCAAACGCTGCTAACGAAGCAATTAGGGGTTGAGTGTCTTGTCATCGGACATGCTGCTGGAGGAACCGGGGTTCAAGCCCCAGACCATCCGGTTGAGACGACCGACTTTACCAACTGAGCCGCAGCCGTCTCAGAGTTCAAAGAAATGCTCCTAAGCACTTCCTGTCTCAGCTCAGCTGCAACTGAAATATAGATTTCTATTTCATCAAGGAACAATGATTGAACATAGGGCAGCAGGGGCTAAATTACGTTATTTTTTCAGCGTGAAGTCAAGCGGCATTATTGAACAAGTCCATTTTTGTAAGGCAGAGCTATTAGGAAATCAAAATATAAAAGGTGATTCAGGATCATTTGAGCCAAATTAATGGACTTACCTGCTGTAGGTCCACAGGAGACCGTCTTTTCTGTCTGTGTGTGTGTGTGTGTGTGTGTGTGTGTGTGTGTGTGTGTGTGTGTGTGTGTGTGTGTGTGTGTGAACACGATAACATCACAGAAGGTCAGCTGTGGGAGCAGAAATTCTTGTCAGTGTTAGAGGGCAGCGCATTAGCACATGGCCACTGGCTATCCATTCTGTCTTTTTAATCAGTCCCATTGTGTCAAATATAGATGGATGCTTTCAGCCAGCCGATCAAGGCCCGCTCCCCACACTGAAACGATGCTTCAAAGAGGAAAACAACCAAGGCTGTCTCTGCTGCTGTCTCTATCCTTCAAAAGCAAAATCACACACAATGTCTGAATTTAACACGAGTTAAATGTAGCTTTAACAACAGCAAGGAGCTGTTTATTTTGGTCAAGAGCTGTCAGTGTGGCTGAGGGAATTAAAGGAACAGCGCACCCTAAAGCAGCTTTACACATGTTGAAGTGCATATCTCGATCTTTTTACCCTTTTGTTCTGCAGTGTGTCTGTCTTGGTCAAAGCTGCTGACACACTGAGATATTTCTAGTTGCTACACTGGACTTTTCAAATCATAAACCTTTTTTTAAGGCTCATAGTACCTCGAAAAAAAGGGAGCTTGTTCGCATGAGTTAATATCTTTCATCAATTGTCACCATGTTCTGGCACATGATGTCAATAATGACAAGGGGAATTATTAAAACGACTACATTTGCACAGGATAATGAAGTATAACTTCTTCACACAGGATAATTATCTTATTCATACAAGAGAACTCGTTCCCAAATACACCATGTCCTAACAGCATGTGATGTGAGCGAGCATCATGGACAAAATCAGCTTGATTCTTTTTTTCCCTACTTCAGCGAGACAGATAGACCCTGCAGTGGTGGCTAGCGCAATGAAGGAAAAGTGACTCATGACTGTTTGTTGTCATCCTGAACTTTATGACACGGTCGTAATAAAAAGGAGATGGACTGTGATGACATCAGTGCCAAACTTGGAATACATGGGGAAAAAAAAAAAAAGGTTTGTTAATTACTTTTTAAAAGTGAGCAGTGATGCTACAAATCAGCCTAGCTAGCAATACCTAGCTAGTTAGCTGGCTAGCCATCTGTGTGTTTTTTCTGATTTAATAGGGTGTTCACTGTTTTTTTTTCTTTGTCAGAGGACAAACTCAGGAAGGAGGAGGAGTGGGTCAGTGGCTGGTTTGGAGGAAAAGATGGAGGAACGCTGCGGGCCTGTCCTTCCTTGACCATTTTGTAAATCCAAGAGAAACAAGCCGTAATATGAGGAGGACAGGACCACAGAGGACAGAGAAGAAGAAGAGGTTCAGGACCAGGAAGCTGGACCGTTGGAGGACAAGGGGGGGCCGCTTGCAGGTGCAGCGACAGATGAGTCAGAGGAGGAAGCTAGACCCTCGGCAGTCACAGGTGGGATGATAAGTGATGGATAGATAATTGGCAAAACTGCGAATGAGAAGTCACACCCTGCTAAGGTGAAAAAAAAAATCTGATGCAAATGGGTACATCAAGGCAAAGATATTAACTTGTATTCATCAATGTGAAAAAAGAAGCTTTCAATCATCCTTTTCAGATTCAGATTCTAACAAATCACACCTTCAATATGAATCGCTGCATACACCACATGATGATGTATCAGGGAGAAAAAGGTGGCTGACTATGATAGACACTTTCACAGATCAGATCACTTGTATATGCAAAGGATTCACCAGCGCTGTCATTCTCAGAGAGAATGCTGGAGCAGAGGAATATCACCCGCTCTGATCTCTTTTTGATTGTTCATTTCACGTCAGCTCATACGCCACCTGCGCACACACACCTGAGGCTGAATGCAGGCCGCTGACAGGCAGCATCTCAAAACATGAAGAAACAGCTGCAAAGATATAGAGCCCATCACAAAGAGAGACATCACTTTTCTAATGAATGGTTGCCTCAATCTCCCACCTTGTCCATGCCTTTGCAAATGTAGTAAAGCAATCTGCGGCTAGTGGCAGAGGTCAAGTCAGTCATCGCCCCCGTGACTTCATCCGCAGATCCACTTCATAATTTGCTGTCACAAACCTGAGCAGAGGGCGTCTGACAGGTGGGGATCCAACATCAAGGAGAAAAAAAGAGGAAAAACTATAGGACGTGACTTTCAAACCACCCGGGCTCTGATCTCCTTCTCATATTTTCTTTTTAAAGATTACTGCCAGTTCTGACTTTGCTAATCCTTTGAGACTTATTGATTTAGCCCAGCAAGCTGGACTTCTGGCTCCAGCTCCAGATTTTAATTTATAAGAGGCCTGATATGACTTTCTCTCTTTATTTTTTTCCCCCCTTGTGATGATATCTCTCATAAGTTTCTGCGCCGGATGGCTGGCACTTTCTTAATATTGGCAGTGGTTTAAGATGATAAAGCCACCCTTCTCACTTATCCGTTGAAAACCTTTCTACATGTCTAAATATAGTAGCTTATACGCCTACTCTCTCTGTTCTTTGCTGTTGGCAGAGAAGCCTCTGTTATCTGTAAGAGAAGTCTCCCTGCACGTCTTTACTGCCTTCTTGTTTCACTTCTCCCCTGTCTTCACTCGTTACATCTTGACTGACTATTTCTTCTCTTACCTCGTTTCAGCGTCTGAGAGGTTCTGATTGAATAAAGTCTCTGGTATGCAAATGACAGCTTCTAAAGATTCCACAGAAAGAAGCAGCTCTTCAGCTTATTCAGTTATAACCACTGGTAAGCATCACAGACAAACAATAAAGATGTTGAATGAATCTCTAGTTGACAATGAAGACATCAGCTGCTAATTCCCTCTAGCTCATTAAATGAGTCAACAAACATTGACTTTACAGCTGATCATTTATTGATTCATTACACTCTCAGAATGGACGTGTTAAAATCAAACACAATGTTTGTGTTACTACTATTTCAGCACATTTGTTAAATAATTCAACATATGTGTGGTAAATGTACAATATTTTACACTCCTAACCAAACACAACATGTGTTAAATTAATGTCCAAACATGTTGTGGTCTGGGGTCAACATTCTCTCCTTTTTTACTCTGATGCGGGGGCTGAGGTCAGGGAAGAATACGACACCACAGGTAAGTAAAAATGTCTGGCTGAGTTTGTAATTTTTGCTCAAGTAATTAGCATTAGGGTTATGGGTCCGGTCCATGTATCTTGTCAACTAACGGGTGGTTTACAGGCCGAGTCGGTTGAATGTCTACAGTAACAGTTATTGGCTCAGACATTTGAGGAAAATGTTGGCCAAAAGTTCTTTGCAAGGTTGACACAGAAAGAGTGGTTGGTTTAGCTTATGTAAAAGTTTAGCAGTCCAGGTAAAACCATCATAAGCTATGGCAGCTAGCTACATGATTTCTTGGTTATTTAGCTGTGATGAATCAGCGTCATTATGACCATTGTTCTGGCTTGTTCTTCCAAACATATAGATTTGACTGAATCGCCAATACCATTAAAGAATATTGATTTTTTTTTTTTATCTGTTCAAGAGAATGATGCCATCCGATATTGATTAACATTAAAAGTTTTGGAACTACTTTTTCCACAAGCACTTTACTGTATTGAGTTTTGCACATGCATTTTGCTTCCAGTCAATGGTTCCCATTCCCATTTCATCTGAACCAGTTCTATTTAAATTAATTAAAAATGTACTAAACCCATTTTAGATATATTTTTTGTTGAGTACATTACCTCAAATATTTCCAAAAGTTATCAAACCCACCATGACAAACCGCCTTGACAGAGACTACATGTTTATCGTTGCCGTGGAAACACCTGATGCTACGTCAAAGACAGCTAAATAAGGAAGCGGGAACTGCTACTGAAAGCTGCCGTACTGTTGGTGCTGCTGTGATCGTCGGTTTTCGTGAGGGGGGGCTTGACGTCATCTTTTGTTATTGTAGTGATTTAGAGCCCACTGACATACTGTGCCTTTAAGGTCCTTTAAGGTCCACTGTAAATTATGGACTGTGATCACAGTTACAGTTTTCCATCATGACCTGCATGTTCTCTAAATCCTACCATTTGCAATATTTCTCTTTTCTGGGTTTTTAGAGAGCACTCATTGTAATTCTAACATGTGTTTAAATCATGTAAAAAGGGAATGTCATCACTGAATGTGTCAAATGATGAGATAAACTGAGACAGACATCTGCCCTGCAGACAGCCCCGCCAACAAAACACGCCATCTCAATCTCCATCTGTTTTATCAACCTCTGACATGCAATTCATTATATCTCAATAAGAATTTTCAAAGGGATCTGTATCTTTGGAGGCTTTGAAAGGCTTGTTCATCATTTGCGTCTTTGATTTGAATCCAGTAGGCCTGGGTTTTGACTGTTTGTTCCTTTTGTGTTTGCCTGCAGGCAAGGTTGGAAATCCATCAAATAAAACGCCAAGCATTATCCCTGATGTGGGAGGCTCAAAGACGATGATGCAGACGTGTTCTACTATTGATGATTTCTTCTTCAACAAGATGCAGACAATGCATGTTTCTGGCTCTTCATGTTAACACAGTCTTTCATTCGATGCATGTTTTTTTGTGCCCTGGGATTTAACATCTGAGCGTCCACATACGTATTGACAGTTATAAGACAAAACATTTACATTAGGTTTGATTTCCATCATGAACCTAAATATGTTAAAGGTCACATGTTATTCTCCTTTTCAATCAGTTTAAATACGTCTCAGAACTCCCCATAACATGTCTGTAAAGTTTCTTGTTCTAAATCCACTCTGATCCTGTATTTGATCATGTCTATAAACCCCTCTATTTCAGCCCTGCTCAGAACAGGCTGTTTCTGTGTCTGTACCTTTAAATATGTAAATGAGCTGTGTCTGACCACGCCCCGTCTCTGGAAGGGCTTGGGTGTACTCTGTGCTTTCTCGCGCCATGTCCTATGATTTACTTTGAGAAGGCAGACTCAGAGGGCAGAACAAACACCTAGCTGTGGGAGTGTCACCCACCTGGGGGAGGGGCTACTGCCCTTTGTGATGTCATGAAGGTAAAATCGCCAAACAACCTGTTTGAGCACACATTTTCTGAAAAGTGGAGCAGGCATAAGACACACAGGATGGACTTTTCTCATCATTGGGGGGTTTGTAGACAGACTAGAGACACATATTAGTGTTAGAGAAACATGGTGAAGTGTATTTTGTATAATTTGTGACCTTTAACAAACTGATAATAGATAATGATGTAGATGGCTGTTATTACATCCCATATCAGGGAGTATGTGTCTCTCCTGTTGTTCTGTGTTTCTGTGCTGTGTTAACGATTTTTACTCCTCTCCTTGTGGTTCAAACAGTCTCTGAGTTTGTTCATTTTCTCCTGCTGACCTCAGCTGGTTTCATTCCCTTGTTGTTGGCTTGGAAAAGTTGGCTGGAAGTGAATGTTTGGCCCAACATTATCCATCACCTACAATCACCTATCGATACTGCTGTATTGGGCAAACCTGTTACTACAACATCACTTCGGCTGGTGGTTGTTATAGGGGCCATGAAGTAGTATATTGATCTTTTTCTTTTGTGTTAAAGAAAGTAAACATGTCACCCGTGCCCCTTTAGGTTTACAGATGGTGTGAAAATACAATAGAAAGAAGAAAAGAGGCCATTCATTTTGTCAGATGTGCAAAGTTCAGCTTTTCTATTGATGTCTCTGCCTTGTGGAGAGGCGTTGAAGTCAGATGTTGAGGACTAGGTTTAGCTAGGAAATGGTGGGGTTTATTGCTAAAAGGAAAACAAAGTTCATGTTAACACTTTGAGCAACTTGGGTGAACGGTTGCTCTATCTTGACAGATTGAAGCAGTGTAAAAGGAAGCAAAAATGTTTCCCTTTGTAATGGCACATATGGTAATTAGAAAACCATATCTAAACAAATCAGTATTGACACATCCATGCTTTTGCTCTCTGGCTTACAGAAACCCATCGATTCATGCAACGGAGGGGCTTGTTCCTGTAGCCTTTCAAAAAGAGATGAAGTGCTCTGGGGAGCTTTGAATGGCTGTAATCAACCTCACATTGATTTTGCTCTCACAAGATAAACTTTAGATGGGAACAAAATCAGGTTGATGAGAATCAAGGAATGATGACTCGCAACGGAGAACTCTGGGTTGGGGGCCTGATTTAATGCAAATCTGAAATGATGGTTTCCAACCTGTTGAGCTGAGCACACCTTGTTGATGTCAGGATGGGACAGTTGCATTTTCTGCATTTTCATCAGAATCAGCTTTATTGGTCAGGTATGCTCACACATACAAGTACGAGTAAACTGTGTTCACCATGAATAGGGTAAATGTACGGAGGCGTATGGCATTCATATAGGAGGGGGGTGGGGGGGGGGGGGGATATGCCTGGTTTGTTGTTATAACAAGAAAAGGTCATGAAACAGATCTGCCCAGGAGTAGGTGCAATTAAATAGTTTTCTGTACATGCCTGATAGTATCTTGAGACAGCACGTAGTCAGCTTGAATGCATTTCAGATGCATGACTTTATATCCATGAAGCATACCATATCTATTTAACTGATCCTGATGGAAAAACGCTATGTGCTTTCCGTCTGAACAACCTTAAAGCCTTGACTTCGCAAAGTCCACAAGCTCATGTGAACGTCCTCTGTGTGACTCAAAGACGCTTATATTTCACAATTTCTTAAACCAAGATGGAAATAAACACAATCAAATCTATAACCCTCATCATCGTTGCTTGTTGATCTTCCTCCCTCCTCTGCCTGCCACAATGCAGAGATCTTTTCCTTGTAATAACCAGATCTTTATCTCATGATAACATGTTTATATAATCTCATTTACATTCACAGTTCTGACACTGTGTGACTGTAAGAAGAAACTGTTCTTATGTTAGGTCGTTTAGGCGTACAGTGATCTGTAATGTCTACCACTGGGGTGGTGTAAGCACGATTTTATTTTATTTTATTTTATTTTATTTTATTTTTTTCCCCAAACATAGGGAATCTGAGGAGCTGTCATTTTGTCTATCTTTATATCCAGTCTAACTGTTACGTCCTGATTGGACTGGTGTTTTTTGTTTTGCTTCATCTCACTCATGTCTGTGTTGCAGGTCTGACACACCTCCTGCTCTACACTGACACCCACCTCTGAGAGCTCCTCACCTCCTGTAACTGATCAGCTAATCATCTGGAGATTATCAACCTCGGGCAGGGCTACAGGTCGGGGTGATTTCATTCTGCTGGCTACAAGTCGATTGTGAGACTTATATGTTGTGTGTTTCCAGTGTTTGTAAGAGCGGTTCTTAGCTTGTTGGGCAGAATTCATTTAAAAGCTGTAACAGTGAAGTGTAGGGGTTTAACCCATTTTTCTACACATGTATACCTACAATTTGAGGCCAGGGTTATTGGCATTTACCTTCCACAACACTTAAGGAACATAAGAAAGACTAAATACAGAGAGACGTACAGCCAGGAGTAGGACTGACGGCGTGTTGTGTTCAAACAAGAAATCTTATACGTTTTCCTTTCTGTGATGTAAACATCTTATATGTTCGAGTAGGAGCTTAATCTTGATGGCAACCAAAGGTACTTGAATCAGATTGTGTCTGTAGATAAATGTCACCTCGCAAAGGTTTAGGCTATTTGTCCCTTTTAAAATTTTCTTCCTGTGTTTTCTCCTTTTAAAAGTGCAGATGGATGCCAGTAATAGTGGCCACAGAAACATGCTTTTGGTTCATCTGGTGACACAGATAACTCAGGTGTACAGGTCTCTGCGGTCTCACTACAGTCCCTCTGGGGAAACACTCTGAACAAGATTGGAAATCGTTAATCTGACTTGATGGAGCAGATAGTGAAGTCAGAGGTTTGTATGTTTCAGACCCTCTCTGAAGAAGGTTTAATGTGTCAGCGTTGTGTCAGTCTTTTAATAAGCAGCAGAATTGTTTTGACACTTGAACAAAACACCTTCATGGTCAGTAAGACATGCTGCCCACATCTAGGTTAATACTTTCACTGCAGTAAAAGCCACAGGAGGAGGCTGCCTCCCTCTTTTACCTTTTGAGGTCACTTTTATGAGTGAAACCTCAGATCCTGACCCAGCTCAGATTCCCTCCCCGGCTGAAAATTACCTGAGCGAGGGAGTGACTCCGGGCCAAATCTCAGGTGATAGATACTCCATGGAAGGGGAGGGGGGGGGGGGGATTGTGATAGATGGGCAGATCCCAAAGCTATTTCTCAGCTTCCTCTGCCAGATGGGCTACCCATGGTAATGGCCTCCAAAGGACACTGTAGCATGGGGCTTTTTTTTAATTTGATAAACAGAGACATTGTCAGATTGGTGCCAAAGTCAACATTTAAGTCACCTCTATATGACATTAAAGTGTGTAAAGATAAACATTATTAATCAGAATATGGATCAAATGTCAGAGCTGTGAATAGTAAATGGACTTGACCTTGTGTAGCGCTTTTCTGGTCTTCTGTCTTTTTACTCCCCTACCCATTCACACCACAGTCACACACTGTGGAGGCTGCTATGTAAAATGTCCATCACTATTAACTAAGCCATTCATACACGTTCACTTGCTAGTGACATAGGGAAAGCAGTTATGGGTTTGACATGTGACTGCAGAGCTGAGAATTGAACCACCGATCTTCATGTTGAGAGACAACTGTCCCTCAGCTGTGTTTACAAGAGCCCTTTTTATACAGCTTTTTTTTTGTAAAAGTATTTTAACTAAGCTCAGTCATCATTACGTCTTTGTACAGTCATATTGAGTCCCAGTCTGTGAATTCACATTGTGTTTCGGCATTGCATAAGAAAGGCACCGCTGAAACCATCTCGCCTCTTTTACCTTAGAAAACGGTACAGTGGCAGGATCACTTCATTCCCCCCATTATGCCCCCTCCACGACATTCAGATTGACGACAAAACATCATATGGATGTAAATATCGCAACTTGATCCGGAAGTCTGAATAGGACAATAAGTACAAAACCAGAGATCCAGAACCTCAGAGTGAACCTTTTTAAAGTAACTATCCTCCATTCCGTTCTAAGTGTTGCTGTGTCTCAGTGTTATCTTACTAACGTCCATTTGCACTACACAAAATATCATAGGCTGAGTCCTTTGTGGTTTCCTTTGATTTGATTGGGTACTCTGCCCATCAACATGTCTCTCAGTCCTCAGGTCATCTGCTCACCTCATCTGAAGTATCATCACATTAGGCGGTCTCTGCTCTGATTCTGCTGCTACTGACATTTTGTCTTTTTCTTGTGTTACCGCTGTTGTTAGCAATCTCCTGACTTTCTGGTAGACTTAGCTGAAGTTTGATGGCAGTTGTGATGCTGCTAATTTCTCCAGCAGTTAAAATGTAGTTGGCGTGGAGATCTGTGCACTTGACAATGGACTTGATGGTAGTGGTGGAGGCTGAGTAGTGCTTGCTTTGATAATGTTGCTAGCACTAGCACCAATCGTCTATGAAGTTCAACAGCAGTGGTTGAGCCATTGGCAACTTGATTTCCTGAGTCATTCCCACACTCCTCGGATCAGTTTATCTTAAAAAAAATGATTTCTGTTTAGGAGTCCTCCATCTATCAATTATCTATATCGCTTTTCCCATTCGGGGTCGCGGGGACTAGAGACAATCTCAGCTGTCGTTGGGTGAGGTAAACCCTGGACTGGTCACCAGTCAATCAGAGGGCTGACATATATTTAGGGACATGCAACCAGCCACAATATAGAGTCACCAATTAACCTAATGAGCATGTCATTAGACTGTGGGAGGAAGCCGGAGACCCCAAAAGAACCCACGCATGCATGGGGAGAACATGCAAACTCCACACAGAGAGGCTCCTGTCCAACGTCGCTTAAGGCCCTGACACACCAGCAGACTGCAAAGGACTGGAACACGCCGCAAAGACTACAGCTGACGGCCAACCACTACGTACGTTCTGCATGCGTGAGAGGAAATAACTCTCCATGCCAGCAGGGGGCGGTAGTCCGTTGTTATGATACGAGAAGACCATTTTCACACCGCTGTCGCACACCACCATGCAGCCTGTTTTAGAGTCCTATCTCCTACGATTGTTTCCTTTTTTATATTGCATCCAGATAATTTCAGTCATTTCAGAAATGCTGCTGTATCCTCACTTTACACATGTTTATTATTGAAGACATAATGACATATTCAGTATCAGTGAACCGGGCTGCCATTGGCTCAAATGAGCTGGTTGCAGGAGGCAGAGGATGGATGCAGTGAGAGCAGATGTTTGACTTATTTCTCAGCAATGAATTATGCTCATACTGCAGGACTTGTAGTGTACAGAGTGGGTAGAAATACAATTGGTATCTCCACATATTTTGCCCCTCTTGTCACAGTGTGGTAATATATGCATATATGAATGTGTTGGCACTGGGCATGCCCAAAATGACCTTATATACTTTAGACCTATCACTTTAGACTGTTTAAATGTAACCTGGAGACTTCAAAGAGAAGCACTAAAACATGAAGCCTTGTGTGTGTTCATTTTAGAAATCTGTAAGGACACTGGAGATGCATTATGGGTAACTGTCAGGACTCTTTTGTTTATCAAAATGATTTACAAAATGCATTTTTATAGGGCTTAAGCTCATATGTCAGGGGCAAAGATGCTCTGAGCTTCAAAGCAGAACTTCTTAAATCTCCCCTCCGTATATAGAGTCCTACAGGGAATTGTGATTTATTGTTTTGATGCAGCATAGGAGAGGGGACAGTCAGCCAGAGAGAAACGCAGTAAGAAAGGAAAAACGGCAAATAAATGGGCAGAGGAAAAATGCAAGGTGTGCTGCCAGGGGCAACGTCTGCTTCAGAGTCGTACTCGTTTGGCTTGGTTTCAGAATGGAGAGGCGGGAGAGTTTTAGTGACAGTGACAGAGAGCGCCAGCGGACGTGTGCACATTTTCTTTTCAGTGCAATCACAGGTGATGGAGTCTGCTTGTGCAAACGTTTAATTTTGTCCTCGTGTGGGTGTTCAGATGCCACGTCTCGGTGTTGGAGAGGAGGCTTGGCAAGTGATTCGATCTGAGCTGTCAGCTTTGGTTTAAAAACGGATGATAAATGGACGAGTCATCGAGACCCTACCTCAGGTTTTTGTTCCATCTCTATTGTTCCCCTTTTGGATCTTTGATATAACCTCCTGAGTTGTGTTTTACAAATGCAGTCATTTACAAGACAAATACTGTTAAGTTAAGAAGAACACAATGGAAGCAGCTGTTTTCTCATTTGACGGTTTTGCCAGGATCGAGTTTGCACATTAAAACACGTTTCAGAGTGCTTCTCACTAGCATTCATTGTTGCTACGAAAAATAACCTCTGCTTCCCTCTGTAATATCTGTGTAAATTTGCTGTACAAATAAACAGCCGAAAAATATGAACTACATTGGAACTGTATTGGAAACGTGTGGACACAGGCCCTTACACATTTTGGACCCTGTGTCTCATTTAGTTGTCTTAAAGCGTTGTCAATTTATTCTGACCAAAAAAATGTAAATGTCAAGAAACGCAACAAAAACACAAAATTTGGTTTTCAGTGAAATTTCAGAAAATCAAAGAAGACTTTCTATTCAGTTTGTTACAATAAAATGTGTTTATCACTCAACCAAAGTGATGGATGAAGAATCTAACTCGTCACCAAGCTAATCGTGGGTTTCTATAAACAGAGAGTAAGCTGCTCCTCCTCGTCCCCCAGTGGACTGCTCCCTGCTCTCTCAACATAAGATTGCGGATGAAATATTGGCAAGCTCTCGGCCATCCATCATCAGGACTGCCCAGGCTATGAAATCAGGACAGGCCCTACCAACTATGAGTCCTATCTTGTATGTTAGACCTTGTGCTTGTGTATTTATCACCCAAACAGCTGTTCATCGTGTGATTCATTGAACAGTCTTGCTGATACAACATGCTGCTGACTACATCTCTGGGCAGTTGGCTCGCCCCTCGATGAGAGAGTTAACTCTAGGTCCCCTTTTCCCACAATGCACTCACAGCAGGAGAACAATGGTCTTTTAAATGGACTTGAACTTACAGTATATAGTACTTTTCTAGTCTTCTGACCACACAAAGTGCTTTTTACACAGCAGGTCACATTCACTCATTCATACACAGCACATCGTAGAGGGGTTCAGAGTCTTGCACAAAGACACTTCAACGTGTTCACTCTGTTGCTAACTCTGTCAGCTCATCACTCCTCTTGTTTCTTATCAGTCGGAGTCCGCTTCCGCCTGTGCCACAACCAATTTAATGATTTCAGCTCAGCTCAACGCCCAGCTTACCGCCATTTCATTCTGACACCAGGTCAGTCCAGAGACCGCTGGCTGCTGCTCCATGACGCGACTTGGCAGACTGTGAATTTTTCTTTTTTGTTGGACTGTTCAGTGTTTCCCCTAGGTTTAAAGCGTTGGGGGGGTGGGGACAAGCCGACATGGCGACACGACGACACAAACACTTGAAGGAATCTTGGTGTTCATGCGTTACTTTTAATGACAGCTGTCCTTTTCTATCAGAAAGGTATCCTTAAATGACTTCTTTCCCTGATTTCCGACTCTATACACTATCCTATCTCTACAATAAAGACACAAAAAGCCCAAAAATAAATCTTAAAAAAAAAAAAAAAAAATTGTAGGGGAAACACTGCTGTTTTTCTTTTTCATCCTTGAATACTTAAATTCGTTTTGAACCCAAAATTTAAAGAATTAAAATTAGTATGGGTTACCTGTGAACTAAAAGGCCCAGCTGAAAGAGTTAACTTCAATATCAAGTTCGAAACTAAATTAGTCACTTAAGCCGTTTTCACATGTGCACTCCTGAAAATATCTAGATAATTTCAGGAGGACTGCTGCGGAGAAGAACATACTGACGACCAGAAAACATAATGCAGCCGTTTACTTGCACAGAGATCATAGCGGTCACATGCACACATTCCATCAACCATGTTGGACCTGCATGCATTCACACATACAGCTCCTCCTGGAAATATCAGGATTTTTTCAGGAGTTTTTATTAAGTGTGAAAGCCTCATTATTAAGCAGTGTGGGCTCATTAATGAGATTACCTGAACATTCTTGTTGTTGCTGTCTTTTTACTTTGATAGCTATTATGTCTGCTACATTCAGACTGCGAGCCTTAACGTTCAATTGCAGTTTTTTTTACTGGATCCGAACACATTTTTAAATGTCGCTGTTATCAGACACCTGTGGGAATTGGTCACAAGACGTCATACCCAGCATGGTGTGAAGAGATTATTCTATAAATATATTATATTCTATAGTTGTATTCAAGACATGCATTGCATATAAGCACCATTTTTCTGAGAAAAAAGGGGAAATTTTTTTTTTATAATTGTGAACAAACACGACACTATGGGAAAAAACCTTTAATATATGGCATTGTTTGAGGCATGATAAATGTATTTCAATTCCAAGGTCTTCATAATCTTTTTTATTGAGAGACCCTGGATGGCAGATACGATTTGGGAGTAAGAAAAGGTGTCAACACTGATTTTCTCAACCGGCAGAAATCCAGCATTAAAAAGTACCCAGCACTTCTTTATTCTTCTGTGTTTGTGTGCTGATCTTAAAGGCAGCATTCGGCCCCAGAAATGGCCACAAATCAAAGTGTAGAGTAGCCTTTATGAGAGGCTGAGAGGTAACACCCTGTGGAAAAAATATGTCAATAAAGCCTTTGCTGCTCATAAACCTTATTGTGGCAATATAGAAATCATTGAAGATGTCCCATGACCAGGGGTGAAAGTAGGCCGGTAGACTGCTTACCACTAAAAGATTCAGTGGAGGTATGCAGTACTAAGAGAGGGGAGCAGCTGCCTGCCCAAACCAACATTCAAAACCAGCAAGACAACACATCTGCTAACACTATGTCATCTTAAACAACACTTTGTATCCTTGTGGATTTATCCCAGTTCATTTCAAATAGGGCTCAACTGTGTGGTTCAGGAAGTAAAAATCCTATTCATTTTTACCATAGCGAATTTGATTATTAGCCATAATGTCATAACCATGACAGGTAGACTAACCACAAGCTAGCCGAGTGTGAAACAATGTTATATGCTCCTCTAGGAGACATGAGTTAGTATAATATCAACCTCGTTTTAAGAAAAACTAGATTAATTCATCATATCAGGGCAAAGAACTACACTACCCTTTCATAGTGTCATGTCTCTGGTTGGTTGAGCTTGCTGTTACCATGGCAATATTTCCCACCCCTCGGCGCTGTATGCTAACAGATAAGTTTTGCTAGCAGGCCAGTTGGTTAGTTAGCTAACACAAAATGTACTCATAACCTTGTCATGCCACCGTGAATGTAGTTTATATTTTCCACAACACAAACTGCAACACAGTATAACACTTGCATTAACATTATAAACACCATAACAACGACTCAAGTTACTTTTAAGAAGAAGAGGTATCATTCGCAATGGATTGTGGGATGGGTAGTTCCTTGACTCCGGGGCGGAAAGTATATACACGGTCTTGTACCTTTGCCTTTTTTCCATTTTGTAATGCTGTTTTGCAGCCGAGAATATACTATAGTCAAGAGTATTGGGGTAGCTGGCTGTCTTGGTTGCAGGCTTTAATCACTTGATACAAGGATTTTGTGAAATGTCAATGGAGGATTTGAATGGGGAAATTTACTCCTTGAACCAGAGCCTCCGAAAAAGTGGGCGGTCACTGTTGAGCTCTATTGCTTCTGAACTGTGCTTGCTGTTTTGATCCGTGCTGGACAGAGCCCAGCAATCTTTTATCACTGCTAGTTAACGTGAGCTCGAGCTTCCTCCAGCACGCTGCAGCAGACTGATATCCAGTGCCGGGATGTTTTGGCAGGCAGACATTTGTTGCAAGATCTCCAAGTTGTGATGATTCATGAAATTTCTGTTTTATTCCAACAACACGGACAGCAGCTCAGACAAGCGGTGTGTTAGGTGACAATCAGGGATGGCTCTGTTACTCGTTGTTAGTTCAACAGTACCTGTTGGCACAAATATTGAGGAATTCATTCCTTTTGGTAATTTTGTGGATTTGTTATTTTAAAGGGGACATATTATGAAAAGTTTGTTGTTTTGAACATACTGTATTTCTACCAACCCACAAAATATGAAATAAATCCATCCAGTTCTTTGTTTGTGGTCTGCATAAGTCTTACAACCCAGAGAAAAATGCTCCGTTTCAAATTAGCTCTCCTTGTGATGTCACAGTGGGATTCTGGTTAAAAAAAATACCTTCCCCTCCCCTGATATCTCCACCCATGGACTCCACCCCCAGCCTAGAGCAAAACTGTTGTGTACCGCCATTTTTGTTGTCATCACAGAGGAGTGATGTCTACCAGGAAAACTCAGGGGGGCTCATTTGATTTAAAGAGACACACACACACCAAAACGGAGCGTTCTGAGAGAGCTGGTTTATACAGGGTCACAAACCTCCTCTGGTGCTTGATTCATGTTATATTTTGACCAAAGCACAGCACAGATGTTTCATTTAGACCACAGGGGACTGTTTGAAAAGGTGGAGAAGGGGGATAATATGTCCTCTTTAAAGCTCTCTACCATATTCTTCTTTTATGTCTGTGTAGATGTAATAGGTACAAAAATGTAAGACACCTCATAGCAGCAGATCTATATTTGGATAGAGGCTGAGTGTCTGTTGTGAGCTGAAAAGGAAATATGATTCTCTGAGGTAGAAGAAATGTAGATGTGTGACAGTTTCAAGTGAAGGTAATGTCTTCTTTCCACCCTATTGGAAGTGTACCCAAATAGAAACAAATTTACCTTCTAACAGAATATAAGTAAGACTGTTAACATGAACAGTGTGTCAGTCATTTTTGTTCTGTCTGACCTTGGCAAAATACACCCAAGATAATCCACAGACTGTCTCAGAATTTCATCAATGAACATTTACAAAAGAAACTCCCCCCGTCTAACAGCACCTGATGTCTTTCTTTACTTCCTAAACACAGTGCTTGAGAAAAGATTTGTTTGAGATGAAAAATATGAAGCGATGAAGGTTGTGTTAGGAGTGCCGGCATGAGTTTAAAACTACTTTCAACCCTGCCCATGAGGGAACAAACATTTTTATCCAGAGCTCCTCCGGTTTATCTCAAAACCATAGACTTACTGCAGGGGGCTCTGGAGGATCATCAGCAGCAGTCTCCATGCTGGAAATCCTGTCTCAGTCTAACTTTCAGTTAACCTAACAACAGACTGAGAGCTGGAGCTGAGGCGGGTTTTAAGCCTCTCGATGAACCGTAACATCGCGCCCACCTGTCAATCATGTCAGCTATGCGCCTAACTACTGATAACACGTATCATTTTTAAAATCAAAACGGAGCAGTTTATTTAAAAACAAAAATCACCCCCTGTACAGTGTGTGCCAGTGATGACAATAACTAATCAGACCTATTACGTTTTTTGTACCAGGCTGTAAACATGTTTATTTATGCTGTAAGAACTGCTTTTTTGCCAGTCATGTGTATGTGACTTCCGGGGTTTCTGGAGCCAGCCTCAAGCGGACACTCGACGAACTACAGGATTTAGTTTGGAGGAATTTTAGAAGCGGAAATGTGTTGAGGCTCTCACATGTCCTGTCTTTTTATACAATGGCAAGGTCCCACTAACTTCCTGGTAAAATGCAGTACAGGAATGTCATTTTACAAACTCCTATTTATGCTGTCAAGACATTCACTTTGTCCTCCTTGTTGACCAGAACCAGGATGGCGTTATTACAACTGCATGTTTTCTGGACCTGCCTCGGCGTCTTTTCACCTGAGTTCATCCTGCACACAATCTGTGACAAAGCACATTAGTTCCACACACTGTACAGCTGCCAGCCCTAGTAATCTAATACTAATGTACAAATTCCTTCTGGCAGGCCAATAAAGCGTAGATTAGTTTCTCAGCGAAGGTACACTTGTGCAGCATTTGACAGACATGTGAAGAGAGCATTAGCATATCATGAGCTCTCTGGGGACCTCGTACTTCCCAATCACCTCAGCTGTCAAAACATGCTACAGCACTGATTTGGTTAACAGCTACATGATTTATTTAATACATGCTCACCAGGAGCTGGGATGTTTTATGGGTTCATAAGAATAGGAGTCTGTGGGAGGAGGAATAAAAGAAGTCAAGGGAATTATGTAAATCAGAGAGGAAAATCTGTTTTATACAGTCGGAGTGCTTGTGATTGTTTTTCTAAGAAAGCAGTAAAGATTGTTTTTTTAAGGAGACAGTGATAAAGACAAACAGTTAGCTTTGCAGGCTGGAATTGAATTAACTGAAAATGGAAAAAAGTGCATTTTGCTCTTTTGTTTTATTCAGGAAGTTTTTATCAAATATTTTTTCTGTGCAAAATGAAGAAACAAACTTTTTCTTATACAGCTGTTCAATGTTGGAAGCGATGACTGGATAAAACCTCAGTTAAAAGTCAGTCATTTCTACAAACACGGCATTTATTTGTTTCTGTGTGATGAAAGGATAAAATGAAACCGTCCACACATGGAGGAGTATTTTCCAAATCATGATTTGATATATACAGTTAGCATATAAAGAGAATGATTTCTATAGATAATCCTCACCATGTCAAAAGGGGCACTCTCCCAAAGGACAAGTTGAGAGCATGGATTGTAAATATGAATGTTTGAAGCCTGAGTGACGTCAGCCATCTGTTCCTGCAGGGGGCTCTGGAGGATCATCAGCAGCAGTCTCCATGCTGGAAATCCTGTCTCAGTCTAACTTTCAGTCAACCTAACGACAGGCTGAGAGCTGGAGCTGAGGCTCGAGAGAAGACATATGCCTCTACAAGAGAACCACAGAGTAAGAAAATCCCGTTGATGTTTGTGTTGTATGAGGTTATGACAAAATGTGTTTCTGTAAAGAACTCAGAGGGCTGAAGCTACAAGGAAAGAGATCTGCATTGCAGAAACTGGGAGCCTGCAAAATGTGTCTTGGTTGTTACAACGAGGATGAAAACTGCAGCGATACCTTTGCAGGAACAAGGACTGCAGGAAAGGAAGCACCTCAACTACCCTCACTTTCTCTGCCAAAAAGTAGAAGTCAGAAGAGGACCTGAAGAGACTGACAAGAAGAAAAAGTTAAAGCAAGTTAACTGAGGAACAGGAGTTTTTGTTCTAACTTTCCCCAGAGCATGCAGAAAACTGAGCCTCCTCCAACACCATCTGTAAATCTGCTAAAACAATCACTGTTGACCATCCTGAGCGTCTTGGTAAAAATGGCTCAAAGGAACTTCCTGTTGTTATGATGCTTGCTGGAGGTGACAGCAAATGCAGGTCAGAAGATTGATTATTCACCTTTTAGATACCTTGACACCCACTCCCCTCCATTATTAAAGCATAAGTTCCTGCTCTGTATTCATGACATAAACGCTGTTCATACCTAATATTTTTTGCATAATTCCCTTTCCTGTTCCGGTAAACGGTGGCAGCCTTCGCACCGCTGGAGCTGCACTGGCACCTTCATTGATCTCCACACAATAGAGTACAAATCTACCTCTGGAAATTAGATTTTGCTACTGGAAAATGCATTACCTTAGCACATTCATAACAGCTTTTTTCTTTAAACAAAGTTGGAAATTAAATCCTGTTCCTGGGGGTGATGCTATATTTCATGTTTACTCCTCGCCACAGCTGCTATCAACAGTATAATCTTTAGTAACTAAAAGAGGATTCTCTCCTGAGGCAAGTCTTTGTGAACATCCTGCCTCTTTTACATTGCTGTATTGGAAGGCTGCTTTATAAGAGGGCCAGTAAAAACAAGTTTTTCACGACATGAAAAATGGGAGTCCATTTTTTTTCCCCTCACTGCTGATTTCCTTTTTGCAAACTGGCAGTCAGACTCCACCTTTTCCAATTCCTGTAGACTGTGGGCGTTTTCTTCAGGAGCATAAAATGATAACCATTTTTTTTCCGCTTGGAAGAAATATTTCCCATCAATATGCTCCCATAGTTGTTCTCATTTTCTACATATCATCTGGGGTGTCATATTTCTGCTGCTGTGGATACTGCCTTCAATCAAATGTCTTTTGTACTTGCCCACTCATGCTGAGACTTCATACATATTCAATGCAAAGGGGAAGCTGCAGGTTTGCTGCTCATGGAATATAACATATTTTTTTGTGTTTTATAGCATTTAAGAAAAACAGACAAATGGACCACATGATTACCTCTGACTGTTTCACTATCTCTTCAGAATGGGGAAAGGAAATTCTCCATGTACTATGTGACAAAGTGGGTGAAATGCTCTTTAGTTACTCACCACTTGTCACTTAAATCTTCTTTTAATATCAAATCACTTTATTCTTTACAGTTGTGTATTTGGATATAATGTATTTTTTGCTTGTGTAACATTGCAGCACTTACTAGTGATGTTACGTTTGACACCGAGGCTTTGAAGCGTGTGTCGAGTAGGAGGGGCTTTTCTAGCCGAGGCCCCGTATCGAGGCTCGTGTCATTTTCAGAGAAGCGCGTCATTGATGACAAACGAGGCCTCACTTCGAGTAGAACTACGTCATTGATTTGTTTGTGTTTCGGATAAAAGGAAGCGAAACCCACTTGTCATGTCTCCTTGTGAGTTTGAGTTAGTTGGTTGGTTGTTTAGTGAGAGTTCGTGGTTGAGAGTTGGAGTTTTGGTTCTGTTTTTTGGAGAAATGGAGTCTGTGAGAAAAAGGAAAACGTCTCCTGTTTGGGAGCATTTTGAGTTGTCATCTCCCAATAAGGTAAACGTTAAAAAACGTTAAAACAAAACATTTCTTCAGCAGTACCAGGAACTGAACTCGGGCCTCTATGTCGAGATGGCGCCGCCATAACCATTGTGCTACAAAGCTTTCATGTGTTACTGTGCTGAATCGCTTGAATTAGTTGTTATTATTTCTGTCACTGTCATCATTTTCTGTATTTATTATCAATGGCTTATTATTTTGATTTGAAGGTGAAGTGCTTGGTGTGCTTTAAGGAGCTTGCCTATAGCAACAACACCTCATCAATGCTAAGGCATTATCGAGCTGTCCATGAGAATGTACAGCCTGATAATAGGCCAGGAACCAGGCAAGGTTTGTATTTTTTCCCCTGTAATTTGCTTTGCTTTGCTTCATCACAATCATACCGAAACACATGTTGACTAAAATACATTAACATTTTCGTTTTGTCCTAGGTTCCAGAAAGCAGGTGTTGGATGATGCTTTGGTCAACATGGTCATTAAGGACACTCAGCCTTTCACGGTGGTGGAGGATGAGGGGTTTAGGAAGCTGGTCCAAAAGCTCGACCCTACCTACATTCTCCCTACAAGGCAGGTGTGTATATATATATATATATATATGTGTGTGTGTGGAGGGGGGGGCAGATGACAACATAACTATTTAAATTGGACAATTATACACTTCTTCTCTTCCTCAGGCTTTAAAGGCCATGGTGGCTGCTAAGTACGAGGAGACCACGGAGAAGGCCAAGGCCCAGGTGCAGAAGGTGGTGGCTGTCAGTCTCACGTCTGACATGTGGACTTCCATCAATATGGACGCCTACCTTGCCGTGACGTGTCATTTCATCGATGAGAATGACAAGCTTGCCACTGTGCTGTTGGGAGTGGAGAAATTTCCCAATAGCCACACTGCAGAGAACATAGCTCAGGTGAAAACCAACCTCATGGAGGAGTGGGGCATTAAGCATAAAGTAAGATGCCTTGTAACTGATGCTGCAGCAAACATGATTGCTACAGGCAAAATCCTACAAGTGAGGCATGCTATATGTATTGCGCACTCCCTAAATTTGATTGTAAGAAAGGCTTTTGATCAGACCCCTGGCCTTAATGAATTGCGCACCAAATCCAGGAAGATGGTGACATACTTCAGGACAAGCACCACTGCAAAAGAGAGGCTGACCCAGGTGCAGGAGCAGATGGGAAGACCATTACTTAAAATGATACAGGAGGTGGACACTCGCTGGAACAGCACCTTCAGCATGTTTGAGTGTCTGTATGGTCAGAGAGAGCCAGTGGGGGCAGCTCTGGCCTCTCTAAATACAGACCTCACCCCGCCTCATGCACAGGAATATGAGGCCATTAGAGAGTGCCTGCTTGTGCTGTCCCCATTTCAACAGGCCACAGTGGAACTCTCTGAGGAGAAAAGAGTGTCTGCCTCTAAGGTTATACCAATCCTGAAAATGCTGCAACATGCTGTAAACTGTGAAGCACTGAACATGAAAAATGACATGGCTGTCCGACTGGCTGAAAACCTGGTCAGACGTGTTAGGGAAATCTTGGTTAATGTGGAGTCCATGAGCATAATGACAATGGCAACCATGCTGGACCCAAGGTTCAAAAGTCTTGGGTTCCTCAGCCAGTCAAAGGCCAGTGAGGCAGTTAGGCGACTGAAAGCGGAGTGTGCCCGCATTATTAAAACCCCAGATGTTCATCTATTGCCATCGGACACACCAGCACAACTGTCAACCTCAACCCAGGCTGCTGGGTCTGCAACAACCTCTGGTAATTTTTATGTTTACTGCTCAGTTTGTGAATTGTTGTTGACATATAAGTCCTGGTATATTCGTATCATGTGAAGTAGAATTACTGGCAATAATGTATTTTTCTACATTTATTAGGTGGAAACCTGTGGTGCCTGCTGGACAACAGTGTGGACCAGAGCAGAAGAAGCTGCAATGCCACCTCTGATGCTACAATTGAGGTCCAGCGCTACCTCAATGAAACAAACCTCCCAAGATCAGATGACGTACTGCTTTATTGGAAAAGACAAAAGTCCGTCTATCCCCACCTCTACCAGCTGGCACTACAATTCTTGTGCACACCAGCGTCCTCTGTACCATGTGAAAGGGTGTTCTCCAAGGCTGGGGAAATTGTTTCCAAAAAACGGAATCGACTGAGCCCAAAAACTGTAAAACAACTTTTATTTTTAAATAAAAATCAATAAAAAATCTTCCCTTTTCTTCCCAGTTGCAAAAGCACCTTCAATTTCACTGCTCTCACTGAAGCACATTCACTTTCACTGCCCAGTTACACAAGCACTCTGTTCCCAGTAAGCCTACAGAAGCACTTTTACTGCCCAATTAAACCCCATAATGTTGTCCCTCTTTCTTTCAATCTTCCTTTTTTCCTGGACTTGTAGTTAACATAAGTCCTCAAACTTGTTGAACAATAGATTTATATATATTATTGTTTCATAGGCTATATCTTGATAGGAAATCATAAAAAAATAAGATCACCGAATGATAATATTAACTAAGGTATGTTATAAAGTAATATCACGTGAATCCTTATTGGTTGCCGCAGTAGAACAATTTGCTATAACATGTCAGTAATGCAATGGCATGTGATGTGATCAATAATCATTTGGCTGCTCTAAATAATTTTGACCAGTAGGTGTCACTAGTGTACACTGTGTTAAATGAGGCCTCGAGTAATGAATCTATTTGCGATACAATTGGCTGGAAAGCCTCATTGCTTCACAAAGCCTCATTTCGCCATCACTAGCACTTACTATCCCGGGTTTGTTTGTGTTAGCATTAAGTTACAGGTCACATCAAAGTATAAATCAACTTAAAGCAAACACACAGTCTTGATTTAGTTCAGTCATTTTTATTTAGTTTCTGGAATAACAATATATCATTGTTTGTCTGTTATCCATACTTACTTTTGTTTGTTCTGTTCTCCAGTTCTCCATGTGGTCCCATGCAGCTAAAGGGGCTGGCCCAGCACTTCCTGGGTATTTATAGGGTTGATGATGTCATCACTGACATCACTGGGGCAGACCATCTGAAAGGGGTTTTGTTCTCTGAGAAATGTTTTCTGTCTTATCATTTCTTTCTTATGTAAGTTACAGGTCAAATATAATTGAAGTATTTGAAGTTCATTTAGTTGAGTAAATGATCTGATGTTAAAGGTTTAAAGGGTTTATCTGTATTTCTTTGTGGTAAGAGGAAAGTGAAACTCCCTATGTGAGTTGTTCTTAACCCAGGTGCGGCCATTTTGCTAATGGGGCAGTCTATAAAACATCATCTGCTAAGTTTGCCTTCCTATCACCTTCCAAGACACTTGTGTCAAACTACTTTACATACTATATTATTTTTAAGAGTTTGGAGATTTTTGCCTTGAAACTAAATGTGGGAATTTGCATAATCCCAAGATATTTGAAATACTTCCTGATGCAGACCACAATCAAAACAGTACTTTCTGTGTCTTTTAATTTTGTGTGTATTTCTTTCGCTGGTGTCGTCATTTCACAAACTCAAGAGTTCCTACTTGTACACTTGATGGTAAGTATGTTTAAATCTTAACTTTCAGTCTTTAGAGATTTGGGGGGTGGTCAAGGAACATGTCCTGACATATGTCCAGCTACAGCTGAATTATCTCAGGCATTACATTTGTTACATTTGATTAGGCGGCTGTGGGTCAGTGGTAGAGTCGGTCGTCTCTCAACAGGAAAGGTTTGGGGGTTCGATCCCCAGCTCTTGCAGCAACATGTCCGATGTGTCCATGGGCAAGACACTTAACCCCAAGATGCTCCCACTGCTTCGTCTTCGGTGTATGAATGGATTAGTTACTTCTGATGGTCACTTTGCAGAGCAGCCTCAACCATCAGTGTGTGAATGTGTAGGTGTGACCTGCGGTTTAAAAGCACTTTGAGCAGTCAGAAGACTAGAAATGAACTATATAAGTTAAAGTGCATATACCGTTTAAAGATTATAATAAAGTAGATCTTCAAGTAGAAAGGAAGCTGTTACTTTTAATCAAAAATATCAAAGACTTCAGGGTGCATCCAATTAGGACACATGAAGCACAGAACAGGAGAGATCGACCCGGACAGGAAGTCAGTCAAAGAAATGTACAGAGCATCCGGTTAATTTAAAATAAAACACAATAAACAGACTACCTTTCGTATGTTCCATCATCATCGTATCAACATTACGTAAAACAGGCACCAAGTAAACAACAAATCATCCTCAGATAGAAGATGCAACATTTTGACATTCAGTGAATGTCTTCCTCTCACAGTCACACAGCATGTCCTCTCCTGCTGACATAAAAGGGTTTTTATAGCAGACTAAAGGGCAAAGGCTAGTCACAGTGAGGATCATTTGTGTGTAACTGTTTTTAAAGTCAGCTTAAACCCTCACCAGGAAGACAGGGTACATACTGTGTATGTATGTGCTCTCTGACCAAGAGATCTGCAGACTGAGAAAACAGGTCATTAATGTGAGGGCACAAATCATCTCTAATGATGATGAGTTTTAAAATCTGCTCCACTTTTATACTGATCTGCTTTACTGTGCTCTCATTTTTTATCCATGTGTGATTTTAATCTGAGCAGTTTAAACCTGAACGGAGCCAGGGTTTTAAAGATTTTCAAAGAGCTGCTCTTTTTAAACTCATGGAGATAAAGAGGATCCATGTCATGTTTGTACAGGAGACCCACAGCACAAAAGACAGTTAATGTGAATGGAGGACATTTTTGTTTGAAGAACACCTGTTGGCTCTTTCTGGGAGAGCCACAGAGCCTTTCCTAACATTCAGCAATGGTGTGATTTTGGAAAAATTCTAATTGAACAATTATGCTAGCAGTATCCTCGCAATGTCACTCGAGACTAAACCAGGTCTTTGAAAAATATGAATTGCAGCATTTAGACTCCCTCAAACACAAAAGGGCAGCCATTGCTAACCTGTAGTGTGTCGGCACAGGGGGCTCTGGTCAGGTCGAGGTTTATGAACATCTCACAGATGGACACCTCATCTCAATTTATATTTGGGCTGGAGCAGAAAAATGGACAAAGGAAGATTCATAGCTTACATTGCAGACTCGTCTGAGATTAGGAAGTTTGCTGCCGGTTTCTATAGAGACCTCTTTGAGAGTGAATGGTCTGATAATCCAGATGTGCACAGGTGCTTCTTAGCAGGTCTCCCTCAGGTCAGTACAGAGGCAGGCTCTGAGTTAACTCTGCAGGAGCTGTATACATCAATGATCAGTCTCAGTCTCTCGGGGATGGACGGTCTTCCTGTCTACTTTTACTAAGTTATTTTGGTACATCATAGGCCAAGACCTGCTGGAGGTTATGACAAACAGTCTTCAGAAGGGAAGACTCCCTCTGAGCTTCAGAAGGGCCGTCATCACCCTGCTGCCTAAGAAGGGAGACCTGCAGGACATTAAGAACTGGAGACCGGTGTCTCTGCTGTGCACGGATTATAAGATCCTGTCCAAAGCTCTGGCCCTCAGACAGAGAGAGGTGATGGCGTCCATCATCCACCCTGACCAGACCTACTGTGTGCCTGGCAGGCGCATTAGTGATAATATCACTTTAATTCGAGATGTTCTGGTGGTTTCCAGTGAGATGGGAAAGAAACTGGTCTTATTTCTATAGACCAGGAAAAGGCTTTTGACCGGGTTGAACACTGGTACCTCTGGCCGGTTCAGCTTCAACCCTGGTTTCAAAGTCAAGATCAGGGTTCTCTACAGTTACATTGTGAGTATTCTGAAGATTAATGGCGGGCTGAGTGCACCCTTTACAGGGGGGGGGGGAGGCAGGGCTCTCTCTCTTGTTGTATGCTGTAGCCATCGAGCCTCTGCTCCACTAGCTGAGACAGAAACTGATAGCTGTGTATTTCCACAGGTGTCCTGTTTCTTTTAATATATCTCACGCTGGGTGCGCACCCCATTTATGGAGGCTATAGTCCTCAAAGCGGGCGACCCAGGTTCAAATCCAGCCTGTGGCTCCTTTCCCGCATGTCATTCCCTCCTCTCTCTCTCCCGGATTTCCGACTCTATCCACTGTCCTATATCTACATTAAAGGCACAAAAAGCCCCAAAATGAATGTTTAAAAAAAAAAAAAAAAATCTTTGTGCATGTTAATTCTCCAAAACATATCGGCTCTGATAACATATAAAAATCCTTTATTTAACAGGGATTGTCAATGCGTTTCGTCAGGACATAATTGATATATATGAGACAGGTGCTTAAATAGGGTGTCATGTGACGTCATGGTCACATGATACATTTCAAACATCTGATTAAGATGTAAACAGACACAGCAACACATATGTTATGACACAAAATACTTCAGAACAAGTTTAGTGCAAAGCACACACATACAACATTACAAAATTGTCAGAGACGATGCATATTAAATAAAAACAGAGTGGAAGAATAACCACCACCAGGGCCACTTCATTATGTCTTGAATCATAGACGCAATGCTATAATGATGGTAAACCCAAGATTGCACAGAACTGGAGGTGGAAAACACAGTTCAAGAAGCAGTAAGGCCTAACACCATCAAGGCAAGACACATACACTTCAAATGGGCATTAGTCTGGAAATTAAGTCACAAATATTAATATTGATAGACAGAAGACATAAATATGACCTTAGTAAAAACCAGTTAGAAAAAAGGAGAGTTAAGGTTGGGGAAGGAAGTGGCCCTGAGTGTGTAGATCCAAAAGGTTTCCTGTTGTAGGAGGTGTTTGAGTTTATCACCTCCTCTTTTACAGGTTACAGGCTCCACATCTGTAGGTTCCTATTGGTTTTGGGGAACCACGAAGCAGGCTGGGGGGCAGGGAGATGGCTTCTAACCAGACTGTCCTTGAGGGTGGGGGCCCTTCTGAAACAGAAGGTGGGGGCTTCAGAAAATACTGAGCAGAGGGTGGTATCACTCAGCAGGATGTCCCAGTTTTTTTGGACGATCTCTATGTTACTGTATTGGGTGGAGAAAAAGATCCTTGAGGGTTGTTGTTCTGCTCTGGGTCTTTTGTTAAGAAGTTATTTTCTGTTAGAGGATTTGGCTTTAGTCACAGCTTTATCAAGCACCACTTTATTATAACCCCTGTGTTCAAATCTGTGATACATGTCCTCAGCTTGGTGTTTGAAAATGATCACTTTCGTCACAGATCCTCCTCAGTCTTTGAAACTGGTTGTGAGGGATGTTGGAAATCAGACTTTTAGGGTGAAAACTGTCTGCACTTAGTAAAGTGTTTCTGCCACTGCTCTTCCGGAAAATCGACATGTGTAGATGTCCATGAGTGTCAACAGTGATTTTCAAGTCAAGGAAGCTTATCTGTGTTGCTATATTCCATGTTGAGTTTAATGTTGGGATTAGTGGAATTCAGGTACTCATAATCGTGATATTGATTTAAAGTCATATCGCCCAGCCCTACGATCAACTCTACCACTGAGCCACAGTCGCCCCATTCCTCTATTATTGACAAAGGTTTCAACGTGCATTAGTTCATGTTTTGTGTTTTTTAATATTATTTCCTGGTTTATGTTGAGTTTTTTGTATTCACCCTTGTCTCTGTCTTTCAGATCCTGCTCCTCATGTTTCCTGCCTTGTGTGTCAGCTCCGCCCTGATTACCCTTACCTGTGTCTCGTTCTTCCCTGATTGTCTGTGTATTCATTCCCAGTGTGTTCTTCCTCTTGCCAGTTCGTAGTGTTTACTAGTGTATCTTCATTGCAGCATTTTTCCTATTAGATCCTATTGTATGACTTTTGCCTAGCCCTCTGGATTTGGTTGTTGTTTGTTAACTTGTGTACTGAGCCCCTGCCTGGATTAAAAGTACTGATTTTTGAACATTCCCTCTGCTCTTGCTCCATGTACTGTGTGTCTTTGTGTCAATCATGGTGAATAATATAGAAAGTTAAAAAGCATTCTGAAGCCGTATTTAAGGACCTACTTTGCCTTTTTGTCTGTTAATCAGAAGGACCTGAATCAGAGGCGTTCTGGCATTTTTGCACCTACTACAGCTTTATCCTCTATATAGATTAGAATAAAACAAAACCCTAATCCTGACTCTGCACCTTCATGCTACATGTGTCAGTCCAACACAATTCCTTCATCAGTGTCTTGAGTCTTGGCAATGAACTCCACTCCTCAGAGACATTCCTATTGATAACTGAGTTACGAGTCAGTTTGATAGCATGACGAGTCCTGCTACCCCGTGTCCCAAGTGGAAATATCATTCCTATCCCAATCGCCCACGCAGTCAGAGATTGTGAAGTGTGATTATTTGTCAGGATAATAAAATGAGCTCCAGGGAGAGCTCTATTTCAAGGCATCATTGAAGTATGATTAAAGTAAGTGAGAGCTGATGGTGGCCATGGCAGCGGTGCACAGACTCCACTGCAGAGAAGCTGAATCAAACACTCGCCTGCTTTTGTCGATTGGCAATTGATGCTGGAGCTTGCACTTACTGTGAGGAGTTTTTAACTAGGAATCAAATAGATGGGTGGGAAAAAAAAACCCTATGCCCCTCAAGGACCAAGCAAAACAAATGAGACCATCAGGATAATTCAGATCCAAAACAAAGACTCCTTTCAGGGCTTTCAGATACACTTTTTAAACTGTGTTGGTGTAATAGACTGTGTAGCTCCGAGGGGAGAGCAGTGCTTTCACAAAGCCAGGGTTAAGGCCTCACACACTGAATATCATCACGGTACTATCAAGCACTTTTAATGAGAGCCTCCATCAAATGAGACATGATAGAGGGCTGCACTCTAAATGTTTCAGCAGTCATTTACAGTCTGTTGAAGTGATGCTGGTATGTTGCTGTTGCTCAGGGTGACCGTCCTGTTTTCACATGACTTACTGCTATGTTTAGCTGTTTGTCTTGTTGTGGAGTTTCATGCCTTCATATGCTTCACTAATACAGGCAATCATGGTTAACTTTAAAGTTCCTTAGAAATCGAAAGTCAGAATTTCTTCAGTTTCAGACTGAACCATAATGCACGACTCCTTAACACCTAGAGCAAATACAAAGTAATTTTAAATCAGAAGACAGGTCGGTACACAGGGAATCCAGAAACACAAGCAGAGGTATCCAAATGGCAAAAAGGCTGGTCGAAAAAGACAGAAACAGGTCGGAATATTAATCAGGAAAAATACACAGGGAACGCTGGAACGCCGTGAAGGTGAACTGGCACAGAAGGAGGGGAACACAGCGGCCACAGTTCAGTATGGAGTACAGACTTTTCAGTAGACTGAACCCTCGTTCAGAGGGAATTTTCTGGGTCCACCTCAGTAGACTGAACATTTCAGCATGGATACTAACTTCCAGGTTTTTGTGCAGTATGGTTTGGATGCATCCTTTCAGGAAATTAGTTGTATTTTTACACCCACAATGCTGTGTGAAATTAAATGTAGAACATCACTTCATGTGCGCCTCCAAATCAAAACAAACGAGGATGAAAAAAAAAAGTGAGGATGCATGTGGCCAGTTCGGGTAACGCGCCTTTCAAATGTTAAGTTGTTAAATTGTTTACATGCAATGTGAAGTTTTGTTTTATTTACTGAGCCATCGTGCAGATCACATCTGAGTTGGAGTGTCAATAACATGAGGCGGGCTAATAACGCCACCTCCACACTGAATTAATCAGACGAAGTAGACACAAATATCGGCCCACTGAACAGTAGGTCCTAACAGTATACAGCACAGAGAGAAGGGACTGTCTACTGACAGACAGTGTAGGCACTTTGCAATTCTGAAGCAACCAGAGATTAAATACTCAAGGGGAGTGGAGACAACTCGTCACAGGTGAGACACATCAGGTAATCACAGACACGGCAGACACAGGAGGGAGGACAGGAAGCAAAGGATCTAAAACAAGACCCAGGGTATCAAAGTAAACAGGAAACACAAGAAATTAAACATGGATATAAATGAATAACTAAAAAAGAAGGAACTGTACCATCCTAGAGACGTGACATTTAGGACATTTTGCACCAACATCCAAATTCACAGAGAAAAACATTTGAGAATCAACTCAGTTCATGTTTGTCCACTGTCAGTATCCTCTGTGAAGCACACAGTACCAAACACTCAGAGGGCAGGTTGCTTAATAAATAATAGACATGCCCTTTTTAGTCCATAGACATGCTCCATTGTTTATGCATTTGTTCTCCAATGCATGACTGCTGTGCCCTACATCAGCTGATCACAAACTAACAGCAGTCGCATTTGAAAAACAAAGCCATCAGCTGAATATTTATCTCAACTATTTCTGCCGTGAATGTTGATTTCTCCGCTCAGTAACCGTGCTGAGCCGTTTCTCATGTCATCCTCTTATAAGGGTAATCTTTTCGCGGATGGTGATTAATGAGAGGGATCAAAGTTGTTTCAGTTCGACAATTTTGTATTCACAGCCATCTATTGAAGCATCCTTGTTACATGTTTACAAATAAATACAAGTGGTTTTTTTGGGCGGCTGTGGCTGAGCACAGCAGCGGGCTGTCCACACCGGCGATCCAGAAGAACCTAAAAGACAAGAGGAAGATATGGAGCTCAGCCTAAGTTCAAGCAGGAACACTTATTCGCTTATTAGCTCACACATTCATTCATCTCTTTATTCAACTCAGCCACTCCCTCTCTACTACTACCTCCGTCTTCCTGCCCTGGTGATCAGCTGATTTGAGGCGTTGACTCTAAATTATAATCCAACCAGATTCTGCCACAATCTCTCTTAACCAATCATCCTGCTGCTGTGTGCAGAGCCACCTCAGACACACAGGATCTACAGACATTCCACTCACTTTGCTGTAGTAATGGTGAGGAGGAAAGCAGTCTCAGCCTCACATCCAGGTGCACAGTCCGTAGTTCTAAAACATTGATGTGGCCTGTGCAGACCTGAGCAGACCACTGCCCCTGAGCAGTTTGGTTTTGCCATACTGCTCCCCCACCCTGAGAGGGAGGCATCGGTCGTGACAGTCTCGCAACGGGTCGGAATCGAGGCCATGGCCACGCCTCTCAGCATGAAAGACCTCTTCCTCCAAGGGGCCAGTGCAATGAGGCACTGCTGAGACACTGTGAGTGTCCTGTGCCTGTGCCACTTTGCATCCAGATGGAAGCTGTTGAACCACCTTTGGAGTGGGCGTAGTGACAGCAGACCTAAAGGCACCACGGTTGCGGCTGACGTCAGCTTCTCCAAGAGCTGGAGGAATTTGAAATAAGGCAGCTTCCTGCCCCCACAGAAGAGGGGAAGGAGGCCCAGGATGCTGTCCACCCGCCAACGCAATGGATAAGCTTTCATACACGCAGTGTCCAGATCCACACCGAGAAAGGTGATGGTCTGGGAAGGAGTAAGGCAGCTCTTCTCGGAGTTACCCCTGAGGTCCAACTGGGCCACCTCCTCCCTGAAAAAAAGGGCAGGCACCAACAACAGGTGCTGCCGGTAGTAACAGTTAACACAAGCGAAAGCGCTATCCTTAAACAATAAGTGCAACAACAAAAAAACTGTGACACAATTATGTCGGCGACAAACCTTAGGGATTGCTATCCAAAAAAAAACGCACAAAGGCCAAACTTGTCACAGCCCTTGGAGTGCGACTGAAGCACCACAACTCCGACAAAAAGTCACAGGGCTACAAGCGACAAGCTCAAGTGCTACTCAATAGTCCAACTACCTGCGAGCGAGAAGATGTAAAGGAACAGATCCTCTGATGACACCGGAAGATGTAGACCTGTCGCGGTCATCAGGGGTCACACGTGACTTTGTTGGTATAGCTACTCGACCTGCGCATGCATGATATGGTATCATTCAGTGCTTAAAGCACCGCCTCTGGCGGTCAGGAAGGATAGAAATAGAATAGCAAACACTGAAAACTAAACTAAGGATTATCAACAGAAAAGTACACCCTACGATACAGAGACACACAAGGATACAAAAATTACAAAATAAAACAGGAAACACTCAAGATGAAACTATAAAGAAACACACAAGGGAAACAAACACACGGGAAGAATGAGAAAATATACCAAAATATAAAACCAAATCAGACTAAATCATGGCATAATGCATCTTATTTCTACCATCAATGTAGATAATATTGAGTAAAGTTTGTGTATTCAGTTCAGAAAAGATAGCACATGTGGCTCGACAAAATGATCAACAAAGTCTGAAAACAGTGCTAGTAGTGAACAGATCCCGGCCACCACCAGTCTGCCTGGATAATTATTGTTTTCCATATGATAGATTGATGTCCACGCACCTACTTCAAGAGATAGTTGGATGTGCGAACACCTCCCTTAAAACTGTGTTTTAGGGCATAACAGCAGGACTAAAGCCCCAATATGTAACTTTTCCACCCTAAAATAGTGTCTTGTGGTTAGGGTTAGGGTTAGGGTACGCACTATGCTCTACTTAGCTGCCACTCTCGTCAATCATTGTGTTCTCATGGGCTGCGGTCCATCTCCGGAGCGTGCCACCAGCGGCACTACGCTCTGTTCCGTCAGAGCAAGACCGTGGCGCTGATGGGCCGTGGCAATATGTGAATTGGGGGTTAGGGAGCAGGTTTTCTTCTGCTGTTTTTTCTACCCAACAGGTCAACTTCCAATTTGAAGAACTTCCAAAACCATATCCTGATGTATGCAGGGAAGCCATTTGGTTACAGAACACGGACCTTGTTTGCAGCCATCGACTATAACCAACACAACCACCGACTTCCCGCTCTAAGCAGTGATGGACACAAGATGTAAGTATTTAGACAGTCGTTTTACACTCGAAAGTATGCAGCTGTTAGCTTAACAGTTTTGAAAATGTGAAATGACTAATACAAAACTGTCTTCCAAGGTACCGAAGGTACTACAACAAAAGATCTAAGAGCTGGAGTGAACGCCTTGAAAGAGGTCAAAGACTATGGCTACATTCCAGACTTCCAGAAGGTCATTGTGGCAAAGAGGATTCAGAGTGGAAGGGCCAAGAACACAGAGTCTGAGACCTGATGATCCCAGGCACCTGGGTCTGCTTGCCACAACACACAGCTGAACTTGTGGAAACCCACATTTCACGGGAGAAGTGGCTACTTGATGAGAGCTAAACTCTCTGCCCGTCTGTATTCACAGCGTTCAATTACAAATAAAAATTCCCTTCAACTTTTTTTACATAAACTATTTTGTTATTGTATTTGTACAGAAAGTATTTTTTTCTAATAAACAACAATTTTATCTTATCTCTGTATAATTCTTCAAATTCTGTCATGTTATCTCAGTAGCTTTTAGTTTTTTGCCCAATCACTTGAATCTGAATAATGGTAATGTAAAAAGTGGAAGGAAATGTGTGGGCATTGCACAAAATTACTAAAACATTATATGTCTATATGCTGAATGTCTGTTTTGCCGCTGCTCAACTCCTGGGCATCATCAATGGCAAAAATGTCATTCCAAGCAGCCCTGGCCAGCCGCTAAACCCCCTCATCTAAAATATAATATTGCATATAAGCCATTTTGCTTATGCAATTTAGGGGTGTCTGGCGGCAGCAGATCCTTTCAATGTCTGTTTCCATCTCCCTACAGTTGGTGCAGACGCACCAGTGCCATGGTCCTTCTTCAGTTACAACAGGAGTCCTCTCCAATAAGACCAGCACATCCAACAGTCTTGTCGCCACCCTTTTGAGAAGCACATCCCTCTCAGGTGCCGACAAGGACATAAACAGCTTAGTTATTGAAATATATAGTTGTGCACAAAACTAAATTAATTTGATATAGTTTTTACAGATAACGAACATGCATCTCGGTTGACCGTGTCTCTTGAAGCTCCTGCATCATTTCCTGGACATCAGGATCCATGTCTCTGATCCTGACCCTGCTACCTCTTCCTCTGCCCCTACCTCTATCTCTCCCCACCGCACTTCTTTCTCCAACTTCTGGGGCCCTAAGCAGTTTCCTGCCTCACCTGTTGAAAAGCTGCGCCTCTGCTTTCCCATGTTTAGTATGGGCATCCAGCAATGTAACACTACATGTATGTGAGTTTTAATTTGGGGATCAGCATGACATGCAAACTTTGAATTAGCTTTGTGAAATAAGAGTCATTGTACACTGGCTGATATGAACAGGCTTTTATAATCAGATCTCTACTTTACACTGATTGCCTTTGCATTATAACCTTCTCATAATTGCAGTTATGTTGATTGGCTTGTGTAAAGGTGCACTGTCTTCTATCCATATATCCTCAGTCTGATTAAAGTACAACAGGATTAAAGATGCATGAGATGATGTCCATGTCCAGCAGGGTGGAATGAGGAGTGATCATGTTGAGCACATTGACCTTGTACTCAGAGTTATTGGCCAGCACTCTAACATGGCAGAGGGCTTCTGTGTTTAACATTGTATGGGAATATTTCATTAGCAAGCCTGGTCTGCTGCCAAACTATTGTCCATGGACATCTCTCTTACTGCTGCCCCTTTCCCTCTGACTCTCAGCTCATGCTGCTGTAGCAGTATTACAGTGTTAGAAACACAACTTCAACAAAAGTCATACAATGTACATAATATTCTTAACATATATTCTTCTTTATATTTATTAAGATTAGATGTTTTTTTATTCATATCTTTTGCTGAATATTAAAGCAAGAATGTGCAACATTTTACACATAAATAAAGCAGAAATCAAGTATATCCTCTATAAAGTCATGACTGTCTACAATGAGTGAGAAGCTCGAGTCCCGCTGGCTGTGTTGTTGTCAGCGCCGTGTTTACATCATGTTTAGATGGACAGGATGGCCTTGTGTATAAAGCTGTTTTAGTCAAGAAGTAGAGAAAAGAAGAAGAAGATACTCACCGCTTATTTGGATGTCACATAAGTGTCTTTAGATCACGATAATTTTATGTGCAATATGAACCTATGAGCTAACCAAAGTGTGCTAACATCAACCATGCAGGTCACAGGCAATTGCAGCTCAAGCCAAGGACTATTTTGTCAGCTACTTGCGCTTAATAGTGCTTAATTATTGTGTGTTCTAATTGATAAGTCCTTTGTGCGAAAGCGAGTGGAGAGGTGTGTCGCTGGAGGAGAGCGGTAAATGATAAATGGACTTGACCTTGTATTGCACTTTTCTAGTCTTCTGACTAATCTAAGTGCTTTTACACCGCAGGTCACACCAACCCATTCACACACAGATGGCAGAGGTTGCTTTTTTAAAGTGTCTATCAGTATTAGTACACATTTAGACAGCTAGACAGTTAGTACAGCTAACAACAGCAGTTTTCAACATACATAAGTGGGGCTCCGCTGTTGGAGTATAGCTCCACAGCCAGCTTTAGGAAAAGTCCCACAGGCAGCTGCTTGAAGATCCCCCAAAACCAGCCGCTGTAAGAGCCATAAAGCCAGCTGCTGGAGAAGCTACAAAGCCAACTGTATGAAGTGCTTCACAACCAGCCGCTGTGGAGCCCCACAGCCATCAGTAGGAAGAGACCCTATCATTCATTTAAAAATTACGACATGATATCATGTCACCACAGAAAATGTCATTATTAAATGTTATCTAGTAATTGCAAACATTATCACAAAGGTTATCTATATTGTTTGGATTTGAGATTATAGGATTTTTCTGTTTTTTTATTTATTTCTGCAGTGCTTTTCAAACCACAATAATGTCCCATCCTCATCATCCTATTCATGTGAGAATTTAATATATATATATATATATATATATGTATTCATTCATATTTGAATCCTCTTCTCTAAGACTCCCACAGAAGGAACAGAGTAAAATGCACAGCCTTTCATTATTGTAGTTTCAGGAGTCACATGAACAAACGCTGCTCTCTGTGGCAGTGAGATTCAGTGCAGATATAATCCATCATGTGTGCAGTGCTCTCCATTACAGATTCATTTGAATAAGAGGATAGCATAGCGCTTCCTTTTTTCGAGCTCTAAAGGTCAGTGATTGAATATAGTCATCATGCAAAAAAGTAACCGGATTTCCCTTCCACAGTTTTGTAATGATTCCAGGGCTCTCGTGGTTCAGAAAACAACAGTGCAGACTTAATAAGTTGCATTAATCTTTCCTTCGGTGGAATAACTCTCTTGTCAATTTACAGTTCGGAATTGGGTTTCCTATTCGACGCTTTGCAATATTCTGCATAGCTGCAGTGCATGTAGACGCTTATTTGATTCATCCCAGTATGTTGCCAAACCTCCTCTGGAGTCTAGGTAGCTAAAGTATCAGTTGACCAGCTGTTGTGAGGAGGAAATGAGCCTCTCATCACGTTGCTCCGTGCACCTGGCCATTAGGTGGTGCAGACTCTTTCAAATTAACTTAGGACTAACGTCTCCAGGATGTCCTGCTGAGTAGGTGTTGGCGGATACCAGGTCTTATTTTACTGTATCAGTCTCCAGCTGGAGGAAATACGACTGGTGGCTTAGCATAGAGTAGAGCCAGCCTCAATTAGCAACGCCGGCAGAGTCTTCTCACCTTTCGAGAAAAAGGTTTAGAGTGTGAAAGTGGAGCTCGAGGCCTTGAGGCCTTTGTCACAGATGTCCGTGTTTAATGCACTTTGATTGATGATACTTTAAGTGGTTTTACTTCACAGAATGCAGAATCAGAACCAAGATGCAAGTCTTTCAAACTCACTTTGAAGTGAGGAACACCAGAGGCAGCGTACAATTCACAGCAACTCAGATTTTTTAGGAGCATGGATGTCAACATCAAAATAAATGAACAGAAGTGTGAACAGAGGTGTGACGCCTCTGTCGGGTTCATTGCTACGCATCAATCCACCATCCATGAGACTCAATGTCGTAGCTCAAACAGGAGGGACTGATAGTGTTGGTGACCACTTGTGACTGGTTGTTTGTGTCTTTATGTCAGCCCTGTGACTGATTGGTGACCAGTGCAGGGTGCCCCCCATCTCTTGCCCAATGACAGCTGGGTCTCCCTGCGACCCCGAACGGGATAAGCAGTGTAGATAACAGATGGATGGATGCACTACTGCCTGAGAGGTCCATATACTTCTAAAGATGTATGCACTTCGGCTTAACAACAGCACTGGAGAACATGGTGGTGAAAGCTGACAGGAAGTGAAGAAGCTTGTTGTATGTTGAACACATGAACAACACTTTCACCGACCTTTTTGTGAGGATTTAAATCTTTACAACTTAGACATAAAAAGTGCAGTTTTTAGTTGCAATTTAATGCGTTCTTATTCAGTTGTCTCACCATATTGGTTGCAAAATCTGCACCTTCTCCATGGCTGGTAGATGAACGATGATCCTGACTCCATGAAGTCACACTGCAGAAGTGAAGTGACTGTCTGTAAATGTAACTTGCTAATTTTTGGGAAAACAGAGTATATCTGGGTGTTATAAAAAAATGTACCACTTTTATTCTGGCAATGCTGCTGATGAGTCAAACCTTCATTGGTTTTATCCTTTAGAGGAAGAATGTGTTCCTTTTTGATCCAGTAGATGTCACTCTTGAGTACCAGCATGAAACCAAAACAAACTGCTCCTTGGCGACACCTCCATATATATTTCTGATATATTTATGTCTAAAATGGTACATTCTTCCTTTATGTTACGACTTCCATCAGCTACTTTTGTGAGGAACTCTTCAAGTTGTTACGATTTTGGTGCCCCAATACCTCTCATCTCTTTGCTGATCTTACCCTGTACTTGTGTCAGCTGCGTCTTTTTGGTGAAAAATCTCATCCTGATGTCTGATTGAATCCCTCATTGGGAATTTTCGCTGTAAAAATGTAAACAAAGGCTGTTTTTGCAGCTTACGTACCCCACCGCGATGGTCATAGATTTTAAAAATACAATGTAAATATTTCTTAATTTTGTACTTAATGAACTTCATTTCTTTTGTAGTTCATAGAGAGGCGACAACATTCATTTTTAGTCTTCTTAATGAGCTCATAAGAAGCCCTCACAGGAGCTTTCAGTTCCTCTTTTTTAGTCCCAGTTGAAATGTCCCTTTTCTCTAAATTTGCCGTTGCTTGAGGAAGCTGCGGTTCTCTCTAAACATACAGCACTTCTCTTCCATCAGTGGTAAACCCATTCAATACATGGTTTTGTGTCAGTGAAGCCACTTTAGAGCATTATCTGTCACACCGGCCATCACTGGGAATAATTAACATGCTGTACACACGTCTCATTTGAAAGACGACTGAAGGGACATATTCACAAAAAGGACATGTAGGCTCTCTGTACTCCCGACTGCGCCAGACATCAGATGGCTTTGATAACAGCAGCTTGGTGGTCCACCCCAGCTGGGGGGCTCAGATCAACCCAGAGAGACAGCTGGAGGGCCAGCAGAATAGAGCATACACGGCACAGCATGGACTCTATATCACAACTGCCTGTTTTCTGTTTCCCTGACTGGTTTCAAATGGAGAGTGTGGATCAGAGAGCGGTGGGATTATCTTGCCAATGCGTATAGTCTTTGGCATTTAGGTGTGGAATTATTTATTTAGCTCCTTTCCCCCCCCCCTTGTGTGAAAACAATTTTGTTCATGCCCAGATACATGATTTGTGTGAATAGAATTTAAATACATTCTGACTACAATCCCCCCGAGGAGCTTTTAAGCTAACAGAGATGTGAAGCAGTGTGTAAATAAAGTGGTGGAAGGACTGTAATTATGTGCCAAAGGTGTATTTTTTATATCAACAAATTACCAGGTGTACAACGTGAGCTCTGTGGTCTCAGAGAAACAGAGAAGATAAAAAGCCTTTTCCGCTTTTTCTTCCCAGTGTCGGTCTCTTGACTCTAATCCCATCAAAGACTCCCCTGCTTTTTGTTTTCCTCTTCCAAATGCTAAGATCCTCCCCCGTCTTGGGCTTACCTTTCCTTAGGATTGGCATTTTGGAGTACGAAACCCTGATAACTACTCACTTCCAGACAAACATCTAGCATAAATACAGCTAAACCCCGTCATCACCAGATCCCCACAGATAGATCTTCCAACAAGGACACATAAGAAAAGATGTTTCATACCGTCACAGATCCACCACGGTACTGAGACACTTTTGTTCTGGCATATCCTGAAGAAAAATTGATGAAATTGAAAATGTCGTTACATCCCTAATTTACCTCACCCAGGAGGCCATGGGAAATTGTTTTTTTGTACCTCGGCTGCTTAAATCCATATTAAAGGAACAATGTGTGGGGCGCTGGTGGTGCAGTGGTTAGTGCGCACGCCCCATGTATGGAGGCTGTAGTCCCCCTAGCGGGCAGCCCAGACTCAAATCCCACCTGTGGCTCCTTTCCCGCATGCCATTCCCCATTCTCTCTCTCCCTGATTTCCAAATCTATCAACTGTCCTATCTCTACAATAAAGACACAAAAAGCCCAAAAATAAACTTTAAAAAAAAGGAACAATGTGCGACATTTTGTTCCACTAGATGTCGTCCTTGAGCATCAGCATTAAAACCAAAACAAACTGATGTTTGGCCACACCTCCTCCAGCAACACACCTCAAGCATGAACGAGTTATCAATTAGAACACACCATAATTAAACACCATTAAGAGCAAGCGGTGGACAAAATTGTCCTTTGCTTGAGCTGTAATCACCTGTGACCTGCATGGTTGTGTTAGCAGGCTAATGTTAGCGCTCTTTGGTTAGCCCGTAGCTTCACATTGCACCTAAACTGACACAGAATGACCGAGATCTAAACACACTTAGTAACATCCAAATAAGCAGTGAGTATGTTCTTCTTCTTCTCTCTATTCCTTGACTTAAATTGAAAGTGTTTGGTTGCAAGTCCTTTCTGCTGGCGTGCAACATAACCACATGAATAATAAAACTCTGTTTGTTAATCCTTGGCTCATCTAGCAGATGGTTTCTTTGTTCAAGAGCAGTAATGAGTAACAGGCTTAAGGTAAATGACTGCCTTAACAGCACAGTCCTGTTTGTTCGTGGGACTTGTACTTTCCATTTATATCATAACCATGGAAGAGAAATCATTCTCTGTTTGCCTGCCAAATGCAACAGATAATAGAGTCTGTTTGTGGATGGGTTCCAGTTTGCGGGGAATCAGTGCACCTTTTTTCCCCCTTCTTTATTCTCCTTAAGCGTCTCTGCAGTCAGGGCTGATTGGCTTCATCATCTCAGTGTTTCTCATGCAGCAGTCAGGTTTCTTTTAAGTGAGCCTTAGTGAGTAGATCTGAACAGAATCTAAATTATTTATTTTCTTGACCTGATACACAGAATATTCAGTGTGAGTGGTGATTATAAACTGTTGACAACCAGGCAGTTTTTAATGAATGGAAGAGGAATGTAGGCTATGATCCAACTGTCTTTGAGTTGGGGCTCAAAGGAGGCCATGGTTCAGTGGTAAAGTCAGTCGTCTCTTAACCGGAAGGTCTGGGGTTTGATCCCCGGCTCCTGCAGCAACATGTCCGATGTGTCCCTGGGCAAGACTCTTAAGCCCAAGTTGCTCCCGTTGCTTCAGCGGTGCATGAATGTGTATGAAAGGACTAGTAAATACTGAAGATCTGTTCACATAGCAGCGTCTGTCATCAGTGTGTGAGTGTGTGTGACCTGCTGGGTAAAAGCCCTTTGAGTTGCACAAACAGAATCCTATGGAGCTGCATTAATGGAGAGATGTCAGAGTGAGGGGGCTGCCCACAGCGAGCACTCCTGAGCAGGTTGGGGGAGGGGGCATTCTGTGCCTTGCTCAAGGGCACCTTAGCAGTGCTCAGGAAGTGAACTGGCACCTCTCCAGCTACCAGACAAATTTCCAGACTTGGTCCGCACGGGGACTGTAGCAGCGTGAAGTAGCCTCCATTTGAAGAGTGAAAATGTGCTTTACATGCTAATTCATTCTGTTCGCTTTTATTCAATAAGAAATTTTTCTGTCAAATTGGATTTAATCCCAGCGTAACCAAAAGTAGAATACATCACTCGGTGTTTTAAAGTTGCTCTGAGCAAGTTAAAGAAAGTGTTCACACCTTTAGAGGTTGATTAAAAGGAAAGAACTTTGCAGAGCAGGGATTCTCATTTTGCAGCTGCAGCAATCAATATTTCATATCAATGATTATGCTTTATGGAATAAAGGAGTTGCTTGAAGTGGAAAACCCCCACAGGGAATCACTGCCATCTCCTTCAGCGCTACAGAGAACTTTGGCATCTTTCAACTAGTTGTTTTGATTGTACAGCCTGCAGCTTAACTGCTTTGTTTCAGTCTCACAGCTCCCATCAACCTGATCAATGTCCCCGCTGCTGTGCACAGCTGCAGCGAGGGCGCCCTGATGAATGCACTGCAGACTACCTGCCCGGCTCCACCAGGCAAGTCAGACACAGTTAGCAAGCAGCTGAAGAGCAGGGGAGAGTTTCTCCACACACGTGGCAGATGAAATGGTGGTAACTAAACCAGAGCAACAAAAAAAAAGAATATCGGAATAAAATGTTCTACACACTTCATATTTTCATCAGACCACCCAGGTAGAAAGATGGCAGGAAGGGACTCCTGTTTCAGCAGCTTATGGGGGAAACATCTAGTGGCCATTCTTCTTATAGGCGTAGAAAAAGAAGAAGAAAGATTGATGGGTGGATGGATGGAGGGGTCAAAGACATGACTTTCACCCAGGAGTGTTACTAGTGATTAGTTAATTCAATAATGTTGACCTGTTTATGTAACCTATGTTAGAATAGATCTTTATAAATCTTTCAGAGCCGTGGCAGGCAGGCAACAAACCAAAGTCTTAAAGGTTGTCCACAGGGCTGAACAGGAGCTGGACTTGTCATGGCACTATGACCCAGCAGAGACTGTAGTGTTGCTGCAGGGTTCTTGTAGGTGGAGTTGATTGTAGATCCAATGCAGGTGAGCAGAGTGAAGAGGACCGAGTGGAATGGGGGAGGGGAAAATCAAAACGGACCAAGCACTCACTGTGACAGAAATATTTAAACTACGCAACTGGGAGGCCCTGTTGAGGACTATTTCTGGACGTAGCTCAGAAAAGACAAAGTGAAGATTTGTTTTCTTTGTGAAGTTCTGAGAACTATTGAAGTCCTTGAAGCGACGCTGGAGCACTTGACATGTTGTCACAGAGATCAGCAGAGGCAGTCTGGGAACAAAGGTAGTTTTTAAAAGAGCTGCATTCTTAAAGACTGCAGGCACTCATGTTGTTGATATCTCATACATAGCTTCTATTGGAAAAATCACAGACCTGCAGTCCCACGTACTGAATGTGACATCTGCATCATGGCACTGTGAGTGAGGAAGTAAACAAATATCGTTTAACATTTAAAGGTATTAGGTCCCCCCCTCCCCCTATTTTTTATACATGTATGACCTGCATGAAAAGCTAAAGCGTTAATTATGGGTAATGTACTGTACATGCATGGCAAAGTTAAAGAAACACAACAAAACAATAGGCATGGTTATAAAGAAAACAGCTGTTATTTATACATGAATAACATTAAGAAGCAGAGTTTAAAGTAACACCACAGGCTAGTTTGAAGGGTGTGCAAGCTCTCAGGGTGAACTTTCAACTGTGTGTGTGTGAGTGTGTGTCAGTGCATCTGTTCTTGTTGCAGTCAGTTACCATGGCAGGAGCTGCTGTGACTCTGGTATCCCCAGTGGGAGTCACACCAAAGGGACAGGTTACCTCAGGAACTGCACGTGTGTCCAGTTAGCTCTGTGTTCGCTGTTTTCTGTGTCTGTATTTTCATGTTTAGCTCGAAAAATGTAAAGGTCACATATTATGCAAAATAAACTTCACCATGTTTCTCTAACACTAACATGTGTCTCTAGTCTGTCTACAAACCCCCCAATGATGAGAAAAGTCCATCCTCTCCGTCTTTTGCCTGCTCCTCTTTTCAGAAAACCTGTACTCAAACAGACCGTTTGGAGATTTTCCCTTTGTGACATCACAGAAAGCTCTGAAAGTTGCATATTGAGCTTTTAAAAATGAATGATCTCTTCCATAATTTCCGTCAAAATATGGGTGTTATTGCTACCATTAGAATTTAGAAGCAAATCAGTAAATCTCCGGTTTTTAAATAACAGTGACATAATTAAATAAGTCAATTTTTCTGGGCTTTTCAGTTCAGGGCTGTAGAACTTTAACAAGCTCATATTAAGATTTAACCAGTCCCTGTTGAACTGCTTGGCCAACTTCACAGAGTGCATCAGTATCATCAGCTTAATATCCCGTGCATTATGATACTGATCTCCCTTCTTCATACATTTAAAATCCTCCTTCTTCATACCAGCTCCTCTGAACATTGTGTACCACATCCCTGCTGAGAAATGTCCTCCATATAATGTCTGCGCCTCCACATGGTGCAAGTCAAAGCTGTAAGTCCTGATAGTGATAAATGATATTCCCCTCCTCCTCTTTTTTCTTCTAGCCACAGAGGGTTGTCGTATCTTTAAGGAAGAATAATGTGCTGTCGCATCCAGCAGACCTCGAGGATGAGCACCTGTAGTCTGAAACCATAGAGAGGGGGAACAAGGCCGAATTCATTCAGAGGCCGAGGGAGGCCAAACAGACGGGAGTCTATGAGGCTCCAGCTCCAGCACTTGGATGTGTTTGACAACTGTCCCGGGAGCTAAAGATCATTTTTCTCAAATTGGGCTGGTCATCGTTGTTTTGTAATGTTTATCTTTGCTGTATGTCTCAAAGGTCCAATAGGCGTTGAGAAAATGTAAATAATCAAAGGTAGAACGGGAGTTATTTGATACAGAAGGCAAAGCTATTGTTGGAAAATGTTTTTTTTTTCTGGGGTGGGGAGAATATGGTGTTCAGGCTAAAATATCAAATATTGGCTCGTTATAAGAAACCACGGTATTTTCTGTAAACATGCTCAGGAGATCACAGCAAAAGGGGAGACAACACCAAGTTTCATTATTATAATCCTTTATTAAAACAGATTAGACCTAATGAGTTTAACAATTAATTAACTCAAATTATACCAAATTAAATATTTACAATATGAGGTGGAAGTCAGTAAAGTCAGTGGTGTGTGACGTGCATGAGTGGAGTAGATGTGTGTGTAGGTTAGAGGTGGGGTAAAAAATCGATACAGTATGGTATCGCAATATTTTGTTTGGCGATATTATATCGTCTCATGGCGGACAAGCATCCATATTTTTGATATGATATTTTAGATATGTTTTTTTCATTTTTAACTGCTGAAGGGGTTGCACAAAGTTGCATGGTTAATAATTCAAGTTCAATTAGACTGAAATACAAATAAAAAGACTAAAGTAAGATGAACAGACTGAGAATTTTATCTTATTTGACAAAACAGTTCTTGATTTAGTTAGTTAGTGTAGTGGACATAACATGCAGTTAAAAAGCTTCATCACAGTATATTGTATCGCAATTCTCAGCATATGAGAAAAAATGTTAAAAATCGCGATAATATCGTATTGTGGGGACTCTGTTGATTCCGACCCCTAGTGTAGGTGTTGTGAAATGCAAACATAGTAAAAGGTCAACTTAGTCTCAGACCTAGTCCACACGTAGGGGGGCATTTTTGAAAACTGAGGTTTTTCTGTGTGTTTTGGCTTTTCGTACACAAACAGCATTTAGGTCACTGAAAACTCCTCCCAGAATGAAGATTATCAGAAACTCTGTTTAAGGTGTTTATGTGTAGACGGGGAAAACTGAGTTTTGTTCTTGTATAGTAACCCTGTGCATCAGTTTCTCCTTCGTTTGTCATGATTATGCGACGCTGTCACTTTAGTTTTCATGAGATTAGTGCGAAGGCAAATGTAACAAAACTAGTGCTGGTGCTAACGTTGCTAACTGGACTTTTACATGCTCACACATACACACAGTTACTCTTCCTCTATGTTGACGAGCAGAGACGCCTGAATGGACAATTTGAAAATGAAAGCATGTCAAGGACATCGTTGTTGACTGGGCAAGCTCATGACAGCCATAACAGGGCGTTCTGCTTTTTCATGTGGACGAAGATGTTTTTGAGAACTGAGCGTGTGGGGAAGGTAGAGGTGGGGAAAAAAATCGATATATGTAAAAATCAAGCGTCTTATCTTCTGAGATTTTAAATAGATTCATAACTTCCAAAAATCTTTTTTTTTTGGTGCTTGGTTAATCAGTCACTCCCTGCTAAGTGCTACAGCTAGTGCTTTAACTCAGTAGAATGCCAAATGGAGCAACAAGAAATTCAGCCAGTCTCACAGAAGACTGGAGTAGATTCTGAAGTTATGTACATATTAAAAAATAGACTTTGAATGCATGGATCTATGAATCCAGAATCGTTTTTAATCAAAGGTAGATTCTGAATCGATTAGTGACCCCACAAATCAAAATCAAATCGTGAGACACCCAATGATACCCAGCCCTTGTGGACGGGATTATTTTTTTAAACGGAGGAGGGAAAAACCTCCATGATTGGTAGCGTGTGAATGTGTAGGTGTGACATGTGGTGTGAGCAGTCAGAAGACTAGAAAATAAATATTCAAGCTCAAGTCCATCAATCCATCAATCCATCAATTAATCTTTATTAATTTGTTTAGCACCTATTTATAGCAAATGTTATTTCAAGACACACAAAAGCAGGTAAAATACCTTACTCAATGCTATAATATCTATTATTATATTATTAAGGAACCAACATTAATCCATTATAAGCACTAAGCAACATTTAGCAAAGTTACAGTGGGAAGTAAAAATTCCTTTTAAGAGGCAGAAACCTCGGGCAAAACCAGACTGATGATGAAAAGCCATCTGCTGAAACTGTGCCGGGGTTGAAACAAGTCATAGAGGGAGATGCAGGAACACGAATATGAGGTCTATATACCATTACCAGCAATTTACACACTCAGAACTCTTTGTTTCAATGGTTTAAATTCAGAACAGAAATCCTGTTTTGCAGTGTAAATCTTCAGTTATAAAGTAAGAGAGTCAAGTTAAGGGACGACCTGATTATGAGACAAAAGGGTGAAGTGACACATTTCTCTGTTAGCTACCTAAGCCCTAGGATTGTCATGCTCTACCTCTCATTGAAAATCCATCAGCATCGCACATGTCACATCTGCATGCATGCCAGAGTCACCTCGTCTGTTGCAGAATCTCTCTGGGCTACCTACAGAAACCTTCCAATAGACAAAGCCTTCAGGCAGTCGGGCTATCACACACCCTCTCTGACAGTTTGTTTATGGATTTTCAGCATACTCCCTTGAAGAAATTAAGGTTCATCCCCTCAGGAGGTTTGACATTACCAGCCACTCAATACGTTTGGACACCAAAGCGACGAGGACAGCGACTCCTGTGCTGGGAGTTTCCAGACTCACTTGTGAACCAAAAGCCAAATATATAAATAAAGATGTCCAATAAATTTTAAAATGCATCCAAGATGTGCACTGTGAACTCCCTGAAGGAGAAAATGGGTTTGATAAAAACCCAGCCTCATGTCTAGCATGATAAATGGTATCAGTCCATACCTCGTCTGCAGAGAGGCAGCATGTGGTAATAAGAATACAGTAAGTAGTGTCATTCATCCTGTGCATGGAGGAGCACATTTCAAGCGCGGCATGCCAAGAGTAGCACCATCCTGCAAATAGAGAAGGGTCTGTGCATACAAGGTAATATAAATATATTCTGTTTAGATGTCTCTGTGTGGCCAATGGATTTTTCTCTTTGGTTTCCTGTTGCATTTAGAGTAAGGAATATAAGGAATGTTTATATAAGTATGGAAATAACCCTGACATGAAGCAAACCAACTGAGGCCAATAACACAGTGTTCATGTTAAAGGTCACATTTTATGGAAAATACACTTTATCGTGTTTTTCTAAATTAATATAGTCTGTCACCAAACCCCCCGATTTTGAGAAAAGTCCATCCTCTCCTTCTTTTGCCTGCTCCACTTTTTAGAAAATGTGTGCTCACACCATAGACTGTGAATATTAATGGACAAGGCCTGAGTGACGTCAGTCATCTGTTCCTGCAGGGGGCTCTGGAGGATCATCAGCAGCAGTCTCCATGTTGGAAATCCTGTCTCAGTCTAACTTTCAGTCAACCTAAAGACAGGCTGAGAGCTGGAGCTGAGGTGTTTTCAGAAAACACTATTACGACAGCAGGTTTGATGTGTCGTCCCCCTCCTATCCCAAAAGATATAAATGAGAGTTACTTTTGCAGGGAATAGCTGCAAACCTCCAGCTGCTGGGGAATAGACTATTTTGTTTTTTAATTTAGCTGCTAGATAACTTTTGGTTTTGGTGATGTCGAGTGAGTTATTCAGTGTGTGTGTGTGTGTGTGAGAGAGAGAGAGAGAGAGAGAGAGAGCGTCAACGTTTTTGACAGTGTTTGCATTTGAGACAACTGAAACACAAATATCTGACTTGAACTTCTGTCTGTGGGAGTTTTCTAAAGAGACTTTATGGACAGTTGTTATTACTGTACATCCTGATTTAACACGTACAGTGAGAGCACACAAGTCATGAGCTTTGATAGTGCGTTGTAAACAACTCACTGGTACAGTGCGAGATGACATTCCACCACGACTTTTACACAATGGAGTGTATACCCAGCCTCACACAAGGTGTGCAGTTTCCCAGTGAAGTCCACATCAGATCTTTGTGCACTTGATGATTGGACTGAGAGACCACATTAAGCCCTCACACACTTAATGGGAAAGGTCTGTGATTGGGAGTCTGGGATTTGGCAGGTAAAGTGCTGCTAGTTATTTATCTCCGTCTTGCTGTTTCTCATCACCATTATCCAACCAACACACTTCAAGCCCTCTCTTAACACCTTAAAGGCCTCATGGTACACCACACAGCGCAAAGCATCTCACCACACAACACTGTATGTCTTTCCTATTTAATACCTGACGTAGCTGCTATTTGGAGGACGCATTAGAAAGACAGAGCAGCGATCTCACTGCTCAGTTAAATACGTTTATGCATTTGCTGATATATTGAAATCATGTTTTTTAAATGGCCGAAGGCTGAGAGGCGGCAAGCTTTAGTTTCCCTGTCCGCTCTCATCTTTATAGTCCTTTGGACATGAGGACAATCTAGTGATGTCAGAATAAGAGAATACGCTCACTGCTACCTCTTTGGCGTCTGCTCATCCACATGAGTACACAAGCAGAAGCACACACACTCATGCAACAGAGAGTTGGATTTATCATAATTCTTATACATAACTATGAGTTTTATAATAATACATAATAATACAGTAATACATCAAGCCCACAGACTTTAAAACAGACCGTCCAGGGGCGCTGGTGGGGCAGCGGTTAGTGTGTGCGCCCCATTTACGGAGGCTATAATCCTCCAAGCGGGCGGCCCAGGTTCAAATCCGGCCTGTGGCTCCTTTCCCGCATGTCATTCCCTACTCTCTCTCTCCCTGGTTTCCAGCTCTATCCACTGTCCTATCTCTCCATTAAAGGCACAAAAAGCCCAAAAATAAATCTTAAAAAAACAAAAAAAAAACAGACCGTCCAGTGTCCATTACGAACACATTAGAGAACAAAGGCAAGGATTCCAGCAGAGAAAACCTCAAGGGACAATGTCTGTCTCTGTATGTCAGCCCTGTGATTGACTGGAGAACAGTCCAGGGTGTAACCCCGCCTCTCTCCCAATGACAGCAGAGATCCGCTCCAGCCCCCCGCGACCCCTAACGGGAAAAGCAGTAAAGATAATGGATGGATGGAAACACATCAGCATGCTGCTTTACAAAAAGGAAGTTATTGCAAAGCTATAGTATTATTAAACTATACCAGCTCTAGTATAAGTTTACTTCTTTTTTTGTTCACATTTTCTTAACGACCACATGTTTCTTTGTTTCATAGTTATTCTTTCTAAACTGTCTGTTTGCAGACTTTGTAAGGCCCCGTATGAATCTAAAAGATGTTTTATATATATATATGTTTCAACAGATGATACTGTATTTTCAAAGATGACCTTTCTGTATCATGTCATGTTCCATATTACCAGTAAGTTGGGAAATAAAAATACAAAGTAGAAGAGATATATTTATTTTTTTAGGGGTAGCTTTTCTCATAAGATCGATACAGGAAGGAGAGTTAGAGGACAGGAAACGTTCAGGATCAGTGATATCTTTGTCTGTAGTCTATCTTTCTGTGTTTAGTTTGTATCTGTGAGTGTGGACTGTGATGGACTTAAAGGTTTAAACTTTATACTTAAGTTATAATAAAATGAAGATTGATAAAGCAGTAATGATACTGCAAGTAACAATTTTGCTAATAATGGTGCTTAATTATGGTGCGATCTCATTGATAACTCCTTCGAGTGAGTGGAGAGGGGTTGGAGGTGTGTCTCTGGAGGAGAGCGGAGGCTTCAGACTGAAAAAAAAAACTCAAAAAGATCAAAAAAGTCACACATTCTTCCTTTAAAGCCTTCTTGAATAAAAAATAAAAACACAATTAATGAGGTTGTGTAAAAACAGTTTGTGATCATTTGCAAAACAATGAAACACCAAGACAACAAACCAAATATTGAAACTGAGAAATATTCTTGTTTTTGGAAAATTATATGACACAATTTAATTTGAAAGAAAAACGAAAGTGGAACTTTTAAAATGCTTAATAAAACACCTGATGGATGAGCTCACAGTTAGAAAGGTTAACTGCCAACAGGTATGTAACATGATCAGGTATGAGAAGTTAAGATGTGGAGGGGTTAACTCTGTGGATGACTGTGCTGACAATTAGTGCAACACTTTAAGACTTTAGTTTTTTTACTGTAATTGCAAATAATCATGATATGTCCAGAGTATCATATCAATAAAAGATTCAAAGAATCTGAAGATCTCCTGTATGCAGGGAACAAGGCAGAAAGCCGTTAGTGTATGTCCATGATCTTGTCAGACGGCCCTGCAGTAAAAACTTTAGTGTAATGAACATTTCTTTATGTGCTCATGAACTCTCAAAGACAACTGACTGTGAACACAGTTCATCACTGCTCACACAAATGTTTGTTTAAACGCTAACATGCAAAGAGGAAACCGTATGTAAACAAGATCAAGTAAAGCAACAACCCGCTGTGGCTCAATTTAAATGAAACTGAAGCAGGCCTGGATCTAGACATGGGCAGGATGAGGCTACCCCCCTCATCCCCCCCTCTAGTTTGAACTACCAATCATAAACATGCCTCATTGAAACACTTGATTTTTTGGTCTGGTTATGGCAGACCAAAGTTACTTCACCAGTACTGTAAAATAAATCGATACTCAGATGTTTCGCCTACTTTGCTCACACTGTAGCAGTCTTTATGTTTGCTAACGTCAGTTTTATTCAAAGGCAACTGGACTGAAGAGTCTTCAACCAGTCCGGTACAAATTTTCCATGACCTGGATGATTACACGGACACCTTCAGTTTTACATTGCACCATATTGGCAAATTTCTCTCAAAAACAAAAACATTTTTAGCGGTTCACTCAGTGATTTGATTCCTCTCTCTCTCTCTCTCAGATCAGCAATCCATGTTGCCAAAGCAGTACAGAAAAGTCTGATGAACAAATGATTTGTCAAATACAATATACAAATATCAACAATCGACAGATATGATAAAAAAGACACTTTAAAGGTGTGATGAATGGGAGACATTGAGTGTAGTTTGTCTTCATGTGTACTGCACTCAGACTTTTCTCCCCACATAGAGTAGATAGAGCAGCTCATGAGGATCAGGGAGAAGGCTAAACTCAGGGTGTGTAGCTTTAATCTGATCGAAGAAAGCCTCTCTCAAATCTTTATATCTGGGCCTGTATTAGGAGGAAGTGAGATTCTGTCTCAACTCATCCTTGATGACAGAGTGAACTCTCTCTCTCTCTCTCTCTCTCTCTCTCAGGAAACCTCTGTAATGGTGCCACAGCTAACAGAGGCAGGCTCCACGGTGAAAACATCACGGGCTTATGTATAATTAGATGATATGGTTTTAGAAATAAAGATTTAAAAAGATTAGCATGTTATAGCTGACAGTCGTAAAGAACACTGGAAATAGTGACCAGGCAAGATGACTCTATACAACCGCCCAATCACAGCAGTCTGAAGAGGAGAGGGACCGGCATCCTTGATGGTATGAGGGAGCATTAGTGCACATGGCATCGGTTACCTGCACATCTGGGAGGGCGCCATTAATGCTGGTAAACAAATTCTAGACATAAAACAGCAGCATGGCTCTGCAGGGATGAACTGGCCTTCCTGCATTCCATCTTGTCATTCATTGAAAATATTTGGGGGATTATGAAGAAATAAATCAAAGGAGACCCGGAAATGTTAGACAGCTGAAATCTTACTTCAAGCAAGCAATTCAAGTTCCCAAAACACCTATAAAGCAGTGATGCGCTGGTAGCCTAGCGGTTATGACGCGTACACCAGCCCAGCGACCGTGGGTTCAAATCTGACCTCGGCCCTTTGCTGTGCACATGTCCTCCTCCTCTCTCTCCTCCCAATATGTCCTGTCTCTCTTCAGCTGTCCTGTCTAAATAAAGGCAAAAGGGTCCATAAAATATCTTAATAAAAAATTGATGCAACAGAGGTTTAACCATGACACTGAACATTTTTATTGTTGCCTGCATCAAATTGTAATGGGCATCATTATCCAAAAACATTTCTCAGTTTTAACATTTGAAATGTCGTCTTTGTGCTGTTGTCAATCAGATATGGAGTTTACATGCCTTGCAAATCATCACATCATCACACTGTTTTTATTTACACATTCAGAGGTCAGCTATGACATTCATAGATCCGTCAGTACAACACTACAGTGGGTATTATAATTATCTTACAAATGCAGAATTAGCCCGTGTCTTTCACGCCATGTGGAGTGGTGTGACTTTCAGCTATTAGCTCCTTCTTCAGATTTCACACCTCCACATGCGAGCCACATGAACCAGGTCTCTTGTTGCTACAGTGTCAGCCCAGCAGCCTCAGTCCAGACATGATAAAGTGGGACTTTTCACAACACTGTGTTGGAGCATGATGGTGACCTGCTGCTGTGTTTCATCAGATGATGAAGGTCAGATATCTGAGCCTGTACCTGGATTAGTGCCAGAATAATATGCCACGTGTCGTCATCCTCCAGGGGCGACTCACTGACTCTGTGTATAGCCAGGGAACCATTTCCCACTACCTCAGACACTTCATATCTGAGGTATGAGGTAAATGATAGCATTATTGACTCTGTTACATATGGAGGATTATGAGAATGTTTTTAATAAAGCAGCAGCACTTCAACAGAAAAGACTCCTGATGCTGATTGTATAATATTCTTTTATTGTAGCCTTACATCATTTTTTTTATGTTTTCAGTTCAGGTTTCAGTAGTTTGATCCTCCAGGAGAAGATTAAGAATAGATACATCATAAAGTATATTTTTTATAATGTAGCTCTAGCAAAAGTTCAGTCAGTCAGTCAGTCAGTCAGGAAGACTTTATATTCTGCATGCTGGATTATTTATTCCTCCTCACACTGTGTCACATGCACTCCACCATGCATGCTCACTCCTTGTCCTGTAATCATCACCTGCTCGCATGATGGATACATCAGGGCGGCAGTAGCAGTAGCTCGGTCTAGAAGTCTGGATATTGGTCTGGTAGCTGGAGAGGTATACCAGTTCACATCCTATGCACTGCAGAGGTGCCCTTGCAGCCCCTCCCACTCTGACATCTCTCCATTAGTGCATATTATAATCTTATTTTATTGTTCATTGTCATACTGTGTCACATGCATGCTCACTCATTCTCCTGTATTCATCACCTGGTCACATCTATCCCATAGCCCTGCTCCACTCCCTCATTGTTAGCCTCTCATATTGCTGCTGTCTTCTTTAAATATGGCTTTCTCTTCCTCCAGTTCATTCATGCAATCAGAAAGTACATTTACACAAACAAGGAATTTCACTTGGTGTTTTGATGCATGAAAGCCAACCATCGTTACATGCAACCCTCCAGCTCGCCATCACCACCAAGTCTTCACAGTTAGTTCAGCTTTTCAGCCCGTCAGCCTCAAACGACATCATCAGCTAACACCTCGAGTGTCTGGACTCGACGGGGGGAGAGATGTTGCTGCCGCTCAGGGCAGACATCTTGGATCAACCTGTCTCCATGTAGAGTTCAATCATCAAAGACTCTCTGACCATAACTCCACATCACCTCTGTGTAAAACGAATATTTATCTTTGATTGAAGAATGTCTAAGGACCTATCTTTGCAAGCAGGTGAATAAAAACATAGATGAGGTGACACAAAGTCAGCTGTTAAAAAATAACATAAAAAATATCATAAAAGAAAAAGGATGTGTTGCATTTTTTCAGTTTGAGAGAATTTAAATGAAATAAAAGTTTATTCATAAATTGGCTTGAATCTCACCGCTTTGTAAAAAAAAGATAAACTTGTGATGAACTCCTTTAGAATCATGAAAGATATTATATCATGAGATGAGTGTGTCGTATTCCAACTGGGACTAAAAACCGACCACAGATCTAACCTGAACCCATCCCACACTGAAATCCAGACCACCAAGTACACATATGTTACATTTTTAATCTGTAAACAGAGATGAAGACATCTGCAACTGACAGAATCCTCAACTCTCCCTGCTCCTAAAATAAAACTATAGAGGTTTAGTAGTTTATAATTATGACTTCATAACAGAGCAAGAACGCCAAGAAACCCTTCTGAGAAATGGACTTGGCAGTGCATGTGCCTGCGGGCGGGCGGGCCGGCGTGCGTGTGTGTGTGTGTGTGTGTGTGTGTGTGTGTGTGTGTGTGTGTGTGTGTGTGTGTGTGTGTGTGTGTGTGTGATTGAGGGAATAATCTGACCACATATATTGGCGTACTGTCACTTTTCACTGTATAGTCAAATATTTCACCAGAAATTGTAACAGTGTGTGCACATTAAATCATAAAGTGAGACTCTGACTCTCTGTGTGTTTTCCTCTTTTGGTCAATATCCTCTATCTTCATATTGTGTTAAACTTCTGTTGACAGTGGTAAAAAAAAAAGGTTTGTCCCCCTCTCCACCTCTCTCTCTCTCTCTCTCTCTCTCTCTCTCTCTCTCTCTCCCTCTCTCTCTGTCATTGGTGTGCAGGAGGCAGGCTCCGGGATGATGCCTGTTAAGGGGCGCAAACTCCAAGCGCACGCATCCCACGCTGCAAACACACACACACACACACACACACACACACACACACACACACACACACACACACACACACACGAGGCAAAAGTGAAGTGAAGATGCTCCTTCCCTTTCGATCAACTGTCCAGCCCGATCACATTTCACCTCCTCCCTCTCTTCCTCCCCCTCCGCCATTCCGTGCCCTCCCCTGGTTCGCTGGAGGAGTTTGCGCCGCCGGTGCTCGTCCAATTCGGAGGAGGAGGAGGTGAGAGGATGCGCCAGAGATCCGGAGCACCTCCATCCCGATAGCGTATCCGTGGAGGGGCTACGAGCCGGTATGGGTGCGCTCACGAGAGGGCGATACATCTGCTTGACGGGCCTCCTGCTGCTCGTTTACTGCACAGTATTCGTGATCTGTAAAGGTAAGCACTGTTTGCCTGTGCATGCCTGGCTACTTTGGGTGTCAGTGGCTTTGAGACGCTTTTAATCCACTGCGTTTAATACGCATACTTCTCGTGCCGTCCTCGTGGTTACGCACCACTTGTCACGTTCTTGAAAAGATTGAATTGTTTTCCCCTGAATGTTTGCAAGAGTTACACATTGTGCTCTGATTTTTTTAGTAGGGGTTTGGATTCATCCTTTGACTTCTTGGTCACTATTCGGGGTTTTTTTCTTCCCCAGTGCGCAGCTGAGCTTCTGCTATTGATTCAATTCATAGCTCACAATAACAAGTTCCCACGGGGTTTATATTTGCCATATGCCCCACGGATCAATGTTAAATGCCTCCTTTCATCCCATTCCCACAGTCTGAAGTTCATCTCTGTTGAGACCGCGCTGTATTCATGGCCAGGCTTCGCGACAGGCACACCTGTGCAACAGGCATGGCAGCGCATTTTCTCTCTGGGAGTGACTGAACTGATTTCTGTGGACGTCTGTCTCTCTGCACTCCCGGATGAGAGTCAGGGACACAGGTCCATGTATGTTTGAATAGTCAAAAAGATTTTGCCAATGCACCAAAAAACGATTATTATTTTTCAAAAGAAAAGAGCCTTAGTGTGTGTGTGTGTGTGTGTGTGTGTGTGTGTGTGTGTGTGTGTGTGTGTGTGCGTGTGCCTGCATGTGGGCGCGCGTGCATGCGCGTGCGTGTGTGTGTGTGTGTGTGGAAGCTGGGTTGCATCTTTAGTAGATTTGTGTTTCAAACAATGAATCAATGTGGCAGAATATGAACATGTATGTCACACATTTTGTTGGTAAGAATACAGTTTCACGTGAGAGGATCAATATTTTATTCTCAATATTTTATTTATTTATTTTATTTTATTGAGGGCTAAATATGAATATAAGGAACATGTAGTAAATAAACATCAAATGCTACATTTGCAGATAAGTGAATAAAGCAGAGAGGTTTTAGAATTGAATCTGACATCGTAAAAAAACACCTGTTTCATGTTTCATTCCAAGCCTAAAACTCATCAACCAAGCTTTTTAGTAATCCATTTGTATCTGTGATGTATCGTATCTCCTGAGAAAGGTTCATCATTCATCAATTCACATACTTTAGGTTAGAGGTGGATATAGTAATGCTAGTTGAAGCTGATGTGATATTACTGACTGTAAGGTGGCCCCATGGTGCTGCTGACTGAGTGAAGGAATAGATTGAAGTCGAAAGATTCTGACTCTGAACAGAGTCCTGTGTTAGACTGAGTGTAGAAACAATCCAGCATTTCATCTTCATGGTGAGTCTGAGTGGATATATGGTGATTAAAGGTGCACTATGATTTAGTAGAGAAATGTGAAAGTTGGAGAAGTGTACAGATTCTGTGTTATATGTTCATAACTCTAAACACACAAACTGTCCTCAGAGGAAAATTGGGTCCTTTAACACTGTTTGAAGATAAAATGCTACACGAGAAGTTATGGTGGTGGGCCTGCAACAGTGAAACTGTAACTCTCCTGGTAGCTCTTAAGCTCCAAACAGTGATCAGGGACACATTTTTCCCTTTGAGTAAAGTTTGTGGATTTATCAGAAAATATAACAGAATTGTTTCACTTTCAAATTTCACTACTAAATGTCCATAGTGCAGCTTTAAGGTTATGTTGCTGTGGACATCAAACACAAAGGTCTCTGCTTTAAGAGGTCAAATAAAGAGTTTGTATTAAGATGATCAAACAGAAAAGTTATAACAGTATTAATCTGAGTTTTTATTACATACATGGAGGTGCCATGTCTCGTTCAAATATATCAATCTGCAAAAACTGTGGAGGTTACTCGTCACATGAGAAGAAAATAAAACACCTGAATACACAAGTAGGGCCGGGAATCGAGTTTCAGTTTTCAACTACGACTCTGTCTTCTCATGATCATTTAAACAAGAAGATCCAGATTAAACGATTACTCTGTCGCTTTGTCACGTTGGCCTTGTTTTGTCCAAAGGTTATTTCATGTGTGGTAAATGTTTCAAAATTTTTGTTGTGTTTATAATTTTTACATTTTTATATTTTTTTCACTTACTTATTTTCATTTAAAGTGTTAAGAGGGTCTAGGTGAGATGAATGCATGTGATGCAGATGTTGTCAAATCAATGAGTAATTGTGTTTAATAATCGTGATCTCAATATCAATCAAAAGAATCGAGCAGCGCTTTGCAGTACAATGCAGCTTCGCATTAAAATCAATCTATCATCATATTTTCTGTCATGTCACTTGAAGTAAGATACTTCTTTTTTAAAGCATCATTTTTTTAAGTTTTGTTTTCTCTCGACGGCAATTATTTAATCGAATACCAAAAACATAGAGTGAGCTCCTCCTCCCAACACGTTGTAGTGGGTTCATCCTGCAGTGAGGCAGAGCAAGGTAATGTGTGTGTGTGTGTGTGTGTGTGTGTGTTGTGTGTGTGTGTGTGTGTGTGTGTGTGTGTGTGTGTGTGTGTGTGTGTGTGTGTGTGTGTGTGTGTGTGTGTGTGTGTGTGTGTGTGTGTGTGTGTGTGTGTGTGTGTGTGTAGGAGTGGCTATTTCAAATGGAGCATGTCACACGTATCTCTGAACTCTACCTTCCCCCGGCTTTAGAAACTGAATGAGGTTCTTGTTGCAGTCTCCATAATCACTGGTTGCAAACAGCCTGCTCAGTAGCCAATGGGAGGCTGGTATGGCCTCACAGTTTAAACATTTAAATGAAACACACTCCTATCAATAATAATGTTTGAGACTTCTCTCTGTCCAAACTGTGTCCCCACTATTAAGAATTGTACTTAAAAATGCTCACAGTAACATAACTTTTTTGGCAGTCTGCTTTGGGGCGTCTCCCAGAGGGTCCAGAGGTTAAATCTGTCTTCCTGTGTGACGACTTCCATCAAATTCAGCAAAATCCATGACGAGCAGTTTCTATGCTGCTGTGTTTTCTAGTACCACCTGTTTCCACCATGCTAGCTTCTGGTACAGTAGCTGAGCTCTCATCACGTTGATAGTTGTGAAGTACGCATCCACAGCCCGAGAATCACCCGTTGTCTTTTCAATCAATCAAGCACTCAACACAAGGTTTATGTACTTAACAGAAGGGATGCATCGGTCCAACATCGGTATTGGCTGATGTCGGACGTGTTGACAGATCTGTTGCACATCGGTGAATAATGTGGCAGCCTGCTGATTCAGAGAAGAGTTTTGTCATTGGGTAGAAGGAGTCACCTGTTGAACTGTGATCTGTTTTGATGGTCAAACATGAGTGCTAAATGTCGGCTTTGTGGGAGACTTGCACCAACAGAAGCAGTGAAAAAACATCTGAATCAACATCTCTACTTAACAGTGTACTACAGTTTGTTTGAAATGCATGAGTATGACCCAATGACTCAGAAAAGCTGTTAGAAAGTGGTGCCACAAGCCTGACCAAGCTTTGCAATGTATCTCAGTGGCCTCTTGCTATAAACACAGACTGTAAATATTAATGTTTGAAGCCTGAGTGACGTCAGCCATCTGTTCCTGCAGGGGGCTCTGGAGGATCATCAGCAGCAGTCTCCATGTTGGAAATCCTGTCTCAGTCTAACTTTCAGTCAACCTAAAGACAGACTGAGAGCTGGAGCTGAGGCGGGTTTTAAACCTCTTGATGAATCGTTCCATCGCGTCCACCTGTCAATCATGTCAGCTACGCTCCTAACTATGAATAACACATATCGTTTTTAAAATCAAAACAGAGCCGTTTATAAAAATTCACCCCCCGTACAGTGTGTGCCAGTGATGACAATAACTAATCAGACCTAATTAGTTTTTTACACCAGGTTGTAACATGTCAATTAATGCTGTAAAAAACGACTGTTTTGCCTGTTGTGTGTATCTGACTTCCTGTGTTCCTGGAGCCAGCCTCTAGTGGACACTTGATGAACTGCAGGATTTTGTTCACTTCCGCATTGGCTTCATGTTTCAAGACTGATTGGCTATAAACAATGAGTGGGGGGCGAATACTAAATGACTTCAGGTCGAGTTCACTGAGTAACTGTGGAGGCTGCACTTGCATTCATGACAAGGCATGTCTTAGCATTGTAAACTGTTATACTGGTCACAAGGGTAAATGGCACACAGCCCGCCTACGAGTTGACAAAAGAAGTATTCAAATTTACCAGAAGATTAAAGTTTCGATAATCATGTTTCAAATGAATGTAACTGTAATTATTAAGGGGGAAAAATACTGATGATGAATGATTAATGGATAAAGGACATGTGCCCAGCTCTGGTCAGCACAACTCCTCCCATGATGTAATTTCCCTGAAAATCACATCAGTTTCTATAAGTCCATTAAGGATGCGATAGGAGTCACGCGAACATTTCCCCACGAGGTTACTTCAGTGCATCAAACAGAAGCTAACACGTTTGTCCAGCGGGACTCGACGGAGCTCTCCTGCACTCAGCAAGACTCCAGCTCTGAAGAAGTCTTGCGTGACGGGTCAGGGAGAAGGTCTCTGTGTAAATAGGATGCGAGTAAGCAAGGCGTTGCCCAGGGGAACATTTAAAAGGCTTTTCTATAGTGATGCACGGTGATAGTCAGGAAAACCCCCACGGGGGGTCTAGAAAGAAACGTCTTCACAAGCAGTGATTGTGGACAGATCCTTGTAGTATCACAACTGTATGGATGTGTGTTTTTATTTGGTTATCATCGATGTGTATGCTATGTGATGAATTGAGACTGCAGCTCTTCATATTGAGAAAAAGAAAAATGGAGAATTTCTGATTTTAGAGATTTAAATGTGGCACAGTTCATTCTCCAGGATTTCAACATGCTCCGCTGTAAAGCCAAAATGCACGACATGTTTAGATGAATATGTTGAAGCATGGAGCTTAATGTGGTCCGTCCTGTTTGTGTCCAACTGGTGATACAGTAATTCATATGTGATAAAATCATGGCATTCATGTACAACTTTGAGGCCTCCGTAGTTAAATTATTCCTAATGTGTCTGGAATTTGCTAAATTAAATTTGATTCTATTCACTACTTTTTTAACTTGTGATTTAAATGTAAGTTTTCAATCTATTAATATTCCTAGATATTTAAACTCTTGTACCACTAAGAGTGTTCTTCCTTCTAACGTAACAGGAGGATCTGGATATTTATTTGCAGATTTTGAAAAAACCTACATACTGTTTTATTGACATTGAGGTGCAGACATGAATTTGCTAACCAATTTGAGATGTTGACCATTGTAGCTGATAACTCTTCTGCAGCTTGCCTCTTGTTTTTAGCATGTAGATATATGACTGAGTCATCAGCATACATCTGACAGGTTACAGTGGGTGGACAGACTTCAGGTAGGTCATTAATATATAAACTAAATAACAGGGGACCCAAAATTGAACCTTGGTGTACACCCCAGTTATATTTGAATTTGTATGATCCACACGAACACATTGTTTCCTGTCTGTTAGGTATGATTTTATCCATTCAATGACATCAGGTGAAAAATTAAACTTAGATAACTTGGCAATTAAAACCTCATGATTAACCAAATCGAAGGCTTTCTTTAAATCAAGAAAAACAGCTCCCACAACTCCACCCTTATCCAACTTAGACTTAATACTTTCCAAAAGAAAACAATTAGCCGTTTTCGTAGAGTGATGTTTTCGAAACCCGAATTGCATAGGATGCAATGAGACAGAACCTATATTTAAATGGGTGGTAATCTGTTCAGAGCTCCATTTCTCTGCAATTTTTGATGCTACTGGAAGAATGCTTATCGGCCTATAGTTACTAACAACAGTGTGTTCACCTGATTTGAATACTGGTGTGATTATTGCAGTTTTCCAGGAGTTGGGAAACACTCCTTCATTGATGGACCAATTTACAATTTTTGATATAGAAGGGGTAAGTGCCTCCTTGTGGGTTTTAATAAATACTGTATCCATCCCATATATATCTTTAGCCCTTGAACCATTAAGAGAAGAGATAATCATATTTACTTTAGAGTCTGTCACTTCTCTGGAGATCAAAGTGGGAGCATCTTTGTTTAAAGGGGTGAGAGAGTAATTTGATCCAGAAAAATTCTGAGATAGAGTTTTTGTAGAATTAATAAAATAACAATTAAATGCGGCTGCCACTTTACTCGAATCATGAGTTAAATTTCCCTCTATATTAATTTCTATTGGTTTACTAATGGCATTTGGTTTCCCTGTCAATTTTTTTAAATTCTGCCAGATTTCTTTGGTATTTCCCCTGGCTTCACGAATAGCATTAATACAAAATGTTGCTTTTGCCTGCCTGAGCTCTTTTAAAACCTTATTTCTCAGTGTAGTATAAAGACGTCTCTCATGGACCAGTTTATTTTTAAGAGCCATTTTAAGGGCATGGTCCCTTTGTTTCATTAGTGACCGAATAGTCTCATTTATCCAAGGTAGGTGGGTTTTTTTTACTTGGTTTACACCTAATTTTTCTCTTAAAGCTGTGTATGATTGTTTCAAGTTTAACCATGAAAGAATTACAGTTATCATCAACACTTTTATGGACTAGATGTTCATTCCAATTGACCTCTTTAATTGCATTATCAAGTCTGGGCAATTGACTCTTAGCGATTCCATACTGATCTAACTTTATGTGGGTTGATAGATTTGATCTCATTTTAGATAACTTTCTTATTATCAAAATCATATTGTGGTCAGATAGTCCTGTGATCAAATTGTAGGATGTCTTTATTCTTTCTGGCCTGTTTGTGAAAACCATATCAATAAGTGTCTCTGAGGAGCTAGTTATCCTAGTCAGCCCTTTGATTACCTGTTTAAAATCAAAATTACTTGTAACATGTTTTAGTTCTTTCCTTTTAGCTTTATCACTCCAATTTATATTAAAATCTCCTAATAAAATAATCTCATTTTTAGCATCACATTCCTTCAGAAGGGCATTCAGTTGTTCATAAAAAACAGTTTTTGTGGATGGTGGTCTATACATTTCAATCATAGTGAATGACATTTGGGCAGAGATATTTAATTTGAGAACAATACATTCCATGTCATTAACAAAGGAAAAGTGAATTTGTGTACAATTTATACTGTCTTTGACATAAAACAATACACCGCCACCCCGACCATTAGAGCTGTCTCTTCTAAACATATTGTAGCCATGAACATTTAATACGTCAGCAGGAGAATTTTCGTACAACCATGTTTCTGACAAGCAGAGGAAGTCCAAGTTTGATTCATATAAAAGATGCTGTAGCTGATCATTTTTAGGAACAGCACTTAAGATATTTAAATGTCCCCCTAATAATCTGCTTGGTTTGGTCTGAGGATCCCACAGCATGCGAGCGTGGTTTACAGTTCGGAAAAGTTTAATACCGCGGTGTTTCACAATTGCAGGATTTATTTTGTGCTTTGTCCTGTTTATTGATCCACAATTATTTTGTTGCACATGATTTTCCGTGCACTGTGTCATTGCGCACGGTAAAATCACCGCTGGTGGTGTAGTGAAGTCAGTATAAAACTCACCCAGACTGGCGGCTTCGGTTTCAAGCAGATTGTTGTTTAAAACAGTAAACTTGCCAGGGTATGGCGTAAAATCCAACTCAGGATAGTGATGGATATTCTCCGCGAGTGCATCTCGATGGTAATCTGGACCCACATCTCCCTCAATTGGCCCGGGATTAAGATGAACATCTCCCGCATGCAGGAGGGTAAACAACAGGTAGCCAGAGAGTTTCCGCAGTAGTTGGGGAGCCTTGCGCGTAATCGTTTTATTTGAAAAAGTAGCATTTGGGATGGTCGCTTTTCCATTGTTAAGGACTTTGCAATATAAAGCAACATTTCCGGCAGGAAGACATATGTCAGCAGTATATCCACAGAACAAAGGGAGCTCAAAAAGTTTGGAGCAGCTGTTGTCATTCCCCGTGCGTTGATTGATTGCATTGAAACACGGCCGTACTGAATTCGCAAAAAGAGCGACAGTATAGATGGCGATCAAAGTGGTAATCTTGAAATAAAGGAAGGTGCCTCTAGATACATTACCATGTTTACTGTATCGCTTGTTCAGAGAATGAGTTTAAGAGTTATTGAGTTTTTTGGAGCTGAATGGCAGCGAGGCAGCACCTGCCTGACCGCACGCCGCCATAGGTTCTATTACAAATACAAAGTAATCCTAAAGAAAGACAGGAGATAAAGTATACTGTTTCACCCTTGACCTTGCACAGCAGGTTGTACCGCCGTGTTCTTGCTGGGCTAAAGAAGAAAGAAGCGAGAACAGCGGTTCAAAGGATGCTCCTACCACAGTATCTAGAGAAAAGAACAATCTCAAGTTCTTTTTATTCGGCTGTGTACGGGGGCTTTTCATGAAAACAGACAAAGGTCAAATCTGTTATTTTCCCTCAGAGAGAGAAAAAGGGCTCTTATATTTTCCCTGCCATTTACTGAATGAATCATCAGAGTCTGTGCTGCTGCGGGGTGACAATGTGCGCACTTCAGTGCCCAGATTTACATTTAAATGAAACCAAATGGCCGTGCATTCAGGAATGATATACAGTAATGATGAAGGTAATAAAAGCAAAAAGTCCTCGTTCATATTGGACCGGCTCTATACGTGGGGATGGCTGTCATTCGGGCACTGTGCAGGTAAAATCTGTGAGTTATGTCTTTACTATGTCAAGACGATTACCTTCACATTTCAACAAGTAGATTCATCAACGTATCCTGCCTGAGAGGCTTAATGTAGTGAGCAATCAGCCCGGCAGCTCATTGACTTCTCCTGGCTGCTATGTGAATGAATGAGACGTTCTCCTCTTTCCAGTCATTGTTTCTCATCTGTATCTGTCAGGTTTCTGCAGAGGCCCTGATGCGTTCAGGGCGTCTTTTTAGTTTGGTTACAAACCTTTGTAGAGGGGGATCGTGTGGGGATGTAGTCTTTCTTTACCTATAGGACTTTGAGGATTCACTTTGCTGCATTAGGAGGTAAATAACATAACTTAAGCTCCTGTGAGGATGACGCAGACTGACATGATTGATTTTTTGGCTGTTCGGCCGGCCGGGGGTCAAGGGTCATAGATAAAGAGAAAGTGAAGTGAGAGAGTGAGCGCAGCTAAGGCAAATAAAAAGGGCAAAAGGAAGTTTAAGACTTTTGATTTTATGATTGTTTCACAGCGTTTATGCTCTAAAGAACTAATTAACACGTCAACAGCTCGGCACAAACTTACAAAAAGGAGGGTTTTGTTTGTATGCAGCGCTTCATGCTCCCCGCTGTGTGTCGTTGTGTTTCCTGTCAGACCTTCAGCTCTTCAAAGCCACGACACACACACACACACACACACACACACACACACACACACACACACACACAGTTCAAAGTCTCAGCTTGACATTTGAAAAGTCTTTCCGCCGTCTCATTAAGATGCACAAGAAGCATGAGTGACTGTAATTGTTTTTTTAATCATAATAAATACGTCAGCGTTAATAACTGTACATCAGTGTGAGGGCGAAAACAATCATCAGCATCAAAATAACAAGAACAGCATTGGAAAGATTATCGTATAGCAAATATAGAATATTGAATATGTCAACATAAAAGATAAAGTAAAGACTTGTGATTGACTTGTAACTTGTTCAGGATTTCCACCTGTGACCTCCAACAGGATGAGCAGCTTAGACAATGTGAGGAGTCGACAGCTGAGACATCTTAATGGAATAAAGTTCATTCATTCATTCAAACCTTTATTTTATTCTCAAAAGAACACTGAGGTTTACCTCATTTCCAATGCCGTCGAGATTACAAGCACAGTAATACAAGCAAAAACAACAAAAAACACTTAAAATCGATTCCACAAAGGACTGAGATCAATTAAAAACAGTTACAATTTGAAACAAGGTGGCTAGAAATCAAAGTCCTAAACTCTGCAAGAGAGGGAAGTACTCCAATCCTTAGAGTTTTGCTCAAGGGTGTTCCCTGAAGAAAGAAAATACAGATCTATAGCGTTCAGTAAAAGCTCGAGGGACTTTAAGAACAAGCCAATCAGAAGAACGGGTCATGTAGGCGCCTGAATTCACCTCCAACAGGTCTGTGATGTAAGGTGGAAGTTTACCAATAAGAATCTTGAAAATATATAAAAACCAATGTTTGTTACCAACCCTCTCATACAGGTCACAGTGATGGGTGCTGAATCTATAGTTATAAACCTGAGGAGTGATAGACAGAGCGGTGTTTCTACTTGAGTCTGGGTAAAGACAGTCATAACTGTAAAATTGTGATGACGTTATTTTGCAAACTGTGGTTAGATACACATATCTAATAATGGAATAAACTCTCTATGTATTTAATCACCCTAACACTAACCTTTATTACTGCAAACTGAAATAAACGTTCTGTGTTGTAACTCAAACCCTGGCACCACCTCGGTGCATAAATACACTCAGAATTTAGAGGTGTCAGGTTTGCACAGGCTCCATGAACTTCTTCATTTTCTCTGTTTACAGATGGTGTGCACCAGATGAGATTTTTACTAGGCTGCTTTATGATAGCATCCCATTTTGCAACCCTCCGAGCAGCCATAAGGCCGGCTGTTTGTGTGTGTGTGAAAATATTATCTACACCACATTGGTTTCTATCTGTGATAGCATCGAGTGTGTGCTTTTGTGGAATCAGAGTCAAGTGAAAGTTAAAGCCTGGTCTCTTATCAGGTCTGAGAGGATCCTGCTGATGTATGGGTCCGGGCTGGAATCTACCTCATCTGGTTTTCAAGTTAATCGCCTTTCGGATGACCGAAGTCACCCTTTGGAACCAGATGTCAATATTTTTCTGATATTGCATGGTGTCAGCCCGTCAAAGGGTATTTCAGGGAGTCCAGCAGTTTCAACCAGACCACTGTTGGATTGGATATTTTTTAGTTTCTTTTAAGACATGGTCCAGGTCATATAGTCCTCTTTTTTATATGAAACATCTCAACTACTGATTTTTGAATTGGGAAAGAATATGTCCACACATCTTTATTGCAACTTTTCTATTGACAAAATATTCATGCATGACATTTTACAAACCATGCAAAAAAAACCTCCCTCTTCCAAAATGGAGAGAGGTTAAAACGCAGAAAGGTTTACAGACTGATGCAGAGCTGGATAAACACTGAAGCTACAGTGTCCACCACATGGTGACCTGTGTGAGCATCAACTCTAGAGAGGGGGCGGGGGCTCGGGACAGTTCTCTCCAATTGAATTTGGACTGCAGTACCCATTTTAAACACCAGGTGTCAGAGTTCCATATTGCTCCTTTAAACCAGTTGGTGTGTTTCAATGGCTTTCCGAGGGACTCATTCTTTATTGTTTATAACAAATTCTCGCTCTTTTTGAATAAAGGTCTATTATTATGCAAACATTAGACTTCACCTGGAATTTATCCTACCGGCCGCTGAGTACGTGTTTGAAGTTGAGGTGAGGTCATGTCAGAACAAAGCAGAAAATAGTCAGGAGCTGTCACATGGAGTGAGCGGGAGGGGGGGTGGTAACGTTTTTATCCTGATTCATGATATTATCTGTTCTCCAGTACGTTCTCCTCCATTCTTTTGTTGATATTGTGACGATGTCGAACCATACATATCATTGATATGAAGCCAAATGCTGTCATTGTAGTGTCTGACTGTTGTTTCATCCACCACTTTCACCTCGTTCCTTTTCATCTTCACTTCCTGAACCGATAAATTCAGAATAGTGATCAAGCATCTTAAGCTGCTCTCTCTGAAAGCCCACCAGCTGTATGGAATGATTGATGTATGACCTTTGATATGCCAACCTTGATGGTTTCTGCTGTAGCTCCACCAGTGTTTGGCCTTGGGTCAGCTGTTCAAACATGGAGCAGCAGGCCTGCCGGGACAAAGCGGTGCTGAAGGACAGGTTGTGATGAATGACTGTCGAGCCCCCTGTGTTTGTGCTGCCAGGAGGACTTCTGGGTCCCGCTGGTGGGCATACGTTGGTTCAAGGTGTCTTTGACCTTGGGTTGACACGTATCAAGTGAGTTGGACCCGAGAAAAAATCCAACCTCTGCAATTTGGCATAATTTCAGGTTGAGACCAAACGACACGGGGGAGCCAAGAACTTTAAAGGAAGAATGTGAAACATTTTTGGGCAAAAAAAGCTTTTATACAAAAGGCTGTCCCTTCCATGTAAACATGATGTAAACACAGCTCTGACAACAGTTCAGCTGGAGGGACTCACTCTTCTCACTCATTGTAGACAGTCATGACTCAGAGAGACATTTCCACAGGATATAGGCCCCCGCGTCCACCTAGCTTTATTTCTGGGCAGAAAAGCGCTGGCTGTGCGCTCGAGAGTGTTTGTATGAAGTGTTTGTGCACTGAGAAGAAAAGCGTTGCACGTCTGTCCTGTCTCTATGACAACAGTCTGTTGATAACGGCCGCTGTCTGACCGACACTGCCCTGTTACTTTTTACTGCATGTTTAATATTTTAGATCGTTTTTTTAACCAATCAGACACGGAGCAAGGAGGATGTTGGTATAAGATACGATCTGTCATCTGCAAAAATACGGGGAATATCATACATTTGGAAAAGAGCACCTTTCTGAAAAGTTGAAAAAGTTTCAACTTAAGCGCTCAGCGGCCGCACAAAAAAGGCAGAGCACTGGGAAGAAAAAAGAAGCTGGGCTCTGTGCTTTTTCTCCAGGCATCCACTTATTGCTGCGAACGCTTTCTGCTCATTGATAAAATTTTAAAAAAGACGATGGCGCTTGAAAAAAAACGCTAGATGGACATAAGGCCATACTTGATTTCTGCTGTATTTATGTTTAAAATATCGCACATTCTTCCTTTTATTAATTGGCAAAGTCTTCAACTCTTACTAGATGAAGACTTTTACTGTGTTCATGCAAGATCTGGCTTTTCAAAGTTATTTGAAGTAGCCCTCTGTTATTGGACTTTAGGGGTCCTGATGACTTTGTGACCTGGAATGCAGTTAAATGATCTAAACTGCTACTCATTCCTGCACTTTGTCTTTTCAGTAGTAGAAATAGCGTCTGTGTATCTTTGCAGTTCCTCCTGAGCCTAAGGCATCCTCCTACTACCTTCTTTTCATGCTTCAAATGTTCCCTTTTGAAACTCATTTTGGCTTTTGATACAATATCGGAGTGCTTTTGGGGTCAGCACCGCTGTGGATTACTCAACACTCCCATGTAAACCGACACGTATTCATCTCAACCTGGTGGGCAATGTTTTAGAAGTCGTGTGCCCACACAGTGTCCCAGGAAAACACATCTTTTGTTGCAGTAGTTTTTGCTTATTTTGTCTCTGCTTTATGGTTAATTTGCCTTTAAAGCGTTTTTGAATTCATGCAGATCTAACTCTGACCTGAGAGCTGCTCGGTACTCGCTGGTATCCTTATGAATCAGCGTCCCTGCAGTGCTCGATTTCAAAATGACATCCAGATGAACGCTGTCTAAAGACATTATCAAGCTAATTAGATGATAACCCCTTTTCAAGCAAATTCTTTCAGCTGCTCTGGTGAAAAAGCTTCCCCGTTGGCTGTCACCTTTGTGCTCAATGTGACGCAGGAAGGAGACGTGCTGTTTGAAACGAGAACAGAGCTTCACTGCATGTGTGGTGAAGGAATCGAGATCTAATAAAAGGCCTCTTTCATTCACCTTACTCATTCAAGAGAAGTGAAAAGGCACAAGTAAAAAAACTAAAAAGACCTGGGGAGAAGAGGCATAATGGATTACTTTAAATATAAAGAATTAAACCTGTGTCATTTAATCCTCAGCTGCAAGTTATATAAAAAAAACCTTCTGTGTAACACTGAATAATAACTTCACACTATTAAGCATTCCTAAAGAATTTATAAATCATTGGTTAATACTTGGTTCATAATCTATATTAAGTGTTAAAAAATGATCCCTATGTACTTTATAACCACAGTTAGAAATGTTAAATTACTAATTAAGGAGTTTTCTGTGAAAGTTGAAGTGAATGATTAATAAACTATTTAAATGTTAGATGCAGGTTACACAGTCAATGATTCAAACATGTAGTAAAGGTTAAGCCTGGAGTTTTAAAATGATTGAAGGTTCCTGTCAGTCCTCTTATTGAGACTGTGTGATAATCTAATATGATAAATGATGTATCCTTCTTTTTTCTTTTTGTTTGGTTTTGGATACTTTGCTGGGATAGTATCCGCTCAGAGGCCTCTTTTAAAGGCTGTTTGTCCTTAAATATAGTGAACTGTGCTTACAGATGGAGACAGGAGCTTAAATGTCAGCCGCAGCGGCAGACTTGGTTAAAACCCTCCGCTGTTTGGCAAAGACTTCCTGTGTGTCTCTCTTGGGTAGAAAACGGCAACTTCAAGTAGTAATTGCGTCTCAGCATCAGTGGGGGTTTTGAAGCCAGAGCGAATGTAAATACTATCCAATAAGATTCTGATGGTGACCTTAGAGGCCAGGGGGTAAAAAAGTAATGAGAAGAAATGATATCACTGGGGAGAACAAAGTGCAGTGATTACATTTATTTCCACTGGCCTGTTACTGGAGCACTGCGGGGAAGTGAGCGCTGAGTTTTCTGTTTTTTTAAGAGGCCATGAAGAACCCACAGGTCTTTCATCACATCAGATTCATGATTATACGTTACAGGTCTTTCTTTTAAGTTTTAATGTTGGCAAATCTCTTTAATCTCTCTTGAAATGAGTGAATGCCACCGCTGCCCAACCTCAGATAAGCGGGAGAAAATGGATGGATGGATGTCGGTTTGGTAACCTCGGCATCGTTAACAAAAACAAGCTGGGAAATATAGTTAAATGATCTGGGTCATGTTTTTCAAAATAAGAGCCACTTAGAAGGCAAAGGCCGTCCTGGAAGACCCTCTGCACCCTCTGCATGCAGAGTTTAGACTTCTGCAGACAGGGAGGAGGTCCAAACCAGCACTCGCTGAGGGTAGCCCCCTCACTCTGACATCTCTCTACTAATGCATGTCCATAGGATCCTGTTTGTGCATGTGTGTGTATTTCAGCCTACAATGTATGTGTGTGTAGCATGTTCAACAACAGAGTGTAAAATAGAATTTAGCCTCGCTGGATTATCAAAGTATCTTCTTCTTCTACTTCTTACTCAACGCGGTTACTCGCATGGCTTCATACGTTTTCTGAGGTCACTTGTCCCATCAGCAGTGCGGTTTCTGAATAAGCTGTAGGCTTTGTTGCCGGTACACTTCAGAATCTGAATCAGATTTATTGGCCATGTATGCTTACACACACAAGGAATTTAACTTCGTTGAACTGTGCTCTCTTATGTACAGGTTAGGGTTAGTCCATCATGATGATATCCATGAGAGTTATGTTTATATGTACAGTATGTATTTAGTCTTTGTACTGTTTATATGATCACATCATGGCCAAGGGCACCAGATCTTTAACTGGCTCGTTTCTGCACACAACTATCACTTACTGCCATACCACCCTGAACACGCCTGATCTCGTCTGATCTCGGAAGGTAAGCAGGGTCGTGCCTGGTTAGTACTTGGATGGGAGACGGCCTGGGAATACCAGGTGCTGTAATCTTTTTCATTTTTGGATCTCTGTTGCAAACCAAATTGCCCCTCTGGGACAATAAAGATTGTCCAATCCAATCCCCTGATATCAAATCTGCCAGTGAGGTGGATTCTTGTTGTCAAGTCTCAGCAGTCCGATCTTGCTTTTTAGTTCCTTAAAAAAGTAAAATGTCTGAAAACATGAAGCTCAGATGCACAGAAACTCCATAGGACCTTTAAAACGCTTTGCATTATAGTATTTACTAAATGTAAGACTGATGGTCGTCTGAAATCAGCTTCATATTTTAGGTACAATAATGATTAATTTCATATTTGCTCTTCATAATCGGTCACCATTGCCTTGCTTGTGCACATCATGAGTCGGGGCGGGGGGGGGGGGGCAGCAGTGGCAGCTTGTGTGTCCTGTTGGGCACATATGATGGATATCCCTCCATTATCAGGAGTGGCTTCTCTGCCCCTTGTCCTGTGGGACTGAGCTCCAGTATGACATTTATTAATTGACTGCAGATAATTCTTTATAAATGAGCAGGAGTGCTGAGGGCTGTAACGCCTGGATCTGGAGAGGTATGCACTCTGGACTGAACCCCGGGTGTTTTTTTTTTTGCACATTTTTGGCTGAAAGGCTTGACTTCTTTTTGATCTGATTCATCAAATATGTAAACCATCCCTAAACTAGTATTTGTATGTTTTTTCTCTGAGCTTGAGAGGGACAGGAAATGCAGAATTTGGGATTCACCAAACATGCTAGAGTCAGTCCTCTCTTAACCTGAAGGTCAAAGGGTTCCCCAGCTCCTGCAGCCACATGTCCGATGTGTCATTGGGAAAGACACTTAACCCCAAGTTGCTCCCTCTGCTTCGTCAGCAGCATGATGGTGTATGAATGGGATTAGTTAATACTGATAATCACTTTACATAGCAGCCTCTGCCATCAGGTTGTGAATGTGACCTGCGGTGAAAAAGCACCATGAGTAGTCAGTACAGTGTCGGGATTGGGAGTCGAACCTGGGACTGTACAGCAACAAGGACTGTAGCCTCTGTACATGGGACACCTGCTCTACCAGCTGAGCGATACCAGCTCCCCCAAGTCTTCCTTTCTTGAGAATTTGTGTGTCTCAGTGAGGTCACTTTGAAAGTCATGGCACGTTTCATTTCCCATAATGTGAATTTTAGTTTGAGGTTTTATCTGGGTATGAAACAGACTCAAATTTTAAAAAGTGTCTAACAAAAAAAAAAAAACTGAGGGTGAAATTGGCAGAAAACTTTCTTCTGCAGAGACTAAAGCTGTTCACGTCTAGGATGAAACTCATCCAAGCAACATTACTACGGTGATATTCTTTGTGCATGCTGCCTCGTGGTCGCTGAAAATGTTGGACTCGGTGTACCATGCTGCGCTGTGATTTGTCTCTGGTTTGGGTTTTAGTACACATCATCGTTTCTTGCAGGAGAGAGTAGGTTTGTCTTCCTTGTACAACCGAAGGATGGAGCATTGCTTATTTTTTCTTTATAAGGTTATACTGCATGAACTGCCTTCTGACTTAATGTTCTCTACCGATACTGAAAACTCTCAGCATCTGTAGCCTTTGATCTAATTTACTCATCATGTACATCATTCCAAGAACTCGCTCTGTCTTTGGGGAAAGTGATTTTTGTGTGTTTGCTCCATCACCTCGCTCTGAGCTGCAGAGTCACCTTAAAGTAGAGCATTTAGTCGGCTTGGCAGATTTTAAAAACCAAGATAAAGGATCATTAGACGACTGTATGCTCATGTGTCTCTGCTGATTTGTTGATTGATGAAATATTTCTGTATTGTCCGTCTCTGTCTGAAACTTTGAAGCTGCTGTCTTGATCAGAACTCTCTTGAATAAGAGATCTCGTATCTCCACCAGAATATTTTTCCAGGTAAATTAAAGGTTAGATAAAAACATAAAATAACACTGATTCCTCTAAAGTGACCGACAAAAGCAAACCAGACCATCAGTTTTGGTTATTTCTGTATTTATATTTTAATGCTTCACTGAATCAGTGTCATAGTGAAGATTTCTTCAGCCACAGTCAGAACAGCGTTGGATAATTTCCACAGAAAAAGATTGAGAGTGATACAATTGATGTTCACGGGACAGCAGGATGATTTTCTTTCTGTTTGAAATACACCGTTTATTCATGAACAGGACAACACATATCATTTGGTCCCTGCTAAAAATCAACAGAGAATGAAAGTTGATTTAATTTGAAAAACCTGACAGCTGGTGCTGCTTCCTGTTTGTGCGTGAAGCCTGCACAAAGTTCAAAAACATTTACAAAAAACAACAACAATAAGAATATTTATTATGGTTTAAAGTGATCAGGATCAGTATCGGTACATATATATCAGAACTGGAAAAAAGCTGATCAGTGCATCTCTACTCATCAGAGTGTAGAAAAGAGATTTTCAGATTCCTCAAGGTGCAAACAGGAATAAAGGGAGTTTGATCTGAATTCAGTTCCTAGGTGACTTCTCTTGATTAGGGACTGGAGCTTGTACTTGGGTTTTCAGTTGTCCCGCCTAAAAGTCCATGTTTAAGTCCACGCTACCTAGATCAGGGGTTATCAAACTTTTTTAGACCATGGACCCCTTTCAGGTGAGACATTTTTCAAGGACCCCCTCATTATCGTATCGTTGATAAGCATATATCAATACTATGTAATAATCTACTATGTAGTACTTTGCATCGATAGAATTAGACTACATTTATTCTTTTCAAGTAATTCATTTTATAAACTTTGAGAAAATGTTGGCTCCGAGGTGTTTTTTGTTTTGAGTTTTTTTTATCGCTACGCACTGTGAAGTGACAGACATGTCACGATCATATCAGAATAGATCTAAAGGCACAAAACTAAAGTGGGCGGGAGTATTGGACAAAATAACTGATTTTATTGGTCCCAGTTTGTAGATGATATGGTACACTTTTACAGTCGTTTGTACATTATTCCGCGGACCCCCAAGTTATGGTTCACCCCCGGGGGAGAATCACTGACCTAGATATGTTACGGCTTGGAGCCTCGGTCACAGTGACACCTCTTATTGGGTACGCTGCAGCCTCTGTAAGGCTCTTCTTTTGGACAGCAGGAGGTTCACTTTCCGCTCAGACTTCTACAAAGGCAGGCCTACTACTTACCACCTTTCGCATCACGCTCAATGTCAGGATGTTCCTGGACCTGCTGCCCATGCCCAGCAGCTTTTTTATGTCGTTGTAAAAGCCAAGATCACGCTGGGACCTCATACCAGCGGAGAGAAACTCCTGTCCTCTGTCCTCTGAAGCTGAGTAATGCACTGCACCACTTTAAAAAGAAATCCACTTACAACTGAGAAATACATAAACACATACAGTATTACACTTTGAGTCATCATTGTTTGCCTCCACATATCCCCCCCCCCCCCTCCCCGTTGTATGACGCAGGATCACGGGGGGCTGCTTTATTGTTTTGCCAACAGAATTCCATTTCACGGCTCCGTGCTGTGAAGCGTCATGCTGTGTGATGGTAGACGCAGCGCTGCACACATGACGGGCCGGCAGCCAACGCAGGAGAGAGCTTTTCATTAGTCTAATATCTCTCCTGTGCATTGGCCGCCTTATTACGCTCCTGTTCCTCCTAAAGGAGATGCAGGCAGAGGCAGTGATGGGGAGATGTAGCAGGAAGTCTTGACCTTATATTACAATGATCTGAAATATTCCCTCAGCATGCATCAAACGATGAGACGACACAGATGCATCTCTGTGTTCTCAGTACCTCTGCCATTTATTGTCAACATTTTAAAACTGCTAAAAAAGTTAAAGGTAAAATATGTCGAACTTTATCACAAGGTTTACTCAAAATGTCTTAATTAATAAAAAATTGACTAAACCTATTTGAAATATATTTTGCTGTTGAGTACTTATATTACCTTAAAGCCAGAGAAATTGGTAACTTAATAGTTGTAAGGGGAAATGTCTTGTCAGAATACTTGTCAGAGCCGCCATGACAGACACAACATGAAACGCCGGATGTTTCGTCACAGAAATTGTTGCTACTGGAAGCTGCCGTACTGTTGCTGTATGTGCTGCTGTGATAAAAACTTCATGTAAATTATTACATTAGCTTATCGGTTAACATATGGCCTCAACGTCATCTTTTGTGATTGTTTTGATTGAGAGCGTGGTGAAATTTACATACTGTGTGTTTAAGCATAATCAGATGTGGTAACATTTAAATTGTGTTAAAGATGAAACGTGCAGTACTAGTTTCACTGTATTTCTTGTAATTCCACGGCGGTGCACTGCTCACTCTGGTGTATTATGTCTGTCGTTATACAGCCAGGAGTGGTATCTGAAACATGAGCTCTATGTTTCCTAAAAACATTTGTAGGGAGTAAAGTAGGCAGTGGTTGCTCAAAGCTTACACTGCTCTTAGCATACCGCTCCCTGACCTTAAAAACACACATCATTGTTCTCATTAGTTTACTTTTGACATTTAACTAGTTCAACACAAAGAACTAGCACCTCCTTTTTGTCTCCCAGGTGGGGATTAAACCAGAGTTTGAGATATCCTTTCAATCTTTGAGAACAAACTATCACAGGATTTAGCAAGCAACAAGGCGGAGCTGTTAAGATGCAGTAACCAATTATATGACTTTATGCAATAGCTGTGGTCATGATGCTGTTTAATTGTGTGTCTGCAACATAGACTGTAAATATTAATGTATGAAGCCTGAGTGACGTCCGTTACATTGCACCCACCTGTCAATTATGTCAGCAATGAGCCTAAATAAGGATAACACTTATCATTCATGAAATCAAAACGGAGATGTTTTAAAAAAATTCACCCCCCGTACAGTGTGTGTCAGTGAGGACAATAACTAATCAGACCTATTTAGTTTTTTGTACCAGGCTGTAAACATGTTTATTTATACTGTAAAAACAGATTTTTTGTATGTGACTTCTGGCTTTCTTGGAGCCAGCCTGGTGGACACGAACTGCATGATTTTGCACCTCAGCATTGGCTTCCTTGCTTCAACACCGGAGGTTGCTGCTTGGGTCTGTACGCGGTGCCTCTGGTCATGCTGTTCAGCTTTTCTTTATTTATGAACATCACAGACTCCCTCACACGTGCCCTTTCATGCCAAGTGCACAGCGACACAAACACTCGCACTACAGCCACACAAAGGTTAACATGTCAGCTGGAAGTGGATTTAAGGTGACCATCAGCAGAGATGAGAAAGCTTTGACACACTGAAGGATAACAGAAAATCTGAATTGGCCAAAATTGGTGTCAGCAGGTCCAACATGGAAAATAAATCTAAATCGGCCAAAGATAAAGCAATCAGTGCATTACAAGTTTTTGGCTCTGTGTTTGAAGTATTAAGAGAAAATTGGGATCTGTGTACCTCCAAAGCACAAAGTCTGTGGTCCAATCTCTGAGGCTGGAGTTGGCAGTAATAATGAAGCATCTTTGTTTCTTCTTGCCTTTAATTCTCTGTTCCTGCAGGTCTGATAAATGAACATTAAGTCCCCATTGATGATGTCTAAAAATATGCTCTTCTCTGAATCTGAAGACAGGTCTGCAGAGTGTCCAAGTCGAGCAATTAGGCTCTAAGTGGCCATCCAAGTCCAGAGCCGTTTCTCTCCTCTGCTGCAAATTCAAATGAATGCATTTTTATAACTTCTCCATTCTCCCTTTAAGAACGACACTGTGAGTTACAGCCGAGTCGTTCAGAGAGCTGGAAAAGGTGTCTGAACTCTGAGCTGTGCCGTACCACCTCCTCTGCCTGAGTGCAGCTCCTTTCTCTTAAGAACAGGACAGAAAGAGACAGGTGCAAATTATGTCCGCTTAACCGTATCATAGTTTGAAGCAGCGGTGCTGGGGGGACAAAAAAGGGGGCTGATTGGTCCTCTCAGTCATCATTTTTAATGGATGAAAGTGCTCTGAGTGTCTGGATTTAGAGGCGGGAGAGGTGTGTTTAGACGTCTGGGTGTTCAGATAATTCTATCCGGTGTCTGTTAGGTGCCCTTTATGACAGACGTTAGACCCTCTGACGTTCTCTCTCTCTTTGTGTGGCGTCGATTCTGCTGCTTTTTTAATAGGTCGTCATTCATAACTACTTTGATTCAATACAATTGAAGAATGTGGGGGCGCCAGTAGCCTAGTGGTTAGTGTGCTTGCCCCCATGTACGGAGGCCATGGTCCTCCAAGTGGGCGTCACGGGTTTGAATCCCACCTGTGGTTCCCCTCCCGAATGTCGTCCTCCACTCTCTCTCTTGCCCTGATTTCAGACTCTATCCCATTTCCTCTCTCTCAAACGAAGGCATACAAGTCCAAAAATAATGTTTTAATTTGCTGGGTTTTAGTCATTTGGAATTAAAACATTTTGACCTTCTCCAAATCTGTACACCTTTGTATTCCTTTATATCCCCTCAAGTCCTTCGAATATGAAAAGAAGTGAACCAAATCTGTGCTAATGGCATCCAATGGAGGCATATTTAGAGCATGTTGGCCTTAAATGGGGGCCATTACACCCAGCTTGAAAACAAGGCCTTTAAGGAGTAGAGGGAATGTGAACACAACCTTGAAACATACAAGCTCCACACCCCTTTAATTTTACTTTCAGAGCAACCTTGAGATGAATTCCTTACAATACAATTCAACCTCAGCGAGTAAGCCTCAGCTGCACGGCAGAATCTATCACTCCCCGCCGTCACGCCTATCATTTCAATGTGTCACATATAGGAGGGAGGGCAATACATAACGGTCGCCTGCCATGTCGGGACATTGTTCATCAGTCAGGCTGAGTAGTGAGAGCCATTCATTCTTTTCTGCATCTCAAAAACGAAGGGCCCTGCATCCTGACGTTCCTTCCATAACCCTGAGGGGGAATTAAAAAGAAGAAAACAACTGAAAGAGAAAGAAAGATAGTGGCTTTGTGGTACATGGCCAGGTGAAAGAACAAGTCTTTATCAATCAATCTTTATTTGTATTGCACTTGTATTGAGCAGGTAAAAGACCTTAGTCTTTGTTATATTATCTACAAAGACCCAACATTAATCTATCATTAGTACTAAGCAACATTTAGCAAAGTTACAGTGGAGAGGACAAAATGTCCTTATGAGGCAGAAATCTTGGGCAAAACATAGACTGTAAATATTAATGGATGAAGCCTGAGTGACGTCTCTTTGTAACATAACAATAAGTAAGGTCTTTTTACCTGCTTTTTGTAACATAACAATGAGTAAGGTCTTTTACCTGCTTCTTGTAAAGTGTCTCGAGATAACACTTGTTATGAGTTGACGCTATACAAATAAAAGTTGATTGATTGATTGATCTGTTCCTGCAGGGGGCTCTGGAGGATCATCAGCAGCAGCCTCCATGTTGGAAATCCTGTCTCAGTCTAACTTTCAGTCAACCTAACAGCTGAGAGCTGGAGCTGAGGCGGGTTTTAAACCTCTTGATGAACCATTACATTGCGCCCACCTGTCAATCATGTCAGCTACACTCCTAACTATGGATAACACATATCGTTGATAAAATCAAAACTGAGCAGTTTTTTTTTAAATCCACCCTCCGCACAGTGTGTGTCAGTGATGACAATAACTAATCAGACCTATTTAGTGTTTTTGACCCAGGCTGTAAACATGTTTATTTATGCTGTTAAAACTGCTTTTTTGCCTGTGATGTGTATGTGACTTCCTGTGTTCCTGGAGCCAGCCTCTAATGGACACTCAAGGAACTGCAGGATTTTACACTTCTGTATTGGCTTCTTGTTTCATGACCGGAGGTTGCTGCTTGGGCAAAACCAGACTCATGAGGAACAGCCATCTGCTAAAACTGCACTGGGTTTGAAAAAGGATAGTAACAAAAAAAGAGGGGGGGTCCATTTCAGCAGGCCATCCCCACCAACGATCCAGGGGAACCTACGAGACGAGAGCTCAGGAGCTCCCACTTTAGTGGAAGATGCACTTTGTCTGTCATATCAAGAGCTTCACAAGCAACATATTGCCACATAAATTGCATTGCATTATTTTACATCCCGGTGTAAGGAATGAATATGCACGATGACAAAAGTACCCTTGATATTATTCTAATCATCATCTGTTTGGGTTTCCTTTGCTGCGTCTCAGCTGAGAATCGACTAATTGAAACAATGAAAAGTAATTATGTTGTGAAGCCTGACTCTTGGTTTATTCCAAACATAAATATCAGATATCATGATTTTTACATAAACAGATGATACTTACACTCCTCTGTTTTCAACCTACTGATTTGTGTCATGAAGACTCCACTGTGCAGCAGAAGGAACACATGCTGCAATATGCTCTTTTGAATTAAACTGATAAATTGAAGAAGATTATGTAGCTGCTGGAATGTACCAATTACATTTCAAACCGGAAGGATTAAGGGAAACTTTCATTTGAAATCGAAGGAAAAGCAGTTTCAACATTTGTTATACTAATTATTTCTAAGCATTCTTCAGTGGAGGCATTTCAACAGAGACAGATTAAAGTGTAGGGTTGATAAAGCTGAAGGAAATTAACCCGTTGGGCCTAATTAACATTTTTTTGAGATTAGCATAATATTCTCCTCGGGGACTTCAGATCGTCTTCAGCTCCATTATTAATGAAATATCAAAGCTTGATTGGCTCGCAGATATCCCAGGTCTCCTAATTTAGTAAGAAGGATGCCGACACCGTGGACCACCAATAGAGAAAACCAGTCAGGGAATAAGAGAGTTGATGTTTCAGACCTCACAGCTTATACCTCTGAAAACAACGGACAGCCCACCGGCCTCCTCGACTCTTTGAATCTCAGAGCACAGCTGGATATGTTAGCTGTGTTAGCTCTAGTCTTGCATTGGTATGTCTGTGCTTTAATTTAGTGTTACCAAAGTGCATGTTAAACGACTGCATTATAACACACAAGGTAGTAAAATGCTCTGGGTTGTTTGCATTTCTCTTACCCATCATAGTAGTTGTTTTGAGCAGTGCACTTGCAAAAACTCTGCAGCTAACTTGTCATGTCAATATCTAGACCGTTTCAGGAGGACTGCTCCGGAGATTCTCCTATTCCTATTGGCTCGAGGTGAGTTCTCCGGAGAATATCCGGTTCTCACATCAGCTCACTCGGACGTGCTGCTAAGAAAATATGAGCGGTCTGGCAGGAGAAACTCCGGGTAAACATATACATATCACATATACAACTCCTCCTGAGGAAATATCCTGAGTTTTTCAAGAGATTTCTGCAAGTGTGAAAGCCCTAATGGAGGAGAGTTCATGAGGGGAGGTGAGGTCTGGCCTTGGAGGTTGTTGTTGATTCTCTGATGATAGACATGCAGGTAGCAGAAGAAAAGAGTTATAGAGAGTTTTTGCATGCTCACAAAAACAATCCACATCTTGTGAGTCAGACTGTATCTGTTCTGACACTAATTATAGATGAAGACCCTCTTAATCCTGAGTACTTTACCTCACTATGCACGGTGTATAACACACTCCTCCAGGTTCTCTTGGTGGTTATTTGGTTACAAACAGATACATGAGATAATGGATTGTGTAAGATGTTCACATATGGTAAAGCCAGGTTCCAGATTAAAGCCCATATGTCAATGTGTTCTTGTTTAGTACACATCGCATAATTGCATATTTAGGAAGCCAAATGCCACACAGTTAAGATGGGAGTATGCCGATCAGGATATTTATAGAAACTCTAACTTAACATAGTGTACACTCAAGACTATATTCTTAGTTCTTAGTTTGACTTCACAGCCTTGATCAGCACCTGTAATCAGGGTGGCTGTGGCTCAGTGGTAGAGTCGGCTGTCTCTCAAACAGAAGGTCGGGGAGTTTGGTCCCCAGCCCCTGCAGCTACATGTTCGATGTGTCCTTGGGCGAGACACTAAACCTGATTGAATGTGTATGAATGGGATTATATTAATGATGGTCACTTTACATACCTCTACCATCAGGGTGTGAGTGTGTAGGTGTGACCTGCAGTATTAAAGCAGTTAGAAGACTAGAAAAGCCTTATACAATCTCAAGTCCATTTACTATATTTCTAACAACTCTTGAACAGACTCTTAACTGAATGCTAAATTAAAATTATTTTCTAAAACAATTTCTGAATGGATCTGCAATTAAATGTTTTCTTGCAACCCCCACCCCACCACTACCCCCTCCCCACCGGATCGTGGGTTGGCGGCCTGCCAGAACAACCCCCCCACACACACACACACACCCTCCCCACCGGATTGCTGATGGACGGTCTACCTCCCCCCACCCCCTTGCTCTCTATCCCTCTTCCTGCATCTTATCCCATCTCTCCCCCTATCCCTTTCCAAGCCCGGCGCAGTCTAGGCCTGTGAAGACTGTTTCGTCATGAGCCGGGGATCCGGCCGAAGATTTCTGCCTTTTAATAAGGCAGTTTTTTCTTACCACTGTAACTTTTGCTGCTTTGCTAAAGTGCTCATGATGGATAGGCCGGATCTTTGTAACATAACAATGAGTAAGGTATTTTACCTGCTCTTTGTAACATAACAATGAGTAAGGTCTTTTACCTGCTTTTTGTAATGTTAACAGACAAAGAGTAAGGTATTTTACCTGCTTCTTGTAAAGTGTCTCCAGATAACACTTGTTATGAGTTGACGCTATACAAATAAAAATTGATTGATTGATTGATTGATTGGAGCTTCCCTTTGGACAAATGTCGTACCTCTTTTGCTGATCTTGCCTGTGCATGCATATATATATTATTTTCTAATGAAGAACCCCATCCTGCTTTCTTTTAACAGTCATTTTACTCACAAAAAATCTATGCTGTGGATTTTATCCGCTTCACTTTGCATCCCAGAACAATTTGTGCAGCAAAGCATTTTTTTTAATGCTTGCAACACACAACGAACGGAGGTGATTTTGCAATTGTGTTCTGTCGCGTGCAGTGGGTGATGGTGGTGGACGCACTTGTGGTCATGATGGTGCATTTCTGTGACAATAAATGAAATAATGCCATAGAACACCTCTCTCAGCATTTCATATAAAGGACACAGCATCATTTTTAAGTGGGAAAAAAAAGGACATTTAAGACATTCATCTTATTTAAGAGGAATGTCCAAAAGCTTTGGTTTGAATCAGTATTACATGTTTGAATTTTTTTTAAATGGTAAAACAAATGGTGTGCCAGAACCAAGCTAATGATGGGATTCATCACTTGGCATATTTGATGAGTAAATTATGAGATGTGCTCTGTCCTCCGCTGGACTAAGTGCTGCAAATGACAAGTTACTGACAATGAACAGGACAAATGCATTACCGTCCACTTAACCAGAAAAATAAGTCATTTGCAAAGGAAATCATCTCCAGAACATCATTCACAACAAGCTGCTCATGTGCTTCATACACTTAATTTGATTCACATGTAACTGATTCATTGTAATGCAGAACAGCCTGCAGTCATTCTGCTGTTGACTCAATGAACATTTATCTAGCATCTAGCATCTATTTGAGAGTAAATCATGAAATATGGTCTTTTTTTCTTTGGAGAGTAAAGACAAAGTTAGCGAGCAGAAAACCACTTAAACATTTGTTCAAGGTAAATATAAATCAGGAAAGATACATCAAGGTGCAGTATTTTTCTGCCTGCAGGAGTTGCTGATGTTTCTTTCTCTCATTTCCTTAGGTGCTTCTGAAGTCAATTTAGTATCCAGTCCCCCAAAGAGCAGGTATAAGAAGCCTTTGGCGAATGTATTGAGCAGTCCAAGGAGAACCGGGTGCGACTGACAGACTTAAATAGCCTGCCGGAATAGAAAGCCATTACAGCCGTCAGTCTCTCACTGGCGAAATCCATTATATGATCACCGAGATCAATCCATAAGGTAGCTGTTTTTGATGTCTGCATTTGAAGCAGCCCAGGGTGATGGATGGTTTTAGCCTCCGGTTTTCAGGGAACCTGTTTGAAATTCTGCCTTTTCCTGAGATCGGTCAGTCAATATGTTCTCAGAAGCCACGGCTCCACATCAGCGGGTTGAGGTGGGAGCGAGGTTACAGCACTGCAGGATGGAAGAAATGGGAACCATTATAGGCAGAAAGTGCAGCATTTTACACATAAATATATTTCAGAAACCCAGTATATCCTCTGTAAATATATCTCTAAATCATGACTGTGTACAATGAGTGTGACGTGTGAGTCCCGCTCTCTGTGTTGTTGTCTGAACTGTGTTTACATGGACAGGACAGCTGGCTCTTCCCCTTGTGTATAAAAGCTGTTTTAGTCAAGGACTAGAGAGAAGAAGAAGAACATACTGATTATTTGTTAGCATTTTTAGATAACGGTCATTCCGTGTGTGAATTACAAGCTAAGAGTGCTAACATTAGCATGCTAACACAACAAACAAAACAAACAACCGCTTACACTTAGTTAATGGTAAATGGACTTGAGCTTATATAGCGCTTTTCTAGTCTTCCGACTACTCAAAACGCTTTTACACTGCATGTCACACTCACCCATTCACACACTGAAGGTAGTGATCGCTATGTAGTATTTAAAAGCAGTTTTTCCTGAAGTTCAGGAGATGGGGAAGTCATCCCGGTCCATTACTACATCCATCAACAGCCACGACACTGTACCGTCATTGAACTAGTCCATTACATGTAATGCTTTCAATATCAACACATTTCCTCCCCCGGATTTTATCAACACGACATAATGGATTGCTTTTGAAAAGCTGCCATCCAACAAGTTCATCAAATCTTGTTTTGCTGTGGGGAACAAGTAGACTGACTTTGAAGGGTTTGAATGAGCATGCTCATTGGAGGCAGCATGGGTCATTAGTTTTTCTGAATATCTAAGACACATTCACAAGTTCCCTATTTTTATTTTTACCTTGATGTATATTACCGCAACCCAAGGTTACTCACGTACATCTCTGGTAATGTAATTGAGTGTTGATGATGCACTGCGTATTGACTCCTCTGATTTAATGAGCTCTCACTCGCCATGATGGTTAACTCGTTATTGCTTCTTTACATACATAACATCCTTCAATTCCATGCCCAACAACCTAAGAAGAAACCTTTCAGAATCCATTGTTCAGGGCGCTGGTGGTGCAGTGGTTAGTGCACACGCCCCATGTATGGAGAATGTAGTCCCCCAAGTGGCCCAGGTTCAAATCCGACCTGTGGCTCATTTCCCTCTCTCTCTCCCTGATTTCTGACTCTATTCACTGTCCTATCTCTCCAGTAAAAGCACAAAATGCTCAAAAAAACAAACAAACTGGTGTTTACTAAAGATGCAATGAGCACTGCCTGACTGTTCAAAGGTTTTTTTCCCAAGAATTGCTTATGGACTATAATCATTATCTTAGAATTATCCCAAATGGTTGAGTGTTGGGAGCCTGGAGTTGACCCCACTCCTCCTGCTGTGTATTGCTCTGCAGAGCAGGAACCTTATTGGTGTGGCTCTCGTTGTACTCGGTGTAATGATCCTACGCAAATTAGCTTTTGGGGATCCAGCAAGACACTGCTGTCGTACCTCCTGGCTTCATTGTCCATGGCTAATTCTTACAACCCTAATGACCCCCCACATGAGCAAAATAGAATCTGGGTATTGGTATCGGCTCAAGTGGAGAAAAGCAGATTGGTGTAAATGTTCACACAATAACACGTGGACCACAGGGTGCCATGCTGTAACTGCCAATTGTTCTGCACATTTTAGTCCCCTCTGTTCGGGTTATTTTGACGCAATGTGAGTCCCACTTTGATCATTTCAACCTCAGTACCATGATGAGATAAGTGTACTTCTCAAAGCAGCTTTCCCCTCGTGTCTCCAGCAAGACCCTCGCCTTCTCTTTGTGCTCTGGACCACAAAACGGTTGCTCTGTTCTTGTCTGCAGAGCTAGTCAGCCACAATCTCTCAAAGCAATAGAAGCTATTTGTATTTGTTTGCGGTCCCTGTCCCATTTTCTGGCACATTGGACCAGAACTGAACCAATATGGTCCAATGCCAGGTGCCACCCAGTGTTTTCTTTTCCTTGAGCTTAATTCAATACAATGCCATTCATCAGGGTCCGTTTCTTTTCAGATCAGAGGTTTTTTTCTCCACCTTATTTCATACTTCAAAGCACCAGGGGTGGCGAATGAGGGAATGTGCAATATTGCAAGAAGAATTTGTCACACCTGGTTTATCAAGCCCGCAGCCTACAGAGCAAACGCTGTGATTAAAATCATGATCACACTTCAGTCCAACTTGTGAACGATCAAAGCGAGTGTTTTTCTCTGAGATACAGCCCTGAAATTATTATGGGCTCGATGTTAACATTTGGACACTTACCGCCTGAAAACTAAAAATTACATTCAAAGTATTTAACTAATACGAGGGTTCTCTGTCCTCCTGCCCTCCTCCACTCTTCCTGCTGGGTTCTCTGGTTGTGCTGCTTGGGGGTGACTGGGTGGGGTTGCAGGTGGTGCCCCTCTCTGGTGGCCTGGCCCGGCTCTACAGACTATCTACATCACTATCTTCTTTTAAATCACTTATAAAAACACTTTTTTACTGAAAGGCCTTCTTATAATCCTTGATGTTTTATTTGTTTTGCAATTAACTTTGGTTTCTCTTTTCTCTGTTAATTGGATAATTGTTGCTTTGTTGTTTTTATTTTCATGCTTTTAATAGGATTTTATTGTTGTGCATTTTCCTGTTGGGATTTTTAGATTCTGTAAAGCACTTTGTGACATATTTATGTGTATGTCTATGTGTGCATGTGTGTATCTGCACATTATACTCAACTAGAATACCATTTCTAAATACAACAATTTATTATCTCTTATTTAATTGTATTTTATATATATATATATATATATTTTTTTTTTTTTGTTAAATGTTAAGATAATTTTTGGGCCTTTTTGCTGAAGGACAGATGAAGAGAGACGGAAATATTGGGAGTTGAGAGAGGGGGGGATGACATGCATCAAAAGGCCTCTGTCGGATTCAAACCCTCTGCAGCTGCTGAAGACTATTGCCTCCATAGATGGGGCGCACAACATAACCGCTACTCTATCGGCGCCCCTATTTTGTATCTTCATCCTTTTTTCTCTCCCCTTCCTTGCTCATCTATCACTATGATATCTCTAAATCCCCGACCTGTCCATCCAGATCCACACATCACTGTAACTTGTCGTTTGTATGTTTGGACATCGTCTGTTTATTGTCTCTGTCTTCCTCTCACTTACAAAAATACAATGAACAACCAGTAATAATTTAAAGCTGCAAAATAAACACATGATTTTGACCCGCATCCCCAAGAAAACCCCACACACATGCAGCCACATATGAATATTATAATAAATGTAGTTGTATGTATTTTAAAGAATCATTTGATTTGCACTTCCTTGAAGAAAGCATTATAATAATTAAGCATTTTTGATGACAGACGTATGAAATGAGAGGTGCATTCAAACAAAATCAGTGCTCCGTCATCACTTTGGAGTTTCAATTAGCATATAATCATTAGTTATGGACAATTGGCCCCCCGGATGGTTTCATTAAAAACTATCACACTGGGACCTCATTAGCACTCTGATGTAAGAGGAACTGTTAGACTTTATTTCTTTCTTTACCCCGATACATTATTTAAAGATTGAGCAGCGTAAAGCCGCAGTGAGTAAAGGCCTGACATGTTTGAATGAACAGAGGCTGTGATGAAGTGGATTATCACACAGGTGCACAATCAGCTTCCTGACATCACAAAACCAACTTTTGCACCATTGTGTTCAGGACAGATGGTAAAAGTAGTACAACAGAAGGACTCACTTCTGTTTGGACTACTCTCTCTCTCTCTCTCTCTCTCACACACACACACACACACACACACACACACACACACACACACATTCTACTTTATGATTATTTGGGCTTGTATGCAGTGAATACATAAAGAAACAACTGCCTCCCTAAAGCTGTTTTCCTGTAAACTAAACCCACCTGTAGCCCACATTAAACTTCATGGTATTTTATTTTTAATTGTTTTGAAAGAAACATAACTTGTCTTTGTAATGTACAGTCAAATTAAAGATGACTACATGCTCTTGCTCCCTAAAACTTAAATGAGCGTTTCACTCAGTACAAAAGAAGACGTCTGAGATCAGCCGCCTCAGGCCTGCTCGCTGTACCCGAGTTAAGGTTGAGGTCAAAGGTCGATGGAGCTTCTTCTGTGATAGCGCCTCACCTCTGGAACAGTCTTCTACTTTATATACGGTCAGCCGACTGTTTCTGCTTTTAAATCCTGCCTTAAGACTCATATTTACAGACTTACACTTTTAAGCCGATACATTTTATCAGAGCTCCAGTGAGCAGATTTGAACTCTCTTGATTTATTGTTTTTACTCCGAGTGCTCAAGATGAATATCTTTCAACTTTTCAGAAAGGCTCATGTTGACGTCACGGCCGCTCTTTTCCCAATGTATGATATTCCCCGTATTTATGCCACCTACGGATCGTTTCTTGTACCCACACCCTCTTTGCTCCGTGTCTGATCCGGAAATAAACGATCTAAAATTAAGAAAATGCTGTAAAAAGTAATGGAGCCGTGTCGGCCAGACAGCGGCCGTTGTCAACAGACTGTTGTCATAGAGACAGGACGGACGTGCAGCGCTTTTCTTCTCAGCGCACAAACGCTTCATGCAAACACTCCAGGACGCACAGCCAGCGTAATTTTGTTGTAGATGGGGTCCTGTATCTACTCCCTCAGCCTGCTGTTTTTTTGCACTCCCCAGCACCTTGATGATGTGCCTATAACTACCCCCTTTTTCTGCATTTGTTGATTTCACAGCTTGTTTCTGACATTTGGTTAGCGCCTCATCATTATGTATAGTGTTAACAAAATGTTCATCATGTGCTCAATGTCCCCAGGCGTATTATTATTATTATTATCCACACTGTGTTGACTGATTGTGACCACCTTGATAAGCGAAGCCAGCAGATGACAGCAACAACAGCAACAACAGCAGAAAAAAAAAGGTGCTAATTTGAGAGAAGTCAAGCATAATGCCTTCAAATCCCCCCGCTGCTTTTAACAACTGTCACTGACGGGAAAGGTTACCGTCGCTTGCTGCCAGCTGGGGGGGGGGGGGATGTGGCGGGAGGATAGTCTCCAAGGATCTTAACAGAGCAAGCAATCCAGTACACCGTTCCACTTCCCTACCCTCTCCTCCTGGGCTCTCCGCTGAGTCTCTGACAGCTCCAGATCGTTTCACAAGAAACCAGAGCAGGGCTGTATAGGTTATACTCTGAGAATGAAGACCAAGGGCCACACTCTGCTTTTCATGAACTCATATTTTCCAGTCCTGAGAGGCATGGAAGTAAGCCATTGTAGGCAGACTCCATTCTTTTGGATCTTTACTCTCCCTGATGCCAAACCAATGCTCCCCCTGTCCGCTGTCTTTTTCAGTCCGAGCAGTGAGAATTACATATAAAGTCAGGTAGTGAGAGGGAGACTGTGGTGACAGACTTCCCTAACAAGACTTGTTTCATAACAGGGAGAGAAGTTGAGCTGTGAGATGAATTATTGATATGAACTCGACGGTGACCCGCTGCAGATCAGGGCTTAAAGTTCAGTCCTGTAAATCCTTGGCAGCACTCATTATAAGACTGAGAGGCAGCTGCAGGAATATGTCCCCTCAGTAACTCTGCTGCTATCCTCGAAGGATTGCTCTTTAAATGTTATTAGGTGCCGGATGGTAAAACCACAGTGTGACAAAAAAGGTGTCAGAAGCTCAAGCTATTTGGAAACAGGAAAACTCTGCTGTGCAAATTGCTCTACAAAATATGAGGCTGAATGTGAAGCCGCACTTCTGGAGGTGATATCCACTGAGACTTGAAGAATCCATCAGGTAATAGAAAAAACTCATACGATAAAAAAAAGTGTTTAGTTAGATCTAACTTTGGTCCGAAGGTAGTTTGCTCACAGTGCTTAGGAACTCTGTTTAGGTTAATCAATCAATCATTATTTTTAAATCGCCAATTCACAACAAGTGTTATCTCGAGTCGCTTTACAAAACAGCATATTTTCAAATATGCAGGAAGGATTTCTTCTTTGTATTCATGGCGTTCCTAACGAAGTTCCTAACGAAGCACTGATCCTCCACCATCAACCATGGCACCTCTGGTGAGATCTGAGTGTGTTTAGCTGTGAACATTGTACCTCGAGCTAATAATAGACGATGTTATTTGAGACAATGATATCGATCTTATTCACTTCAGAAAAGGCGACAGGACAGCTGCTGGCTCAATCTAATTGTTCGACCCTAATTACTGCATCATGGGATATGCTTTCGTGCATCCTGTCGGGGCATTGTTGACAACTAGGATTGCAGGAAAGAGTATTTAAAAACTGGGAGTGAGAGTCCAAACCAGCTATTCAAGCGCTGAACATGGAGTAAAAGTGTCTTACAGAGCTGCACATTGTCTCTCACTTTGTGGGATGATCTGCAAAATATAAAAGCCTATACATATGTAGGGTTGTCATGTATTGTTTATTTTAACATAAATTTGAACGTGGGGGAAAGAAATAAATTCATATTTAAACTGCAGGGATCTGTTTTACATTCAATATGTGAAGTCTAGTTGAACAATAATCAAAATCATTTTATCAATGTTTGACACTGAATTACCAATTTGTAACTCTGAGGGCAAAGTTTTGGGGTTGACAATACTATTTTTTCTTCATATTTTTGGACTTCCTTCTGTTTTAACAATATTGTACACACAAATTAAAAGTGCAAACATTAGGAGCCCGTGTTCACTTGCATGGCTGTGGCTCAGTGGTAGAGTGGGTCGTCTTTCAATCAATAAATTGGTGGTTCAATCTCAGCTCCTGCAGTCCAAATGTTGAAGTGTGCTTGGGCAAGATACTTGACCCCTTATTGCTTCAGGAAGCTTTAACATAGGTGTGTTAGAGCACATGGATGGAAGTAGTTTATAGTGATGTGCACTCTACATGGCGTCCTCTACCATCAGTTCATGAATGTGAAATGTAGTGTGACATCAAAAGACTAGCTACATTTACAGTCCATTTACCATTTGTACCATTCTATGACTAATGTCTTAAACATGTGCATCACCACACAGTGACAGTAAATAATAGGATCAAATGCTGAAATCATCAGCTCCAGTGAGTTTTTCATTTTAACTTTGGTGAGTTCATCGCAGGCCGATCGACCCGGTCACTTCTACTCGACTCAGCAGCAGAGCACAACTCTCATACACTTATGATTTGAAAGATTATGTTGTCGTTTTTCACATCCTCATCCTACATTTTATATACGACTTGTTTTTTTTCTTGGTTATTATTTATTCTATTGAATGCATTTGGATTTTTGCTGACTGAAGAAAAAAAAACTGAATAATACAGAGCTGTGAAATAGAAAAACTAACCTGTGTAGCAAGATACAATAAAGCTTTTATTGAACTGATTATTGCACAGGAGGCAGGGATGGATAGATAGATCGAGGAAGGGAGGAAGGGAGGGAGGAATTGACCGATGGATGGATGGATTGAGGGAGGGATGGTTGGATGGATAGATGGATGGATTGAGGGAGGGATGGTTGGATGGATAGATGGATGGATGTATTGAGGGATGGTTGGATGGATAGATGGATGGATGTATTGAGGGATGGTTGGATGGTTGGATGATGGATGTATTGAGGGAGGGAGGGATGGATGGATGATGGATGTATTGAGGGAGGGAGGGATGGATGGATGGTTGGTTGAATGGATAGATAAACTGGGATCAAAGCAAATAAAGCAACATAAGAATAAATATAAAGTATCCCAAATTAAACTCTAACAATGTAAAGAAAAAAAGCTCAAACTAAAGTCTATAAAAACTCAACTCTTTTAACTTAAGTGTGTGATTGAGTGTTAACATACTTTTATATATACATTGCCGGGAGGCTGAAATGTAAAGGTGCAAAGCAGTGATCACAGTTCTAAATGTGCTGTTACATTACAGACAGCTGATCATGTGCAGATCCAGTAATTAGACGTGTTAAAGTGGGAAGTTAGTGTGGAAGTAATGAGGCTGAGATAGCTTTCTTCAAATCTAAAGTTTCAGCAGATTGGAGCTGTGTGGAAGAAGTGATTTCTGGTCAACGAGCAGCTTTATTTACAGCATTAAGAACATTTATTATCAGATGAGTCGGCATGCTCTCTTCTCTCTTTCAGGGTTGATTAGAAACAATTCCTACACAGGTGCTAGCCATTCATAGCTCCTTTAAATGAACTGGTATGTCCATGTTGTATCCTTTAAATCACAGTTGCATTGTGGGCATGTGCAATAGTCTCATTGAAGGACGTGTGAAACATGTCATGGTGCCACTCTTGTTTCGTTTGATGCAAACCCAAACCGCCTGTTCCTTTAATCTATGAAGAATCAGAGAGCTGTGTCTCCTGCATGTTAAAATGTTCAGGCCACAGGTGATGCTGCTCCCTTCACAGACACCACGGCATGCCGCTCGAGGCAGGCGCTCAATAATAGATTTGAAATGAGGGAATTCCCGCTGTCAGGAGCCCCTCCTCCAGGTGCTCGTTAATGCTGTGGCCACATATGTGAAATGAAGGGCACGGACGTGAGGCTGATTATTTATTGAAGGTGGCAGTGCTGTGTTTGAGTTGATGCAGTCGGATGGTAAGATATGTGTGGGTGTGGTGGGAGGTGAGAGTCTGTATGGAGGGGGGAGGGGATGACTCTGCGATGCTGCAGCTCACTGTCCGGCCTTCCTGAGGTGTCATGGGACTAATCGGACCAAACACCGGTAAAGAGAGTTTCCAACTTGACAACCCCGATGATGTAGTGTCTCTTGCTGTCCATCAGCCTACAGGGTGGAGTTGTAGGGGCCAGAAGTGGCTGTGTGGTAGTATATGCATTGTCACTACCTGGAACTCGTGTCTGGGTCTGTTGAAGATGGCAATGCTGTTTTGGTTGCTGTGGCAACTAACCCCCAATTTCCACATACTCTGTGTGCGCCGCAAACAAAATGTTGCTTTGTCTTTCTGAGGTGGCTTCGTTTTTCATTTGGTGCCTGCTTTGACGTCATGTTGATAAAGTGATGGGAAATAGGATCTTGAGTCAGACCGGCTGTAGAATCACAATCATTGACTAGAGTGGCAGCAAACGGCAACCATAGTGAGCAGCGCTGATGGACCGCGGCACGCACATTATCACTAGTGAAAAGAGGAATAATTGGGATGAGGGGTGTCTTCACTGAGCGCTTATCCTTTCACAAATATCTTGTGTTTATTTAAGATTTAGCGACTACACCTCCAGCACTCTGGGGGAGTGTTGTTGTGTGAATCACATACAGCTCAAGACGGTGAGGTTTGATTGAATTATAAATTACATTCATGGTTGATGATGTATAGGTAACACAATTGCAAGCCACAAGTTTATTTCTAAAGTTGATGAAGAAAATAAACGTGTTGGTCTGGTCTATTCACTTTACCTTTCCTCCTCCAACTCTGAGTGTGTCACAGGGCTGGACCCAGTTTGTGATGAAAGTAAGACAAGGTTTAGATTTGTTTAAATTGATGAACAATTTCCTTTAAAAAATTTATATGGCAGAGAGAAAATAAATTGCAATGCGTTTGTCCCTGAAATGCTCCTATTTTATGAGTCTTCTGCTCTTTCACTAAGATACATTGACTATCTTATTTGAGAATCCTGACTTATAGGGGCAGCTGTAGGTCAGTGGTAGAGTCCGTCGTCTCTCAACCAATCCACAGAACAGTTAGAAGACTAGAAAAGACCTATACAAGCTCGAAGGCCATACCATTTATTGTTCCAAATCTCAGTCCTCTGGTTTGCAAACAGAAAGTATGACAGCAGCTGTTGATGGGAAACATAACCTCCAATGAAATAAGAGTTAGATCTATACATGTAGAGGACATGTCGAGTGCTGTTATATTTTTTAGAGAACAGTTCCTGGAGGAGATTCGACCTCTTACCCCGCACATGCAGACATGTTAGGATCACACTTAATCCGCTGCTCTGCAGGGCCCCTCCATTGTGCGAACGTGTTGTAGTTAATTCAATCTGACAGCAAGTCTATCATCATGTAGTCACTTAAGCTAACCTTGACAGAAGAAAAACACTAGCTTGGGATTTCTCTCGGTGGATGAATCTGCCTCTGGCCGTTCTTTTGTCACTGTGGTGATCATTTCATGAAAAATGAAGTGGGGACAATATCTGTGTGGCTGTTATCAGTGAGAATTAATATCTCATCTGTTATCGATTCATTCCTTTCCGCAGAGGGTTGGTCTGCATATAGTATCAGTGTGTTATCAGAGTGTTGGGCTCCTCAGATCTCTATCTGCTGAATCATGAGTCTAGAGAGCCTTGGGTACCATGTAAAAGTAAAATCATGGCGATGAAGTATAAAGTGGAATGACAGCAGTGGACCAAGCAGGTTATATTCTGCTAGTTTCCCTTCTCCCCTCTCGTCTCTTTTTCTTCTCGCCACCCAGCTCTGCAGCAGCTTAGCTCCCCAAAGATCGAGGAGAGGCCAGGACAGAAGCTGCTATTAATTGGCCTTACTTGGTTTATTCATATTCTGCAGGGATTAGACATCCCTCAGATTTTTCTCTTCCCAGGCAATGCCCCTGGCAGTCATTTAGATCATGAATGTAAATGACTCCCCTCAACCCTTTCCCTGACCCGCACTTAAAATGGTACCAGTCATGCATGGGGAACACATGGTCTTATTGCATCGTCTGAATAAGCAGCAGACAGGTATTTCCCTAGACAGAGGAGCTACTGGTCATGATGCACGTAGCGTTTTGCCTTAAATCAATGATAAAAAGCCCAACTTCATTCAGAACACTGGAGATTAAGTGCTTTCCATTCTGTGGCATATTATTACAACTTGTTGAATGAGGTGACATATCACATGTCTGAATTTAAGATTTGGCTTAATTTGTAGTAATCCAGGCAGTTAAGACAAGAAAAGACAAGACCAGACAGACAGAACAGGACAGGACAAGACAAGACCAAGACACAACGAGACCAAACCAGACACAATCAGATAAACCTTTATTGATCCCCCATTGGGGGACGTTGGTTGTTAAACCTTCTGAAAATATAATCAGCAGAAAGTTAAAGACAAACATATTTTCAGTAATTAAATATGTGAAAAAAACAGTAGTAAGAAAATAGTACCAGAAATATACACAATGGGGGGCGTGGTTGCCTATTGGTTAGAGGCTATAGTCCTCAAAGTGGGCAGCCCAGGTTTGGATCTGACCTGTGGCTCATTTCCCGCATGTCATTCCCCACTCTCTCTCTGTCCCTGATATCTGACTCTATCTACTGTCCTGTCTCTAAAATAAAAGTATAAAAATGAACCTTAAAAAAAAGGTGGAAATATACACTATGTACAGCTTAACTTTTAAGAAGACAGAGAACAGTTATTTAAATAAAAAACACACACAGTGTGAAGCGGATTACATATGATGAACATTATGATACAGTTCAAATGTCACTGAATGGGTGAGGTATGACAGATGTATTCGTATACATACACACATACAAACATATACACACATACATATAGATGATGTTGTGTAAATGAGGTGTTGTGACTCACATGGTGGTGATGAGTCTGAAGCTGCTGCAGCGCTCCTTCTTGCAGGGTGGATGTCTCAGCTTGCTGCTGAAGGAGCTGCTCAGAGCCCCCACAGTGTCATGCAGGGGGGTCGATTATTTACTCACACTTAACTCCTGTTTACCACCATTGTTACTCCTGTGTATCCCTCCTGAACAGTAACACAATCTGTTCAATACAAAACCATGCATTCCATTTTCTTTCTTGTATAATCACATAACAGCGATGAAGACAATATACTTCAAATAAATACTGAAGAACTGCTTCATGTAGCTCTTTTTGTATAGATGTTTTTTTTCTTTCAAGGAGATCTTGGCTCCTTTCATATTTGAACATAAACATTTAGAGACCTCTCGCTCGAGGTCACAGGATGCATTTTAATCCTCTCAAAAGCAGACATTTCATTCTTGACGTCCATGACAGCCTTTTTTCTTTTGCATATTCTTATGAAACAGGAAACAGAGGAATGTCTCTCTGCTGCATTTAGGGTCTGTTGCTAATTCTCTTGATCTCCTCTGACATGTGAGCATGTTTGTCTTTTCTTTGAGCTGATCTCGAGCTGATCTGGGATCATCTTGGCCTTTAGTCAGCACTTTAAGTTAGAGACACTTAAGTCCTGATTTAGTGGGAAGTCTTCGCAGACGTGTGACTTTGATGCTCACTGCCTTCATTCATCAGCTTATCATATTCATAAGACGAGGACATGTTTCATTTATGAGCCGTGCAGTTATTAGCCTAGTATCACTCATCTCCCTCTGATTTGATCATTTTTGTCAAAGTGTTTATTGTGACAAAGTGGGTGAGATGCTCTTTAGTTACTCACCACGTGTCCCTTAAATCTTCTTTTAATATCAAATCACTTTATTCTTTACAGTCATGTATTTTGCTATAATGTATTTTTTGCTTGTGTAACATTGCAGCACTTACTATCCCGGGTTTGTTTGTGTTAGCATTAAGTTACAGGTCACATCAAAGTATAAATCAACTTAAAGCAAACACACAGTCTTGATTTAGTTCAGTCATTTTTATTTAGTTTCTGGAATAACAATATATCATTGTTTGTCTGTTATCCATACTTACTTTTGTTTGTTCTGTTCTCCAGTTCTCCATGTGGTCCCATGCAGCTGAAGGGGCTGGCCCAGGACTTCCTGGGTATTTATAGGGTTGATGATGTCATCGCTGACATCACTGGGGCAGACCATCTGAAAGGGGTTTTGTTCGCTGAGAAATGTTTTCTGTCTTATCATTTCTTTCTTATGTAAGTTACAGGTCAAATATAATTGAAGTATTTGAAGTTCATTTAGTTGAGTAAATGATCTGATGTTAAAGGTTTAAAGGGTTTATCTGTATTTCTTTTCAGTAAGAGGAAAGTGAAACTCCCTATGTGAGTTGTTCTTAACCCAGGTGCGGCCATTTTGTTAATGGGGCAGTCTATAAAATGAGGAGACATTTGTTCCTACGGGTAGTGATGGCAAAATGAGGCTTTGTGAAGCAATGAGGCTTTCCAGCCAATTGTATCGCAAATAGATTCATTACTCGAGGCCTCATTTAACACAGTGTACACTAGTGACACCTACTGGTCAAAATTATTTAGAGCAGCCAAATGATTATTGATCACATTACATGCCATTGCATTACTGACATGTTGCAGCAAATTGTACTACTTCAACCAATAATGATTCACGTGATATTACTTTATAACATACCTTAGTTAATATAATCATATTATCATTCGGTGATCTTTTTTTATGATTTCCTATCAAGATATAGCCTATGAAACAATAATATATATAAATCTATTGTTCAACAAGTTTGAGGATCTATGTTAACTACAAGTCCAGGAAAAAAGGAAGATTGAAAGAAAGATCCTTAAAGCACACCAAGCACTTCACCTTCAAATCAAAATAATAAGCCATCGATAATAAACACAGATAATGATGATAATGACAGAAATAGTAACAACTAATGGAAGAGATTCAGAATGGCAATACATGAAAGCTTTGTAGCATAATGGTTATGGCAACGCCACATTGACATAGAGGCTCGGGTTCAGTTCCTGATACCAGCAAAGAAATGCTTTGTTTTAACGTTTACCTTATTGGGAGATGATAACTCAAAATGCTCCCAAACAGGAGACGTTTTCCTCTTTCTCGCAGGCTCCATTTCTCCAAAAAAATAGAACCAAAACTCCAACTCTCAACAACCAACTAACGCAAACTCACGAGGAGACATGACAAGTGGGTTTCGCTTCCTTTCATCCACAACCCGAAACACAAACAAATCAACGACGTAGTTCTACTCGAAGTGAGGCCTTGTTTGTCATCGATGACGCGCTTCTCTGAAAATGACACGAGCCTCGATACGGGGCCTCGGCTAGAAAAGCCCTTCCTACTCGACACACGCTTCAAAGCCTCGGTGTCAAACGTAACATCACTACCTACGGGGGAAGAGGTGAGGATGTGCTGCCTTTAACACGAGTCTTAATCTGATTTAGGTATGAGTTAATGTACCTGATTTTTCTTTGAACTTTTGTTGTTTTATGAAGTTAACACGTGTTGGGATGATCACTGTAAATAAATGCTCACCTCTGGAAAAACATCATCTGCTGAGTTTGTCTTCCTATCACCTTCCAAGACACTTGGAAGTCAAAATACTTTACATTTACTAGGAATGCCATGTTAAATAGCCCATTACCTTTATTTTATGTTAAAGAGGACATATTATACCCCTTTTCCACCTTTTCAAACAGTCCCCTGTGGTCTAAATGAAACATCTGTGCTGTGCTTTGGTCAAAATATAACATGAATCAAGCACCAGAGGAGGTTTGTGACCCTGTATAAACCAGCTCTCTCAGAACGCTCCGTTTTGGTGTGTGTGTCTCTTTAAATGTAATGACACCCCCTGAGTTTTCCCCGTAGACATCACTCCTCTGTAGCGAGAATAAAAATGGCGGACCTGTACAAAAGTTTTGTTCTAGGCTGGGGGTGGAGTCTATGGGTGGAGATATCAGGGGAGGGGATTTTTTTTTTTACCAGAATGTCGCAAGGAGAGCAAATTTGAAATGGACACCCCTCATTTTGCCAGGCGTCTGCTCTGATTTGTGGGCTTTGGGGCGTTTGCTTTTATTTGTTGGCTCAGTGGTGTCGGTCATCTCTCAACCAGAAGGTCGAGGGTTCAATCCCCAGCTCCTGCAGCCCCATGTCCGATGTGTTCTTGGGAAAGACACTTAACCCCAAGCTAATACTGATGGACTCTTTACACAGCAACTTCTACCATCAGTGTGTGAATGTGTAGGTGTGACCTCCAGTGACCTTTGAGTAGTCGGAAGCCTAGAAAAGCGATACACAAGCTCCAAGTCTATTTGTTGTGCCTGAGCTCCTGACTTACTTTCTGTTCTTGATATTTGTTATTAAGCTACTGATAGTGACACCTGACAGACTTTCATTGTAGATTCGTCATGGAAATAAAAAAAACTGTCAGATTTGGGTTTGCATCATACAACACAAAAGTGGCAGCATGACATGCATCAGGTCACATCACACGTCCTTCATTGAGACTTTAGCACATGCTCACATTACATTTATCACTGGTGAAGGAAATATAGTTCAGGCCCAGATTAAATCGTTTCTGCTGCGTTGGCAGAAAAAGGACTCAGCAAACAAACACTGACAATAAGACTTCTTTGAACCATCAGTGCACATTTAAGCCACAGCAGAGAAGAGAGAAGGGAACATGAAGGGGAACAGAGCTTATTTAATCACTCTCGGTATCCGTGCGCTGTAACAGCCGCCTGCTGTTCAAACAACTAGCAGAGTCTTTTCAGCCTCCTCTCAATGAAAGCTGCTGACACCACGGCTTTACTCCAATCGTATACACTCTGCCCTCAATCTCTCTTGATCAGTTACTTCAGAGAAAACTTGCAAAGTTATGCATTTTTTTAGAGCCTACAGCAGGGAAGAATAGCCCAGGATCTGCCAAGTAGATCTGACAGTAAATGACCAGGAGGGAAAAAAAGCAGGGAAGCAGCAAAAAAATCAATCGAGGAAGTAGCAGGGCTTGATATACTTGTGAACATAGATTTTATCAAGCAGATTGGAGGAAATACTAGTTTTTCTTTCTAAGTAAATGGATGCTTTCTAAGTAACTGGATGCTGTATTGTAGTGAAGAGAATGATCCTCATAAGTTCAGCGTACTGGAACTTCTTTTCACAAACTATTCTGTCTTTGCTTTGATGATTTCTATAGTGCTGTTAAATCAGTGAAAGGGAGTTCTACCAAACGCGTAATGGTAAGATGAGCCTTCTGTCTTCTTGACAGATAACTGAAAAGACGTTAGACCTTGAAAAGACTTCTTACGGGCTAACTTTCTGTGGACAAGAACATTCAAGGATCCTTTCAAAGTCAATTCAGTTTCCACCAAAGAGTTAGTTGAGTCCTGCGCTCAGCTCAATCTCCTCGGCTATTTTTACCCATCCGACTGACGGATCAAGTGGCTTTGTTCAGCACACCTGCTTTTCTGTGCTGAGGGAGAGAGGGAGGGAAATCTGGAGCTCATACATCAATGTGTCACCGGCCAGGACTGTCTAACTGGCCCTTGGGAGCATGCTACCACCGCCAGGTCATAACCAGAGACCCACCTAAATTCCAACACCCTTGATGATCTGACATTAAGGTCACAATAAACTTTTTGAAAATATATGGGGGTGGATGGACTCAAGCTGATTGCTTGACCAGCCTTAAATTCAAATTAAGTGTTAATATCTGATGTTGTTGTATTTTATTAAATGTTAGAAGATTTCACTTCTGGCCCTGCAAACCTGTGCTGATGACGGCCATCTTTCCTGTCCTCAATTTGCAAAGGAGTTATTACCAAGTGGCAACCTCTGGTGTTGAAAAATTTAGCCTGCAGTACGTCTAGTGTCCACTTGGGACAGGCTGCAGAACCACCTGCAGTCACATAAACACCTGTTTTTACTGCAGAAAGTAACATGTTTACATGCGTTTTTAAAAGTCCAGTTTTGGGGCGCTGATAGTGGTTGACTTGTGCCCCATGTTTGGCTATTAGCCCTGTGGCTCCTTTCCCGAGTGTTAATCCCACTCTCCGTCCCCAATTTCCTACTCTATCTGCTGTCCTGTCAAGTAAAGGCTCAAAAATATATATTTTTAAAAGGTTCAGTTTTAGTTGGACTAACACAATAAATGAATTTATTAACATTGTATAAATGCAATTTGTGTCTGTTGGCCTCAGGGAACATCTCTAAAAGTCATGTGGCATATAGTTCACATATGGAGGACTTCTGACTTCGTCCCCTGCTTGGCAAGAAGTGAAATCTTCTAATTAGGACTTCAGCAGAGAGGCAGTGATCATACACCCCCAGAGGCCTGGTCACAACATAGCTGAGCTCTGATGATACAAATGTTACAATAGGCCGGGCCAAAGGGAGTAACGAGGGTGTTTCAAAGGTTTTCTTGTTGCAGTGTATTGCAAGACTCTGGCCTCTAGTCATGGATGCAGTGTTTTAAGTGTCAGAGTCCCAGAACCTCAAAGAGATCATTTGACATGTTTAGAGTAACGTGTCAGCTATGCAAATTCTAATATGTTTCTAATGTTCCTGTTATCTTTCTTTTCTTCTCTCTCTGCTTCATTATGGGCACTGCTGTCATCCACCCCTTCGTCCATCAGGTAAGAAAGCCATCTGACATTACAGCTGAAGTTTGGGGTTTTTAGTTAGATGCTGCTTTCCAACATGTTTTTTTTTCATCTTGTCATCATGCTCAGAAGTCTGTCTATAAAAATGTATTGAATAGGCTTCATTGTTTATTCAACATCAGTGGCTTATTAAATTCACAGAGGCTAAACTTGGTTAGATTTACTTTAAGGCAATGTTTGGCTTGGTGTTTTTCATTCCTTCTTTGCCTCTCTTTCATTGCTGATTTTTGAAACAGGTTTTTTTTGGCTGTGATTCATGAGCTGACCCTGGTACTGATGCAGCGATGGTTGTGGTGAAAGCTTTGGGATATTTTACATGTTGTATTTCTGGTCAATATCTGAAGTTGCCCCTGCTGGTGAATGAACAGTTCTATAAACTGATGAGACATTAGTCTTTATTGAATGATCCTTTGTGGTCGAGCTTGATGTGGAGTAACATCGTTCCCAGGCAACTAATTTAAAAGTCGATTCAATGCAAATGTAAATTCAGTTAAACAGACTAAGGTCTTAAGGTAAGAAAACACTCAGAAAACAGTCAAACCGACCACAATTTATTCAAAATTGTCTGCTGGTTAATGCTGCTTACTAATACTTGGTTTGCTAAGTGTGGCTAACGTTAGCAGTGCTAGCACAGCCAGCCTTTTGGTCCTAAATGTGGTGAATGTGGATACGCATCGCTCCAGTTGATATGCCAGTTTAACCTTAAGCAGGATACAATCATTTGTATCTCTGTTTTCTAGATGCAAACACTGTCAGACGAGCTGCTCCTACAAAAATGCTCTCTGTTCACTGTACTTATTTACGTCTGGACAGTAGAGCCAGAAGAGAAGGCCCATTAGCAGAAGGTAGAGCCCAAGCTAGTGGAAGGCCAACACATAAAAACATTAGCAATGTGTTTAACCAACTAGTAATTCTTGGGAGGACCAGAGAGGGTGACAACGTTAAATACATATTGAGAAGGTAGTGATGATGTTGCTACCATTGTAAAGTACAATTTGACGCTGATCTTTTAGTTTGTCTGTTTTAATTTTGACTTCTTCAGTTTTCACAAGTTCTTTTACATGCAAAGAGATTGCCGACCCCCTTTTGTGATGTTCCACAAAAAAAATCACTGTCTGCTTACACCGCTGGGTGACACCTAACCACCAACCCCAGTGGGGTCTGCAACCAGAACCAAGCCCTTAGGAACCCGCGAGGCCTGACTTCGGGCTCGGGCAGGGTAGGGCTTTGTTTTTAAAAACATAATTCGCTCCAGCATCGAGCCGGGCTCCGTGCTTTTTAAAATGTTATTCCAGTGGCGGAGGATCGGAAAGACAGACGCTGTGCAGACAGGCTCGGGAGCAGGCGTAACAACACATTCACAGAAACACAGCTCAGTGTACAGATACACTCACACTGATCGATCAGAAACACCAAACAGCCCGGGAGACGAGCTAACAGTTTGTATAAAATTGTTTGTTTTAATCTGTGTTTATATCCTTCCGATTTCTGGCATTCAGACAACATAAACCTTTAATAATGAAAGCCAATTTATAAGAAATTGTTTTGGGTTTAAGTTGGGTTTGGGCCCATAAATACATATATTGAGACAGGCCGGTCCAGGTCGGACAGAACTTGCACAGACTCGGGTTGGTTCGACCTGGAATCCCTGCCCGAGCTATGCTGTAAACCACACCACACCACCCCTCCATTATCCTGTTGACTTGTAGTGATTGCATAAGACATGTAGACATCAGCAGCCATGCATAGATACCTCCATTACATCAGGGACATTCTCCTTCCTGCGCACACTCCCGCGTGGTTCAGCTGAGGTCAATTACCTGGTAAACGCTCCGCTGACCTGTTTTCACATAAAGCTCAGTGCAGACAGTTATAAAACCTCCCCATGGTCATCCTCCTGCCGTTGTTGCTTTTGTTGGTCGCTGTGATATACCGGCTTAATAATCAGTGCCCCAAAGCAAACCAAGAATATACTGTCAGAGAGTTGGCGGTGCCATGGGACAATCGTCTTTATAGTGTTGAGCACATCACATATCATTGAAAGAGTAGACAACACAGACACACCTCGAGGCTTGATGGTTCACCACTGCTATTGCAATATTCTTCAGCTTGATAGATAATTATGGGGATGTTGACGTGATTCCTGATCTTACAAAACTAATTACCAATCCACTCCCTGCCCAGTCCAGCTGTGAAAACCTGCTTCAACCTGGTTCTGAAATGTATAGTGTAAGAAAGCTACCACATTTTGTTTTGGAGCGAAGGAAAAGTGCTGATGCTTGTGGGGGTTTTATGTGAATGTGTGTGTATTGTTCCAAGCAGCTAAAATGTCTCCACTCACACTGGCACAGATTTCCGATTACTCTGAGAAAACAGAGCAGCATATTGACTTTTTACAGCACGGAGGATTTGGCTCATAGAGACGGGTTTGATGAATGCCTTGACACATCTGTGACCATTATTTTAGAGCACTCCAAAAAAAATCAATAGTGTTTGCTTCAGCTGCCTGAGGCAATGACATCCAAGAATGCTTTATTTATCAAGTTATGCTTGAAGATTTGAGGCGATTTCTTAAGGTTGACTAATGAATGAACTGCAGCTAATCACCTCCAAATGTCACTCTTGGCTGTCCCCATTCATATTCAATTCACCCTCCATCCCATCAATAATAGGTAGGGAGTGAGCTCAGTGGAGACTTAGAGGGGAGACTATGTGTCCCCATGCCCCCTGTGTAAGCCCACAGAGGCCTGGAGGTGAGGACGGTGGCTAGCCTTCTCCTCCTGAATCCTCAAGTTAACGAGGCAGATGTCAGTTAGGCCAAAGGACCTCCTCCTCTGTGCATTGAGTTTAGAACCAGATGAGGACCAAACCTCTATAATTGGCACCTGATGTGTTGGATGAGCAGAGTAGGCTGACTTTCATTACACTTAATAATGCACTCTAGGCTCCATGCAGCCCTCTCCAACCAGCTGCGTGCTCACAACCCTGACGCCATTAAGGCTTCAAAGCCAAGGGTGTCAAGCGTAGCTTTTGACACGAGTCCTCCATGGTGGAGGAGCTATTTGTTCACCAGGCTGTCCTGCCTACTTGGCTGTCCATCACTTACTGAGCTGTGAGAGAGCCATGTTCCCTCCTGATTTCCTCTCTCCTGATGTACATTTACCCAGGGACCTGGCAGAAGAATGTATGATTATGTTCTGGCTGTCATGTGGGCCGGATAAAGACAGCCTTATCTGGCTGAACCTCGCTGTCATCAGGTGTGCTGCTAGTGAGCCATGCCGGGTTCCCGCTGCCAATCAGAGCCCAGTGGACCGAGGTCCTTGCCAGGACACCATGGCGTATGCCGAATCCTGAACACTCTGCTGGCAAGAGTGGACCGGCCTGTCCTCTCCAATAAGGCTTGAGTTCTCCAGTATTGCTGCGTGTGCAGGAAGCATGTCTGGGGAGAGCACAGCTCCCTTATCTGTAGGATCTAGGCCCTGCACTAATGGGGGGAAAAAAACAGACGTCTCGGATTCTGCCCCTTCCACACTTTCCTGATAGAGCATGCAGGAAGAGGAGCATGCAAAAGCTTTCCTTGTCACACACTTTCGGCATAATGTGTAAAGCACATGTTCAAGTATTATGTGGACATTTTGTCTTAAAGGGTAAGTAAAGTGGACATAATCTAATTAATCATAACCTGCAAAGAAAGGCAGACAAAGGGAGTTAGGGAAGAAGGCTTTATCAATAGAGTAGCAAGTAGTAGACATGTTTTCAGCGTCCTGCCCAAGGACATGTGGCTGCAGGAGCTTGGGAGCCTGTCTGGGAAAACTCATTATTATCTATTTTATTATTTATAATCAATAGTAATACAATCTCTATGATGTCAAATGGATTGATCTGCATCAGTGTGATTTTCTGTGTGATAAAATTAAGAAGAATTAGAAGATATACTTTATTAATCCCGCGAGGAGAAATTCAATTTGACACTCATGTTTTTCAACATGCTACACACACATAGGCTGAAACACACATGCACAAACAGGATCCTATGAACATGCACTGATGGAGAGATGTCAGAGTGAGGAGGCGGCCCACAGAGAGCGCTCATGAGCTGGTGGTGGGGGTTCGGTGCGTTGCTCAAGGGCACCTCGGCTGTTCTCAGGATGTGAAATGACACCTCTCCAGCAACCAGATCAATTTCAAGATTTGGTCTCCACCGGGACATGAACCGACGATACTCTGGTTCCCAAACCAAGTTCCTACAGACTGAGCTACTGCTGCCCCCAAAAGTTAAAATAATACCTGATAAAAATGAGAAAAATATTAAATAGTGGCTGCACAATTTAGGAAAACATGCTGCACCTGTATGAGTAGACTTGTGGGTCATGTCAACCAGTTCTCAATTGTATGTGTTATTTAGCGTGACACTTAATTAAACATACACTGTAGTAAGAATTATAATATGATACAATAGGCACTACATGGCCCAAAATATCATTAATATCATGATACAGTGATTGTGGGATAAAATTAAATCGCCGTTAAAAGGTACAGTTCAGGATAGTTGTTTTTATTAACGGCAATTTGGTGTTAATTTCAGCACTGTTCCACATTATCATCGTCTTATTCTGCTTTTTATCCTGTTATCTGTCTCTTCTTTGGCCAATTAACCTTGTTCACATTAACCTTATTCATGTCATAAGCTCGACTGTGAGGAGTCAGAAAGAAGTGAAGGAACAGGAAGAGAAATCTGTTCAGAGCGCCATATTATTTATTTTGATAATTATATCATACAAGTGAGGACAATGATATATTGCCGTATCAATATTTGATCCCCTTTCTTCAAGTCGTCTTTAAAGAACCAACCTTGTGAAGTAGAAGGAAATAGTTTAAACTGGCTTAATAACTAAATACAGCCGACTCGTTATGTTCCAGCTGTTTTAACCATGCCTGTTCTTTAGAAGAAATCACTTCATGGTTTGTGGTTATGCATTACTCTTTGATTTGAAAGGTTAGTTGTTGACTGCCTACCTACTAGGCTCCTTTAAGATATTTTACTGACTCAATCGGCTCTACCTCAGTCTGTTGGGGCCTGGGTTGGGAACTTGAAGATGGTTGGTTCAATCGTTCTGGTAGCTGGAGAGCTTCCTGATCATTGACAGGGTGCAGGGACAAACCCCTCAGCCCCTCACTCTGACATCTCTCCATTAGTGCATGTCCATAGGATCCTGTTTGTGTATGTGTGTGTTGCCTGTCTCAACAACAGAGTGTAAAATTGAGTTTCCACTAGTAGACAGGAAATAGAAGAGTCATAAACCCGTTTTCACAAACATTCAGAGAATCCTCTCAGAGAGCCCCTGGTGAGGAGGCGTGGTTGACCCTGTTGCTAGGTATGACACATTTCTTACAGAAGCTCTGATTGGTTGATCCATAATATGGAGAAAAGGGTGTCCTCTTACTTATAATGGGAATATATGGACAGTGAACTGGATTAGACCCAAACACAGAACGTAGTCAGACATTGTTTAATTATGAACAGAAATTAACATCTCTGTTGAAATAATTGTTAAGCCGAACTTTAAAAGTATAAAGCCTTCTAGATGTTCAAAATCACATGCTCACTTGTGCAGCAGATTCTTCACCTGCTCATCGTTACACCATCATATAAAGAGTCTTAATTAGTGATTGGATGCACCTGTGGAGGTAACCACATGTATAGAAACTCAACATGCATGTCTCACTTTTCACTGAAAGAAGTCAGAGATGGATTGAAATGTCTGCACAAATCATTTTTGTCTGTTCGGCCCAATGATGACTTGATATTCTTGATATTATATAATATTCTTATCCTCCTCAGCTTAAGAAACTCTTCATCATGTTAAAGGTCCTCCTCACAGTTTTACACCTTAGGAGCTCTCTTAAGGACTAAGACACTTTGAGTTTAACTTTCATCTAGGATCTAGTCTCAACCTTAAGGGGAAATTCTTAGAAAATGACATGATTCTAAGAATTTCCTTAGAATTTTGTCATCAGGATTAACTCTTAATATTTAGGAGGCTTCGTCTATACGGCCCCTGGTCGAGGAGATGCAGGGCAAGAATACCCAGAGTAACTGACAGAGCACTTGAAAATGAAATTTACATTTTGAAACAGCATATTTGATCTACTGCAATGCTTTGGAACAATGTCAGCATACATAAATAGTTTCAGAGTATACTCCAGTCTCCTGCTTTCATAGATCCATGTCCCTTCAGTAACAAATATAGAACCAACATTAAACATGAACCACACAGGTTTCCTCTGTAGATCAGATGGTATATCTAGAAACATTCAGTTCACTTCCTGTTCTTTACGTTACATTGAGGTGCTCCGTTGTTTGGTGGGCTGGCTGCACGGAGAGAGAGAGCTGCCTAGATGAAACAGCCGTGCCCTCTGTGTACTTTTGCCCTCTGTTAAACTTGGCAACGAGCAGCGCTTTCAAGTCTGCAGAATGTGGGTCACACAGAGCTCCGCTTGTGGTCTCTGTGGTCTGGCTCTGCATAAATAACAGCGCATCAGTAGCTACTTCAAACAAGCTCCACACAGCTCAGACAAGACCCACTGTGCCAAACATCGGTGTCTACTTTCTCCTTTCATCAGGTCAAGCCACCCAAGGCTTGTTTTTTGGTTACTTACAGGGATGCTGAATTGTTCACTTGTGATGAACATTTGTTATGCATTGATTGATTGATAATGGCCAGAACTCTGTCTGGTTGAGGGGGGGCTGCTGTGTTTGTTTGAGCCTCTGACACCTGCTCCGACATAGACACCTCACACCATTTCCTAACAGCATGCAAGTGTAATATATCGGGTCACATCGCGCATGATCGCTCTCTCGCTGTCCACACTGCATCTGTTAAATATGTATTTATTTGCTCTGTGAATTTCACTTTCCCCTCGAAAATAGTTTGACATCTAGTGCTTTTGTTTTAAAGGTGGACAAACTGAAGTGTGGTGCTTCGTAGTGACGAGCTGTTGAATCAAATCACAACACTCACAGCCAACTTCCACCAGATGCATGTCCGGTCCGTCTCAGCTCCGTCTGAGCTCCGGCAGTCCGGTGCCCGCCGCATCAATTTAGCACAGAAAAGAACAAGCTGGATGGGAAGTCAGACACTGATACAACATTAACACATCTGGTTAATTTTCAAAATAAAACACTCAGTGTTAATGGTTCAGAAAAATGTTTGTGTGTTTGTTTATGTGTTTATAAGGTTTATTTTGAGTTTTATACCACATACATCATATTATCTCGTGCTGTCGCAAGTGAATCTGTTAAATTAACGCTGGAATCCCTTTGTCTCAGCACTCCAGCTGTCCGGCTGTGCGTTGACGGACGAGGGTGCACTGATCCGTAACGGACCGGAGCGGACACGCAATGTACACGTATCTGGTGGAAGTTCAGTGTCAGAGGCTCGTCAATAACCGGCTCGCGACGAGCCGTAAAAAAAAGTTTTTTCTCCGGTGCTGACACAAGTCAAAGCTCAACATTTCAGTCACAGATGTGGATACTATTTATGAACCGTAATCTCCTCTTTGAAAAACAAGCTTCACTGTCAGAAAGAAAGTGCTGAATTTGTACCTTTAAGGGTCCAACAGCTCGTCACTGTGGCAGTACCCTCAAAGGTACACCCACTGTACCCCTTAAAAAGAGTACATATTAGTACCCTTACACCGAACTGTCACCAGATACGTGTGCATTGCGTGTCCGCTCCGGTCCGTTTTGGATCAGTGCACCCTCGTCCGTCAACACCCACCGGCTGTGTTCTCAGTCCGCAGCACGGAGAGTACAGCCGTCAGCTGGAGTGCTGAGACAAAGGGATTCCCGTGGTAATTTAACAGAGTCACTCGCGTTAGCACAAGATAATACGATTTATGTGGTATAAAACTCAAAATAAACCTTATAAACACATAAACAAACACACAAACTGTCATTGTTCTGAACCGTTAAATCGGAGTGTTTTATTTTGAAAATTAACTGGATGTTTTAATGTTGTATCACTTTCTGACTTCCCGTCCTGCTTGTTCTTTTCTGTGCTAAATTGATGCGGCGGGCTTCGGCATCCAGCAAAAATAGAAACCTACGTATCTGCTGCGGGGGGCACCGGACTGAGCTCAGATGGAGCTGAGACGCTGTGCTGTTGTCAGAGCTGTGTTTACATTATGTCTACATGGAAGGGATGGCCTTACATATAAAGCTAATTTATTCAAGGACTAGTGACTAGTTTGGGGAATCTGGTGCCTGTCACTCAATGTTTTTGTTTAATTGATAAAATTTCTACAGGTACTCGCAACAGTCTTAAGATACTGGTGCTCTGCCTCAAAGTGGTCTTTGTCGTAACATCCAGTGTTTCCACGGCAACAATAAACATTTTGTCTGTCATGGCGGCCGCCTCGACAAGACATGAACCAAAAATGAAGTACACAGTGGTTCATAAGTAAGTCAGTAAAACCAGTTGAGCAAAAGATGGGAGTTTAGAGGAGAAAAAGGATTTCCATTTTACCCAGAGATCCCGAAACTTGTTTTTCTGAAGCTTTTCTTTCCATCAAATCCAGCGACTTCTTTGACAGCACGAATTAAACGGTTAAACATTTTTAGGATTGATATAATCCTCAATCTTCTTCAGCGTGGTCACCTTTTTTCCTAAAACTAGGAGTCTCCCACGGCCTCACATTATCTGACGTATGTTATCATGTTGTGAAGCAGTTTCTCTAATCTGTCGTACGTTTTTTCCCCTACCTTAATGATTTCCTCTTTTATTGCCTGGGAAATTTCATCTCGAGTCGTGCTATTCACATGACCTCCATCCCTTCTTGGTCACCTCTTTGGGTACTGGCTGAGCACTGGCACAGAGAGTCTGTATTCTTGTTTTTTCAGGCAAAGTTCTGCAAACCTTTTTTCGGCAAGTGAGCACCGTGTTGCATGTTTCCAAAGAGCCTTTTGCTTGAAGAGTCCAAAACAGGTGAAACAGTGCTGATACTCTGTGGGGCTGGTCTGTTTCTCACTCTGTTGTCTACAGGGTACCAGCGTCTCTTCTCTCATTTTCAGTGCCTCAGTCTTGTGTGCTCGATTTCCTTGCTTGCGAAGGAGATTTAGAACAGAGATTCCACCATTTTTTGGACTTTTTTTAGATACATGAGTGCAGAAGCGACTTCTACTTCCTTGTGGCGTACACGCTCCAGATGGCGTACGACTTTTGATTAAGGCGCCTGGCAGAGAACACAATAGTTCTTCTGGTATTTTTTCAACCCATATACTCTTACAAAATCACCAACAACAAGGGAATTCTCCTTTGGGGAAGACTGTTCATGTTCAATATTTTATTTCTTCTGTAAGGCACGTGTCCACCTAGCGGTTTTTTCTGTCTTTTTTCAATTGTTTTTAATAAGGAGAGAGCATTCTCGGCAGAAAGCGGCCGCCTGGAGAATAAGCGCAGCGTCCAGCGAGTTTTCTTTCGAGCGCTCTGCAAACACTCCCAGCACTTTTCTGCCCGGAAAAAAACGCTCGGTGGACACGGGTCATAAGTGTGTCTGATTATTTTTTCTTTTGGTAGATGTGGATTCTGAATCTGTATCATCGTCATTTCTTTCTTGGTGTTGAATGTCTCTTGTAACACCTTGTGTCTTTTTTCTTTAAGTGAAGGCGATCATCAAATGAACTGTCCGTTTATTTTTATTTTTGACCTAGTTCTGATAATCCATCTTGAACTGTCTTCTTCTGAAGATGCTGGGATGTTCTCATCTTCGGTGGTATTGCTGGAACTTAAGCTACAACTTGAAGAATCTTTGCATCCGAGAATTTCATTGGTCAGCGGCAAAAGAAACAGAAATGTATTTAATTTGACATGACTTTGTTAAATTCAAATAACATCTAATGGTTTTGCTATGAAAGGTACCACTGCAGCCTCCTTTTGAGCCAGGAAATAACCCTGCTAATTCCTGCAGCCCTAATGGACATTATGAATGGGATAGTACAGCTAACTGCAGTATAGTTGGACGATGATGTGAAACCAAAGGTCTGCTTCCTCTCCTTTTCTAACAGCTCTGTGTTTGCCTTCTCGTAGCGCCTCTCACATGCATCATTTCTGACTTTGAGCCTCCAAAAATAAAATTGAGTTAAATAACTTCAAACTAAATATTGTTGTTCAGGCAAATCCCAGATACTAGTCTGTTGGCTGCTGTGACTTGTGGCCTTAAAATATATGGGATGAGATCTTCCTGCCTGGAGAGTTTTTGGCTTCCCCAGGATCTTCTGTCCAGCACAAAACAAAGCTGCCATGATATCTGTTTAATAAGATCGTTGTTGAAACAAATAGAAATGAAGCATGTAAGTAAGGTCTGAAAGGAGCGGATACAAACTGTTTGATTTAAGTTATTGGTAAAGTCGGACATGTTCACACCAGGTTTGCCCGACTGTTTTAAGAGTGTAACGATGTTGGGTTGTGGAAAAAGATGTAGCCTATAACGAAGAATTATTTTATTTTAGTTTACAAAAGCCTTTAATGGCCAGAATAACAACGGTGCACTGAAACACTAATTTAGTAATTAACAATTGTAAAAAAAACAAAAACAAATAAATGATAAGCTTATATCAAATAAGCCTAGTTATATCGGCACATATCGGAGCTAACATTAGCCGATAGCATGATATGCTAATATCGGCCGGTATTATCAGCCAGCTGATTAATTGTTTGGGCTCTACTTTTTGTGATATATCTTATACCTACATGGCCATTTTGTGGTGTATTTTTATTTCATACAGTCTACTTGTGACTGCATCACCTTTCTTTAACTGCTGTGTCTGTTCGCCTGCCTGTTTGCTCCTTTTTAAGATGCATTCCCAAACACTCTTTGTCAGATTTCACTGTGTCTTAGTGCTTGTCATTCAACTCTGTGCTGACTCTGCACTCCTCCTTTGAAAGTAGAGACATCAACAGATCCACTGGAGAGATCAGGGGGGCTTTCAGAGACAGCTCCCCCCCCATCCTCTCCGTCAGCTTTTCTTTCCTCGTGTGATGCGTGAGCGGTGTTAGAGCAGACAGGCTGCAGCCCTGCCGCCTCTCTAACTGCATATTTGATAGCAGCAGGCTGGTTGTTAGGGCTGAACTCAGCTGCTGGGGCTCAGGGAAGGAGCAAGGTCAAATCCATACACGAGCAAACACTCCAACATGAGACATTAAATACTTAAACATACACTCACAAATGTCTTTTTAATTAGCATCAATCGCTGGAACTTTTGCAAATGCCACTGGCTGCCAATTATCAATAATTACGTGGAATTAGCTTCTGGCAAGGTGACACGGGTCAAGGCTGTGCCCGTCCCCTCTGCACTAGTCCGTTATTTTATCAGAGAGGGGGAGGAGTGGGGGAGTAGAGGAATCAAAGGTTTAAGTGGACTCTGGTTTATTCAAAGCAACATTATGTAGGAATTTGGTTTGATTCACTTTGGCGCCAACCAAAGGTCTCTGTCGTAAATCCCACATAGTGTGTTTGCATAGCCAGCTTGCCGTCAGACTTGCAGCCGACTGTTACACAAAGAACTCGCCAACTTGTCCAATATTTACTCCAGTCCGGCCTCTTGCTCTCTCATTCTGGCGTCTTCTCTTCTTAGATTCATGCGTCACTGTCAGGGGCGATTATTATTTATTTTTATTTTTTCTTCAGATTTAGGAAAACAGTTATTACGTTCTGTAACTGTACAAAAGTCAATGTCACTTTTATTCACATAAAGGCCAATACTTTAAAATGTAATTGTGGCATCACAGGAACCCAGCTGCATCAGTCACTTTGTGCTGTCCAGGAGTGTTTGAACTCCGACCCCCTTCACACAAATCTGTCTCCACTTCTGCTTTCTTTCAGCAGCCTGACCTCAACTCATCCAAAACATTTCAGCTGCCCTCTGCCCTTCACATTCATGAATCCTCGACAGTTGCAGGAGTAGCCTAGCTTCTGCAGCTACTCTGATGTTTCCTCTGTGACCTGGATCTTTCCCGGCTCCCCGGTGCTCTCCATCCTGCTCTTCACATTAATTGTGTTTCCCCAGATGTCTTTGTCTGCTTCGTGGACGCCCTATGAATGCGTATAACTGGGATTAGTTACTAGTTACTTACAAAGCAGCCTCTAACATCAGTGTGTGAATGTGTAGGTGTAACAAAAGAGCTTTGAATAGTCAGAAGACTAGAAAAGAAATATACAAGCTCAAGTCCATTTACCATTTAGAAGGCGGGAAAACTGAGGGAGTAGGATCTGAAAGACAGAGACAATGGGAAGTAGATAAAACAGGAAGTGATGACATAATAAAATAAATGAACAAAAAGAAAAACATGACCTCGAGTGTCTTGTCAGGTTGTGCCACAGTTACTCCTCCAGGCCTGAACCTGTAGAAGATTTGGACCAGGCAATGGGTCTTTTGGGGGGGGGTAACGATCTGATCTGTACCGGGGAAAGTCTTTCAAACAGTTCTTTTTCCTATGTATAAAAAAAGCAATGATTAGGAGCGCTGCGAGGGTCCTCAATCAAGATGAGCAACAAGCAGGTGATGTATGGGGAGAGAGGGAAGGAACAATGGAAACAGTTGATGTGTTTGTCGCGTCTGACGAGTAGACAGGATGGTACTGTGTTGTGCCTTTTTTAGTTCATGGCTAAAGGTAGGTTTAAAAATGTGAGGCGGACCAACTCGTTTCAGCTCATCTGGGGTCAAAGGTCGTGGAAGAACATCATTATATAGCAACGAAAATCAACCCAAAAATATCTAAATAATAGTGTATAACAAAAGTAGAGAATATATGAAATGTGATAAAGATCATTTTTCCCATTAAGTGCCTTCCTTCTTCCTTTCTTGAATTGGGAACATCTTTTCCTTTAATTGTTTTCTTTTTTTCTCTTTATTTAAAAAGGCTCATTTCACAAACTCTCTACTTTTGTTGTCCACTGAATATTGTTCGGTTGATTTATGTCACTATATAATGACAAGGTTGGTGCAGTGGTTGCCTCACAGTGAGGAGGTTCCTGGTTCAAATCCCCGTCAGACAGGAGTTTGTGTGGAGTGGATGTGTGGGTTAGGGTGTGAATGTGAGTGTTGTTGTTTGTCTGTCTCTGTATGTCAGCCCTGTGATTGACTGGAGATCAGTCCAGGGTGTAACCCCGCCTCTCACCCAATAACAGCCCCCCCCCCAAAAAGAAAATAATGATGTACTTGTATGACTTTTGTCCCCTGAGGGTCTGATAATTTTTTTGTAACAGAACAGAGTGTTTGGATATTGTTAGTGTGGTTCTGTCTTATTTCCAAAAAGAAAAATGCACACGCAAACTGCAGAGCTGGAACCAATGGCTGACGAGTGCTTCATAAAAAAACTTCATGTTCTTCATTACAATACTTTACAGGAGAGTTTTATTTTGTTTTTATAGATGCAAAAGTACAAATACATAAAATGTAAAGCACATTTAAAGACCAGTGTGCTATCACCAGCACTGGCAGCATGCTGTGAGCTTCAACCAATCAGCAGCCAGAGTTGACTGCAGTCTTCAATTCAGCATGCTGCACTGGCCTGAGCAGTTTAAACACTGCAGCACACAAAAGATATATATACTACACTTATGCATAAATGGCTCTAACAGATATCTTCTTGTGCCTGCTTTACTCGTTAGAGAACTTTTGTTTACTCAAGCGACAAACACATCAGCTGATTCCATTTATAATTTCTCCTCTGGTCTCATCATAACATAGCGTGTGTGTGTCTGTTTTGTCATTTATATTTTTTTATACGTAAGATTTTTCTACATTTCTACATATATATTGATATTCACACTTATTGTTCCGTTTACATGCACATGCATACTGAATTCTACACGAAGAGTGCCTTACACATACATTTAATTAATCTGTATGCAAAGCTTTCTGCAAGTTGGAATCTCAATTATATTCTGCTGGAAAGATATGAGCGAGCCCCCCAGTGATGAGGCATGGATAATATGAGGTTTCCCAGACAAAGTGTTATGGAGGCTCTAATGAATAGGGCCCAGGTGCCTGCTTTATCTCATTATGCCTCACTTGCGGCTGCTTTGGTGTGCGGCATTCTTAATGAAATCAAGAGGGGAGCAACAGCTCTCATTTCACAGCTCACATTTCTTCACATAGCAAAAGTCATCTATCAGAGATGATCAACTCCAGTCTGATGAAAAGGTCAAGTAGAATATCAACCGGGGCCTTCAGCAATCTGAAGAATCAATTACCAAACAATATGTATTTTTATATTATTTTAGATGGAGCTGAAGGATTCTATACTGCAGGGGGAAGGTGTGATCAAGCACAGCGACCAGCTCCCTCTGGGTCAGTCGTCCTCTTACATGTCAAAATCAATCCTAAATATAAGGGGTCGGTCATTTTCTAAAACTAGCATGATTTTGAAAGTAGCATTCCCTCAGTGCCCCGTCTGCACCCACCCCCTCCCCTCTGTGCTCCCTCAAAAGCCACGCCCCCTCACTTACATGCACGTTGAGTGTGGGCTCATGCATGCATGGGGTAGAGGTAGAGCAGGAAGACAGGGAGGTTCATGATTGGTTCATCAGATTGGTACCTCTTGGCAGACATTGGTCAAAGTTTTTACAGGCTTACAAACTGCTACAGATGACAGATTTTCTTTGTTCCTTTTTCAGAGCACATGAGTTATTAATTTCTGTCAGGACCTAAAGACAATTTCAACCCGAATCTTAAAAAGTGTTTTTGGAGAAAAATACCAATCCTGCCTTCAAATGCATAAAGGCGTTTATACCACTTCAGCTCTGACTGTTCTGAAAGAGAAGTAGTCCTCTGTATTTTGTTTGGTGTAACAAAAATGCGACAAAACTTTCTCGTGGACTTCTTTTTAAACGATATGACAGAGTCAGTGTGTAGACTTCATCCTCATTATTATTTGTTCTAGTAAACACAGTCTGAGTTAGCTTGACAACATTGTTTATTCTCTTCTAAATGGTAAATGGACTTGAGCGTGTATATTTCCTTTCTAGTCTTCTGACTACTCAAAGCACTTTCACACCTCAGGTCACACCTACACATTCACACACTGATGGTAGAGGCTGCTGTGTAAAGTGACCATCAGAGGTAACTCATCCCATTCATACACATTCATACACCGCAGACGAAGCAGAGGGAGCAACTTGGGGTTAAGTGTCTTGCCCAAGGACACATCGGACATGTAGCTGCAGGAGCTGGGGATCAAACCCTCCGGCCTTCCGGTTGAGAGTAAAAACATTTCTTTCAGAGTAAAACCAGGTTTGTCCAAACAGGAAGTGAAGTACCCTAAGCTGAAGACAGTACGAACATTCAAAAGAAAAGTATGACACAATAGTTAGAAATACAAAATAATGGAATTTCAATCATGATTAGTCATGATTAACTATTGAAATTCAGCAATGAATTATTATTTTAAAAATCAATTGTTAGATTGTTAAAAACTTTTTAAAGATTTATTTTTGGGCTTATTTTGTACCTTTAATGGAGAGATAGGACAGTGGATAGAGTTGGAAATCAGGGAGAGAGAGAGTTGGGGAATGACATGCGGGAAAGGAGCCACAGGCTTGATTCAAACCTGGGCCGCCCGCTTGAAGGACTACAGCCTCCATACATGGGGCGCACGAACGAACCACTGCCCCTCCAGCTCCCCAGACATTTAAAACTTTAACCAAGTAAAGTGTGCAAAGAAATCCTACAAATGCTTTTCTTCCACTGTGGAAACTAGAAATAAAACTGTCCGTGCATTAATGTATAAAAACTATCTTTGCTCTCTCTGTATTCTGTTAGAACAGCTGTGGTGGAAGTATCTTGAGTTTTCTTCTGTTGCATAAAGCAGAGTGCTAAATCAAATCTATTGGATTTGCTTCAGCTTGGGTTTAGAAGCTTTTCCCCCCTGACTCCCAGTGTGGGCCCTCTGCGGCCCTCATCAGCCAGCTTGTATGCAAATCAGCAAACCACCGTATATGGCTCTCGTCTATTGAGATTCAATTTACCTCTCGACTGCTGAGACGCTGTGCACTTTTCTCACATCAAGAGACAGCAGCAGGCTGGACATTTAAAGTTTAAATCGAGGAGTTGACGGGGAGGGCGGGGGGGGGGAGGCTTATGCAGAGTGAGGCTTGGGTTTGACAAGCTCCAGCATCCCCCCCTCCCTCTCTTTCTGTTTGACAGGGAAAATGAGTTGGAGTAGGAGCTTTGTCAGGCAGTCACAGTTAGTAATTAGTTTCTGGCCTTTCAGTTGAAATGTGCCGGGAGACAGCACAGGTAAGGCTGAAGGCATTTACCATCGCTGAAAGAGTGATCAGAAGCATTTATTCAGCCAGACGAGTTCCATCCTAAAACTGGTAACGGATTATTTCCACATTACCAAATGAGGTGCAACAGTCATTGTTTCAAATGTCACTCATTCTGAATGGACATTCCCCCTCTCCCCCCTCTCTTTTTCCACATGCACTCCTTAAAGTTTACAGAAAATTCAGGCTGGCTTCCCCTGAAATCTGATGTAATGTTTGTTTCCTTCTACTTTCAGATAATTAGAGCAGGAGGAAGAAAGACACTCCCTCTTCCCCTCTCACTACCTTCCCCTTGATTTAGGGACTTATTGTTATCTTTTAAGGATGTATTGGTATGTAGAGTAATGTATGTGATATAGTGTGAAATGTAACGTTGGATGATTTCTGGTTGGATTCAAGAACTTCTGACATGGAGACATGACCATATATGGAGATTCATCACTCTGCTGCTAATTGTAATGAGTGCAGCCGCACAGTGGTTAAAAACATGTGCATCGTCTTGTATCACAAACCTGAAGAAGCCATGTGGGCGAAACACGTTGTTTGTTTGAGTATGTAATTAAAGAAAAAGAGTAATACAGCACTCTGGTGGGCGGTGAATCTTCTCTTTTGCTGTCAAGATGATGTTTCCTGCCATCCCCTGCACCAAGATATATGGACTTACCGATCAGACACAGGTGTTGGCAGGCAGTGCACAGAGGCAAAGAACAGTCAGCACTCACACAGGGTTCCCATGCATCCTGGAAACCCTGGTTGAGTGCTGTCTCCCCTGCAGTCTTGAACATTACAGTCAAAGTCAAAGTCATCTTTATTGTCAAGTTCTGCCCCACATACTGGACATGCAGTGATAACTCTTTTGCTGCATGCACGATTACAGTCTATTTGGAAAGAAACAGAGGCAGAGTGAATCATCCAAAATGCAATCCAAGCAAATTATCTGGCACAAAGAAGGCAAGACAAGGCAAGTTTATTTATACGGCACATTTCAACAAGGCAATTCAAAGTGCTTCACACAACATCAAAAGCATCATGACAGAGGGAAAAGAAAACAATAATGTAGTTTTATCCCTATAGGCAGGAATTTGCTTAAAGTGCAGGACAATTCCAGTAGACTTAGTCTTTCAACTTCATCCTGGTGTCCAATGTTTGGTAGGAATGTAAAGAATAGCGCATAGAAAAACATGTCTATCCCTTTTCCATTACTTGTGTACTGGTTGGTTTCATCAGAAGCCCTGAAAATTCAGACATTGCCCTCAGGGGTTTAATCCTCTCGTTAGGCAACAGCTGACGGTTTCCAGGATTGACCACGGCTGCAGTCATTCCCTAACTGTGAGTGAATACAATGGTTACTATTATGAAAAATAAACTTATATTTTAAGCTCACATATTATTTACCATGTTTCTCTAACACTAACATGTGTCTCTGGTCTGTCTACAAACCCCCCAATGATGAGAAAAGTCCATCCTCTCGGTCTTCTACCTGCTCCACTTTTCAGAAAATGTGTGCTCAAACAGGCCGTTTGGAGATTTTCCCTTCATGACATCACAAAGGGCAGTAGCCCCTCCCCCAGGTGAGTGACACTCCCACAGCTAGGTGTTTGTTCTGCCCTCTGAGTCTGCCTTCTCACTGTAAACAATAGGACATGGAGCGAGAAAGCCAGAGACAACCAAGTCCTTCCAGAGAGGGGGCGTGGTCAGACACAGCTCATTTACATATTTAAAGGTACAGACACAGAAACAGCCTGTTCTGAGCAGGGCTGAAATAGAGGGGTTTATAGACATGATCAAATACAGGATCAGAGTGGATTTAGAACAAGAAACTTCACACACATGTTTTGGGGAGCTCTGAGACTTATTGAAAAGGAGGATAATATGTGACCTTTACATTTTAACGGATATTGTGATGGATGTGTCAAAACTGCCCAATTAAAGGTTTATTTTGGGGCTTTTTATGCCTTCATTTAGAGAAAGAAAATTTAGAGTCAGAAATCGGAGAGAGAGAGAGAGAGAGAGAGAGAGTGGGTAATGACCTTGGGGGAAAGGAGCCACAGGTCGGATTCAAACCCAGACTTAGAGGACTATAGCCTCCGTACATGGGACTAGCACTAACCACTAGACTACAGGCACCCCCATCCATCCCAGTTTTTTAATGTGAAATGAGATGCAGCAGTATCGTTCTTTTCCATCACTGTGACTAGAGGGAGAAACTGCGGAGGCTAATCTATGGTACGCCTAAAGGGACAAAATAGCATGAGATGAATTGCAATAAAAAAAGTGAATGCATTACCTTCAGACCTTAATAATGAACTAGGTAATGCTGACAGTCCTGGTTACAGATATATGATATTAGAGAAAAAGGCAATTATCAACTCTTCTTTCATGTAGAATCATCTCCAAATAATAGGAAATAAAGAATCCCATGCTCTCCCAGACTGAGGAAAAACAGGATATTTTCAGCAGCCCTGCCGGGGGATTTTCTTCTAAATCTCTCCCCCTCTCGTTTTCCATTGCCCTTTTCTGGGAAGTGCAGCAGCCTGTCAATAACTGTCAAAGGCTGTCTCAGTCAATCAGGCCTGTACGGCAGCCTGGGCCTCTGGTGTAACAGGAGGATCTAACAGAAACAACCTATAACTGACACAGTTCCAGATCTATGCTGTGTAATCACAGGGGAGCCAGGCTTTCAAGCTCCAGGCTCACCAGGTGCCTGACAGTGGACACATGCAGTGTGATTGCTTTACATACCATTCAACCTTTTAAAATTGATCTCAGGCATTGAAACAGGCTTTGCTGAGAAGCATCTTGGAGGGTGGGGACACAATGTGCATCTGTAAACAATAGCCATGTCAGACTGCCGTTTCAAGCGTACATCCCTGTGATGTTTCACATCCAGTCTGAATGTCGAGGAGGCGTTCCCCCCGAAGTGTTCCCCTCTCTGTACCGTCTTTGGAGGTAGTAACCATAGACTGTGAATATTAAAGAAGACATATTATCCCCCTTTCCACCTTTTCAAACAGTCCCCCTGTGGTCTAAATGAAACATCTGTGCTGTGCTTTGGTCAAAATATAACATGAATCAAGCACCAGAGGAGGTTTGTGACCCTGTATAAACCATCTCTCTCAGAACGTTCCGTTTTGGTGTGTGTGTCTCTTTAAATGAAATGAGCCCCCCCCCCTGAGTTTTCCAGGTACTCTTTCGCTACAGCGGGAATAAAAATGGCGGACCTGCACAAAAGTTTTTCTCTAGGCTGGGGGTGGAGTCCATGGGTGGAGATATCAGGGGAGGGGAGGGGATTTCTTTTTTACCAGAATCCCACTGTGACATCACAAGGAAAGCAAATTTGAGACGGAGCATTTTTCTCTGTGTTGTAAGACTTATGCAGACCACAAACAAAGGACTGGATGGGTTTATTTCACATGTTGTGGGTCAGTAGACACTCAGGTTACCCAAATATATGTTCAAAAACACTACAAGTGGATTTTGCTTTAATGAACGAAGCCTGAGTGACGTCCCCCATCTGTTCCTGCAGGGGGCTCTGGAGGATCATCAGCAGCAGTCTCCATGCTGGAAATCCTGTCTCAGTCTAACTTTCAGTCAACCTAACGACAGGCTGAGAGCTTGAGCTTAGTCGCACATTAGCGGGGAGCTCGGAGTAGAGTCGCTGCTGATTTGCATTAGAAGGAGCCTTTAGAGGTGGTTCGGGCATCTGATTAGGATTCCACCTGGACGCCTCCCTTTAGAGGTTTTCCGTCCACACCGAATTGGGACGAGACCTCTGGGTAGACCCAGAGTTTACTGGAGGGATTATATATCCCGACAGGCCTGGGAATGCCTTGAAATCCCCCAGGAGGAGCTGGAAAACAGGGGAGAGGGAAGTCTGGGTTGACTTGTTGCGCCTGCTGTGACCGCTGCCCGACCTCGGATAAGCGGAAGCAAATGGATGGATGGATGGATGGTTACATATCCACTGTAAGCATGCTACAATTCTGGCCCTGTGTAATTTGAATCACATTTCATTACAGTTTTAAATTACAGAGTGATGTAAGTGTGAAAGAATATATTATGCAAGTGAATTTACCAACAAGCGTCATACATAGAAGTGTCTTTACAAAGTCGTTCTGTATTTTCAGAGCCTGCACTCTGGAGTTCACCCCGCAGTCTCCCATGCTGCCATGATGTGCAGAGCCTTTTCCGTTTTTTGTTTTTTTTTGTTCAGCCACTCTTTCTCCCTCGGTGTCAAGGATTAGTCTGACATATCCTGACTCCCTGCCTCCTAAATGAGGAGGACTCCCGCTGAAAGGCTGAGAGGGTGCTCACCATGTAAAGCCGATCCTCACACTGCTGACGCTACTCATCCTCGCCCTCCGCCTACCTCAGCCGTGTAAAAAAAAAAAAAAAAAAAAAATCAATGACAAGACACCAGTGATCTCGTAGATGCGGGAGAAAGTAAGTGTGGTTTTAACGGACTTGGGCTGAGGAGTGGCTGTGTGAAATAGTAATGTCCAACTCAGTCAGGAAGTGCTGTCAGCTTCTTCTTTCTCTTCCAGTTTCTATTCTAGTCGGGTTTGCAGAGATAGATGCTGAGGCCAGCTGCCAATCCAGTAATGACAATGGGTTGTATCACACACCAGTGCCAGTTGATCCATGAACAATCTTGTTTGGCATCATTTAACTATAAAAACAGGAATCATTACAGAATCACATTCAGTCAAGCTCTTTGTTATTCACACCTGTGCATTTTGTTTTTAGCACAATGAATTGATAGAAGCTTTCTTTGTAATAAACAGTGCAACACATTTTAAATAACAGGGCTTTGTTATCTGCTCAAGAAAGAACCGTTATAATTTCACAATCAGACGACTGAACTTTGGGCAGACTTGATTTGACTTTTTATTCCAAACATGTAGCATAAAGACCAAGGTGAACATGAACAAAACAGACATGGAAAGTATAATGCAGAACAGATTGTCAGACACTTAGCTATTTAAGTGACATGTCTGGGAAGGAGTGGGAAGAAGTAAAAAAACGTATTCAACCTCCATCTTTTGAGCTAGTTTCCTGTTTGTAATATAATTCTAAATTAAAGGCAGGGTTGGTAATTTTCTCCAGATCCACTTTTTTAAGATGAAATTGAAATTGTCTTTAGGTCCTGACAGAAATTAATAACTCATAAATAAGTAAGCCTGTAAAAACTTTGACCAATGTCTGCCACGAGGCACCAATCTGATGAACCAATCACAGCCTCCCTGTCTCCCTGCTCGTTCTCTCGTTATATGCTGCAGTTTCCATCCACTGTGCTTCTTGTTTCCCTGTTTCTGTCCTTGTCTTTGAACATATCTGGAGAGACGTTCAGGGGCCAGATTGTTGATACATTTAAAAACTAGTTTGAGGAAACATAAATGCATAAAGCTCTCAAAACTAAGTAGGTTGTGTTTCTTCAGTACGTGACAGAGATACCACCGGACAGGTTTTTTTTATCCATTATTTCAAAACATGTAAACATTAATCCCTCCAGACACCTTGTGAAAGTCAAACCCCTTCTTCCTCCCTGTGCCTTGTGAACATCCACTCAATAATCCACTCAAACTGTGGTTTGCTTCCTGATCCCTGAGACATTCTTGGATATTTCCCAAAAGCGTATTTCTTGCTTTAAACATTATTTCTGTTGTTTGAAATGCAACAATACAGTATCTGTACATTTTTATAATTTTGACTTTAGGAATAGTGGATTAGTATGATCATGATATGCTCCTTATGAATTGTCCTTATAGCTCTTTTTATCCAGATTTAAAGGATTCAGTGAATTTTTAAATGTGTTACCCTCAACATCATTTACATATAGTGAACAGTGTAGTGAGAGTGAGTGATGATCCAGAACCTGCTTTGCTTCTTGATACTTGAGACTTGTCATCCATCTGAGAAAACTTTGGACACGGGTTATATATCTGATTAGAGGCTCGTGAACTCAAGTATGATCCATCCTTAAGAGCTCTCATGCCAATAACATCGATACAAATGAACTATTCTAATCTCATGAAATTAACTGTTAATTGTTCCCAGTCCCCAAAAGATTCAGCCTCCTGATTTAAATGATCTTTCTGACCTTTCCCTCTGAAGCTCTATCCAGCAGCGTCGCCAAGGAACTGCAAATGGAGGGGCTGGAATTATTATAGGGCTAATGGATATTAACATGGAAAACAATATCACAAAATATTATTATATTGGGGTGCCAGTAGCCTAATGGTTAGTGTGCACGCCCCATGTATGGAGGCTGTGGAGGCTATCATCCTTTGAGCGGGCGGCCCAGGGTTAAATCTGATCTGTGGCTCCTTCCCTGCATATCATTCCCTATACTCTCTCTCTCCCCCCCAAAGTCTGACTCTATCCACTGTCCTATCTTTAAAATAAAGTCCTTTAAAAGCCCGAAAATAAACCTTAATTCAAAAAGAACGTTCGCTTCCCCTAATCACTGCACACCTTCCTTAATACATGTGTGTTTGAGAGAGGGAAAGAGAGAGCTGCTGTGCAAGCTTTCCAGACTGATGCAGCTTCTGGTTCCTCTGGATGGCTGTGACTCATTGGTAGAAATAGTCATCTCTAAACCTGAAGGTTGAGGGTGGGGGGTCGATCCCCAGCTCCTGCAGCAACATGTGTCCTTGGGCGAGACACTAAACCCTAAGTGTCATATGATGGCATTGTAAACATCACTTTAATTATTTGCAGGATTTTAATAATACCATAATTATCACCTGAAGAAGACCTCTGGTTGAAATGTTGTGATTAATAAAAACTAGGGCTGGGCAACGATTAAAAGTTTTAATCGCGTTAATCGCATGAGTTCCTGTGATTAATCGTGATTAATCGCATTGTTATACGCAAAATCCAATAATGAATTCAAAAGTAGTGTATAGCGCACTTTTATTGTAAATGTACTTCTCAACTTAAACAATGTAATCAAAGCAAATAAATACAAAACTAAAGCTTATTGCATTGGTTGCAGTCTGGACGCAGAGTGGTGTGGGTCTCCTCTCTGCTCTCTGACTGACAGCCTGTGAGAGCTTTTGGAAGGGGGAGGGGCTCACGGCAGCACCCGCTGCTCATTGAGGACAGTAACTGCAGAGCAATACGTGCTTTCACGTCAGTTTCTTACACCAAAAAAGTCTCCAATAACACCAGAAAAAGTCGCTAGATTTATCGCTAGTAGCTGTTGACAAAAAAAGTCGCCAAGGGGGTTTGGAAAGTCGCCAGATTTAGCGAGAAAGTCGCCAAGTTGGCAAAACTGTTTCCTCTTTCCTGTGAGCGCCGCAGCAGTAAGCAACATACTAGGCTCGCTCACGATGGAATTTTACAAAATAAAAACCAGTGAGCAACAGACTTTTACAATAAGAAAATAAATAATAAAAACTGCGTTAATGCGAGATAAAATAATTGTCGGCGATAATTAATTAATGAGTTAACGCGAAAATAACGCGTTAACGTGCCCAGCCCTGATAAAAAAAAATTGTGTGAGGGCCTTTCTACTTCCTCAGTTTTCTGTTTTTGTACCGCCCTGCACCTGCATGATGTGCGTATAACTACTTCCTTTTTCCAAGGATTTTAACAGTGCCTGATGTGATTGATCGACCTCAATATTCCAATCAGTCAAAATGACGGACAGCCTTCAGATCGTTCTGTCATTGTTCCAAGAAATCCTGTCAAAAACCGGATATATTACTTACCCTGGATTCACTTAGATATAGTGCATCTATTTGTCTTTGTGTAGATTTATATGTTCATTCATTTTCATATTTATCTCATTTGCTTTTCTCCTTGCTGCCTTATCTGTGCTGAATAATGAACAACACCCCTTCCTGTACATGGGAGCTGTAAACAGACGTTGTATGGACACTTACCTACGGGTTGCCTTAAAAGACTTTTGAAAAACAAAACGGGAGATATTCAGTGATCTCTGGTTCCATCTGTATTCTGTATGCAGATTGATACTCAGGTCATTCATCAGCTGCAGGTCCACTGCACCAAAGCCTCGCGGTGAGTCGGGTGGAAACCTGTGACTGGCAGCAGACAGGGTGAGAGAGGGAGTGTTGAAGTTAACCTGCATAATGAGGAAATAAGCGCCTTATTGGCACCGGAGTCATTTCCTTCATTAAGGCGGATATTTATGAGCACCTGTCAGCCGAGTGGAGCAGCCAGCGCCTGTGCTCCAGGTTTATGGAGCGTGAATCATCACCTTGTTTCCAATTATCTGCTACCTGTGAGTGTGCTGAATGTTTGAACGTTAAGAGCGAGGGACATGATGCATCATCATTTGTTATGCCAAATAGAAATGTTAGGCATGGGTGGGGGGAGGGGGGGTCAGGGCTCTTTAAGAGCAGGCTATTCTCATGATAGCAGAAATGAGCTTATAAGAGTAGAGGAGGAACATTACATGTGTTAGTGCTGTAGATCGTGTTGAAATGGTGTTTCTCTTTTATTAGCAGGTCTATGTTAGAATATGTGAAAGCATTGAAGGCTGTTTCCTTGATCTGTAGTCAGCACATGCATGCTTCTATTAAAATGTAAGTAATTAAGGAAAGGAAAAAATTAATAGAAGCACAGTTGTCCTTCATATTGGAACCTGGTCTTTGTTAACCTCAGCCGATAAATTTGCATTCATATTCAATCATTGTAGAAATGAAACATAAAAACACTTTGTGGTAGTAATGAATGTCATTGCAGAGCTTTTGAAAAAGCTGACATTTTGACAACTCTTAATATTTGCAGATTGGGCTTTAAAACCACAAGTGCAGAGGTGATCAGAAGGATATGATAGGATAGACACTTCATTATCATTGTATCGAAAAACACAACCAAAATGCGTTTGCAGTGCAGCAGCATTACAAAATCTGATCAAATATAACACTATATCCTCAGCTGATTACATTTAGAAATACTTGTGCTATATTGTCACAGGGCGGCTGTACCTCAGGTTGAGGGTTCGATCCCCAGCTCCTGCAGCTTCATGTCCGGTGAGTCCTTGGGCAAGACACTTAACCCCAAGTTTCTCCCGCTGCTTCCTCGGTGGTGTGTGAATATGTATAAATGGGTTTAGTTACTTCTTCAGGTTACACTTCAGGTGTGTGACTGCGTAGGTGTGACATGCGGTGTAAGAGCGCTTTGAGTAGTCAGAGCTACATAAGCTCAAGTCCATTTACCAAGAAGATTTATAAGAAGACTCTCCTTCAGATTCATCAACGTTTTCTTAAATGACTGAATGGTTTGCAGCTGTGTTCTTATCTCGTGTTCATAAGTGGAATTAGCATAGGTAACCGCCCACTAATGCCCATAAAAGGGCATGAGTGCAGGGCCCTGCAGACTCACAGAAACACAAGCTGGAATCAAAAAATAAGGTTCTGGCGAGGCCTAAAGATGGCGCCGGCGGAGCACCGGACTCCTAATGGAGAAGAAACTTGAGGTGTGGTGAAGTGGAGGTACTACTGCAGGAGGTCAGCAGAAAACAAACTGTTTGATTCAGCAGGGTGAGGAACGGTTACACAGGAACACAAAAAGACGCAGAAGTAATAAACATAATTAATGTATGTGACCTGAAGTGTCATGTCTATGTTATTTAATTTAAAAGGCCACTCAGATTTGTATTATCCTAAAAATATGTATTAAATGTTGTATTAATTATGAAACAAAATATTGTAATGAAAACTTTCATACTGAGATTTCAATGAAATACCAGTCATCGTGCCCGAGCCGGGCAGCAGTCGAATGTGAGTAAGAACAAATCTGTTCTTAAGACGCTTGGTGAATGAAGCCCACTGGATATAATAGTAAATATCTAATGCAGCCCCATGTTGCAACAATATCATAAAGATCTGCCTGTCCTGCTGTTGGTAACGTCAGCATCTTTTCCTTTTCCATTATTCACCTCTCTGCCTGTTTGTTTTATGTGTGGCCTCTCGTTACACCTGCATCCATTCATTTCCCCATTTAACAAGGACAGCATTGATTGTAGGAGGTAGCTGGAGGGTTGATTCGATTTCAGGCGACAGGATTGGATTTGATGGTGGGGGTCATAATAGCTTTCATTGGCTTTTTGCTGCACTGAATAGCTTAGCTGGAGCTGCCTTGATGGGGCTTGATGTGTAATTCTGAGAGAGCACAAACATCCTGTTCCTTATTGTCACAGCCCCACGGAGCTCGCTGTGCTCTCTCCTCTCAGGACATTGTTGTTTTCCAAACCTGTGCCTGGATTGATTCCCTGTTCATGAGGAAGGCTAGTCATGGTGTTCAGTATATCCTATAGGGCTTTAACACTTTAACAAACTCCTGGAAAAGCGAACAGCCGAAATTTTCATTAGGACTTCACCCGGAGTTTCTCCTGCACAGACAGCAGGATATTCTCCGGAGAATTCAGCTCGAGCCAATAGGAGGGGGGAGTGACGTTTATATCCTGTTACTGGAGTCAGTTCATAGACGCGACCACTACCATCTCGGTTTACAAAATTAAACGGCTTCATTGTTTCCTGTTCTCCAGTATGTTGTTCTCTGCTCTGTTGTTGAAATTGTGATTCTGTTGAACTACACGTAGCACAAAGGCAAATATTCTCATTATAGCATCACATAACAGAGTCTGTTGCTCCGTCTGCATGTTTTTTTGTCTTAACTTCGGGTGACCCCCCCCCCCCCCCCCGTCTGACAGGGATACTCTCCAGCTGTGAGGAGCATATGTGAACAGCCAGGTCAGGAGAATATCTTAAGAGTGCATATATGAAAACAGCTCTAGTAAAGGTGAAAGGAAAGGGGGCGACCTGCTGTGAATGCATCGTTGAAAGACGGTGGCACATATTTCGATCGGATGAAAAGAATCCGAGCCTTGTGGATAAGATTAGATGTTTTTTTAGACTCCACAGCAACACTTGTGGTAATCAGCCTCCTACATATTCCTCTCCACTTGCTCTGATTTCAGTCATCTCTAAATTGCTCAGGGGGGAGAACAGTCTTGCTGGAGGACAAATTGTGCTCGGTGCACACTCTTTCAACAATATTTGAAGTTCAAAACGTGGAATTCAAAAGATTTCCCACTGAGCAATCATTTAAAATTGCTTTTGTGCTGTTGTCGGTAAAACACGGTGCATTTAAAGTGTTTCCACAGTTGGATTGTGTATCAAGGTGAAACATTCATTTTGTTTTTGAAAGAGGAGCAACAGTTGACTTTAAAGCTGTTCTGTTAAGAGAGGAGTGGGATGAAAAGCTAACCAGGGTTTTTTTGTTGTTGTTTTTTTTCAGGTGCTCCTGGAGATCCTCCTCCTGAAGCAGCCTCGGTCCAGGGTACCCTGCCCCACTTCATCCAGGAGCCAGAGGACGCCTACATTGTGAAGAGCAATCCCATCAAGCTGCGCTGTCGAGCCTTACCTGCCTTACAGATCTTCTTCAAATGCAATGGGGAGTGGGTGCACCAGAATGAGCACTTTTCCCAGGAGTATAAAGACCTCAGCACCGGTGAGTTAATGAGGCCTTGTTATTCACTTTCCAAAAGGAAATAAAAAAACCTGAGTGGGTGTAACAGCTGAAGAGGGTCACTAACATTATGAATCAAGACCTACACATTTATGCTTTTATATAGTAGCACAAGGGCAAGGTCAACATATTCACACACACACACACACACACACACACACAAAGTGGTGTAGTAGAGCCTAAAGAAGTGAGTATACTCTTCATTTTCCCCCCCATTTTTTTGTGACAGTGACCCGTCTAGCAGAGAATAAACAGCCTTGGTATAAACAGTGACATTTGAGATTCCTCTTGCATACTGAGTTAGTGTGTACTAGTCAATTAGAGACAGAGAAGGGTCATCCCTTCACCATCCTAGGGGAAAAAATGCAGCATACTGTGCAGAATATTGTCAATCAATCATTGGTGTAAACCAGAGGAGATAGAGACTGGGGTATACCGTATTGAGACTTAAAGAGCCCATATTATGCCCTTTTTGGGGTTCGTATATTTAATCTATGTATCTACTTTTGTACGTTCACAATAGCTAAAGTCCGAAAAAAGTGTCTGTTTTCATGTACTGCTCCTCCTTGCTCCCTCTACGCTCTGAGTCCGTCAGCTACGCTCTGCTGAGCCCAGACTGCAGAGACCCATGTGGGCCAAGTCTGCTCTGATTGGTCTGCCGATCCGCTCTGTCGTTATTGGTCAGTTGCTCAGCACGGTTCTCGGAAATGTCCCGCCTCTTTTACCATATTGGGAATGCAGCCACTGGCTCCGTCCGAGGGGAGCATAAACATTAGCACATTAGCACTACTGTGCTACCGCAGGCTACGTCATATCGTGGGCATGCTACAGAAGTTAACGGGCGTGCAACATGAGCTGCTGGGCTTGCCACAACGAGCCAATGGACTTAGATCAGTGATCTCACACTGACAATGACGTCGGACTGACAAATTTTTATCGAGGGGGGCTAGAACCGAGCGTTACATGCAGCTAATGCTACAGCTAACAGGAGGAGGTAGGAGAAGCTGCGTTTATGCAGACTTTGAATTTTTGCACATAGATGTGCCTAAACATGCACAGGACACATGTAAAACACACTAAAGAGCATATAAAACCAGAAAAAGCATAATATGGGACCTTTAACAATAAGTGAGTATACCCTGCACTACACCACTGTGCACAAACACACACTGTACACACACACACACACACACACACACACACACACACACACACACACACACACACACACACACACACATACATACTGTAAACAGAGAAAAGAGCCTGGTCTCTCTTCCAATCACAAAAGCTGTCCGTCTTTTTGTGTCTCAGTGTCTGAAGCACATCTGGAGTAGCAGGAGGTTGGCCTAAGTAAGCCAAAGTTACAAATATGTATAAAAGATTTGATGATGGCAGCATATACCAAGTTCCAAGTTTAGGAGGACAAAACACAAACATTTCAATAGTTTGTTTGGCTCACTTTGTAAAAAACAAACGCTTATGTGTTTCAGCACAAGGTTTTGAAGAAGGCCTTGAAGAAAGAGAAAGTGATCTGAAGACTATGGTTCAAAGAAACTTTTGAATTGAGTCTTTCTGAGCTGCCCTCTTCAATCAGGAGACACAAGTGAATAAAGAAAGTTATTTATTACAATGGATAACATGGAAATGTGTCTTGATAAAAGGTCTTTGGAGCTTGGAGCTTGGAGCTTGGGGGGGGGGGGGGGGTTTGTGTTTGGAGAATGTCTGTTCTGAATGCCAGCAGAATAAATCCCCCACAGGGAGTCCAGACCCTGGTGGTGGTGAAGCTGATGACTTGTTGAGACAGGATGGGTGAAGAATTGATGGATGATGATTCTGCGAGGACGGGCAGTGATGGGGTGGTGGAAGGGGCGAAAACATCGGCATGAAGGAACTAAAGGCTGAGAAAGAAACATATTTAAAAGGGGAGCAGAACGATGATAGGCTGACTATGAGGGAGGAATGCAATAGGTTAGATGAGTACAAAGCTGACGTCACAGCTGATTGTCCAATGAATGCTCGAACGAATGACAGCAGAAATGTGAGTAAGCGTGCATGAGAGGGATCCTTCACAACAGGGTCCTAAGTCTCTCACTAGACTCTTCTCCTCTGTCGCCCCCCGGTGGTGGAACGAACTTCCTAACTCCATTCGATCTGCAGAGTCCCTCTGCACCTTTAAGAAAAAGCACTTCCTGACGTTGTTTCTTCTTTTCTCTAGATCCTTGGACGGTTGTACTTACTCTCTGATGTACATCGCTTAGGATAAAAACGTCTGCTAAGTGAATTGTTGAATTGCAGAATAAGAGACCAGACCGTGAAGGCAAATAGTCGTCTAAACTTACACTAAAGCTTTGTTTGTCTCATGCTCCCTGCTCATACACTGATGAGAATCACCTAATATTTTGAGCAACTTTCAGCTTTATGATACATATATTTCAGGGATACAGAGACTTTTTTTTTCTCCAAGTTAGGAAGCAAACACAACAAGTGAGAAATAAGGGTTTTTTTGTTCAGCATTTTTAGGATGCATATGACATATTGACAATGCCACAGGCTTGTTTGGACTCTGACAAACTACAAAACCAGAGCTTTCATTGTGTCGCTGTAGCATCTCGCTGCATGCAGAGATAGTTTCAGGCTCTGACCACAGCTTCTATAAGACTGACCTTCAGTCAGAATATCAGCGTCGCCTCTGACACTTTAAGCCTAAGATCCCACACAGGCACGGTGGCTTCAGTAATGAGAGCTGGGTCAAGCAATATGTGCAGTATGTGCTGAAGCTAAGCTCCTTGCAGTGCTACAAAGAGGGGCAGACTGCACTGCATCAGCACTATTTCAGATTTCTTTTTCACATGACATACTGAAATGTATAGACAGATCTTTTTTTTGCTTCTCCCTCTCTTTTATTTAAAAGGATTACTTTGTTTTTATATAATTTTTCTTGAGGCTTAAGGAGTTGTGCAGTAGCGTTATGGGGTTGTTATCCTTAATTTATAACTGATGAGGCAACACCTGCGAGCTAGTTCAGGCAGTCACCTCGAGCTGCACTGATTTCACACTTGACATGCGTCATTATCCACAATCAGCTGACAACACCTTCTTTTAATTAGCCGTCTATTTGAGCTGACAGATTTCTGGTCTCTCCCTCTGCTCTGTCATCACCAGCTCTGACCTGCACCAGAACTGCACTCTTCAGCCCCACCACCACCCCAGCATCCACCTGTAGGCTCAGACTGGGGGGTTAAGTGTGTCCTTTTTTATTTATTTAACCTTTATTTAACCAGGAAAAAGTCTCATTGAGATTAAAAATATCTTTTACAAGAGCGTCCTGGCCAAGACAGGCAGCAGCACAATTACAGGGTTTCAGACATAAAACACTTAACAACAATGAACATAAATAAAGGAATCACAAAAAGAACCATTCATCAGAATCTGTCATAAGTCATCAACAACAAAGCGATCAAAAAGGACATTACGAGTTAGCTAAAACATCTACAGTCAGATATTTCTGCCTCCAGATCATTAAGACGACCTTTAAAAACATTCAAGGAAAAGTATCTTGCAACCGATTCCAAGAAGAGGGAGCAGCATACTTGAACGCCCTTTTCCCTAACTCAGTACGGGCTTTAAGGATGGTTAGAAGGTGTAAATCCTGCGAGCGAAGATGGTAACTTCCAGTACGTAGCTTTGTAGGTAGGATGAAAGCAGACCGAGAATACGCTTATAAATAAAAATATGCCAGTGGTTTTGTCTACGTGCAGACAAGGCAGACCAACCAACCAGAGCATACAAGGAGCAGTGGTCATCCCAATACTCCTCAAATTTCTGTATGTGAATTAAAACTGTGAGGAGTGATGAGGTCGGAGCCTCGACACCAAACACAAACTATGTTCTGCCTCTGCAATAAATATTTTAAACAAAACAAACCTGAGTATATGTAGAATTTTACATTAAAAGTTCCAAATAAGGAGCGCCGATAGTCTAAAGGTAATGTCGCCCCACGTACAGAGGCTACAGTCCTTGTTGCAGTGACTGTGGGTTCGAATCCTTTGCTGCATGTCATCCCCCCACTCTCTCCTCCAAACATGTCCTGTCTCTCTTCAGCTGTCCTATCCAATAAAGGCAAAAATTGCCCAAAGAAATAACTTAAAATAACTTTAAGTTATAAAAAAGTAATAAAATGACTCTGCAGTCCACATGTTTATACACATATATCTCACAAAATATCTAAATTACTAAGAAATTGGCTAAACCTATTATATGCATAACTTTTAATATTTCCAACAGTTTTCAAAGCCAGAAAAAATCCTTAATTTTAGCGTTGCATAGGGACGAGTTTTGTTGTGACAGCCGCCATGACAGACATGTTTACTGTTGCCATAGAAACACTGGAATTTACGTCAAAGACCGCAACATAAGGAAGTGGGAGCTGCTACTGAGAGCTGCGGTAGTGTTGCTGTATGTGCTGCTGTGATAAAAAATAAACATTAATGTAAATTATACTCGGATACATTAGCTAGCCTGTAAACTGGAAATATAAAACTGGTTTTCAGGGTCTCTGCAAAAACAAATCATATACAATATAGCCCCATTTTTTAAGTTCAACTTCTGTGTAATAAATTAATGTGATAAAAACAGACCCCTCGCAGGTAGCAGAAGAGTTTTCTTTATTATTCCCCTTTAAAATCAATTTTTTAAGAACTCTCCAAAGACTCGATCCACTGCAGCATTGATTCTCAAAGTGCGGGCCTCAGCTCCCAGGTGGGCGCGCAAACCTCCACAGGGTGATATTTTTTGATCATGAAATAAAACTAATCAACGGTTCAAACATCGACATGGTGGGTTTTTCATAGGCTCCAATAAACCAGATTTTTTTACAAATCTTTTGGTGAATAATTAATGTCTGACTCCTTGATTAAAAGTTTTTATTCACACGGTGTAAGCTCACGTTGGGCAGTTTTTTTTTTCATGTTGAGAAATATAATTGACGTAGAAGATAATTAACGTCAGGACCACAACTCAGGCCAATCAATGAGGAGGTATGTGCGGCCTCAGGCTACACCAGCTGGAATTAAGATAATGAGTGAGCAGTGTTTCAACTCGCTTTACAGTCGTATACCTGTGCAGTTTGTTCTCGTATGAGTTTTAGGTCGAGCTCGTGTTTTGAAGTGCAAGGGGGGACGCTGCGGTGTGCCATGCTAATTAGCTCCCATTAGTATTTGTCAGGTTAAAGGATGTTGATTACAAGACCTGACGAAGGACTCCTGAAGGGATTTCTGGCACACACAAAAAAACAAGTCAGTGTGACACGTCTGTTAGTATTCAGGGATTAGAGTATGTGACAAAGCTGTCCTTCTTGTATTCATGACGGTCCCTCCTCAGGAAAGAAGCTTTAATTGCTTTCTGGAAGTTCATTGGACTGGGATTGCCGTGCTGTGAAATTGTTGCAAATTTGATAATGTCTGTATGAAATTTGGAGCTTCTTGTGTTCACTGCTCCTCGGCGTGGGAAAAGAATATGGGAAGTTCACTTTGTGGTAATTTGTCAGATGATTTCATATGCTAACTCCAGTGTACGGTATCAGGGAAGCTAATCTGTGGATTATACAAGAATGAGTTTGATGAAATCTAAATACTACAAAGCACAGTACTGCTGTGTTTAAACTAGAGCACATTCTGACATGTAAAATTAAAGGGGATATATTATGAAAAATCAACTTTTACAGTGTTTTTGAACATATATTTGGGTATCCTGAGTGTCTACAGACCCACAAAATGTGAAATAAACCCATCCAGTCCTTTGTTTGTGGTCTGCATAAGTCTGACAACACAGAGACAAATGCTCTGTTTCAAATGTGCTCTCCTTGTGATGTCACAGTGGGATTCTGGTAAAAAAAAATATCCCCTCCCCTCCCCTGTTATCTCCACCCATGGACTCCACCCCCAGCATAGAGCAAAACTTTTGGGCAGGTCCTCCATTTTTAGTCTTTCTACAGAGGATTGATGTCTACTGGGAAAACTCAGGGGGGGTCATTACATTTAAAGAGACACACACACCAAAACGGAGCATTCTGAGAGAGTTGGTTTATACAGGGTCACAAACCTCCTCTGGTGCTTGATTCATGTTATATTTTGACAAAAGAACAGTACAGATGTTTCATTTAGACCACAGGGGACTGTTTGAAAAGGTGGAGAAGGGGGATCATATATGTCCTCTTTAAAGGTAATACCATATGGGCTTTACTGTAATTTAATTTCTTTGATTATGTTGAAGACCATTTTAAAAATCTGATCTTGATTTTGCCTGTTTTTTTAGGGTGCTACAAAACCCTCAGCACCCCTTACTTCCTGCGTCCCTGCCCCCACCCCTCCTATTTTCAACCTATTTTACTATCTGAACCGCTGAAACCTTTTGCCGTTTTACCTCGACTGCTCTGCAATGACTGGTTGCCTCAAGTGAAATCTCCTCGTTATCTGCCAGCCCCAGTGGATTAGCAATTAGAAGAGCCTGAGGATGTCCTCGCCATAGCCCCCCACGCATGCGCTCGCCTTATATCGGTAGTTAAACCAAAACCTCAGATAAGGCCGGTCTAAACGAGAAGGCTTTGTCCTGGCTCAGTAATAGACAGCTGTGTTGTGTATTGAATAACTACGGCTAATCAGAGAAGGAGATCAGTGAAGAATTGGAATGATATTGATTAGGACGTGAGGCCTCAATGCCACGGGGAGCACGCGATAGCATCTCTTATTTACCAACCAGCTTGATGAATGACTGGACGCTGATAAAGCTGACAATGCCCTTGAGTTCCCCGGCAGCAGGCGGTGCTGTGGGAAGATTGTGTATGTCTGCACTGTTTGCTGTACTAAACCTATAAGGACAGGCAATCCTGCAAAGTGTATGGATTGTATTATTTTATTGATTATTCTAGTCTCATCTATAATAATAAATAAACAATGTCAGCCGCTGGTTGCAGATTCAATTTGAGCAAGTTCATTTAGATGTCATTTTAAGACTTCAATGTGAAGCAGAGAAATGACAAGGATGAGTCTCCAGAGGACATACATACATATATATATATATATATATATATATATATATTATAAGGACATAAGCTGGAGCGCTGTCCTCTCTTTTACTCCCTTAACTCTGTTTCCTCTCCTCTCCTTTCATTTACTTTGCTCTCTCTGCTCATTAAAAAAAGGGGAGACACTGATATTACACACACTGTCTTACCCTGGACTCTTTCAGACTTCCAGAAAGATGGTTTTCTTACGCTACATAAAACATTTGAGGTGACCAACAGGGACTCGTATCTAAAGCGAGCAAAACATATCCAATATCTCACTGTCTGATGCAACTTCAATGTAAAAGCAAACCCAAAGATCCAGATTGGTTTAGAGTCTGGTCGAGACGAGTCAAGGATTGTAGCTGGGTTTCTTTAAACTCCATCTGCTGCAGGAGTAAACTCCATCTTGATTTCTTACTGTGAAATAAACAAACTCAGCATCTCCTCACACTGTTTAATTAAATCAGGAAGTAAAGCCTCTCTTGAACAAATCTGTCTATTAAGTACTTTAAATTACACACAAATATTTTGTGCATACAATCTTGGTTTTTAATACAGTAAAGCATGGAGTATAAGAAAAAGGGGATGGGGAGGGGGGGAGGGGGCTTTCATTGGCGCTTCTGCAGAGAGTGAATGTTATCATTGGTGAGCAATGTGCTGACAGAGCTCCTGTCTTCAAAACTATAGAGCTATATGCTACTAAAGTATGAGGCATAGAGCAAGAGGAGCAATCGTGTGTGCGTGTGTGTGTGTGTAAACGGCTCTATTTAGATAAGAGATGGTATATGGACTTGAGCTTGAATAGCGTTTTCTCGTCTTCCGACTACTCAAACACCGCAGGTCACATCTACACATTCACACACTGATGGTGGAGAAAGTCATTTCCGTCAGTATTTACAAATCCATTTATACACATTCACACAACGCTAAATAGCAGCAGGAGCAATTTGGGGTCAAGAGTCTTGCCCAAGGACACTTCGGAGATGTAGCTACAAGACCTGGGGATTGTGCTGACAAAGCGCCCATCTTTTAAAACAACCTCTACACGCTACAAAATGACTACGTGTGTGTGAAGTGTTGAGCTTGATTGCCCTCAGTTTCTCCTGCCGAGCAGTGTAGGGTTTTGTTAGTGTGAATGTGTAAGGACATGCTCACACTTGGCAATCCAAACCGTGCCTAAGCTACATTTGACCCCTAAAGTTCAGCTCGTTTGATTTGTGTGAATGCTCCGTTGGTACACTTACCTTGACCCTGGCATGGATGGAGGAGATGTGATTCAGGATGGTACAGTTGCTCATGAACGAGCACAAGCACAAGAACACAACGTGGACATGAAGTATAATCGATCCCCACCTCAATTATCGAGAAATCCCCGGAGTTGTTGTTGCTCCATCTGACCAAAATGACTCAAAATAATCCACAAAGTCTGACAGTCATGTTCTCTGTGTTCCCCGATTTGCAGCCGCCCGTGACTCCTTTTTCTTTAGTCCATCTGTCTTGTAAAGCCATGCACGCTGTGTATTATTACGTTATGTGCAAGAGGTCACTAAGGAGTATTGTGTGTGCAGGCCAGCAGGGGAATGAGGAGGGCGGGCAATCATGCATCAGCACAGTTCAGGGCAATCAAGCCTAGTGTGAGTGCGCTTTACAGTAAGTGTGGTCAGAATGGAGTTGCCAGGTGTACAGGTGGTTCAGCGAGTCAAAAGGTTTGTGTTCCACCCTTTTTATTTACTCCTCTGCTGCAGCCTCAGCTCTCTTTTCCAGGAATGAAAAATAATGGCCTCCTAAAGCTGGGAGTGATGTTATCATTGCTCCAGGGTGGCTTTGTGAGCCAGTTAATGGGGTTGTTAACTGAATGTGGCCCGGACAATATACCTCATACACACACACACTCACAATTTTACAAACACTATTTATTTTTCCAAGGGAGGATTTTATTTAGCCATGCTACATATTTGCTGCCTGCACTAAGGGCGAAGCTGTAAAGGTTTGGGTTGTATTTTTTTTAAAGCTTTTTTTTTAAGAGTGAGGAGTGGGGAAGGCGCCTTTTGTCATTGCTGGTGAGTCAGCAGATTCAGCTTTAGCCATGAAAAAGTATTGATGCATGCACTAGTGTTTTTGTATCCTGTATTGACCCATGGGAAGGTCCTCCCTCACACAGACCCGAGAAGATGTAGAAGCACCCTTTAATCCGCTCAGCGTTGCGTGATCAAAGAAGGACACATTTCAGAACTGTAAGTTGTTTCTTGTTTTTGCCTTGATTGGATAGTTGCCAGCGCGGTGATAGGACAGGAATTCAGAGAGACAGATGACAGTATGATATCCAACACAGGGCTCTGGCTACAGTGGTACCAGGGATGCTACAGTTATGCTGAATGTGTCTGAACTAGGGCTGTCAGCGTTGACGCATTGATTTTGCAATGGCTAGAAATAGCCCTACGTGAGGTCACTGATCATAGTGTGGACTATCTGATAACAAAACTGAAAGAGGTTAGGGCGAAGTTCCCCAGGAGAGCATTGCAGAGGAAGAAGAAAACCAAGGTGATTGAAAATCCCTGCGATCTGGTCTAATTATAGGCCGACAAAATTTTACATCTGCAAGAACTAAAGATACACAGGCAACACAAAAGTGAAAAGCCAGTTTCATCATGAACATTGTTGAAAATGCTAAAGGGAATGGGAAAGTAATAAGATAAAACATTATCAAATTAACTGGCTGATAAAATAAACAAGACAATAAAAAACTAGAGCTTATAATGGCGGCTGTGGCTCAGTTGGTAGAGTTGGTCGTTTCTCAATCGGAAGGTCGGGGATCAATCCCCTGCTCCTGTAGCCACATGTCCGACTTGGCCTTTGGCAAGACACTTAACCTGAAGTTGCTCCTGCTGCTTCGTCAGCAGCATGTAAATGTGTGTGAATGGATGAGTTAATACTGTTGTAGTCTAAACATAGCAGCATCTACCATCAGTGTGTGAATGTGTGGGTGTGGCCTGTGGTGTAAAAGCGCTTTGTGTAGTCAGAAGACAAAAAAAGCCCAAGACCATTTACCAAAATCAACAATCAGTTGGTGAACAGTCCTGTTATCCTGTCTACTGAATTTAACATTAATTGACATAGTCTGTTTAATATATACCTCAGCTCTTCACTCAACCTAACTGTGACTAATGACCTATTCATCATGCTCAGCCTGTCTTTACCATGAATGAATAACTCTGAAGCTAAGGATGACCTTTTATACCAGCTTCTTAAAAACACACAAAGTTATGTTCAGTGACACAAAATAAAACAGATTTGAATAGCTATGGGCCAAAAGGCATCATATCAGTAATCTCTAAAATTATTGAAAAATGGGTGACCAATCAACTAACCGACCAGCTAAACAATGACTAGACCTCTCTATATCTGGAAGGTCCGGAAAAGGATGTGTTGGGGATTTAGATTTAAAAAGAAAATTTGACACCGTTGATGTAGCTCTACTCACTGAACTGACTCTCTTTAACTTCAGTTAACAAGCTATAAAGTGCTATAAAGCTATAAAGTCATACCATATCAAACAGAAAGCAGTGTGTCTTGGCAAACAGTGTCAAATCTCCTTACCATGAGTGTCCAGGGGGGTCCTGCAAGGCTCCATACTTGGGCCTGTTTTATTCTCTTCATATATGAATAATCCCCCGGATATATGCCTAAATGTCAGTGTTCAAATATACACGGACAATGCAGTAATTATTACGATGCCATGCTGGAAATGCTGTCTCAACCTAACTTTCAGTCAACCTAACAACAAGCTGAGAGCCGAAGCGGCGGGTTTTAAGCCTCTTGACGAAACGTTCTTGAATACATTCACTTGTACTGAAAGCCCTCGTCAGTCACTCTCCAAACAAGATTCTGTCCATTCAAATCAAGAAGGCAACTGATAACAAAGTAAACTCCGCTTTGTGGAGCCTGTTTCTCACTGAGAATACAACTGAATTTTTCCAGAATCCACACAGACTTGTCCCTGTGGTTATGCAGATTGAATAACTAATTGTTATAGGCCCAATTCCCAATGTTTTCCATCTGTTACTGCTCCTCATGGCAACCCAATGCCTTGCACAGAAAGAAATTAAACCAACACAAGTGTAATTTAGACAGATTTAGTTCTCAAACACAAGCAGTATAGTCCTAATGATTAGAATGAATGTGCTCATTATGGTGTAGTGGAATACATTGCCACCATTCTCGCTATTTCTTTTAAAGTCCACTGCTGGATTTAGTTACAGAGAATCTACTGCTGTTGATGACTTTGTACTTGAGTGTCCTTACTTAATGCAATCATCTGTATTCAGCTCCCTGTTTTTTGTTCCTTATAACAACACACTAGTTTTAATTGCTACTGGTTCCTATTAGAAACACTTCATTCGTGCAATCTCAGTTGTTAGCAGTATTGTTTAGGGTTATTCTGGCTTTATTTCACATCTTGCAGGTTTGAAATTGGGTATCATTTAAAGCTTGGCTGTGGGCTGGCACTGTCTAGTTTCAGAGCAAAGAACTGGGCACAAGGCCTGATGGAGTTTGAAGATAAAAGTTTCTCTTTTCTTCCAGGATTAAAAAAGAAAGTGCTATTAAACGTCTTCCTCAAAAATTATATGTGTAATATGGCTGTGTAAGCATATTTGTGTGCCTTGATTCCTTTAAGCCAGTTTTACTCATGCAAATATGCATTGGATTATTTTTTTTAATGAAGCAGTACCACTTAAAGTGCCCTGGTTACTGACTAGCAGAAGGAGTTTGAGTAGCTTCTGAAACACTGTAATGTCAGCATTAAAGGAAGAATGTGCAGGGGTTGTCCATCTACTGATCTTTAGATTTCATGTACCTGTACAGCCCATCAAGTCTTTTTTTTGGATAAATCGTTTATGTAGGTCACCTCTTATAATAAATCTACATTCTTGGTTATGTAAAGTTTGTTCTATCGTTAAAAACCATAACTTTACTCTAGGTGGATATTGTTGTTTCCATGTCCTTGTTATCTGCTTCATGGCCGTCACTCGCAAAATATTAAAAAGAGAAAAATCAGTAGCTTTTGTTACCTCCGGTAAGTTGATGCCCAAATAATTTTCTACCTCTAGATGTGGTAAATTCTTGTTCCCCACACCCTCTCCGACAGTTTGAATCTGCAAGAGGGGAATATTGACTGTGTTGGCATGTTGTGATAAAATATCTCATGCTTACTTTCCAAACAAACTCCCTACAGTATTTCGATTGCGTTATTCTTACATTTCTACTCAAGCTGTCCTCCCAGTATAACTCGTAGCTTCATATTGCACATAAATTGACACAGAAAGACTGAGATCTAAACACACTTACGTGACATCCAAATAATCAGTGTGTATGTTCTTCTTCTTTTCTCTAGTCCTTGACTAAAACAGCTTTTATACAGAAGGCCGTCCCGTCCATGTAAACATGATGTAAACACGGCTCTGACAACAACACAACCAGCGGGACTCAGGCTTCTCACTCAGACAGTCATAACTCAGAGAGACATTTACACAGGATATTTTTGATTTCTGCTGTATTCATGTGTAAAATGTTGCACATTCTTCCTTTAAGCCAGTTGTGCTTATGCAAACATACAATATGAATGGATACATTTTTTTAACAAAGCAGCACTACTTTAAGTGCCCTGGTTACTGAACAGCAGCAGGAGTTACAGAGTAGCTCCTGCAACATTGTAATGTCAACATTAAGTGTGTTACCATGTGGACATAATGACCTGACTGAGGATGATGCCAGTTCCTTAAAGGTCCCATATTATGCTTTTTCTGGTTTTATATGCTCTTTAGTGTGTTTTCATAGTGTCCTGTGCATGTTTAGGCACATCTATGTGCAAAAATTCGAAGTCCGCGGAAACGCAGCTTCTCCTACGTCCTCCTGTTAGCTGCAGCATTAGCTGCATGTAACGCTCGGTTCTAGCCCCCCTCGATAAAAATTTGCCAGTGTGACGTCATTGTGATATCACTGATCTAAGCCCATTGGCTCATTGTGGCAAGCCCAGCAGCTCATGTTGCAGTAGTGCGGTAGCACAGTAGTGCTAAGGTGATAATGTTTTTGCTCCCCTCAGAGCCAGAGTGGCTGCATTCCCAATATGGTAAAAGGGGCGGGACATTTCCGAGAACCGTGCTGAGCGACTGACCAATTACGGCAGAGCCGACAGGCCGACCAATCAGATCAGACTTGGTACACGAGGGCACTTCAGAGCTTTAGAGAGAGAGTCAGAAGCGAGCCGGTGCATGGAGCGGCAGTACATGAAAACAGACACTTTTTTATAACTTTAGCTATTGTGAACAAACTTTAGTAGGTACATAGATTAAATATATGAACCCCAAAAAGGGTATAATATGGGCTCTTTAATGTTGTTGAGAGTAATAGAACAAAAGTCAGGACACAACTCAGCTGTTGCTCTAAAAGTATGTGTTTGTTTTACAAATGCTGGAAAGCATATGGAGATGAATGACATCTGCAGCGTCACTTCTTTTTCCATAACATCCCGGAGGAGTGCCTGTTCATCTGCTGAATCTCAGTTTAACAGTAGAATGTAAGCTTTACTGCGTCTTCACTACTTCAGCGGTATAAGGTAAAAAGAAAGGTATTTCAATGTGATTTACTTGAAATTTAGGGGCATTAAGTTTGTCAAAAGAACATCATGATGCAGATTTTGAAAGTAAATATTCAATTTTTGTCAGGCTGTCATTTTTTCAATAAATTTACTTCTAACGAATGTTGAACATGACACAGAAATGTTTGAACCCCAGAACCACAAAACATTTTTATTATTCAATAATGAGCTTTAGCTGTTGACAATCCAAAAGGTCCAACTTATTTTTTATATTTTTTGCCAGAAACACAAGTCTATTCATTTGATCGAGTGCAGATCTGTTTTTATTGACAGTATCAGCTGCTTACAAGAACACCCGTTTAGATCCCACAGATGTCCCTGGTACATACAAATAAATGCGAGCCAGCTTGTAGAGTTGTGGGTTTGTAGTGACACTGTGTCTCTCAACCAAAGCATGGTCTGCTGTCTGCAGAGAGAGGAGTCTCCCTCACACATTACTTTTTTTTCATTACTGACATCAAGAGTGCGTGAAATGGTCAAGTCATACTGATAGTGCCCTCTGCTGGAAGAAAATACAAACTGCTTCAGACAGCCTGATGCGCTAATAGACTACATATTTTGAATTTCAAACAGTTCATTACAGTCCAAATCTGAAATGTGAACCCCCACATGTTCAATTTTATAATAAGAATTGACAGCACTAGTCAGTAGTAAAGCAACTTGTAAATGAGCTGTGTCTGACCACGCCCCTCTCCGGAAGGGCTCCGATGGCTTTGGCTTTCTCGCTCCATGTCCTACGGTGTTTACGGTGAGAAAGCAGACTCAGAGGGCAGAACAAACACCTAGCTGTGGGAGCGTCACCCACCTGGGGGAGGGGCTACTGCCCTTTGTGATGTCATTAAGTTAAAAAGTTTCAGGTAGTCAGGGAATCTAAACGCTGATTGGATTTCACCACACAACATCAAGCTGATTTGTGGCTCAAGTTGGCTGTAATGAATTGTTATCATCACTTTTATGCAGATATCCGTTTACAGAGACAAATAATCATCACAATACTGTGGATGGCGGCTGGTATTTCATTAGCACCTGTTTATTGTTATTTACTCTAATGAGTCTTGTCAACAGTGTGCCGTAAATAAACAAGGACTGTTGAATGAGACAGCAGCAGCACTCGACTCCATCTTTTCGATAAACCTGTAGACGGCTGTTTGGACCTCAGGAAATGTGTCCCTCTAAGGACAAAGTTTACAACATCCTTGCCTCTCTCCCTGTCTCTTTCTCTCTCTCTCTCTCTCTCTCTCTCTCTCTCTCTCTCTCTCTCATATCAATCTGTCTGTGCATTCTGTTTCTCCTTCTCTTCCTCTCCGGAGCTCAGGATCACACAGTTTTTAAGGCATTAGAGGCTATTCTTTTTCTTTCCCTCGAGGATACTGTATTTCCCTTCTAGACAATAAAGCCTGTCTTGTTCTTTCCTGAAAAGTCATTAGTCATTATTTTATCCACTGGCTTTCTTTTCCACACATACCCTGTCTCCATTATTGTTGTCTGTCTCTTAGGTTCTATGACTATAGGAAGCACCAACTACAGGGCTGTAGCTTTCTTTATTCTCCTCCTTCAGTGTGTACTTTCGATCCCTTCAAGCCCACCGATCACAGTCCAATTACTTGGTCACCAAAAACACTGCAGTGTACAATAATGGAATAAACAGCCTTATTTGTTTCAGCATTTTAAAACGTGTCAATGGTGTATGGTGTGGCACAGAAGAGGCCTTTACTTTCATTGTGTTTGTCTTTTCTGTTATTAGCAGATCTCAGTGGAGAGTGGAGCCCAACCGCTATCAAATGTTTACGATTTCTTTATTTGACTATAAATGACAGCATGGACCCACCAGGTTAGCCCTCATGCCATTCACTCCAGTTTAATTGGTATTCACTATGAAGCCAGTACCTGCTGCCTGGAAGCTGTGCAGCCGCAGTGTGGGACTGTTTGACTTTAGTTCCAGCTTGTCAGATAAAAGTGTTATTTATCCCAGAGAGCAGATGCACAAGAGCCAATACAGAAAGAAAAGCAGTGGAGATGGTTTTGGTATTGTTTTTATATTTTTAGTCCTAAGCTCATTGCACATCCCTGCCTGCTATCCAGATGTGTTTATAAAGCCTGCAGGCTGCAAACGACTCTGAGGAGCAGTGAGAAAACATATGTGACGTGCACTAAGCCGGTGACTCAGATTCAAAACCGGCTCTGTGTACCAATTCATGACAGGGTGACAAACATTTTCAACTGGAGGCTAGTAGTGTGTTTCCTAACAGGATTTTCAAATGCAGTATACTGTCCTTTGTCTTCTTCAGTGCAACACATTGAATAAGGGCACTGTGTACTGCAGTGTGCCATGTCCTCATGCTTTTTGTGTTACATAATACACTGTCCTTGTGTCGCTTTGCACAGTTTGCTGAAAGGTTGTTTAAGGTGGTTAGTGTCGTCCAAATTATTAATGGTAACTCTGCTTGGGTTGATTTAGCTTTCCTCTTGATAGAAGCACTGAGCACTCCAATCATACAGCAGGGGCCCCCTGAGGTGCTGTGTTTCTGTCCATTTCCTTCACCATGCTCTCAGAGCTGAGCAGGAAAGGGGTGAATGCACTGATAAAAGAAGTGTGTCTGCATTTCCTAAGAACATGTGCATAACTCATCCTGTAAAACCCATTGATCAGAGCTTGCAGAGGTATTGAGGTATTGATTAAGGATGGCTGGGAGCCAGCATGTTAATGGCTTCATGACCAGACTGAACCCACCTGGTGCAACCAAATTTACAACCATGCCCTTCTCTAACTCAAGCTCAGAGTCTATACCTTTAGCCGGGTTGTTGCACGGCCCTAAGGAAGGTAACTTTGGTGACTACAACATGTTGACAAAAACTACAGACGTTAAAATGTACAACCAAAGTGGTTCGCAACATACCCCACATACCATGTTCAATATTTTGTCAGGAGTTTCTTTAAAACCCAAATATGAACCTCAATCAAAGATTGACACATCACAGCAGGGATATGAAACCTGAAACCTGAACGCAGGAATCACTAAACTAAGGTAGCTGTCTTTGGCTAGAAGGCATCTTACATATTTTGTGTCTAAGTCAAGGATTTTCTGATCTCTCTTATCCAGGGCTGAAGGTGCGTGAGGTGATGATCAACGTGTCCCGTCAGCAGGTGGAGGACTTCCATGGCCCTGAAGACTTCTGGTGTCTATGTGTGGCCTGGAGCCACCTGGGCACCTCCAAAAGTCGCAAGGCCACTGTCCGAATCGCCTGTGAGTATGGAAGCACCTAAGTGTTAGGCAGTGGTGTAACCTAGCAGGTTAAAAGCACTCACTCATTTAACATAGTAATGTTTATGATGAATGGTCAGTTGATCGAGTCAATTTGTAACTCCTGAAAGCAGTTCACAGTTTTTGCTAAACACTGTTTGACACTACCCACGATTTCACACAATACTTTTATTTGAAATCACTGACTCTCCCTCTCCAACTCTCCCATTCTGACTCTCCCTCTCCGACTCTCCCTCTCCAACTCTCCCTCTCCAACTCTCCCTCTCCGACTCTCCTTCTCTGACTCTCCCTCTCTGACTCTCCCTCTCTGACTCTCTAACTCTCCCTCTCTGACTCTCTAACTCTCCCTCTCTGACTCTACCTCTCTAACTCTCAGTCTCCCTCTCTCTCTCTCTCTCTCCTTCTCTGACTCTCTAACTCTCCCTCTCTGACTCTCCCTGTGTGATTGATATTGATATTATGTGTATTTCATTGACTTGTACTAGGTATGGTAGAGCACCTGCCTATTTGCCCTTTCCAGAATAAATCCTTATGATATTAATATGACCTAGAAATGTAAATATTATATAGTCTATGGCCTTTTTTGAGTAAACTTTGTAAAGCATGACAAGACTGACAGCCCCAACTCACTCAGCCAACGTGTCTTGTGAAGACCATAACAGTGCAAGCCTTAATTAGCTGTCACACAGCCAAAACACAGATCAACACCATGTGAAGCACAGGACGCTCTACTGAAAGAGTAGCACCTTCCTCTACTGAAAGGGAAACACCCTGCAGCTAAAATAAATGAAAAAGTGAGCGTGAATTATTTCTTTTTTGGAATGTGAACTTAGTTCAAAATTGTAAATTGTGACCCATGAACTGGACGCTACCACTGGAACCTCTCAGCCTGTGCTGTTCAGAAATGTGCAGATGTCGCTGCTCCAGGCAACCAATGCTACAGTACACTAGATGGGGCTGGACCTTTTGCCAGAGTAACACATAAAAACAGATTAACTGACATGTTATTGTTTCTGGAAATATCACTCATCATGGTATTGTACGCCCTCTCCGACTGAATGAGTCCGCTTTAAAGGTCACATGTTCTCCTCCTTTTCAACACCTTTGAATAAGTCTCAGAGCTCCTCAAAACATGTCTGTGAAGTTTCTTGTTCTAAATCCACTCTGATCCTGTATTTGATCATGTCTATAAACCCCTCTATTTCAGCCCTGCTCAGAACAGGCTGTTTCTGTGTCTGTACCTTTAAATATGTAAATGAGCTGTGTTTGACCACGCCCCCTCTCTGGTAGGGCTTGTGTGGCTCTGTGCTTTCTTGCTCCATGTCCTATTGTTTACGGTGAGAAGGCAGACTCAGAGGGCAGAACAAACACCTAGCTGTGGGAGTGTCACCCACCTGGGGGAGGGGTTACTGCCCTTTGTGATGTCATGAAGGGAAAATCTCCAATCTCCTGTTTGAGTACACATTTCCTGAAAAGTGGAGCAGGCTAAAGACGAAGAGGATGAACTTTTATCATAATTGGGGAATTTGTAGACCGACTAGGGAGCATGGTAGAGTGTATTTTGCATATTTTACCTTTAATTTTTGTTTATAAAGAAAAAGACAATCGCAATAATCAAAAGTGTCGAATAACAATACTTGTATTGCAATACTTCGCAATATAAATGTAAACAGCACCAGAGTTATGATAAAATGTAATTGGCACAAAAGCATTTCATCCCAGCTCATTTAAAATTCAAAGGGAAACTCCAACTTTCAAAAAAGGCTCAAATGTGAAGGTTTTCAATGGAGAGCAAAAACACAATCGCTCATCACGGGCACAGATCAGAGCCTTCCTCCGTCCAGTGTATCCTCCAAACCACCACATCACCAGATATCTGAGCACTGGCTCATGGATATGCTTTCTCATACACAGGATGTAGTGGGTTCTGAAGGTAGGAGTGTGAAAGGCCAGAGGCAGACCAGCGTGTTTGCCACTATGCATGATTGAGACCAGACTGACTGTAACACCTGCCAGCTGACAGCTGCCTCTTATCTCCCCATACAGACCTGAGGAAAAACTTTGAGCAAGATCCCCAGGGAAAGGAGGTGCCAATCAATGGGATGATCGTTCTGCACTGCCGCCCTCCAGAGGGAGTGCCTGTGGCGGAGGTAAGGTGGCTACTCCTTAGAAGCTCAAACTCCTACCTGAGATCTGCATCACGGTGTCATCCTCGTTCTGTGAGAGTAGCTCTCTGTTCCAGATTCTCCCTTCAGCCGCGTGTCTTCTGAGTGACTGATGTAGTTGTGGTTCATTACTCAAACAGGTAAACAACTGAAACTGAAGAGGCTCCAACGTGAAGTGCCAACTAAGATGAAGTGTGAACTTTAACAAAACCTTCCTCAAAATGACAGAATGAATTATTCAAATACACACAGCAGCTGCTCCGAGATGCTTTCCTCAGATTCAGTTAAGAGCAACAACGGCTTTGATTTGAAATCTTGTGAATTCAGACTATGGCTGTATCTGGAATCAGTGAAAAGCAGAGTGCAACCGCTGGTCGCTATCCAAGTAATATATACCATCATGCATTGCGGTGCGAACATTTTGGTAAGCGCAGAGTGGCATTTGACTCGACTGCTCTCAGACGGACGAGAGGAGCGAGCAGCGTGAACAAAGAAAAACAATAAAGTTCATATCTGGGTCGTTTTTACTGAAATCTACGAAGAGGGTGAGGATTGTAAGCGAGGGGACGTTAGTTTGTTTCGATGATGATGATGACAGGCACGAGATCAGACTGTATATTTAATGAATGTGAAACTCACTATTGTGCTTGATGCATATACATTCAGTTCTTTGAATGTCCATTGCATCATTACATCAAAGACTTTTGTTCAAAACTGATTTTTAAATTTCCATGAAATCTGATATTTCAGCTATATTATATGGAACAATGTTTAAAATCATCTTGACCAACCTAAATATTCATCTTCCCTGTTCACATGATTCTGGTATCACACAGGTTAACTACTGGTTTTACACTGGCACTTCCTTATTCTGTAATATTGTTATCTGAGAACCAGCCCCCTTCACTCTGATCTGCTTAGGTTTGGTTTCCTTGGTGACAAGCTTCTGATGCATTTATCATTTTACTGAAAGTTACTTCTATTGAAATTTAGTCATAAAGGACATCTGGTAAAGAGTCCATCTTCCATAAGTGTTATCGTTTGGAGTCCAAAAATCAACTTATGAGGCAGGGATGGTGTTGAAGTCGAGAGAGGAAGTCTTAGAGCTGATTGTTTTTTTACACTAAGATGCAGATATCAGTTTGAGTTCATTGAAATAAACGGACATCAGATGTGGCAATGGATCGCTAACCAGCTGTGGGTCAGTGGTGGAGTCGGCCGTCAACTGGAAGTTGGAGGTGCGATTCTCAGGTCCTGCAGCTCAATGTCCGATGTGTCCCCGAGCAAGACACTGAGCCCCAAGTAACTCTGCTTTGTCGTTTGTTGCAAAAAATTCAAACTTAAATTAGATGCGTAGGGTAAAGACTATAATACGCTATTTGTTGATATACTGTAAGAGCTGCTTATCTCATTTTGTTTCACTTCTACCATTGTAAAACCTGTCCCCCACTTTCACTTCACAAATATGGAGGTTAGCAAAAAAAACAGATCTTTTAAGATCTCAGCGAGAGGGGGAGTCCATGACACACCCGGTAATATGAGTTTCTTTTGAGAGGTAACTCTGAGAGAAAGTGAGAAACGAACAGAAACTTGGAAGCCAATCTCACTTCCCTGAATGAAAGCCTTTAATCCAAAATGAATCTCCTTGATCTACATTAGCTCAGGTAGACGGCAGCTGCTACAGCACAAAGGGGAAATCGACTAAATGCCTTCTGCATCATGAAACAAGCTGTTCTCTGTTGGGCTTAGCGGAGACATTTGTGATGCAACTCAAAAACAAGTTCGTATTTAACTCCGTCCCACCTCCTCTTTCTAATCCTGCAAACTGTTATCTTCTCATAGGTCAGAGACACTTCCTGGAGAGATGATGATGAGCTTCATTATCAAGACAAGCAAGCACCCCCCCCCCTCACTCCCCCCCCCCCCACACCTGACTCCCTGATGACAGGAGACACCTCTATTTATGTCATAAGATAAGATGGATCACACAGTAGAATTATGAAGCTCAGAGGGGAGGAGAGTTGGCATTTGGGGAAGCAACAGGGGAGGCGGATGGTGCCCATCTTGTGTTCTCCCCGTATAGTTTCTGATTCACCTCCTGATCAGGAGAGCACGTCGGAGCAGCAGAACGTTTCTGCAGACTTTACCCGCTGCTCTCAGGCATGCTGTTCTGTGTGAACATTGTTAAATATGCCGAGTTCAAAGTGTCTGCCTGCAGTTCTGTGTCAGTGTCAGTGTATTTGAGTCATACCTTTTTACCTTTTACCTTTTTCCTCTGCTTCTCTTGTCATCCGCATCTGACTGGTCTCTTTATGTTGATTCACTTTCTGGTCCACTGTAGTACTGCACTTTATATAATTTATCAAATGCAAAGAGGTGTGTCACGTCGCAGAATGTGCAATGTCAAACACATTACTTAAACGTGTCATTCTACCTCGATGTTGCTTGATGCAAAAGGAAAAAAATGCCAGTTTCTCGCTTTCAAGGACTGATCCAACAGAAAAGTCTGTCTGATATGGAGTGCACCTCGTAACCACAGCACAGAGTGAAGTGATCGAGTGCACACAGAGTCTGTGTGTCCCCTGTGTGTAAATTTAAATATGCATACAACATACCTGCAGTCACATAAGGGGTGTGTCCAGAAGGTTGGCCAGGGGCGGCATAGGTCCCCTTAGAAATCTGATTGGTCATCCCAAAAATCCTAAACTGTGTTTGCCCTGTCAGCAACTGGACTTATGTTTAAACCAACTATTAGGTCATGTTTTGTAAAGGCTGCACTCTGTCTTACTTGCAATGAACGTACTGGCAATAGGAGCAGGAGTCAATTGGTATTGTGTGTGATTGTGCGCGCATCACACTTCAGGCCACCCAGCAACACCAGCCCAGTCAAAGAAAGTTTTAACACACACCTGCAGCCCCAGATACCCGTGCAAGGTGATGGAGACAGATGCTCTATCATGCAAGGCGGCTCTTGAGTGAGTGTATTCTGGATATCAGCAGCACTTCTTCCTGCTGCCAGTTAATGCTGCGGCCACATATGCGGAACGTTAATAAGGCAAATGTGCGCCCTGGTGTGACCTTTACCAGCTACAGCTGCAGTGCATGTTCACACGCTGCTCAAGACGCTGAGTGTATGTTTAATTAGGAGTTACCATGAGACGGGCTAGTCATGCAGATAAAAAAGTAACTTTGAACATCATTAGAACTGCTTCATGACATTTTATTTCAGTTTATAAATACATGTGTTCTCTAAACTTCTCCATGCAGCTGTCAGAGTCACTAGAGGGCTGAACCAGCTCGATTAAAGCAGAGAAGAGATTTTGTTTAATCTATCATTTTTATTGATTTTGTATTTAGGAACTGTAATCAACACTTTATCACAGCCGTTGTTGGTGTTGTCTTAGTAGTAAGAAGTCGCTCGGATCGGCAAGTCGAACTCAGAAACCTTCTCCATGGGTGGCTGATCAGTAGGCGCCTTGTTGGGTGGAGCCGTGTGAATCCTGGCAGCAGTCTCCGGGTGTCCCCAAGTGTTCACCGTGATGAACGGGCAGAAAGTCCGTCATTAGATCTTCTCAGCGTTTGGCAGAGCAAGAGTTATGCTCGCTTCTGCAGCTTGGGCTGGCAGGGGATTTAAGGCTCTGATGGATCTCTGATCTCGCAAAAAAACGCTTCTTAAAAAAAACTCCAATGGCCAATCAAAGTTCATTCATAACGTCACTTTAGAATAAGATTAGGCAGATTATAACGAATAGTTTGACCTGAGAAAACTCAGTTTAATCAACAGAAAACAGACTGAAAATCCAACAGAATAAAAGTCTGATTGTTCATATGTTCCACTGGTGTCTCCTGGTTTGAGGGGTGCGTCTGACGGAGACTCATAATCCATGACGTAGCGATGATAGGATAAATATAGTAATGAAAAAGTTCTGCTGCCAACACTTGCTTTGCCTCAGTTGGCCAAAAAAAAAAAGACCAAATAGGAAGGAGATCATGCTTAACTGTGACACCTGAGCATGAGTCAGCAGTCCGTTTTCTCTGCTCTGAAGGCCACTGTGTGTACGTCACCGTGAGATCAAATGACCATTAGACCTGAGAGTGGGACAATGAGGCGACGAATCACAGGGCACAGTGTGAAAGCTGGCAAGGTCTTGATTAGCGCTCTTCACACAAGTCTTGATAATGGCCGTGGTGTCAGCCCGTCATATTGCTCCTTTGTCCTCTAATTGCTCCCTCAACCACCACATTTCTCAGATGTAATCATGGGCAAATGTCAGTGAAATGAGCTGTGTGTGCGTGCGACCTTCAGGGCCAGTCAGGGGTATTGAAATCACAAGGAGGACGCCCTGATGTGCGGCCCTGGCTGGAAACCGTTTCATCAGGGCGGACACTGATGACCCCGTCCTTATTGAAACAAATGTGCCAATTAGATAATTCATTTCTCAAATCCTCTGCCACACACTTGGCAGCTCATTTGTATTTGTCCCTTCAATATTTCTTTACACACACACACACACACACACACACCCCAGTCATTTGCTTTGTGCATCTCCGTCTCTCTTCCCTCCTTCTTGGTGAATCATTACCCGAGGGCTGTTATAGCAGCAGAACAACAGCTAATGTGCGGTGAGGCCCCAAACACTGGGAGGCTGTTTCCCTCCTTGTGTTAATTGCCTCTTACAAATCTTAATTTTCCCTCGGCTACAAACAGAGCAGGATGCCACCACTTGTTTCAACCATTCAGTGATGATTTTAATCATGACAAATTAGACTCTGTCCCCTGTCTCAGAACCTTTTTATGTATCAATGTGTCACAGGTTTGGAGGTACAAGATCCAACAGGAAATATTACATTTAAAAGAAGGCAAAAAGGGAGGAAAAAACAAACACTTTCTTCTCAAAGTCCAACGTAAAAGTCAAAACACAGGGAGCAACAAATAGACACTAGAAAAATCTTCAAGGAGACACAGAGAAGGTTTGATGAACTGACAAGGAAGAGAAATCACACAGACACTTAATAGAGAAGGAGTGATGGGATGCAGGTGTGACAAAGAAGACACAGGTGTAACAGATAAGGGCCATCATAATTTAGGAAGACCTGACACAGGGAGGAAGTACTGCTGCATTCATGTTCTCATCGTTGGGAAGTCGTTCTTCCGACTTCTGTATGTTCACTTGCTTTCAGTTCGGAAAGTCAGAATGTTGTGACAATAGCACAAAAAAGTGTTGATGCTACAAAGACGAAGATCAGTGAAAAGTAACTGTTCAAATGTAAATTCAAGCAAAAAATTGATGTGCAATACTTGAATTAATAAAAGGTGTGTTTAGATTAACAGAACATATTTAGCCCCTCATGTGATGACGATTCTGACGTCAAGTCGGGAAGTCGGGCACCTCATTATTTGCAGAGTTTCCGAGTTGTTGTTCCGACTTGAGCAGGTGTTCATGGGCATTTTACAACTCGGAAACTAGTTTTTCCGATGTGTCCGACAACACATGAATGCACCATAAGTTCGTTATCACAGCCGTTGTAATGTGGTGTAATTACAGCAATAATCAATGGGGAAGATAAAAAGAAGATGTGGGGAATGTTTCTGTTATATTTGAGCAAAAAGTTGATGTGGAATATGTGAATTGATCAAATATTTTGCCCCCCATGTTGATGACGACTATGACAGCAAGTTAGGCACCTAATTGCCCTAGTTTCCAACTTCATGTTCCGACTTCATTTTCAAACCCTGAAACATATTTTTTTCGATGAATCCGACACACTAGGGGCGAGTCCAGACTTCTTCAACTGGGGTGGCCTACCTGGGGTGATGACTTATGCAGGGGTGACATTTTGACGTTTGTGGGCACATGCACGCAAATTAACTTGATTGTTTTAACTCTTTCACTCCCCAGTAATGATGCTTACATAACTCTGATCTGATTAGCTTGATGCAGGCGGCTGTGGCTCAGTTTGTAGAGTCGGTCCGCTCTCACCCGGAAGGTTGAGGGTTCGACCCACCAGCTCCTGCAGCCACATGTCTGATGTGTCCTTGGGCAAGACGATTAACACCATGTTGCTTCCGCTGCTTCTTTGGCACTGTATGAATGTGATTAATGTATTCTTATGGACTCTTTACACAGCAGCCTCTACCATCAGTGTGTAAATGTGTAGGTGTGACCTGAGGTGTAAAAGCACTTTGAATAGTCTGAAGACTAGAAAAGAAATATACAAGCTCAAGTCCATTTACCAATTACCATTCTTCAGGGATTAAAAAAAGAGATGTATGTGGAAAGTCAAAATTTTAAGAACTTAGAAAATTGCATGCAAACTTTGTCTTTGGACTGTGGGAGGAAGCCGGAGTCCCCGGAGAGAACCCACACATGCACGAGGAGAACATCCAAACTCCACTGCTCCCTGCCCAACGGGGATTTCAGCCAGGAACTCGCTAATCACTGCACCACCATGTAGCCCAAATACAAAACTAAACGAGAGCAAATCATGACACAATGATGCTGTGAGGAAACTTTAGAGTCTTCATGAAGTCATATAGAGGAGTCTAAGAAGTTTAAAGATTAGCTCCCAAAAAAACAAGAAAGAACCAGACTCAACCAGGTGTGATCATGCCGTCCTCTCCTCCTCCCACATAAAACATGGCCGCTCCAGTTTACAGAAGAACATCGACCCAAATGTGTTTGAAAAGTTACCGAACGTGAGAAATGATTACTGTTTCATAATGTGAATCTTTTTTTTATTCATGCTTCTTCATACCTGCAATCCATCACCTCCTCGGTTTTGAGTGTCATTTCTGTTTACTCGGTGTATGCATGCCCGCAGGCGCTTCCTATTTGCATTCATCCACTGTGTTGTTTATTCCACAGGGTTCCACTTCCTATGAATCCATCAGCATCGCCCGTTGTGTCGACACATAAATGCAGTTTGTGAGTGCAGCGATGCAGCTCATTTACCAGGAGCACTAAAGCAGCACTAAGTTTTTATATTTCATAATGACTTTGACTCTCTCTGTTGCTGGTAATTATTTATGGTGCGTCTTCTGACCGCCTAATGGCCTTAGTGTTGGATGTTTGGAGCGGCTGTGGCTCAGTGGTAGAGTCGGTCGTCCCTCAACTGGAAGATCGAGGGTTTGATCCCTTGGTCTGCTATCTTTCATTATTATTATTTGAATTGTAGCGATGTGTTAAGCCTAGAGCTGGGTATTGTCCACAACCTCACAATTCAATTCCATTTCAATTCTTTGGGTTGCGATTTGATTCGATATCGATTCAATTTGATATTGATCAATGTGCTTCAATATAGATTAAATAATACACACACAAAAACATAATGGGAAAATAATAATTGCAATAAATTGATGAATCAATATTTTGAACCAGCCCTAGTAAAGCCCATAGTGAAGAAAACTAAGGATATGATTGATACATTTTTAAGATTCCTATAGATGCATTTTTTGAATCCTCCACCCTCTGTTATGTATCTGCACCCAACAAGTTAAGTCAGAGGATCTCATCACCTCCCCATTTCTACATCATTGATTGTAATGGGGTTAGGGTCACAACAAAGGCTCAGTGAGCTGGACAAACAGGGAGACCACACAGTTTTTACATTTTTTAAGAGATTATTTATTGAAAACTAAGGTGAAACATTCTAATAAAAGAATATGAATTCTGTAAATCAGTGACGATTGCAATGGTGTCAAATCAAACTGTGGCTCCGCCCCTCTCTCCCTGAAGGCAGCAGGAGGAGCCCTGACAGTCAGGGGTCGTCACAGTATTCAAATGTTCTCGATTGTAAATGTGATGTTTCCTTTTATTTATATTTTCTGTAAAATATTTGCATCCCTTGTGACCTCTCTTGACCAGGTGGAATGGCTGAAAAACGAAGAACTGTTGAATCCCTTCGCCGATGACAACATAGACACCCGAGCTGACCACAACCTAATCATCAACGAGGCCCGACTGTCAGATTCAGGCAACTACACCTGTCTGGCCAGCAATGTGGTGGCCAAAAGACGCAGTGCCACAGCTGCTGTGATCGTCTTCGGTAAGCTAACCCCCCCCCCCCCCTCCAGATACTGCTGTGTTTTTCTCTGCTACACATAAATGTGTACTGACACACTGTTTACATGCACTTCAGATCAAATTGTCTGGGTTCCTTCACTCCTAAACAAGTGATTAAGAGACCCGTCTCCATTCTTCCCTCCTGGAGAGGGGCTGTTTTTCTCTTCGCTCCCAGGGATGTATTATTCAAAGACTCAATTTACTGCCTCTCATTTAAAATCAATTTGTACTTTATGAAAGGAAATAAGCCAGTGTGTTTTAATCTCATTTAATGGGAGTGTTGCTTATTAAGTATTTATGTGCCCGAGGCTTCCCGCTACACGTCCAGCAGCTTTTGATAGCGCTGCCAGACATTTTGCTTCCAGACACTTAAACACTGAGATCACAGAGTAAACGGCTTCAGTCAGAACGCTAAACGGTTGACTAGCAACCCGACGACCAGTATGAGTCAGGGCCGCCTTGAGCAACGACAATGTGGCTTAATGGCTTCTTTCTCAGCTTCTGCACGGTTCAGTTTGTCTTAATCCAATGGCAAGTAACAGTGAAGTGTTAATTAGGAGAGAGGAATCTGTTTATCCAGCACAACACTGTGCTCAATCTGCTGCAGGCTATGCATTGTTACTTCAGAGTTTTCATTCTCATTAATAACTCTTGTTGAAGTGTTGCCAGAGTTCTGTTCTGCACTCAACTCAACCTCCTCTTCTTTTTCCCGACTTTGCCGAACGGTCTTCAGTGAACGGCGGCTGGTCCCTGTGGACCGAGTGGTCAGCCTGCAACGTGCCATGTGGGCGGGGTGTGCAGAAGCGCTCTCGAACCTGTACCAACCCGGCGCCTCTCAACGGCGGCGCTTTCTGCGAGGGCATGTCCGTACAGAAGATCACCTGCAACGCTCTTTGCCCAGGTCAGTCTCACATCAACTCTGAGTTGATATGTAACACTGAAGTTCATCTTTACTTTTCCTCCACGTGTAAAGTTGTTGGTATAAACTGGAGAATAATAAGGTCGAGATGTCACAGACGACAACAGACTGCCTCGACTGTAAAAACATTCTCACATTGTAGTTATTTATAATGATAGCAGCGGACCAGCTGTTCATTATCAACACTTCTACCACAGTTTGTTTTCTTCTTTGTGTTTTCAGTGGACATGCGGAACAGGTTTATTTTTGTGAAAAACATCATGTCATCCACATTAACAAGATATCTTCAGGTGTGTGGTGCATTAAGCCAGAGAGCGTCTTAGGGGCAGAGCCTTCAGTACCAAGCATAGCTGTTCTTGTTCAATCCATGACATGATCGCTCCTGACTGAAGTACAAGAAATGTGTTTTTTGGTTTTAAAGATTTATTTGGGGGATTGTTATGCTGCCGGAGCGTGCCAGCAGGGCAACTACTCTCCGCTCTGTGTCAAATACACTGCAAGTAAATATTCGATGGATCACGCAACAAGCACGCGTTAACCTGGACAGAATAGAGCGACCCGGACAGGAAGTCAGACGAGGACAGCAACATGTTGTTGTCACGTTTTTCTCTTTATATGCCGCGTGATCTTTTAGTTCTCCCGTATTGTGTGTACAGCTGTTAAAGGCTCACACACCAGAAACGGATCCAGTGGTGCAGGGAGCAAAAACATAGTGCTGACAGAACGCAGCGCGTACTGACCATAGACTTTACATATTAATTTTTGCTCTTCTGCATTGGCTTCTTTTTTCAAGACCGGTGGTTGCCGCTTGGTAATGACTATGTGGAAGTAGACTTGGGGAGTCTGTGAATGCATGCCATGCTAAGACAACGTTCTGCTGTCTCTGGGGTGTTCAACAATCAGGGACAGTTCCCTGTTAATAAACATGAATCTGTGTAAGAAAAATAATCATGATATGTTGCAAACTTCAAGATCTCTCATTGTCATAAGAATCCTCTGATTCTGCTCTGCAAGGTGTTATAACTTGTGACAATCTTGGTTATCAAAAAAGTTTGAAAGTCAAGATTGCAATGTCCATTGTCCCTTTTTGGGGTTTATCTAAGCTCAAGCTCATCTATGTTGAACTCTCTTTGTTGTAGACTCCTCAGAGCCTGAACCTTCAGAGGTTTAATGTTAATAGGAACATTCATCTGCTCTACAGGGAGCATTACAATTATTGATGTAATAATGTTAAATTGAATCTGAATGGAGTTCATATAAACTTTAACTTTAGTTTTTCTGTATGCAGAAGGTGGTTTGGTTATAATTTAGATCTTTTTGTTTTTGGAACTAAGATCAACCAGCAATGATGAACCAAGATAGAAAGAGTATAAAACTCATAGGGCTGATTTACTGACAGGTTCAGTGTGTTAAAACGTGTATAAACTTAATATCACCTGGAAACAGAAGTGCAAGCTGATGTACTAACAACACAAACTTTTGAATGTGCAAGGAAACAAGCATTGTCCATTTTCAATCATTTTCAATATGGGGCTCTTCTACCCACAGTGTGTTATCACGGTGGCTGGGAAGTGCAAACCAAACTTACTAAGTGTGAAAAACTTTTAAAAAGCTTGAGACAAATTTACATTTTATAAAACAGAATGACAAAAACAAAACACTTTTACCGAGGACAAAGCAAATTAACAAGATGAGAAACACTTTATGACAAATGTTCAAGTGGCAGAGCACTTTTACCAGTCCACAAACTCATTTACAAACCACAGAATCTTGACGGAAAGGGAATGTACCAAATGATGGAAGTGACCATGAAGTGACTGAGTGAGCGGTTAATTCGTTTGTTTCAGCAGAAAGACTGCGTTAACTGTGTCAGGTCTGTTCCACAGAACGAATAAAACATCATTCCATCATTTTAAACTCTAACGCATTTTGCACAATCTTACTTCAAAACAAACAAAAAGACCCTTCACTCAATCACTTCCAGGTCGCTTCCGCAATTGTTACATCCCCTTGCCGTCTTGATTCTGTCGTTTGTACATTTGTCCCAGCGCGCTTAAGTGTTTCACAATTTGTTTTCTAAAATGTAAATTAATTCTCTCCTCTGTAAAAGTGTTTTGCCATTCTGTTTTATAAAATATAAATTTCTCTCAAGCTTTTTTTAAAGTGTTTCACACTGTGTAAGTTTGGTTTGCACTTCCCAGCCACCGTAGGTTCTTAGTTGATCACCGGCAAAAAACGCACAGGAACAGGAAGTGTAATACTCTTTACGTTGGATCTTAGTAAATCAGGCATATTGTGTTATATGAGCTCAAGTGCAACAGTGTAAAAGTAAAAGATCAGTGTATTAGGCCCATTTAAGAAAGTACTCATCACAAAATGATCTGAATGGACAACACAAAGCTTGAACTGTGAAAAGCATCCAGTAAAAGGTAAAAGATGATCCAGAGTGTTGCTTCTGTTTGTCTGTCAGACTATTCTTCCTTTTCAATATTTAGGTATTTTACAAATTTTCTAAAGGCAACAGTTGATATGAAGCATGTCGCAAGCAACATACCTGCCTCTCAGTCTGTAGTCCGGCTTACACATCATGGGGCCGGCTGTTTGTATGGAGTGTCTCCTCCTTAGTCTGCTGAGCTAACGTGAGCTGTACCTGGGTCTCCGGGGTCTGCAGCACCGGGCTCTCTGACAGCTACTACTAGAAGCGTGTTGTTGTTTAGCTCGCTGCTTCGTTTTTCTTCCTGCACACAGACTACAACTCACTGCTTTAGTCTTGTCGTTGAACTCGAGCAGTGAAAATGATGTCAGTATTTACGTGCCATAAAGCTAACGGCTGAATGATCCATGAGCCAGATGAGCTCACAACATGCACTTCTTATATACACATCACATCGTTTGCATTTCAAGTAGCTGAGAAGAAACCACGGACAAATGTCGAGAGTGAAAAGAGCCCATTGAACACCACGAGGAAAGATTAAACTTCCCCACGGCCCGCAGCACTGCATTATGGGTACATCAACTACTGCCAAAAATATTCAGCCGCCATATGGACTCCTAATGTTTGTGAGGCTAAATATGATGAGTTCTTCGGTGATCAGATGTCAGAGCATGGTGGATGGATCCGAGGTATCTGCATGCACCAGACTGTCTTGGTTTCAAGGTCCTGCATCAAATCCCATCCCATTTGAACAGGCCCTGGGGTTAATGTCTCTCAAGCTGTTCCACCATCACACCCTGTGTCTGGTGTTGTATCATTGAGTGTGTGTATATAACAGATAAAGTTACTTGGTCTTTTCTAGGATTAAGACAAATATCTTAAAGAGTTTTGGCGTTTTGGGAAAGCACTTGTATGTTTTGTTTCCAGAAGTGTGGCCAGTCAGGATGACCCCCATGTCTTTCCAGAGACAGGACATGTTTCAGTTGGTTGACCTTCAACACTGGAGTCTAAAGAACCTTTTCTTTTGTTCTCAACTCACAACTCACTACTTATGAACAGGCCGGCCCGCAGAAATGTCTGGGCCCCTGACAGGCCCAGTGAATATGCCCTCCCAGGATATGATTTAAATCAACATGTGCACATTAGATCAGTCGTGTTAGCACTAGCCTCCTGGCTAACTCGCTCCCATTAGCCTTTGGAGCCGACTGAAACAAGTTTGTTAACAAGTTCTTGTTGGGGTTAAATGCTTTAGTCTGCTTCCTCCTTTTCTTCTTTCTGTTCTGACATCTTAACTTTGTTCAGGTCCTGGAATGGCCATACTCATTCCGACATATAATGTTGTAGTCATGACAACACTAACTGAGACCAAGACATACCCGAGACCAGAGTGCTCAGAGACAAAAGACAAGACCAAGACATTTAGGGATTGAGCCCGAAACAAGACCAAGACTATAAATATCAATGAAAAATCGTAACTGTAACAACGGGAAGGTTACGGACGTAACCAGATGATAAAACTACAAATGAATTGTTTGAATTGTTTGAAAGTCTTCTTTAAAAAAGAGGTGTTTTCCTTCTGATCAAAGTAATAACTTTATAATAGCCTTTCAGTGGTGGTCTTGACCGGTCTTGATTTAAAATCTGGAGTCCACTTCATGACTGAGTAAAAATTATTTCAATTACGAGACCAGACCAAGACCTTCAAAAAGAGGTTTCGAGACCAAGTCTGATTTTGAGTACTACAACACTGCTGACAGAACTGGAGAGAGAGTGTCACATCATTTTAGGAAGAGGGGGTTTACATTTTGGAAACAGACGGCACTTTACTGAAGCAACAATAAATACAACGTGTGTTTTTGTTGCTTTGGGGGGTGATGGTATTTAGGTGGAAATTACAATATGCTCATTGTTGCTTAAAATAAGGACGGACCATGTTTTGTTTTGTTGACCTCAATGGGCCCTTCTCTTGAGCTTTCTCCTTTATGGGCCGCCTTGCTTATGAAACCTCTTAACTACCTCCCCCACCCCTCCATGTAGGGGGCAGTTTGTCTCTCCTCTTAACCTTAACCCTCTATGCATAATCGTAACCCCAAACAAAGATGGCGCTGGCACTATCTGATTGGGGAAGACATCAACACAACACCAGCTCCCAAACAGACAAGATCGCAAAATTTACTCAAAATTATGATTTACTCTTTTTTATTGTATCCAAGTAAAACACAACATACCCTGATTTGCAGATACAATTCATCATGACCAAATGTTTTTTTTATTATGGGATCAGTCAGGACAAAGGCCTAAACTGACGAGGTAAATCTAGGAAAGGAGTTGTTTTTGGATCCCCACATTTAGAGATGTGTTAACAGACATCCTTTGCAGAATCTGGATGGAATTATTAGTATTAAAAGACAACTTCTGCAATATTGGATTAAATTCATTTAAACATTAATCACACCCAGGCATACAAATATTGGTGAAAATGCCATTATAACCCATTCATGGGGGGCACCACCCCTACACTATCTACTCTCCTGTCTAAATACCAAAACAAAAACAATCAGTCCTGGTCATATTCACTCTTAACTGCAACACTGTCAGAAGTGTGAATGTGTGATCAGTATTAGCAGGAGTAGAGTGGAGCGTGAGGAAACATAATGAAACACTTACATAAGTGTCATTGAACTTTCCATAACCCCCCATGTTCACCTCAAGCCGACACAAGACCCTGTTCTGCTGTGAACTGGGCCAACCCGAGGGCATCATCAATCCCGCACCTCCATCAGTTGATCCCTTCTGGGCTGACTCCGCGCTGCATCGCGAGGTGGAGATGTGTTATCCATCTTAACACACAGCCAGCTAGCTGTGGTCATGTTTGGTCTTGTACCTCCCTCCCAAGGACATGTGTGATCAGATCCAGACCCCCTTGCAGTCCTTAACAGGATGAGCAGAGCAGATAATGGATGGGTGGGTTTTTTGTTATCAGCTTAACCCTCTCTCCTTTCTTTATGTATCGTTATGTTACAGTTAACGGAGGCTGGGATGAATGGAGCGAATGGACTGAATGCAGCAGCCAGTGCAGGAGGCAGCGGGGTCGAGACTGCAGCTCTCCAGCACCCAGACACAGTGGCAGGATGTGTGACGGGAACAGTGAAGCCACGGAGAACTGCACAGACGGACTGTGTATCCAGAGTAAGACTTATTGACCCTTTGACAACATCATCACCGTCATCATGTGTACGTCATTGTGATCATCAACACTACAACTACATGGAGCATTTACAGGTCTACTTGAGCAGGAAGTGTGTAAGGGGAACATGACCCACTTAGGACGTCAGCGCTCTTTCTCCCGTGTGCTGCTCACATGAAGAATGACCATTATGCATACTGATCTTCAGTGATACTGGATGTTTGGACTGAAATGTCCTCCAACAGTTGGGGTCATTTTACTGAAGTGAACACTAGCCCTGAACTTCCACCAGATGCGTGTACATTGCGTGTTCAGCTGCGAGTGCTGAGACAAAGGAATTCCCGTGGTAATTTTACAGATTCACTTGTGACAGCGCGAGATAATACGATGTATGTGGTATAAATCTGTATAAAACCATTTAAAGCACATAAACAAACGCATTTACGATCATTGTTCTGAACTGTCAAAACTGAGTCTTTTATTCTCAAAATAAATGGATTTTTTAATTGAGTGTAGCGTTAGTTCAGGCAGCCCACGATAGAGTCACACTCTATCATGCCAGAGTTCGCAAGCCTCATCAGCTGATGACCAGCTGATTTGCTTCAAAGCGTCTTATTGGCCGAATAGTTCTTATGCCGCCTTATTTAAACTGCTCTAGCCTGCCTGTTCTTTGCTGCTCCCTCTGCAACATGGGCGGTTCTAGGCAGGGGCCAATTTTTTTTAAAGCGATCATCTTTGTCTATTTTTCACCTGAGTTTAATGTTCCCCTCTGACAAAACAACTGGCCCCAGTTTGGCCCCCTCAGTAAAAGTGGTCTAGAACCGCCATTGCTCTGCAAGCTGCATTTGCGTCCCTCCTCCTCCTCCTCCTTTTCTGCTATTCTGACTTCATCAATGTCATGCTTGTCATTGATGCTTGCTCTGTTGGGGTTTGCTGCTTCTCTCCTTATAGCTTTCCTTGAATGCACGGGAAGGACAGGGAGATCCCTCACAGAGCCATACCGCCAAATATAAATAACTGCGTCAAAGTATCTTTCTTGACAAAGTGGTCCAGACTGAACTGTAGTTTCGGTGTCTGACTTCCCGTCCCGCTCGATCTTTTCTTTGGTAAATTGATGCGCCGTGCTCCGGCATCCGGCAAAAATAGAAACCTTGCATATCTGCTGCGTAGGACTCCGGACTGCCAGAGCTGAGACGCAGTGCAGCGGAACCAGTGGAAGCACACACATTAAATACAGTGAAAACCTATCAGCTCGGCTGCCAGAACGGAGCGGAGACGGACTGAACACGCATTTGGTGGAATTTAGGCTTAGTGCGATGTGTAAACAAGATATACAGAACGTTTAGTTTCATACAAATCTCACAGTTAGTAAATAAGAGGAGACACCAGGAAATAAATACACATCACAGGTTCCAGGAAAACGGGTAGGAAGAGGTATGAACCGACACCAAGAGGGAACTTGAGACGAAATAGACGCAGCTTCAGTGTCCCCGACATGGCAACCTGTGTGAGCATCAACTAGGAAGAAGAGGCGAGGGCTCTCACTAATGTTTTGAATTTGGACTGCAGTGCCCGTTTTAAACACTAGGTGTCAGAGTTACATATTGCTCCTTTAATCACAAAACATAAAAGACAAAAAAATGAATGAAAGTATTTAAAGACGTGAGAGAGTCGGATTGAAAGGTTTGTTTCAATTAGATACTTTACTCATTCATTAAATTAATGATTTTATTGAGGAGCTCTCCCCTTAACCCTTAATGTGTCAATAAGAGATGTGGCGCTGCTTCCCGACCTGCAAGTGCCGCTTCACTGTCAGCAGTCCCCCCATCGTATCTGTTACTGGTAGCAGCCGTCATCATTTTACATTTTGACAGCTTGTGGTTCAATCTGAAAAGTTATTTGTTTGTATTCTTTTGGTTTGTGTTTTCTATATCTTCGATACATATGTTGACAGGAGAAGTGAGAGAGCATGGCAGCATGCTGCTCAGCATTAGTTACCGATTCACAGGTTTTAATGCAATAGGGCAGAGGTGCAGCTTTGACTGTGTTCAGGTAGGCTTGGTGCACTCATGTTCATTTGAGTAAAGAAATCGGGCGTATCTGAGCCGGGCGTAAGAGCAAAGAAAGCTAAGCTGGTGCACTCGGCTCCTGATGCTGCGTCTTAGACCACAACTTGTTAGTCACTTCACAGAGAACTCGACCGCCTTCATCACCACTCTCTCTCCTCTGTGTCTTCTTCTATCTCTCTGTCTTTGCAGATCAAAAGCTGCTACATGACGTTAATCCTCAAAGTGAGTTGTCTTCTGTGGATTTCTCTCATCATCAGCACCCCCCCCCCCCCCCCCCCCAGCCCCCACCCTCCCACCTGCAATTACTATGAAATGCCCTCAATTACGGTTACAACACATGACATTTCCTTCAAGTTTTAAGTCGGTAGGAAAAGAAGTGAAGTCTGAAGAGTGGTGAAGTCAGACAAATGAAAAATAAGATAACCACCTTTTTTTTCCTTTTTGATCCAAGCACTTCCTGTTTTAACCGGGCAAGAGCTCATTATACATTCATGTCATTATTTATATCATGACAGCCGTGACATCCCAGCTGCGTTTTCTACGTTGAGCCAGGAGATATATCGGTTGTGACAAGCGAACATGTGCTATGCTGTGAAAGATTAATGAGATGTAATCATTGCAAATTAGGTGATTTAACCAATTTTTTCCGGGGTCGTCCTTCCATTCCTGTGGCAGCTTTCAATCACCTGCCGGAGTCAGCCGGAGTAAGTGATTGTCAGGTGTTAGCCCAAGTGTTTTTATTAGCCTGTCAAATTAGTGCAAGTGTCGTGCCTGCTGCATTACTCACCACTTCTTTCCACAATCTCACCCTCTTACTTTATTCATTATTTCATCATTACACACAAAAGGGACCCTCTTTTGTGTGTAAACAGGGAAATTGGAATACAGGAAATAGGACCCAAAATGCAGACGTGGGAGGCAGAGCTGGTGCAATGCAATTACTTCAATCATAACACTGCAGCAGGGTTTTTCCTGGCTCCAAATGAGGCGGTGTTGGTTCCTTTCCCACCTCGTTCATGTGCAGATGTACCGTGCACACTGACTCAACCCTTCTACAGACAACATTAGGGACTCTAATAATTGTGCAATTAAAGAAAGGACTTATCTTATATTAAAACCTTATTTATTGTACAAATGAATGTGCCCATAAACTAAAATCAATACAACATAAAAGCTAATGTGTTCATTTTCACAGTTAGAGAAAAAATTAATTGATTTTAGCCTATGGGATTCATTTGGGGGGGTCTGAGGGTCATCACATTATGATTATGGAAAGACTAATATGAGATTATTGGGGCTGATACCAATGTCTATATCAGGAAGAGAAAAAAATTAGATACCAGATATCTACGTTCAGTCTTTAGAGATAGATATATTTACACATTTATTGTGTTGACCGCTAAAATGCAGTCATCAAATAAATATTTATAATGAAGACAAGATGGTCACTCCACTGGAAATTAACTGTACTGTACGTGCATCACCGCTTCAAACTCTGGAGAGTGATAAGGCTTGTTGTAATCCATATAGCGCCCTCTGCTGGTGAAAGAGAACTGCTAGTGAAATCTAACTCAAATTAAATGCTTTTTGACTGGTGAATAAATCTAGTAATATCGGTGCATATCGGAGATAAATTTGGCCGATACCAATAGTCACTGGATATGCTAATATCGGCCGATATGATCAGCTTGCTGAGAAATCGGTCAGGCTCTAATTTTGAGCATCAAACACTGTAATTCTTGTATTCTGGTGTATTTTTGTGCACCAATTTGACAAAAATTCCCCCTTTATTTTTGCAAAATGGGAATTATGTTCTGTAAATTATCAATATCTGGTACTTCCTGCGTGGATGTTTTCATTCACATGGAGTCTGACGATGAACATGAGAGAGAGAGAAATTGACTTCTTCATCTCAGCAGTTTTCTCACCTCACATTTTAACATCGTTCACTTTCTATATTTGTACTGCTGAAAACTGAAAACTGTTTTTAAAATGTGGAGCTGACTCCACGACTTGTTGATCCCGACTGTGTCATCTATTATGAACTCTTTGTCTCTTTTGTTGTTTGGCTGCACCGGATTGTATGCGATCAGAGGTGCTGCCTGTCAAAAGGCAAGGCAGGCAACTGCTTGGGGCCCTTTTAGGGGGCCCCTGAGGGCTGACAAACTTAAAACCTAAGCAGCAGCACAAGATGTGCAAATTTTGCAATTATAGTGAAGAGCCTCCCTAAGGGGGCCCCATCTGACACCACTCACTCTTGTTGTCCTGCTAAGCATTGCATGCCTTATTGTTGTAAAAACCAGTTTGTCAATGAGTCAACAAAGAAAAAGGAAGAGGAATTATCCGTCTATAGGAGAGAAAAAGAAACAGGGAAAAAAAAGTCATAGTGGTGATGAACACCAATTGGAGGGCCCCCCAATTCATTTTTACCATGGGCCCCAACAGACTCTAGAATATCTACTGATGATGATACAGCACCGCCGCCATTATTGCACTAACTACTAAATGACAAATTCAGCAGGTGCTGTACTTGGAAAACTGTGTTCTGCCAGGGGCGGTACGAAATTAGACGAAGGTGACCACCTCCAAATTTTGAATGCAGGAAAAACCCTGTGTAAGGCTGACATGCGTCAAAACAACTAAAGGAAGTTTAACTATTCAACCAGTCTTTACCAGGGACGGGTTTTATGTGTCTCCAGCTGTAATTTGAGACTAAGCCATCATGTGAATACCAGCTTTTATAACTTTAGCTTTTCTTTTTTGTGTGCTTCAGGTGTGGACAGCTCCAATGATGTCGCTTTGTACTCGGGCCTGGGAGCTGGAATCATCGCTGTGGTCATCCTCGTAGTGGCAGTTATGCTCTACAGGAAGAACCACAGCGAGTACGGTGTGGATGTCATCGACCCCTCTGCACTGGCTGGGGGTTTCCAGTCCTTCAACTTTAAGACAACAGGACAAGGTAAGAGAGAGTGCAGACATCTCCACGCTGACAAAATCACTGACAAAGACCAAAGGGCAGCACCATCAAAGACCTCCTGATCAGGGGCACCATGTTGATGGATGCCATGTGTTGGCTTTGGGCACCAAACACTGCAACCTCTTTTTATACCTCCATAGTCAAGGAAGGGACCTGTCCTTCTATTTTGACAAACCTCCTCCTCCTTTATGATGCAGCAGGAGATTACCAACCTGTACAAGAGACCAGAGGCCTGTACTATGGAGCAGGGTGAACACTTTGCAGTACTAACATGGGGGTCACTTCTTACCAGGGTAGATCACCGTGGTAACTTAGGTTTAACACCTGATCTGCTCTGGAGTAGGTCAGGATAAGAGGTTAGACTGTATGACACATCGCCTACTGACCAATCAGACTCTTGACCACAGAGCTCTGTGAGCGGATGATATGGGGGCGGCTGTGGCTCAGTTGGTAGAGTCAGTCGTGTCACATGTCAGATGAGTCCTTGGGCACTTAACCCCAAGTTATTCTCGCTGCTTAGTCGGTGACATATAAATGGGTATGAATGAATGTATGAATGAATGTATGAATGGCATTAGTTACTTGACACAGCAGCCTCTACCATCAGTGTGTGAATGTGTAGTTGTGACCTGCGGTGTGAAAGTGCTTTGAGTGGTCAGAAGACTAGAAAATAACTTTAGAAGCTCATGTTCATTTACAGTTTGTCATCATAAGAGGGGAGGGTTGAGGAAGAACACAGGACTTTAAAGTAATCATCCAACAACAGAGACTCATTAAAACACTGAAGCCTTTTATGTTTTCTATGATTTTGATGTAAGATGAACGACTCATTGCTTTCATTTTAGTTTTCGTTCATTTCTACACGCCATATACCTGCCACTGTGGCTGCAGCTGTCGTATTTAATTTGACACTGAATAGTTTATAGAATAGTTTAGTTTTGTCATATGCATTAAAAGGTGCAGTATACAGTCAATGCAATGAAAAGAAATGCATTTTACCCAGACACTCTCTCACTCTCTCATCCCTCTAATGTATAGTAATACTAATAAAAGGTTTGCAGTGTGTCTCCATTTCCTGCGCCATCTTAGTGTGATTGTAAGACATCCCACAAAAGAAAATACTCATTTAAGGGAATTAACCGGAGTTATAAACGTAGATCTATGATACACTAATGATGGTAAAGTGATATTATAAGTCTGTACCCATGTTTAGTTGTTGATTCTTAAATTGCTAATTAACATTGGTGATATTTTAATGTATCCTCATGCAGTGTTGAGAGGTTTTATGTTGGATATTTTTCTACTCTGTTTACCCGAAGGCCCTGCTAGGGACAAGAGTTGGAAATGAAAATGATGTGCAGCACATCAGTGTCATGCTTTGTATTGAAACGATGTTAAACTGCATCGTCCCTGTTAAATAAATACATTCAAATCAAGACAATAATTTACAAATTCTCACAGTGCCATTATATTTCTGCCAGTTGTTCTTCCTTCTGTTCTCCCTGCAGCTATGTTGGTTTCAATCTTCTACTTTTCTTTTGACATCATTTGCTCTGAGTTACAGAGAGTTTACAGCAGACACCTTCATGATCAGGATCTGATATCTGAAGCTAACACCCACTCTAAGTGTAAAAGCTCAAAGTTCCTGAGTTTACTCAGCGTGTTGATAACCTGCTCGGTGTGACGGTTTATCACGATCTCATTTGTCAGGGTTGGTGAAGCCAGATAACAGAAAGATACTCTGGGTATATTGGACTGGTTTAGGCCGAGCACACCTCCACCCTCCTCCCTCAGATTACTCCGGCTTCAACCACTGAGAGATAAATGGAGGGTGCGGATCTGTAAACATCTATTCAGTTTTTGTTGCTGCAGCAATAAGTTTCATTGGATTTGTGACTGTCCCAATCATGCTCCCAGCAGTCATTTATATGTCACCTCTGGGTTAGCACAAGTGGTACAAAGTGGTGATCCATCCTAACCACTGCTGTGACAGTATCATGAGGCAGACTGTGAGACAACGATTACAGGCAGCAAAGCTCCTTCTGATTGGAGGAGTGTGAGGAAAACTTGTTTGATGGAAGATTGTTTGAGCTTGATCTACATCTAGCAGAACATCAGCCAAGCTAGCCAAGGGTCCCAATAAAATGTAGAACACCTCCTGAGCTCCAGTTTGTTTTAGGAAGGGTTGAAAAAGCGTGTCATGTTGGCCCCCACTGTCATGAATGTATTGTCAACCGCTTACTGCAGGCATTTAACTCCAATAGTTTACGATTAATTTCAAATCAATAGCTTCTTTATGTGATCATTGCGACGAGAAAAAACAATCTTAAAGGATTTTTCCGGCTTGCAGCTGGCTCTCTGCTGCCGAGCGGTTGTCAGGCAGAGTGCTGAATACCTGACTCTGTCTCTCCACATTACCTCTCCTTCTCAGTGATTTTTAATCAGAAGCCCAATTCCAAACCTATCCCTCAAGGTATTCAACCCGAGGTACATTTCATTAACTTCTCTCATCTCACCACTGCCGTTCCATTTTCGCTGCGCCATTCTTAAAAGATGCACACTCGAGCGATAATCAGATCTTTCTCCACTCGACCGGAGGGGTGAAAATCCAGCAGTGATCGAATGTCAGCGGCAGAGAGGTAATGTCCACGATGGTGCTGTGGGCTTGAGCCTCCACGGAGCAGCAGAAGGTCTCAACATGGCATTGCTTTGTATCATTTTTTTAAAGCAGGTGAGCTGACAGATTTCAGCCCTGCCAATGTTTTTTTACTCTAATAATGCTTTAATTTGATTAATTAATCCCTTTGAAAAAACACACCAATAAAATAATCCAGATTTATTGCACTCTGACGCCGTACTACATCATATAACTGTTTGAAACAGTTTTCTGATGAAATGTTTGTGAATGCATCTCAAAACTTTAAATGCAATGATTGAGTTGCAACATTTCTGCTTTTGTATAAAACTAACTGTGGCTGTTTTAAAAGCTTAAAAAAAGTTAAATTACATTTTGAGACATTGTGTTGAAAAACACAGTTAAAATAAGAGTCACATAAGCTGTTTTCACATCTGCACTCCTGAAAATATCTAGATAATATTCTCCTGACCTGGCTGTTCACATATGCTCCTCACAGCTGGAGACTTTCCCTGTCAGACGGGAGGGTGGGAGGGTGGGGGGGGTCTCATGAGGTATGACAGATTTAAAAATCCACACCGAAATAGTGGACAAAGCAACAGACTCCGTTATACGATGTTATAATGAGAATATTTGCCTTTATATCAATGCTATGTTTAGTTCAGAATCACAACATCAACTAAAGAGTGGAGGACAACATATTGACAAACAGAAAACACCGTTTAATAATGTGCACGGAGATCGTAGCGATCGCATGTATACACTCTATGCACTGTACAGCAGTAACAGGAAATAAACGTCACCACCCCCTCCCACTCGCTCCAGGTGAATTCTCCTGATTATATCCTGCCGCGTTCTCACATCAGCTCACTCGGACTTGCTGCAGAAAAAATCCTAGGAGGCTGCAGGAGAAACTCCGGGTCCGAGTGAAAGATTTGGCTGTTTGCGTTCACACATACAGCTCCTCTATCAAATATGATATCAGGATTTCTTTTTTTTACAAGTATGAGAGCCCTGATAGAGAGAGAGTCAGAAGAAAGGATACACCAGATAATCAAGAGCGATGCTTTTTGCATACACCGGCAACCCAGAACAAGAATCCCAGGGTTGTGTGTGTGTTCAGGGGGATGATCAGATTTAAGTATTTTATGAATGAACACTTTGAGGCTATAAAAACTAAATTTTTTAATTTAGGAGTTCCAAATAACCAACCAGTATTAGGGTAATGTGGTAGTTCTGCCTGTAATGCAATGCTTCCTGCATGATTGATAAGTGATGTCCATATTAATATTTGTTTGTAACAGTCAGAAGTTACAGCCGTGTGTTTTTCTATCTTTAATAATTGGTGGGTGTGGGAAGTTGGGAAGACAAAGAGAACTGAAAAGGTGAAAAACAAGTCAAACCCCACAAAGCCTAAAATGCCCATCACACATCACTCTGCAGCATAATTAATGATTTTCCTAAAAATAAAACAACATTAGCCTCCTGCCTTGCACCCCTCGCCAGGCAACAGCTGGGCAGCAAGGACTCACTGACTTCACTGTTATCTTGGCACGGCTCGTTCAGGGGCACCACACAGGTCTGCCAGATCAATGCAGCAGGCTCCGCGCTGCATTTGGCAGCGTAGACACATCTAATGGTCACAGCTGAAGACCCCCCCCCACCCTCCATGGGCTGCTGGGTCCATACTGGGAGCTGAAAGACTCTCCTCAATTACAGAGCAGTCACCTACACCCCTCCTGGCCCTCGCTCCTGTCCTTCGTAAGGACAACTGGGTGTCCAGAGGAGCTGACTCCAGCAGATGTGTTATGGAGATCAAGCTGTGTGTGTGCTTGGTAATTAAATCTAACGCTCTGACCGTGGCTCTGTGCCCTGGACCTTCTGTCCAGGTTATGCTCCTATACCTGTGATGTACTGCTCCCCGGCCCGGACGCGTCTTTGTAATTGGTGCTGGAGCTTCACAGGTTAGCTGCAGAAAAAAATGAGCAGATTGTACAAAAAATGTGACCCTTAAACCCTTTATGAATAAGATCGACCTTAACCTGACCATAATGAGGAGTACCATAACACTTTACATAAAAGCTGATCCCAAGCCAAGTCTCATTTGCAGCCTCATTACCTTGAAAGTGGGGATATTGTGTACCATGTTATTAAAGTAGAATGTGATGATTAGCAGAACATCCAAGCCCTGTATTTGATTAAACCAGCACAAAGACAGTATGTCCAATGCTTCAAGTTTTTTGCACTCTTTTAGAGAAATTAAATGCCCATTTTGAATTTGATGCCCACAACATTCAATCAGGAGAGTCTTAAACAGGACATATTATCCCCCTTCTCCACCTTTTCAAACAGTCCCCTGTGGTCTAAATGAAACATCTGTGCTGTGCTTTGGTCAAAATATAACATGAATCAAGCACCAGAGGAGGTTTGTGACCCTGTATAAACCAGCTCTCTCAGAACGTCTCTTTAAATGTAATGAGCCCCCCCCCCCCCAGGCTGTATCTGAACTCTGCTGAGCTGGTATGGAGGTGACCGGGGAGGAATAGGGTCGCAGCGATCACACTGAAATGACAAACTGACTGTGGAAGAGAGAGAACAGGTTTTAAAATGTGACAGCAGCAGAATGATTGGTTGAGAGAGGTTGTGGCAGAATCTGGTTAGATTATAATTTAAAGAGTAAACACTCATAATCAGCTGATCACCAGAGCAGGGAGACGGAGGGAGTGGTAGAGGTAGAGGGAGGGGCTGAGTTAAATGAAGAGATGAATGAATGTGTGAGATAATATAATCAGTGTTCCTGCTTCAACTTTTATCTTCCCCACAATCACTGTGTAAAAGATTGCCTTCAAAGATCAAAACAGTTTTTAATGTGGTCCTCATTCTCTTCTCAAAGGTGAAATCAAGTGGGTAATGCTGATCACAGATCACCCTAACCCATTTTTATCATCCCCACAGATGCTGCTCTTGATATCAGATCTCTTGATGATCATTCATTTATGAAAATTGAGTTGCACATTCTCTTTCTTCTACTAACCTTTCCTGTTGTTAAGACCTTGTTGTTCAGCTCTTCAACCTTAATCTTGACCTTATTACGATGCTTGACTTGTATTCTGTGCTCTCTCTCCACATCTGCAGGCAACCCACTGCTTCTCAACTCCTCGATCCAGCCAGACCTGACGGTGGGGCGGACTTACAGCACACCTCTGTGCTTCCAGGACGGCACAGACAAAGAGCTCTTCGACCCTCTGCCCGACATCAAAATCAAAGTCCAGAGCTCCTTCATGGTTTCGCTGGGTTTAACTGAGCGAGCGGCATTCAACTCCAAAGCCCCCGCCGAGACCTTCCCACGGGACCTGAGTCGAGACTACTGCAGCACTGCTGACAAACACAAGAGGAGCTTGCTGACCCTCAACGGGCCCATCAGCACAGGCAGAAAAGAGGTCAGGACCGCCGGCCAGTATGGCCATCTGGGAGGACGACTGGTGGTGCCAAACACAGGTGAGCGTCACAGGAAGTAGATGAAAACTTGTTTAGACTATGTTTTTCAATCGGTTCAGTAAATAAATGCTGAGGAAGTCTCACGTTGCATGCCACCATTAGACTGCAGACATGATGAAAACAAACAAAAATATCTTGAGCTGTTGTGATGAAGTTGGTAGTGGAGCCTCTTCTATCCACCCACAAGCGGCGGCTGAGCTGACTTATTTTGTTTCCAACTTAGAGTTTTACTCCCAACATACAGGGAGGATGCTCAGAGGTCCTACAAACTTCTTCTGTCATCTGGAGGAGGAAACAAGAAAATGAAGGTGTATTAAAATGCCATCGAGATTGTGAACATTCCTTAAGTATGTACAAACACAGGAGTCAATAGCTTTTAGTTTCCCTTTCTATATCCCTCAATCATGTCTACTTAAAATAAAGTATGGACAAGATTTCATATTCAAGTGTTTGTTTTGAACTTTAAAAAGTAACACAACACAGTGGCAACATTAATCTTTTAGACATATTTCTTTGAGGACTATTATGTTCTCAAAGCTGCAGAGAGGTAATTATTATTATTATGTTCAAATTCACAATTCTAACAAAAAAGTGCCAAATTGAAATACAAACAAAGCTACAAGCAGCTCGTTGCAGCTCAAACTGTTGATTTTAACATGAGTCCATAACTTGCCCCTCAGTTTGTCAGATATGAGAGCAGTTATCAGGTCAACAGGTGTTGCAGCGATGGAAGCAGCAAGAGAAGTGGTTCAGATAGAAGTGATTGTACCCGACCTAAAAAGCCTCTGCATGTTTCTAATAAGCTCCACGAGCAGAAACGTGCTCAAACTAGGATCAATATTGGAGATGTTTTTGAAAAATGGAGAGAGGTTAGAACACAGAAAGGTTTACAGACCGATGCAGAGCTGGATAAACACTGAAGCTTCAGTGTCCACCACATGGTGACCTGTGTGAGCATCGACTCTAGAGAGGAGGGGGCGGGGGGAGACAGCTCTCTGTTATGAATTTGAACTGCATGAAAACATATAAAATCCATTCATAATAAATGTAAAAGAAATATCTTTTTTCATCTAGTTTGACGGTCAGTTGATACTGAAAATCAACATCGATAATAGATCTTGAAACAGACGACACATATATACATTCTATATATTAACAGATTTTTCCCTCTTATTTATCTGTGATATGTACGTCCTTTAAATAGTTAAAAACATACTTTTATGCAAACATTTTTTACTGTCTTATTATTCAATGTTAAATCTTTCCAACATTGCTAAATCCTTCAGATAGGTTTGTAGTTATGACATACATATACAAGAAGAACTGACTCCCAATGAAACCAGTGGATTCTTTTGGTTAGATGAATAATGATGCAGTCAAGGCTTTAGAAGCTGTGTTAGAGGCACGTCAAGAACAAATAAAAAGAAATATAAAACAGCACTAACAGCCGGTCACAGTCGAGCAGGCAGCTGTAATATCTGATCCACATCCTGACAGGCTCGCCCAGTCAAACTGAGGTCAGGATGTCACCACGTCTGGTCAACACAGATGGGAAGTTTGCATGGGCAGCTACAACTGTCACTAGGTCAACAGTCCATGTGTCTGCGCAACCTGCAACCTGCTCCAGTGGTCCTCATGCATGTAGAGCTGGTCCTCAGGTGTTGAGAGGGGAAATGGAATCAGCCTCTTGCAGTTTTCTCTGAGTGAACGAGTCAGTGCTGTAAAGTGGCAGCCTGTCTATAGGTACCACAGAGAACAGCTCACAATATGCAACATTTCACTGAAGATTACTGAAGCCTTAACGTCACCTTAGTGGTTTGACACCAAAATAGCGACAACCTTTAAACGTTTAAATGTCGCCATGTGAGGCTGTAGATGTTTAGTGCCATTGATTACATGATTTCTTGTAATAATTATTGGGACATCTAAAGCAGTCCTTAGGACTGATTTTAAAACAGTTTTCTTTAGTCTAGTCATCCACTTCTGCTCTCGAAATGTCAGAATTCATAAATTAGATTTTCTCACTAAATCTGTGCAACATCTGTGTTTAATATTGTACAGTCTCTGTAAGATAAATTAATTCAATGTATTATGCATTAGCAAAGTTTCAGCTAGTAGCCATGGTAACAGTGAATGATTTGAAAGATTATCAGTTTTGTGTTTAGTCCGATAAGAAACAAACAGCTTCATAATCTCAATTTTGCATCTGGTTCGAAATTTGCAACACTGCAACACTAGAGTCCAAGTCGCATCAAATTGTAGCGTACTGTACTGTATTGCATCATACCATATTGTATCATATGGCATGGCATCACATCACATCAGATCGCATCGATGTGTGCAACACTGGATTTCAAGTGTTAGTACTCTCTATTATGTAAGAGTAATTCTTCTTTTATGTCTGTGAAGCTGTAACCATGTGTTAGACATCTCATAGCAGCAGATCTCTGTTTGGATAGGAGCCAAGTGTATGTTGTGAACTTGAGAAGAAACAACTGGTTATGTCATCTTTCTAGCTTTTTAGAGCTGTACCTCAATGGAAATGGATAGGCTAACACAATATAAGCAACACTGTTAACATGAATACTTTGTCAGTGATTTGTGTTCTGTTGCTGTTGTCTGACCTCGGCCGAACAAATCCTAAAATAATCCACAGTTTGTTTCGAGATTTCATCATTTGAATTTTACAGCAGAAATAACCACCTAACACCAAATTGCATCGTATTGTACCGTACCACATTGCATTGCAACGTCATATCTATTTGTATCACATCATATTGTATCATATATCGTATGTTTTCATACCTTATCCCATCTCATCTCATTGCATCGTTTGGTATCGTACTTGGACTCCATCTCTTGCCACATGTTGCTTTATTTTGATTAGTTTTTTAGGATATTGAATTTTGAGCAAGGAGAATGTCTTCTTCTTCTAACTGTTTTTCTTGTTGTTATTCTTATCATTTTTAGTATTATAGTGATAGTTATAGTACTAGTTTTAGTAGTAGTGTGTGTTATTGGATAACTCTGAGTTCTCATAACCTCTGCAGAAAAGAGAGACGATAATTTGTTCTTCTTAACATGACTGATCCTTTAAATGAAGCAAAAACACAACTGAGCACAGCACACCCAGTTGTCTCTCGCTCACTGCTGTCTGGATATTCTCCCAGAGAGATCTGCAGAGAAGCCTCTGCTAACATGTGATGCATTGCTTATTCAGTGAAAACCATCCTGTTGAAAATACAGAGCAGCCAAAAACAAGCTTTGTTCTTTATCTCCCACAATGCACTTCTGATCCTTGTCTTTGTAAAGCAGGGCTTCTATATGCTCAGAAATAATTCTCCATTCACTAAGAGGCTGAGTGATTGTGTCAGGCAGCAGTGAGGGGCCAGCGCTGCTCTCCACAGCTCCACTTCATGAAAGATGATCAAATGTGGTGCAAGCATTGCTGGATGAGAGACCTGAAGGAGTCTATTGTTTTTCTTCTACTCAGTGACAAACTGAAATCAAAATCATTTGGAAAATGTCTATTTTCCATTTATTCCTGATCAGGCTAATCAGGTGCATTGACCAGGATGGTCTGTTTACTTAACAGCCAACAGACTTTTATTATGAAATGAGAAAGACCAAATCAATAAAGAGCTGTTTTACCAGATACCATTTATAAAAAGAGAAACACAAACACAAACAGAAATGTTAACTGTCTATATTTTGTCCAGATCATCGACCATCGGTCCAAGCGGTCGTCGCTCTAGTTTTTGTGGTGCGTCCGGCTCCGTCGCTACTCGTTGGCCTTTGTTTGGCCGATTGGACATGTTGAATCAGCGTCGGTGAGAGGGTTTCATTTCTCTCCAGCTCTCCTCTCAGGTTCAGTAAAGCCCCTTGAGCATGCCGCTGTAGTCTCCATACTTTTTATCAGACATTATTCTCCATTAGTAGGCTACCTATAATATGAGTGGTGACTGTCAGCGGTGTGAAAATGGTCTTGGACTACCGCCACCTGCTGGCATGGAGAGTTATTTCCTCTCACACATGTGCAGAACGTACGTGGTGGTTGGCCCTCGGCTGTAGTCTTTGAGGTGTGTTCAAGTGCAACTTTTTGGCCAAAACAAAAGGCGACGTGAGGCGACGTCACAGTTGGTCTTTGTCGTCTGCTCGGTGTGTCAGGGCCTTTACATTTCAAACGGCCCAATATGAGTTCTACTGCTTACATTTCTAAAACATTAACTCACTCAGTTTATTTCCTGTTATTGATTATTTTTTTATTGTTTGTGTATCTTCCAGGGGTCAGCCTGCTGGTGCCTCATGGAGCAGTGGCTGAAAACACGTCCATGGAGATGTACATGGAGATCAATCAGGGAGAGGCGAGGTGAGACCAGAGTTTTACTAAATATCATGTTATGATGCATCTATCTGTCAGGTTGGTTTCCCTCCATCTTATCAACCCCCCCCACACACACACACACACGCACACACACACACACACACACAACACACATTTAATCATCTGTCCTGGTTGTCCTGTTTCTGTTTTAGCGGGCATGGAATAGTTTATTGGCCTCTTAACTCTTAGCTATGTTACTGAAGCAGAAACTAAATCCAGTAATTTGATCTATGTTTGGTGGCTTACAAACATCTGAGTTAGATTTAAGCACCCTGATATCATTATAATCTAATCAAATGTGTGTGGGGGAGAGGGAGAGAGTGAGTTGGTGTGCAAGTGATTTAAGGTGGTTTCACAGTAGGGACCAGGGCCAGGATCCAAGTACGCTTGACCCCAAAGTCCAGCTCGGATAGATGGATGGATGGATGGATGGATGGATAGATGGATGGGTGGATGGATGGATGGATAGATGGATGGGTGGATGGATGGATGGACGGACAGATGAATGGAGAGATGGATAGATGGATGGATGGTGGATGGATGGATAGATGGATGGGTGGATGGACGGATGGATGAATGGAGAGATGGATAGATGGATGGATGGATGGATGGATGGATAGATGGATGGGTGGATGGATGGATGGACGGACAGATGAATGGAGAGATGGATAGATGGATGGATGGATGGATGGATGGATAGATGGATGGGTGGATGGATGGATGGACGGACAGATGAATGGAGAGATGGATAGATGGATGGATGGATGGATGGATAGATAGATGGATGGGTGGATGGATGGATGGAGAGATGGATGGATGGATGGATAGATAGATGTGAGCAGTAGTGCATACTGAGTGAATGTGTGTGTGCCCCTTGTCAGGGCCATCCTGACATCTCCGTGGTAACCAGCAGGCTGTGTGACAGATGGGCCCAGCCCAGCACTGCAGCCTGTCTCCACCACGAGTCCTCTGGATGTCACAGTATGGATGTTTATTTCCAGAAGCCCCTCACAGGTGGCTGTCTGTGCTTTTGATGTCCCAGCTGCTGAAGAGAAACTCACACTGTGCAACCCCGGGGGGTCTCTGCAATAGAGTCCTTCGTTTAGCTGATGGGCTGGTGGCACACAAAGACAAAACTCAAATCTTTCTTGTTCCTGCCTCTCTGCCAAGAGTCAATATGTAGTTATGTACTCCAGAGTTTAAAACAACCCGGCCCACGGGGAGAGAGTCTTAACCTGCAAAGTTTGTTTAAGTGATGAAGGCTGCAGTGATGAATGGTGGATGGTGCACTGATAGACATGCAGGGCAGAAACAAAGACACAAAAGTCTCCAGAGACCTTTCATCTCAGCAGTACAAGCATTATGTATTCTAACCACGGCCTCGTAATGACCCCTGGATGGACTCCGCTTCTCTCCAAGGGGGGGTGTTGCACGCTCTCCCCTGCGGAGAGCCACGGGGCTTACAAGTGTCCTCTGAAGTGTCAGTGTTCATTCACACCACTGTGCTTGAACAAAGACACAGACTGTCACAAGATGTTTACATTAGAAATGACTGGGCAGTGAATTACCCTGACAGGGCACCATATGATTAGAGGCAAACATGACAGTTGTTGTTTTGAGTGAATCTTGTAATGATGGCAGGATTGTTGTTAGGGAAGTACCGAGTCCATTGAACAGAATGTGTTTCTGAAAAACACTTTAAAGGGGACATATTATTAAAACTCCACCTTGACAGTGTTTCTGAACATATATGTGTGTAACCTGAGTGTCTACAGACCCACACAGTGTGAAATAAACCCATCCAGTCCTTTGTTTGTGGTCTGTATAAGTCTTACAACACAGAGAAAAATGCTCCGTTTCACATTTGCTCTCCTTGTGATGTCACAAGATTCTGGTAAAAAAAAGAATCCCCTCCCCTCCTCTGGTATCTCCACCCATGGACTCCACCCCTAGTCTAGAACAAAACTTTTGCTCAGGTCCGCCTTTTTTATTCTTGCTACAGAGGAGTGATGTCTACGGGGAAAACTACTCAGGGGGGGCTCATTACATTTAAAGAGACACACACCAAAACGGAGCGTTCTGAGAGAGCTGGTTTATACAGGGTCACAAACCACAGGGGACTGTTTGAAAAGGTGGAGAAGAACATTTGTAAACCATAATGCCTTTTTCAACCTTAAGAAGAAGAGCTGTATACATCTCCTTTTATAGATCCCCTCCAGTCAGTATAGAGATTTGAGTTTTCTTCACCTTTGAAAATATCAGGCCTCAACCTGACAGTATGTGCTAGACCACAGATGTGCATTTACAGGGTGTTTTCTTCCAATGCTCTGTGTGAGCAGAGGGATGGTTACTGCAGACACTGATATTTCTCCCTGTGGTCTGTTGTGATTTCCACCTCTCAGCTGTCAATCACTGTCTACGTCCTGCTAGGACAGAGGACATGAAGCAAATTTATCCTTTCTTAACTGCTGCTGCATGTAGCCCCGTTCCTGCCCAACCTATTTCTACACACAGAGTCACAATTAAAGGTTTTTCTAAGGTGTGTTTTGGGAGCCCTTTTATTTTTGATATTTGCAACTTTTGTCAGCAGTTTTGCATATTCCCTGAGACTCTGAGGTTTTATAAACACTTTATATTTTAAAATAAATCTCTCCCTAGAGTTGAAGGCTCAAAACAAGTCCCGAGTCAGGTCCCAAGTAAGGACAGTCAAGTTCCAAGTAAAGAAATGATTCTCTTTTGTATTCTCACGTTCCTGTTGTCCACACTGTAGTCCAATCAAGACCGTCCATTCACTGTTCCTAGGCTACAATAGCCAATAAGAACTTTCTTTCCCTCCCCTCTATGGTCTGTGTTACACACGATACAGAAGTGTCAGAAGTAAAAAAAATAAAAATAAAAGCAGGGTCGTCAGTCTCGTCTCTTAAGAGAGTCAGGAGCAAATTATGTCAGCTGTCTTGAGTTGGCGAAAATCAGTTCAAGTAACAAACAATGTCAACAGAGACCAAATTTACCAGAAGTGAAATGGTCCAATAATGATCTTTTAAATTAACATCCATGCTAAGAATTAATAAATAATGTAACGCTGATAATTGACGTTGAACAGATTAATGGACGTGTGCCCAGCTCTGAGAACGACACTTTATGCATGGTCTCAGTCCAGAGCACAAACTCCATGTCTCAGCCAAGGTGACTTTGCACTTCAGAAACGAGAACTCTCAAACTGCAAAGTGAGATCCATCTTCATCTTACATGAGTTACTGTGCCAGAGGGAGAAGAATGAATCAATCCACCGACAGTATGCTGAGAGAAATAAAGTTCCCTTCACATGTCTGTTGTCTAGTTTGACTTTTTCAGATTTGTATGTATTTATATATATACACACAGGTTTATGAGGTTAAAAATGAATAGTTACAGCTATCTTTTTTCTTTTACATCATATCTACAGCTGTGAATTGGTAACTATAGATTTGTATTACCTGCTCAAACATTTAATGACTTTAAAGGGCACACATTCTCCTCCTTCTCAACCAGTTTCAATAAGTCTCAGAGCTCCTCAAAACATGTCTGTATTTGATCATGTCTATAAACCCCTCTATTTCAGCCCTGCTCAGAACAGACTGTTTCTGTGTCTGTACCTTTAAATGTAAATGAGCTGTTTGACCACGCCCCCTCTCTGGAAGGGGATGTGGCTCAGGGTTTCTTGCATCATGCAATATTGTTTGCGGTGAGAAGGCAGACTCAGAGGACAGAACAAACACCTAGCTGTGGGAGTGTCACCCACCTGGGGGAGGGGTTACTGCCCTTTGTGATGTCATGAAGGGAAAATCTCCAAACGGCCTGTTTGAGCACACATTTTCTGAAAAGTGGAGCAGGAAGACAGAGAGGATGGACTTTTCTCATAATTGGGGGGTTTGTAGACAGAATAGGGGCACATATTAGAGTTAAAGAAACATGGTAAGGTGTATTTTGCAGAATATGTGACCTTTAAGTCATCAAAACTCAGAAAAGTACATCTGTCATACACTTCAATAATGCATAGAGCAACTGTTTTAAATAATAATGTAAGTCATCTATCAAAAGTAAGCCTATGTACGTTGTACATTGTACAGTAAGTTAAATTACAACTGTTGTAAGTGTTCCTGTTAAAGGACACTTCTTACACATATGAAGCTGTTTCATTCAGAGCTGGGTAGTTTTGGGTATTATTTTGAAAATGGCATTCACTCTAAATTAGTAGTAACTGGGAGCCAGTGTAGGGAGATGAACAGCAGAGTGACATGTAAGCTCAAGACCAACCACACTGCTGCAATGTGGATCATCTGCAGGGGTTTGATAGTGCATGCAGGACGACCTGCCAATAGAGAACAAACCATATGACGTATTTTCGTAGGCCAACCTGGAAGTAGCATCGCCATGGGGTCTAACGAGAATTTGCCGATGGGATTTTTGCATTGGATTTTGGATCATTGCAGAAAATTGTTGATGCATAGAGTCCCAATGTCCTATATCGGGACTGACAGCCCCCCTGGTTTCCACACAATGTCCCTGTATACAGACTGAGCTACTGCAGCCCCCCCATGTGTCACCCTTTGTCTTTTGTTTCAACTTCATTAAACCTCTCTTAGAATGTGTCTTCAGTGTGCATGTGTGTCTGTGTCCCTGTGTGTATAGTGTCCAAACAGATGAAGACTGTGAAATCCTCCTGGGCCCAGAGGTGACGTACGGTCCCCCTGATCTGGACCTCTACTGCCCTGTGGCTATCACCATCGCTCACTGTGCCGAGGTGGATGGGGAGAACTGGAACATCCAGCTCAAGAGACAAACCCAGGACAGCAAATGGGAGGTGAGAGCTTCAGGGCCAATACCCTAAAAGAACAGTACGGTACAGATTTAGAAGATCACAGCATGCTGGGCTCTCCTATCCTCTTTTAACTTTATGTTTATCGTGGCTTAATGTCAATAATAGAAATGAAGTCTGAATAAACCCACCAAATTCTAGTTTCTATAGTATATGTTTGTAGTCCACATCCTGTTGCAACACAAGGCTAGACTTTATTTTAGGTGTAGATGCCATTACGATAAAGAAGTTACCACCAGAAGAGAAAAGCTGCATATATTTGTGATGTGATCTCTAAAACATTTAAGAAAATCCTTCATCTGTATCAGTTGTAATCCTGTAAAAACTTTGACCAATGTCTGCCACGAGGTCCCAATCTGATGAACCAATCAGACGCCTCCATGTCTCCCTACTCGTTCTCTAACCCTTGCGTGCTCTAGCCCACACTCAAAGCATGAGCTGAGGTCCACTTCTGGACCAACGGTGCTCATGCATCTAAGTGAGGGGCGTGGCTTTAGAGGGAGCACAGAGGGGAGGGGGCGGGTGTAGACGGTGCACTGAGGGATTGTTACTTTCATAATCATGCTAGTTTTTTGAAAATTACCAACCCTGCTGTTTGCTGAAGGGAAAATAATATCAAACATTACTTTGAATGGTGGTTTTTTTTTTTACCATCCTGTGCAGTAACCAGTTGTCTCTTAGTGTTGGACACTGAGTGTTAGCACATGGCAGTTAAAGTCATGTTACTGGACATGATTTGTCTTTTTGTTGGTACCATCCTGTCCCTCTGTTTGCTGACTTTTATATACATCATGTGTTATATGTGATGATAGGCCCAGTGATTTATGTGTCATCTATAGAGTATGGCTGAGGAAGTGGGCAGGCTGCTTGTTGAGGCTATGTGCCCTCTCTGTGGGTCCACAGGGTGACATGAGGCAACATGAAGGTGACGTCGTCGGTCTGATGGGAGGGAAATAAAGAAACAATTACAGCGTGTAATGGCCAGGAAGAGACATGTCTGCTGTCACTCAGTGAGGAAGTGGTTTTAGGGCTTATAAAAAGGGGGACGTAGACAAAGATTCTTTTGTTGATCAGGACAGACATGGAAGGTGAACTTTGATGTGAAACAATCAAGAGGAGAGTCATGAAAAGAGTTTCTACGCTCTTGTCAGCTTTCCATCTTTCCTTTTTTTTTCTCTACAGAGACAAAGATTGTTTTTACTGGTCTGGATTGAGTCCTTAAATCTTAATCACAAACCCAAAAGGCACACTGACATCATCTTTGTGGTCACTCTGCGTTATCTTTCCCGCCTTTCTGAGCGGTAACAATGATAGGACAAGACATGGGGGCATAATGAAGAGAGTATTCTGTCAAGCAGGAATGTGAATGTAAAGCTGATGTAATGTTTTGGCAGGTCAAGCATGGATCAGAATAATGAGCACCGCTCGGGTTGCCCCAGGCTGTTGTGGGGCTTTTCAGCACTTAGAAGAGCTTGTTAAAAAAGACCGGCTGGATTTGTCTGCATTCTACATTGTCTGGCTTAGTCCTGAATAAGGTTTTTGTAAGATATAGAGACTAAAGATGAAATAAAGAATATGTAAGAGCTGCAGCAGCTTCTTGTCGACCATATGTTGAATCTCAAAGCATAGACTCAGCATTAAGGATCATCATCATCTTCAAATCCAGGAACAGTCCATCTGAGAGTGTAACTAAAGTCTGACCGTTTTGTGCTCTTAGAACATTTACCAAAATCCAAACCCAAGTTGACTGAGTTGACTAGTCAGTACTTTCATTGCCAGTCCAGTTTTTATCCCGCCTCTCGCCCAATGTCAGCTGGGATCTGTTTCAGTCCCCCCAACCCCCCACAGAATACGCAGCTTGGATAGGTAATGGAAAACCCAAGTTTGAAGTAGTTTCATCGACCTCGGCTGAGTTCAGTTGGCTTTTTGGGTCAAGCTTTGGATGTGCTGCAAATTTTTGATCTGGTGTATTCCTAAGTTTGAAACAGAGAAAAGTAACTGAACTCAGCCGAAGTCGATGAAGACGTTTCACCTCTCATCCCAAAGGCTTATTCCGTTCAAAACCTACAAATGGACAAAGCCAAACATATAAGCCTCGATGGGTCATTAGTATGATCTGGATGAGTGAGAACATTCACAGACTTATAACAGCACAATCTACAACACACAATGCTGACCAGTATTCAGTCAACTATCACATACATTTCTAAATCCGTTCCAAACTGCTCTCCATCCCACCAGTCTGGACAGAGTTCAGATAAAATATGCGCATAACACCATATTCCCTCAAAACTGTTAATATCACAGATTCTGAATGTTGGATGAATAACTAACTTTTGAGTCCTGTTTTGCCTCGTCAATGAAAACAAATCAAATGTTTAATCAGAGGTTCTTATTATCAAAGATCTATTTTTAGCTCATCAACGAGATTGGAAACTGGCATGATAACTACGGCAGAAACCATGTTTGAGCAAAATGATTTGCCCTGTATTTTGATTTAATAGTTTGACCAATGAACAAAACTGTGAAGAGGGAGGAGGCAGACTTCACCACCTGTACTGCACACTCAGTAGGGGGAAATGAAAATGTTGTTGGGCTTCACATCTTGGAGCAGTCATGTTGTCTAACATTTTATACAGCACATGAGTGTGATGCACTCTTTCTTTGTTATAGCCAGGTATCTCATGTATTGTGAATGGCCTACCTTTAAATAATGCACATGGAGGAGCTTGATGCAGTTGCAGAGCACCCTCTCTTTCTTTCTTTCACTATTATTGAAAAAAAAAGCCATCAGCAGACCAGCTTTTTAGCCACATGGCCTTCGTCAGGACGTTTTCTAGCCTTTTCTTTCCTTTCTACTTCAACCTCTCCCACACAAGAGTGACTTTAACCGCTTCAGTGACCACTCCATTACTGCACGGAGGTAAGCTGGCTTTTTATCTGCAATTTGTCCCCACTACAGCGCACCATGTTTTACCAAATATCACCCGACACACAGTGAGTCCACCAGCTTCCATTCAATGGTAAATGGACTTGAGCTTGTAAAGTTATTTTTTAGTCTTCTGACTACTGAAAGCACTTTTACACCTCAGGTCACACCTACACATTCACACACTGATGGTAGAGGCTGCGAAAGAGCCCATCAGAAGTAACTCATCCATTCCCACACATTCATAATCCACCGCTGAGCAGAGGGAGCAATTTGAGGTTAAGTGTCTTGCCCAAGGACACATTGGACATGTTGCTGCAGAAGCTGGGGATCGAACCCTCAACCTTCCGGTTAGGAGACGACAGACTCTACCACTGAACCACAGCTCATTGTTTTATGTATTATTATTATTTTATTTCTTCTTCTATGTATATGAAGTCTGTTTAGAGATGATGCTTCTGCAGATTGAACACCAAGTCATACATCCAGAAACTAACACTGTTTTGAAGAGCTCCTCTGCAACATGTTGTTTTTTTTCTTATAGATATTTCATCCCTTTCTGTCAGTTTTCCTATCTTATTTATGTAACCTTGCTGTTTACAAGCTTTCAGATTTGGACAAGACAAGAATTCTTGTCATTGTAAATGGGCAACATCTGAAGATGTGCCCGTGTTGTGAATGAGTAAAGGAAAGACTCAGGATTCATGTTGCTGAGATTTTACTCTAATGTCAAAGTGTGCAGCCATTTGAAGGGCAATGCAACAGCATTACCGCATTAATCGCTATTAATTAAAGGTACAATATGTAGAATTTTATGACAATGTTTACATTCAAATATCTAAATTCATGGGCAAAGGTAGGCAAACATAAACAATGTCATTGAATGTCATAGGAATCACCAATAGCAGCTTTAAGTATCTGACTGTAAGAATTCACTACCCGTTATTTTCTCATTAATGACGGTCTCCTTCCTTTTTTTACAGGATGTGATGTCAGTCGAGGAGGAGTCCACTTCCTGTTACTGCCAGATGGACTCCAAGAGTTGCCATCTGCTTTTGAAGCAGCCGGGCTCGTACGCCCTGGTGGGCGAGCCCCTGACGCAGGCTGCCGTCAAGAGGCTGAAGGTGGCTGTGTTTGGGAGTATGGAGACGGGCTCCTACATCTACAGCCTGCGAGTGTACTGTGTGGACGACACGCCACACGCCTTTCAGGTGGGGGGACGTGAATCACTGTTTTTTTCTCTTTTGTAAATCTTGTGAAGGATGAGTCATGACTGTTACTGTCACATTTATTCATTAAGTAATGATGTTGTTAAAGACCTAACGAGTCCATTGAACAGAACGTGGTTCTAAAAACACTTTAAATCTCTATCAGTAACTTTTTCCTAAAATATAAAATATAGACTTATACAGAAGTAATGCTGCTCATTCATCACTGCTGGGCCTCAGTATCTGTGTGGTGGGGAGTGTCTGCAGACTGGTTTGTTTCCCCCAAAGTCAACGACAGTGGATTCAATTCAGGGATTTAACGCGATTCAAACAACAGACATGGATGTTCATAAAATGCTGAGCATAACCAGAGTGGATTCATCTGTGTTCATTTCTTTATGCAATATTTTTACATTATTTATGAGTCAATATTAATGAGTTACATCAGCCATAACTGCAATATTGCCACGGTTGTGCACGTTAAAATGCTTGATAAACGTTGAGTAGAAAAATACACAAAGATAAATCAGCTGTTTTCACAAGTCCCCTTGAGGGAACTTAATTGAGCTCATTGTTCTCTTTGATGAACACGACTCTACTTTGGTTTTGGTTCATTCTCACGGCTCCTGTCAGCCTCGTCTCCAGGAGGGGGCGCATTTTATAGCAGTGAATATCACTAATTTAATTTCACAAAGAAAGAACTAAAAATAGAGAAGTTCTAATTCATTTGCATGACTTGTTACTATTGGAATATTTCATAGCTGTACTTTCACTTCTTTGTTTTCATGTTGTTTGAGAGAGAGGCAGAGAGCAAGAGAAACGAACGTTTCTTAACCTGAACTCATTCTCCAGTAGCTACAGAAGACAAAACAGCGTATTCAGAGATCTGAATGCAAACAGCATCACAACCTTAGCAGTCTGTGGCCAACTTTCTTTTACAGAAAAGTGAGGGGTTTAAGTTTGACCTCAGCCATTTCTTTGCTGTCAGACTGTACAAACTGAAGGTCATTGTGGTCTGAACATCTTTCGTCAGTGTGATTTTAGCTCGTGCTGTTTGAGGCAGCAGAGACCTCAGTTGCAGGTAAACCAAGAAGATATAATCCAAATGTATTTTAAAACACATTTAACAACAAAGCATGGACCAAAGTGTTGCACAGTACAACATGACAAACAAGGTAGCTGCAGATGTTGTGAAACTGCAGAGCTGAAGGGAGACTTTTTATCTTCCACTTGTTTTTAAAGGTTAAAGGCTGCAGGAATGTTTTCACTGCTATTAACATGTTAACAAGTCATCCTTTTATAATCTCCTTAATGTTGTCATTCTTCAGTGACCCATTGAGTTTTTAAGTATTGAGATCTCATCAGTGAACATCAGGGAAATCAAGCCTGCGGTCTCCCCAGGAGAGACGGGACTAACAGAAGACTTGAGCTGAGCTGAGCCACTGAGTCTGTCTTCTGTATACCTTTCTGTCATGTTGCAGACTTCAGCAGCGGCTGACTTTGGAAATGTATTCTGGATTTGGTTAATAAATTCCCAGTTTGCTTTGCAGATGCCAGACTCTCCTGCATCCCCTGGGCTCCTCTCTGTTAGCACCCTGTCTCTGCTGTGTGTTTTTTAGAGCTCTGACTCTATCACAGACTGGATTCTTTATCAACAGGAGCTTAATGCAACACCATCGATTAACTGGTTAAGAAAGGTTATAATTCTCATCCTCCAAAAGTAACATTTTCTGAATCGTATTCTTGAAAGAGTTCATCATGAATTTCAACTCTACTTGGAGTAAAGATTTTTTCTGTGCCAGCTGCAAATACACATACTTGAATAAAAAGCAAGACATCCAGATGTTTCTGCATGGTAACCTGCTATCAAAGGTTTTATTGGATATTGTGGATATATTATCAGTAAAGAATAACCAGGGAATGTCATTATTATGGATCAAGTTTTTAGCTTTATTAGCTTCTGTAAAGTTTTCTTTAAATAATCTTTTTGTGTGTTTATGGACATGAGAACAGTTTAGTCACCTGAGATACTCAAGCAACTATCAGGGATATAATGATAGAATGGAAACTCTTAAATTAAGAAGATTAAGTTTTTGTACTGACTTTGGAACTGTGAGTCTTTACAACTCTTTATTTTCAAGCGGAATAAAAGAGAGGGAGGGATGGAGAGTTTAAAAGTTTAAGGGTAGATCACACACATAACCATTGCATGTCAGGAAGTGATGATCAATCACACTCAGTTAGTGGATGGTCGTAACTTTGCAGGTCAAAGCTCTCAAAGTTTTACCACATGTAATGCGGTGTAAAGACGTGTGTTTGATTGATGGGAAATATGTATTCCCCTTTGTCTGCAAAGAACAAAAGTAAACAACACAACATGTTGAATACAACCAAGAAAAGGAAAATGTAACTGTTTGTTAAAAGTTCCCCTGGAATGGTCGCGATATAAATAAAGTGCTGCTGGAAAGTGTAGTCGAGGTTTAAAGATTATGTGCATTAACTGCATTAGGAACATTTGTCCTGGGCAGTCTGTACGTCCAACCAGAAGGGAGACCAATGAAGTCCTCCTAGAGAGGAAAATAAGAGCTGGTCACAAATCGACTTTTCTTTTCTCACAATTATAGTCTGTTCCAGATATCTGACAGGGAAAGCTGCTGTGTGCAGATTATTTTACTGGCTGTTTTTTATCGATACTGGACTGACGATTTTTGTCATGCACTGAAAGGTTATGGTACTGTGAGATAAAACAAAAGATTAAAAAATAGACTTAATAAAAGATCGGTAGAGTAAAACCATCAGCATCTTGTCCACATTAAGAGTATTCAGTCTGTGCTGAAAGTATTCAGTCTGTGCTGAAAGTATTCAGTCTGTGCAGGACTTTTTTGCAGATTGTCAGTTGTGTTCTGGTCTTGATTCAGGTTCTTGTCAATGACTGTGCCCAGGTGTGCCAGATGTGCTGCTCTCCTTCTCAGTCCACACAGTGAGTCCAGATTGCCACAGCAACGTTAGAGCACATTGACTGAGAGATATTCACAGCCCTCTTTAAGGAAGAGGAATTAAGCTCTGCCTGTAGTTCAAGAATTAGTGTCGCTTGAGGGCTCTTAAAGTCTCTAATCTGCCTGGAAAATCATTAAGGTGGCAACAGCAGCAGCAACCTGAAGCATAACGTTGTTCATTCCCTGATCACACAGACTCCAAAAAAGACAAAAAAACTTAACAACTTTGTAATTATTTCTTTCTAAATTACAAACCTTCTGAAGCAGTGAAACATTACCCACCATACATAAATAATAAATAATGTGTCATGCACCATATCAGCATATAGCACAGTCAACACACATGTTTAAATAAGTTCTCTTAAAGGAGGCATTGTGACAGTTGTAAGCTACCTGCATGCTCAGTGGGAGGAGTCAATATATTAAGTGTTTTCTGACCACTCAGTTAAAGGTCTTCGTCGTTCAGCTTCTTTTCTGTTGTATTTGTATGCCACACAGGACCACTTTTCTTCAAACACATAAAACATGCATACATAATGAAGCATAGACACAAATACAGGACACTGGGTTACAATCAATCACTGAGGTCCAGCATGAGTCACAGCTCTGTTCCCTGTTTGTCCTTTATCACTGAAATAAGTTAAGGACAGACACAGAACCTAGCCACTCAGACTCAGAGAACAATGATGACGGATGAATACCTTGAACACATTTTATTTGGGAGATTGACGTTTGGCCTCAGACACAGAAATCTAGTTAGCATGTAAATCAACTTTCAGTGCGTCATGGTAACGCTGCATAATGTGATGTGATAGTGAGCATGTGTTGTCGGATTAGTTCAGCTGAAACCTGGCGGCATTTCTTGGCTCTCTGTGTCTTTGCTAACATTTTAGAATATGACTCAGTATGTGGTCTTGAGACATGGCGGGGAGATTCTAGAGTCTGAGGGGCCCTAGACAAACATGTATCCGTGGGGCCCTCAAACCAGCGTTCCTCACCATTATGTCTGCCAGTGTCCCGACGCTTGTTTCCTCTCTTATAGACAGATAGTTCCTCTTCATTTTCTTTGTTGACTTTCATTGACAAACTTAGTTTTTCACAGCAATAATAATCCAACGCTTAGCGGGGTAGTGAGTCCTGTCAGACGGGGTGCCCTATGGGAGGTTTCCTTCTGTCATTGCAAAATTTGCACAAATTGGGCCATTCATTTGTCAGTCCTCAGGGGCCCCCTGGTGGTCTGGGGGTGTGTGAATGTGTTGTGAATTGGTGAATATTATATGTAACGTAAAAGCATCTTTAAGTAGTCAGAAGACCATAAGAGCGATGTAAATTGAAGTCCATGTTCCTATTCAATGGAAGTGATCTTCAAAGGAAAGAAAAGCATTTGTGATTTCTCTGCGTTTTGTTCACAGTCCTCTCACTAACCTCTCTTTTCCCTGACCTTATTTTTGGTTTCCTCACTATTATTTTCCACACTCTTGTGCGTCTGACCTTCATTTTTTTTTTTTCAATTTCTTCCTGTCTTTCATTGTACCTTTTTCCTTTTTCTTCAGGGAGTGGTGGTGGCAGAGAAGACCAGAGGGGGCCAGCTCCTTGAGGAGCCAAAGATGTTGCCTTTCAAAGCGAACACCTTCAGCCTCCAGGTTTCCATTCAGGATGTTCCCCAGTTCCTGTGGAGCATAAAACCCTTTACCACATGTCAGGTAAGCATGGTAGTAATTTACCATATACTCAACAACAACAGGAGTTGGGTTTCAAAGTGCTATTTAGCTACATACTGCTTTATGCCTCAAGAAACTTAAGACTGGTGTTTCTGATTGAACCTATCAGGGTTCACTTTCAACAGAAAAGGGAGATAAACTTGATGTGTATTTGCGTTATTAACTGGAAGGTTGGGAGTTGGAGCCCCAGCTTTAGTCAAATGTTGAAGTATCTTTGGGAAAGATGCTGAACCCCCAAAAAAACATGGACGACATCCCTTCTATTTTCGGCGGAAAATGCAATATTTTAAGATAGTTTGAGGCTTAAGTGTCGTTTTGATAACCTTTCTGGTGACAAATGTACATTGTATCTTCATAATCTTCGTTCGGTTCATGTTTATGATCTTTAGTTTGTTCGTTTCTACGAAGATTCTTTCAGGACTTGCTAGAGAAACGTTGGACTGTTACATTTTCTATTGTTGCTATGGACGCTATCAACAACGAACCGGAAGGAAGTGGACGTTCGGTTCGCGGCTCTTTTTTCGGCTGCTCTGGTTCCGGAATTACATTTTCCCATTCAAATCCTCCATTGATTTTTCACAAAATCCTTATATCAAGAGATTGGCGCCTGGGACCAAGACAACAAGCTACCCCAACACTCTATAGTACATTCAATTCAGCACCAAAACGGCGTTAAAAACGGAAACAAAGGTATAGGTTCAAGACTGTGTACATAATTTTCGTCCGGAGTCAAGAAACTACCCATCCCACAATCCATTGCGAATGATATCGTTTATTCATTCTTTCAGGTCTCGCCAGAAAAAACGTTGGAATGGTACGTTTTCTACTGTTGCTATGGTGGTTGCTATGGACACTATTAACAATGAACCGGAAGGAAGTGGACATTCGGTTCGCGGCTCTTAAAACGGGTTACATCAGACCCTAGACATCAAACTAAACTCCTATGCAATAAATAATGATTTCTGTTACATTTTTTTGGATGTCTTTCATTACAACCAAATTTAATAAAACGATTGGAACAGATCGATGCATATTAGCAACATTATAAACTATAAAATGTAACAATCCTTGATACATAAAGACAATACTGTACAGTTCATGTGTGATTTATATGATTTTATTTAACTAAATAATCCTGACAGATTAATACTATCTTTTAAAACAGGTTTGATTTGACCACTTTTTTTACAATATATATAGTCTAGATTATTTTACAAAACCCATTCGGCTTTAGTAAATATTTGATATAGTGGGTAGATATACATTTTTTACAACCCCAATTATGTTCCCTCTGTGCACAACTACCAAAATTCCCGTTTCTAGAATAACAGTCAAAATATCCTAAATTAACTGATATATGTACTTTATTTTAACATAGATCATATATGTACTATGCAATAAATACTTCAGCCACATGAGATCCATGACATATTCAGTGAATATATCTTTTGTAAGCCTTTTATAATCCTAGTTACAACCTTATTTTGGAATTTAGTATCAAGCTGGATGACTTGACTCTGAGGAATTGTAGTCTTTTAGACAAATCTGTGTTTCCCTTACCTAAGAAGTAATATATATTTAATTGAGGGTACACAGGGGAATTTAATTGGATGGTTAACACATTTATGTTATCAGATATTTAAAAAATAATTGATACATTTGTTAAAATGTATTTTAACCATATATAGCAGCTCCCCCTGTTGTTTTGGTGAGCTGACTACCCTCACATGATACTTTGTTCTAAGACCTCTAAAACAGTTATTCCCATGTCTGTAGCCCCTTTTGTTGCTGAGGTATAAGCCTTCAAACATGCCCTTGGGTTGAATTGATAGTGAACGCGCCCTCGGCCTTTAAACTGACAGTGGGCGTGACTGCACGATTGCGCATGTCAGCAGTACACTGGCAGACCATAGCATAATGGGCTTTTTGAATGGGTTTTTGCTTAGATTCCTGGAATGGGATCTTTGGTTAACACAGATTTAAAATGTGTTTTTGCAACCAACCTTAAAAAACATCTGTAAATACCCCCTGAAAGATCTAATAAAGAGGTTGCTCACAAGTGACGATTATCAATACGTCATTATTTGATGTCAGTGTCATGCGCCCGTTTGTAGTTCTTATCGCTGGCCGTTTACTTTATTGATTACATTTTCTGGTATTAATCTAATCTGTCAGGATTATTTTGTTAAATTAAAATTATGAAATCATATAAATCACACAAACTGTACAGTATTGTCTTTATGTATTGTTACATGTTATAGTTTATAATGTTGTTAATATGCATCGATCTGTTCCAATCTTTTTATTAAATTTGGTTGTAATGAAAGACATCCATAAAAATGTAACAGAAATCATTATTTATTGTATAGGAGATTAGTTTGATGTCTAGGGTCTGATGTAACCTGTTTTAAGAGCCACGAACCGAACGTCCACTTCCTTCCGGTTCGTTGTTGATAGCGTCCATAGCTACCACCATAGCAACAGTAGAAAACGTAATATCCCAACGTTTCTCCACCGAGACCTGGAAGAATCTTTGTAGAAACGAACAAACTAAAGATCATAAACATAAACCGAACAAAGATTATGAAGATACAATGTACATTTGTCACCAGAAAGGTTATCAAAACGACACTTAAGCCTCAAACTATCTTAAAATATTGCATTTTCCGCCGAAAATAGAAGGGATGTCCGCCATGTTTTTTTTTCGCCAGGGGAAAACTGGGCAGTCAACATGACCTGAGGTATGCCTATACAAAAGAATAGGCAAAAGGAAACGTAGGCATGTCACAATTTTAGAGCCCTTATTGTGAAACTACTACGTTTTGCGCTGTGGACCAACATAGGTATTACACATTTTGACATGAGACTGGGTTGATCCAGATCATTCAGGAGCAGAATCTAAAGTTAGAAGGAGGACATACTGGCTGCTGCATTGTTGTCAGAGAAGCCAGCACTTCAACATAGCATGTTTCCTTAATGTCTGATCATACAGTAAGGTCACTTCATCATTTCATTCAGTCCATATTTACATATTGCTCATTTTAGCAAGTATAAACGCCACACTTAACTGCTATACATTTGATATCCGATTAACAAGGGTGAATGTCAAAGCAAGGTGTAGCTTTGAGTTCATTCATACAAGCAGAACATTTTGTGTTTGGTGTCTATGCTCTGCCTCCATCACTCCTCGCATATAACCATGCAGAAATGTGAGGAATGTTGATTTAATATCTTAACCATCCCCCCCAAAAATACACAAATACGGAGCCTGACACTACAGTCATTATGTGTGAGTCTAGGCGTGCCTCGCCCTTCAGGTCATTCCCCAAAAGCCCAGCATCTAAATGAGGTAATATAGGCCTACTAGTGAAACCTCTACCTGGGCATGCCTCACCTTCAGGCCATTCTGAAAGTAAGACTGTGGTACTGGTGCAGGTCAGAGCTGGCAATGAGAGAGCAGAGGGAGAGACTGGAAATCTGTCATCTTAAATAGACCGCTAATTAAAAGGAGGTGTTGTCAGGTGCTTGTGGATAATGAGTCATGCCATGTGTGAAATCAGTGGAGCTCGGGTTGTGTGCCTGAACTAGCTCACAGGGGTCTTCTCATTTGTGTCATTGTTTGGTTGCACCACAGTCATGAGGTTCATCATAACTAGTAGAAGGTTGTGTCTAAACCATCCAAAATACGGTCTCAGAAATGATGTTATGATCAGTGAAAAGCATTTCTTAATGCAGTGTTTGTTACAGTGTAGTCTTGAGCCCAATTGTTGGTTGCTGCTGGTAATCCTCAAACAGAGACAAAAAAGTATAAAATAAAAAGTACTAATAAAGTTAGTAAGATAATGAGGTCATCCAAAGGTTCTTAGTTTGGGCTGATGAAATTATTTGAAATGTCTAGCAGAGGTCAGGATGTTTCCTCTGCTGTGTTTCCTGGAAATGTATTATACATGAAAGAAAGTCTTCCCGCTCTTCCACATATTTCTACCGACTTAGCTTACAGTACAAGGTATGCTAGCTTCTTTAGCTATGAGACAATCAGGCTAACCATGATCACATGCAGAGAGTATGTGAACATTACTGTGCTAAGTTTCTGAACTTCCCCTTGTTCTTCTGCCTCCTCAGGAGTTCTCCTTCCCCCAAGTGTGGTGCAGCAACCAGCAGCCCCTGCACTGTGCCTTCTCTCTGGAGAGATACAGCCCTGCCACAGCCCAGCTCTCCTGCAAAATCAGCGTGCGCCAGGTAAAAGGCCAAGAGCAGATTCTGCAGGTCTACACGGCTGTGGCTGAGGTGAGGCTTTTTTTTTTTTGCTGCAGAGGAGGGTTTGGGTGGGGGTGGAGAATGTTTCATGTTGGTGCTCAACCTTTGTGTAACCTTCCTGGAGGGTGTCTACTGACAGAAGCTCTCCTGAGCTAGCACTGTGTATTAATAGACTGAGAGCACTCTTATTTTCTTTGTTACTTTAGAGATTTGTGTTTGACACTGACAGCAGAGATTCAGCTCTTCACCTCTTTTTTCTGTACATATTTTGAACCTTTATCAGCCAAGGAGTAAATGTGTTACAGCAAATAGCCTGCATCGCATTCACATTACATAACATCTGGGAGCTGCCCAGTTTAACAACAGTCTTCTGTCAGCCACTGAACAAATCCTCTAGGAATAAGAAATCCTCACTCAGTAGCACCTTGACAGTTCTTGTTAAAGCAGAGGAGAGTGCCACTTGTCGATTTCACCCAACTGCTTTTTCACAACCATCTAGAAATGTGCTTGTTCTACCTCAAAGCCACCAACATTATTTGGTATTACAGTCAGGTGAAATCATAATGTCCATACCTTTAAGGGTTTCTGTTTTCCCTACCTTTATATATATATATATATATATATATATATATATATATATATATACATATATATACATATATACATATATAGATATATATATATATATATATATATATATATACATATATACATATATAGATATATATTTAGATAGGAAGAATCAATAAAATAAATAGAGCCATATCTCTTTCATTAAAAGTAGCAATATAGCTCTTTTGGAGTGGATGGACGGAGGGATGGATGGATGGACGGATGGATAGACAGATGGAAGGGTGGATGGACGGACGGACGGACGGATGGATGGAGGGTTGGAAGGGCAGATGGATGGATGGAAAGACAGATAGAAGGGTGGATGGATGGATGATAGACAGATGGAAGGGCAGATGGAAGGATGGATGGACAAAGGGATGGATGGATAGACAGATGGAAGGATGGATGGATGAAGGGATGGAGGGATGGATGGATGGATGGATAGACAGATGGATGGATGGAGGGATGGATGGATGGATGGATAGACAGATGGAAGGATGGATGGACAAAGGGATGGATGGATAGACAGATGGAAGGGTAGAGGGATGGATGGAAAGAGGGTTGGATGGATGGATAGACAGATGGATAGACAGATGGAAAGATGGATGGACGAAGGGATGGATGGATAGACAGATGGAAGGATGGATGGACGAAGGGATGGATGGATAGACAGATAGGCAGATGGAAGGGCGGATGGATGGACGGATGGATGGATGGAGGGATGGAAAGAGGGTTGGATGGATGTATGGATGGATAGACAGATGAAGGATGGATGGACGAAGGGATGGATGGATAGACAGATGGAAGGGCAAATAGATGGATGGAGGGGTGGGCAGATGGATGTATAGACCGATGGAAGGACTGAGGGATGGATTGATGGATGGATGGATGGCACTGTTTTGTAGTGCCTTTTGCAAACAGGTTGGATAATCAGCAGGTGTGCCATAGGTTCTTTGTAGTAGTCCCACAGCCCATTGCGTTCATTAGTACATCACTGAGCTGTGAAGTGGGAGAGCTGGTGTTCTCTCAACCAGAGAGTCAGGGTTCAATCCCTAGCTCCTTGGCCAAGACACTTAAATTGCTCCTTTGACTTTGGCAGCAGTGTATGAATGTGTATGAATGGATGAGTTAATTCTGATGGACTCTTTACTCAGCAGCCTCTACCATCAGTGTGTGAATGTGTATGAATGGATGAGTTAATACTGATGGACTCTTTACTCAGCAGCCTCTACCATCAGTGTGTGAATGTGTATGAATGGATGAGTTAATACAGATGGACTCTGTATTAATTCTGTCCCGATTCTGTAATTCTGTCCCGAATTTCCCCTCTGGGGATCAATAAAGTATTATCCTATCCTCCTCTTTACTCAGCAGCCTCTACCATCAGTGTGTGAATGTGTAGGTGTGACCTGTGGTGTAAAAGTGCTTTGAGTAGTCAGAAGACTAGAAAATGGCCATACAAGCTCAAGTCCATTTTCACTGTCTCTCACTTTGTCTATCTTAGCCCAGGCTCATGCCGTATAGCATGAAGGCCCACGCCTACCATGGCCTTTCTACCTTCTTAGAACTGCTTCCTGGTGTAGATGCAGAAAGAAATGTTTCATCCTCTCAGTCGAGGGTATGATATTATGTTAATCACTTACACAAGACACACATTTAACCTAAAACAAGTGCAGACAGATGAGAAATTCTAGTGTGCCACTTTGTTGAATAAAAAGTATTTAATTCATGGTCTATTGCGCAACGCTTAGCTCAGATGCTTTCTTTATAAGAGGGCAAATAGCCAGCATGTCTTGGATGATGTCTTGTCTCTTCAATCCAACCTCATTCTTGCATCTCAAGTAGCTTGTTGGACTGTGTAAAATGGCCATTGAGAGGTAAGTCTTGGCTGTGATATCAACTGGCCCAAGCCTTCATAAATTGGCTATTAACCCTAGAAGCTTAACCATTATTACACAACAGCTGATCTGTTCTGAGATTGCTTGAGAGAGTGGAGTGGGGGATGCTGTGGACGAGAGAAAGAGAGAGGGAAAGGGGCGAGAGGTGATACCAATCACCCAGGTCACATGTCCCTGCCACTGGCTGAGGGGTTGTTTAGCCCGGTGGCTGTGGGAACAGAAGGACCTCAAGACTGTTCAGTCCTGAAGTGTAGTGAGATGACCCATCCACTGCAGCTGCTTCTCTGCTCCAACAGGAGGGCACATCCTTGTGGCACTATGTGGTACTACAACGATATTCTGACTGTTACATCTGACACCATGTACATTTCCACAACTTGGTGAAGGGAGAACATACAGAAGAGATGTTTCCAAATTCTGCCTTTTTTAATATTCATTTTTTTCCACCTTGTATTGACAGCTCAGTGACATGTCAGTGTTTTGTTGATTTAAGGGCAGTCTAGTTTTACTGTTATATCCACTTCTTTGCTCTTTTTATGAATGGTGATATGTAATGTATGTATGTAAATAGGGGGTAAATCAGACAATAAATAACAGATATTAACACAAATATACAAGCTGGAAGCTGATTCACTTCCTTATTTCTATGTATTGGATGTCCTAATGTTGTAAAATGTTAATCATACCTGGCTGCATTTTACTTCAGACTCTCTGGGCTGTTTAAAACAATTAACAGGGTCTTTTTTTTAAATCCTATCAGACCCTGAACTGATTTTTTGTTTCCTGCATGCAGACTGAAAAGGAGTCAGTTCCTTTTCTTCTTCAGCAAAAAGACTGCACCGTCACGTCCGAGACTGGGCCCACGGCCTTCAAAATCCCCCTGTCCATCCGCCAGAAGATTTGTGCCACCTTCGACACTGCCAAAGCCAAGGGCAAGGACTGGCAACTCTTAGCCCAGAAACTCAACTTAAACCGGTGAGTGTCGGATGTGCGTTCACTGGGAGACGACACGGTGTGTGCACCCTTTTCCCTTTAAAAGCCTGACCAGAAAAACACACTGACATGAGTGCTGTTACCCTCATGCATGTGCCTTTATGTGCAGCATATTCTCTCTCACCAGCAGCAGACAGGGTCGATTATAGAGACTGAAATGTCTCTATTAAAATAGGAATAGCTGTATATCAAAAGCCGATACAACTTTAAATTCTGCAATTATTAAAATGCTTTTATGATGTGGAAATATTCTTGTATTTTGTCATTCCAGATGTATCTCTGCTTGGTCTTTGCTTGTGGCAGCGACTGTAGAATCTCACCTTAAGTGCAGTATTCCTGACATGCTGGTATCTTAGAGTCCTTTGGGATTCCTAAATTACCCAGATAAGCTTTTCTCCCCAAGTGGCTTGCCTTTGATTAGAGCCTGATGTGACCAATTGGCTGAAAGCTTTTATGTTGCTTGATGTTTCTTCCCTCGTGATGCACAGAGTGCGGTAGTGAAACACTGCCACCCTTTGGATGTAAGGCCACATGACACGTAGAGGCCTTCCTTGGCATGGCAACAAGCTCTCTTGTTTTTTAATCTTGGCAACCGCCAGAACGAAATCCAAACCAGACTACATTTGCCAATAATTACTCTTCTTAATTCTGCTGTGATTTAAAATGATTCTCTTTTTTATCTGATATAGCCTAGAACAAGGCTTCCCAATTTTTTCTGCCTGAACCCCCAAAATAAGGTACCAGAGACTGGGGACCCACACTGTCCATGGAGGTGGTTAAAACATTTACAGTTGCACACAGCCAGGCACGCTAATAGGCTAATATTATTTTCGTAATATATTGTAAAAAATGCCAGAAGCAGAAAGAAAAATCAATCTTTATCTACTTTTTTGGAAATATGTTCACAATAATGGGTAAAATATAACATTAACACACAATAAGTCATTTGTCATATATATATATGTCTTTAGAAAGAATCATGCAACCCCCCTCTCAGTGTCTTGCGCTGAAGTTTGTGTGCACACAGATGCAAATATATTACATGTATTTACCCTTTCTATCTCCACTAAGCCCATCTGCTTTAAAGTACCATAAGAGAATGGCAACATATAAATGTCCATAGCTAAATTATTTGAGGACTCAAAATTAAGATCTATATCGAAAGTCTAAATTTAAATCAAAAATACATTTATTTATAAGTTTCTGTTCCAAATAATGGCTAGTTCCATGGCAAGTTAGACAGTGCGCAGGAGTTTTCTCATTCCTTTCCTAAGGAAATGAAAATGCAAATGATTTCTTCACTTACAGTAAGTACAGCAAATGAAAATGTGAAAAATGTATTTCTCTGTCTGTGCTTTTCTGCAGAAACTTGGGTTATTTTGCAAAGCAGCAGAGTCCATCAGCGGTCATACTGAGCCTGTGGGAGGCTCGCAACCAGGACACTGCTGACCTCGACTCTCTAGCCAGCGCCCTGGAGGAGATTGGTAAAATCCACTCCAAAAGCTCTCCCAAGGACCACGATGAGTCGGACTCTGACTTCAGTCACATAGAGGAAAGCAGTCTGTGTAGGACGGACAGGCGGACAAATCACGATGCAGAGGACTCTCTCCCTGAATATGTAGGCTGAGAGAGAAAAAAGAGCCAGCCAGGGAAAGCTGACAAACTAATGCATATATATCTGTGTTAATACACAGAGCATTATGGACAACACACTGTGTCATCGCAGCAGGAGGGTCATGATGTTATCTGTGAGTAGACGGCGAGCAGTCTCCGTGCTTACCAATCAACGTTGGTAAAAGGTGAAGCCGTACCTGCTGTGGATCTACCCCAATCTTTCAGAGTTGGTCTAGAGAGTGACTGTATTGGAGGGTTTTTCTTAAAAAAGTGTTTTAATTAATTTGCTTTTCATTTTAAGTTAAAACTGCTCCCATGTGTATTCACGTCACATGTCAAAGCTGGGACCGAGGGGGGGGCGTGAAGGAGGGGATCAGTTCTGGTATTATCGTCAATTATTTCCTGAATTTGTGTTGAAGAGACGGGAGGTTAATTTCTTCCCTGAGAGGTTCCTGCTCTCTCCCATACTGCTCCTGGTGGTCCACGTGTCAGCTGGACATATTTGCATGGAGATTCTTGCTATGCAAATATGGTAATATGCATGTGGGGCCATTTAGGAGACACCTGGTGTCATTTATTTCACCTCCACACACACTCAAGAATATTCCTGTATCACTGAATGAAAGAGGACTGAGAGGCTTCTTTATGACATCCAGTTTTTTTTTCTAGGAAGCCACTAATTGGTGAAGTCCTAGTTTCCTGAAATTCACCCATTTTAATTGTTCAAAAAAATTAAAAAATGTTCCCCGTAGAAAGTTTGGCCTTTCTAAAAAAACCTACAACGTTACCTTTAGTGTGATCTTTAAACGCAGACAGTCAGACCGTTTCTGTCTCTATCACTGCTGTGACAAAGTGTGAATTTCGAGCGGTTGAGGTAAAGTTCATGACGGCTTTTCGCCCACAAAAAGTGATAGAGAGGAAGCTGTCATCATTTCTTGGCACATCGCTGAGTCTTATCACCGAATACCCTCCATTAACACCCATCACGTAGACCTCATATCAGACCCTAACACACCCAACTGCCCCCAAGACAGCCTCCCACTCATTACCAACCCACACATGCCGACACATGCTCTGAATTTTCATGGCTACAGAGGTCACACACAGACAAGACATCTGAAATACACTTTTAAAAAGCATCACAACCTCTGCTTAATCACACACAAATAATCATAATGAAGCACGTTCTGGGCATGTGAGGCTTGAAAGTAAAATAGTTAAATATATTAGTTGTACTTCAGTATCTGATAAATTAAGTATATAAAGTATCTCTTGAATCGTCATAACAGAAAAAGTCTCCATGATGAACACAAACTGGTATCCTCTAAGAACACCAATAAACCTCCCTGTGTCCTCAATCCACTCCACACTCGTAAACTAAACACTTTTCAGTTAGCTTCTTAATCATTTATTGGAAACACCCAAATTCGTTGCTACTTCTTGGTCTTGTAGCCAGGCCCACATGCAGAAATGGCTTGGCCCCTTAAAGGCCCACTGAATGCGACCCTCCCAGAAAATTGATTTAATTGTTTCAACGTATGCGCATTCGATCAGTCGTGTTAGCGCTAGCCTCCTGACTAACATTAGCTCCCTCTGCCTGGCTCCCATCAGACTTTGGAGACGACTGAAATGAGTTTGTTGTAAATTCTTGTCAAAGTCAAATGCCCGAGCCAGTTCCCTCCTTTTCTTCTCCTTTCTTTTCTGACATCCTAACATTGTGCAGGTCCTGAAATGGATATACTGATTGCAACATAACTGGCAAAACAGTTAAGTTCACTGGGCCAGTTTACGTCAGTATCATTAAAAAAAAAAAAAAAACTCCTATCCTTTTAAGAAGGGGGGGGGGGGGGGTACGTTTTAAAATTGGGTACATTTTTACTGAAGCAACAATAAATAAAATGTGTTTCTGTTGCTTTAAGAGGTAACGGCATTTAGATGTTAAATAAAATGTGGTTGTTGTTGCTTAAAATTAGGATGGATCATGTATTTTTTGCTGACCTCCATGGGCCCTCCTCATGTCACTGGGAACTTAGAAAGCTTTCTCCTTTAGGGCAGTCTTGCTTGTACGTTACTATCAAAACAACTAAACAAAAAGAAGGTGGTAAGGTGCTTATTGCTCAAATGCAAAATAACTAAAAATAATTAAAGAAATTGCTCCTACATCTGTGCTTCATTTCGTAAATGTCTACCTGATGTTGCTGCCGCCCCCAGCTGGGTCAATCTTTACTTTAATCCAACACTATTCCTGTAAAGTCTTTGAATCCCAAAATGACTCAAATCTCAATGCTAACACTTTGGATCTCAGATGGCTTCTCTGACAACAATGCAGCAGCCAGTATGTCCTCCTTCTAACTTTCGATTCTGGTCCTGAATGCTCTGGATTTGTTTGGACCAGAGAAGGTAGGCGCTTTTAAGGCACCCACACACGGCCGTTTTGGACGCCCCTCAGTTTGTCAGATATGAGAGCAGTTATCAGGTCAACAGGTGTTGCAGCGATGGAAGCAGCAAGAGAAGTGGTTCAGATAGAAGTGATTGTACTCGACCTAAAAAGCCTCTGCATGTTTCTAATAAGCTCCACGAGCAGAAACGTGCTCAAACTAGGATCAATATTGGAGATGTTTTTGAAAAATGGAGAGAGGTTAGAACACAGAAAGGTTTACAGACGAATGCAGAGCTGGATAAACACTGAAGCTTCAGTGTTCACCACATGGCAACCTGCGTGAGTATCGACTCTAAAGAGGAGGGGGGGAGACAGCTCTCTCTAAGTTTAAAATTTGGATGCAGTACCCATTTTCAACACTAGGTGTCAGAGTTACATATTCATTTAATTTACACAATAAACTTCAACAGATTGGCTGAATCCAATTCCGCATGTGTTTTTAAACCTCTTTTGAATTGATGAAGCTTTTATTTTGAAAGATTTCTGTGTCCTCGATGGTTTATCAAGGTTAAAGGGTGATTTTGAATTTAAGCTGGAAGGTGAAAAAAGTGAAACATTGATAACATTGGAACCCTAATTGTGACCTGTCCAGTGAATACAGAGCCTCAAATACAGAAATGTGTGCTTTTTTTTTAATGCTAAGTAATGGCTTTTGTTGCATCAAGAATCATGAGTATCCTGTCTGTGCGCTACGCCCAATGAGAGTCAACAGTCTGGGCATGCTTCAATCTGGATGTGTCTAACCCACTCTGCATCACATCACTATTCTTGTGCCTTGTTTATCTGCTGTAAATGGTGAATGTTGTAAAGAAAGGATGGAGAATTAAAAAAAAAAAAAAACATCAACTCAAACATATACATTTAAAGGTATTAGTTGAAAAGTATTAAAGACTATAATACTGAAAAGGCTGCAGAGCTTTTCTAGTGCTGAACATCTATGTTTGGTAATGCCAGGGCAGCTGTGTGGTAAACTGTATCTATAATTATGGACATTTGGATGTTTTCTGTACAGTAGAATTTGCAAATGTATATGCAGCCTTTTTGAAATAAATGTACAGTTGAAAGATCTCACCTTTGTCATTTTGTAACATCTATTGACGCGCACTCATTTTCAATCAGCCGGCTCATAAATAAACCAGCACTGCAGACGCGTGTGTGAGTCGGTAATGATTTATCTGAGGAAAATAAGAGCTGACAAGTGGATCGATGATAAAAACAAAGTCTTGTAAATATAAATGTAAGTAATCCAGCAGATGTTCATTTGGGGCCTGCACTGTGGTGGTGGTGCAGTGGTTAGCGCTGAGGAGGTTCCTGGTTTGAATCCCTGTCTGACAGGAGCCTCTCTGTGTGGAGTTTGCATGATTGTCTCCGGGTACTCCAGCTTCCTCCCACAGTCCAGAGACATGGACTCGTTAGGTTCATTGATGACTCTAAACTTCCTGTAGGTGTGAATGTGAGTGTGGCTGGTTGTCTGTCTCTATATATCAGCCCTGTGATTGGCTGGTGATCAGACACGCCTCCTCTGCCAGCAGTAGCCTGTCTTCAACATATTTCAATGTACAATATATTTTATTGATCAATAAATACAAACTCAGGCAGCCCTATTTGAATTACATGCAACCCCACATGGGGTCGGGACCCCAAGGTTGTGAAAGTCTGATTTAGGTTTATTACATAATTTAAAACATATGTTTATATATTTTTTATACTAAAGCAGTTTTCACATATAAACTCCTGATAATATATTTCAGGAGGACTGCTCAGGATATTCTCCTGACCTGGCTGTTCACATATGAACCTCACAGTGGGAGACTATCCCTGTCAGACAGGAGGGGGGACGGGGGGTCTCCAGAGGTAAGACATGACTTTAAAAAAAAGACGTGGATGAAGCAACAGAGTCTAGATAGATAGAAAGTTAGATACTACAAAGCTTCCAGTAGCAGTTTACAAAAGACATGCATGACATGAAACATTTGTTACAAATAAACAACCGCTGTCCCCCCTCCCATACATATATATAAACCAGAGACAAAGATTTAAGTAAGCCCCTACATGAAATAAAATTAAACCTGTGCAATTAAAAATAGACTAATACAAAGACAAATGTACATAACCCCGTTCAGGAATAAAAAATATATATATGTGCAATTTAAGTGGAACCTATAAACTGTTTAAGGAAAAATTAGACCTGTGCATAAAAATAAGTAAAAGTGTAGACCTTCTACAGTTTAAAAAAGTGAAAGTTTAGTCCATGAGTCACAGTTTGCTTTTCCCCTGCCATACCAGTGAGGTGTTGTACAGTCATATGGCCAGGGGGACAAAAGAATGAGACGCTATAATGAGAATATTTGCCTTTATATCAATGCTAGTGTAGTTCAACAGAGTTACATTATCAACAAAAGAGTGGAGAACAACATACTGATGATCAGAAAACAGAATGCAGCAGGTTAATGACGTGCACAGAGATCGTAGCGGTCGCGTGCAGACAGTCTATGCACCTTGCAGCAGTCACAGTTTATAAACATCACTCCCCCCTCCTATTGGCTCGATCTGAATTCTCCGGATAATATCCTGCCGTATTCTCACATCAGCTCACTTGCTGCGGAAAAATACTATAGGTCTGGCAGGAGAAACTTTGGGTGAAGTCAGAGTGAAACATTTGGCTGTTTACGTTCACACATACAACTCCTCCGGCAAATATCAGGAGTTTTCTGCAAGTGTTGTAGTGAGTAAGTACCATAAGACTGAACCAGCTTTGTGGAGACCACCTTCTTGTGTTCCTGCTGAAGATGTCTGCCTGTGAAGAAAGAGTTTTTCTTTAAGTCTGTGTTTATGTTGGACTGATTGGGTCTCTAGTAAATGTTAAAGTAGCTCTATGACGGTTTGATGCCTCTCACTATAATGCACACTAACAGGGTTCAGCTCTTACTCTGACTGTCTATTTACACAGCTGTTTGAGGCTGCAGCCGTCGAGATTAGAGCAAAACAGACAAAGCACTAGACTGACTAAAGAGCACCAGAGGATGCACATTTTATCTCAGACCACTCAGTATAACTTACAAAACTGTTCTTTCTCCCGTGTGCTAACGAGCAAACTTTTGTTTAGATGACGCTGTGCTCCCTGGCTTGTATGGGTTCTCTATTAACTCTTCATTAGGATTGAAAGATCTTTCATAAGAAGGGGAATAACTGAGTTAAAGTGAGCTATAGCCCTTTGATATATCCCCTTGTGCTTAAATCCCCTTAACCCCAAAACAATATAAAGGCACAAGATCATATGAGACGGTAAGATGAGGCAAAAATACATTTTACTAATTATAACATATTGACCTTTAGAGCAACAGACGAGCAAAAGCAATGCTGTCTTTCTTATCTTGGAAAAACTGTCTCAGAGGTTTCAGCCTCCTCCCTGCCTTATCATCTCAGAAACATGAGTTCCTGCACCGTGTTGGTGGTAAGCTGTGCAGTAAGTCCTGCAAATGCAGGAACTGGAACGACAGACTGATTGTAAGAATGACTCGGGTTGAGAGAATTGTAGCGCTGTTGTGCACATTTAAGAGCAAGATGCCTATGACCCATTAAAGCATCAGTCTCTAACAGTCATCAGTTCTTCTGCTCACTGCCATCAAATCTCTGACACCATGTCCAGTACAGCTCCACGGCACGTTAGCTCGGCATCACAACAAAGACAGTACAATTGAGGAATGAGCTTCATTTCAATCCCATCGCGCCTTCTTCTCAAACACAACCCTGACCAACAGCTAAACACACAAACCATCCCAGGATGTTCAGTGGCAGTCTCTCCTTCCTGTAAGGCTGCATATCTGAGTGCTGCAGACAACTGATCATCCGATCTTGTTTAACTGTAACACAGGAGAAGGAGGTTTACTAAAAATCCTGCTGTGTATATGAGCAGGAGGAGAGGAGCCACTTGGTCCGCTTGATTTTTTTGAACAACAGCAGCTGTTCAGTCTGAAAGTAATTTTCATTTATATGACAATGAAACTGTGTTTAAATTCAGGTTTACTGTGGGGCTTTGTATGCCTTTATTTAGAGATAGGACAGTGGATAGAGTCTGGGAGAGAGAGAGAGAGAGAGAGAGAGAGAGAGAGAGAGAGAGAGAGAGAGAGAGTGGGGAATGACATGCAGGAAAGGAGCAACAGGTACATGGGGTGAGAGCACTTACTACAAGGATACCCTAAAGTAACTTTCAGAGGAGAACTTTTTGAGAGAGGTTAAACTACTGACGTGAAAAACATCACTTAATAATAATTGATTGAGTTTAAATAGCGTCTTTCAAGGGACCCAGGACGCTTTACATGGTGCTGGGATCAGACAAAGACTAAAACAAACAGATGAGACAGGTAGCATTTGGATGGGAGGTCGATGTAGAGGCCGAGGTAAGGGAGGTTATAGGCTGTGGAGAACGGATGGTGTTTGAGAAGTCTTTAAAATGAGTCCAAAGATGCTTCAGATCAACATTAAGCTAGAACAGTGATCATCAACTGGCGGCCTTGCTGGCCCCCCCAAAGCTTCCCATCCGGCCCATAGGATAGAATTAAAAAATGTGAGAAGGGAAAAATATATTTGTTTTTGGTCAGGAATGACTGAGCATTTGATTTGTTTTACAGGAATCCACCTGTAAGATAATATTCAACTGGTAGGAGTTAGCTACTCGAGCTACGACTCTCATACAAAAGCTGCTTGCTGCACTGAATGTGCACTTAATATCAAGCTAATGTGCAGGCATTATTCTAAAATCCCAAAGGCTGGCCCTTGCACAAATGTAGTTGAAGTAGTGGAGGCTACTAAAAATCTCAAATACCCAAATGTAAAGCCCCTCTTCTTAAAATGATGTGACACTTGTTTTGGTTATATGACATTTGCTGGTCCAGTAAACCTAACTGTTATGTCTGCAGTGTTGTTGTACTCAAAATCTGTCTTGGTCTCAAGACTGGTCTTGACTCTCGAGACCACCTTTTGAAGGGCTCGGTCTCGTCTTGGTCTTGGTCATGACTCTGTCTAAATCCCTAATTTTCTTGGTCTTGTCTTGGTCTCGGAGCACTCTGTTCTCGGTTAGTTTGGTCTTGACTACAACACTAATAAGTTGAAGACCCCTGACCTAGAAGTATGTTTTCAGAGCCACATTACACCCAACTGTGAATCATGGTGGTTGTTTAGTCTTCTTCACCTACAGTTTAGAGGCCTAGGGGTAGCTGATAAATGTATGCATCACTATAAATAACTCAACACAAAGATGTTTGTTTAAAATATGTTAAAAACACCATTAATCATCCTTTTATCTTTATTGAGAGAAATGTTACTTTGACTATGATCTATCCTACATGAATGGTTAATCTTTTTTCATGATGAGTTTGGTCTATATTTCATTTGACTGCAGGGCTTTCTCTCTGTTTTGACACTTAGTTTAATAAAGACCAGCTAATATCATAGACTGTAGGCTGATAAATATGAGGGACAAAAAATGACTAAAGTATAAATAAATAAATAAATAAATGTTGGGAGAAATACATACAATAATGTATAAATAAATATATTTATATAAATAAATGCAACAATTCATATAAAAATGTATATATCAATAAATATATTCATATAATTATCCTTTATCCGTCCTAACATTACTGAAGTAGGATTGGTCAATTTTGAAAAACAGACAGAAGCAAATTTACATATATACTTTTCCTCTTACGACCTGGACACAGAAATAAATAGATGTGTAAATGTAAAAATACGGAAATAAATTAATAACTCAATTAATGTGGAAATGTATGCATTGATACATATATAAATATATAAATGAATAAATACATGTAAAAATATATAAATAGCCTTTTTCATTAAGAAAGTGTATTTATTATTTATTCATTGATGTATTGTTTTCAGCATTTATATATTTATTGATGCATTTATTTAATTATTTATTTATTTATACATTATTGTATGCATTTCTCCCAACATTTATTTATTTATTCATTTATTTATACTAGTCATTTTTTGTCCCTCAGATAAATAAACTACTACTCCATCGGTGGGTGTGTTCCTCCCGCAGGAAGCCGGAGGTGTAGCCCCGCCCACTCGACACTAGTCGTCGTCATTAGTGTCATCTCGTCACACCTGCTGTAAAGTTCGACCCTGAGGGAGCGCTTCACTCGCAGTTTAACTCTCTCTGTTGAGGAAAAGTTTTGTAATGATTGGAGTAAAGTCTGTGGATTTAAACTTCTACAGTGAAGCATGAGGACGCTCCTGAAGTATATGGTGAGTCACTTTTGTTTCTGCTCTGTCCCAGTTGATGTCACTGTTTGGTATTATGCTAAATATGTTATTAAAGATTTTGTATGAGCATAACATTTCCTCATAGTGAACAACATCACTCAAATATTAAGAGTCGACGTTAACCGAAGTGGCAACTATTTCCCAGTTGAGTTAAAAGTCTCCAACTTATCATAAGGTTTCACTTAGAGAAACTGGATTTAAGAGAAGTAAACTGTAGTTTGTCTTCACCGCAGAATCTCCCGTGTGTCTGTCAAAGTGTCTCACTGTCTGAGTCCAGGTGAGACATTCCTCTGCGTCAGGACATTCAACCTCTGTTTGTCTTCACAGCGCGTCATTGAGCTGCTTAACATCTGCTCCTGATGACTGCTGAATTCACAATACTGATCCACATAGCCTATTATGCTGAATGTTTTCCTTATTGTCCCACTCTGTTTGTTGTATTAAGTGTCTTTTCCTACCGGTATATCTGATTGAGTTTTTTTCCCTGCGCCTCACCACCTCACAAAGTCCCGATTTGAGCCTCATTTTCATAAAAACTTAAGGCATGGCTTAAATGTTTCTTATAAAAGATTTCTTATGTCTTATATTTATCTCTGATTTCACACAGTGCATTCAATTGTTTAAAAAAAATCGTTTTAATTAATTTACGTCTACCGATAATTCCCGGAAATGCCAAATGCCCATGTGAGTGGGTGTGTATTTGTCGAGTGTGTGGGGAGAAGTCCCTGCATGTGATCCTTTTATTAAGATGTTAGGAAATACTGGGTGTGGATTGGAATCTGGTGACTTGTATGATTGCCTTATTTGGGTTTGTTTCACCTGGTCAGGTATCCTGACTGTGTGGGCACAATACTTCATTCATTAAGCTACACCTTTTTTTTTTTTTTTTTTGCCCTGAATCAAAAGTCCCTAATGAAACACCTTGAGTGAATCCTTTTTTTTGAAGACACTGTTAAAAATGTATTTAAAACAGACTCATGACAAAAGTCAGAGTTCAAAGTAATATCATTGTTCTTACATAGAAATCAAACCATGAGCTAATTATATGATGTAATATAGATCTATCTGACTCCATCCATTCATGATCTATAACACTTTTCTCGCTCGGTGCCGCGAGGGCCTTTTCCCAGCGGTCATTGGGCGAGAGACCAAGGCGTGCTTATTAAGCAGTTGTACCTGTGATCAGCATGAAGAGGAACATACTAGTCTTCAGTTTTGGATAATACGCGTCAGGGTCTGACCTCTTACACTCACTTCTGTTATGGACGAATCAGAAGAGGCCTCTTCCTCCAGGACATGAATCCTTCACATCCGACATCTCTCCTACACAGGCCCGGTTCTCTGTTTTGATTGGTGTAGGGCATTAAGTGATGTTGACTGGTTAATTACTGCCAAACTTCAAGACTGATTACTGCGGTACACTTGTTGTTGTGTTCTTTAGGACTGTAATGGCATGCACTGTTTTATGTTATGTAAATCTGCTGAGGTCCATTTACCATTGCTCGTGGGCCCTTGCACTAACGAGAGGGCATCGTGTTGACCTCTATCATATAGATATGTCCTAAACCTGATATTCTAATACCTAATATCTGTTTGGGCACAAAAAGGAAATTACTTTTTCCTTACTTTTTTTTGTTTACATCATTTTTGGGCCATTTTGCCTTTATTGGAGAGGACAGCTGAAGTGAGACAGGAAGTGTCCGATTTGAACCCACTATAGCTGCACAATTGCCTCCGTCCAAAGGGCGCGCGTAATAAGATCTAAGCTATTGGTGCACCGGAAATTAGGACCCTTTCTCTATAGAGTGCAAATTCATTCATTCAACCTTTATTTATACAACCCTCATTTACAAAGACATCGAGTCATTACAGAAATAATTAGAAAACAGACATTAAATCAAAAAGAAAACCAGGAGACGGATAAATACAAGACTGCTAAAATCAGTCTACAAAAGTTGAAAATGTACTAAGATAATTAAGCAAGTACAAAACTACAATAAATAAACACACTTATGTAAAACAGTTACAAACAGAGGTTGGGAGGCTTAAAATCAGGTTTGTAAAATGCCCAAAAGGTGAAAGTTAATTTCCCTCAAGAAGATGCTGCATGTTGTTCCAAGAGTCTGGTGCAGAATAAGAAAAAGCAGATTTTCCCAGTTCTGATCTGACTCGAGCAATGGCAGGTGCTCAGGGCCCTTTCTGTCTGTTAGTGCCTGTCGATAAAGTCTCACCTCTAACCTTTTTCATTGTGTTGTTGACTGACGTGAAGTGTTTCATCATCTTTGTCCTCTTTCAAGAAAACATGAAAGTGTTAGGGCATTTGCTGAATATTCTTATTAGAATTCATGTGAAGTGAACTTAGTTTCACTTTCAGTTACGGCTCGTGAACACTGATGTGGAATGTCTTCAGATTGTATCAAAGAAATATGTTTAAATACTCCGTCATGAATGATCGAAACACAAGAATCACTTCACTTCCTGCTACATTCATGTAAAGAATCATTTTAAATAGTTGATAAATTGTTTATTTATTCTATTTATCTCTACAATATTAAATAATGCAGTTAGTTTAGTGAGTTAAAAAGGTTTGCATTGCACCTCTTTTTAAAAAATAAAATAAAGCCAAGATCCTAAAAACAAACAAAGACATAATTAAAGCCTTAAAGGGGACATATTATGAGAAATCCAATTCTACAGTGTTTCTGAACATATATTTGTGTAACCTGAGTGTCTACTGACCCACAACATGTGAAATAAACCCATCCAGTACTTTGTTTGTGGTCTGCATAAGTCTGACAACACAGAGAAAAATGCTCCTTTTTAAATTTGCTCTCCTTGTGATGTCACAGTGGGATTCTGGTAAAAAAAACAAAAACCTCTCCTCCTCTGGTATCGCCACTCGTATTAGCGGTTAATCATGATTAAAACATGTAGTCGTTTGACAGCCTCAAATTAAATCTTTTAACAAACAATCAAAAAAACTGAAAGTTATACGTTTAAAAAATATATCTGAGCTGGAGCCAATAACTGTTGTGCTTTCTGGCTTATAAATGAGTTTAATGACCAATGTTTTTTTTTTTTTTTATTAATGACAACGTTCTTTAAGTCAAGAAATCTGTCATACCCGGTGTTTCTTTCTCTTCTCTCTTTCAAAGGTTTTCCTGGTTTTGTTTTTGCCTGTTGTTTTTGGCTCCCAAACATCTGGCCTTGACATGGGTATCAGGAAGGTACGGCGGGAAATCTACTGCGCAGACGAGGAGGAGTACCGGAATGGCGACATGTGCTGTTTAAACTGTCCAGCTGGTGAGCCAAATGGAGACGCACTTGATTTACTCCACGGGGATTCAAGCTCTGTCACAAGCTTTAAATCTCTCAGCAGAGCGATGGTTTATTATTCACCTATAAAAAAACACCTGTCCTTGTTTTCTGTGTTTCTGTGTGTGTGTGTTTGTAAGGTTACCGTATGATATCTCCATGCACCGAAAACGAAAAGAAGGGGAGGTGTGAGAAGTGTGACGATGGAAGGTTCACTGAGCACTCAAACGGGCTGAAGCAGTGTTTCAAGTGCACTCAGTGTCGCCCAGGTAATTCAGCTCAACGACTTTACGCTACCGATCGATGTGAAAAGGTCGAATCCATATTCAACCTTTTCAAATTGCTCTGAGCATAAACTCCGACTTAATGAGATCTTTCTCGTGCTGCTTCCTCAGATCAGGACATCTTGAAGACGTGTTCTCATACCCAAAACACTGAATGTCAGTGCAGATCTGGAGGGTTTTGTGCTCCGGACCAGGCGTGCGAGGTGTGCAAGAAGTGTTCAAGGTGAGTGTCTGCAAATAGAATCACACCTTTTTGTTCTTCCAGAGTAATGTAAGATTGCATAATCATAATGGATACAACCTTGCTCATTTACATTCTTGTTGCATTAAACAACTTGTTTGCCTGTCTCAAAACTAGGTGTGACAAAGATGAGGAAACAGTGAAGAACTGTACTTCAACCACGAACACGGTGTGCAAGCCGAAAACCAAGCCGAGTCCTGCCTCTGTCTCAGGTACACTAAAGAGAGCTGAGAGCGAGTGTTATACCCTCTGTGTCACTACATCGCTCTTCAGTTGAGATATCCCTGGTTTTTCTTTACTAATAGGACCAGTAGTGCATTCAGTACTTTGACTTTTAAATATATCTAAAGCCTCAAGACGACAGAGAACTGTGGCTAACTTGGCTCTGAACCGATTTCACACACAGTAATGGTTGTTTATTCTGTTTGTTTTTTCCTAATCAGAGAAGGCCATTTGGATTGTTCCACTTTTACTGTTTGCTTCGGGGCTAATCGTTGTATGCGTCTTGTGGCTGAGGAGACGTCGAGCAACAGGTAGGTGAAAGTAGAAAATCACAACAAGATGTACAGAGGCTACAGTCGTCTGTACAGTAGTGCTGTTTGTATGATAATTACTGACTGTGTTTAGACCTTCAGCTAATGAAAATACTTTCTACCATGCGGTCACTCGGGGACTGCTGAGCCTCTGCCACGCCCTCCGTCATTGTTAGACTCCAACCGCAGCTCTCCTTAAGTGTTTGAACAGGGTTATAGAAGATCAAGGAACATCTCCATTTCTGTGGCGCTCCTCCATGTACGAAGGCTATAGTCCTCATCACAGTGGTTGTGGGTTCGAATCCAACTTCCACCCTTTGCTGCATGTCACCCCCTCCCCCCCTCACTTCAGCTATCCTATCAAAAAAGGCCCAAAAAATATCTTAAAACATTTTTAAGTTAAGCGTAAAATCCTCTAAAACTGTGTTTTGATTCAAGATTTGCGGTGCATATGAGGCGCTCTAGTTAATGATGTTGATAGCTGTGCATGTGTAAGTCATACTCTGTTACTTGGACAGCCTATTTAACCTGCCCGTCCAGGTGGATAACGTTCTGAAATGAATGTTGTTACTCCAGAGGTGAGGCTGGATGGATATTTTATCTTTGTCATGATTAAAACCAGTTCTGCAAGTTATTCCCTCAGACCATGGCACATCACATCTTTACCCTGCTTACATTGGTTTCCCTCTATCACCTGAGTCAACCGTGTCTGTATTTCAATACTGCATCGCCTTAGAAACAACCTCGCTGTTGTCCCGCCAGGAGAAGTACAGTACTGCATTTTGCTCTACTTTGCTTTCACTCAATCAATGCACCTCAAAGTCAACACTCGAAGCTCGGCATACTACAAAGGGAGTGAGCATGGCCTGCTGCAGGCATCTTAAATATTCAGGTGTGGCCTGATGGGTTCAAGGCAGGAAGTACGCTGAGCACTGCCGAGGTGCCCTTGAGCAAGGCACTGAACCCCAAAACTGCTCTGGAGCGCTCTCTGTGGTCAGCCCCCTCACTCTGAGACCTCTCCATTAATGTCCATAGGATCCTGTTTGTGCATGTGTGTGTATTTCGGCCTATGTGTGTGTAGCATGTTCATTAGACAGAGTGTAAAACTGGATTTCCCCTCACAGGATTAATAAAAGATAAATTATTATTATTATTAACGCCCAAGCTAGCAGGTTTTTTTGTGGCTCGTGCTGCTACAGACACGGCAGTGGAAGAATTTGTTTGAATAAGGATGACTAAGCTGTTGCTTCTCTTTGTCCTCCGTGGATAAAGCTTTACAATATGAGCCATGCTAAAAGGAAAAGAAGAGTAGGAGGAATAGATTGTCTGAACCAATGTATGTATATTTAATGAATAGGGTGGATGGAAAAGAAAAGAATTCTTCTCATAGAAGAAAAGGGATGAGCAGTGATGTTACACTCACACGGTGCTCCTCATAGACTTGCCAACATGCTGCATGTTTTCTGACACAGTATGGGCAGAAACCTGCTTAACTTGGCTGTAAGGTGCAGGTATGTTGTTTCTGATGATCACCTGAGAACATGTACAATAGCAGATGATGTGCCAACACTTCTTACTGACGCATTTGGATTAAGATGATGATGAATGACAAATTAAGGTAGGCCAACACAATGAACATGTTCTAGCTGGTTTAACTCCAACCTGCAGTTCATCACAAACTGTCATTGAAATATGTGCAGCTTTCGAGCTATCCTGTGCCAATCCATGACTCAAACAACACTGATTGGTTTGGTCAGAGGGGCAGCAATAGTTGCCCCATTACCTAGCCTATTGTAGGCAGACCGGTAAGACATCATTGAGCCTCACCTTCAGTCAGCATGAAGGTATTAAAGGGGAGGCCTGAAGTTTGTGTGCACACTCAGCATTTATTTACCCTTCTGTCTGCACTAATCACATCGACTTTTAAACAACATAAGCTTAATTAATCAAGGTGTAACAAAAAAAAGGTCTCAATTTAAAGTGTTTTAATAATTGCCGACAAACATCTGCACACTGAAAACTATGAGCTGCCTGTTGCAACACAGTCTGAAGGGTGGATTTCAACGCTAGTCCCGCCTCTGGCAAGGCAAATAACCAATCATAAGCCCTTTTCACATACGCACTCCAGATACAATCTAGATAAGTTCAGGAGGACTGCTCCGGATATTCTCCCGACCTAGCTGTTCACATATGCTCCTCACAGCTGGAGACTCTCCCTGTTGGACAGGAGGGCACCAGACGTAGTCAATAAGATGGGCTCCATGACACCCCTCTGGACACGCCCCTGTCTCTCTGTAAATAGAGTACCTAAAAAGACCCCCCTTGTTATTCTACCTTTTTGAATCACCTAATTAAGGTCAATTCAAGTCGGTGCTGGGAAGTAGACTTGAAATGTCTTAAGTTGTTCTCTTTATATTCTTGTTTTTTCAGAATCTCAGAGGAATCAATCTGTTGGGCTAAAAGATGGACAGGTACGTTACCTATGGAATCTTAATAAAAATAGAGCTTAAGGATTCAAATTCAGGACTTCAAAAAGTCCAGAGCGATGGAATAAAGTCTCCTTAGATTTTTTACAAATTGTCTGTCCAAACATTCCTCAGCATGACAGTGAAGAGTCTCTCACCGAGGAAAGGAGGACCACTGTCACCCACATACCGAGCTACTCAAATCCAATCCTGTCCCGGCAACTGGTGAGACCCAAATCCTTTGCGGAGGATGAGCACCAAGTGTTGTTTGAAAGCCTCGACAGCTCAGCCAGTAACTCTCAGCACTGTTTACTGTCGTCCTCTGCATTCCCCACGTCTCCCCCCCGAGCCCGCCTCATGGTCCCACAGCCACACAGGAGGGTGAGACCACAGCTCATTTCCACCCCTGCTTCCAACCTCGCTTCCTTGTTCCCTGCTTACTACTTGAGTTATGCTTTGCTTTCCTAACAGCTGACACCCCAAGCCTAGCAAGTCATCCACCTCCAGTTCCTCTGCTTTCTCTTTAAGTTTTCTTACAAGATGATTAAACTGTTGAACACAGATGACTTTTTATACATTGAAAATGCACATTTTTCTGAAGGAGGGTGTGACAACCTTCCGCTTTTGCTCCACCTGTTTACTCAAAGATGAAGTGATGGCTGTGTTTAGAAGCATGACGTTTGCCATGCCAGGTAACTGAGTAAGCGATGACTTGTGAAGGCTTGGGGTCTCACTTTATAATAAGACTCTTGAGGAATTTAAAGAGACATCCCCTTGATTTTAACGATTGTTGTTCTCTTCTGTCATTAAGGAAGAGGAAGAATTTCCCAAGCTTTTTCCTGTGAACGGTAAGTCATTTTTATTCTCATGAATCCCCTCAAATGTTAGACTCAGTACAACTCCCTCATGCAACAGTGAATATTCACGACACTCGTGAACAACACACCTGAGCTCAGCTTGCTTGATTGATTTTTTGAATCTTTGTTTGCAGGTGAAGAGTCTTTGAGGAACTGCTTCGAGTACTTTGAAGAAATGGATGTCACCTACCTCAAGAGATTCTTCCGTAAGCTGGGGATGTCGGACAACGTGATCAATAGTAAAGAGCACCTTCTCTTTCAGGACAAGATCCATGACTTGCTGAATATTTGGATGGAGAAGGAAGGCAGAGACGGCAGCTTAAACAACCTGCTGAAAGCTTTACTCGATCTAAATCAAAGGCGAACAGCCGAGACCATCAAGGAGAAGGCTGTTCACAACGGTCATTACCATTTATGAGTAATGACAGTTTCTCTGTTTGGACAAAGACACTCATTGTCTGAGTTCTACCAAGGTCCTTGTTGCTGAAAGCTTACAGTATGCACTATTCAGTTGTTATTGAAGTAGGGCTGAACAAGGTCTTTGGAAACAGAGAATCTATGAGCTAATTAAGTCTCTTGGCTAACTCTCTTTCAAGTCTTAAAAGGCCAAACGCTGGTGTTTCAACCAGCAGTAGTGAGTTAGCTACTGCCAAGGGTGTTGCCTTTAGAGGTGAGTTGCATATAGCAACTTAATTCTAGTCAAAAAAAAAGTCACTTTGAATGGAGAGCCTAAAGTCCAAAGAACATCACTTAATGTGATCGGGTACTTGCTGCCTCCAAAAAAGTGCCTGCCCTTGTCGTCTATCCACAACTAGCAAAGCACAAAGCTACAGGCCAAACATGGTGTTCTCTCGGTACTCACCAAGAGCATTGTTTACTGAATCTGCTGCTATTGTAGTTTGAGCACAGGCATTTTCAATGTACTGTATAGCTCTGATGGTGAAAACAGAAAATGACTGAACTTTCACTCTGAAATGGCAGCTTGATTTAGTTTATTGTTTTTAAGGGTTTCTTGGTTTGTCTTGTTCTTCACATGCACTAAACTGAGCTCAGCTTGATTGTTTAATACACTGACTTTGTTTCTCAACATTGTTTTATTCAAGACAACTGGTTTATATGTCCTCAGGAATTAATGTCTTTAATGTGGGCACTGATTGCTGGAACATGTTGAGCTTTAAAGTGCCAAGTTATCCTAAAAAAAACACAAAACAACATGAAGTTATGAATAGGAAACAATTCTGTTTTCTGTCTGACTTCACACGTTAAACTTACAGTGTTGTTGGACCACGAATGAACCTGAGCTTTAGCTTATGGTTACACATTTGTCCTGATCACAACATTGACATTTTTTAGAGTTCTGCAGGGATACTTCAAGATACACAGTTTTATATTGTTGACCCCTACAATGCAGTTATCATTCTAAAAATATAAATAACGAACACAAGATGGTCGCTCAACTGGAGAGTAAGTGTGCATGTTTGTGCATCACAGTTTCACACTCTAGATTGTGGTAATCTATACAGCGCCCACTGCTGGTGACAGTCAGAAAGAGAACTGCTAGTGTAATCCAATGATACACAAATGAAATGCTACTGGTGAGCAAATCGAGTAATATCGATGAAATTAGCCGACACCGGATAAGCTAGTATCGGCGGATATTATCAGCTGGCTGATTAATCGTCTGGCTCTAGTTTAAACACAATGTTACATAATCTCTTTGTTCTGTTTCTAATATTTACATGATTCAAAGAGGCCTTTCCTATTTAATAGGATAAGATGTATATCTATATATAGGGTTGTATTGCTGGTTTGTTTTGCAACACAGCTAACCTAAGGTCCCTGTTGGAGTGACTTTAACTCTACAACTGAGGCACTTATGGCAACACTTGAGCTTATAGCATTTGTGTGCTTATGAGATTTAAGAGTGAGTCTGTTTTTACAGAGTTACGTTTTATTTTCTACCAAATGCTTAACGAAGCTGAGGTTGAAACAAAAAGTTCTAAAGCATTAATGGTCTTACACACCACATGACTACACCTAAATAAAACTTGAATGTATTGTTCCTGTAACGATGTGTCAGTGAAGAGTTTGTTGAATCTGACAGCTGCACACGTGTTGTTTTAAGACGTCTTTCCACGTTTTTAAATGAGTTGCTTTGCTGTCTAACTTGTCCATGTGTACCACTGGTCATATTGGTGCAAAAACAAGTTTGTTGTTCGGTCATGTCAACATTGTTGAATTGGCTTACTAAGGTGATGAGTCAGGTTTTGTTATGGCAACATTTCTTCTTGAGCAGATGCCGACAAAAAAATGTAAATGCCTCTAAGCCAGGAGAGGAAGTTAAAAGTATTTGTTTACATTTTGTATGAACATGTTGCTCTGTTTTATGTACCGGGCGATGTGTAATGGTCAAATCTCTCTGGAAACAAATTTGATTTTTTCCTGAAGGGATCCCGATGGATAAATAAATGTCGAATAAAGATGAAAAAACCTGACAGCAGTCATTTTATCAAATGCCCTGAAAAATATGGTGGCACAGATAAACTGTTTGGATATCAAGTCTTTCTTAAGCTTAAATAATGAGCTGCTCTCCCAAGGATGAGAAATTAAAAACATGAGGTTAATGATTAAACTCAAAACACTCTCGCTATCTCGGCACCTTCAACTGTTCATGGTCGCCTGCTTAAAGCATAAATGATCTGTCAACTTCAATGTTTGCTAATAAAGATCTGCACCATAATTTATCCTGTTCTGTCATTTTTTTCAAATGTGTGTGTATTATGTATGCACCCTTTATGGTGGGTTAGGGTTGCAATGTTGAAATAAGGGCTTTCAAACAATTGAAACATTTAATCGCATTAAACGTCTAAATTTCAGCAGTTAAACACAATAAATCACATTTTTAAAGTGTGAAAGTACATTATTTTGTGCTTAAAAATACATTTAAAAAAGCTTTTATTTTGAAATGTTCTGTCTCAAGCGTACTTTACTTGCTGTTTAAATTTAACCCTGCTTTAACCCTGCTTTTATCTTGAAATTAAGTAAGGGCCTCTTCAGGACAGGAACCAAAGAAAATCCTTGAGCACTCAAATCACTTGAGGCAAATTGAATAAAGGTGCATTAATGTTACGACACTGCGTCTTCTGCGGAGTCAAAAGGTTACTCAGCTCAAAGGAACGGTAACAAAGGTCATTGTGTGATGTCATAAGTTGGATATTACTTTGGACTCGTCAGCTGAGCTGAGACGTTCAGAGATGCAGCAGTGTCCTGCTTTTACATCTCTGAGACTACAGAGAGACACTTAGGAGGATTATCTACAGGGAGCCTAAAGGGACAAAATAACATGAGATTAATCAGGATTTAAAAAATTAATGCATTAATTTCAGACCTTAATTAATCACATTAAGTAGTTCATGCTGACAACCTTAGTGCAAATGCAGAAAAATATACTTCTGAAAATGAGTGATGATAAAACTAACTTCCATATTATTTAAATGTACTGTTCTGTAATTATTTACTAATGAGCACCAAAAACAAGAAACTGAGGCTTTTAGTTTAGTAAGATGATGTTGTGGTATTTGGACATGAATAAAGAATAATTAACTGTTTTTTGTCTATGTCTGTCTGAAACTTGCTGCTGTCTTTGCCAGGACTCCTGGTAAAATAGATCTTGTATCTGAACGAGGATATTTTCCTGGTAAAATAAAAATAAATGTTTAATGTTAAATCTTGCTGAACCTCTTTAGCTACACTTAAGGTGTATTGCAATGAAACTTTTGAGGTTTTTCAGGCAAATCCAAGCAGCTCAAACGAAAACAAGAGAGGGGGATTAATTGTTTCAAAACTATTCGTAAACACATCCACAAATGTTTGTTTGTTTTCATAAAAATGTAACTCCTAACTCTGATAATTATGTCAATAATTCAGGAAAAACAGAAGAAATTTGTATTCCCCCATGTGAAAGCATTACGCTTCCATATAAACATACAAGTTTAATGCTTGCATCTTTTTAGGAGACACAGAGTGGAACACTAAACCTTCAAATGCAGGAAACACTTCACCTCACACAGCAGTAAGGCACCTCCTTCTTCTTCTTCTTCTTCTTCTTCTTCTTCTGCTTCTTCTTCTGCCTCCAGGGGGAGCTAAAACACAACCGAAGTCAGACAACCAAACCAAATGCCCTCCCCCTTTAGTAAAGCTTCTTCTTTACACTTTGGATAACATGCAGTCATATCAGTGACAGTCACAGACAACAACAGCAACTCCACATGTGAGGGAGGCAACACAGTTTCTAAAGTCAGGGGGCTCCTCCTAATATAACAGTGCTAGAGACTGGGGACCCCCATGGTCCCTGGAGCTGGTTAAACATTTAACGTTGCGTTACGCGCCTATCGAATTAGAACAACTCACAAAAGCCCAAACAACATCATATCATTTTTTGTAATTTATTGTAAGAAACTACTTTTTTGGATATACTGTATTTTTACAATAACAGGTAAAATATGCTAGTTTAAACCATTTTCTTGGAAGGAATCTCGTGACCCCCCTCACCTTGTCACCTATCAACTGTATTGTTGAAGTGGCTATTAATAGACTTAATACACTTGAACTTGTCCCTTTGTTAAGTTATTTCATCTGAAGTATATTTCTTGGCTTTTTACTGGACATACAGACGCTTTTCATGTTTTTTACTGCCTAAAATGATTTCATTTTTTTTGCTACTTGTTCTATATTTCATGTTAGTACTTGGGCACTTGTCCTGCTCAGTGTCATTGGTTTAAGTGCAGAAAGGACTTTATTTCTCAAAGTGTATTAATAACCTAAAGTGTGTCATCTCATGAATCATTAAGGCTGAACATATGAACTAAAATATTACCATTTAAGAATCATTATTATAAAATGTCGATATCAACGTTTGGAGAGTTGCTGGATGTGCAACCCGAGTAAGACTACATTTCCCATGAGACACTGCGCTGTCAATAAGGAAATGCGTTATTTCCTCAAAATGAAATGACTTAACTCGTATACGCAGTTGTTGTTATTCACAACACTAAAGTTCACACACAGCAGGTGAAGTGTGTGTTAAAGAGGAAGACGTCTATTCGCTGGTTGAACACGTTTTCTGTTCAGATCTACGCCAACAGCAGGAAGGGACGATAGGTATGACTACACGTCTTTATTTGTAACACACAGTAACATGAAATGATAAAGAAGAGGCGCACCAGCCGTCTCATGAATTAAGATATTCAATATTGACACTGTTCATTTCAGTAGACTGAAAAATATTTACTTTGAAGGATTCAGTCGTTAATTTGTAAATTTGAAACAACTTCGTCTGGTTAGAAATGAAAATGTGTCTCTTCTGTTCGTGTCCAGTTTGACCTGTTTTGACTTTTGACATCAGTAAAAACACCCTGAATGTTTCAGCCTGAAACAAACTACACACATGATTGTTTCTTTAATTTAATATTTCTGTATAGCTGTAGCTGTTTGTACATTTGACTCTGGTATCAAATCAAGGAGGAAAACACTGCAAAACCCAAATCTAAGGAAGTGTTTTGTTTATTTTCTTGTTTAAAATATCTAATTATGCATTTTTTAAGCCACATTCTGGACAAGTGCAGATAATAATCTTATGAAGAAGTGAAAATAAAAAATAAGGACTGAAATAGGTGGTAATAAGTATTAATGTCTGCCAAATATGAAGCAAAATATACTTTTAAAAGATTTATTATTCTAACTAAGTAAAGTAGATCTTATTTCAAGAAACTCAACAAGACATTTTCTTGCCCCTTCTGAAGATTTGTTTTTGCTTCTTACACGCAGTGCAGGACTTACTTTTTGCTTGGATTTGAGTTTTGGCAGTGTGCTGGTTTTATGCTGTCCGTGGTGGTTTTATGCTGGTTTTAGGGGATCTTGAAGATGTCCGCTGTCTGTGTGCGTCTTTTATGAGATAGTATAGTGACAGAGTTTAAGAGGGACCTTGACACTGTCACGGGATCTGCCCACGTTCACACCACATGTGAATCACAGAGCTCCTGCAGACACAGACACCTGTTGGTCTTTGAAGAGTCATGGGGGGAGTCTCATGATCATCATATATGGTGCACTTAAGGACGAGAAGTCTTACTGAGGTCAAAGGAGGCCATGACACAGTTACGAGATCTGCACCTGCAAGCACGGATACCTGCGACGTAAAAAAAAAAATCTAAAGTCAAACACATGAGAATCCATGAACTCCGAGATACCTGAGGTCTAAACAGAGATCAGAAGAGGTGTCGGGTCATAAGATTATTAAAGTACCTGAGCTGCCACTGAAGTGACTGATGTTATGACAGCAGAGCTTGAGACTGTAAGAGGCCGCTGATCTGATCCTCCACCAGGAGGAAGCCGATATAACTCTGAGTGATGGTGATTCAGGAAGACAACATGTCTGTTTGTTTACAATAATCATTTTAACGTCATGTGTGCTAAGTGTTCTTTTTTTAAGGTTTATTTTTTGGGCTTTTTATATCTTCAGTAGGGCCCGACAGATATGAACATTTTTGGCACCGATATCAGGAAGAGAAAAAAATCAGATACCGATATATCAGCCGAGATCTTTCTCAGATCTATCTTCAACCTGTAGAGATAGATACATATAGATTTAGATATTTTTGCATTGTTCCCTCAAATGCAGTTATCTCTTGCACACTCTGCTCGTGACAGAAAGAAAGAGAAATACTAGTGTGTAGGACAAAGATATATCGCAGCATATCTGTGATAATTAAATTGCAGATACTGATAGTTACTGCACATGCTAATATCGACTGGCCGATTATTCAGTCTCAGGCTCTATTTTAGAGACAGGACAGTGCTTAGAGTCCAAAACTGGGGACAGAGAGAGAATGGGGAACGACATGCAGTAAAGGAGGTCAGATTCAAACATGGGACACCTGCTAACCGCTAGGCTACCGGTGCACCCTAGAGGAGGATTTTATTTGATGTTATGGCATTAAGGACAGTGTTTTTACATTTATAGTGGTTACACATGCTCATATTATAAACCCCAAAACTTCCATGGATGTTCTTCCCATTTTCAGTTTCAGTAACAATATTTTAAACTGTTATGTGTTCAGCTCTTTAGTTAAATAGGAAGTGATATTGATATAGTGTGATGGTCCATAAACGTGCGGTGTCAAAGAAAAGCACCCCGCCCCGCTCTCTCAAACATTAAGTAAGGATTAATTATCTGTTTTTTAATATCAAACAGACTATGTATGTTACGCCCTGCCCGCTACCCTCCAATAACACTCAGGCACGCAGCACCAGCTTCCATCCAATCACAGGCAGTCTTTTCCCAAACGTGGGCGGGTATACCTGCAGCGCAGCACAGACAGACAGACTCACGTACAAGAAAAGGGCACAAAGCCCCACAAATAATAAACACAGCACACATCTGAATACACGTGACTCACAGTAACAGCAGAAATAGTTTAAAATGTGGTATAGAAAGTCGTGAGGGGATTTCTGATGTTTGACCCGGACTATACTCTGAAGGCGTAGAATATGAACAGCATGAAAGGGATATGGTTGTTTGAGAAGAGAGTCGTATTTCTGGATGCCAAGATTCATCTAATCACAGCCCCCAAAAATTCAGATTCACGCATCCCGCTGCAACGTTTCATCTCATTTGTAGGCAGCAGATGTTCTTCTTCCTCTAACTGCTTCCCTCTCAGAGACAACAATACTACCTTTGAATGTGGAAGTGAGAATTCATCTGAGCGGGAGAAACTAGAAGTGAGAACAAATAGGATTGTGAGTGTCAGACAGAGAATGACCACAGAATAAAAGATGATGTAAAGCAACAACACCTTCATGAGATGGTGTTCAGATTAAATTCAGCCAGGGGCGTGTACAGACTCCTTTTTTTTTTTTTAACTGGGGTGGACCACATGGGGTGCTGATTTATGCAGGCAAATATGAAGCAAAATTTACTTTTAAAGATCTATTATTCTAAATAAGTAGATCTTATTTCAAGAAACTCAACAAGACTTTTTCTTGCCTCTTCTGAAGATTTTTTTTTTTTTTGCTTACTACTTACTTTTTGCTTGGATTTGAGTTTTGGCAGTGTGCTGGTTTTATGCTGTCCGTGGTGGTTTTATGCTGGTTTTAGGGGATCTTGAAGATGTCCGCTGTCTGTGTGCGTCTTTTATGAGATAGTATAGTGACAGAGTTTAAGAGGGACCTTGACACTGTCACGGGATCTGCCCACGTTCACACCACATGTGAATCACAGACACCTGATGATGACCGCTCATGATGTTTGTGGGCACACGTACGCCGGTGAATAACATTTTCTTATCTCTTTCTATCCTCACTAATGGTATGTGAGCAAAACAAAAATCACAACATGTAAATCTTCTTAGCTTGATTCTTTCGGGTCTTAAAAAAAACAAAGAAGTGCAAAGTCACAATTTTACTCACAAAGCTGCACGCAAACTTTTATTATCTGTTTAAATTACAGAAATTCATGTGTTGGCGTAAGTCCTTTGCATGTTAGACAGTATGCACGAGTAAGTACAAACAATAGGCCGGTTGAAAACAGCCTGAATAGCAGTGCTGTAGTACTCGAAAGTGGTCTCAAGACCGGTCTCGAGACCACTTTTTGAAGGTGTCGATCTCGTCTCTGAATCGAAAGCATTTTTACTCGGTCTTGTCTCGTTCTCAGACTGGCCAGACTCCGGATTTTAAATCATCAAGACTAGTCAAGATCACCACTGGTAGACTCTTTTTTACACGTCATTACTGTGATTGGAAGGAAAATGCAGCTTTCTAAATGAACAATTAACAATAATTAATACATAATTTGATTTGTGTCCCCCGGTTACCGCGACAACCGTCCCCTTTTTACAATCCGGTGCACACAAGATGATACTTTTTCATTAATATTTATGGTCTTGGTCTTGACTCTGTCCTGGTCTTGGTCTTGGTCTTGGTCTTGTCTCGGTCTCAGAGCACTCTGGTCTCCAGTATGTCTTGGTCTCGTTTACTGTGGTCGAGACCATGCCACACCTGCCCCCCCCCCCCCCCCCCCCCCCCCTCCGGACACGCCCCTCTATTCAGCGTTGTACTAGTAGGAAGTGTTGTCAGTCACACGGCAGCTGTGGACGAGGTAAGGCAACACTCACCAACATCTCTGATGATAATCAAACCTTCAGATTCTGAGGAGTTTGAGGAATTTTCTGACATTTTTAAAAATCACTTCTTATCTATTAAGTATGTATGTGTTGAATGAAAGTTGTTCAAAGTCATTTTTAATGCCTTCTTGCACGACTTACGGTCTCTGATCCTCCTTACTGTGAGGTGAACATTTTATAGGTTTGCTTTTATTGATCTATCCCTTCCTGTTTTCATTTTATTGCTTTTAATCGTGTCATCTATTCCTACTCCTTCTCTTAATGTTTAACCCTCCTGTCCTCTGTTGCTCTTACTGATGTTGTTTCCTCCTCTCTAGATCCCTGCTTGTGTTGATCTTACTCTCTGATGTGCGTCACTTTGGATAAAAACATCTGCTGAATGAATTGTAGAAGTTTGGCACAAAGCAGTAACATGACTCTGTGTGTCTCACTGCCTCTTTTTTGATTCTGTTCCTTTAGCCTGCAGATCAGATTCTTCTAGGATGAGGCCCACTGTGAGCTTCTACACATGCTTCGTCCTCAGCCTGTGCCTGGGCCTGGCGTGTGTGGTGTGTGTGAGTGTATGGAACAGTCACTGGCGTGGAGGATTTGCCTGGGATGGCTCCGGCCTGCAGTTCAACTGGCATCCTGTCCTGATGGTGACAGGTCTGGTTGTGCTGTATGGTATCGGTAAGTGCCTTTTTTCTAATTTAGAAACTGAGAGTTTCAGTTCTGCTTCTTACTTTTGTTTCTTCTTAAATACTATATTTATTCCAGTTTTGAATCACGCCGTGTTTCCCCCATGAGGTCGAGGCCAATGGTGCTTTTGGACGTCTATAAGTAGCTTTCATTCCTACTGTTACAAAAGTAAAATTTAAATATATTTTTGTTTACGTTGCTGTGTTTATACAAGATGGACTTCTTCTCTTTCAGTCTGCCAGAGCAGAAAGTGAGTAGTGACTGAACTGCTGCTGTTTGTGCAGTTGATGTATTCACACCATAGACTGTTAATGTTAAAGGCAGGGTTTGTTATTTTCTCCAGATCCACTTTTTAAGATTTTGGTTGAAATTGTCTTTAGGTCCTGACAGACATTAATAACTCATGTTCTCTGAAAAAGAAACAAAGTAAATCCATCATCTGTATCAGTTGTAAGTCTGTAAAAACTTCAACCAATGTCTGCCACGAGGTACCAATCTGATGAACCAATCACACGCCTCCCTGTCTCCCTGCTCGCTCTCTACCTCTTGCATGTACTAGCCAACACTCAAAGCATGAGCTGAGGTCCGCTTCTGGACCAATGGCGCTTGTGCATGTAAGTAAGGGGCGTGGCTTTAGAGGGAGCACTGAGGGAATGCTACTTTCAAAATCATGCTAGTTTTCAAAAATTACCAACCCTGCCTTTAATGGATGAAGCCTGAGTGACGTCACCCATCTGTTTCTGCAGGGGGCTCTGAGTCCCATCGATGGTCTTTTCCATTACTACTAGATCGAATTTAAAACTCCTTATTCAAGGTGGAAAAGTGACATATTGCAGCTTTAAATACTTAAAGTTTGACCTCATCAGACCTCTCATAGTAAAGTTATTTTATTTACTTTTAGTCCCTTTAGCTTCAAAACCATTCAGTCCTACATATCCCATTATATAACTTGTGTTTGACTTCATATTTCCAGTTTTTAACAAAGTCTCTGTGAGATTAATTGAGTCCTCAGGTTGGATTTTCAGGTCTGAATTATTTTTTAAAAAAAAAGGTTATTTACCACCCTGTGATTAAAGAGCCCTTCAGAGCTAGACAAAAAAAATAATTCAACTATATTACCCCAAATAGCACATTGTTGTGTCATGTTTTAATAAAGTTTGTATTTTGTCCTGCAGGAGCTGTGTTGTACCGTGTCCCGCTGACCTGGGGTCAGAATAAACTCCCTTGGAAAATCCTGCATGCTGCACTGATGCTCATTTCTCTGGTGCTTTCAATCATCGGGCTCTGCGCTGTATTTGACTTCCACAATGCTAAAAATATTCCCAACCTCTATTCCTTACACAGCTGGATTGGAATCGCTGTTACTGCTCTTTTCGCCATACAGGTATGCAAACTCACAGAATGAACACAGAAATAGAACTATTTCTTAGAGATCACATATTATCCTCCTCTTCAATAAGTCTCAAAGCTCCCTAAAGCATGTGTGTGAAGTTTCTTGTTCTAAATCCACTCTGATCCTGTATTTGATCATGTCTATAAACCCCTCTATTTCAGCCCTGTTCAGAACAGGCTGTTTCTGTGTCTGTACCTTTAAATATGTAAATGAGCTGTGTCTGACCACGCCCCCTCTCTGGAAGGGCTTGTGTGTACTCGTGCTTTCTCGCTCCATGTCCTATTGTTTACGGTGAGAGTGCAGAACAAACACCTAGCTGTGGGAGTGTCACCCACCTGGGGGAGGGGCTACTGCCCTTTGTGATGTCATGAAGGGAAAATCGCCAAACGGCCTGTTTGAGCACACATTTTCTGAAAAGTGGAGCGGGTAAAAGACAGAGAGGATGGACTCTTTTCATCATTGGGGGGTTTGTAGACAGACTATTAGTGTTAGGAAAACATGGTTAAGTGTATTTTACAACATATGTGACCTTTAAGTCATGTATGTGTAATGAGGTGGGCGTGGTTATTTCTTATTTGGACACTTTATTGAACTTTGGTTATGTGTCCTTGCTTTTCTTTGTATCTGTGCATGTCTCTGCTTCGCTCCGTTCAGTGGGTGGTTGGTATGGCGGGCTTCCTCCTGCCCTGGTCCCCCACATCACTTCGTGTACTTTTGAAGCCCATACATGTGTGGATGGGAGGAAGCATACTGACCCTCAGCATCGCAGCCTGCATCTCAGGAATCAACGAAAAGCTCTTCTTTGTCCTGTGAGTGCGATGTTTCTGTGTGCTTCTTGGTAATGTTTGTTATATATAAAGATAACAGATTCAAATTCTCCTCTTCAATGTATGTCTCCACAGCTCTGGGACTCAGCCGTATTCCAAGCTTCCACCTGAGGCTGTTTTAGCAAACATGTTAGGAGTTTTGATTGTGGCCTTCGGCATGGTTGTGCTGAAGATTTTGTCCAATCATAAATGGCAGCGACCAGACTCCAGACCAGAGGACATCAATTACACGGTGAGAACCTTATCCAGCAGATTTGAGATGAAGACTACAGGATTTATTTACATTAACGTTTACTGTCCTTCTCTGCTCTCCTTTTACAGCCAATCCTTCAAGAAGAAAATTAATGAATCCAGTCTCAAAGCTGCTTGAATCAAACATGCACTATGACAATTTGCTTGAAAAACAGGGTGTGGCTTTGCAGTGTGAGGGTTATGGGTTATCTATTTGAATGTAAACTGAGCTGGTCATAAAAACAATTGTTTATGCCAACAACAAGAAACACAACAAATCTTTTCCATCATCATCATTCCACATATTTTATCATTTAATATATTCTAATGCGAGCAATGTGTCAAAGTCAATCATTTCTTATTTCATTCTAATTTAAAGACTAAAATGGCCATCACGGGTCTCCATATAGCCTAGTGGTTATGTCATGCGCCCCATGTACAGAGGCTATAGTCTTCATCGCAGCGGCCGTGGGTTTGAATCCGACCTCGGCCCTTTGCTCCTGGCAGCTTGACCTTTGGAAACCCCCGTTCATTATCAAATCATATTTTGTGATTAATGTTGATGAATATGAATCCATTCATGTCAGAATCATCATGATGAAGCTGTTTGTCGTGCCCTATATGTAAATATGTATTTGATGTATTAAAGCTTAAAATGTATTTTTCTGCTCAACAATAAAAGGTTTTGTCAAAGCTGTGTGTCACATGTCTTTGTTTGACTCTGTGTAAGCTCTCCAAAGACTATAGCGTTTACTTCTTACATTTGAACTTTATTGGGTGATGTATTTTACATTCTGTATCAATAAAGTACATGATTTGCTTGTACCAGTGTATTAACTGGGGGCGCTGGTGGACCAGTGGTTAATGCGTGCTGCCCGGGTTGTGGCTCCTTTCCCCCCTGTCATTCCCCGCTCTCTCTCTTTCTCATCCCGATTTCCAGCTCTATCCACCGTCCTATCTCTATAAAAAGGGACAAAACTCCCGAAATAAACTTTTTTTTAAAAGTGTATTAACTGAGGGTGAGGATAATCAGTTTGCACATGATCGAAAAGATTAAATGCAATGCCTTTGGTTTTTTGTTTTAGATTTGGTAATCTCCTTTTCTTTATATCCAGGACCAGTTTAAACCAGTTTACAGTTTGAGCAAAATGGATGCGATCCACCTGATCAAGAAACTTTATTTTAAAACATATTGAAGCTGTTTGTGGAAATATTTTGTGAGGACACAAACCTTCATTTCACACAGCAAATGCAGACATTCCCAACCTTTGGGTCGAGACCCCATATTGGGTCGCATTGAATTCAAATGTGGCCCCAACAAATTTTAAATCATTGATCAATAAAAAATATATTATAGCAATCTTCCTGAATTATGCTGCAAGGTGTTCTCCAGTGTGAGCTGTATAGCCCATGCTATGAACTATCAAACTCTCAGTATCCCTGTCTGTCTCTCATCCATGCCTCGTGTTCAGCATTAATGTCCAGCCTTGTTAATACCCTCACCTGGCTGTACATACAGTATCTCACACTGAGGAAATTAAAATCTTAACTTTGTGCACACATCTCATCCTGGCTTTTCTGCCTCTGTCCACAATCATTTACCTGAAGTAGCCTAAATCTGGCCTAAGATGAATGTTTACTTGCAACACAGAAGAAAAATAATAATTTAAGCAATAAGCAGTTTGTGTTTTTGAGGTCTGGGGTCCCCAGAGTTTTGTGAAGTCAATGTGGGGTCACGAGCCACAGAAGGTCAGAACCACTGTCTACATTATTTACCATGTGACTTTAGTTTGACAAGAGGCATTTCTGAAGTTACATCATAAACATTGTTTTGATTGACTGACTTCAAAGTTTGATCACATTGCTTTTCTGTAATCCAGCATGAATCCAACCCCCTGCTTGGATCAGAAATCAAGATTTCATTAATGTATCTGATGCTGTTAATCCTTGTTTTTTTCTGAACAACCCAGGTTCAAGATTTGATCCTATCTGACATCTTATTGGATTACTTTTAAACACCATAGTCTAGACAAGTGTTTCCCAAAGTCCAGACCCCCTGGGGGGTTGCCAGAGAGTGCCATGGGGGCTGTGAAGACTTGGAGGGCAGAGGGAGTAAAACAGAACAAGAATAAAAACAGTATTTGTGACAATAAATTGGTAATGTATTTTTAGATGTATATTTAATATTTCTTTGTTTTTTTGACACTCTTTCAATGTAAAGAAGAATAACACACATCACTCCAGCCAATCAGATTAAAGCAGCTGCTGCCTGATGCCTCGTTCTACGGAAACATGACTATAAAGATGAGACCACTGGGAAACACAAGGGAACATAACTGAGTTGCAAAAGCAGTTGATGAGCATCTCACCAGTCCACACACCAGTCCACACACCAGTCCACACATCCGTCCACACACCAGTCCACACATCCGTCCACACATCCGTCCACACACCAGTCCACACACCAGTCCACACGCCAGTCCACACATCCGTCCACACACCAGTCCACACATCTGTCCACACACCAGTCCACACACCAGTCCACACATCCGTCCACACATCCGTCCACACACCAGTCCACACATCTGTCCACACACCAGTCCACACACCAGTCCACACACCAGTCCACACATCCGTCCACACACCAGTCCACACATCCATCCACACATCCGTCCACACATCCGTCCACACACCAGTCCACACACCAGTCCACACACCAGTCCACATATCCGTCCACACACCAGTCCACACACCAGTCCACAGCAGCTCTCAGGCTACTTGGGTTGGAATTATTTGTAAGCAAACTGAGGATGCCAGTATATGGTCTTGGGTTAATTCCACTCAGTGCTGCAGTCATAACATGAACATCACTTGTATTCTGCCTCTAGCCTTTCTCACAATACATGACCAGGCCTATTTTCAATAATTACTGGGTAAGACTGTTGTATTCTTTTGTGTAACCACAGTTTGGCCGTGGCTCTGCGTAATACATTATATGCCTTATCCACCTTCTGTTACAGTGAGGGTCCCAAGTCTCTGGCACCTTTATTTTTGGGGGGTCATGAGCTGAAAAGTTTGGGAACCCCTGGTCTAGATAAGATTTTTGATGGACTGTTTTATTTAGCATGAAATTACATGTGATGTGCACATTTTCTGGCAAAAGTTTTCTGGATAAACGGTGAACGGCCTAACTAATTAAGATGTGTTTGTAGATAGAACAAAGTACAGTTGAGTTAGATAGATTCAGGGTTGATGAAAATGGACAAAACGTGATATGACCTGCAGAAAAAAAGAGAAAGGTCTGTACACTATTCAGCTCTTTCTCTTTTTTCTGCAGTGAATACATTTTTTTCTCTGCACATTTGAGCTATGCATTTTGATTGGACGTGCGCACACCAGTTTTACTTATGAGGCTATAGTTTGAACATCAAACAGTTACATATGTAAAGAAATATATGAATCAACCACACGCGCAGTGGCCACGTGAGTCTCCCTGTGAGGTCTCAGTGGTGACGTCATGCCACATTATGGATTTATTATTACTAGGCTCCAAATGACCTCCTTGGCATTGGGTCCTACTAAAAGTAGCCTAATTATGGGCTACTGTTAATGTAAGCCAACATTGAATTATAGGCTCTACTTTTTCCTGTAAGACAGGCAGCACTGTCGCCTCACTCTGTGTCCGCGCTGCGTTCATGAGGGCTCCGCGAGGTTTCCACGTCCCGGGGCCATCTCATCTCTCCGGTGAGCTCATCGAAGAAGAGGTGGGTCCAAGTGGGCGAGGCCCCTCGCAACCGCAGCTCCGCTCCTTAGCCTGAGAGACTTTTGTGTTAGAGAGGGAGTGAAAGTTTAGAGAGCGGGAGGTGAAACAAGTCACTCACTGAAGCCTGTACGTGTTCTGCCTGGTGCTGCAGCCTGCAGGGAGCTATACCCGACCTAAGGGGGGGAAAGTCCTCAGCAGCGACACGGAAAGTAAGTCCGACTACAGAGCCTGATCATATTATGCAAAACACACTCGATGAAGTCGGTTTAAAATCAGATCATGTAAACTAGATTTAGCTATTTGAACAGCAGCCTAACTTTAAAACAGTATAAAAAAAGAGGATGTCTTTGGAGGCAGATAGGCCTATAAAAAAATATAACCACAGTATGCCGATGTCAACGTAAAGGTGTGCTGCTCTTCTTTATGTGATATCAAATAGGCTACTGACCCATTTGGGTGTTTTTGTTTCTGATTAGATTTAAAAAAAAAAAAAAAAACATCTCTTTCACGAGGCTATTTCTGTGCACCGCTGGCATGTCATTAAAAACAAATATTGGTACATTGATAATAATAATAATCCATACTGTCGTTTGTTAACTAATGGAAACAATCGTTTATTTGCAGCCTTTGTTACAGGACAGGTTATATGTGGATCTATTGGTACATGTGATACAAAAGGCCATTACTCTCTGATATCGGTGAAATTATTGGGGTGGACTTTCTCAAATAGTGTATGATAATGAACTCTCAACCCCACATTTTCAACTCTCCCAAAGCTTCATCAGAGTGCTTCAGAGCGGTGCAGGAGGAGAGCTGTTTGAATCCTGACCTCTTAGCTCAACCACACAGAGAAGGATATGGTTTGATAAACACCCCTAAAATCTGTCCGTGTTTCTGAAGCAAAAACAGGTTTTCCGATTATCAGGACTTTTTTTTAAGACATTTTATTTTGAAGGGGAGCTGACTGTGTCATCATCGTGCATATCCCACTTTGTTTGATTGGATGTTTGTAAGTGTCTGCAGCTTGATCCAATAGTCACATTATCTCAGGATCACCTTGTGCCTGAAAAGTCATATGAGTAGTCGTTTGTTGTTTGATTAAACATTTATCCCTCCAGGTTTCATTCTGTGTCGTAGGCTTTAGTGTTAACTCTGTATGTTTTGCCTTGGTTGAACTTGAGTCTTTATGTGAACGCTGACAGAGTGTTTTTTTTTCTAATGAACATTGCTGTCTGGACTGACACATTGTGAGCAGACGCTGAGGCCGAGGGCTTCATTCCATCTGTTCATTCTTTAATGTGTGTTGTTTCTAGCTTGTGTAACCACTGCCACGTTACAGTGAGGAAAGTAGAAAGTGTGCAGTTTAAGGATAACTATACTCTCCTGCCAGATGTTTTACTCAAAAGCAAAAGATCCAGGTTTGAACACTGAAGGGGTTTCAGAGAGACCCAGCAGTTTACGAGTCAGCTGTCTGTGTGTTCAGTATGTAATCGTTAAATCAGCCTTTGACTCCAGTGTGATTAGCTGCACTCTCTCTTTTATGGTACAGTAAAGCAGTGTGTCTTTTTTTTCCTCCTGTGTAAGTTTGGCATCATGTTCCCCTTCAGATGTTTGAGCTGGAGTACAGCTTGTTTGGACTCTCTGAACATAACGCAGAGAAAACTTCTTATGCCTTTATTTTAGAGACAGGACAGTGGATAGAGTCAGAAATCAGCGAGAGACAGAGAGAGAGAGAGAGAGAGTGGGGAATGACATGCAAGAAAGGAGCCGCAGGTCGATTTGAACACGGGCCACCCGCTTGGAGCACTAAAGCTTCCGTACATGGGGCAGGCGCACTAACCACTAGGCTACCGGCGCCCCAAAGAAAACTTTTTTAAAGGGGACATATTGTGAAAAATCCACTTGTAGTGTTTTTGAACATATATTCGGGTAACCTGAGTGTCTACTGACCCACAAAATGTGAAATAAACCCATCCAGTCCTTTGTTTGTGGTCTGCATAAGTCTTACAACACAGAGAAAAATGCTCTGTTTCAAATGTGCTCTCCTTGTGATGTCACAGTGGGATTCTGGTAAAAAAAAAATCCCTTCCCCTCCCCTGGTATCTCCAGGACTCCACCCCCAGTCTAGAACAAAACTTTTGCGCAGGTTTGCCATTTTTGTTTTCACCAGAGGAGTGATGTCTACGGGGGAAACTCGCGGGGGGGGGGGGGGGGGGGGGTCATTGCATTTAAAGAGACACACACACCAAAACGGAGCGTTCTGAGAGAGTTGGTTTATACAAGGTCACAAACCTCCTCTGGTGCTTGATTCATGTTATATTTTGACCAAATCACAGCACAGATGTTTTATTTAGACCACAGGGGACTGTTTGAAAAGGTGGAGGAGGGGGACAATGTCCTCTTTAAAATAATCATCCATTGACAAAAAGTATTTGGGAAAAAAATCACACTAAAATATGTTTAGCAACTTCACATCATCTGTTGATATATCGCAATCATGATTAAATCCAAACTCTGTATGTTGTTTTAGTCAAACAAGGGTGGCTGTGGCTTAGTGGTAAAGTCGGAATCTCTCAAAGGTAAAGTCGGAAATTTGATCCCCAGCTCCTGCAGCAACATGTCCGTTGGGTCCTCTGGCAGGATACTTAACCCCAAGTTGCTCCCACTGCTTCGTTGGTGGATGTGAATGGATGAGTTACTTCTGATGGTCACTTCACAGAGCAGCCTCTACCATCAGTGTGTGGATGTGTAGGTGTGTAGGTGGATTATTTCCACTTTGAGTAGTCAGCTCAAGTAGGGCTGCTGGATTATGGCAAAATGTTTTTTTGATTGATATTGAGATCATGATTATTAACTTATGAACTTATGATTACTCGTTGATTTTACAGCACCTTCATCACAAGCATTTATCAAACTTAAATGGTAAATGGACTTGAACTTGTATAACGCTTTTCTAATCTTCTGACTACTCAAAGCGCTTAAACACTTCAGGTCACACCTACACATTCACACAGTGATGGTAGAGGCTGCTAAAGAGCCCATCAGAAGTAACTCATCCATTCACACACATTCATACGCTGCTGACAAAGCAGTGGGAGCAATTTGGGGTTAAGTGTCTTGCTCAAGGACATGTCGGAAATGTTGCTGCAGGAGCTGGGGATCGAACCCTCGACTTCCCGGTTGAGAGATGACAACTCTACCAACTGAGTCACAGCACCACTTAAACACTCATTACACTATAACATTCTGAAACAGGCAAAACAAGTTAAAATAATAACATATAATAATACATAAAATAAACTGTGTTTTTCAGGTAGTGGTGATGTTCTTTTGTGGCCACAATATACCAGCAAACACTGAAACATTTACCACAAATGACAAAACCTGTGATCTAAACAAGCGCAGCACTGCGGCACAGGAACTGTTTTATCTGGATTATTTCTTTTCATGATCGTGGGAAGCCTAAATCGTATTTGAAATTGAAACTCGATTAATTGCCCAGCCCTTAGCTCAAGTCCTTTTTACCATTTTTATACACTTACACAAGTCTGTGCTAAATCTTTAAAGGAAGTCACATCTTTAGCAAACATAAGCATCAGGCCGGATATTTCTTAAAAATTCAGATTAAGACAGTGCCCTTCAATGGACTGAAAAAGAAAGGGACCCTCAATGCCCCTAATCCTGCCTGAAAGATGAACATTTTGGAAACCCAGAGGGCCAAGTTCTTAACATAGACTACAAGTCACAACCCTGCTGAGACTATCTGGAGGTTCTTAGGCTGTGAAATCTGTAGACTGTCTTTTAATGTTTCCCCTCAAATGAGTTTGAGGTATCTCTTAATTACAACGAGTACGATCTTCAAGAACAGTCTAGGACAGTTTCTAAGAATCTTTACTGATGGCTCCCTCCTCTTTTCTTTTTTCAACAGTTCCAACCAAAATGTTGTGCACCCGGTACCTGCTCTGGTGCACACTCATTGTGTCAGTGTTATTAGAGCTGGCTCTTGCCCAGTACGAGCACCTCGGCTACCCGACGGGCTTCACCGACCAAGTGCAGGAACAGTACACTGCCCCACAGCTGTCACCAGACACTCCCAGGATCCAGCTCAGATTGGCGGGAGACAAGAGGAAACACAACGAAGGCCGTGTGGAAGTTTTCTACAACAACGAATGGGGCACTGTCTGTGACGACGACTTCAACATCCATGCGGCTCAGGTGGTGTGCAGGGAGCTGGGCTACATGGAAGCCATCTCTTGGTCACCATCCTCGAAATATGGAAAAGGAGAAGGTTGCAAAACACACACTACAGCAATATCTGTTCTCCATTCAGTATGAAACATAGTCATTATAATGATGTCGTTTCTGGTACTAGTGCGAAAATTCCAGCTTGTGAAAGCACTGATGACTTCTTCTTTTGTTCAGGACCCATCTGGTTGGACAACCTCCACTGCACGGGCAAAGAAAAGACGTTGGCACTGTGTCCCTCCAATGGGATTGGTGTTTCTGACTGTAAACACAGTGAGGACGTAGGTGTCGTCTGCAGTGATAAGAGGATCCCTGGATTCAAATTCATCAACACACTGCCCAACCATGTAGAGGTAAATATACACCGCCTTACAAACTGTATCAAGCTTTGTTTAGCCCGATGGTTTGATGGACTGTTTTGGTTTTCTGGGGGTGTGCTCAGGTAGTGCTCAAACAAAGGGGCTTGGGCGCTGTGAATTTTCTCTTATATATCGTGCCTTTACCTCAATGTTTTTTTTTTTAACTTGGTTCTCTTCAAATTTGTGAAATGACGTGGAGCAAATGTACCCGTCTTCTACGCTGACCAACAGCTCCAGTGGCTAATTTTCTTCTGAACTGTTGGTGGAAGACCACTGGTTCTTTCAGGCTGATACCGTTGGTTTTCGCCTGGCTTATAGAAGATAAAACATAAAACAGGTGCTTCATCCACTCGGTGCAGTGAACACAACACATGGCAGCCTCTGTGCCTTAACTTTTACTGTAACATCACCCATGGAGAGTCTTTTCCTGATCTATGTTGTTCTGTAATTCACAAAAAGGAGAGACTTAGGAGACACCTTTCCAGCCTCCTGAAAGCCATTTGACTTACCGACTTAGCTTCTTTTTTCTAGTTCTCCTGTGAAAGCAACACGAGAGCCTGTGTAACTGTTTCTACATTTTAAAGTGAAAGGGTTTTTCATTCAGACACTGGTGTCAGTTTCTGTACTTTAATCTTAGTACAACTGTCTTGGCAATGTCATTAAAATTTGGCAAGACAGCCAGGAGTGCTCATTCATCATTTTGGGGAACACAGCAATATTTACGCTATTTATTTGGAAAGTTTTGTCGATGATGCCTTGCCCCCCCTCCTCTCTAGAGACGATGCTCACACAGGTCACCATGTGGTGGACACTGAAGCTTCAGTGTTTATCCAGCTCTGCATCGGTCTGTAAACCTTTCTGTGTTCTCTCCATTTTTCAAAAACATCTCCAATATTGATCCTAGTTTGAGCACGTTTCTGCTCGTGGAGCTTATTAGAAACATGCAGAGGCGGTCGGGTACAATCACTTCTATCTGAACCACTTCTCTTGCTGCTTCCATCACTGCAACACCTGTTGACCTGATAACTGCTCTCATATCTGGCAAACTGAGGGGCGTCCAAAACAGCCGTGTGGGGGTTCCTTAAAAGCGCCTCCCTTCTCTGGTCCAAACAAATCCAGAGCATTCAGGACCAGAATCTAAAATTAGAAGGAGGACATACTGGCTGCTGCATTGTTGTCAGAGAAGACAGCACTTCAAGCATGCTTAATTTAATGCTTAAATAGTTTTAAATATTTGGCAAAATCACAAGAGTAACAGAGTCCCTACTATTGGTCATATCAAACTATCACACCCTCGACTTGTAGACTCAAAGCTGAAGCTGAGATATCCATGATGACATCACTGAAGTATTTCTCAAAGCTTCTCAAATGTCACAGAGATGTTGTTTTCATGAGCTTAGTAGAGCTCACAGCTCCTCAAACAATAAATCTGTCTAAGTTTTGGCTGAGTACAGCTCTGCTCATGTAAAGTCACGAGATACTCTGTTTTAATAGCTGTGCTTTCCTTATAGCCTGCTCTGGAAGTGTGTCAGCGAAAGTGAAGTTACAGTAACTGCTAATTGTTATGAGGTGTCACGATCGTAACTGTCAGTGTTGTGGCCAGATTTTAGAGGCTCCCCTGAGCTTCCATTTCAGCTTTGGCTAAAAGGCTCCGAGCTATTTGTCCCAAAAAGCAGATCTTTGTTATCTCTGTGCTCACTGTGAAGGCCTCAAATATCCACATTCCAGTGTAATGAGTAAACGGCAGACCAGAGTGAACTCTCTGTCTGACTGACCATCTCCTCTGCTTCTTTGTAAAGTTTTAAAGGTCACATACTATTCAAAATACACTGAATGTTTTTCTTACACTATACATGTCCCTAACTTGTCTACAAACCCCCCAATGTTGAGAAAAGTCCATCCTCTCCATCTTTTGCCTGCTCCACTTTTCAGAAAATGTGTGCTCAAACAGGCCGTTTGGAGATTTTCCCTTTATGACATCACAAAGGGCAGTAACCCCTCCCCCAGGTGGGTGACACTCCCACAGCTAGGTGTTTGTTCTGCCCTCTGAGTCTGCCTTCTCACTGTAAACAATAGGACATGGAAAGCCTGAGCCACCCAAGCCCTTCCAGAGAGGGGGCGTGGCATACAGACACAGCTCATTTACATATTTAAAGGTACAGACACAGAAACAGCCTGTTCTGAGCAGGGCTGAATTAGAGGGGTTTATAGACATGATCAAATACAGGATCAGAGTGGATTTAGAACAAGAAACTTCACCCACATGTTTTGGGGAGCCCTGAGCTTTACAACTTTTAAAGTGGCACAGCAGAATTTTGAAAATGGGCAGATTCAATGTGTTTGTAGCTGTAATAGCACTGTCTGTGAAAACAGTCTTACGGCTGTCCAAACTGGTTAATCAAAGAGTTGAACTTAAACAGAATGATCCCCTTTCAGCTCAGTGTGGAGCCTCCAACTTTACTGTTTCGATTCCCTCCCACCACTCTCTGAAGCATCATATTCAGCATGTGTAAATGTTCTGCAAACCTTCTGTCTACTAGCTACTCAGCACCAAATGACCGACAGACACTGTTAGCATCTCGTTGGTGAAAATAGTGGAGCCATAGAGCTAACAAATAATGGTTCTTCATAACTGCTTGATTTGTACATCTGCAACTGTTTGCAAACAAGCAAACCATATAACCTCAAAGGATATATCAGTGTAACATCTAAAAATACCTTCACTTTCTCACTTTCTTCCTTTTTTTACGGCTCTGTTATGATTTGATGAACGATACATGTTATCCATAGTTAGGAGCGTAGCTGACATGATTGACAGGTGGGCGTGATGTAACGGTTCGTCAAGAGGCTTTAAACCAGGTTTAAAGGTTCTGGCCAAGTCTCGGAAAGTCCTTCTTCTCGTTCACAGCGGCAGTAAACCATGTTCGGGGATTACACCAACAACTGAGTATCTTGTGTTTTAAAAAATAAAATAAAATCTGTGGTTTATTTTGGACATCCAACATTGTAACATTATACAGTTTGTATTTAAATATGGATCAGCAGAATAGATCTCCTTTAAGAGGACATGAAAACCAAAGTTGACTGGAGTGACAAGTCTTAAGACATTTTTCAAACTCCGTCAAAGAGCACTTTTTTTCAAAGACAAATTCCTTTTTCAAACTATTTCAGCACAGTGCACAAACAAAACCCACCCTAGTCTTGTGAGTCTGCATTGCTGCTTTGCAGATGCTGTGGTACATGTATCCGACTTCCCCTGCAGAGGTTTACAGAGACAGACTGTACAGATTATGAATCTCTGGGGGCATGGTCGATGTCCGGAGTCAAGCTGGGATAGTAGCTGAAGGAATAGAAACGGACTCAGCTTTTCCATTCCCTAAAAGAAATCACGTGGGCTGTGTGCATGTAAAACACAGCCACCCTCTGTGCCGCCACTCAGCCGGCCCTTACCTCATCGTTTTGGAAGTGGTACTGTAATGTGTCACGTTTTTTGCTGGCAGTTTTGTGGAATAGGATGATTGCAGGGCTTTCAGAGAGGTTAGGTTAGCCATCATGTGTAAGAGGCTCAACTTCCCTCTCAGGTGATGGGCCGCTTCAGTACAGCAGCTGGTCGACCACAAAGGAAACACCCACAGAGTGAGCTAAGAAGGAGGTGAAACTTGAAGCCTTTGCATGCACGTGTAACTGACCTTTGACCTCTGTGCACAGATTCCATTCAGGGACTGCATTGTCTTCTGAAATAGTTCAAATAACAGGGCGCTGGTCGAGCTCAGTTTGTAAAGCGTCCCATGTACAATGGCTACAGTCCTGGTCGCACTGGTAGGCGGTTCAGCTCCCAGTCCTGTCGAGATTTGGTGCACATCATCCCCCACTCTCTCTCTCGCTCTCTCTCTCTCTCCCAGTGTTTCCTGTCTCCCTTATCAAATTAAGACTAGAAGCCTTAAATAACAGGCAGTGTTCTCTTCTGAACATTGCCTGTTTTTTGACGGCCTCGTGAACGGGCAGAGAATAAACATCTCGTGCCTTAAATATGCCTCTTTGTGTTCCTGGCTCTGCACTGACTTCAGCAGCTGTATATTTAGCATCGTGTCTCAGTCAGCTGCAGAGTAAACAACACAGAATGACAGCCAGTGTTCAGTTCTTCGTCTCTGGAACATTTTCTGTGCTATTTCTCTGCTGGCTATTTATATATATTCCTGTCACACTATGGGGAAGTCTCCTGCCTCACCTCTTGGTTTTGGGTATGCAGAAGTGGCTACAGGGAATGACGGCGCTCTGACCAGTGATCACACCACATGGCTAACGATCCATTTCAAACTTCAGTTCAACATGAGGAAACTCCAGGGTCTATGAAATGTAATGCTTGGCAGTGTGTGTGTGTTTCTGCACAGTCCAACATGCCGCCTCACTTATCCCAATCATCTGAACAGTTAGTGCATATTAGTTAGTCATATTTCTAAACCTGATTTAATCAAGTCAGCCCTCAGAAAGGAAAAATAAGCAGTAAACACCGACTTGACGAGCAGCGGTTTGAGGGGAATATTCCTGGTGATTAGACCTTAAACGCATGGTAAGTAAACTCCATCACCAGGGGGCTCTCAATCAAAACAATAACAAAAGATGACGCCGCTACGATCCCCGTGCATGCAATTTAAACGGCTGCATTACGTTTTCTGTTCGTCAATATGTTGTTCTCCACTTTTGAGTTCATATTGTGATTCTGTTTAATTACACATAGCATTGATATAAAGGAAAGTATTCTCATTATAGCAACTTATAGCAGACTCTGTGGCTTCGTCTGCTGGGATAGTCTACCGCTGTGAGAGGAGCATATCTGAACAGCCAGGTCGAGGCAGTCTTCCTGAAACTGTCTAGATATTTTCAGGAGTGTATTTGTGAAAACGGCTGCTGTCTTATTCTGACCAATCTTCTTTGGGCATCATGCTAGAACAGGTAGCTATGTTCTCTGTCTGTGCAGATGATCAGACCAAAGTAAATCTTTAGTGTCCTTTCCGCCGCTCTATCTCTCAGAGGTAGATTACAGGCTGCGGTGAAGTCACCCCAAACCGAGTTTACAGCTCCCATTTTCCAGTCGTGTGGTTATTTTCTTTCCCTCTGAGGCCTGAAGGCTAAATCATCAACTTTCCTCCATGTAAACCTCCAGTCATGCTGTGGTAGGGTGCCATAAATTCCTTGTCAGCCCTTTAGCACACTTCACACTGTGATCCTGAATTAATACACCACTTCCCTTTGTGTCACAATCTTGAAATGATTGGAAGTGTTAATTTTCACAAAGCTGATAGATATTTCTGCTGCTATGTAAAACATTTCTCCCAAAGACACAACATTCCTGCAGTGCAACGTGGACGGATGTTTGTTCCCTGGAGATTATAAGATGTTACTCTCAGTCAGATATCTGTGTGAATAGAGGATCTTACTCTCTTCATGGCTTACTAATATGACCTTACATGAGCGTGTGTGTGTGTATAAAGCTATGTACCATTCACATTTGTAATCTCGATTAATTGTTTAATTGTTTGTTTAGTAAGATCTCCATTAGTTTCTGTGTAAAACAGTAGCATCCTGATGAATTGCATATTTAATCACATGTTAAAAACCGAGCAAAAACGATATCACTTAAAAAAAACATACAGTAAAAGGTAACAAAGCCGTGTCGGTCATACAGCGGCTGTTATCAACAGACTGTTGTCATAGAGACAGGGCGGACGTGCAAGCTTCATGAAACTCTCCTGAGCGCACAGCCAGCGCTTTTCTGCCCAGACAAAAAAAATGCTACGAGGACACGGGGCCTCAAAGGAGTGCTAGCATGGCTGTTTACTCTTATTTCAGAATATATGCAGGGGCACTCTTTAAGCTTAGTCGGTATGCAGAAGGCGTCCCTTATATGAATAATTTGTGGGTTCTACTATGATCTGTGGCCCCTTGGTGCTTGTCTACCCACCCTCTCCCTCACATATGTTCTGTCCTCATCTGAAAAAATACTTTAATAGTTAGAAAACTATTGTTGGTATGCATGTTGGTAAAAATCATCGTCTGGAATTTTGCAACACTGTCATCACTTGATGTGTTCAAACAAACGATCCATTTTAGTCATAAAATGTATGTCTTCAGATCTTGCACATCTAGCTACATCTGGATTTCCATTTGAAAGGATAAAAAACAACCAAAGTGATGCGTTGCCATCAACTGTGAGCTTCATTGTATTTGATTTATTTGACTTGTCAAGAGACAACAAAGATTCAAACTTCCTAGCTGTACCAGATTCCTCTACCCTTAATCGCTCCCAAGTGTGTCTTAATTATCCATTTGTTTTAATGTCATTCAGTCGTCGTCTTTGTAATTTATGCTTTTGTTCCTGGTTTGTCACAATTTTGAGAAACATCTGCTTTCAGTTTCAAAAAACAAGGGCTCATACGATGTATTTTAAAGGAGGACTAGCTCTCAGTGACACATTGCTCTCTGGGTTTCCTTTGACACATTTCTCTGTTTGTGCGAGCAGCTGGTGGAATAATCTCTTCGAAGAGTCGACTTCCAGATGGAACTTGTTGGTCACCTACATGAAAGTGGCTGCAGGCTCGCTGAAATACTCAGAAAGAGACTTCCAACCAAAGTGTGGTACATGAAACCAGTTTCTTGGTATGCTGCTGTGGATGTGAGGTGATTTCTGCTGGCACACAGAAAGCCCTTTATTCAAACCATATGTTCCTCTCTGCACTCTGTGTTTGATGGAAAAACTGAACTCAAATGTTAACTTCACAGGAGACTTTTGTACCAAGTTACCAAAAACTGTGATTGGCTTTATTTCTATCAGTGACAGAGGTGAGCAAGATACACTGAATTAATGTGTCTTTACCATTGAGGACATTTATATTTTCACATTTAGATGTTGGTTGTTTTATTTAAATCAACTTATACAGAAAGACAAAGAATGGATCAGAGCTAGTTAATCTTGTGCCAGTGGTCTTTGGTCAATCCCCCTTTTCAGACACTTCTTCGTATACATGATGGACCTGCAGCCTTTTGGGTTCCTTACTCACAATACAAAACAGTGTTAAGAATAAGGGCATACTCACACTAGGCAAAGTTGACCTGTGCTGCACTTAAGCCCGATTGTCCCCCCTCCCCATTCCCCCGCTGGTCTGCACTCACGCTGCTCCAGGACTAACCGGGCCTGAGCACAGTTACCTCTTCTACATAACGTTATAACACAACACATGCATGACTTTATGTGATCATGAAGCGTGCTGAGTTTACAAGAGAGGCTGACTCAAAATTAAAAACTAAATTAAATAAAAGGGAAGCGCGGTCGAGTCCGCGTCTGTACATCGGAGAACATGACAGCTACTTTACTGACTTTGTGTCTTATTTTGAGTCATGTTAGTCAGATACAGACAGAACACTCCAGGATTTCTCCATAATGAAGGCTGTCCACGCTGTGTTCCCATGCTTGTGCTCGTGCATGAACCGCACCGTGCCGAAGCACACATCTTCCAAGAGTGCCAGAGACAAGGAAGTGTACCAAGCTTGAGAAACAGAGCACTCACACTAGTGTGCCCTGTAAAACAATGACTACAGTTTAGAAGAAAAGGCTACATAATATATTCTTGCTAATGTGTCTGTTCCCATTGACAGTGAAGACTCTCCATACTTTGTGTACTAAAACACATCTTTTTTTTCATCAAGGATGTACGTTAAAAATACCAAATGTATTTAGCACATTCCTGATGCTTAAGCAATCCAGGCTGTCAGTTCTGTCATCGAGTTGTTCTACAACATTATAAAAAAAGAACATTTCAAATTGAAACCTTCGGAAGTACTGAGGGTCTGCGCCCACTCAGGACGCTTTTAGCACTGGCAGTGCCCATATTCAATGCAGTTCAGCGTCCTGAGAGCAGAAACACTGACTTATATTAGTGATTCTCGTAGTTATTCTAAGATGTACAAAGATGTCTCTTCTCATTCTCAGGTAAATATTCTGTCGTCCTCTTCTCTGAAGTTGCACTTAAAACCATTTTAATTACAAATAACTCTGGTTGTTTTTGTAGCATGAATGTTTCTAAAGGGTTAAATAATTGACATATTGAATCTGTACGATTGATGATTGTTGTCGACTCGTTTGTTAAGAAAACAGGATGAGATTTTTTTGTGTAAATTTTGCAAGACAGGATTGCATCCGCTAATAGCAACCTGAACTCTGCCCTCATTTGCAACGACTATGTGCTTCTGTCTCACAGTCATACACAAAGCATTTAACGTGTTATGATATTCAAGCCCATAACGTGTTCCTGCTCCTCGCGGTTTGCTCCTTTTTTGGATCTGCAGAGCTGAAGGTCAATACTGTCTACATACAGACGATGAGCTGTAGGGGTTGGGGACTTTTTCTACCAGTTTAATGTGATACAAGTGTCACCATTTTTTAACAGCTTCCTGCCTTGAGCGAGCCAGCAGGAGCAGCTCGTCCAGATAGTCACTCTCTCTCTTTCCTGTTGTGTGTAACAGCCAAGATCATCTCTGCACATGGGGGCTTTAGGCTCAGGTAGCCTCGGACTGATTCAACCTCTGATTATACAATTAATAATCAGGTCATAGTCATTAACAGACTTATTTACAGATATTTTTGGTTCAATCAGTAGAGAAAATTAAATGAATCAAAGATAAATATGTATTTTACATATGTGATATTGAGTTATTGTTGGAGAATCTTTGGTGCTTGAACTCTACATGGAGCTAGGGAGATCCAAGATGTGAGCAGCAACATCTATCCCGCCGTGGAGTCCAGACACCGGTGGAGGTGGAGGCGTTAGCTGATGGTGTCGTTTTAAAGCTAATGGGATGAAGAAGCTGATGGAACTATGAAGACTGGGGTTGATGGGAAGATGGTTGATGGTGTTATCTGAGGCTGATGAGATGAAAGCTGATCTAACTGGAGAATGGGGTTGACAGCACGGCTGCAGATGTCGGGTGGCTGTGGCTCAGTTGGTAGAGTTGGCTGTCTCAAGCGAAAGGTCAAAGGGTTTGATCCCCAGCTCCTGCAGCCACATGTCCGATTTATCCTTGGGAATACTTAACCCAAAGTCGCTCCTACTGCTTGGTCTGTGGTGTATGAAAGTGTATGAATGGATTAGTTAATACGGATGGACACTTCACATAGCAGCCTCTGCAGGTGTGACCTGAGGTGTAAACTTTGAGTAGTCAGAAGACTAGAAAAGTGCTATACTATCTGAAGTCCATTTACCATTCACCATGTCGTCGAGAGCCCGACCGATTAATCGGCTGGCCAATAACATCAGTTGATATTAGCATATCCAGTGACTATCGTATCGGCTAATTTTATCAGAGATATGCACCGATATTACTCGATTTATTCACCAGTCAAATAGCATTTCATTTGAGTTTCATTGTTTGACACTAGCAGTTCTCTTTCATCAGCAGAGGGCACTATATGGACTACAACAAGCACCATCACTCTCCAGAGTGTCAAGTGGTGAGACAACATAGATCTAAGAAAAATATTGGCCAATAAATGGGTATAAGATTTTTTTCCCTCCCAAACATTGATATCGGGCCCAAGAATCCCATATCGGTTGGGACCTATGCTATTAGACTGGTGAATAAGTCCAGTGATATCGGCGCATATCTGCCATAAAATTAGCCGATATGATAGTCATTGGATATGCTAATATTGGCCGATACTATCTGCTGGCCGATTAATTAGGAGGCTCTACTTTTTGTGTCTCAGGCCCTCTTTGAACTTTGAAAGGCGGATCTTGTCGAAACAAATGCACTGATAAGTAATGTAAAACCATCAGCTCCTCTAAGGAGGGTTTTAGCTTCTTCTTTGACATCGTGTTGTGTTTTTGTTTCACGTCACTGACACGACTCTCTTCAGCCTCAAAACCAGCAACGCAAATGTCATTGTGCTTCTGTTAGTGTGTTTAACGCGAGTAACAGCTTAACACACAAGATTATCCTCTTCCCTCAGTTGAACAAAGTATAATTTAACATTCATAGTGATACAACAAACAGAGCGACTATTTGGCATTAAATTAAAAATGAATTCCTCCAGAGCAACACAATGTTTCCATTTCTACTTTGACTGGGACTAGACTCGACAGATCTAGTGTTGGGACTGTGTCTGTGTGCTTTGCAGTGGCTTGTACTGTGCATTTATGAATTTGTGTTTAAGACCTGATAACTAGAGTGTGGTAGCTTGCAAATTGAGTAACTGGGCCTTGAATCAAAAAAAAAGAAAAGGGCTTTTGAAAAAGAAAGAAAAATGTGCGTTACAAGCTTGAAGTAGCCTCAGTGAATCAGAGCGGAGTTGCAACATATTGAGGCCCCTTCACCGCACTCGAGCACAACATCCCATGAATGGTTTTCCCATCTGTGCTGCTGTTCCTTCTAGACGAGCAAAGAGTCAGGAAAAGTCCACTTTTCTCCATGGAGTGTGCTGAAACAAGACACACATGTGCTCCTTTGCTGGAGTCACATTTTCATAGAAACTGTATAAATCAGTTTTAAAACACTGGATCATATGAACTGATCAAATATTTATGCAAAGTTGGTGCAAGGTTTGGTCCCCAGAAATCGTAGACCATACCATATACTGCTGTCCATGCTGCAAAACACACTTGAGGAACGTCTGAACTGTAAACAGGAAATTATTAAGAGATAATAAATCGACGAAAAAGAAAGGGGTAAGGCTGCAATATGTGAACACAACCAGCCACACTTTTCCCCACCTTGACTTTATCTGGACTTTTTCATTCCAGCCCCCAAATAAAGACATCCTTATCAATTCAGGGGGACCCCCTCTCCTTGGACGGGGAAAAGTTCAGATTGTAAAGAACGTGTGTGAATAAGCAACTCAGACTTTCTTTAAATGTTCAGGCCCGTGTGTGAACACAGCTTTGTTGTGACCTCTATAGAAACCTTGTTGCCTCCGACCAGAATGTCCAGATGTGGTCAGATAGCTGACTAAAAAAAGGACTTGTAATTTGTACCTTTCATGCTCGTGGCATCTCTGCCCTTCCCTGGAGGCAAAATGGGTATTTAAGAAAAACCCTTCTTTCTGATTATTTGGTGCCAAGATAATTTTTTTTTGGCTTTAAATGACAGTGGCTTTAAAAGTCTGCACACCCCATCCCCCTAGCTGCCAGACTGTGCCCCCCCCCCCTTGCCTGCACTGTCACGTAAGCACAAGAATGTGGGTTTGGTCTACGGCAGAGGAAAATGTTGATTTAATCCGAGCAAAAAGTCCCAAAGGATTCTGAGCTGGCTGCCTGACTAGGTTGACTTGGTGAAAACACAGACACAAACATCATCCGTGTGTCAAGGTCGATTCTAACACATATTTTTAATAAATATCCCAGTAAGGTATGTGTGAGGCCGCCCTCAGCGTAGATCATTCTGATAACATTGGCTGTATGTAAAGATGGATGAGGTGTTCTCCCCGCAGTAGTGATCAGCTGGGGGTGCTCGGATATTGACATCCTGCCCCTTCTGGGAACCAGAGCACTGATTTAGCTCACAGATAAAATGGCCAAGATTCCTCAGGTCAGAGCAGTCCAACACATTCTTGTTTTGGTGTGGAGCAGACGCTCACGGTTATGGACAGTTGAATGACTCTTGCGTTGGAGTTTGCTACATTCCTCCTCTGTCAGTCTGACGGCCACAGTGCATTTGTCAATAGAGCTGTCAGTGAATATGTTTTACCACAGCACCACATTACTGATTATAACTCAACTGCATAAGGAAATTAAAAATAATTATAAAAACAGAACCATGTTGGAAAAAATTGATTCGATGTATATTTTGACTCTGTTTTTCTATCTTGATTTTTTTGTTTTCAAAATTAAAACTTGTAGCAGCTGGAACTCTTAAAGGTCACATATTATGCAAATTACCCTTCACCATGTTTTTCTAACACTAATATGTGTCTCTAGTCTGTTTAAAAATCAAGAGAAAAGTCCATCCTCTCCATCTTCTGCCTGCTCCACTCTTCAGAAAATGTGTGCTCAAACAGGCTGTTTGGAGATTTTCCCTTTGTGTTTGTTCTGCACCTCTGAGTCTGCCTTCTCACCATAAACAATAGGACATGGAGCGAAATAGCCAGAGCAACCTAAGCCCTTCCAGAGAGGGGGCGTGGTCAGACACAGCTCATTTACATATTTAAAGGTACAGACACAGAAACAGTCTGTTCTGAGCAGGGCTGAAATAGAGGGGTTTATAGACATGATCAAATACAGGATCAGAGTGGATTTAGAACAAGACATGTGACCTTTAATACTTAAATTCAAATGTAATTCTTGTCTGATACTAAATTGTATGATTTACATACAACCTCGGCTCTTTGATGCATGTCATCCCCACTTTCTTGTCCAACATGTCTCTCTTCAGCTGTCCTATCTAATAAAGGCAAAATAAAGTATCCATCGCTATTAACGCACTTACATACTGCTTTCACTACCACTCGGGAGCAATGTTGGGGTACAGTGCTGTGCCTAAGTAAGATTCAACATGTAGACTGGGAGCACAGGAAGTGAGATTGTTTAGATAAGTCCGATTCTTCCACTGATCCACAACCGCCCCTAAGTACTTACAGATGCTAAGATGCACCCAATCAGCTGTTTCCTTTCTGCACTACGTTTATTCAGCAGTAAACTCTGGTTCAAATATATACAGCTGAAGAAGCAAGCCATAGCCAAGCCGTAGTTTGTAACTAGTCTGTAATTCTTGCGTGTTCATAGTGCTGTGTATTTGCCATTATTGCCAGTCATTATTTATGTTTTTAATTCTGGTTGATTTGATAGGGACAGATACAAAGTACATGGACAAACTAAAAACAGCAATCAAATGTAAGTATCATAGTGTTTATAGCAGATGCTGATTTGCAACACCCACCGCTAGAAGTGCTTTTGTGTGGATAAAATATTAAAACAGTTAAATTAAAAAGGAAAAAGAAAGAGTAAACTTGGTACAGCAAGACACACATTTAGCTGTTATAGCTACAGCAAATTATGCATGAGTACTAGTCTGTTGCGGGCTGAATGGGGGGGGCAGTGGATAGCGTTGTTTCCTCACAGCGAGGAGGAATCGCCGTTGGACTCTCTGTGGAGTTTGCATGTTCTCCTCATGCATGTGTTGGTTCTCTCCATGTTCTCCAGCTTCCTCCCACAGTCCAAAGACATGCTCGTTAGGTTAACTGGTGACTCCAAATTGCCTGTAGGTGTGAATGTGAGTGTGTCTGGTTGTCTGTCTCTACATGTCAGCCCTGTGACTGACTCTCGAACAGTCCAGGGTGTAACCCCGCCTCTCGCCCAATGACAGCTGGGATCGCCTCCAGTCCTCACGCTACACTGAATGGGAAAACCGGTAACAGATAATGGTTGGCTGGACAAGTCTGTTGTTGAGTTCCAGAATTTTGCTGCTTTCACAGAAAAAAGCTGTTTGAGCAAAATATGTTTTGCAAAATGAAACTCCACAGCTGCCACTTGAAGCTGATCTGCTGCAGCCCTCTAGTCTCTGTAAGTTTTTGCAGAAAGGTTGAGGAGCAAATCTGTTTAAAATGGGGAAGTGATGATGTCTCATTGGTTTTTGTCAGAATTTTCAAGGCCTGATTGTGAAGGCTCTCTACAGATTTGATTACAGACTGGTTGACCCGGGACCAGACAGTTAAACCAGAGGACTGATGTGAGACTATCATGATATTTAAAATGAGAAAGGCACAGCCAAGTGTCTATTCTTATCCTTAAACAGAAAAGATTAGCCGCCATCGTTTGACTAATCTTTTTAAACCATTGACATTCTTTGATTTGTTTGAAAGCCAGAAACTGTGTTCAAATTTAAAGGGGACATATTATGAAAGATCCACTTTGACAGTGTTGAACATATATTTGGGTAACCTGAGAGTCTACAGACCGACACAATGTGAAATAAACCCATCCAGTCCTTTGTTTGTGGTCTGCATAAGTCTTACAACACAGAGAAAAATGCTCCATTTCAAATTTGCTCTCCTTGTGACATCATAGTGGGATTCTGGTAAAAAAAAAAAAAAAAATCCCCTCCCCTCCCCTGTTATCTCTACCCATGGACTCCACCCCCAGACTAGAACAAAACTTTTGAGCAGGTCAGCCATTTTTATTCTTTCTACAGAGGAGTGATGTCTACCAGTAAAACTCAGGGGGGGTCATTTCATTTAAAGAGACACACACACCAAAACGGAGCGTTCTGAGAGAGCTGGTTTATACAGGGTCACAAACCTCCTCTGGTGCTTGATTCATGTTATATTTTGACCAAAGCACAGCACAGATGTTTCATTTAGACCACAGGGGACTGTTTGAAAAGGTGGAGAAGGGGTATAATATGTCATTGTTTAAGGTTTTTACTACAATCAAGTTTGAGCAACCTGGTGCAGATGTACAAGCAGTGCACTGAGTCTGCATGATCGCCCGTTATGTAACACAGGAAGGCTGCGTGCATACCACATGTTTACATCCCGTCTGATTGCAGAGGTCAGAAAATGAAAACACAAAACTCTGTATATGCCACGGTGTGAAAGTAGTGTTCTTTTTCTAAAATGAACATCGTACACGTGCTCAAACTGTTGTTTTCAAAATAAAATAGAAGTAAGACAGAACTGGCTGCTCATGAAAGCAGCTTTTATGTAACACTGTCGTCATTAGAGCATGTTTCTTTTCATTTACATTTCTCTTTGTTTTTTTTCGCCACAGAACCTCGATATTCAAGTGGAAGACGTACGCATACGAGCCATCCTGTCATCGTATCGTAAGCGTATCCCAGTAACGGAGGGCTACGTGGAGGTGAAGGACGGCGGCAAATGGAAGCAGATCTGTAACACTGAGTGGACACAGCTCAGCAGTAGAGTCATCTGTGGCATGTTTGGCTTCCCCGGGGAGAGGAAGTACAATGCTAGAGTCTATAAGTGAGTATTAACTACAAGTACTGTGTGTGCAATGAAATAAAGTACGCCTAGTGGGGAATGATGTGGGCCGACACTTTTCAGATTTCAAAGTGTAAAACGTATTTGTCAACTGATTTCAGTCATTACCTCAATGCACTTATAATAGTTTGCACTGGAGCCCGACCGATTAATCTGCTAGCCGATACTATTGGCGTATATTAGAATATAAAATTACTATCTCCAATATGATCCGATATTACAAGATTTATTCATCAGTCAAATAGCATTTAATTTGAGTTCCATTGTATTACACTAGCAGTTCTCTGTCACCAGCAGAGGGCGCAATATGGATAACAACAAGTATTATCACCCTCTAGATTGAAGCGGTGATGCACAGACATGCTCAGTTACTTCCCAGTTGAGTGAACATCTTGTCTACGTTGTATATCATTTCCACTAGTGCTTGATAACTGCATTTCAATGATCAACGCAATAAATAAGTATATCCATATCTATCTATCGCTACAGATCTTAGAATGATATCTGCCGATATATCGGTATCAGTTTGTTTTCTCTTTCTGGTATCGATACTGTATCGGCCCCAAAACTCCCATATCGGTCAGGCCTTAGTATGTACTGTATTTTTAACCAATCTTTTTGCCATCATGCTGCAAGAAAAGCAACTAATGCTATTATGAAATGTTAAAATGAATATGGGCATTTAAAATGTTGTATGGATTATAGTGGCTGTCTAACTGGTTGTCAATACCGTTATTGCAATTATCCTGGTTCAAAGTTCACAAGTGACACATTCCTAGCAGTCACACCCTTCAAGAAATACACCCTTCAAGAAATGCATAAACATTACACCTTAGTGGTCAAAGGTAAAATACAAATAAATAGTCATCTGTTTCAATGTATGAACTGATGAGAACTGAGAAGATACAAAAAGATCATACATCTTCCAAATTGTGGATCTCATGTTCGACCGAACAGGCCCTTATACATTAAACCTGACTCATATGTCTCCAATATCAGTGCATTCCTCAAAGCTTTCATATGTCTGAGCCTCTGCTGAGGATCTAAATCATACCAACATGCGGAAGCTTGCAGTCAGATGGCCACAGGTTAATCTTGGCATTCCTTCCAATTTCAAGCACTCTCGTTGACCTTGGATATATTCTGTAAGTGCATGTGCTGGAAGTTTCCTCTGCTTTAGGTAACCACAGCAAGAGTCAACGGTTTCATAACTTTCCCTCTACGTGTCACTCTCCTCCAGCTTCAGCCAAATGAAACGTGCGTTTAGTCAGGCTGTCGTCTAGGAGCCAAGAGCGCCTGTAGTTTTATAACCATTCGTTTGCTCCTGGGCTGATTCTTCTCTAGAGCTCCTTTTTTTTAGGTTTTATTTTGGGGATTTTTATGCCTTTTTGTAGGACAGAGGAAAGAGTCAGAAATCAGAGAGAGTGGGGAAAAACATGCAGGAAGGGAGCCTCACATCGGATTTGAACCCCAGCTGCTACAGTCTTTGTACATGTGGCGTGCTTTAACCACTAGGCCACCTGCGCCCCCTTCTCTTTAGCTTCTATTTTGACTTCATTCAGAGTCAATGCAAGACTGTTCTGAGGTTTCATTTCTCTCCAGCTCTCCTGTCAGGTTCTGTAAAGCCCCTTGAGCATGCCGCTGTAGTATCCATGCTTTCACCCATTAGTGCGGTTTCTCCTTATTTGTCTCCTACGTCTCTTCTTTTCTTTTTCCACTAAAAGACCAAGAGCTGACAACGCCAGTGTCATTTTCAACTTTTCATCAGACATTATTCTCCATTAGTAGACTACCTATAATACGAGTGGTGACCAGCAGTGTGAAAATGGTCTTCTGGTATCATAACAACAGACTACCACCGCCTGCTGGCATGGAGAGTTATTTCCTCTCATACATGAGCAGAACATACGAGGTGGTTGGCCGTCGGCTGTAGTCTTTGCGGTGTGTTCAAGTGCAACTTTTTGGCCAAGACAAAGGCGACGTTAGGCAACCCCACAGATGTCTGCTTGGTGTGTCAGGGCCTTTAAATGTTTTTGTTTTAAACGTGTTCCCTCAACGTGAAGCCCTTCCTGTATAACCATAAACACGTAAAATCACCGGCCCGCCCACTCTGGGACGCTGAGAGACAAAATGATGGTAGTTCTGTCAGAAGGGTACAATTCAAGGAGAATCAACAGACTTTCCACAGTGATGAAATGACTTATTTTAGTATAAAATTATTTAAATAAATAAGAACCGAATCAAATTTGGGCTGCACATCTGAATGGAGATCAGTCTGAACTCTGTCGGAACAGTAAGGTGAGGGGTGGGGAGGAGGGGAGGCAGTGCACTGAGGGACAGCTTTGTTTTGGTTTGAGACGCCCTTTTCAGACTGTTTTCTTTTTGCAAAAATGCCGTAACTAAGCTTAGCTGTCATCACGTCTTTGTTGAATCATACTGATTTCACGATGGCGTAATAGTGGCGTCCCAGTCTACAAATTCACATTGGGTTTCAGTGTAGCAGGCTCTCCATACAGTATATAGTCCAAAATGCACGCGTACACACAACGCTGCTCTTCCCAGCTGGCTTGGCTAATACTGTCTCCCCTCTGTAATGCCTCTGAATGTCGCATTTTTAAGAATCCATATTCAACCTTGTAAGATAACAAACAATCCAACAACTGAAATACTGACATATCGGAGCATTACTGGTGTTTATTTTAATCCATTAATTGAATTACTGTAATCCATGCTTGACTCATTCACAAAAACAGAACTCACCGCTCTACACGTCCTCAAAGGTCAAGCTCCAACACACCTTTTTCAAACTGTTAATGTCCAGTGATTATTACAGATTGTTTTTAATTTAAAATAAAAATAACTGTTGCTTTGTCATGCTGTCTGAAGTGGCCAAGCAGAACCTCAAGGGATTCTCAAGTTATTTCTCAGACGTGAAGCAGCTCCTTCAGAGCCACACCAAACATAATAGAATTATTTTCACTTTTCGCTTAATGATAACTATTAAAGACACGTATGTTTACGCTGGCATGCAAAATCCACCGCTTCTCTTTGTCTGAAGGCACACATTTGAATGTCGTTCATCTCAAGTAGAAAGCCAGCAGTTAGTAGCAAGTAAGGTTTATTAAAGAACTGAAAAACACAACAGTAGTCTACACATGTAAGCACACATTAAAATAGATTAGGAAAGCTTGGTGAGCGATCCACTTTCACAGCCCCATGCTGGACAAACTGTTTATTCAGTCATTGCAGCATTTCCAGTATCACAGCTGTGTTTATATTGAATTAAAGGAGGAGATAGCAGAGCAAGTCCTCCGGCCAGGACTTTAGCTCTTCGAAGCTTCCAGACTAGAAGCTTACCTCTCCCAAGGTTTAAAATGAAAACAAATATAGCCCATCCTTACTTTAATCCATTTCTTAAACACACATCTCAGACATGTGTACCCATTCTACAAAAGAAGCTCATTAAATTCATGAATCTGGCTCACTTACAAGTGGAGAGGATGACATAAGCACCCCAACTGGGCTAAGAATGTTTTTAACCAAAGTTTATTTGAGTTCATGAGGTAATAAACCCTCCAGCTGTTAGCTAAGCTTTCACATTTGGTTTAATTACACAGTATGCTAACTTCATTGACATTATCTTTAAATCACACAATCCCCATCAAATCTCAATAGATGTATTAATTTCAAGATAATTTCATGTGCTTCTAGGGTATTTTATCCAGATATTTAATTTAGAGCCCGACCGATAGTATCGGCTGGCCGATATATAAACCAGTGACTATCGGTATTGGCAAATTGTATCGCGGATATGGGCCGATAGTACTAGATTTATTCAACAGTCTAACAGCATGTAATTTCAGTTTTATTGTTTTACACTAGCAGATCTCGTTCACCAGCAGATTGTGCTACACTGATTATAACAACCCATCAATCCCTCTTTATCTGTGTTTATGTGTTATTTTGTCGATTACTGCAAATCATAACAATATATGGAAAAGACTACATAGGACAAAAAACTTGGAAAAAGAGAGCTGCAGCTAAGGCTCGAATATATCTTACAGAGTCCTCAACAGCCTGTCTTTTGTGAGTTTGAGCTTCTGCCCTCAGGTAGGAGATACAGATTAGAGCCTGACCGATTTATGGGCAGGCTGATGACATCTAAAGGTATCGGCTAATTTTATCTCAGATATGCGCCGATATTACTAGATTTATTCACAAGTCAAATAGCATTTCATTTGAGTTTCATTGTATTACAATAGCAGTTCTCTTTAACCAGCAGAGGGCGCTATATGGATTACAACAAGTATCATCACTCTCCAGAGTGTCAAGTGGTGATGCACGTACATGAGCAGTTACTTTCCAGTTGAGTGACCATCTTATCTACATTACAGTATGTATCTTTTCCAAAAGTGATTGATAACTGCATTTAAAGGATCAACACTATTACATGTGTATATATATTTCTATCTCTACAGATCAAAAATAGATCTAAGAAAGATATCAGCCGATAAATCGGTATCTAATATTTTTTCTCCCCAATATGGATATCGGTATCAGGCCCAAAAAATCTCATATCGGTCGGGCCCTAATTTAATTGCAAGTTCAGACTCTTGCTGAATTGCACTTGAGCAAGTTTATGAATTCGAGTTTTCTCCTTAAATCACACAATTAAGGGTTCGTACTCTAATAAATTTTTAACTACTTATTATAGTGGTCTAACAAGTTGTCATGCATCCATGTTTGCAAAGTAATGCTGTAATGCTGCAGAGCCTCGAAAGGCTCAGGTAACAAAAAACAAAAAAAGCCTTTTGTAAATCCATTCCCAGGGTTTACAAAGTTTTTGAAAAATAAAAAACTTTTGCTCCATGTAGGTATGAGATGAATTACATCTCATTCGCCAAAAGAGTTAATCAATATCCTTTTCTTTTTCTCTGTCCAGGATGTTTGCACGTCGGAAAAAGCCAACATACTGGGACTATGCTGTGAACTGCACTGGCAATGAAGCCCATTTGTCCAGCTGTAAGCTGGGTCAGACTACATCACCAAAGTCCAATGCGACCTGTCCTGGAGGGCTGCCTGTGGTGGTGAGCTGCGTGCCGGGTAGGGCCTTTGCCCCAACAACCATGACAGGATTCAGGAAGGCCTTCCGACAGGAGGTAAAGACCCAATGAACTGTTGTTAGTTAAGTAGTGGGTCAAATATGACCTGTAGACAAAATACTGAAAGAAGCTGTACTTGATAGTCACAGTAATGGATGTCTGTCATCAACGTCAGGACTATTCTTCTATTCATCAGGGAAGATCAGACCTTACCTGTCAGAGCATCAGAGTCAGACAGGAGTCTAGTTCGAGACTTAAGGCCTTGTTGTGAAGGCTGGATCAGACGCACTTCATTGGCAGAGCGTAGTGGGCAGGAGGGTGTGTAGACCTGGATTATAGAGTTTAGGTAAGGAGGAGCTGCTTTGTAAGCGAGCAGCAGAGTTTTAAATTTGATGTTAGCAATAACTTGGAGCCATTGGAGAGAGATGAACAGCGGAGTGACGTGCTCTTTTGGGTAGGTTAAAGACTGGACTAGTCACACTGCTGCGTTTTGGATCATCTGCCGGTGTTTGATCTTGCATGTAGAAAGACCTGCCTGCCTGAAGTTGCAATAGCCAATGTGTGATATCACAAGAGCCTGTACCAGGAGCTCTGAAGCATGCTCTGAAAGGTAAGGTCTGATCTTGGTCTGTGCTGGCATAGTGGGACTGGCTTGGATGAAGGTTAAGATGAAGGTTGCGTTTAGAGATATCAGCAAGACATGCTCAAATTCTTGCCGATACTGTAACGTGGTCTGGTGGTAATGACAGGAACAGCTGGGTATCGTCAGCATAGCAGCAGTATATGAAGCCATGAGAGCGGATTATTGAACCAAGTGAGCTTGTGTTTATAGAGAAGAGAAGCGGACCCAGCATTGACCCTTGAGGCACCCCTTTGGATAGATTGTGCGCTCCGGACACTTCTCCCTTCCAAGACACTCTAAAAGATCACCCGGAGAGGTAGGATATGAACCAGCAGAGGGAAGATCATGAGATGCCGAATTCAGAGAGCGTGGAAAGGAGGATCCGATGGTTAACTGTGTCAAATGCAAAGGACAGGTCTGGCAGCAATAATATTGAGGACTGACCGGCAGCTCTATAGCGTTTCTTTTACTGAAAGTAGTGCAGTACCCTGCTTAATGCCTGACTGATTTGGGTCAAGCAAATGTTTCTAGATTTTAAATGCTTTTGATATATTGAATTTACTAAAAAAAAAACTGTACTTTGCCTCTGGTCACTTCCTGTCAGCACCTGTGTGTCCGATCTGACTTAAATTATAGCTATTTTTTTGCACTTTCTGACGTTGTTTCTCCTCTCTAGATCCGTGCTTGTGTTGTACTCACTCTCTGATGTTTGTCGGTTTGGATAAAAGCGTTTTATAAATTAATTGTAGAACTGTATTCTGACCCTAGAAGTCAACCACTGATTGATTCTTTTGAAGAAAATGTGGCTATTGTACTCCATAAATTAGATTTGGGCTTCTTCAGTAGTTATTTAGGCATGAAAAAGAATTGAAGGGGCGGCTGTGGCTCAGTTGGTAGAGTCAGTCGTTGTTCAACTTGAAGGTTGCTTCTTCAAAGTCAAATCAATCAAAGTAACCAATGATGTCAGGCTCTGATCATGCTGCCAGACAGATTAACATATAGAGTCCAATCCAGTCCGCCACAGCTGGAGTCTTAGGTTTAAATGTTTGTACTATAAATGTATACTGACACTACAGCAAGTATGACCTGCAGCATTAAGTATGACCTCTTTATAAACACAGACTTGAACAGCACCCTAAACTCTGACTGACCTCCAAAAGTCCCTGGATGTGTCCATTTAGTCAGATGATAAAAAGACTGATCTCAGAAAAACAGCTGCTCATGGCTCAGCTGGCTCTTATGATTTCTTTTAGTTAGAGAAACATTGTCAACACTTGTCAACGTATGTTCTGTACAGAGTGTCCCTTTATGACATTTGCTGGAAATGTCTCTTCAAAGTGAGTCATTATCGTGTGGCTTCAAAGATGACATGATGTAGAAAAACTCTTGGCGCAGAGATAGGAAGGAAAACTTGGACGTCAAAAAGAAATGCAAATTGACTTGACATTGTTTAGCCTTTTCTGGACTTCTACCTACTCAAAGCACTTTTACTCTTCAGGTCACACCCAAGTGCCTGCAGCCACTTTTCAATGTGTCCTTTGACGCTTAACCCCAAGCTGCTCCCGCTTCTACGTCAGTGGCATGTGAATGTGTATGATTGGAGCGGCTGATACTGGTGGTCACTTTACACAGCAGCCTCTACCATCAGTGTGTGAATGTGGAGGTGTGACCTGCAGTGTAAAAAGCGCTGTGAGTAGTCAGAAGACTAGAAAATCACTTTCTCTCTGTGACTACATCAACAAAATGGCACAAGGTTTTTAAGTTTGTGTGCCCTCTTTTCATGTTACAGAGCACAGTGCTGGGCTGGAAGTCACAAGTATTACATCACATCTGAAATCTTCCAACCCAGGTTCCCAAAGTGGGAGTTTGGACCCAGTCTCTAGCACAGTTGAGCTGAAATGTTTGGGAACCCCTGTTACGACCCACTCAGCAAGTCTGTGATCTAAGTATTAGATCCTAAACCAGATTTAGGTCACCTTTTGGAAAACTCCTTCCAGGGTGAAGGTTTTCAGAAACTCTGTTTAAGGTGTTTATGTGTAGACGGCGAAAACTGAGTTTTGTTCTTGTAACGTCACGCTGTGCACCGGTTACTCCTTCGTTTGTCATGATTATTTGACGCTGTCACTTTTGTTTACATGAGATTAGTGCGATGGTAGACGTCACCAAACTAGCTGGTGCTAACGTTGCTAACTGGACTTTTTACATGCTTACACACAGTGGTGTAGTGCAGGGTATTTGTAGTATACCCACTTGTTTTTCAGTCTCAATAGGGTGTACCCACTTCTAAATCTCCTCTGATTCACACCTTTAATTGATTGACCATATTCAGTGGGATGCTGAAATTCATAGGATGTTGAAGGGATGACTCTTCCTGCTCTGTCTCTAATTGGCTGTCACGCGCACTAATTTACAGTAATATGCAAGAGGAGTCTTATGTCACTGTTAGTAACAGAGGCCATTTATTCCCGCTAAAAAAATCATTAGGGGAAAAATTAAGATTATACCCACTTCTTCAGGCACCACTACACCACTGCTTACACATACACACACAGTTACTCTCCCATTATGTTAACGAGCAGAGACGCCTGAATGGACAACTTTCAAAATGAAATGGTTGTTGCAGAGGAATGGGGAGAAGATGTTGGAATGTCAAGGACATCGTTTTTGACTTGGGGTGCTCATGACAGCTGTATGTTTGTGTTTTCATGTGGACAAAGATGTTTAAAAAAATACCTACCTACATGCGGACTAGGCCTAAGAGAAGCGTGATATCTCATAGAATATGTGAGGGGTATTACAGAAAATGATGGCTTTTTTCCTTACAATGTTTCTTTCTTCTTACTGTCTGATTACGTGTCCGCACTCTGTGGAGGATGAATTCATCAGGAGTAAGGATGCAATGCAGAGCCCTCACATCAGGACGTCTGGGTTTGACTTTTTAAATATTAATAGCAGTAAGTCAGGATACCCTGTTTATTCAACAGTTCCCAGTTTGTCTAATCAGGAAATGGGAGAACCACATTTACATCACGCTCCACAAACGTGAAGCTACCACATCTGCTGCCTCAGCTTTTAATCACAGGAGGAGGAAAAGTTGAGCCTCCAAACTGACCTAAATATGTGGTCTACAAGTGGAACATTTGCAATCATGTCATTGTCTGCTCTTTTCTCTCTTCAGCAACCACTGGTTCGTCTGCGTGGAGGGACCATCGTAGGTGAGGGCCGAGTTGAGGTTTTGAAAAACGGAGAGTGGGGCACCATATGTGACGACAACTGGAGCCTGCTGTCTGCCACTGTGGTGTGCCGGGAACTGGGCTTCGGTACCGCAATAGAAGCTCTGTCCGGCGGTCGCCTTGGACAAGGTAAACAGCTTTCACATAAAGTATACTGAATCTCTTTCAAGCTGCTAATTGTGCAGTATCAGAAGAGGGATGAAGCATAGAGAAAAAGATGGTATGGACTTAAAGAAATAGCTAAACAATCTGGACTATAGAGGCAGTAGACCTGAAGTTGCATCATGGGAATTCATTTTAGAGTGACTAATTTGGGGTGGCAGTACCTCAGTCTGTAGGGACTTGGGTTTGGAACCGGAGGGTCGCCGGCTCAAGTCCTGTTGTGGACAAAATGTTGAAGTTGGTCTGGTAGCTGGAGAGGTGCCAGGTCACTTCTTCAGTACTGCAGAGGTGCTATTGAGCAAGGCGCTGAACCCCCAACCTCTCTGGTGCACTCCCTGTGCTGCAGCCCTACTCTGACATCTCTCCACTAATGCACGTCCACAGCTCCTGTTTGTACATGTGTGTATTTTGTTTGTGTGCCTCGAGTTAACAGAGTGTACAACCAGAATTTCCCCTCAGGAATTAATAAAGTATGTAAAAAAAATCAGCACATAGCACAGTTTTTATTCAGTTGTGATTTTTCAGTGAAGGTTTTTATCACTCCTGTGCACCACTGAGCTAGGGCTCTGCAATTAATCGTGTTTCAATTTCAAGTACAATTTTGTCTTCCCACGATCATAAAAAAAACAAGATGATCCAGATTAAATGATTACTGTGCCGCATTCCATGTTGCAATTGTTTTGTTTTCAAAGGTTTTGTCCCATGTGGTAAATGTTTGAAAGTGATTGTTGGTTTATTTTGGCCACAATTCACCTAAAGCCAATGCGAGGGGGGAGTGACGTTTATATACTGTGACTGCTGCACGGTGCATACAGTGTATACATGCGACTGCTACAATCTCTGTGCACGTAATTAAATGGCTGCATTAAGTTTTCTGTTCTCCACTCTTTTGTTCATATTGTGATTCTGCTAAACTAAACATAGCATTGATATAAAGGCAAATATTCTCATTATAGCGTCGTATAAGTGAACTCTGTTGCTTCATCTGCTACTTCTGCGTCTTTCTTTTATGTCACCTCTTACCTCTGGAGACCCCCCGCCCCCCTCCTGTCTGACAGGGAAAGTCTCCCACTATGAGGAGCATATGTGAACAGTCAGGTCAGGAGACCCTCCGGAGCAGTCCTACTGAAACTATCTGGATATTTTCAGGAGCCCAGATGTGAAAACAGCTTTGTAATGGGTTTCTCAATGTTTTATGTTGCCAAGAAGAGCTGCCTCCTGCTGGTATTGATGGGAACAACATTGATGGTTTAAAATGTGTCTGCTATACCTGGATAGATTGTTTTACTCTTAAATGGTTAAATTCCAAAAGAAAAGCTAGTTTTGGTTTATTTCTCTACATTTGGAGACAATAGTCCTGTTCAGACTGTTTCAAGCCACAATATTTACACCCCTGTGACTAATCGATCCCCCCTCTGTACCGTCTTCAGAGGTAGAACAAGTGGCTTTACAGAGGCGAGGGAGCGCTGTGTGTGTGTGTGTGTGTGTGTGTGTGTGTGTGTGTGTGTGTGTGTGTGTGTGTGTGTGTGTGTGTGTGTGTGTGTGTGTGTGTGTGTGTGTGTGTGTGTGTGTGTGTGTGTGTGTGCATGTCTGACTGTGTGTACATGCAGCTCCTGCTGTGCCGTGCTTCCCTAACTCCAAAACACAATGTGAATTCTCAGACTGGGACACCAAAATTACGCGATAGCTGAATTAATAATAATGTACAAAGACGTGATGACAGCTGAGCTTAGTAACGGCGCAGTCTGAAAAGAGCTTCTGTGTTAGATTAAGGCCTCGTCCAACGACAGATGAGAGCCCTGACAGAGGCAAAGCTTGTGCTTCCTGAGCGTTGGGGATCGGCCCACAGGACAACCAGCTCTCCTTTTATTGACTTTTTTTAAGGGGACACCTGACTCTGAGCACTTTCACTTTATTGCCTCCTCAGACTCAGGCTCTTTAACCAGCTGCATGGAGAGGTTTACAGCACGACCTCCCACCCAACTAACATGTGCCACTCACACTTCTAAATTACACACTCAGCGTACTGTCGGTGTTATGACGTGTTTCACATTCCTTGCTTGCCTGCTTTTAGGTTTCACTATGGAAAATGTACTTTTCATCTCTAGGCATGACTAATAAATAACTTGGCAAAAATAATCCTATACAGGATGGTGAACCCAGGAAAGAGAGGCGGGCTGTACAGGACTGCACATTCCAGGAACATTAGACGTGGAAAATGTTATTAAAAAAAAGCGGGGGGGAATGGTCTTTTTCCAAAATGATTTTCCGTCATGATTTCTCATGAGTGGCTTTTATGTCACCCCTCATTGAAAGAACAAAAACCTAAATGTTGATAGCACACTACTCTTAATCATCAAACATTTTCCAGCAGATCTTAATGCATTAAAGCGCTCTCTGTGAGACATTAATCAGAGCTGTTTTAAGAAGCCCGTTAAGAAGTCATCTGAAGCCTCGTCCTCGTCCCTCTTATGCTAAGCTAAGCTACTTTGATTCCAGCTTCATAAGACGTACAGGCATGCTACGAGTCTCCTCGTCTAACTCTCAGCAATAAGTCATACTTCCTGAAATCAGGACACATCACAGACGTCTTGACAGTTTCTGTGTGAAGCAGATGATGACATTTCCTTCTGTCTGTATTTGTCAGGTATGGGCCCTGTGCACATGAATGAAGTGGAGTGCTCTGGATTTGAAAAGTCCATCACAGAGTGTCTCTTCAATAAGGAGGCTCTTGGCTGCAGTCACGAGGAGGATGCAGCTGTCAGGTGTAATGTTCCTGCCATGGGCTTCCAGGAGTCGGTGAGTCTTAGCTTTGTTTCAAACTGCGGTTCCAGCGCCTCTATCCAAGGGTTTTCTATCCCACTGACAAGATCAGTGTATTTTCAGAGACTGTCCGGTTCAAATCCCCCAAAAAACAGAGGTGATCCGTGAAGATTGAAGTGAAAGTTTTAATGAAATAGTATCATATTGCTATACGGACTCTGCACGTCTTGTTTTGACCAATCAGGGTCTGTATCTGCGATCAGCTGACATGTATGGGCCATTGAGAAGCCAGAGCAGACTGAGACCGACGTTACAGCCGGTTCTCAGCACAGAAATATGAAAGACTGATTCAGCCAATTCTAGTATCAGCAGATCTGTGCTTATTTTACACATCAGCTCTAAATAATACAAATAATGTGTAGATTGTCCTTTAAATGGAATAATACTTCTACACACTCCCTACTGTTCTATCTATTGTTTTTCTCAGCATACCTGTTTGAATGTACCCTGTTTGTGTACCATGTCTTCTAACTTTAGGGCTTTTCAAAGATCATACAGTTCTTCATTGTCTTTATGTAATGGCCTCTTTATGGCTCTTTGTGGCTGTTATCTAAGCTACATGTTTTTTTCAGTTTGAGACTCTTAATGAATAAATGTTAAACCAAAGACACATACATTCATGATGTGAGAGGAAGGTGTGAAATCAGTCTTTAAACTGGTGCTTCTTAAATGATTTCACGCCCTCAGCTGCGTCTAAGTGGAGGCCGAAACCCCTTTGAGGGCCGCGTGGAGGTGCTGGTGCAGAAGAACGGCTCTCTGGTGTGGGGGACGGTGTGCAGTGAAGGCTGGGGGACCATGGAGGCCATGGTGGTCTGCAGACAGCTGGGCCTGGGCTTTGCCAGCAATGCTTACCAGGTAACGGGGCATAGATGGTTTGGTGTACAAATTAGCCTGTTTGGGTTTGTGGTGATCATCACAGAGTCAAAATATAAAGTTAATAGAAAGAAAATGGTACGGACCAATGATGTGATAAAGTTCCCATAGAACTATAAAACTTAGAACATACAAATCTGAACACAGGTGTTCCCACAGGATAAGTTAATAACCATCAAAACTTTTGATTTTGTTTTTGTCTTTACATTGAGATTGCCTAAAATAGTCAATTACGTTAAATTAAGAGCAATTAACAGCTTCAGCTCATTTTAAACTGGACACTTTGAATCTAATCTGCTGTAAAGATCTGCTCTTAGACTCTTTGTGTCACACTTAATCTTATTTCCAAGACAGTAAAGCAGGTTAGATTATTATATTAACTGCTCTGTGCTGTTTGCTTTGTTTTGCGACTGATTGTGGAGGGAAGCGCTGCCCCTCTCGAGCTAGGAGGATAGAGGACACGTGTTCCAGTGTATTAAAAAAATGTTCTCTGCGGTTTTTCTTTCAAACTAAGCTTCTCTCTGGACAGCCAGCAAGGCCAACTCCTACTGTACATAATGAAACACTCACATCCTGCCTCACAGCCCAGACCATCTCCTCACATGTGGAGGAAGTGTGCCTGTATCTGCCGGGTTGAGCCACTGACAGTCATGGCATAGACATGTTAAAGTTATATTATTTACAGATATATATGTTTGTATTTGATAGGATAGTGGACAGAGTGAGAAACAGGAGAGAGAGAGTTAGGAATGACATGCGGGAAAGGAGCGAGAGGTCAGACTTGAACCCGGGCCTCCGCACATGGGGTGAAACCTAACCACTTGGCCATCTGCGCTGCCAATTACAGACATTATGTACAGATGATTTATTTTGAGGTCATACAGAGGAAGAATTAATTTCATGATCCCTGGAGAGTCTGAAGATCTCTGATAAATACTGCTGCACAGTAACCACAAACTCTCAGCAGGTGATCATTTCTCACCCTGACTGCTCACGGCTCACCTGTGTGTGTGAATTGGACATTTGCAATGAGGCTCAATGAGGCGGTTTTGCCCCAAATAAAAGGCAAAATGTTCTCATTTAAATACAGCACTACAGCACCGGGGCACAGATACGGTCTTTGCAGGGCAGTCACGGGGGCAGTTAACCCTTTGCCTTTTCATGTCAATTAGAAGATGTATTTTTGGCTCATCTGCACAAGTTTAGTGATCACACAAGCTCCATAATCTTTTGTATCTCAGGCTCAGAGTGTGTCACAGCACTGTGTTGGTATTATCATTCATCTGGCAATTTAATTTCACATTAGGACAGAACATAGCCAATTCAATATTCTCAGTCTTGTCATCCCTTTGATTAAAGATCACTCACTTCAAGAACACATTATGATAGAAAGGGGGCGCCCTCTGGTGGTCCAAGTGGAGAATTACCTTTATTCACAGCAGTGTTGGTACAGCTGCACGGTTTCATCACAGTCAAATATTGAAGGGGGAATCGACTAAGAAATGATTTCACCATCTAATAGCTCTGTTGAATGGTTCTGTCTCAAGGTCCAATCTACAAACTAATGACGTTCAATGAATATTGAAGCAAACAGCGACTTGTGTCCTCTGCACATTGTTTTGTTAAAATCAGGACAAGCAGAAGTTTAAAAACATGTTTAGAAAGTGTTTTTACTGGTTCATTTAAATGTGTTCATTTTGTGTTTAAAGTTTATTTGGCTTTATTTTTACTTACCAGGTGATCTCTGTAGTCAGTCTTAAGTGGAAGTTTTGTCTTGCCCACTGGAGGGCAGCACTGAGCACAGGTCAGCTAATCATGTGTTTGTCAGTGGTGTGTGAGAGGAGAGTGGCAGAGACTCAATTCAGTGTAGGGAAGACATCCTGCTAAACTAATATGATGGATTGTTTCAGTATTGTGTTTCAAAATAATATTCATGGAAAGGAGTTGAGTTGTACAGCATCCTCTGTGATCTTCTAGGCCAGTGGTTCTCAAACTTTTTAGACTGCGTACCACCTCCGAAAATATTTGGCTCTCCAAGTACCACCATTATGGTAGATCTTAAAATACACTGTAGGCCTATTTCTACACACATTTTACGCAGGAGGTTATTTATTATTGACTGTTGGCAGCCACACTATAGGCCTACTAAGGGCTAGCGCTAGAACTGACACTTAAACTAACACAACTCTGACATTTACCCAAATCAAAAAAAAGTGCAGCACAATAAAAATGACAACTTTATACCAACAACCTGTTTGAGAATATTTAATCTCCAGTGTTTCCCACTAATAGACGATACCTGGGCCCAAGTATATTTCCGACCTGTTCTCATTTAATTTTTCATATTCATAAAAATTGCTGCGCGCCTGAGAGAGTGAGAGGGAGTGGGGGAGAGAGAGAGTGAGAGGGAGTGGGGGAGAGAGAGAGAGAGAGGGAGTGGGGGAGAGAGAGAGCGAGAGGGAGTGGGGGAGAGAGAGAGAGCGCGCAAGAGAGTGCAGGAGCGCGCTCCGCAGGCTCCGTGCAACCAGAGCCTCTGTATTATAAGTCTCTGCGTTCAACATAGCAAAACTTAAAAAAAAAAAATTTTTAAATCCCTCTCGACTCCTGCGGAGTGTTAAGACAGCAAAAGAGAGCAGAATCACATCAGCTTCAGAGCAAGAGAGAGAGAGAGAGAGAAAGAGAGAGAGAGAGAGGGAGGGGGAGCGACTGTCCGTACATGCATCAAAAAGTGAAGCTTCTCCTGGCTCCGTTATGTACAGCTGCTTGCTGCCGATTGTACTGAACTCCAATAAATAACAGAATATCTGTTAATGTAGACCTACAGCTGCTTGCTGTTGTTTCAGGACTGAACTATAACGGAATATCGAGTGGAACTTTTCAAAACTCGACTCAACTGTGCGCGAGCATAAATTGAGAAGATTAAAGTTGTTTGTTGCAAAAACTAGATTAATTTAGAGGGGAAAACACATTTGATTTAAATACAACTCAATAGATACAAGACAGATAAGAGTATGACAAAAATAAAAAAAAATTTGTTTTATGCTGAACAGGTTTTTTTTTGTATTGTGGAGATTTCTTTGCGTACCACCACAGGGAGCCCACGTACCACCGGTGGTACGCATACCATAGTTTGAGAACCACTGGTCTAGGCCTTTTAAAGACTTGCAGAGGTCGAGAGAGCCGGCTCTTCTTTTGTGGATCAGGCCCTCAGTGTCACTCAGACGTGATTTATAGTAGTTAGGACTTTATGCAATCGGTTATTTTAAATCTGCCTACAGTGCTCACAGATGTACACACATACATAACATGAAGTCATTTCCAAACTGTAGAGTAAAGTCCTCCTCAGGTCTGTAAACATACATCTGCATGTGTGAGATATTTAAAGCTGCATCATATTCAAGCATGGAAAGACTCTACAGTTTATTATTCATGTGGAATCGACTGGATTCAGAGCAGAGGTTGATGGCGTATGGACTGTGAATGGTGCTCATGTCTTTGAAACAGGAGACTTGGTACTGGCCAGGAGAGGTGAGTGCGGATGCTGTGGCGATGAGTGGAGTCCGTTGCTCTGGCACCGAGATGTCTCTGTCTCATTGTCTGCACCACGGAGTCCACCTCAACTGCCCGAAAGGAGGTGGACGCAACGCTGCTGGCGTCTCCTGCTCTGAGAGTAAGACACACATGTTCATTACTGATGAGATAATGGTACCCCACTAACATGAGCCTCTCTAGACCCTTAAAGATTCATGGCATTGTCATCCATGATAAACTGATATTTGCACTTTAAGTATTGCTGTAGCGTCTTTAATGTTTTTGCTTCCCATTGAGTTTTATTCCAACAAATCTCAGTGTTTTCCAGCCTCTTGAAAAGCTCTGCGTTGGTGGAAAGTTTTCTAAACGGAGCTCTAACATCACTCTTGAATCATAGGAGTGCTCAGAGCAGAAACCCCTCATTTATGTGACGCGTGTTTTTAGGTATGTTTGGAAAATGAGAGGGAGCCATTTTTTTCCACGTATCTAAATATGTTTTTATCTCTTGTCTGTTTTCCCCGTGCTCGTCTCTGATCGGCCCCGTCCACAGCGGCTCCTGACCTGGTGCTGAACCCACAGGTGGTGGAGCAGACCACCTACATGGAGGACAGGCCCATGTTCATGCTGCAGTGTGCGTACGAGGAGAACTGTCTGTCGTCGACCTCCAGCGAGGTGCCAGCCAACTCCTACCGGCGCCTGCTGCGCTTCTCCTCTCAGATCCACAACAATGGGCAGTCTGATTTCAGGCCCAAAGCCGGCAGACATGACTGGGTGTGGCACGACTGTCACAGGTAAGTGTTACAGGGGGTTCCAGGGTTCTGGATTGGATACTAAAATGTAACTATTTAATTCACAGGTATGTCAAAGAATTCATTCTAATTGGCCAATTATGCAGAGCTCTTACTCAACTATTGTTAGGATGAACAGCCTGTTGGGGATGCCCCTCTAACCACTCTGGATGACTAATTGGACTTCAAAAAGAGAGAAGTCCTGGAGCCTTCATGGCGGTCTGTTTACTGTGTGGGAAAAAAAGCACAAGTGACTTAAATGGTGGTGAAAGCGGTGAAGAGATCTAAAAAGGGTTTGCTATGACAGAGACAAAACTAAAGATGGCACATGAAGTAAATAATCTGCAGTGTTTTGTTAAGAATGATGAATAGAAAATAAATTAGTCGACGGACTCTGACAGTGACGAGGCAGAAAAACACGTTTAAAGGAGCAATATGTAACTCTGACATCTAGTGTTTAAAATGGGTACTGCAGTCCAAATTTAAAACATCATAGAGAGGTGTCTCCCCCTGCTCCCTCCTCTCTAGAGTCGATGCTCACACAGGTCACCATGTGGTGGACTCTGAAGCTTCAGTGTTTATCCAGCTCTGTATGGGTCTGTAAACCTTTCTGTGTTCTAACCTCTCTCCATTTTTCAAAAGCTTCTCCAATATTGATCCTAGTTTGATCACGTTTCTGCCCGTGGAGCTTATTAGAAACATGCAGAGGCTTTTTAGGTCGGGTACACTCACTTCTATCTGGAGAGAGAGACAGACGACCAGCCACACTCACATTCACACCTACAGAACATTTAGAGTCACCAGTTAACCAAACGAGCATGTTGTTGGACTGTGGGAGGCAGCCGGAGTGAACCCATGCATGCACACATAAAGGCTTGTCAGACGGGGACTCTAACCCAGGATCTTGTCGCTGTGAGGCAACAGCGCTAACTACTGCATCACCGTGCAGCCTGTTCCAGAAGTATGACTCAGTATGACAAAAGTCTTTTGTAAACATTTAGTGGAGAACTCTTTCAATGACTGAGTGTGAACTGTTGAGTGCAGCACGTTGTGTTTCAATCAGTTGGGCACGTTATATGAGGATACATTATTAGTCAGAGTTTATATTTTAAATTAGACTTAATTTAAGGAAGGAGAGATGACTCAGACTACAGCGTGTCTTCTTTCTCAAACAGTTTCTCTTTCAACAAGTCCTGCCGCCCTGTAATTGACTTTGTTAGTGTAAGCTTTCAGATCACAGTCTAAGTGCTGAGAAAGTCCCACATTTTTGTGGTTTCATGGTGGAACACTTTCTGCAGCTTCAGACAGCTACCGGCTTTCAACAAGTCAAACCCTTTGTCATCTCGGATATGAACGACTTCACACAGGAAAGTTTAAAGCTGTTTAAAAGTAATGTTGTGGATCACAGGGGCCAATGTGTGATTATCTTTTCCTGCCGCTCTGTTTGGCAGAGACGGCAATAATGACTTTCTTAAACTTTTGTGTTTAATTTGTAGCCCGGCTTTGGCTTTAAAACCACAACTATGTGTTTGTGTGTACAGGCATTACCACAGCATGGAGGTGTTCACTATCTACGACCTGTTCAGCCTGAATGGAACCAAAGTGGCAGAAGGACACAAAGCCAGCTTTTGCTTGGAGGACTCTGAGTGTGATGAAGGTGAGGAGGACTACAACAGGATTCTTTCTTCAACCTCTGTGTTTGTGGAAGATGTCAGTCAGACAACAACGAGACTCTAAAGCCGATAAACCCACAGAGGAGTATCATCTGACAATGCAGTTAGCTTCAGATCTGACCAATTCGGACATTATTCAGCCGATGGTTTCGACATTCCCATTCACATAACGGCATTTCAAAGTGTTCAATGAACTCATCAAGCAATTCAAAATACAGATAAAATTGTTTCAATGAATGTGTGATCGTTGCGGTACATTTAATCATACACAGTGGATGATTGAAGTGTGTTGCATGTCACATTTTGCGAAACTGAATTTGCCGTAAATAAGCGTATACATTTTTTATTTATCAGGTAGACAAAAACAGTTGTTGTTGTTTTGTGTCTTCAGAGAGTGTAAAAAAGCCACCATGACAACTTTCAAGTATGAATGTTGTGTTTCCAGTTTGTACAGCTTCTCCCAATTAGGCAAACTGTAAATTCATGCAGCTTAAAGCTAGCCACACAGAGACGATTTAATGCCCGTCATTGGGTCAGGTTTGCTCCCTGTAACGATCGTGTGTGAGCCTGATTCGAGGCTTGTCGTATTAGATTTTTTTGTCCAAAGAATCCACAAGTGTGTGGTGTCAATAGGATAATTTCACTGCTCACCATCGAGCTGGAATCGTAAATATCACTATTGCTGGTTGGACTGCCTCCGAAGCAGCCAATGAGAGTGAGCAGACATGGAAGCGTCACCAAACTGCATAAAGCCGCACATAATCCGTCTGCTTAGCCAGGATTTCATCCGTATTGTTTTTCGCATTTTCTGTTTTTCGCTACAAAATGAAACCCACAGCAGGACAGCCAGCTGACGACATCCATTGTCCTCCGTATTGTTTTTTTTTTCTCCTGAATTCACGTTTGATCATGTGAGTTTCTGTGAGATCTCGTGTCTCTGAAATCGTTGCTACAAGCTGCTGGTGTGTGGTCTCTTGGTCTGTCCTCTAGTGTGTGCGTTCAGAGGATTATAGAATTTAAAATTGGCCGAAACTCTCCTCATGTCTCCTCTCTCCTCCCACGTTTTAAAAATCAGTTAACATTTGAAAAACGTCCAGTGTGCGGTCAGCTTTAGTGTTTTATGATTTCCCATCTTGTCATTCTTAATTGCAGGTATTGAAAAGAGGTATGAATGCGCCAACTTTGGAGACCAGGGTATCACTGTGGGCTGCTGGGATACCTACAGGCATGACATCGACTGCCAGTGGATCGACATAACGGATATCAAACCTGGAGATTACATTTTTCAGGTATCGTGTCCCATCATGAGTCTTTGAGTTTCCTATTAAAACAAAAAGTAGCCTTCAGTAATGGCTTTTCATGCTCCTGAATATTTCCTTTAACCCCTCTCACAGATAATAATTAACCCAAACTACGACGTACCCGAGTCAGACTACACCAACAACATCCTGAAATGCAGATGTCGATATGATGGCCATCGTGTATGGATGTACAGCTGCCACAATGGTAAGAACTAGATCTGACGGTGATATAACAGTGCTGGAGACTTGGGACTCCCATTGTCCCTGGAGATGGTTAAAACATTTAACGTTGCACAAAGCCAAGCACACTGTAAGGGTTATCCAACAACTGGCATTAGAACACCGAATAATAGCCCAAACAACATCATATTATTTTTGTTTTTATTGTAAGAAACTTCCTTTTTTCTAGGTATTTTCACAATAATGGGTAAAATATACCATTTTAAACCATCTTCCATTTTTGTATGTTTTTGGAAGGAATCTCACGACCCCCCTAACAGTGTCTTGCGACCCCCCAGGGGGTTCCGCCCCTACCTTGGGAACCACTGTGTTAATGTTCGTTAATGTTGAGTTGAATTCGATCACCTGCTTTTTTTTTTTTTTTAAATGTTATACTTTATAGGGCATCAAATGGGGAAGGATGTGGAAATCAATTACTGTATTACCAATCAATCAATCAATCAATCAATCAATATTTATTAAGCTCTAATTCATAACAGATGTTATCGCAAGACATTTTACAGAAGAGCAGATATACCTCACTCTTTGTTATATGATCTACTAAAACTGGTAACAATAAGTCGCATACATTGTGGTAACATGGTTTTCTAACACCAATAAAAGATTCAGATTATAAAAAATCTGAGGGGGCTCCAGTCCAAAAATAGTGTAGTATTGCAGTAAAGGACATAGTGTAAAAAAGTATAGACCTTCTTTCCTTGAGTTTTAAATATGTTTCAGTACTGAAGGTAAGATCAATGAGGCTCTTTATAGAATAAACTTCTGAATTGTTATCTCTCTATTAGAGCCTGACCGATTTATTGAGCCAGCCAATAATATCGGCCGATATTAGTGTATCCAAAAACTATCGGTATCGGATAATTTATTTCAGATATGTTCCGATATTACTAGATTTATTAACCAGTCAAAAAGCATTTCATTAGAGTATCATTGTATTACACTAGTAGTTCTCTTTCACCAGCAGAGGGCGCCATATGGATTATAAAAAGCATCATAACTCTCCAGAGTGTTGAGCGGGGATGCACAGTTACTTTCCAGATGAGTGACCATCTTGTCTTCATTATTTATCTTTGCCACAAGCGTGTGATAACTGCATTTGAGGGATGAACACAATAAATGTGTTTGTCTTTATCTATCTCTACAGATCTAAGAAAGATATCGGCCATATATATCGGTATCAGATTTTTTTTCTCTCCCCAATATCTATATCGGTATGGGCCCCAAAAAATTCCATATCGGTCGGGCACTACTCTCTTATACTAACACTGATAACTGGTCTGATACCTTTGCTGGGCAGAAATCTTGCATCAGTGGTTTGAAACTGTTGTTTCACTCTGTCTGTCTCTGCTAGGTGGTTCATTAAGCACTGAAAGTGAACAGACATTCCCCGGCCTCCTCAACAACCAGGTGGCTCACAGGTAAGAGCGAGGCAACTGTAGAGGCATCGGGTGACCATTACCCAACCATCACTTCTCCAAGCAGGGGCGCCATCTGAAGCCCACCAACGTCTCATCCCTGCCCTGATCAAACCATAGTTTCATTTTCTTCTTCTTCTTCTTCTTCTTCTTCTTCATCCATCCAGCAGTTTTCTTTGACCCGTCACCCACTTTTCCCATCAGGAGAGAGAATATTTGTACTGCACTTTTCTTTCCAAACAGAGGCAGCTACAGCCACAAAAAAAACCTTCACAGCTCCCTCTCTGAGGCCAAAAGGGCCGCGATGTTCTCCCTTGTACTCTGTTACTTGTCTCTGAATGATCGTGACATTAATCTGTTGAAAAGTGGAATGTTTTTTTTTTGCACAATGAGTTGAGATTGGTACACCCCTTTGATGTAAACTTGCAACATTTTTACCTACAGTGATGATGGAGAGTTTTTTCTTTTATTGTTTGAAATCATTTTCAGCTTCTAGACTTTATATGTTAACATATTTTTTGTTTGTGTAACACTAATTCTACCTTGGCCAATGTCTACCAACATGGACAACCTTGATGCAGCCTCAAATGCCTTTGTTAAATATTTCCAAAGAGAAACGTTTGTTTGATTTGTGGATTCACTAATGACTTTCTGTTGTGACTGTGCTGACCACTGAGGGGACGGAGACCTGGAGAGGCCAAAGGGAAGTTACCATAACTTATTTGTTGTGATTCACCAATTCACCAATGACCTCTGTTGGAGTATTAACTGTATGAACAGTAGTAAACAGTAATGTGACAGGGGTTTGTTACATACATAAATGTCTTGTGTAAAAATGTCATAGGATTTTCCAGCAAGGAACCTAGCTAGCTAGGCTAATGAGTTACTGAGTTAGCTTACTGACCAATAAGGCCACATGTCCACCTGGCATTTTTATCTGGGCAGAGAAGCACTGGCTGTGCACTCAGTAGTGTTTGGACGAAGTGCTCCAGAATATAAGCGCTGCACATGCGTGTTGTCTCTATGACAACCATCAAAACGGCCGCTGTATGACTGACAATGCAATTTTGCTCTTTTCTCAAGTTTTCTCCTCTTTCATAATACTTTTCACTGAAGGAATCTGTGTTAAATTGTGAACAAAATGCCAGAAGGGAAGTCATCAGAACGATAGTGGAGAAAAAAAAAGATTTCCTGGAGCTGTGACTGACAGCAGCTTGGGTGACTAGCATGTTTGTCGTTGGCTCACCAGGCAGCTACAATAGTCCACACACTATCCCTTAGAGCAGTGGTTCCCACCTTTATTTCCATTTGAGCTCAAACTCTTGGGACAACACAAAGTTAGAATAATGCATGGACATGAACAAATGGGTGTGAATAGACCAAGAGGGAAGGGGGGGAAAGTGAAGTTTAGTGCATCAAGTCCTCCAACAGTCCGAGCCTATAGCAGCATAAGCAGGAGCTGGTCCAAGGTAAGCCTGAGCTAGCCCTAACTATAAGCTACATTAAAAAGCAAGGTTTTAAGCTAAATCTTAAAAGTAGAGTGGGCCTCTGCCTCCCAGGACCAAACTGGAAAATAGTCCCATATGATAATTGAATAATTAAAAAGTTCTTCCTCCCATATTAGTTTCCATACCTCACATAAATCTGCATCCTGTAAGCGCATTTTTCTAGTTTGGATGAAGGAACTTCGAGTTCTGCAAGATATTATGTTGCCTGACTGAGTTTAGAGTCAGATTCAGATTTTGTTGATGAGACTAAGAATTTTAGATTCTAATATTCTAATCCATAGTATTTACAGAGAACCAAGAGAGGGATTTCCAGGGGAAAAGGCAAAATGGCTGATCAGATTTAGCACAGTTCAGAGCTCAAAAACACAGCTGTTATTAAATTAGTGCTGTCTGACCTCTGCATGTCAAATAAAGTTACCAAAGCTTGAGGTGTCAGCTCTGATGTCAGCTAAGCACTCCTGATGTCTCACTCTGAATAATGCAGCCCTAAGGAAACGTCTAAACAGTGACTCTTATAGGATAAGCAGTACTGGTTTTATGTGTTACTGAACCAAAGTCTTAGGATACACTGTCTTATTGGACAGAGTTGCAGATATCTCTTCTTCTGTCATAGTTTTAAAAAGATAACTCATGAAACACTTCCTGTCATTGTTTTGGTTTTTTTTACAGCTTTTTTCAGTGGAAATGAAAGCAAATCTGCTCAATAATGTGTTTGTTCTACTGTGTATAATGGTGCTATCAAACTGGTCCTCTGTTTTCTGAGGGTGTAGTACATGTTGGACATTATGTATACTAACTGTATACTTGAACTAAGTGTAATAAACTGTGTGCTTTACGTGTTGAGCCATAATAAAGATCTGAGTTATGGAGCAGCCGCGTCTTCCTGTCAAATGTTTCCTTTTGTTGTGATTTGACCTAAACTATAAATAATAGTTGTTGATACATCAAAATGCATCAAATATCTTTGACATACTTTCCAGGTAAAAGTGTTAAAAGGCTTTAACACTGCTTTTAAATTTGTGACTATGTGCACTAGTCAGACTGAGCTTCACTACTTGTGGAAGAAATAATCGTTGTATGGTAGTAGTGCCAGATCACCTGGGGGAGCTCCATCTACTCGAGAGTTTGACTTCTGCTGCTGAAGGAGAGTGGACCTCTAATGGAGAGATGTCAGGGTGAGTGGGCAGCCCACAGCGAGCGCTCCTGAGCTGGTGGGGAGGCTTAGGAAGTGAACTGGAACCTCTCCGGCTACCAGACCAATTTCCAGATCTGGTACACACAGGGACTTGAGTCAGGGCTAAAGTCTATACATAGATATCACTTGTATTCTGCTTTTAGGCTATTGTATTATTTTGTGTTGCCAGTCTTTGGATAGGCCTATTAGAGCGTGGCTGTCCCTGGAGATGGTTAAAGCATTTTACATATAACCATCTCCAGGGACAGTTGGGGTGTCCCAGTCTCCCCAGTCTCTGACCTTGTTTTGGGGGTCACCAGTTGAAAAGATTGGGAACACCTGGTTTAGAGGAAACATAGGCCAGAAAATTGCCAAAGAAATTCTCATTCTAAAACCTAAAACATTTGAAATGTCTTACCACCGAAGACAGCAATGATTTTTATCCCATTCAAAAGGGCTGTGAAATGTTGCATCACAGATCTTTTGTGGCTTTTGTTAAGTAAAACAAAATCAGACTAAGATTTGGAAACACTGCTCATGGATGCATATTCATGAAATTTTACTCAGGGTCATTTTTGCTAGGTGTGTGCATTGAGCGAAACCGGCAACAGTTCACCGTTTACAGCTGATTACAACCTCTGAATTCATTCTCAAAAGGATCGTTCACCATCACAGGGTACTGACGTCCATACTAACATAAATACTATACCAACTACCCTGCTTGAGCCACAGAAGGCATCGGCAGATATTCGCTTTCACACTTACAGGTAGTATACAGAGTTTCTTATCCACCTATTCTTCATGTGCCTTCACTGTGAGAAGAGACCAACACGTGGGCGTGGAAAGTAACCACAGCTGTGAGACCAATCTGCCACACTAAAAACAATAGGAGTGGTGCATCTACATACCAAGCCTTTCATTGTTTCCCCATCCATCCGAGCCACAGACGTATCGCATTTCAAAGCCCACTGGAAGAAGATAGATGTTTACAATAAAGGTGATTTACGACCTCTCTATAAAGATGATGAATTGCAATTGTCATAAGTGCAGTAATTTAAAGCTAAAGCAATAAAATTCCTCAAATCTTTCTGTGGTCTTTAAACTAGTGCTTGTTTGTCTGTAGGAGTACACTAGCTGTGGGTGTTGGAATGATGCCGGGGACATCTCAGTTTGGGGAATCTGTTTGATACAGCAAACACTGAGCTTAATCACACAAGGTCTTCAGTGAGGGGACCCCGCCCAGTTGATTTACAGGACAATTTATCTCTTGTAATTTCTGCTTTCACACAGAAAGTACATAAGCCGTTTTCACACGTGCACCCACGTTTCAGACTGTCTGCCTGCCCCTGAAATCTTCCCGAGTTAGTCACTCCCACACATCTCTTGCAGACTATCCCCGTCTGACAGGAGGAAGGCCTCAGGAGGCAAGACATAATGTTAAAGGAACGACACAGAAGTGGCAGACAAAGCAACAGAGTTAGATGCTATATGATGAGTAGTTCAACACATTCATAATACTGAACAGGAAGCATAATGAAGCAGTTTGATGACATGCACAGAGATCTCGACGAGCCAAACTGTCCATGGTGTGCGGCGATCGCAGGATAAAAATGTCTGGCCAATACATAGTTGCTGGTCCGATACATCAACAGGAACGCCCCCCTGAGGTCTGAATTCTGACTTGGAAACTCGGAGAACCTTCAGTAGTCCGAGTTACAGTCCAACATGGCTGCTATACGTGCATCAACAGTACCGTTTAAGCTGTAACTGTTGTGTTTATAAGCGCCTTAGTTCTCTTTTTCTGTAATTAAATCAATCACTCAGGTAGTAAATGGTAAATGGATAAATGGACTTCAGCCTGTATAGTTCTTTTCTAGTCTTCTGACTACTGCTCCTACTCAATAAATTACTACTACTGCTACTCAAAGCACTTAACACAGCAGGTCACTCCTACCCACTCACACTGATGGCAGAGGTAAAGTGTCCATCAGTAATAACTCATTCATTCATATACATTCTAGACAAGGCAGTGGGAGCAACTTGGCGTGAGCTCAAGTCCATTTACCATTTTCAGTGGCCAGCAGGGGGAGAGTAAACGTGTTGCAAAAAAGTCTAAATCAAAGAAACCAGCTTGGTAAATGATCTCAATTGATTTATTGGCTCAACAGCTTTCAAATCTTCATCAATGAACCATGATGTGCAAATCAGAGTAAAATCAATGGCACAGCAGCCTGTGAATCAGGATGGAGTCAAAGCAATGTGCATCCTCCCTCTTAAACAAATTGGGTCACATCTGGTTCCAATTGATGGGTGACTGCATGATGGCTCCGCCCTTCTTCCTCAAACAGTCAATGCATTGAGCCCCTGATGTCAGGTTTAAAAAAAGGGGGAGCATAATGTGTCTACATTAATCACTTTACCTCTTATCTAGCCATAATGTTTCAAGCCTCTGTCCTGAAGCGAGTTGAAGAGAGAAGAAAAAAAGTCTGTCTGGAAAGCTTCGGTCAGTCTCCTCCACAGACTTTTCAAACGAGTATTCTTCAGAGACAGCCCACGTCGTGCCAATACCTCTCTGCAGGCTATTTATCAGACTTCACACAAATCCCTGTATAACCAAGAAAAGCTTTTTTTCTTGGACTGTCAGCATTGGCTAGTTGATTGCAATTAATTAAGGTCTGAAATAAATGCATTCATTGTGCTATTTTGTCCCTTCAGGCTCCCCGTACATAATCGTCCTCAGTGTCTCTCTGTAGTCTCAGTGATGTAAAAGAAGGACACTGCTGCATCTCTGAATGTCTCATTTCACTTTAACAAACTCTCAGACAGCTCAGCTGACGAGTCCAAAGTCATATCCACCTTATGACTAGAGATGGGACAGATCTGATCTTATATCAGCATCAGGTCTGATATTGACTTAATTTACAGATCGGATATCATAATTACAGCACCAATCCATGTCACTGATCACGACATATGTTTAGACACTTTAAACATTCTCATCTCGAACAGTCTCACTTTGACGACATTCAGACAGATCTGCAAGAAGTGCCCACAACTTGTCTCCATGCCGACCTTCAGACAAGATGGAACAGCTCCTTCTATGTGATCAAAAGAATGACCCTTATACACCTCAGTTTAAAACATTTAATTTGAAAACCTGACAGGTGTTGCTGCTTCCTGTTTTGATGTGACTTCTGAGACATTCCTTTAAAATAGTTTAAATAGTTTTATGCATTTTAATTAATTAATTTTATTGCTTTGAATAGGAAATGGAATTTCTTTAGTTTCTTCTTTCTAAAGTTTCTTCAAACTATAGTTTGTGATCCCTAACCACTTCCTGTTTCTGTGCTTAAGTTAAAGTCCTAACCTGTGTCCTCTAAAACCTTCCATCTACCAGAAGGTCCTCACTTTATTTCAAAATAAAAGCAGGGTTGAATTCAAATAGCAATTTTTATCTTTTAAGTTGTTCACACTTGCAACTATCTCATAAGGAAATAAGTTTATAGGACAACAAACTATTGCTTGAAAAGAAAAAATCCCATTACTCTTGCTAAGTATCACCAGGTAATTAGAAAAAAATACAACGTTTCAGTCCCTCTGAACATTTGTCAAGTGTGTTCTCAATTTGAAAAGAAAACGGCACCGCTGCACTAAATCAAACCGTAGTCTACGCTGTAAGTATTTTAATTTTATTACCAACAGACCAAAAATCATGGCCAAAATCTATAACAGAAGCACCCAGAGCCTTTTTATTAGTCATTTTGTTGTTATTTTAGCTATGTAACTTTTGTTCTTTAAAGGCAGGGTCCTTATTTTCTCCAGATCCACTTTTTAAGATTTTGGTTGAAATTGTCTTTAGGTCCTAACAGAAATTAATAACTCATGTTCTCTGAAAAAGGAACAAAGAAAGCTTTAGAGGGAGCACAGAGGGGAGGGGGCGCTGCTTTCAACATCATGCTAGTTTTTGAAAAATGAACAACTCTAACTTTCTTTAACATCTTTGTCTAAAAAAACCAGACCTGTGGTAGATGTTATCTAAGGAAACGTGTGATTCTTTGAAGGAGTTTTTAAAAACTTGCCTTTCAGCCAGGAGAAGTGGTTGAAAGAATCACATCTTTGTCATGCTCTCTTTCTGCAGATACATCTTAAGCTTTAGAGACGATGAGCAGCAGCAACATAAGTGTGGGATCTATTTTCTCAGGTCGTCAGTGACGTTATTGAAATGTGTTCACTGTCGAAGACAAACTAAACAGCAGAAGGCAGCAGGGTGTAAAATATGTAAACATTTTTTTATTGGCATGCAAGATTTAGCTTAAACAAACACTGGATTTGAACTGAGAGAGGAACATATAAAATAAATCAGGATACATAAAGTGCAGAGTAAATCAGAGTCGTTACAAAACATCAGTCAAAAACAAAAACATTAAGAAATTAACATCACTGTTGAATCATTAGCAAAGGCCCTCAAATATCTTTACTTACACATGAAGTTACTTCAAAGTCAAACATAATAAGCTTTAAATACCTCAGAACATTCATGTAATATTATGACTGTTGATTTGAAAATGCCAAGATGTCATCAACATGATTTAAAGGTCACATATCCTCCTCCTCTTCAATCAGTGTAAATAAGTCTCAGAGCTCCTCAAAACATGTGTGTGAAGTTTCTTGTTCTAAATCCACTCTGATCCTGTATTTGATCATGTCTATAAACCCCTCTATTTCAGCCCTGCTCAGAACAGGCTGTTTCTGTGTCTGTACCTTTAAATATGTAAATGAGCTGTGTCTGACCACGCCCCCTCTCTGGAAGGGCTTGTGTGGTTCTGTGCTTTCACGCTCCATGTCCTATTGTTTACGGTGAGAAGGCAGACTCAGAGGGCAGAACAAACACCTAGCTGTGGGAGTGTCACCCACCTGGGGGAGGGGTTACTGCCCTTTGTGATGTCATGAAGGGAAAATCTTAAATAGGCATTTGTACTTTGTTTTCATCCTCCTATTCAAAATATACTACGACGGAGTATTAAGGCCACGTTAAAGAATTTGTTTTCTAACATTTCAAGATTCAAGTCATACATTTAGGACATTAAATTCATCAATTTAAATTAGCCCACAAATAAAATTATTATTCTGAAAGGTTGTATCAGAAGAGTCTGTGTGGTTCTCTTTTCAGACAAACTCCAGTTTCTTTCAGTATATTTTCAGGTTCCTGATATTCATGATAATGCTGATGTGCATAAGTATTTCCTCATTAGTCAAACATCTACTAAAGTATAACTTCACAAGATGCTCCACGTTCCTCATTTACATACAGGCGGCTGCTCCTCTTCTGACAGAACTATAGACTAAAACAACTTTATTCTAGTAAATGTATTCTCTAAATCTCAGATTTGTTCCCCATTAATGTGGCCCTAAGACTCCTTTGTAGTCTACAAAGCATTCCTCATATACTGCTTAAGCGGAGGAGAAATAAAAGTGAATGATGCAATAAGATACAAGAGACTCTCTCCGCCCCCTCCAAAGGCAGAACTGTGACGATCACTTTCTTCAGGATATCACTAAAAAATCATGAAATCACTTGATCAGATCTTTAGACTAACACTGGAAACATTCAACGCAGTTACAGGCACCATCGACCAACACGAGTCCTTCTAATGCTCAGGTCAAAGGCAGGACAACAGTTTATGAGACTAAACAACCTAAAGTAGTCACTGAATTGTGCACAGAACAGAAAAATAAAAATCCAAAGAAAGGACATAAAATGAGCATGAACAACATCACATGCTCAAAGACAAGTTTCAGTCTTCATAAATAATCTCCTGATTCAAAGATTTACATTTCTGTTACAATCTGACATCTTTACTGGAATGTAACGATCCTGACAGAGTTCAGTTTAGTTCACTTAAACTGCCGATTTCCACATAATCACACGCACTACGGGGCTCTTCACTGCCGCTCTTATTCTCCTGTTTCCACAGGAGGCGTGCCAAAAGTGTGGAAATTGGCAGTAAGGCATAAAAGCTACAAAGGAAGCGTGCAATAAGACGTGAAAATAAACAAAGCACTGCTGCAAGTGCTTTGTGAAGTTCGATACATGCAGCGAATCACATGATAACCAGAGACGGTCACTTAAAGCATTAAAGGTCGTGGATGAGCTTCATTATCGCTCGTAAAAAATAAAAAATAAAAAGATACCCTGTGTGTCGGCTACATTATTCCAAGAGGAGTGTACATTATTATGTTCATGGTTAACTGTCGTCAAAAACTAAAAAAGTGTAATTGCTTTAAGGACGTCAATAAGTCTTCTCCGACAACATATCAGAATATAACAGACTATTAATGGGTAAAGGGATTTCAGTAAGAATGATGGAATAATACTTAAATATCAAGCTCGTCATTCATTTGATAGAAAGTGGGGTCAGGGACAGATTGTACAGACGCAGTATTAAGGGTGCAGGGTGGTCCTCAGCAGGGGGGGGGGGGTGTGCTGTCTGGTCACGGCCCTGCAGTTTCACTCAGACGAACAGCTGCTGTAGAGATGTGGAGACAAGTTAGTGACCTTTTTCACAACAGAGAGTTTGGGTTATCACATTAACACTGACTCTGTCCTGTACACGTGTTCAGCACACCTGAGTAACCCTGGACAGCTGCTGCTCGCACTGTCACAATGTCTGCAGGCTGCCTGTCAGCCACAGGTGCTGCTGCTGCTAACCGGCATCATCGGTTTTTATACAAATCAAGTTTGGAGTTTGACATTTGAAATGGACACAGGCGGCTTCATCAGCTTGTTGGTGGTGCTGCAGACTCACTTAGAATCACGGTTCGATTTGATCGCCCTCCTTTAAAGAGAAGTATATTACATGAGAGCCTGAGAGAGTGGTGGGGTTGGGTTTGAAAATGGGAACTACTGTGTCCCGGGTTCAAGTCTCAGGAGTTGGTATAAAACAAGTATGGAAATGGGGTGTGTTTTTGAAACCGCCTACTATGCTACGTACTGATTTGGCCAAATGCAGTATGCGGGTAAATGCGAGATCTGCAGTATGATAAAAATACCCGGATGTGTACTGGTTTGGAAAAAAATGGAGAGTATGCATCAGACAAATCTCCCTCGTGTCATGTTTCCCACAATGCAAAGCACCAGGTCAGAGATCTAAATGACAGACAGCAACGTCCACCGGAACAGGATATAATCCCACAAACACACATTATCTGTTTTGGATTCTAAAAACCATGAGAATGGATCACTTGTCAGCTTTTTTCAGACTGTAAGGGGACGCCACATTGCACACACTGTGGGCTGTTTTTTAAATCCTCATTCCACATCCTGCAAAATAACCACCGACTGGCAGTCAGACTACGTACTACTGTTGATCGCAGTATGCACTACATGCTGCGTACTCATTGTGTTCGACAGTTGTATGCAGTAGGAGCTTTTTGAAAACAGCCTGCTAGTTGCTGGAGAGGTGCCAGTTTACCCCCCAAAGGACGCTGAACTCCAAACTGCTGGGGGGGGGGGGGGGGGGGGTCAGTCCCTGAGCTGCTCCATCACTCTGACATCTCTCTCCTAATCCATGTCTAAAGGTCCTGTTTGTGTGTGTGTGTGTGTGTGTGTGTGTGTGTGTGGAGTGGCTCATGACAACAGAAAAGTCTGATTTCCCTCGGGATGATTAAAGTGTTTAAAATAAAAAAAATGAAATCCAACATGACGTCATTATACTGTAGAGATACAGACACAGTTCTGCTCATGTGCAGAAGTCAACAAGGGGCTTTGCTAACCTGGTCACAGTTAGGGATCATAGAAGAGATTAACGGCTGGAAAAGGATGCAGCATGAGGACAGGTTGTTTCTGTTGTTTACGACTGGAGGAGATTTACATTTAAAACAGGAATATAAAACCTCTCCTGCAGGATGGATCAGTGCTCCGTCTGCTCCCTGGCTCTGCTTTCCTGCCTCCAATGTGCTCTTCTCTCAACAACTCCTAATAAAACGTCCTTGCTTGTCATTCATCAGTTGGATGTGTGTGTGTGTGTGTTCTGCTGCGCTCAGCAGGATTCTGAAATTAAAGGTTGAATCCCTGTTTGCATCTCGTCAGCACGCTAATGCTTTATCCATCCACAAAAATGTACGAGCTCAAAACAGCTGCCAAACAAAATATTCTATATAGGACATGTTTTTATGAGTTATGTCTTCCTCTTCCTGAGACTGCTGTCTTCTTTACAGAGCTATGTGGACCCTGATCAGCCTCCATAAAAAATACTTTTCAGTATGATCGTGGTCTACCACTGTGATGTCTCCAACATGAAAAAACTCTTCCCTGTGCTATGATGTACACTTGAGGGAGAATAAGATATTTAAGATGTCAGAGTGCACATGAAAGAGAGCCTGAGCTGTTGGGGGTTCAGTGCCTTGAACCTCTGCAGTGCTCGGACTGTGAACTGGCACCCTTCCAGCTACCAGACCAATTTCCAGATTTGGTCCACACCGGGACTTGAACCAGCAACCCCCCCAGTCCCTACAGACTGAGCTACTGCCGCCCCAAACTCTAACCCAGACACAAATGTTTATCAGAAGTAGAAAGTCTTATTTGACATACAGTCCTGATGTTTATGCTGTAAGAACTGTCTAAAGTAAAATACATTCTTTACTTTAATTTGCAAACTGAAGACAAAGAATTTAACCATGAAACTCACCGTGGACGCTCTTATCTAGTCAGACTCCTGTCTTCAAAAATGGTGACCTCAATCTTTGAAGAAGTCAGTCAAGGTAAAGTGTTTGAAGCAATATATAATTATAACCAAGTTTAAATAAGTCTCAGAGCCCTGTTCAGAAGAGGCTGTTTCTGTGTCTGTACCTTTAAATATGTAAATGAGCTGTGTTTGACCACGCCCCCTCTCTGGAAGGGCTTGGGTGGCTCAGGCTTTCTTGCTCCATGTCCTATTGTTTACGGTGAGAAGGCAGACTCAGAGGGCAGAACAAACACCTAGCTGTGGGAGTGTCACCCACCTGGGGGAGGGGCTACTGCCCTTTGTGATGTCATGAAGGGAAGATCTCCAAACAGCCTGTTTGAGCACACATTTTCTGAAAAGTGGAGCAGGCAGAAGATGGAGAGGATGGACTTTTCTCATCATTGGGGGGTTTGTAGACAGACTAGAGACACATGTTAGAGTTACAGGGACATGGGGAGGTGGATTTTGTATAATATGTGACCTTTAACCATCTCCAGGGACAGTGCGTGTGTGTGTGTGTGTATGTGTGGGGGGGAGTCTCTTGCACCCTTGATTTGGTGGTCACCAGCTGAAAAGTTTGGGAACCCGCCTCATACTAGGAGGGATGTGTTCAGGTAAGTACTTGGATCACATCATGAAACTGTAAGTAATACAAGTTTCCATCTTTCTGTTGAGGACGATCTCGTTCAGACTCTGCTCTCCCTCATTCAGCATTTCAAGCCAATTACAATTAATCGTGATCTTGAGTCACCCACACCACATATACATACACACACACACACACACGGCAAAGCCAAGCTGTGTGTGTACCAGACGATTTTATGCAGATGCTTTTGATTACATACTTTTAACTGCCTTTTTTCTTTTTCTTTACCGGATATCCCGACATGCCGCTGGATTTCCTGGAAGCTGCCTGGACTGCTGCTTTTTATTTTCGCCCAGCGGTGAAAGGGAATTATAATGTGGGGGCAGATGGCCTGTAAATTGTTGCATCTAGTAGGTCATAGCAAAACTCCTTTTACTAGCTGTGATTAATGCACTTTGACGTTTTCAGATCTCCGGGGATGACATCATTCCTTTACATCTTCACTCTGCGTACCAATAACCATTTTATAAAACTGTAAAAACCAATGTTGCTTTGATCCTCGTCTGTGCCTTTGATTTGTTTGTAAGGTTGGCGATCTGAATGTATATCTACTCCACTATTGCTTTTAACAGGCTCAGCGGAAACAAGGAGAACCAAACCAAAATGATTCAGCCACAAAGAGAGAGTGGAGGGAAGGATACGACTCGCAGGCCTCTCTCGATGGGATCTGTGAGCAGGAGGCCTCTGGGTGCGTAGATCTTGTCATTCTGCTCCTGAATGAACTTTGCGATCTTCTTCAAAACCTAAAAAAAAGGTACACAGAATAAAAATTACAATTATCATAGAAAACAAAACACTGGAATCAGAATCTTTTCCATGTGTTTTTAGACAAGATCACAAACACTAACTTTCCGTGGGTCAATCAATAAAAAGTTTCCTTTCCTAAATCCAACGACATCATGTAAACGATGTTGTCAGTTATTTAAAATCAACGGCTTTTATCAGTAAAAGTTTTGCAATGCTGCTCTGTTAGCCCCCGAATTGCAATCTTCATTATGTGTTAGCATCAAGGACTTACTGTAAAGTTTGTGTACATCGGTAAGGTAGCTTTACAGGATGTTGTTAGTGCCTGTATTGCACTAAAAATGTGAAAGAGAATGTCACTCATTTTACAAGGAGTTGTTTGTCTATTTGCCAAACCAAACTCCAACGTTCAGCGAGGGCAGGATTGTAAAAGGCATCGATCCCATCGCGCTTTGAAGAGGTGAGACAGACTGAACTTTAGTTCAACGTGTGATGAGAATCAGAAAGCTCATCAGACATTGCAGTTCCTGTCGAGCCAACAATGGAAGACATACTGGGAGCTTCACTGAGACGCTGCAGGAGCACCAGCTGAGGCTCAAGCTCGAGGTGTCAGCGTGCAAGAATGTGGAAACACATAACAGCCCCGACTGGACAACATGCAACATGTTAACCCAAATCAACAAACACAGGAGTATGTGCAGCAACAAGCTCAGCTGAACTCTGAATTTAAGATGCACAAGAAAATCCTTACCAACCTATATCTTCTCTGGAACCTGAGCCAGTCATCGACACCAAGGAAGCAGCAACAGGCTACAAGGAACTGAATGGGTTCCAGTAAAGTGAGCAGAGCAGGCAGGAATTTAAACCTTTGCAAAGTCTTTCTCCTGGGCAAACATACATGGCAGGATTGATCCCACCACTGCACAGAGATAGGTTAAGTTCTGCGGGCCCCATGGAGAAGAGTCAGTCAAGAATTAACACCCTCACCTGCGGGTGTACCTCTCCAATACACACCTCAGACACACACCTCAGACCTAGCAAAATATCTGATGGTGTGACAGCTTTGGAAAACAAAGTCTACATCGTACATAGAAAATGAAATATCAAAACTTTATGACACGTTTCTGTGTGAAAGTCGGGTAAAACTCTGTTCAGCCGATTGATCCGCGGAACACATGCGGACTGAATCATAAATTGATTATGTTTTTGAGGTAGTAGCGTGTACCAAAATATGACAACAAGAACTCTGAAACATTTACTACACATGAAAAAAAACCTATGGACAAAAAGAGCACGACTTATCATGTGCTCATGCGGCACCGTAATCGTTTAATCTCGATTAACTTGTTTTCATGGTCCAGGGAATCCACAAGATCACAATCAGCTGAAATCTGTGTATTCAAACAAGTCAACCTAATTATTATTCTTTTCTCTAGTTCTTGACTAAAACAGCTTTTATACACAAGAGGAGAAGTCGGCCGTCCCGTCCATGTAAACACAACTCTGACAACAACACAGACAGCGGGACTCGAGCTTCTCACTCATTGTAGACAGTCATGACTCTGTATTTATGTTTAACATGTTTCACATTCCTTCTTTAAGAGAAACTGTAGAGAGCTAATTTTCCCTCTGGGATTAATGAAGTATTTCTGATTCTTCTATTTATGTCACATGACCACGTTCAAGCTTTGGGATATGATCTGATTGAGTATGCTAAAAAACAACTTCACTGAAGTCCCACATGCAGTAGCATTACTTCTTAGTTTCTACATGCGAGCAGGTGAAATGTGTCTCACCTTCTCATAGTGGGTCTCCATACACAGGAAGACTGTGTATGCTGTAAGGCACGCCAGACAGCCTTCGATTAATGATTGGCTCCCCAGCTTCTCTGCTTCAGTGTACAGGTTGTTCAGGGTCTGCACGGTCTCCTCAAACTGCTGCTTGTCAATCTGAGAAATACACGGAAACATAAAGACATTTCAAAAGGTAAGCCTCCTCAGAGGGACACAGAACCACACCTTTATTACAACTATCTGAGTGAGCTCTATCTGTAATCGCTTATGAAGGGTTTCTCATCTTGTCTTAAACCATCATTGCGTCTTCATAAATGGGGAGTTTGATGAAACATCAAGAGTATCATAGGCTTATTTTCCACATATAAAACGTCTCCTTTAATGATCAGATGTCATGTCCATATCCTCTGTGATGTGATTTTTATTACAGCACAACAGTGCTGTAAACAGGTCACACACAGGGGCACTTTAGAACATAATCTATATGGTTATTTTAGCCAGAGAATGAGGCCAGAACAGTCCTGTAATGTGACAGCTGAATCTGATTTTATGCATAACATTAACGCACACTGTGAGGAGATTTATACTGGAAGATATTTGCACTGTTCATCGTGCACAACTGTCCAAATCCTCCATTGCATCTTTTGTATGGTTTCCTTTATATTTCTTTTATTAGATATTTTTATTGTATTGAAGTTCCCTGTCAGCAGCAGCACTGTTGTTTTATAGCTTCTTACTATTTTTAAATGTTTGCTGAAATATCAAGTCAAGCTCCTTGTATGTGTAAATACAGTAAAAACTGATTCTGAAGACAAAGAATTTCTCCAACAAAGGCTTGCTGCAGAGAAGACAGGAGCGAGGAGAACCGAAGGACTCTCAGCCTGTTTTAAATGATCCTCTAGCGAGGGGAAAAGAAAGATTCTCTAGACCAGACAAGGAAACATCCAAGGCCTCCTCCGCCTCTCTCAACCCGCAATGTTCTGCTCCTTTGTGCACAAGGAATGCAACCAAAACGCTCCAACACATCAGTGGTGAAGCAGCGCTTTGAGACTGTTTTCTCTTTTTAATTTACAGGCTGTGATTTCATCTACATCGCTTCACCTGAGCGTCTTTGTATGACATCTAAAGCAGCGATATTTAAGCATTGAAAAGATAAAGAGCTCAGGGCTGAACTGGGTTTACAAATCCAAGAGGTGAAGGGAGTATTCTCTTTCACTTGGTACAATGTTAACAACACCTTGATTCATTTGACAAGCTCTCTGCCAGATACATTTATTGCACTGACTACTTCCCCAGTTCCTTGGCAGTTATCCTGCAAAAGCATTTAAATGGGAGTGAGCCACAGAAAATCATACCTCCCACACAATAATTACCTGCAAGAATGTGAGTATACAGCGTTGGAACTCCTGCAAAACTCAATCTTGGCAGTCTGGCAAAATCAAATGCTTGGATAAAGATCGTGTTGGCTCAGAGAACTTGAATTATTTTATAAGACGTTCTGAAAGCCTGCTCACAAAGAGAAATTAATAAATGGGAATGAAAGCCACAAAGTAGCTCGACAGAATACATTTTTATAAGCATTCATAAGCTACAGAGACAAGAAAGCAAATGGTTTGTTCTTCATCAATATGAGTCTTCTCTCTCTGGGAAGTAGGACTGCCCTTCACTTTATCTAGTGTTACAGTCAAGACCACACCAACTGAGACCAAGACATACCTGAGACCAGAGTGCTCCGAGACATTTAGTAATCAATCTATCTGTCTATCTTTAGGGCTTTAGGGACGGAGACAAAGTCAAGACCAAGACCAAGACAAGACCATAAATATCACTTAAAAATCAGTGAGTTACAGAGGGCTTAAAGGATGCATCCCAGCGCAGTGCTTGTTTTCCACGGTTATGTAAGCTCAGGATTAAGCGTACTGGATATAAAAAGTTCAATGCACTGACTGTTAAAGGCACATTTTTATCCAATGTTACCACAACGTCCCGTGATCAATCTTCCCCCGGTGGTGAAATCAACTACCAACCTCCATTTGATCTGCAGAGTGACTTTGCACCTTTAAGGAAAAGCTAAAGACCCAGCTCTTTATGAACAACCTACACACTAAATGATGTTATTGATGATGATGGTCTTGTTTGATGATGATGATATTTAGGATGGTTTTGATGCTGATTAGAGCTCTCAAGAACAGCTGTCGATGTTGTGCTTTGCCTCTGGTCACTTCTTGTCAGTACCTGTGTGTCTGATCAGACTTAAAGCTGTTTGTTTGCATTTCCTGACGTTGTCTCCTCCTCTCTAGATCCTTGTTTGTCTTGTACTTACTCTCTGATGTACCGTCGCTTTGGATAAAAGCATCTGCTGCTTTAACGTAGCTTTAAAGAATATTCGTTCACCTTTTTTTTTCTTATCTGGGAGCCTCCTCAGTGTCTCCCTGTAGTCACGGTGATGGAAAAGAAAGACACTGCTGCATCTTTGAATGTCTAGTTCCAAGACCAACCCTGACTTTAAATACTGTTGCTCTTTAAAGAGGGTAACTGTGGCTTTAAAATGACATCACATGTGGGGGTGTGACGGCTTTCAAAGATCTTTCAAAATGGCTACCATTCCAGCTAGCACATTTTATGGAAAGACAGGTAAGCATGGTTTTTTAATTAAAATCTTTTTGAATGTATTATTTTAATTTTTTTTAGGAACATTTGAGTGAGTTTTCAGAGCAGAGATTATTTATTTTAACAAGAAAAGCACACAATCTTTAATTGGACGTCCGGACGTCAAGATGAGAGTCTAGAAAAAGAGACAGAGAGTGAAAGCTCAGGTGAAGACCCAGATGAGGTGGACCAAGATCAAGAACCTGAGGAAGAGTGCTGTTGTCCTTTATGTGCCGAGACCAACACGTCAGGATTTAGAAGATGAAGATGATATGAATATTAATCGACAAAGAGAATAGATTCCATCATTTCGTTTTTTTATATAATGAGAGAATTAATTAAGAATATTTCGATAATATCACAATTTCCGTTGTTTTTTGGGTTTTTTTTTTAAACCAGTCCACCTTAGTCCTATGACAGTTAAGCCTGGCTCAGAGATTTGAAATCTGGTAGCATAACACACATCTATCTATAAATCCAGGAATCTGTGTGTGTGTGTGTGTGTGTGTGTGTGTGTGTGTGTGTGTGTGTGTGTGTGTGTGTGTTTGTTAGTCAAGTTTCTACACAACCATTCGTCTGAAGGACGTCAGACTTGGCGGGTGTACTGCTGTGGACCCGAGGAAATGGAGTGCAGATTTTGAAGTTTAGATGAACTGAATCTCAGGGATTCTAACTTAATTTAAAAATGACCTCATGTTGATGTTTCTGTTGATCAAACATGTCAGACTCAGTTCAGTTCAGTGCAGTTTTTTGCCATTTGCAGCATAAAAACCACATTGGAAAACATGTGCAGGAGGTAGACAGTACACTTGGACAAAGACACAGGACAGTAAGTTTAAAAAAAAGCAATATAAATATAAATAAAAAGGAAGAAGAAAAACAGAGACAGTAAGGCCACATGAGAAACATACAAGACACTATTTGCATGATGGGACGAAGTGCATTTAACAGAGCGATACCGTCTGCCTGAGGGAAGAGGAACAAAAAGACTTGCAGCAGGATGATCCCTGGTAATGCTGAGGGCATGTGACAGGAGCCTAGCACTATAAATCTCTTCTAGAGATGGCAGGCTGAGACCTCAGACCATCATCCGACCTGCACAGCGAACTACTTTCTTTCAGGATTTTTTCTCCTGCAGTGAGGTTACCAAACCAGACTGTCAGCGAGCTGCTGAGGGTGCTTTCAATAACACTCCTGTAAAAGGTATGTAGGATGTGTCAGTTTAACCTAAATTATTTTTAATTTCCTGAAGAAGAAGAGATGCTGTTTGGACTTCTTGACGATGTTACTGGTGTTTAAGTGCCAGCTGAGGTCATCTGAAATAGTGACACCAAGAAACGTAAAACTCATCACCATCTAAACTGCCTCTCCGTTTATGATGATGGGAGGATGGGATACCCTTTCCCGTCTGAAATCAATGACTAACTCCTTGGTTTTGGAGGCGTTCAGGATTAGATTGTTTAACTCACTCCGTCTGAATAAGTTTGGTACCTGTGATCTGTAGTGTGATTCATCATTTGAGTTAATGAGTCCAATGAGACGTTAGGAGCCTCCCTCCTCATCTTTCCACCGTTCTGCTGATGTCAGCTCGCGTTTTAACGATGTGCTAACTAAACAGTGAGGCTGCTTCCAGTCAGAGACTTTGTTAGTGAACCAAAGTGAAGCCATAAGCTACAGATGAGATGAACCATTTAGCAACATTTAGATAAATGTCATGAGACAGTATGAGACCCACCAGTGCTCTGTCTCCATCATGACACAAAGCCTACAGGTGAATTTACATCAGAGTGCTTGGAGTCGGCATGGCAGGAGTGACAACGTGATACGGAGATTCAATGATGTGGGCATCTTCCCAATGAGAACTCTGAGTGGACTACACAGCAGCAGTAAAAACATGGTCTGCAGCTTCATTCATTGAAGCGCTCCATCAGTGAGAAAGTGGCCTGCACTCATGCCCTTTTATGGGCATTAGTGGGCGGTAATTGGGAACAACAGGCACACGCTTTCAACTTACGAACACAACAAAATAAGAACACAGCTGAGAACAATTCAGTCATTTAAGAAAACGTTGATGAATCTGATGGAGAGACTTCTTAGAAATCTTCTTAAGAATAACTGAAGAAAATTTGTACTAAAATTCTTAAAAAGAAATTGGTGAATGAGACCCAATAGACTGAACCATCGCTGGGTACAAGTGGGTAAAGACTGTTGTCTAAATGTGATTGAACAAGTCACAAAAAGTCAAATGTAAAGGTGTCTCTCACCCGGGTCTCCAGCTCTGAGGGGAACTTGGTTTGGAATTGGCACATGGTGCCATGGGTATAATCTCTCTGAAGGAAAACTTTAGCAGCTACTGCCGGCTGTTGCCTCAAGTCCTGCAAGCTGTGAGTCTGTGAAAAAACATGAAGGTGAAAACATGGTCATTACACACACACACACACACACACACACACACACACACACACACACACACACACACACACACACACACACACACACACACACACACACACACACACACACACACACACACACACACACACACACTGTCTTGAGATGACATCTGTTATGAATTGATCGTATACAAATAAAGATGAATTGATTGATCTTAAGTTAGGTCATTATTAGACCCACGGCTTATATAAATATTACACATTGTCACCAACTATCCGGTGATGTTTTATACATGCACGCCTCATCACAAAGCTTACATTCTCTGGACGCTGTGTATCATGGCGCTCTGAGGTTCATCACTGTTTAAATCCTTACTCATCAGTTGTTTGCATGTGTCGGATAGACTCCTTCGACCGTATGTAGACCCAAACATTTACATGCTGTGCAAATGTGTTTTTACCTATTTATGGAACTTTTTGCTATTTTATGACTTACTGTGAGTCTTAGTGTGAATGTTTGTATGTTTTTATGTTATTGAGCCTCAACAAAGGTCATTTCCTGTCACTATGTGATTAACAATACGTGTTTTGAATCTTGAAACTTGAAACACTGGCGTATCTACGAGTCCATCTTAGGTCTAGTACCTTGATACCTTCTGACCTCCATCAGTCAGAAGAGTACAGGCACTTGTAATCTATGATCCCAGGACCTTGTCTTGCTGTCTGGTCCAAAGAACTGAACTGAACTGGGGGGAAAGGTGTTTAAGTTTGCAGCTGCCTTTACTTTGAACACGTTTCAAGAAGAGCTGAAACTGAGCGGGCTGCTCTCATTGGACGGTGTTAAGAGGATGTGAAATGACTCCATGATGTGTTTTGTGGGCGATCTTGAATGTTTCAATTAGTAATGTGTCTTTTAATGTCTAATTATAAAGGGGGGGGGGGGGTGTATTTGTATGTTTGGCTGCTCCTTGTTTGTGTAATACTCTGTAAATTGTGCTGCTGCATCTCTTGGCCAGGACTCTCTTGAAAATCTGTATTTTTTACTTTCCTGGTTAAATCAAACCGTGACGAAAGAAAGCATGTTTATGTTGTCAGCATGTTTGGTTATTGTGATGTGTCTCAGCCTCTTCCTTCCCTTTCTTGTAACTAACCGTGTGTGAATTATAAATATATAAAACAAATACAACAACACTGCATTACAATGTTAGCTCCTCAGTGAAATAAATAAACACTCTGCTGACGCTGCCTTGTGACATTTAATAAATATAAAGATATTTAGCGTTACACAGATTTACGGCGACTCCTTCCGGTTTCCTATTCAAACATTTCACACATGCGAGGTGTGAAAATATGATTCTATTGTTCACACAAGTCTGAAAAAACGAGGTTTAAGGGCATATTTTTGCTTACCTCTGCCATGTTGAACTTTGTTTATCTTTTGCTAGCTGCGGTACCACGAAATAATCCTTCCGGGGGAAACACTGTATGATCACAAGCGTTCCGGTTGTTCAGAGCTGTTCAGCATAAAAAGGCTTCAACACTATCGGGCACTTTGGTTTTCAAGATCCAAGTTTTAATTTAATGTCGCTTTCATAACAGACTCTCATAATACATGGGAGCGAAGTGCGCTTCTCCTCAAATCAGACAGACTTAAAAAAACGTGTATACACCATATACACCCGGATATATAAAGCTACGGAGCCCCTGAAGTCCAAAAAAAGTCAAATAAATAACTTGTGCGCAAAAGTAGATAATATCTTGTATTTTTTGGACTTCGGGGGTTTCTGTATAAAACCAAATAATAATAATAAAATATAAGAAAGTGCTTGGGCATAAAGTGCTATGAGCACTCTGCTTTATACCTCTAGCTTACCACATTTTGATGAATAAAGACACCTGTCATCAATATGGGAAGGACACAAGATTTGACTGCAAGTAATATGTAGGCTGTTTATTGTAAAAGAGTGATCAAGAGAGAGAGAGAGAGAGAGAGAGAGAGAGAGAGAGAGGGAGCAAAACTGGGGTTCAGTTTTTATGCCCTGAGAGAATCTGACCAAACAGATTATCCGGACTATTATAGGCATGTACTTTTGTATATTTATATACTTTGCCTTCAGTTTCAATAGGGATTCATCCGATCACATTTTTATTTACGTTACATACATTCAGATATAATGTGACTTTGATATCAACTTGTCGCTTTAATGGATCACACACAGATGTCTGTGTAGGTTCTCAGTCATCCAGGTATCGGTCAATGCTTGATCCAAAAACAACTGGACTAGTGGAAGATCTTGAAGACGTTTCACCTCGCCTCCAAAAGGCTTCTACTTCTTCACTTCTAAACTATCAGGTGGAAATGTAAGCCTCAGTATGTGATCATCTCCTGAAGGCCTACACTTTAAGGCTTTCCAGGGTGACTGATGTTGAATGCATTGAAATGAAATGCACACAAATAATTAATAAAAGGTAAGAACAGTAATGCACATTTTAACACAGAACATGAGACATAATTATTTTTAAATAGTTTAAAAATGGTCAAAGTATTTGTTGTTTAAAAGACTAAAACAATTTAAATGTCCCTCTCAAGTTCATTGGTGTCCGTTTGATTCGATTAAAAATGAATTCAGAGGAAAACATTCCACTGAATGTGCACTCAGTGTTGGTTTCTGTTTCCACAACAGAATTATTGCTGCATTCATGTGCTGCTCGGATGGTCCAAGTTTCCGAGTTGGGAAGTCGTTCTTCTGACTTCAGGTGATATCAGTTGGGAAAGTCAGATTGTTGTAACAACAGCAAAAAACAGCGTTGATGCTGTTGATACGTTATATTTGAGCAAATAGTTGATGTGCAATAATAAAAAGTATGTTAACATTAACAGAACATATTCTGCCCCTCATGTGATGCCGATTCTGACGTCAAGTCGGGCAACTAATTCTTTTCTGAGTTTCCGAGTTGTTTTTCCGACTTGAGCAGGTGTTCATGTGAATTTTACAACTCGGAAACTATTTTTTCCGATGTGTCCGACATCACATGAATGCACCATAAGTCCTAATAATACTCAAGAGAGGCAGATGTTCCTGGCCTTACAGATAAAAAAAAAAAGCCCTGAGTCTTTACCTCAATGCTTTCAAAATAAATAACAACTTAACTTTTCCTTCAAAGGTTCAGTCAGTAGCTTTTTCCTAGAACATCAAATATACACTTAAGGCAAACATTTTCCATGAATCCGTTTATGTTCCTCTGGTAATTTTTAATTTTATGATGATTTCATCTGAAGAGCACGATGAACCATAATTACTCACATCTCGACTCGAGCGCTGAGTGTTTATTGAATCAGGGACTGACTTAATAAAACTCCTCACTTCAAAGACAGGAGTGAATCATCATGGGGATTTTCTCACCACAATTTGAAGACAGTGTCAAAAGATACAATTTCTCCTTGAGGCTGTATATGCAATACTTGAATTAAACTGAGTAAACACTTAATAACTGTGCTCACAGTGTTCTCGTATTTTATTTGGTTTCATGCTTTAAACCTCTATCCACAAATGTTGTGACACCTAAGATTCTTTTACAAGATGATACAGAAACGGAGAGATGAAGACGATATATATGAACGACTCATGATGTGATATTTAATGTGGAAATAAAAGATTTGATCACAAAAAGATCATATCAAGGTCAAGATAAACTTTTAAAGGTTTTAATTTTGGGGCTTTTTGAGAGAGAGGGGAATCACATGCGGGGAAGGAGCCACAGGTCGGATTTGAACCTGGGCCGCCCACTATGAGGACTATAGCCTCCGTACATAGGGCGCATGCACTAACCACTGCTCCACCAGCAGCCCAAAGTCAAGGTAAACTTGCCTGAGGGCCAATTTGCTTTACATCCAGCAGTGAAAAGAAAAAACTGAAATTCACCCAATTAACACTAAAATACACACATCAAGGGGTTTACATGATGCTGTTGAGGAGACTAATGGTACCAGGGACCAATGAATCTTTTAATCTGAACGTCCTGCACCTACAGCAAAGGCAAAGGATATCTGCGACCAGATGGCAGCAGCTAGGACTCTGTGTAAACCGGGTGAGTGCAGTCACCAAGGATACCCTGTCTCTGTTTAAGAGGGCAAGTTCATCCAAACTAGTGCCAGTAATTTAATATTATCATGTCCTGATGAAATGTTATCATAAATCAATAGTCTGTCTCATAAATAGATTATTGCTGCCGGAGTTCAACACATTAAAGTGATACCTTGAAAATTCAAAAATATTTAGTTGGAGTTTTAGTTGTTTCTCACATTGTTTCAGTGCAAAACGTTCAGTATCTGTGTCGTATCTGAACCACTTCTCTTGCTGCTTCCATCGCTGCAACACCTGTTGGTTTGACCTGATAACTGCTCTCATATCTGGCAAACCGAGGGGCGTCCAAAACGGAATATCATTTTCCAAATATGCTAGGGTATTGGACCTTGAAAGAAGACAGAAGAAGATACACAGGCCCTAAGAATATTCAGCCAGTAACAGTCATTTGTTATACCACAGGGGATTGGTTGCATGAGATTTTCAGGACGTCTTATTGCTGTTTGTACCCTTAGCAACTACAACCACATGCACTCATTGTCAACCCTCTACGAAAAACAAAAAATTAGACTGATCAAAGCAAACCGTAGTTCTCTCCTAATACTGCTGTTATTACGATCTTCATTAGAAACATGAAATCTGAATGAGTAACATGTGCATACCAAGCTGTCTGGAAGACTGATTGTGTTTATCTTTAAGAAAAACATGTGACAGCAGCCAAGTTTATATTTTATTCCCTGTCTTTGGGATTCTTTTTGCCTTGCCTTGGAACTTTGTTTTCTGCTGGGAGTGAGTAAGTTCATGTGGTAGTGGGGTGTTGGTAGGCTGATCTGTAGCGGGGGAGATGTGTTGGAGTGGCTTGTGTGAACAGTGCCAGAGCTTATTGGCACAGGTGATATCTGCTCTCCTTTTCGCTCTCTGCAGTAGCATGCTGGAGGTGGGCTGACTCTCTCTCACACACACACACACACACACACACACACACACACACACACACACACACACAGCCTGAGCAGTCCGATCTCTGGACCTCACTGGGGAAGCATTCTGTGTTGGATTTATTGAAAAAGTGAACTGAATGATCTCTAACAAAAACACTGTGCAAGTTAAATGAAGAGTTGTTGATGATGTTCCATTGTGTGTGTTTGAAAGATAAAGAAGAAAGAAGATTTCCTTGATTAATCCTTCGAAGGGAAGTTACTTTTACACTTATTGAACATGCTTCACACACACAGGCTGAAACACACACATGCATGCACAAACAGGATCTTATCAACATGCAGTAATGGAGAGATGTCAGAGTGAGCAGCTGCACATGAAAGAGCGCCCGAGCAGTTGAGGTTTCGATGCCTTGCTCACCTTGGCAGTGCTCCTCAGGAAGTGACCTGGCACCTCTCCAGCTACCAGACCAACTCCCAGACTTGGTCCGCACCAGGACCTGAACCAGCAACCCTCTGATTTTCAACCCAAGTCCCAACAGACTGAGCTACTGGGGAAGGGGACCCAACACCACTTATCTGAGCCTTGTGTGTCTGTTGTAAGGGCGCACTCACACTAGGCCCAGTTGTCTTGTACCATTGGTCTCCTGAGGTAATATGTCAAGTAAAAAAACAACACGGAAGTAGCGGATGGAGCAACAGAGTCCGCTTTATGATGCTATAATGAAATATTTGCCTTTGTATCAATGCTACATGAAGTACATGAAGAATGACAACATCAACAAAAAGAGTGGAAAACAACATACTGACGAACAGAAAACATAATGCAGTCGTTTAATTACCTGCACAGAGATCGTAGCGGTCGCGACTCATGTGCATACAGTTTATGCACCGTGCAGCAGTCACAGGATATTAACATCATCCCCCCCTCCTATTGGCTCGAGGTGAATTCTCCATTTAATATCCGGCTGCGTTCTCACATCAGCTCACTCAGTCTTGCTGTAGGGGGCTAGCGGGAGAAATTGTTTGGATTCAAACATACATCTCCTCTGGAAAATATCAGGAGTTTTTCAAGTGTGAAAGTGTGAAAGCCCGATATGGAACATACATGTTTGAGGTCTCTGCCAAACAAAGTTTTGACGTTTTTCATGTTCTAAGGGGAAATGTAAAATGGAACAAAATCAAAAGTTGAGTGATATAAAAAAGCACTTTAATGGAAGCAAAGTTGAACATGGTGTGTTACAGTATGCAGCATGTCCTTTACAGGGAGCGCTTAAGAGCCCCTCAGTGGTCCACAGAAAGAAAGGAGAAAAGTCTCATTGATTGGTCAATAGCTATGGTAATGCCATGTACAATGACTCTGAAATCAGCTGCCCTCAAGCCCCCAAACAAATCCATGGGGTCTGGCTATTTGGAGTTGGATAGAAGTCAGGGGGGCAGAAGAGGAGGAGGAGGGAGGGAGGGAGGGAGGCGCAGGGGAGTTATATCCATGTGAAACAAGCCCAAACAAAGACTCCCTGTTTCTGGGGCCAGACACCCCCCACCTCTTCAGGCAGGATAAATAAATAAATACAAATGGAAAAAGAAACCATATACGCCCACTTAAAAGGCCCATAAGAGAGTGAGTGACAGACAATTGAAAAGGAAAAATTGTGACAATGTCTTTGAGTGGGGGTGGCCAAGGGGTTGATGCGCAAAGGTAATTACGACAAGACGTGAATCAGAGGGTCAGAGGTTGGAGTAGGTGTCTGACCCAAGTTTTTAGGCCATCACTGGGGAAGAAAAGGGGCTCTGAATCGGGCCAATGTCTCTGTTAACCCTTTTTCTGACTCCTGCTTGGGACACAAAATGAAATGTCTTAGCTCTCTTTCGAAGGGTTTTTTTCTTCTTCAACTTTCAATACTCTCTTTCAGTAACCCTTCAGGAGAAGAAAAAAAAACACCAGCTTTTCTCTGGCGGAGCTGAAAAACGCTGACGAGGCATTTGTCCTGCAGCTACTCACCCATGTTTGATTTAATTGCTTTTCCACCCCTCTGTGCCAATGCACTCGGCAGTCTTTGCTGTGACTGATATTGCTGGAAGCCAGAGAGGAAGGTACCGTTAGTTTGACAGCCAGACGAGGAGACAAGGTTGACCTGACCCACGCTCACTTGGCTTGCTTTCCCATGGTGCTGCAGGGGCTGGGAACTGCATGGCTGGGAATCTCCCTCTTGTAGTCCTTTGGATTTAAAGGGCCCTCTTATGTCAAAGGAAAGCTTCAGTTAGACCAGAAGGATATCAACATTCAGCCGTCTCCTTTTGCATCGTATGAACTTTTTTCAGGAAGCCATGACATCTTACTGAGTTATCTATTCACAGATGTATCTTGGAGTATAAAACTTTCACTGTTGAAGGGGAGGGGGGGTGGGGGTCTCAGGAGGCAGGATATGACGCAAAAAGGATTTTCCCAAAACGTACTTCCTTTTGAAGGTCCAAAAACCAAACTCCAAACACAGGGAAAACCAAAAAACAAGAGCTATGAGAAAAATCTACACAAGGCGACACGGAGAAGGTATGACGACGGACTGACACTGAAGGGAAGTGACACAGAGACTCATTAGACACTGCAGTAATCAAGACTGCTGTGACTAAATACTGAAGTGAAGACAATCAGGGTTGGGCTTCCAATCACACACAAGGCAGGAAATTAAACAGTAGGGCAAGAACTACAAAATAAAACAGGAAACACTCAGAAATTAAACAGAACAAGGGCAAGAGGTTGAACAAGAGATGACACACAAAAGGCAAGAATTAGAACAAAAAAAGGAACTTCTTTGGAAATAATCATCAAACCTAGAATATACATGACAGACGCTGCAACGGCATCTGACGCTATGATGACAGTTTTTGCCTTTATATCTATGCTACGTGTCATAAGATGTATTCACAGTATGAACAAACAAGTGATAAAAAAAACCCTGTATCCCACCGGTTGCACTATATAAACATCATCACCCCTGTCCGCTCCCTATAGTGGTGAATTTTCCTGACAGGTTTCTGCTGCATGCTTACATTAGCTCAACCTGTATTCTTGCAGATAGTTTTCTAGGGGGCTGGCACCTGGCAGGATAAAGTCAGGGTTAAAAATTAGGCCTTTTTTGGGTGCCGGACATACCATGTACAGAGACTGAAGTCCCTGAATCCTGTAGCCTGTATTCAACTCTGACCCTGGCCACCTAACTGCATGTCATTCCCCATTCCTCTCTCATCCTGGTTTCCTACTCTAATCACTGCCCTCACTTCAACAGAGGCATAACGCCCAAAATAGTAACTTAAAAAATTAAGTTGTTTGTGTTCACACATGCAGTTCAGCACAAATATTGAGGTGTTTTCAGGAGATTTTTGCACGTGAGAACAGCTTAAGCCGTCTTAACCAAACACTTACCTACTCTTGATCATGAAACACCAGCGTGCATGTGAGTTCAAAATGTTACTTTAAAATGTATGAAGCTTAATAAGGAAACACATTACGGTACACAAATTCTGAATAGCTACTGGGGAACAAATAAGGAAGTAACTACGAGTTAACCATCAGTTAATAGGTAGATAGTGAGTAACTTCCCATCAAATATTATGGAGTAGTGAAGGATTACTTAAAGGTCACATATTCTGCAAAATCCACTTCATCATGTTTCTCTAACACTAATATGTGTCTCTAGTCTGTCTACAAACCCCCCAATGATGAGTGAAAAGTCCATCCTCTCCTTCTTCTGCCTGCTCCACTTTTCAGAAAATGTGTGCTCAAACAGACCGTTTGGAGATTTTCCCTTCATGACATCACAAAGGGCAGTAACTCCTCCCCCAGGTGGGTGACACTCCCACAGCTAGGTGTTTGTTCTGTCCTCTGAGTCTGCCTTCTCACCGTAAACAATAGGACATGGAGCAAGAAAGCCTGAGATACCCAAGCCCTTCCAGAGAGGGGGCGTGGTCAGACACAGCTCATTTACATATTTAAAGGTACAGACACAGAAACAGCCTGTTCTGAGCAGGGCTGAAATAGAGGGGTTTATAGACATGATCAAATACAGGATCAGAGTGGATTTAGAACAAGAAACTTCACACACATGTTTTGAGGATCTCTGAGACTTATTTAAACTAGTTGAAAAGGAGGATGATATATGACCTTTAACTAAGTGAGGCATTGTAAGGAGTAGTTACTCAGTATTGAATCATTACTTATTTCTTTAATTCACTCCCCATTTTCACAGAGAAACCATCAGTTGTGGAGGATGACTGAACGCAGAACAGCATGCTTTCCTGATTAACAACCATGGAAAAATTAAATCGCATAACTGGAAGAATTCCCCTTTGGTTATTAACATTACCAGAGAAAAAAACATTATTAATAAAGCACTAAAATCTCTTCTGGCATAAATGCAGATTCTTTTGACAAATTTTACGACCATCCCCACAGTTGTCGTCTTGTTTTTATTTTCCCACGTGCTGTTTTTCGAATGCTGCTGCAGTTGAATCATTTTAACTCAAATTAATTCAAGCTAACATGTTTTGCTGGAACACAATTTGTACTTATTTAGTGCTTTGTTCGTGCTTGGAAAGTTTTTGGCTTCTTCAGAAACCACATTAAGCTCCGTTTGTATTTCTTTATTGAGAGCGAGGAGGAGAAAAGGCCCCACACAGTCTCTGTTTTGAGAAAAGTCTGGGTAGGAAGCAGAAGTATAACCGGGGTCTGTGAGTGTGAGGGCTGAGGGGGATGGTGGCTGGATTTGTTTATTATTGTACATTGCAGTTGCAATGTTACCCTCCAAAATCAGCCTCATGAAAAATGTCTCTAGATTTTTTCATGGAGGAAGGGGGGGAGGGGATGGGGGTCATATAACTTGTGCTGTCACAAAGGCTCATTAATTGTGATGTTTGTGACTGTTAATGTTAGCCAGAACTCCCTGTGAGCGAACCCTGCTTCATGTCAAATGTGCAGCATGCAGCATGGGAGAGCCCAGGGTACTTTCGCATATCCAACACTAAAGGAGATTATTTTATGTATTTGTGGTTTTTTTGCAAAGAAAGGGGCTCTCGACACACATAAGTCTGTCATCTCAGGCTTGCATACAGAAAACATGCAGCATCATTTTTGATCAGAAGGAGCAAATAACATCCTGCAGACAGTGACGTTTACTTTGTGTTGTGTCAAATCTATGCTTGTGCTGTTTTTATTTCATTTACTGGAACAGACAAACTGAGTAAAAGTATTTCCCAATTGAAGAATGTAAGAATGTGCTTCTAGCTTTCATCAAACAAGAAAAGACCAATTTGGGATGCAGCTTCTTGACATTTGGCGAAAAATGACTCTACTCTCTGTGGGTTGAATAAGCATTCACTCTCCCCCCCTGCTGAGCATTAACACTAGCTCCCTCGCACAGGGAATGAGTTATGTGAGAGGTATTTTGGCCCCATTCCTCATAAGCACACAGAGGCAATCATTAAGCTAGAGTAACTGTCTTGTGTTTTCTTTACACTTTTCAAACATATTACCTGTATTTGTCATGACAAGAGCTGCCAGGTGAATGTGCCAGGCAAGTCATCATAGGTAATTAAGCTCAGCGGCTTCTGTTTTACTCCAATCCCAGCCAACTGTGAACTCAGATTGTAGACATCAACATTGTTGGCTGTACAGAAATGATTGTAGTTTTAGCAGTACATCTAAATCTGTAACAAAACAGCATGTGAGTATGTGACAGTCAGTCACAGACCTCTGATATTAGTTTATTTACGGGGTCATTTTATTATTATTCTACGTTATTGAAATGTGTTCACTGTCGAAGAAAACTAAACAGCATAAGGCAGCGTGGTGTAAAATATGTAAACATTTTTGTATTCATTCAGCTATTACTCCGACTTTAACATTCCAATGACACATATCCTGTCCCTTAACCTTCAGAAGAACTTACACTTAACTTAAAGCAGACACCGTTCATTCTGCACATGCAGCCCTTTTCACGTATGGACTCAGGACAATGGCCAAAGAAGTAAGTTAGGACCACAGAGTGTAAATGTTAATAGATGAAGCCTGAGTGATGTCACCCATCTGCTCCTGCAGGGGGCTTTGGAGTCCCATTGATAGCAGTCTCCATGATGGAAATCCTGTCTCAGTCTAACTTTCAGTCAACCTAACGACAGGCTGAGAGCTGGAGCTGAGGCGGGTTTTAAGCCTCTTGACAAACAGCTACATTAACGCCCGCCTGTCAATCATGTCAGCTACACGCCTTATTGTAAATAACTCTTATCCTTCATCAAATCAAAACTGATGAGTTATCAAAAAAATCACCCCCCATACAGTGTGTGCAGAAAGAGACATGAGCTAACCCTACCTTTTTTCATTTTTTAAACCAGGCTTTAAACATTTTAACCATTTTAAAACACAGGCTTTTTTGAAAGGGTGTGTATGTGGCTTATTCGTCTTTTGGAGCCAGCCTCAAGTGGACACTCAACAAACTGCAGGATTTTGCACTTCCGGATTTGCTTCATTTTTCAACACAGTAGGTTGCCCCTTGGTTAGGACATTGTGCAGAGTTGCCCCTTGACACATATTGCACAGAGTAGAGAATTGTTCAAGTCACAAGACACATTCTTAACCTTTTTGGTAACTTTATTTATATAAGGGCTGTGAAATTATAACATTTTTTAATCACGATCCATTGCAAAAGTAAGTTCATTTTCAAGTAAGTAAGTTTTAATAGCATGTTTGAAATAAAAATAGTTACGCTTTTATTTTGAATTTTCTTTACTGTCTTAAGCTGAGAGTACTGTACTTGCTGTTTGAATTTAACCCTGCTTTTATTTTTAAATAGATCGAAGGTTGCGACTTTAACTAAAACAGGCATTTTTTTAAATTCCAGGGTAGCACTTCAGCTGAAACTCTGGGTTTTAGTTACCCTTTAAGTAAAAACTGGCTGCTCTCTTCATGTTAAGGAGGTCTAGGTAATCCTCAAATCATGACTCCATCAAGAAGAATGCTGGCTTTCACTCCTTCCAGTAAAGTGTGTAAAAAGTCTTGCATGCACAAAGCATGTAATGATCGGACTACTTTTATTACCAGGCTTCCTGACTAAAATGCAATAATAGGAGAAAGGGCAAGATCGGCATGTAAGCTTTCTACAATGACGGCATGAACTTCTCACCACAGAGACTTTACAGCCAGACATTTCCATAGCACATGAAATATTGAGTCATGATAGGCACAATTTCCCCAACATGAATAAGGAGCATTCATATATCAGGATTTGGATAAGGTCTACATAAAATCTTACATGGGATGATCTTACATCTTACATATTTTGATCGCCATAAGCTGATAAGAGATGTCATTCTCCCATCCTTCTGAGTGGAAGTACAGACCTTGTTGGCATCAGAGGCGCTTTGAGTAGTCAGAGGACTTGAAATTTGTTTAATGTGAGAGTTAAAGGACATATCTTTATCAAATAGGACTCCTAGATTCCTAACATGCCAGGCTGATGCCATTTAGGACTTATTTAGTATTTTAGCATTTAGTTATAGGCTATCCTTAGAAAAAGTCTCTCTGAGGTTTTCACTTCAGTCTTGTTAAGCAGCAAAACATTTCTGGTCATCCTGATCCTGATGTCCTTAAAGGCTTTATATGCGATTTTTTGATCCAGCAGATGTCGCCCTTGAGCACCAGCATGAAACCAAAACAAGCTGCATTGTTGTGTTAGCATGCTAATGCTAGCGATCTTTATTATGCTCGTATCTTCACACTGCATGTCAATTTACCCGAAATGACCGTGTTTTCACACCGCAGTTAAGCAGTGAGTACAGTATGATTTTCTTCTTTTTTCTAGTCCCTCAATTAAACAACAGACTGTTGCCATGGAGACAGGACAGACATGCAACAAGTGCTTCCGAGCGTACAGCCATATCTTGTTAACATTTGCATGTCACATTAACGCGTCCTTTAGCGCCCTCAGGTGGTATCTAACTGCACTAACACAACAAAAACATATATAAGGTAAAAAAAATTTTAAAAAAGGAAAGCCCAAGCACTGGACCTAGTGGAACTCCATGGCTCACTTTGGTGTGCAAGGAGGACTGAGGTCGATCTGATAAATAGGATTTAAACCAACTTAAAGCAGTCCCTGTAATTCCAAGTAATTGTTCTAGTCTCTGTAATAGGATGTGATGGTCAATCGTGTCAAATGCAGCACTAAGATCTAACAGGACGAGCACAGAGAGAAGTCCCCTATCCGAGGCTAGAAGTAGATCAGCTGTTACAGTAGTACTCCGGGATCTGTGAGATAAAAGGAAGGTTAGATATAGGTCTAAAGAGGTTGGATAACATCTAAGTTAGATGACTGTGGTACATAGCCATTATATTATTAGAGTTTTTAACTGGGTAAAACATGGTGCTGAACTAAAAGTAACTGGAATAGCTTCCTTAAATTTATCTACAGCGCTATCATTTAATCTTCTACAGGGCACAATTTTATTAAGCAGAGTTAATCATGGTAAGAAGAAATCAAATGTTATAGGAAATTATTTGATAGAGGAGGATTTTCTGGGAAAACTGACGAGTTATGGATGTCATGATTCACATCATGGCAGCCCTCCCTTCTCCTTTTGTGTGTTGTTTGTTTTCTCTGTCTGTTTGATCCTCATGTCTCTTCCCCCTCTGTGCAGTACTGGGTGTGTCTCTCATCAGCAATCAAGACCCGCAGCATAAAGACTCCGGCCTGAGATTCACTCGTCGCCTGATCGTTTTGTCAGCTAGTTGATTGTTTCGACCTGCTTAACCCACCGTGCCTTGCTGCCCTACCTGCTCATATGCCTGCCTGTACCATGTTTGTGAGACGCCATTGTTGTGTGGAAAACACAAGGACGCCACAGAAAGAACCACTTGAAGGATTCCACGGGTTAGACACTGGACTCGGGTTGGACACTGGACTCACTGGGACACTCGAGCACGCTCACACTGAGCGGAGGATTGCACCCGAAAACTTACTCCCCCTCCCCTTCACATTCATATCGTGTACTAAATAAATTGTCAGTTGATTGTGAGTACTTGTGTTCTTGTCGTGCTTTTGGGTCCAGAATCGTTTACAAACTGTAACAATTGATTTCAATGCTGTAAGCTAGAACAAGGTCCAGGATGTGGTTAAAGCCAAGTAGTAGGTTTGTTTATACCCTGGGTGAAGCCAACAGAGTCTAATAATGACATGAAAGCTGTGCTAAGGCTATCATCATTAAAATCAACATGGATATTGAACCTACAGCAATTATTTTATCAGTGCTAAGGACTACATTTGACAGAAATTCTGAAAATCCTACAATTGCTGACAGGGAGTGCACAGAGCACTTTCTATGATTTATTTTTAAGTGAATAGATCATAATCAACAGCATCATCAGCTTGGTCAAGGGTTAGTTAAAAGACCAGGATTAAAAATGGCTGCCACTCCACCACCTCGGCCAGTGTGTTGAGGTATATGAGTATTACATTAATGGGAAGAGTGGATTCATTTGAACTAACACATTCATCTTGACACAGCCAGATTTCTGTTAAAGGAGACATATTATGAAAAATCCACTTTTACAGTGTTGTTGAACATATATCTGGGTAACCTGAGTGTCTACTGACCCACAAAATGTGAAATAAACCCATCCAGTCCTTTGTTTGTCTTAAAACACAGAGAAAAATGCTCAGTTTCAAATTTACTCTCAATGTGATGTGCTCGATTCATGTTATATTTTGGCCAAAGCACAGCACAGATGTTTAATTTAGACCACAGGATAAAAGGGATATAAGACGTCCTCTTTAAACAAAATAAATCGATATAATTATTTCATATCAGATCATTGAGAGATTTAAATGCCAATGATCTAATATTTAACATACCACATTTTATTGTTAAATTTTTTTGTGAAAACCGTATTTGTAGTTTTCATTTATTTGTAGTTCTATTGTTTACTATTTCTTAACACTAAACATCAGATACTCTGATATAAACGAGCTTGTTACCATAATTGAGCAAACAGCGGTTAAGAAGCAAGAGATCCCTCTAGGAGTAGGTTCAAACCCAGATACTGATTTACGACAGAGTTAAAATGTTATTAATCAGAAACAGAAAACCAGATTCTAATAAAAGTTAATGTTGCAAGCAATCCGTTTTACTAAAAGTTTAGCATATAAACTGAAAAGGTAATATGTCAGTGTTGTATTCACAACATGTGTGACCGAGAGGGATGGATGGACGGATGGACGGACGGAAAGACAGGCAGATATTTTAAGCATCCAGAGGGAAATTCAAAGCCTCCAATAGTGGGGCGGATGTGGCTCAGTTGGTAGAGTCACCACCTCTCAACTGGAAGGTCAAGGGTTCGATCCCCAGCTGAGCAACATGTCGGATGTGTCCTTGGGCAAGACACTTAACCCCGAATTGCTTTTGGTGATGGTGTATGAATGGATTAGTGTTGTACTTACTCTCTGATGTACGTCATCTTGGATAAAAGCGTCTGCTGAGTGAATTGTAGAATTTTGGCAGCTTAGACACACATGACATGATACATTTGTTACATCTAAAAATGTCAAAAAGGCAAGTTCTTGGTGCTTCATCTCGTGTCTAATGAAGGGCGAGGGCCCAAAACGTTACATGTGATATTCCATTAAATTCAATTGAATTGGAGCAGCTTCTGGTATGCAGACTCAGAACTTTTTCGACATTTGTTACATCTAACAACACCTGAACAACCTGTTCAGGAGTAAGAATTGAAAACCTATGTACAATTTAACCAAACCTGTGACCTATGATTTAAAAACACTGGAGAAATGTGAATAGGCCTACATTTATGTTGCATTTACATCAAGAAAGGCTTTTGGACAAATGTGATGTTATGGCTACTGTATTTACCTTTGTATCGGTTTATGTGATTGGATATATTCACAGTATCAACGACAGAGCAAAGAGAACAAACAGAAGAGCAGAATGCACAGATGCTTCAGCACACAAACCTTTCTGGGAAACACGTTTTAAAATTGCACGTGCAATCGACCCAGTTGGTGATTGATTTTTTGCGGTGGTTTAGAATCGGCTGATCCTCTGCATGGCAGTTTGACATCTGAGCGGTAGAGTTGTTGAGGCCAGTGCTTGGCAGAGTTGAATGGATGAAGTGGATCCCTGTGTTTTATTTTTTGCTCTTCGGAGGTGGAAACCATGGAACATGTATTTTTCTGATCATTCATACAGTAAAATATTTTTGAGCTGATGTCCACAGCTGGTTGTCCTTAAAGATTGATAACATAGAGTCTATCATATGGACACATTGAATATGAACATGAAAGGTTCATCTTATTCTTCTGGATTTGTACTCTGCCTTTTGTTGTGACTTGTTCTGTTCTGCCTCTGACTTTTAATCAAGTCATTTGTATGAATTTTAATTTCATGTTACCTAGAATATAACAAAAGTTGATGCATCGTGAAAAATAGAAAACAATCATTTATTTCTCAGCATTGGTTAATATTGTACAATGAAACCTTTAATGCACGAAAAACTTAGACAATAATCTTCATTTTGCAGCTTGCATAATATTTACTAAATCATATTGTTAAAAGAGGATTTGGGGGTTCCTCTGGATTGCTGGTAAGGGACGGCCTGCTGCTATGGATCCTCCCCCCCTTCTGTGTCAGTGTGTTAGAAGCCCATAAGGTCTTGTCCCGGCAGCAGAAGCCAGGCCCTCGAGTAGACGGAGCTCCCCCAACCTTCAGCGAGTTGATCTGGCACTACTACCACCCGACATCTCCTAGGACCTAAGGATGTTGAAATATGTACGCCAAAGACTTTTTGTAGTAAAGTTCTGAAGTTCTGAATATTTTCCGATGGTCCTATTTTGAGACGGTCTTATCAAACAAGGGTTGCTTATAGGCCCTGACACACCAAGCAGATGGCAAAGAACTAGTGGAGACGAAGGCCGCCTGTGGCGTCGCCTCACATCAAGGCCAAAAAGTTGCACTAAAACACACACAAAGACTACAGCCGCACCTGCGCATGTGTGAGAGAAAATAACTCTCCATGCCAGCAGGGGGCGGTAGTCTGTTGTTATGATAAGAGAAGACAGTTTTCACACTGTATACACTTATAGGTAGACTACTAATGGAGAATAATGTCTGATAAAGAGTTGAAAATGGCGCTGCCGTTGGTCTTTTAGTGGAAAAAGCGGAGGAGACACAAGGAGAAACTGCATTAATGGGTGAAAGCATGGCTACTACAGCGGCATGCTCAAGGGGCTTTACTGAACCTGTGTCGAAAGCTAAATGAAACCTCCCAACAGCCAATCAGAGAGATCCCTCTCACCAATCGCCAACGCTGATTCAACATGTCGAATCGACCATAAAAAGGCCGACGGGTAGCGACAGTGCCAAACACACCGCTAAAACTACGGCGACAACCGCTCACCAACGGTCCAACAAGGACCGACGGCCATCCATCTCCTTGTGTCATGGCCTTATCTCAGCCTGCTAGAAATGCAAACACAATGTAAATGATATTTATCCAACCTAATTAGACTCTGCAAGTTTAAGAAACGAACTGAGCCCAGTTCAAACAGAAGAAACTTAATTAAGAATGAAGAATTATTTATTTAACAATTTAGAAAATAAATGTGCAAATTGATTGGGGATTAAACTCTATTATGACGACTTCATGTACTCAGAGGGGTAGTGAGACCGACAGCAGGATAGGATACCCCCCCATGGAGTCTAGACCCTGGAGGTGATACCCCTCTCTGGAGTCTAGACCCTGGTAGTGGTGGTGATACCCCCCTATGGAGTCTAGTACCTAGTGGTGGTGGTGATACCCCCCTATGGAGTCTAGACCTTGGTGGTGGTGGTGATACCCCTCTATGGAGTCTAGACCCTGGTGGTGGTGGTGATACCCCCCTATGGAGTCTAGTCCCTAGTGGTGGTGATACCCCCCTATGGAGTCTAGTCCTTGGTGGTGGTGGTGATACCCCCCTATGGAGTCTAGACCTTGGTGGTGATACCCCCCTATTGGGGTCTAGACCTTGGTGGTGGTGGTGATACCCCTCTATGGAGTCTAGACCCTGGTGGTGGTGGTTATACCCCTCTATGGAGTCTAGACCCTGGTGGTGGTGGTGATACCCCTCTATGGAGTCTAGACCCTGGTGGTGGTGGTTATACCCCTCTATGGAGTCTAGACCCTGGTGGTGGTGGTGATACCCCTCTATGGAGTCTAGACCGTGGTGGTAGTGGTTATAAACCCCCTTTGGAGTCTAGTCCCTGGTGGTAGTGGTTATACCCCTCTATGGAGTCTAGACCCTGGTGGTTGTGGTGATACCCCTCTATGGAGTCTAGACCCTGGTGGTGGTGGTGATACCCCTCTATGGAGTCTAGACCCTGGTGGTGGTGGTGATAGAAGAATACAGGATGTGATGAGGAGTAGGCAGGAGATAAGGATTAGAACTCGACTGATTTATTGGCCAGCTGATAATATCGGCCGATATTAACACATCCAGTGACTATCGTATCGGCAAATTTTATCACAGATATGCACCGATATAACTCGATCTATTCTCCAGTCAAATAGCATTTAATTTGAGTTTCATTGTATTACACTAGCAGTTCTCTTTCATCAGCAGAGGGCGCTATATGGACTACAACAAGCATTATCACTCTCCAGAGTGTTAAGTGGTGATGCACGTAAATGAGCAGTTACTTTCCAGTTGAGTGAACATCTGTTCTTCATTATTTATCTTTCCACAAGTGTGTGATAACTGCATTTTAGGGATCAACGCAAGAAATGTGTATATCCATATCTATCTCTACAGATCGAACATTTATCTCACACATTTATCTCACCAATATCGGTATCGGCCCCAAAATGTCCATATCAGTCGGGCCCAATACAGATTACCAAAAGCCAAGTCCAATCTAAGTCCAGGTTGAAAAATGTATTTTATAACTCAGGCCATCAAGCTTCTGAACTCTAATGATGACCCTGATTACTGAAGATGGATTTTTATTCTGGTTTTGATGATGGTTTGATGGACGTTTTTATACATCTTAGTTTCCTGTTGTTACTTGATTAACTTTGTGTGTCCACTACTAAATTCAATCGACATTGGCTGTGTCTGAAATCCATCACTATTCACTATTTAGTACAATACAACGGCTGTGGATCAGTGGCAGAGTCTGTCGTCTCTCAACCAGAAGGTCAATCCCCAGCTCCTGCAGCGACATGTCCGATGTGTCCTTGGGCAAGACACTTAACCCCAAGTTGCTCCCTCTGCTTCGTCTGAGGCGTATGAATGTGTATAAGTACTGATGGACTCTTTACTCAGCAGCCTCTGCCATCAGTGTGTGAATGTGTAGGTGTGACCTTCGGTGTAAAAGCACTTTGAGAAGTCAGGAGACTGGAAAAGAAATATACATGTTCAAGTCCATTTACCATTTAGAACTGCTGTTTTAAAAAGTGAGTATGGAATGAGTGTGTGATATAGGACACAACCTTTGACCTCTCCTTATATTTGAATGTGTTTTTTTGTCATTCCACCATCGGCCTCTTGATCAATCTAGTATAAATATCTGTCATGTTTTTTCCTTTCTGGTTTTGTACATTGCCTTGTGTTAAAAAAAAACATAGCTCTGTCTGTAAAGCATAGACCCTAAACACTATAAGACCATCACCCCTCCTTTATACAAACCAATAAAAAGTGGAATATTTTGTTAGCGTTTTTCTTTTTTCTTTTTTTTTTTGGGGGGGGGGGGGGGGGGGGGTAACAACGGCTCTTTATCTAAAAGGCTTGTGTATACTGCTTAAAATCAAATTAAGTGCTTTGTCTTTGCTGAGATCTGTTAACAAAACAATGGAATGCAAATGGCTCCACATTTGAATAGAGGGGTTTCACACCTCAGGTTTTTATCTCAGTGTAAGGGAGGCCTGCATGAGGAGATGGACAATCGGGATCAGCAAATTTACTTAAACTTGCAGAGTCTAATTAGGTTGGATACATATCATTTACTGAGTGTTTGCATTTCTAGCAGGCTGAGATAAGAAACCACCGCTTGGTAAGACAATCTCAAAATAGGACCATCGGAAATGGAATCGTTTAATATAAATAAACTCGGCTCTGCAGAACTGTACCACAAAGGGTCTTTGGCAAACGTATTTCAACATCCTTAGGGTCTCACTGAGTTTCCCTGAAACTCATCAAGGAATGAAAAGAAAGCAGACTGACTTTCTGCAAACAAACTTTGTCACTTTTAGTCTATTTTACTGTGTTGCTGAAGCCTATCATGTGTTATTTTTTAAAAGCCTAACCTCAGGGACAAGGACTGCAAATTAAAGCCATGGCTAGAAGTCCCATTGCATCGATTATTCTTTAATTAGACACATAAACTGAAAATGAATAAAACATGGGACTATTTGCATTTCTTGACTTTCTATTGAGAGCCCTCAAATTCTCTTTTATGAATACGATTGAGTAAATATGATGCAAGCTGCAGAATAAAGATGATTTTCCAGATTTCTCCCTTTTTTATTCCATTCAATTTAAAGAAATACAATAATTGCTGTCTCTATATTCACGATGCCAGACTTAAACATGTGTTAAAATGTAAGTGCAGTAGTAGAAAATGTCCCTTCCGATTGGTTAGAAGGATCCTGAAAACAGCTCCAAAATAGAAGTGTGTGTTGTTTGATGACTATCTGCCTTTCCAAACATGACCGGATATTTGTTTTCAGTTGAATGGATGCACTTTGGGGGGAAAAGCAAGGACCACCACACATGTGAATTCTTCTCTGTGGATATTTCTGGTAAATGTTCTATTGAATCAGTTCGGATCTTTCACTTTATCGGGAAACCTCCGTCATTACAAAGAGGAAAGCATGTTGTTCTCTGCGCCGCATGACTGGATGCATGCCAAATTCTTCTCAGTCAAACCTCTTTACACTGCACAACTCCAATATACGTCGCCTACCAGCATACAATTCGATCGTGCTACTATTTGGCATGGCAGGACTTTTTTTTCTAAATAAAGTTTGTACCAGCAAGGCAGCAGCAGCAGAGTGAAAGAGGGGGGTGGGGGGGTGTTTGGGGAGGCTCCCGGAGCGTTTTACACACTGGATAATTAAGCTCTTTGACTGACAGCAGAGTGCCAAAAGGCGCAGACGAATTCCGATTGGCCAGAGCGAATTTTACAATCTCCTCTTGTTTCTAAGCTGAGCGCAGGCAGAGCGCTTTTCCTCCGCAAACACTGGCCGAGAGTATAACACGCAACAGAGGTGCTCGGAGGGGCTGAAAGCTACGAGTTCACCCAAACAAGATCGATCTGCACAGTACGGCTTTGTTTCGTATTTGTTTACTGTAATAACTTTGAGTTTGTAGTTGAAGTGACGCTCGAATCGTCCGTGCGTGCGAGCCGTACCTACCGAGCTGCTTTTATTGTGCTGTGGCCAAAAAGAAAGCATGACTTCTGCTCCTGTGTCGCTGTTGAGAATGATCCGTCTGGCGGTGACAGTGGCGCTCATATCGTCGTGTAGTGCGTCAGAGTACGAGTACCTCAGCTGGAAGTCGGACATGTACAACGGCGGACGAAGCTACGGCAAGCCTCCCCAGTGCGTTGACATCCCGGAGGACTTGCGGCTCTGTCACAACGTAGGCTATAACCAGATGCTGTTGCCCAACCTATTGGAGCACGAAACCATGGCCGAGGTGAAGCAGCAGGCCAGCAGCTGGGTGCCACTGGTGCACAAGAACTGCCACCCAGGCACGCAGGTCTTCCTCTGCTCGCTGTTTGCGCCCGTGTGCCTGGAGAGGCCCATCTATCCGTGCCGCTGGCTGTGCGAGGCCGTGCGGGACGGCTGCACCCCCATCATGGAGTCGTTTGGCTTCCCCTGGCCGGAGATGCTCACCTGCGACAAGTTTCCCCAAGATGATGTGTGCATCGCCATGCCGCAGCCTAACGCCACCGAGGCCACCCAGCCGACAGGTAATCCACACTATAAGAGTTTGTTTGTTTGTTTATTTATCATTACTCTTTAATCCCGGAATTTAAATGTGAACAGGGAAGTTGAATTTGCTGAAATTGTTAAGAGTGCTTTGCGTAAATATGAAATATGGGATAAAGTGTTCGTCCTGGTCACTGAGCAGTGAGATGGACTTCAGTGAGTTTTATGGAGAGGGGTCATCGTCATATTCTCTGTCCTGTACTTAAACTAGTAGTGATATCCCCCAAGATGCAAGCGTTTCTGCAATTCATACATCTTTTCCAGATTCTTCATTATTCAGCTGTCAATCCAAACTTGAATCAATGCACTGATTTACCTTGAGGCCTGTACATGAACAGCGGTAGACTATATCACCACTTTGCAAAAACAGCTAGTTTAAAAGCACAATTTTAGAAATGATGAAGCAAACACATCTTCTCCTTCTCATATTTCCAGTGGTGTAGTGGTGCCTAAAAAAGTGGGTATACTCTTCATTTTTCACCAAATGTTTTTTTTATTAGCCCTTCTCGCAGAGGAAAACAGCCTCTGTTATAAACAGTGTCATGTAAGACTACTCCTACATATTAAGTTTGTGTGTTCGAGCCAATCAGAGACGGAGTAGGGAGAGTCATCCCTTCACCATCAGGGGAAAAAAACGAGCATACTACTGAATATGGTCAATCAAACAATGGTGTAAATCAGAGGAGATTTAGAAGTGGGTATAACCTGTATACCTGCATATGCATTACACCACTGCATATTTCTAATATTTAAAGCATATATAAATATATATATTTAAAGCATTTCAAAGTGTCCTGAAAATAGACACTAAAGGGTTTATGTATTGAGTATCATTTCATGAATCAACATATCAGCAAATAGCATCCATGTAAATCTGCCAACATTAGCACAAAAGCTAATCATTAAGAGAACAGTTACTTTTTTAAATCATCACATAGCATGACCCCCTAATCCAAGACAAATGGAAAAGGTGAATTTAGTGTCTTTCATTGTAGAAACACCCCGCCAGGCCCTGAGATCAAGTATATCCCTCCTTGCATACCAAAATCCAATGATAAGAATTGTCTAAAAAACCTAATTTGATCATTTTAAAGGTGAAAACTGCGATTAAAAGTGCATTATAGATTTGGAAGTGAAATTTTAAAGTTAGAGAAGTGAAACAATTCTTTGTTATATTTTCTGAACTGAATACACAAACTTTACTCAAAGGGAAAAATGTGTCCCTGATCACTGTTTGGAGCTTAAGAGCTACCAGGAGAGTTACAGTTTCACTGTTGCGGACCCACCACCATAACTTCTCGTGTAGCATTTTATCTTCAAACAGTGATACAGGGAGCACATTTTCCTCTGAGGACAGTTTGTGTGTTTAGAGTTATGAACATATAACACAGAATCTGTACACTTCTCCAACTTTCACATTTCTCTACCAAAACTACATAGTGCACATTTAATGTCACTTTAATCTTTGAATGACTTCAATGATGAATCTGTTATTTGACTGAATGTTATCTTAACTTCTCTGTCGGTTGTTGTCAAAGCAACCATAAGGACTCTCTTAATGTAACTGATAATTGGCTACTTGACTGAGAAAACAAACAGCCCCAGCTTTTGTCACGGTGTCAAAGTGGACACCCAAGCCCCTCAGTGAGAGGGGCTTGGGAATGTTGTTGCAGATGCAAATTCAAACACAAACAAAGACAACCTTTTGGTAGAAATGAGCTCTGATCCCAATATAACCACGTCACCCCCATCCTCCCGGGCTCTTAAAGTACAGTCGTTTGTTTTACTTTAAAATGTGTAATGTTTAAAGAGAGTGTGATACCGCTAGCTGCTGACTTGGCTTAAGGTTATTTTTAAAAAGATCGAGCCAACCTTTACTTAAAGGTTTTTGTTGAATTGGGGGGCGATGCTTAGAGGAAGTCCAGCAGTGAGAAAAGTAAATACCTGCTTGGCCAAATTTTACCACATCCTCCTTTCTCACAGACTTGTAGCTATTTCACCGGAAATGGTAACGGTATGAAGACAGAATTTGAATAAAAACAAAAATGCTAATCGGTCCGACTTTTGTGTAGAATAGAGCGTGGAAGCAGCACGTTTCCCTTTGCGAGCCTGACACATTTGCACACTTTGGGTCTGCTTGGCTCAGCATAACTTCACCACAACATTGTCTGGGAATACGTTTCAGTGCCTTTATATTTAGTCTTTTATCTCTTTTGTGTGCAACTATATGCAAATGAAACCAAGTGTATAGAGCTGGAGGTAGGGCTGGGAAATTAATTGAAAATTAATCAAAATCGACATTCTGAACCTCTGACTGACATAATCTTGCCCGTGTCGATTATTTCGATTATTTTCAGGGCAGAGTCACTTGACGACATGGAAGCATTGTCCATCGTTTGGACACATTTTGTCTTTAGGGAAGACGACACATAAAAAATAAGTTAAATGTAAACACTGTGGAAAAAAATTGTTAACAAGAAATGCAAGATATTTATTTTCTACTGTTTTAGAGAAGTTGATTTCTACTTTAAAACTAAAATGAGTCGTTTTCAATTCAAGCAATGCTTTGATTTCAGTTCGAAATATCCAATAAATAACCACAAAATAGTTAATCAGATATGAACTCGTTCATTAGAAAACATATGCCAGCTTTAATAGTTGAGCATATTTACAGTGGCGACCTCGTCAGTGAACTATGAGGGCAAAAACCCCCACAAAATAATCGCTCATTAATCGTAATCGAGGTCAAATGTTCAATTAATCGTGACATTGATTTGAGGTCATATCGCCCAGCCCTATTTGTAGGTAACAAGTCATAAAAAAGTTAAATTTAATAACAAATAATACAAACATTAAGCAACATATCTGAAGAAAACTTAAAAATTGTTGCAGCACTTTTGGGGAAGCAAAAAGCCATCTGAAAAGATCCAGTAAAAGACTCCAGTTGAAACCATTTTCATAAAAATTATGACGAAAATTATGCAACATGTCTGTAGAAACTTAAAATGGCAATCACTAACTCAGTAATAGCTTCCAGTTGAAGCCATTTGGCCCGAGCAGCTTTAATTATGACAACTTCTGCATTTACGATGTGATGCTGATAAGCAGACCAATCATAACAATGTGGTCTGAGTCTGCACAATATTACGGGTTTTTTTTAAATTCTGAGCATTGCATGTTGGACTCTGCAACCTCGAGGCTGGGTTCAAGGCAGAAGTAAAAAAATTGGGTTTAATGCTGTGTCGTTGGGTGTTACATTGTCCAATAATGGCCTTTAAGCATGAACCTTATTGGCTGAGCTCACCAACACCAGAGAAACCCTGAGAAGTCCAAATCTAGTAATCTGGTGAAGATAAAGCTAATTCTGAATAGTTTAGGCTTCATGTCATTATCCTATGATTTGCCTTGGTTGAGAGAAAGCATCCAACTCACTCAAACCACAAAGTGGAGGGGAAAGTCCACCGTCCCATCATCGACTTCCCTATATATTCATGTCCAACTGAAAAGACACCGATTGAAGATTTTTGGCTGGAGAAGAAAGGACTGTGGATCTTTAAGCAATAACTCGGTGCTCATTGTGTCTGAACAGGGAACTCGTCCCACGTCTGTCTAGTACGTGTGTGTAGACGGAGTGGGTGTCACTGACGCGGCGGTGTGGACAGAAGCCCGTCGTTCTGAAAAACATCTTCTGGTTTTCAGACATCTCTTGTTATATTTCACTGTCAGCACTTGTTCATTTTGCAGGACTGAATTTCATGCTCTAAAGTTAACTCTATATCAGAGATGAATTATGCCAAAAAGTTTTGAACTAAAATATCTAAATGAATTCAAAATGGACTAAACCTGTTATATATTTGTTTTTGTTGAGTACTTACATTACCTCAAATATTTCCAACACTTATGAAAGCCAGAGAAGTCTGTAATTTTATAGTTGTAACGGGACGTGTCTTGTCACAGTGGCTGCCATGATAGACACAACATGTTTAGCGTTGCCATGGTGCTGTTGCTGTATGTGCTGCTGTGATTAAAAACGTCATGTGAATAATACTCGGATACATCGTCGGTAAACTTGTTCTCTTTCTCAGGTCGGTTTCGCCCGGTCGTCTTGACTGCGGTCAACATGGAGGTTGTTTTAATCAGGGGTTGAGGGGGAGTAGCAGAGAGAATCAGTCCCATGATTCCCCGCCAGTCTCGACGTCATCTTTTGTTATTGTTTCGATTGAGAGCCCCCTGGAGAAAGGAATTTCATTTTAAATAATCTCTGGGAAGGGGGCGCTGGTAGCCCAGTGGTCAGTGCGCTTCCCAAGCATTTAGGCTGTGGTCCTTCCAGCGGCGGCTGAGTTTGAATCCGATCTGTCGCTCCTTTCCTACATGTCACCCCCAACTCTCTCTCTCCCTGATATCTGACTCTATCTACTCTCTCCCCTTCTAAATCAAAAGCCCAAAAATGAACCTTCAGGAAACAAAAAAATCTCTAGGAAAATGTTTCAACTGATCTGGAGCTTTAAAAAAAAAAGTCGAACAAAGCAGCCTAATCTACTCAGCTCTTCTTCTAAACAATTGTTAATCGAGGTCAACAATTCTCACCCCCACCGCCAAATACATGCTGATGGTCCGTTTTTGAGAGGAGCGCCTGGCATTAATAGGGGAAGGGGGACCTATAGAGACTCTGTAAACAGTGTCTGTTTTCACAGGCTCTTTACACCTAGGTGAAACTTTCACAAGCTCTCCCTAAACACATGTAATTGACAACTGGTAACGGGGCAGACAGCTATTTGTTTTCCCTGCTTTTTCGACCCTGTGCTCAATCCATCCACAAGCCACACTGTGAAACTGAAGAGCAGTCGGTCTGAACTGAATGCTGAGGCATGTTGTGACTCAGCTGTTTGGCATTAAGAAATCATTTGCAGTATTAGGAGAACAAAATTGAAAAATGCTGTTGGTAAAATATGCAGATGCGTCTCTAGGCTGCATTAGTCGTTGTGGAAAACATATTTTGGCTTTTTGTTTCCAGTGTGGTTTTATTCCCGAGCCAGCAGTTATTTTTTATTTTTATTTTTATTTTATATTTGGGGGGGGGGGGGGGGGGGGGGTTAACGTCAGAGCATTCCTTGAAACAGGGATTGACCATTTATTTTCTTCTACATGTCTTTATTGTATACACCACGTGCCAGAAAGAGACATTTTGATACAAGTGTTCGAATGTAACAGAGAATGAGGAAGAGTGTTTACTGCAGCTCTTAGTTACAGCTGGCCATAAAAGCTGAAGACATTCCTCACCGGGGTCAGGTCATCAGAGCGTACGAAGCACAAGAGACCAGGCATCTGACACCACACACACAACTGATGTCTGCATACACACAGAGAGGTTCAAAGTGTGGCAAGATTGTCCTGCTAAATAAGGGGGTTTTGTTTGTTCAGAAATAATTTACTTTCACTGTGAGGTTATCATTCTCTTCATTCTTTTAACCACATCCTCAACATGAATACTTCCAATGTGAAGAAGGCCGTGATGTTGATTCAATGCTGAGTGTCTCTGCAACTTGCATTCTGTATTTTCGCCCATTTTCCAACATCTTTTTATCCCTTCTTTTTCCTCCAGGTTACTCTCCCATCTGCCCACCATGTGACAATGAAATGAAAACAGATGCCATGCTGGAGCACATGTGTGCCAGCGAGTTCGGTAAGCATCCGCCACAACATCTTTGTGCCAACGAAACACACACACTTCACTCCATTTACGCCTTGACATCTGTCACAGTGCTCCAGGAAATCAGAGGAGAACTATGATGGCATTGCATCAATTATTTCCTCTGACCTAAAAGTTGCTTCACACAAGAAACATTTGATGTCGCTCAATGAAGCTCATTGGAGAGGATTTCATTTTGGTGAGATGAACCATGGAGGATGATGTTCAGTGACTAATGAAGGGGTTTCAAAGGTGCTCTTAGAAGTTAATTGTTCTGCTGTCTGGGTGGACTGTCAGTGTGTGTGTGTGTGTGTGTGTGTGTGTGTGTGTTTGTGTGTGTGTATGTGTGTGTGTGTGTGTGGAGGCGGGGTAGTCACTTCTTATCTAATAATGTCTGTTTTTTTATTTATTATTGATGTCATAAGATATAATCAATAGTAAAGACTGAAGGCCCTGACACACCAAGCAGACGGCAAAGAACTAGCGGCGGCGAAGATCAACTGTGGCGTCGCCTCACTTCTTGGCCAAAAAGTTGTACTTGAACACACCGCAAAGACTACAGCCGACTAAGGCCAACCACCACGTACATTCTGCGCATGTGTGAGAGGAAATAACCCAGCAGGCGGAGGTAGTCCGTTGTTATGATACGAGAAGACCATTTTCACACCGCTGTCGGTCACCACTCATATTATAGGTACTTATAATGGAGAATAATGTCTGATAAAAAGTTGAAAATGGCGCTGGTGTTGTCAGCCCTTGGTCTTTTAGTGGAAAAAGAAAAGAAGAGGCGGAGGAGACAAATAAGGAGAAACATGGATCAATATTCAAAAATAAATGATTCACCAGTCAGACAACGAGTGTGCACAGGACCGTTCTCGAGTCTGATTTTAATACATAAGTCAACCAAAGTACGCTCACACCTGTACATGCACATTACTTTTTTCTAGGGCCCGACCGATGTGGACGATACCTATATCGATATTGGGAAGAGACATAATCACATACTGATATCTTTCTTAGATCTATGTTCCATCTGTAGAGATTGATTGATATAGAGACACACATTTATTGTGTTGATCCTTTAAATGTAGTTATCACACACTTGTGAAAAAGATAAAATGAAGACAAGATGGTCAATCAACTGGAAAGTAACTGCTCATGTACGTGCATCACCACTTGACACTCTGGAGAGTGATGATGCTTGTTGTAACCCATATAGCGCCCTCTGCTGGTTAAAAGAGAACTGCTAGTTTAATACAATAAAACGTGTTAATGCTATTTTTTTATCTGCGATAACATTTGCTGATACCGATACTCACTGGATATGCTAATATCGGCCGATATTATCGGCTGGCCGATTAATCGGTCGGGCTCTACATTTTTCTGATGTATTCCTTTCTTTGTCTTAAAAAAAGATATTCAACCATATTAATGTGCATCTAAGATGAATGTGTCCAAGACCTAAATGAGCATCCAAGAATGTCAGTCTCCGTGGTATGTATACTTGAGTGTAGGGTTGGGAATCTTTGGGTGTCTCATGATTCAATTCGATTTCGATTTCTGCTCATGGGGTCACGCTTCAATTCAGAATCAATTTTCGATTCAAAACGATTCTGGATTCAAAGTCTATTTTTTAATTAGTACATACTTCAGGATCTGCTCCAGTCATCTGTTAAACTGGCTGAATTTCTTGTTGCTCCATTTGGCATTCTACCGAGTTAAAGAGCTAGCCTTAGCATTTGCAGGGAGTGACTCATTAACCAAAAAAAAAAACATTTTTGGAAGTTATAGATCTATTTAAAATCTCAGAAGTTAAGAATCTCGATTTTTACATAAATCGATTTTTGTAGTGTAACCAGTAGTTTCCCTCAGCTGGTTTGTGCAGTGCATCACATTAACCCAGAACAAGCCATGCAGTTTGAAAAGAACATGCGAACAGGATGGACATGTTTCCAATACGTAAAGGAAGAAAATGCAACATTTTACAAATAAACATAGCAAAAAATCAAGTATATCCTCTGTAAATGTGTCTCTGAGTCATGACTGTCAACAATGAGTGAGAAGCTCCAACTGGCTGTGTTGTTGTCAGAGCTGTGTTTACATGGACGGGACCGCCGGCTCCTCCCCTTGTGTATAAAAGCTGTTTTAGTCAAGAACTAGAGAGAAGAAGAAGAACATACTCACTGATTATTTGAACGTCACGTAAGTGTTTTAGGGAAGCGTGAGGGGAGAGGGGTTGGAGGTGTGTCTCTGGAGGAGAGCGGAGGTGTGGACAAACAACTGTTTGTTTTGGTTTCATGCTGGTGCTCAAGGGCGACATCTACTGGAAGTCACATATTCTTCCTTTAAAGATTTTAAGTTACATGTCTTTGACAGATCGCCCTGTTGTTTGTGATTTGATGATTTGACTTGATTTTTCAGGTAATATAGTTTTAAGTATTGTGCATGAATAGTGAAAGACTTGAAAAGGTCAAAAAGCTCCAGCAACACTTGTAGTATGAAGATCAGCTTTTTTAAAAGTCACATATTCTGCAAACTACACTTCACCATGTTTTTCTAACTCTAATATGTGTCTCTAGTCTGTCTACAAACCCCAAATTATGAGAAAAGTCCATCCTCTCCGTCTTCTGCCTGCTCCACTTTTCAGAAAATGTGTGCTCAAACAGGCCGTTTGGAGATTTCCCCTTCATGACATCACAAAGGGCAGTAACCCCTCCCCCAGGTGGGTGACACTCCCACAGCTAGGTGTTTATTCTGCCCTCTGAGTCTGCCTTCTCACAGTAAACAATAGGGCATGGAGCGAGAAAGCACAGAGCCACACAAGCCCTTCCAGAGAGGGGGCGTGGTCAGACACAGCTCATTTACATATTTAAAGGTACAGACACAGAAACAGTCTGTTCTGAGCAGGGCTGAAATAGAGGGGTTTATAGACATGATCAAATACAGGATCAGAGTGGATTTAGAACAAGAAACTTCACACACATGCTTTGAGGAGCTCTGAGACTTATTTAAACTGGTTGAAGAGGAGGAGGATATGTGACCTTTAACTTTATTAGACATAGATGTCTCAGCTTGTGGCCTTCATCAGGGTCATGACACACAACTATTTTGTTTTAACCCACCAATAAGAGGTGGTTAAGACCATTATCCTGATTACTCCTTGCTAGTTGTGACCTCACTGAAAGAGGATGGACATAATAGGTAGCAGAAGTTTACATACTAACAAAGCTGTCTTTATTATTCGACTAAGACCAATAATAGACATGATGGATAGATTTCCTGCTCTTGACCATGGGAAATAGGTCCAGAAAAACGCAGAGAGCCACGAGGAATGTATGAGTGACTTCACTCCAGTCTTTATTAATTTGTTTGGACCAAGCATGTGGTAAATATCTGAACCCTGGCAGTGAATAAGCATTTTTGTCCACAAGACTGCTCACTTACTGGAAGTTGTGAAATGTCTGTTCTCATTTGAGGTAACCGTAAAGTGTGAAGTCGTTTTTTTGTGTAACAAGGCATGTTTCCTATCAGTTTAACACAAGCATACTTGACTTGGGATGTAGTTTGAACTCCATAAAAGGCAGACAATGTCACGGCGAGCAGTGACTGAAGTGGAACAAAGTGCTTTGTTTTCAGGAGATTATTTTATTTGGATCAGAAAAAGAAAAGATAAACATTGTACAAGGTTGCTACCAGCCAGCAATGAGCGTAACTGTGCATTTTAAGGGCGCAACCAATTACACTGCATCATGATGCATCTCTATAATGTATCACACAGCCAATAATTAAAACCATCAGTCAGATAAAAATGAACTCTTAATTTAAACATGCTTTACAAAAATCTGAGTACAGCAGGCTGTACTATAAAAAGTTACATAATTTGAGTAACGGTATCTGTCAACCCTAATGAAGTACGTCAACATTACAAACACAAATCAGTAGAAGTGAAAACAAGTCAATTGTTTTCATATGAGCTTCGACAATGATGAACATGTACCACATGCACACCGTTGATGTAGCTGATGTGTGTGTGTCTTTGAGCTGGCCACAGTGTGTGTTGTTAGACAAAGAAACAAACGGGGAGGGTTTGTTTACGATTTATAGCGTCAGTTTTTTTGGACCAAACACAGCGCTGAAAGCAGAGTGTGTGTATAATGGATATTTCTACAGATCCAGACCATATAAATATTAATGGATGAAGCCTGAGTGACGTCAGCCATCTGTTCCTGCAGGGGGCTCTGGAGGATCATCAGCAGCAGTCTCCATGTTGGAAATCCTGTCTCAGTCTAACTTTCAGTCAAACTAAAGACAGACTGAGAGCTGGAGCTGAGGCGGGTTTTAAGTCTCTTGACAAACTGTTGCACCGCTCTCGCCTGTCATTCAGGCCCTTCTAGTGCCTAACTATGGATAACTCTTATAGTTCATAAAATCAAAACGGATGTATTATAAAAAAAAAAAATCACCCCCTGTACAGTGTGTGCCAGTGATGACAATAAATAATCAGACCAATATCGGTTTTAAACAAGGCTGTAAACATGTTTATTTATGCTGTGATGAATTGAATTGATGTGTATGTGGCTTCTGGGGCTCTTGGAGTCAGCCTCAAGCGGAAACTTGAAGAACTGCAGTTGTTTCATTTTACAACACCGGAGGTTGATGCTTGATACAGATTGAAGCAGGCTTTGCAGTAAACAGACTGTTTCCACATGCATCAACCAGCTGATACTTGTTAAATAGATGCAGACACAGTGGGACGATAAAAGTCGTTTGATATGAAGTAGTCATAAAACTGACATTTTAACACAAAAAACATGTCAAACATATTCTATAAAGACTGGACTGTCTTAACGTTTGTACAGAGGATGTCTTCTTCTTAATACGCCTTGGACGGCTGTGGATCAGTGGTAGAGTTGTCTCCTCTCAACCAGAAGTTTGGAGGTTTGATCCCCAGCTCCTGCAGCCACATGTCCTTGGGCAAGACACTGAACCCATTTCTGCCGCTGCCGAGTCAGAATGTGTCTGAATGGGATACGTAATACTGATGGTCACTCTACACAGCAGCCTCTACTATCAGGGTGTGAATGTGTAAGTGTGACCTGCGGTGTAAAAGCGCTTTGAGTAGTCAGAAGACTAGAAAATAAATATACAAGCACAAGTCCATTTAATACTCACCACTGCTAGCTGCTATCATGCTAAGTTTGCTAACTTAGTTGTAACCAGTGTTGTAGAAGGTGTTATATGAAAAATGTTCCCCTTTGATTCCATGTTTTCATGCCTGCAATCATTGGCCTCTAGTGTGAAAGATAACCGTCTCTCTTTTCACTCAGACTCTGCACAGGGATACATCTGCAGATCACTAATTTGCTTAACCATGGGGGGGGGGGGGGGTTGATCTATACGGATCACGCTGCACCACTATAGGTGACCAACTCTCTTCACATCATACCCTGATGGAAAGATGGGAACTGGAAAGTTACCATTGTCCGGCAGCCAGATGCACTGAGCTGATGTTGTTATGTGTCAGTACCAGCATGTTTGGTGGTAGCTGCTGGGAAAGGCTCAGTGGTTCTTCTGGCAGCTAATACTGACTGACAGCCTCTGAGTGTAGCTGCAGCTTGTCATGCCGCTCTGACTGTCATGGCACAGTTTACTGCAGCAGCAATCAGAAAGGATGACCATGTAAGATACTTAGTTTTCTTTCTGGTCTACTTACAATCCATGAGAAGCACGTCTCTTTAACCACACACACACACACACACACACACACACACACACACACACACACACACACACACACACTCACACCACCACATTTGCAGTACTCAGCAAGAAACAGATTTACAGCTCATCCCACTCGACACTTGGTTCCCGCCCCAGTTTATCTCCATGCTTAGGGTTTTATGGTTCCCCTTTGTCCCCAAAAACTCCCATCCTTCAATTAAATCACACTATTACCTCGAAAGGCTTACTTTGTTGTTGTAGCCTAATTGCTCCTTCCCTTTGCTGATGCAGTAAACAACAGGGCGGAAGACAGACTACTTAAGCTTATCAGATCAGCAGAGTTTCCATTATGAAGAATTGGGAGCTGTGCACGCCCTCCTGCTGGGTTTATGACACCCTGGGAGCTGTCTGATCCTCTGAACAGCCAGAGGAAATCAGGTCAGGGGACAGAGACTACACAAAGAAGAAGGAAGATCCACCAATGAAAAGTCTCAATGGTGGTTAATCAATATTGAGCTAGTTTTAACTATCACCTCCTGTGAATTACTAATAAGTAATGCTGTGATACACAAGTAGAGTCCGACCGATTAATCAACAAGCCGTTAATATCGGCCGATATTAGCATATCAATTGACTGTGCGTCTGTTTCTGCTGATTTTATCGCAGATATGCGCCGATATTACTAGATTTATTCACCAGTCAAATAACATTTCATCTGAGTTTCTTTCACCAGCAGAGGGCGCTATATTAATTCCAACCAGTGTCAAGCGGTGATGCACAGACATGCACAGTAACCTTCCAGCTGAGTGATCTTGTCTTCAACATGTATCTTTTCCACAAGTGTTTGATAACTGCTTTTAAAGGAATCAACGTAATACATTTGGCAATCTATATCTATCTCTACAGATCAAACATAGCTCTAAGAAAGATATCGGCCGATATATATCTGTATCTGTTTTTTGTCTCTGTCAAAATATCGGTATTGGCCCAAAAATCCAAAATCGGTCAGGGCCTAAAAACAACCCCTATGTCTCAGGATGAATACAGGAAAGGATTAAATGATGCTGGAAGTACTACGTCTCATAGTGTGATGAAACTTTATTACTCTATATACTCAGAATACACACAGCCCTATAAACATATTTAATATACACCAGGTCTTTCCACTTTAACAGTCCATGGTTGAACATTGTACTGTAGAAGTAAAATGGGAACATAAATAAATAGACCAGCGTCTTATGGATTAAGGCTGGCCAATATATCGTATTCCTTTTTTCAAAGATTTATTTTGGGGCTTTTTGTGCCTTTATTTGAGAGACAGGACAGTGGATAGAGTCTGAAATCAGGGAGAGAGAGAGGGGAATGACATGTGGGAAAGGAGCTACAGATTTGAACCCGGGCCACCCGCTTGGAGGACTACAGCCTCCATACATGGGGCGCGCGCACTAACCACTGCGCCACCAGCGCCCCAATATATTGTGTTCCAATTATGATTTTGTCTTCCCACAATCATTACAACAAAATAATTGAGATTAGCGTAAAACATCAAATTAAAGCTTGTCTCAATGTGAGGCCCAGTCTCTTTTACTAGCCTGGTGTTGCTCCGCGTTTTGACAAATAAAAGCAGCTCTCAGATAGAGACCCCTCTGATTTCAGAGTTGAAATATTTTGGCTTCAGGTTGTAGATGCTTTGAATAATGACTTCTCTTCTCTGTGACTCAGGACATGTTGATCTGTATCTGTAAGTGCTCTGTGTTTTATGTCTCTGACTTGTTTATTGTTCTGTGTCCTGTACCTTGGCCACTCTTGTGAATGAGTTTCTTAACCTCACTGAGGTTCGCCTGGTTAAATACTTTTAAAATAAAATAGCATTTTGTGTAACAAAAATAAGGAGGAAAAAGCAGCACGACACAAAAAATAAAGATGGACTTCAACATCTGTCCAAGAAAGACAGAATGATGCTCGTATGTGTGTTCAGGCCATGAAGCAGGTTTGCATGCTGCTTTACAGATCAGGAGCTAATGAGTGAATTATTTGATTTGTTTATTCATATCCTAATTTTATCCAAAGATGAAAAAATTGTCATTTGCTCGAGCTGCAATTGCCTGTGTCCTGCATTGTTGTGTTAGCATGCTAATGTTAGCACACTTTAGTTAGCTTGTAGCTTCACATTGCAAGTAAATTGACACAGAATGATCGAGATCTAAAAACACTTACATGACATCCAAATAATCAGTGAGTATGTTCTTCTTCTTCTCTCTAGTTCTTGACTAAAACAGCTTTTATACAAAAGGGGAGGAGCCGGCCGTCCGTCCATGTAAACACAGCTCTAACAACAACACAGCCAGCAGGACTCGAGCTTCTCACTCATTGTAGACAGTTATGACTCAGAGACACATTTACACAGGAGAGACTTGATTTCCACTGTATTAATGTGTAAAATGTCGCACATTCTGCCTTTGAATTATCTTTCTGGTGTACGTTTACAGTATTTTAGTCATTCCCATCTTTGTTCACAGGTTTTGTTTGAAAGTTATTAAAGGCTTGTCTCGTTTTGATGCCTGTCCCAAATTAAAGGCAAGGTCTTTTCTTGAAGTAAAAGAAAAAGAAGCCTGGGCCACAACAAGTACTGGGCGATGTCATGTGAGATAAATGTTTCAAAGAGTTCATCACCACTACCTCAAAAACACAGTTAGCTTATTTTTACTTATGCATTATTAGCTTTATTTGATCATTTTATATAATCATCTCTTGTTATCGTTTTGATTGAGAGCCCCCTGGTGGCATAATTTAGATACTGTGCATTTAATAATCGTGATCTCAATATCTATCTAAATGGTCATGATTATGATTTCTGCCGAAACCGAGCAACCCTAGTCTGGATGTTTCTCCCTACTCTGTTGCAAAAGGGACAGTTTCCACATCTTAAAAATAAAACCTAGATAACAGCTGAGTCTTACTGTACAACGTTGCTGAAGTGATTAAGCCCTCAGCAACACGAGGCGATCAGAAAGTTCATAGCATGCAAGGATTACCAAGGATGAAGAATTCATTAAGATGACTTCCATGTAAGAGTGAGCCAGGCCGTCTCTTTTATGACTCTAATTGTGATTTCAGTGAACACTAAGCCTCTTCACAGAGAATGTTTCAGTGGCTACAGAGGCGCTGGATAAAAGTCTTAATCCCTGCCATGTGCATTCTTAATACTGGAAAAACCAAGGTGCCACTTTTTTTAACACTTTAGTTCACAGTGGAATAAAGGCTTGAGTTGAAACGTTTGAAAGTTTCTTACAGTGTCAGAAAGTAGCCGATAATTAAAATTATAGAAAGAGTGCCAAAAACTGTCGAAAATAAAACTGAAATCCGTATTCACAAACATTTAGGGAATCCTCTCAGAGAGCTCCTAATTTATCTCAAATAATCCTAGCCTGCATTCTTAGCTTTAGAGTGATTTAGGAACGGTCTTAGAGCAACTCTGAGCGAGGAAGAGACACGCGGGGAACAGACTCGAAGATAATCGGGACCAAAGGCCTGATTATCAGAAGGATCCAAAGATCATCTTGCCAGATTCTCCTGTGGTGTGAGGTGTGAGTGATATTAACTTTACTGATCCGATAAAATGTTTCTCCCCATTCCTGTGCAACGACCATTTCATTTACAAAGTTGTTCATTCAGGCGTCTCTGCTCGTCTTCATAGCGGGAGAGTAACTGTGTATGTATGTGTGAGTGTGCATAAAGGCCCGGTTAGCAACGTTAGCACCAGCGCTAGATTGGTTTTGTCTGCCATCGCACTAATCTCATGAAAACTAAAGTTACAGCGTCGCAAAATGACATCAAACGGAGGAGAAACAGGCGCACAGCGTGACAATACTTGGTTTGGTTTTCCTCGTCTACACATAAACACCTTACAAATCTTCACCCAGGAAGGAGTTTTACAAAAAATGCATTTTCAGTGACCTAAAACGCCGTGAAATGGATTGGATACAATCATAGAACGTAGTCAGACATTGTGTAATTATGAACACTATGAAGTGAACATCTCTGTTGAAATAGTTGTAAAAGTACACTGCCTTCTAGATGTTTGAAATCATCAGGGAACTGAAGCTACAGACCAATCACAGATCAGTGGGTGGGACCTCACTCCAGAATCCAAACTTAACGTCCGCCATCTTGCTTGGAAGCTATGCTAACAGGCTCTATGGAGAAAGCTGATAAGAACCGACAATGGCGGAAAACACAAGTTTCAACTTCAAACTGATATGGATGAAGGGGATTTTGAAGGTCTTGTGCTCGAATCGGATGTTCACATTAAAAAGACAAATTAACAAGATGTGGTGGATTTATGAGACCGGAAGGGGAATGATCAGACTGAACATGCCAGTTTAAAAAGATGTGATAGAGACAGAGTCAATACTACTGATGTGTGGTGGGAGGGAGTTGAGGCTGATGGAGGAAGAGGAGAGGCGCAAGACCTGCTGTGCATTCTGGGAGTTGGTGTCTTTCATCCACATGAGCCAAAAAGACACTTTCTGCCTTTTCTCAGTCAAGAAGGCACCAACTTCAAAATGTATTTCACATTTCTACTACATATATGACCCAATGTCAATACAGATTCATGTTTCAACGGGTGAAGTATCCCTTTAATTAGTGATTGGATGCACCTGTGGAGGTAAACACATTCGAAAAACTCAACATGCATGTGTCAACAATATTCTTTATGTAGTGTTTGCTGAACATTTCTCCATTTTCTCCTCAGTTTAAGAAAATCTTAATCCTCTTAAAAGTCCTCCTCACTACTCCTGACAGTTTTACACCTGAAGAGCTCTCTTAAGGGCTAAGAAGCTTTCATCTTTACCAGGATCCAGTCCTAACTTTGAGGGGAGATTCTTAGAAAATGCTCTCGTTCTTAGAATTTAGTCACTAGGAGAAACTCTCAGTACTGAGGAGGCTTCGTGATTACAGCCCCAGATCATGAAATGATTCATGCTTCATCGAGCTCCCTGCACTGTGGGTTACAAGGCTTTAGTCAGTGAATTAGACCGACATCAGCCCTGTCAGTTCAATGGGTTTTAACATGCAGCGCTTTTTCCTCACGCTGGTCAAACACACGGGTTGTCCATGCAGCAAAATCATCAGGAGAAAATGGACATTATGCTTCTAGACATGAAGAGATTTGGACCACCAAAGTGTGGCTTGCTTCCTGCCTCAAAAAAGAGGGTACTGGAGGAAAACCAAGAGATTAAGAGGTTATAGAGAGTTTATGGAAAGATCAAGAGGATTGTGGTCACTCTGAATAACAGCCTGAGATTCAGAGGAAGGAGCAGCAGAAAAACAGACATGCACTGATTCTTTTCTTTTTTTCATACTTTATTAATGCCTGAGGGCAAATTCTGGTTTTACACTCTGTTATTGCGAGACATGCTTCTCACACACAAAGTCCTGAAATACACACATGCACAAACAGGACTTGTGGACATACATTAATGAAGAGACGTCAGAGGGGGGCTGCCACACACTGTTAGGCAGGGAGCGCACTAGAGTCGTTTGGGGTTTGTTTGGTGCTGTACTCAGGGGCTCCTTGGCAGTGCTCGGGGCCTCTCCAGCAGCCAGACCTACTTCCATATTTTAGTCCTCATCGGGACATGAACCACCAACCCTCCTGTTTCCAACCCAAGTCCCTACAGACTGAGCTACTGTCCCCACACACATATTATATGATAAGTGCTGCAGAGAGGCTGTGGTCTATGAATAAGGTTCTACAGATGTTAATAAACAAAATGCTTGTTTTTATAATAATTACGATTTGAGTATTTTTATTCCAGCTACGTCTGGCAGAGTTGGGAAAGAGACTTAAGATTTAGAGATACATTAAAGATACATTTTCTTCAGAATAAGTCTTTGTCAAAGATAGTGTAAAGGCTCATTTTGAATCTTTTACATGTTTGAATATGTACACTTTAAACAATATAACCATCACTGGCCATTTACTCCCACGTGTCTTTTGTTGTGTGGATGGACATTAAAACCATTCATCCACTAGAGGGCGTGGTCTAGCACCGATCTCCACTTTTCCTTTCCTGCAAATAATGCAAAAATTCCAAGCAGCAATCTCCGGTGTTGAAAAATGAGAAGCTATAAAAGCGCTGCACGTCCGTCCTGTCTCTATGACAACAGTCTGTCGACACCGGCCGGTATATGACCGACACAGCTTTGTTACTTGTTACTGAAAGTTTTTTATTTGAGTGTGTGCATTGTGTTTGTGTCTTGTGTGCATCGTGTGTGTGTTTGTGTGTGTGTGTGTGTGTGTGTGTGTGTGTGTGTGCATCGTGTGTGCATGTGTGTGCATCATGTGTGTGCATCGTGTGTGTGTGTGTGTGTGTGTGTGTGTGTGTGTGATCGTGTGTGTGTGTCTGTGTGTGTGTGTGTGTGTATGTGTGTGTTTGTGCATCATGTGTGTTCATCGTGTGTGTGTGTGTGTGTGTGTGTGTGTGTCTGTGTGTGTGTGTGTGTGTGTGTGTGTTTGTGCATCATGTGTGTTCATCATGTGTGTGTGTGTGTGTGTGTGTGTGTGTGTGTGTGTGTGCATCGTGTGTGTGTGTGTGTGTGTGTGTGTGTGTGTTTGTGCATCATGTGTGTTCATCGTGTGTGTGTGTGTGTGTGTGTGTGTGTGTGTGTGTGCATCATGTGTGTGTCTGTGTGTGTGTGTGTGTGTGTGTGTGTGTGTGTGTGTGTGTGTGTGTGTGTGTGCATGCATCATGTGTGTGTCACAGTTCCACAGTGTGTCATGTTGATGAGGTTGATGAGGTGCTGTGTTTTGACCTGAAGAGGGCAGAGTTAACACACCTGGCAGCCTGAAGCTCTTCCTGAGCCTCCCTATGTTCACCTTGATGTGACGTAGGCGTCAGAGTCTGGACGTAGGCAAGTAGGATGCATGACAGGGACAGGCTGTGGTCCTTAGCCTGTTCCAAGCACCACCTTGTCCTCCTCTGTGCCTTTCTCTCCTCTGGCAAATGTTTCTGTCCTGTGCTGTGTTAAGACTTCAGCCGGCAACCACTGATCATCGTGGAGGAAAAAGCTGGAAACTGTGTTCGTTACAGGTCTGTCTATGTTCCAAGGTGTAATCTTTACTGAGAGAGCTGATTTTAAAGACAACAAACACAACCTGAGCAGAGCAGTCCGGACAGCCAATGGACACAGCCAATGGACACACGCCTGTATTTGTTATTTACTAGTTTATTTACTATTTGTTTATTTACTCGTAGTGCTATGTCAATAACTTCTTCTGTCCAAGGTTTACCTGTTATTTAAATTTAATTGGGAGGGACACTTTTTAGAACAGCAGTTGTTTAGTCTGGGCGACTTTATAAAACATAATCAACAGTAGAACAAAGCACTGAAATAATGATGTTTTTAACAGTAGATTCAGGACGGGGTCATTTCTTTCTGCGCCAGGTTTCCAAGCGATATCAGCCAACAGCTCTCTCTCTCTCCTGTTGTTCAACGTGCATACAGACAGGTGCGAGTGAGTTACTATGGAGACAGTCAGTCATTAAAGAGTAGTCCCTGCCCCTCTTCTGTCAATGAAAAAAAATCCCTTCTTCACTGCATGACCAAGCGTCACTGAGATTCTGGACTGTGTTTAAAATAGCAATTCCTTTTTTTGCATTACCGCGAGTCTATAAACATGTCTAAAATAAGTCCTGTAACATTATATTAAACTACATATAGACTCCAGCTGTAGGATTCTGCCTGTGGCTAAGTGGATCCAGAAGCACTCAGATAATTCCGGGTCACTTCCTGCATTTGGTACATTCCCTTTCCATCAAGAATCTGTGGTTTGTAAATTAGTTTGGGGACTGGTAAAAGTGTTCTGCCAATGTAAATTTGTCGTAAAGTGTTGCTCATCTTGTAAATTTGTTCTGTCCTCGGTAAAAGTGTTTTGTTTTCATTCGTTTTAGTTTCATTGTTTTTGTTTTGTTTTTCTGCCACTTGTTAATTTGTCTCAGCGCTCGTAAGTGTTTCACATCTTGTAAATTTGTTTTATAAAAAATAAATAAAAAGGGATTTTAAAAGACACAGAAGAAGACGTAAGAGTATACAAAGATTATAAACTGGTATTCAGAAGTTACAAATTAGTGCTTAAAAAATGATCATGATGCAGGAGAAGAAATGTATCGTGGAAGATCCTAAGACCCCCTTACCCGATGATGCCATCTTTTAAAGGCAGATATTTAACTTTTTAATGGATTTGACCAAAAACATTCTACTTCCTGCTAGTGTTGTAGTGAAGACCATACTGACCGCGACCAAGACATACCCGAGACCAGAGTGCTCTGAGACCCAGACAAGACCAAGACATTAAGGGGTCGAGACCGAGTCAAGACAACACCAAGGCAGGGCGAGACCGAGTCAAGACCAAGACCATAAATATTACAGGAAAATCATAATTTGGTGTGTGTCACTCACTCTGACCGTACCACTGGGAAGGTTGCGGACATAACCGGGGGATAAAAATCAAACTACAGATGAATAGAAGTGAAAGAGGCTTTTTCCATCCAATAACAATAATGACGTGGAAAAATACAGTAGCTGTGGTGGTGGCTGCTTTTTTGTCTTTTGTCCATCACATGCCTGATCATACGTCTACTTTAAGCATGAAGTAACTTGTTCTCCTCTTCTTGTGACAACAGCTTTCAAAACCAAGATCAAGGAGGTGACACGGGAAAACATGGACCGGAAGGTGATCTTGCAGAAGAGGAAGAAGATGTTGAAAGCGGGAAACCTGAAGAAGAAGGACATGAAAACACTGGTGCTGTACTTAAAAAACGGCGCGGACTGCCCCTGCCAGCAGCTTGATAACTTGGGCAACCAGTATCTAATCATGGGCCGCAAGGTGGATCAGCAGTACCTCCTCACGGGCATACACAAGTGGGACAAGTCCAGCAAAGAGTTCAAACAGGCCATCAAGAAACTCAAAACATACAAATGTTCCTCATTTGACAATGTCTTCTAATGATAAGCCCTCCACCTCCACAACACGCACACACACACACACACACACACACACACACACACACACACACACGCATATATGCACATGCACACACATTCTTTGGTCCCATTGCATCCTACATATGACTTAGACAGGTGATCAAATCCAAAAGGGTCACTCCTGTTTTCCTGTTTATATAAATATATATAGCTTTGTATTTTAAAAATATACATGTCCATTTTTTATTTTTAGCTTAATGAGGTGAGTGACAATACTACAAAGGAAGGGTTCGGATCGCTTTTCTTTTTCTGCTTCAGAAAAGAACAATATAATTCCCCCTGAAACCAAGTTGATTTAACATGAGATACTCCGTTACACTCCTACATTCACAGGTCTGTGGATTCTTTCGATGATTGTTTTGGTTGTTATTAGGGTTGTCAGCATTAACTGCTTCATCGCGATCAATTAAGGTCTGAAATAAATGCATTCTTTTTTTTATCCCGATTAATCTCAAGCTATTTTGTCCCTTTAGGCTCCCTGTAGATTAGCCTCCTCAGTGTCTCCCTGTAGTCTCAGAGATGTAAAAGCACACTGCTGCATCATTGAATGTCTCATTTCACTTTAACAAACTCTCAGACAGCTCAGCTGACGAGTCCAAAGTAATATCCACCTTATGACATCACACATTGACCTTTGTAACCGTTCCTTTGAGCTGTTTGACGTCAGTTTGGGATCCGTAACCATGTCCTCTTTCCTGTGCTTAAGTTAATGTTGTAACCTCCCATCTACCTGAAGGTTCTTTATTTCAAAATAAAAGCATACATATTATGTAAAATCCACTTCACCATGTTGTTCTAGCACCAATATGCATCTCTACTCTGTCTACAAACCCTCCAATGATGAGAAAAGTCCACCATCTCCGTCTTTAGAGTGCTCCACTTTTCAGAAAATGTGTGCTCAAACAGGCCGTTTGGAGATTTTCCCTTCATGACATCACAAAGGGCAGTAACCCCTCCCCCAGGTGGGTGACACTCCCACAGCTAGGTGTTTGTTCTGCCCTCTGAGTCTGCCTTCTCACTTTAAACAATAGGACATGGAGCGAGAAAGCACAGAGCCACACAAGCCCTTCCAGAGAGGGGGCGTGGTCAGACACAGCTCATTTACATATTTAAAGGTACAGACACAGAAACAGCCTGTTCTGAGCAGGGCTGAAATAGAGGGGTTTATAGACATGATCGAATACAGGATCAGAGTGGATTTAGAACAAGAAACTTCACACACATGCTTTGAGGAGCTCTGAGACTTATTTAAACTGGTTGAAGAGAAGGAGAACATGTGACCTTTAAGGCAGTAGGAAAATCAAAATAAAAGCCTGACAATTTTTATTTTAAAATGCAAAATAATGGAATTCCAAATGAGCGATTAAAATGTGACTAATAGTGATGAAGTATTGAAATTTAGTGATTAATCAAAATTAAAATTTGTAATCCTTTGACAGCCCTCGTTGTTTTGTACAAAGGAGTATAAGGGCCACATTCAGGGGAATTTATTTTTGAGAATTCTTGATTAAAGTCATAAAGTTATGAGAAAAAAGTCATAAGATAAGACAGTCAAAAATGTATGAGATTAAAATCGTAAAAATTACGAACATCAAAGTTGTTATTTTAGTCTATAGTTCTATCAGAAGAGCAGGAGCAAATGAGGAACATGGAGCATCTTGTGAAGTTACACTTGAGTAAAGGTTTCATAAATAAGGATGCTTCCTTGTGTAGTTTGTAACACAGCCTGACTGAGTATTTACTCTCTGTGGAATGAGCTGCTTTAAGGTCCCTAAATATCCCATTAGTTGTGTTGGGGCTTTATGTGTGCTGATATGAAACTACACACTTTTGGCACATCAGCGTCACATCGTTGTGAGAATCAGGACCCTGAAAAGATACTGCAGGAAACTTTTCTGGAGAAAGAACCACACTGACCTGGAGGAAATCGTCTCTTTTGTGTCTGAGAAAATGTCTGTGAGGGTTCTCATTTCATAATTTTCGCGCAGCAGCATGGCTGCTCTTCTGATACAACCTTTCAGAATAAGAATTTTAACCATAGCCTGATTCGAGTTATGATTTTAATATAATACATTCACGACTATACTCAAAATGTTAGATGTTTTTTTCTTTAACAAGGCCCTATCACTCCGTCGTAGTTTTGTGTAATATACTTTATTTTTACTTACAGAGAGACAAAAAATTATACCACTTTCCCCCAATACCCACATACTCTGTGCGCGACGTGGTCTGTCAGCGCCACGGTTTTGCTCCGTACGACACTGCCCTGCCCCTATTTCTGGAACGTGAGCGCTCAGCTGTGATCAGCTGTACACACATCACAGGAGAACTCCAAGATCACGTGGGAATAAAGAGAAAAACGTGCAAACAACATGTTGCTTTGTCTTTCTGAGGATGATTGTTGTTTGTTCGGATCCTGTTTTAACGTAATGTTGATAAAGTGATGAAAAAAACGATCGCTAATCCGTATATCGTGTTTTATTTTGAAATTGACGGGCTGCTCTGTGCGTTTCCTTGTCTGACTTCCTGTCCGGGCTGTCATATTCTGTCCATCTTGACGCGTGCCTGCAGCGCACTCCATTGAATATAGACTCGCAGCATGTTTGAAACAAGGCAGAGCGTAGTAGCGTTGGTCACACGCTCCGGAGACAGAGCATGGCGCCCCCTGTGGAAACACAATGATTGACTAGAGTGGCAGCGAACTACGCCATAGTGCATGTCGCTGACAGACCGCGGCGCGCATGGAGTATGTGGAAATTAGGGGTTTCCGTTCTTCAGGGCAAATATCAAACTAAAGCCAGCAGGGAGTTATCTGAGAAAAGACTGGAGAAAGAAAGAAACAGTGATGTGGTACAGTCCAATAATACAAACCTCAAAGTGTCCATCAATCACATTTATTCATGTATATATTTGACAAATTCAGTATAATGTTTATTGATTGTTTAAAAAAACTTCTTTAGAGTTGGACTTTTAAAACCAAACTGAAAACACAAGTTAAACACAAGGATGAGAAAGTGTCCTGAGTGCTCGAATCAGCTGCTTGTGCTGTCAAAGTTCACACTGAGCAGACCAATCATTTTACAAAATTTCCTTTTCATTTATTCAATTTGTTTCATCACATTCCACTTTGTTACTTGAAAAGTCTGAAGGTGATCATAACTAACTGTCTATATGATGTAGATAAAATGTCGACCTGTGTGTATTTTCAGCTGATAATCATACCACTATTCTGTTTTTGTGTGTCGAGCTTACCTGCGGTTATCATCAGTATTCATTGGTGATGTGAAACACCTTGAAGTCATACATGTTGACCATGCAAAAGAAATCAAAGCGCAAACATCGCCAACTCACTCTTCTGTTGTATTTTTGCTTGTTGGTCTGTTTTAGCACTCTCTTGTTTCACATTTGAATGTCCCTGGCACATTGCCATGATTTACGTGTACATACAAATTTTACATTAAAAGATGGTAACACTGATATTGAGTTGTTGGTTTTTCATGAATTCAACATAAGGGCTGCATGGTGACGCAGTGGTTAGCGCTGTTGCCTCACAGCAAGGAGATTCTTTGTTCATATCCCCGTCGGACAGGTGCCTCGCTGTGTGCAGTCTGCATGTTCTCCCCGTGTATTCGTGGATTCTCTCCAGATACTCCAGCTTCCTCCAACAGTCCAAAGAATTGCTCACTGGGTTAATTGATGACACTTAATTGCCCATAGGTATGAATTTGTGAAGGTAAAATAGTCAGGTTTTTTTTTAACATATATTATGATAAAGTTTAGCGTTTACTTACCGCTGAATGAGACATGAGACGACGTAGTTTCTACACATTGCAAGAGATGAGATGAGGTCCGCTTCTGGAGCAACGGCGCTCGTGCATATAAGTGAGGGGCGTGGCTTTTGAGGGAGCACAGAGGGGAGGGGGTGGGTGTAGACTCAGCAATGATGGAACTTTCAAAGTCATGCTACTTCTCAAAAATCACCAACCCTGCCTTTCAGATTTTTTGGGGGACCTTTTTGTCTTTATTAGATAGGAGAGCTGAAGAGAGGCAGGAAATGTTGGGAGGAGAGAGTGGGAGGATGACATGAAGAAAAGGGCAGAGGTCGGATTTGTACCCATGGCCTCTGCACCAAGGACTACAGCCTCTGTACATTGGGCACAACATAACCGCTAGGCTACCGATGCCCCACCATTTTATACCTCTTTATTTCACTTGCTGATGTTTGAAGGAAGAGATTGACACCACTTTTATATCTAGATGTTTATTAAGAGGAAAAAGCTGGCATAGTTTAGCTCAACATGGAGGCTGAAACACAAGTTAACCTTCAGGTGGCTGAATTATTTTCCCAGTTGGGATCTTTGTTCAAACAGGTTCCTCATGTCCAACATGGCATCTTCCACAGCTTGGATCATCTCTGCTGAATTCTTTTCTCTGCCGGTCTCAGAATAATCATAACTGGACACTATTAACTCCATGTGATCGTTCATAATACCGTAGCATAAGTCGGACTGTCCCAGGTCTTCAGGACTATCACATGGGATAATGTCATTCCTGGATGTTACCTTTTGAAAAAGAACGAGAGAGATGTGAGAGCTCTGATACATGCCCAAAATAGGAACTTAGTTACCTAATAAAGTATTATTAGGTCACAAACCCCGACCACAGAGTGAGGACCCTATTGAAACTTTAGGGGTTTGTTGCCTTGCTCAAGGGCACCTCGGCAGTGCTCAGGAAGTGACCTGGCACCTCTCCAGCTACCTCCGGTTCCGAACCAAATTCCCTACAAACTGAGCTACTGCCGCCACAGACTGAGCCATTCTATTCTATTCAGGGTACATAGATACTGTATGTCTTATTAAAACACCAGAGGGCAGGGCCACACCTGAAGGTTCACCAGTGTCTGTGTGCTTACAGTGAATTATAAACACGACTTCTCTCCTAGCAGATAAAAATCTGGTTAAAACTCATCCATACCTAACCAGCTATCATTTGGAAGTTGAAAGCTTTTGTAGGAAGTTTTTGTAGGAGATATCTGTAAAGATTTCAGGAGTGGGGATTTTTCCCTCGACAGCCTGCATTTCCAGACCACTGAGATGTCCATAGGCTGCTTGTCCGTGGAGTCCCTTAAAGACCGAAACAAGTTGTGTTACTGCTATTGCATGTAGACTTTTAGGTTCTCTGTGGAGTTCTCTATCGTATCGAGACTATCTCTCCACTACATATTCCGTATGTAAGGAGCTGACCACAGGGTCAGGTGACGTTGTGGACAATTAGCTTTAAGACATCCACCTGTGAGGTGGTTAAATGACAGTATGAAAGCACCTGTGCATCACAGGTTGGCATTTGTGTGAATTAAACTCTGTGTGTAGAGTTATTTAGGAAGAGACCATATTTGCCACTTACTGGAGTGTAAGCGAGATTGGGAGTTTGCCTCTCGGGGTTACAATTTACTCCGCATATTTGATTTCCACTGTTTGTCGTCCTGTTGGCATTTCTGTCGTATTGTTCTTAAGAGGGACTGACGAGCCATAGATACAAAGCCTATCTGACTAATCCCGGCCACGGGAGAGGCGGTAGTCCTGTCAGTTGTGAGTAATCCAAAACAGAAGTTCCTGGCGTATTGCTCTGGTGAGGGGTTCACACGGCACAGGAATAAACTGTCCGTCCAAACCGCAGGGAGGTTCTGTTGCCGCTGTGACTGAAAGGGATCAGGATTTTAAATTATTTGGACAACTGGTTCCTGTATGCACATTCAGAAGAGCAATGTCGGGCTCATTTGTCCTTGCTCCTGGATCACCTACAGCACCTAGTCTCAGCTGGGACAAGAGCAGGCTGGAGCCATCACAAAGGATGCAGTTTCTGGGCCTGATTGTGGATTCCCAGACTGCACTTCTAACATTGACTCAGAAGAGACAGGTGGCCCTCAGGGGATGTCTCTCACTTTTCAAACTGTGAGCCAGGGTCACATGGGGTCTGTGTCTCCACCTCCTGGGGCTTGTGGCATTATCTGTCCAAGCTGTGCCATTGGGCCTTTTGCATATGTGCCCAGAGCAGAGGTGTCTCCTGGGTCTAGGGTTGAGCCCAGGAAGCCATTTGCAAAGCACTGTGCTTGTCACCAGACGGCTGCGCAGGGCAAATATTTGCAGTGGGAACATACTGGGCCCAGTGACGCATCGCCAGCTTCTGGAGACAGATGCTTCACTGACAGGTTGGGGGGCAGTGCTCAGGGAGAATGGTGTCAGCGGTCGCTGGCATGGTCCAAGTACAGCCCAGCACATCAACATGCTGGAGCTAATGGCGATCCACCTTGCCCTTCACCTTTTCCTCCCACATCTTCGAGGTCAGCATGTGCTGGTGAGGACAGGTGTAGGGAACATCAGGTAGATCCTCTGGCATGCTCGGCTCTGGAGATTCTGCAGTTTTTGCAGGAGCTCCTTCTGGATGCGGGGAAGTCACTCGCCCTCCACCCTGAGGTGTATGGTGGCGGCTATCAAGGCAGCCCGTATAGGACTATGCCAATTGTCCGAGGAAGTTGGCAACCTTGTGTCTTAAATCCTCAAGTGGGCCAGAAGACATATGGGCCGTCATTGTAGACCATCGCTCCCACCGTTCAAACCGTTTTCAAAAGCTCGTCTTTCCCACTGGATTGTGGATGCTATCAAGCAGGCATACGTGGGCACTGGGTTCCCGGGTCCCTTGGTTGCGGGCGCACTCTACCAGGGACATGGCAGCTTCCTGGCCGTTGTGGCTAGGTGAGTCTCTGAGTGAGATCTGCACTGCTGCTACTTGGTCTGTCCCGTCTACATTTGCTCGGTTCTACCAGATGAATGTGGCTACAATTATGTCTTTTGGCGAACGGGTGCTTGGTGTAGACCAATGGTAGCATCATTTTTAATTTCTACTTGTCCGTCAACCTGGCGGGGCTGTTTGGAGTGGCAACTTCACCTCTCTTGTCGAGCCTTAGCGTCTTGCAGGGCAGGCTGGCCTTGGTAGCGTCTGGCGCCTTGACATCAGGCAGCAGTAACTTGCAGTCAGCTGTACTAGCTGGCCTGGGGGTGTGTATACTTTGTACATTTATATATAGTTGACATCCACGTTGGTGATTCTTTTGAATGCACACTTGGATATTTGTTTGGAGCACTCCTGGTGGCGGCAACATCTCTATCGAAAGATACACAGTTGGGCTCATGTTAAGGGCGGGTTCTGCGCCATCCCCTCGCGTTGTGTCTTACATAGCCCCATACATATGGAATATGTAGTGGAGAGATAGTCTTGATAAGATAGAGAACATGGGATATAAGGTGTAAACATGGTTCCCTGAGTAAAGAGACTATCGCTTCAGCTCGAGGCTGCTCAGGGATCTGTTCCATCAAAATTTCAATCAGTGACAGTGTGGTGCACAGGTGCTCTTATACTGTCATTTAGCCACCTCACAGGTGGATTGTTTTAAAGCTAATTGTCCACAACGTCACCTGACCCCGTGGTCAGCCCCATACATATGGAATATGTAGTGGAGAGATAGTCTTTACACTCAGAGAACCATGGTTACAACTCGTAACCCACGTTTTCTTATGTACAAAGTTTTTTATAATTAACAGTTTTTAGCATTCAAAACACAAAGCAGTGAAAAGTGTAAAGTACATGAAATGTTCAAAACTCCACTGGGATCTTTAAACGTCGTGCTGACAGATATATAGATAGAAAGATAGTGAAAAGATTTCATGTTGATCTCACCATGTTAACATTCCTTTTGTAAACTTTAAGAGCTTTCGCCAACAGATCGAGTTTCTCTGAGGTCTGTTGAAACACAGAGACGTTTCATCACTGACTGTGTGTTAATACTCCTTAAACTTTAAACATTGATAATATCAATGCACCTTCGTAGACTCTGTGTTAATACCTATGATCTCTGTATAGTAGCCTGACTTTAAGATTAAAGGTCACATATTATGTAAAATACACTTCACCATGGCTTTCTGTCTCTAGTCTTTCTACAAACCCCCCAAATGATGAGAAAAGTCTATCCTCTCCATCTTTTGCCTGCTCCACTTTTCAGAAAATGTGTGCTCAAACAGGCCGTTTGGAGATTTTCCCTTCATGACATCACAAAGGGCAGTAACCCCTCCCCCAGGTGGGTGACACTCCCACAGCTAGGTGTTTGTTCTGCCCTCTGAGTCTGCCTTCTCACCGTAAACAATAGGACATGGTGCAAGATAGCCCGAGTCACCCAAGACCTTCCAGAGAGGGGGTGTGGTCAGAAACAGCTCATTTACATTTAAAGGTACAGACACAGAAACAGCCTGTTCTGAGCAGGGCTGAAATAGAGGGGTTTATAGGCATGATCAAGCACGGGATCAGAGTGGATTTAGAACAACAAATTTCACAGACATGTTTTGGGGAGCTCTGAGACTTATTTAAACTGGTGGGAAACCCTAACCCTATGTGACCTTTAAAATGAAAATGAATGATATTAATGTAAGTTTAAACACAGAAAATCGGACACCAAAATTACCTCAATCATGGACAATCATTACATGCGAGTTACTTAACAATAGCGATAGAGATAAGGATCACTGTAGAGATGACAGTCATTAGAAATATGTTTCATTAGAGATAAATAACTGAAGAGCAACGTTTATAGTTTCCTTTTCGTCACACCTGTATTTTGGAGTCATCAAAGGCTTTGACAAAGGCGGCGGAGGCTCCTGAAGTTGCGTTGACAATTCCTAAACGTCCCTGTCTGAATATTTGCAGAGTAACAGGTTCAAACACAAGAGCGAGCTGTTTGTGTGTCCTGATGAGAGAAGAGAATTAATTTAACAAACATAAACGTAATGTCGTCCACTCAGAGTTCACTGACTTCATGTTTTTCTCTCCAGTTTGATGGAGATGGTAGCGATCTTGGAACCCATCAGCAATCATCATCTGATAACCATGTATGTCCTGGGAGCAGACCGTAGATTGTAATTAATAATGGACGAAGTCTGAGTCACGTCATCCATTTGTTATGACAGGGGGCTCCGGAGGCTCATCGGCAGGAGCCGCCATGCTGGAATCAGACCTATTTTGTTTTTGTACCAGGCTGTAAACATGTTTATTTATGTTGTAAAAACTTTTTTTTTGCCAGTGTATGTGACTTCCGGTAGTCCTGGAGCCAGCCTCAAGTGATGAACTTCAGGTACTGAGCTTGATGAACTGCAGGATTTTGCACTTCCACATTGGCTTCATTTTTTAAGTCTGGAGGCTGTCGCTAGGAACAGATGTGAACTTCTCCTTAACTCTGGTAAAGCCAGAGGTTGGTGTTAAAGAGACTATCACAGTTATGTCAGGAGAATGAGAGATGACCTCAAGGAAGCCCTGGCTCTGGCCCAAGTCAACGCAAGTCTCAGTCAGCAGCGTCAGGCAGACCTGTACAACAAGGGGACAAAAGGTGCGGACATTGAAGAAGAAGATCAGGTTCTCTTGGCAAACAGGTGTGTCCGTGGTCGCAGAAAGCTAGCAGATCGTTGGGAGTCTACTCTCTACATAGTGGTCTCCAAAGACTCAAGGTGCCACACCTACCGCATAAGACATCCTGATGCAGGTCAAGAGAGGGTTGTCCACCGAAACCGGCTTTTACAAGCCAACTTCTTGCCTGTAGAGGCAGATCAGGTGGAGGAGTCATCCTTTTGCAGTGGATCTGAGCCAGGTCCTGAATACACTGAGGGGGATGAGAACCTTATGGTGGAAGAGTCTGAGTTTGACCGTTCAGAATGCACTGCCAGCTGGGTAGCGGAAGCAACGTCCCTGGAAGATCCTTTTGAAAGGGAGCACTCATCTCCAGAACCTCTTGAAGCGCCTCAGGATAATGTTGAACCAGCTCCTTGTGTCAATGAACTTGCTGGAGATGAGACAGACCATGGCCCTGAACCATACAGGGACAGCGGAAATGCCACCGGGTCTGAACACAATGTAGGCCATCTACATCCAAGTGTCATTCATCCAGAGAGTACAGTAGGAAATGACGAAACTAGCAGAGCTGCCTCAGAACATCACACATTACCACCAAGTGGCTCAATGGCTCTAGTTAATGATGCACACAGACACTTTAATGACAAAGCAGCTTTTTTCCCGGCACAAATTGGATTGTTCTGTGATGGTAAGTTGTGACGCTCCCTCTTCTTGTTTTAAGCTAGCGATCGTAAAATAAGTTAAAATTAGCTCTAAAATGTGTAAAAACGTAACCATAATATATAGAGTATTTTGAAATTAGCTTTACTATTGGTTTTATTCGATGATGTTGGTAAATTATGTAAAAAACGCCGGAGATTGTGTCTCATTTGCATATTTGACTCGCTGCAGGAGAGAGGGACAGCGTCATCGCTCGTGTCTGTGTGTGTCTGTGTGTGTGTGTTTGTGTGTGTGTGTGTGTGTGTGTGTGTGTGTGTGTGTGTGTGTGTGTGTGTGTGTGTGTGACGTTTGTGCCCTTTTTGCTGCCCTACAGGAAATAAATAAGGTAAAATCCTGTGTTGGTGCCTTTATTGGACAACAAGCAACCATCTTAAGTCTGCTACACTTAAGGGCGGGCTAAGCTGGGAGAACCATCTCCTATTGGTTCTGATGAAAGTCAGGCTTGGACTAACCAACAGAGACCTTGCCTACAGATTTGGACTTCCCTTCTTAACTGTATCAAAAATAATCAGAGACTGGATACCAATGTTGTCCCAAATATTGAAACCTCTGATAATGTGGCCTAGTTAGGATGCAGTGAGAGCAAACATGCCAAAGTATTTTAAACCAAAATTTAGAGCCTGTCGTTGTATTATAGACTGTACTGAGATATTTATAGAGCGGACATACAATCTAAAAGCAAGGGCGGAAACCTGGTGAAATTATAAGCACCAAAACACAATGAAATATCTAATTGGATTCACACAAGCAGGAGCTATATCTTTTTTATCTCATGGGTGCCTCTGACAAACTAATAACGTTAGAGTCTGGTTTCTTAGGAAAACTTGAACATGGGGATGAGATCCTTGCTGATAGAGGCTTCCTTGTTTGAGAGGAATTGGCCGGAGTAGGAGCAACTTTAAGAATCCCCAGTTTCACTAAGGGGAAATCTCAGTTGCCTGGTTCGTGTGTCGACACTTCAGTTGTCAAGAGTCTGCATACATGTAGAACGAGTAATAGGTCAGCTTAAAACTTTTCAGATACTGAACACTGTCATTCCCATTGGCCAAGTCAATATGCTTGATGACATTGTAACCATATGCGCTGGTCTTACAAACCTTAGGGGGACTGTGGTGAGAAGATGAGAGAACGGAATGTTTTTATTATGCACACTGAGAGTACAACAAGGTCTATACCTACCACGAAGCTATTTGATTTATGATGTACTGTATGTACAAGGTCATAGTAAGACCAAGGCCTGTTACACATCCCACTCTGTGTATGTTCCATGTAGTACAGTTAACCTGCTCTCTGGTCACATCCTGTAGATGTTCCAGTCTGTTAATTGAGCATTGACCAGCTATTTTGCCTTAGCTGGTTTCTCACTTCTCCTCAAGGTCAGCTGACGACAGGTCCCTTGCAGATGGGTCGTACGTAGCCGTCAGGGGCTCAGGGAGTTCATACTCTGCTTCTGATGCTGTGTCTGAGTCTGCAGCTGTGTTGATTGTTGTAAACAACGCAGCGTCTGGACATATGCCTCCAGATCTTCAGTTGTAATGTCTGTGTGAAATATGAAATGTATATATGTAAGCAATATCACATGAGAGGGAGTATTTTAAAATAGCACATCAGTTTACTTGTTAAAATGTTTGATATGTAAATTATATTGGATTTAATTTAATTCTGCAGACAAATGAGTGAAATAAAACATGTATTATTATGTAATGTATTGTTATGTATGATTCTGTGATGAAAAGCATGAAATTAATAAAAACAATTCTAAAAAAAAAGGTGTATTATTAAGTAGATGTTGATATGAAATGTAACGTAGGCTAAATAAAAGAAGGATGATCATTCACAGGTAGAAATAGGCTTAATAGAAAAGGAATGTAGGCATATGCTGGTACACAATAATATTATCAGTATCACTGTGCTTGTAACATAGACTGTACGGCTTGTAACCTATTTCAGAGCTTCTCATTAAGGGTGGACTCACGGACTGACATTCTGCCATACCGGGCACTGAGTGAAGGACAACTGTATAAACCAATGGGATGTGCCTATGGGCCAGTCAGATGCAGGGCCGGCCCATCAGCAAATCCCATTAGTTTATACAATTGTCATTCACTCAGTCACCTGTGGACGGCTGCCAAGTACAGTTCACCCGAGTATCAGCGCGTCACGCATCATTTGGCTCTCATCTACCTGGTATGTTTTGGGGTGTTGGTACGTCATGGACTTGGGGAAACTCTGTGAGAAGTCTCTCTGGTCGGCTGAAGTTGATGTTTTTCAGCTTTTGTGGCTCAACCTTTTTCCGAGACATATCCTTCCACTGATTTGGTTTGGATGTGCAGGCAACCTCCTCCTCAGTGCGTGTGCGCCCTGACAGAAAAATCCTGACCTTCTTCACAAAACTTCACATCTTGCACATGACCACAAAGTACATGATTATATGCGTCTAGGGATTTGTATGCACACTGGGCTTCTCTCAGAGATAGGTGTATATGTCGGGCCATTTGGACATATCTGAAATCCATTTGTCATTTGGAACGTTGTATGGATCTAAGGACTAATTTATTTACATAATCGATGCAGTCCGAGCTACTTATGCTTCTAATGTAACTGATCTCAGCCATTTCTGACCCAGACCTAGATAACAAGCTAGCTGTAGGCTACATACGTGAAATTCATGGACATTTCAGCAAGTTTCTTTTTCAGATTTATGATCCAAATGAAAGACAAACAGATGTAACTATGAAATGACATTTTATTACAAATTAGTCAACAAGAACTTACAAACAATAAGACATCTACATTGATATCAATTGACTCATCATGGCTAACGAAGCGTTCTTTTTGCCCCCTGGCTGTGCGCGCACCCAGTACTGTTTGTATACAAGAAACCCGTCTATATGGCAAGGGACAAAACCCAGGGTTAAACTCCAAACCTTACAACTCCAAAAGGAAGAAGGAGGGATGGCCCTCCCTCATTTCAAGGATTACTTTTATGCTACCCAGATCAAACCCTTCATAAATATCTGTAATCCAACATTTCAGGCCAGGTGGAAAGACATCGAACTCACCAGCATGAATGACCCTCCACTTCAGGCAGTGTTGGCTCACAAAACTCTGGGTGGATTTATAGATACAATACAAAATCCTTTAATCAAAGCTCAGTTAAAAACCTGGAGGACAATAAGAGAAGAATATAAACTTGATGATAAAATACAAATAATTCAATGGTGTGCCTATGATCCCGGTTTTAAACAAAATGGATTTTAGATTTAAATCGTGGAGCACAAAAGGAATAACAACATTCTTTTATTTAACAGAAAAAGGTCAGTTTAAGGATTTTGAGAATCTGAGGAGAAAATATGGACTTGAAAGATCAGATTTCTATAGATATCTTCAGGTGCATAATTATTTTGACCATAATATAAGAAATAAAACAGACTTTGAGGATCCAATACTAAAATTACTTTTAGGTGCATAGCAAAATGATTCAAGTAAAGGAGCTATCTCCAAACTTTATAAGGCTCTAATGCAAAAGAAATTACACACAACAGAATATGTTAAAGGTAAATGGGAGAAAGAGAGAAATCTTTCAGTACCAAGTGAAGACTGGTTGGATATGTGGAGCTTTACATGGAAATGCACAAACTCTCAAGTGTGGCGGGAATTTGGTTGGAAGTGCTGTATCCGCTTCTTTGTCACTCCAAAGCAGAAAGCACATTATGCAGGAGGAGATACCAAATGCTGGAGGCAGTGTGGCTCTCAGGAAGCTAACCTCTGGCACATTTTCTGGGCGTGCCCAGTGATACAACCCTTTTGTGTATTCTTAACATGGACCTGCCCCTGCAGTTTAACACATTGTTTTTAGGAAATGCAGATTTTCAGGCAAGATGCGCTGATAAATACCTGTTTGGCATATTAGTCTCTGCTTGTAAAGAAGCCTTTACTCGGCGCTGGTTACTTCCTGAACCTCCTACCATACACGGCTGGATTGATATTGTAAATGATATTTATGTTATGGAAAGGATCACTTTTTGTTTGCGTCTTCAGAAGGAAGTTTTTGTTAAACTCTGGTCCAAGTGGGTTAAATATGTGAAACCATTGCAGACAGATTGTGTGGAGGTGATCTTCTGATGTCTTAGCAAACCCCATATCATTTAGCTCAATCTTTTATTTATTTGCCAATTTTCTTTCTCTCTCTGTAGTATTTTTTCTGATATTTTTTCTTGAACTCATTTTGAACGCACACTTTATCTCTCCCACACTGTATTTAGTTCTTTATGTTTATATTTAAAAAGCTGAGGACTGCAAAAGAGACTTCATTGTTTTTCTGTGACAATGCTCTGTAATATTGTTGCTGTCCAAATAAAGAATAAAAAAAAAAGTACATTTCATGATGGACCAGAAACGTTTTTGTACCTGCACTTTATGCTGATAAGAGACATTAAACATTTTCATCTGATTTGGAACAACCACACGTTTCCCATTACCAAAAAAATAAACTCTTAAAATCCAGAAAATTCAAAAGAAGATGTTCATCATCGAGTTCAAAAAGTTATCATGAAGTCCTTGAAGTGATTAAATACAAATGGATATGTTTTACAAAACAGTTCTGGCTTCTGTTTTTATCCCGATATAAAAATAATTCTGTCATGTTCCAACAGAAAGATCTGAAGCATGAAGGTCCGGTACCATAAACATGGACCTTAGATATGAGCACAGTAAAGGAACGCTCTTCAGCGTTAAGTATCAGAGAACTTTGCCGGCTGCTTCTTCTTTATTTTAAACGTCAGTATATTCTGAGTTTATAAAGAGTTTCTTCCCTGAGCAGCACATTCACAGCACACTCGCTCCCGTTTCACCAGATCTCAAACTTCTTGGTTTTCTTAAAGGGTGTTTGGTTTACAATGTTGTTCCTGAAGAGTCTAGAAAAAAGAGCAAGGAGAGCAAACATCAGTCATTCAGCCAGATCCACGAGTTTCAGTGTATATTAAAATAATCTATGATGATGGATGACTCGTCTGTAAGAACATGACGAGAAATGTCTTCATAAAGGAATGCTGCTCTTATTAGTGCATGCTCACCGCACGGTTTCAATGGACGGGTTGTTGGAGATCAGTTCGAGCAACGTGGATGTTGAAGCATCGCTGATCTTATTGTGACTCAGGCTGTGAAAGACACACAAAGAAAAAAGTGACACAGTGATTTATTTATTACACATGGTGTCAGCCAGCTGCTGGTGTGAGCTAAACAGGTCCGGTCCAAACACACCACAGACACAAGTAAAGAGAAATACAACGTGTTAGTTCAGTGAACAATTGATCTACTCTGACCGACTCTGTCAAAGACACATCTGACCTCCAGAGTCAATATAACAACTAAACCACTTTGGAAAACAAAATAGGGAGGTGCAATAGTCTGGAAATCAACATCTGTCTTTTTTCTTTTCTTTTTTATCAGCAAAGGTTTTTCTGGCCACACAGTTGACATCACTGGCTCTTTCTGAACATAACCAACTCCACCTGTTGTGTTTAAGTCAATTCTTTATATATATTTCCTCCGTCGTCCACTCAGGCTGAAGCTGACTTTGCATTAAGTGCAGTGTTGTCTCGTGAACTCACTCGAGGACTTGTACTTTGTGCAGATGTTCCTTGATTGTGAGCAGTAGCTGGTCGGTTAGCTGGCAGTGACTGAGGTCCAGCTCTGTCAGCCCTTCAGAGTAGTCCAGCATCCAGGCCAAAGCTCCACAGGCCTTCTGATCCAGTACAGTGTGACTGAGGTCCAGCTCTCCACCCAGGGCTTTACACAGGGACCCCGCCCGTCTCATTGAATCCAGCTCATTGATCGAAGGAACCAGCGACACCAGCTGGAGCAGGACAACTTTATTGAATCTAAACAGGAGAATCAGAGTGAAGGGCAGGCTGTTAGTGAACTGACATGAACAACACAAACTCAAACTGTTGTCTTGCTCATTTTGTGGTCCCCACTCAGCCCCAAACCTGAGGCGGACTCTGTCCAGGACAGGAAACAGCAGGTCCAGTCCACTGTCCTCCACATCACAGTCCTGCAGATGGAGCTCTGTGTCCTGGCTGCTGCGTCTCAGGATGGTGGAGACGGCGCTGCAGTCAGCGACCGTCAGTCTGAAAGTCTCACTCTGACCTTCCTCTGACAGCTCCACACAGGAGGAACAGGACAGATCTAACCTGTGCTGCAGAGTCCTGAGCAGACTGACTGCTGCCCTCTGCTGGTCATCAGAGGCAGCGCAGCAGTGGATGAACTTCAGCAGCAGATTCCTGTCAACACTGTTAGGAACACTGATTAAAAACATGGTTAACAAATATTACCACCATCTCTGTGAGGAACAAGCACTGATGTCTGACCTGAGTTGAGAAACTTTGTCCAGTGTGCAGAGGATGGATTTGATTCCCACCGTTGGTATGGAGGTCCACAGGAGGTTCAGTTTCACTCCATCACTGTGTTTGAGGGTGAAGAGCAGAGCAGCACAGTCCTCTGAGTCCATCTCTCGGCAGGTCAGGTTGATCACGTGATCAAATGACCTCAGAAAACTGGGTACAACTGAACTGGCACGAGTTGTATAGATCTCTCTGAGGGAAGTCAACACAAAGCTGGGACAAGTCCTGAAAGAAAAAAGAGTTTTCCATACTTAACATATACTTAAGCACAAACGCTAAAAGAAGTTTAGACATATTGTGTTGTTGATGTTCTCTTTTTGGTCTCTTATTCGCCCTCCACACGCCCACTTTTAACCATAAACACTGGACAGATATTACCTTAGGAATGACATTACATTACCTTTGATTTAGCCTGTATCCAAAATATTCCCCAGCATGGGTCAGAGTTTACTTACACGTCTGCATATTCTACATCAAGTTTGTTTTTTATTGGTCAACACTTTCAGAGGGTGAGTGGCGTACATCCTTACCGGCCTCAATTTGTGAATAGTCAAAAAAAAAAAAACACAAACCTCACAAATACGATCCTGTCCAGAAAGGGAAGCAGACGTGCGATGCTCTTTTGTAGGAAGCTGTTTTTCCTCATGTTCACAGTAATCATCTGAGACGACTGCTGCAGAAGATGTTGAAGAAGCTCCCAGTTCAGACAGAAGGGGGTCAGGTCTCCATTAACCTTTCTCAAGAAGGCCAAGGTCAAGTCATTGTCCTGAGTTTCATAGAGGAGGTCAAGTAGCTGCCGGGAAGTTTTCTCATGCAACCTGATGAAGAAAATTGTAAATATAGCTTAAGAAGAGTGAATGATTATTACAGTTTACATGTTTTATTACACATTCAGAGTTGATACGGTTCAGGAAATATGTTTACTTGATTGTAAGAGGGCCATCATGAGAGAGCAGTGAAAAGAGACACTGAGCAGGGATCCAGGACTCAGTTAGATCCAACTGTCTGACTGTCCAGTATCGCAGCAGAGATGCCAAACTACTCACAACCCTCAACAACACTTTCTCTGAAGGTCGGTCTGACTGAGAGGCAAGAGAAAGCTGCTCAGTAACAGTCAGACAGGGCACTCTCTGTCTTCTTACCCATCCAGACAGAAGCAAGGTGATGCTGTTGGAAAGCCTAAGATTTAAACATTCAGAGAGAAAGCATAGGTGACATAAACAATCTGGACATTTTAGCTGGACAGGATGATGTCTTAAGAAAAAGAGGAACTAAATAATGCAAACCTCAGACTGTGTAGTTTTTTGGTGTGTCTGAATAGGAGTGAGGCTCCTCTGACAGACATCATTCTGGGTGTGAGGATGAGATCCACACGAGAACCACAAAGTCCAAGAACTCGTCCCACAGACTTGCAGGTTTTGCTGTGTAACTTTCCTGTTAACTGAAGGGTGAATCCCAGGAGCCGCAGCAGAGCAACCAACGTCTCAGCCTCATCTCTGGATCTGACAGAAACCGATGTGCACACAAGCTGGAAAAACTCTGGCTGACTGCAGCTAAAACAGAATAATATGGATGAAGTGTGAAAACAAGACAAACATTATTATGAAGACCTTCATGTCAAATGTCTTTCATGAAGGATAAAGACATCAAAAAATCTAGATATATAAAACTCTGCTGCTCGCTAACAAAACAGCCACAAACGCAGCTCCTCCTTATTTAAACTCTCTCATCCAGGTCGACACTTCCTCCAGCACCTTTAAGAAAAAGATTAAGACCCAGCTCTTTTCTTTTTATTTAACTACATATATATATATTTGAGCTTTTTGGGTCTTTATTTTTAGAGATAGGACAGTTGATACAGTCAGAGATCAGGGAGAGAGAGAGGGGAACGACATGCTGGAAAGGAGCCACAGGTCGGATTTGAACCCTGGCTGCCCGCTTTTGAGGACTTCATCCTTTGTGGGGCGCACGCACTAACCAGTCGGCTATAGGCGCCCAAAGACCCAGCTCTTTATGACCACCTACGACCTTATTGAACATGGTGAAGATGATGATTAGAAATCTCTAGAACTGCTGTCGATGTTGTCGATGACGAAATAATAAAACCTTTTGAAGTGCTCTTCCTTTATGGATTTAGATCAGTCTCAATATACTCGAATGCACACAGAAGGATTCATAAATCTATTTTTGGATTCATATAATTATGACTCTATCCTCAAACTTATTTTTAATGAACACACAAGTCTTTATCATCATACATAAATGTAAAAAATCCACATGTAAAAAAATAATGTTCACAAACGTATTTCTGATTCAAACAAATATTTATTATTTTATATTTATGTAATAGAAATCCACAAATAAATGATATACATATATATTTAAAAGTATTTGCAGTTTTCATCAAATACACATTTGGATCTGGTTACATCTGTGCAGACAGAGATTAGCCAAGCTGTAGATTTGTTTTCCATTTATGTACGATGATCTCTCAGAGAATCTTACAGTGAGAGGATTCAGATGGAGGAGCAAACCTTAACAGGTGTACACTGTGGTGTGAAGAGTAATTCATTTACCTGAGCTTTGAGATATGAGGCAGACACTGAAGGAAGCTCCTCACTTCACTCTCTTCATCTGGACAGCCCGTCAGCTTCACTGGAGTCTTCTCTGGACGGAGTCTCAGCACTTCCAGGAGGATGGAGGTCTTTCTCTTTGAGAGGTCAATGTACCAGACATCAGGAGCTGACAGGAAAACTGACTGTACTGATGGAAGAACTCTCAAGCCTGTTTTAGTCTCATAGTACTTCATGTGGGAGCACAGATCCAGAAGGAACAAACACTGATATTTCTTGACGTCATCATAAATGGATCTGCCACTAATAGGAAATGTTTTATATGTGCACAGTGATGATAACAGCTGCAGTGTGTTCTCTCCTGTCTGCTGTTCTCTCTCTGCTGCTGCACAGAACAGACGTCCACACAACTCGACTCCTCTTTCAAACCAGTAAGAGAAACTGAAATGAAAGTTGAAAACTTTGTTAAGTCAGCATCAGAAACGAGACATGAATTACTGACAGAGTGTATCTACTCAAAGCTTACAAATAAACACAAATGAGCAGAAAACAAAACACTTTGGTAATCTACACACAAATAATGATGCAATAAAGAAGATCAAATGTAGATTTCTCTAAACTTTCACTAAATGTAATTCTTTAAAAAGTGTTGGAGGACTCAGAAAGGTCAAATACAGAGTTGTTTGTTAAACTCTGTCTAAAGAGATGTTATGTTATGACATGGATTCAGCTCATAAACCAACAGAGTGACTTTAAGGAAACCTTCAACTCAAATATTCATAAATCAATCCGTTCCAAACACTGGAATACTGGACGACAAGTTTGAAACTCACTAAAGTCCAAAAAGAAAAGGTGTGTCATTGTTTTCTTTACATTTATTTATCACATCCTGATGATAATCTTTTTAATCATCAGGATTCATTTGACATCTTCTAAACATGTTTGCTCTTTAGTCTTCTTTGTTTTAAACTATTGACCCTTCATGTGGTACATTTATTGATTTGATTGATTAATACAGATTGTTTTTCATGCTCTTATTGAATCATCTCGTTCACTCTTCAAAATGAATATCTTTCAAACCTCTTATTCAGCAGCTGTTTATTTACTGGTAAATAATTCATCATCAATTAGCTCCAAAGACTGAAATAGACCATCACAAGTTTGGACCTGTTTCATTCTATATTTTTAAAAACTTCAGAAAGCAGTTGTTCAGCTAAATTAGGATTTCTGGGACTATGTTACACATTTCATCATCATGTGTTATTGGATAATTCAATGTTACAGTGAGAGGATTCAGATGGAGGAGCAAACCTTAACAGGTGTACACTGTGGTGTGAAGAGTAATTCATTTACCTGAGCTGTGAGATATGAGGCAGACACTGAAGGAAGCTCCTCACTTCACTCTCTTCATCTGGACAGCCCGTCAGCTTCACTGGAGTCTTCTCTGGACGGAGTCTCAGCACTTCCAGGAGGATGGAGGTCTTTCTCTCTGAGAGGTCAATGTACCAGACATCAGGAGCTGACAGGAAAACTGACTGTACTGATGGAAGAACTCTCAAGCCTGTTTTAGTCTCATAGTACTTCATGTGGGAGTACAGATCCAGAAGGAACGAACACTGATATTTCTTGACGTCATCATAAATGGATCTGCCACTAATAGGAAATGTTTTATATGTGCACAGTGATGATAACAGCTGCAGTGTGTTCTCTCCTGTCTGCTGTTCTCTCTCTGCTGCTGCACAGAACAGACGTCCACACAACTCGACTCCTCTTTCAAACCAGTAAGAGAAACTGAAATGAAAGTTGAAAACTTTGTTAAGTCAGCATCAGAAACGAGACATGAATTACTGACAGAGTGTATCTACTCAAAGCTTACAAATAAACACAAATGAGCAGAAAACAAAACACTTTGGTAATCTACACACAAATAATGATGCAATAAAGAAGATCAAATGTAGATTTCTCTAAACTTTCACTAAATGTAATTCTTTAAAAAGTGTTGGAGGACTCAGAAAGGTCAAATACAGAGTTGTTTGTTAAACTCTGTCTAAAGAGATGTTATGTTATGACATGGATTCAGCTCATAAACCAACAGAGTGACTTTAAGGAAACCTTCAACTCAAATATTCATAAATCAATCCGTTCCAAACACTGGAATACTGGATGACAAGTTTGAAACTCACTAAAGTCCAAAAAGAAAAGGTGTGTCATTGTTTTCTTTACATTTATTTATCACATCCTGATGATAATCTTTTTAATCATCAGGATTCATTTGACATCTTCTAAACATGTTTGCTCTTTAGTCTTCTTTGTTTTAAACTATTGACCCTTCATGTGGTACATTTATTGATTTGATTGATTAATACAGATTGTTTTTCATGCTCTTATTGAATCATCTCGTTCACTCTTCAAAATGAATATCTTTCAAACCTCTTATTCAGCAGCTGTTTATTTACTGGTAAATAATTCATCATCAATTAGCTCCAAAGACTGAAATAGACCATCACAAGTTTGGACCTGTTTCATTCTATATTTTTAAAAACTTCAGAAAGCAGTTGTTCAGCTAAATTAGGATTTCTGGGACTATGTTACACATTTCATCATCATGTGTTATTGGATAATTCAATGTTACAGTGAGAGGATTCAGATGGAGGAGCAAACCTTAACAGGTGTACACTGTGGTGTGAAGAGTAATTCATTTACCTGAGCTGTGAGATATGAGGCAGACACTGAAGGAAGCTCCTCACTTCACTCTCTTCATCTGGACAGCCCGTCAGCTTCACTGGAGTCTTCTCTGGACGGAGTCTCAGCACTTCCAGGAGGATGGAGGTCTTTCTCTTTGAGAGGTCAATGTACCAGACATCAGGAGCTGACAGGAAAAAAGCCTGTACTGATGGAAGAACTCTCAAGCCTGTTTTAGTCTCATAGTACTTCATGTGGGAGTACAGATCCAGAAGGAACAAACACTGATATTCCTTGACGTCATGATAAATGGATCTGCCACTAATAGGAAATGTTTCATATGTGCACAGTGATGATAACAGCTGCAGTGTGTTCTCTCCTGTCTGCTGTTCTCTCTCTGCTGCTGCACAGAACAGACGTCCACACAACTCGACTCCTCTTTCAAACCAGTAAGAGAAACTGAAATGAAAGTTAAAGTTGTGTTAGCAGAGCATTACTATTTAATTACTTAATTATTTTAATTTTTCCAATATTTTATCTTTTTGTGTACCAAACTGCATCAAAGGGGCAGTTTGGTATCCTTCCACTGTTGGAGGAACAGAAGGTAACTAAAAATAGACCCCCCAAATACTGGACTTTAAGTCTTGATTCATTACCTTGCTGAATGTTTTATTTATGCCATTCCAGTTTGAGGTGGGCGATATGGAAAAAATATCATATCATGATTTTTTTATGGCAAAATCACGATTTTTTTTATACTGATCTTAAGACTAATTTGCAAGTTACTGATCAGTTCAACCAAACTTATTTCCCTACATTTTCACACAGTGATGCATTCATTTAAAAACATGTAGACTTTGAGTTCTTGTGTTTCTGTGCTATTATAGTCCTGCAGAATTCCTACAGCTGTAGCTTCATGTAGGCTCTGCAGCCTTTGTTTATAGGATATGTTGTTTTTTATGACATTATTAGACTAACTTTAATTTAGTTTATATATAATCAAACATAATCTCATTCTGTAACACATGATCAAAGTAAGTTTTACTGAAAGAAGAGTTTTATTCATAGAGGGGGCGGGACATCGTCGATTGAAAGACAAACAGTCACCATGGTTACTCACTCTCACCTGCCTGCTGCACACTGAATAAGAGGAGAAAGAGCTGCAGACTGACATCTCTTCAAGCAGCATGCATGGAAATCAATGTATAGAAATAAATGATTGTTGACCTACTGTTAAAAAAATAAACAGCTGAGGTCCGGACCTCGCTGATCTGATCGCCTCCCTCCGTTTCATAACGTCGTTTAGCCTAATCCCTATAGGTTCAGTTATCACAACAGGTGAGCTTTGAGTGGAGAGGCTTGTTAGTAACTTTTAAAAACTGAGAGAGAGCAGAAAACACAGACAGCAACATTTGAAACACCGGGGTTATATCTCCTATCACTGACTGTCTGAGCTCCTCTCTGTCTGACTCTCTGCAGACTGTGAACGTCTCTCCGGCTCGTTTAGAGTTCGCTGTGTCGCTAACTGACAACTGAACTGTGCAAACTATACAGATAAGTTAACTGTTGCTCACGTTATGTCGGTTTGTAAAAATATCAAAACAGCTGCATATAACCGGGATGGAGTTGTTTCTGCAGACTAACTCTTAAGTATCGTTTTCTCCGATGCGGAGCAGAAAGGGAGGTGGAGACGTGTCTGTGTAGGAGCATAAACTGCAGCATGATTAAATAAACACATTATCTCGGTTCTACGATCTCTCTGCTTTGGCAGATTGTCAGCATGTTCAAATCCTTTTTTTAAGTACAAGAAGGTTTTTATTACATTTGTACAGAACGTTTGTATTGTACTTTATAACTTCCACCCACTCAGTCGTTAAAAGTAACAAAGTAAACTAGTGCTAGCTTGTTAAGCTAATATAACATGTAAGAATTGTGTTGTCAAACAGTCCAGTTTAAAGATGATTCATGTTGCGGTGCTCTGTGTGGGTAATGTGTTGTATCACCTGTTGTCTTGACACGCGTTCCTAGTGGAGTGTGTCCGGTAGTGGAGCACTCGGCCACTGTTTGCCCGGTAATGAAACTTGACTGACAGTAAACTCTGTCATGTTACAGATTATCATTGTAAAGTATTTCACTTGGTCGGACTTCATGTAGCAGATAAAAGTTCTCTCTGTACATTTGAAATGCAGAACTACACTTGTGTTACAGGGTTCAGATAAATGCCTGACATTAACATCAGCAGTTTGCTCGTGAAGGTATGTCACTAACCCTCATTCTGCTCGACTTTTTTAATCTGATTGATACTGACTAAAATCATTCCAATTGTGAAATTGACGGAAATCTGTCACAGCGACGGAGAACTTGAATCCCTGGGAACAAGTGCTGAGGGCAGCTGCATCATAATAACATGATCACTGAGCCCTTTGACACAGGGGCCCTTGAGACCCCAACCAAGGGGATGGCTTGTACCCCTGTCAGATGGCCTGCCAAAAGGCACGTCGCCTGAGTGACAATTATCCTTCAAGTCCGATCACTTGCATCTGGCAGGGTTGGACATGTTTGGGGCGCGTCTGGCCCCCAAACATCAGGCAGTGACAAGTGGCGAGTGTCGATGTCACTTGGCAGTGAGGGATAATGTGTATATGGTGACGTCTCATTCAAATATCAGAGCTGGGGACCAGTGGGTGTCTTGAGGGCAGTTTCTGCTCTTGTCTCCTCATTCTCCTCATGGGGTGTCTTAAAGAGTCCCATATTGGAAATATGTTTGGTGAAGGGACAACCTCTTCACTCAGAGAACCAAGGTTACAATGTAACCAAGTGTTATTGGATAATTCAATGTTACAGTAAGAGGATTCAGATGGAGGAGCAAACCTTAACAGGTGTACACTGTGGTGTGAAGAGTAATTCATTTACCTGAGCTGTGAGATATGAGGCAGACACTGAAGGAAGCTCCTCACTTCACTCTCTTCATCTGGACAGCCCGTCAGCTCCACTGGAGTCTTCTCTGGACGGAGTCTCAGCACTTCCAGGAGGATGGAGGTGTTGATCTCTGACAGGTTTATGGACCAGACATCAGCAGCTGACTCAAAAAGTTGACCCAGTTTTGGAATAACACTTAAACACCCTTCACTCTTGACGTGTTGATACAAATCAACAAAAAAGTTATGCAAGTGTTTGTCAACAGAAAACAAAGAGACGAGCTGAGACACAACATGGTGAAAGCTCTCTTCTTTGTCAAGTGCTGCTTGCAGGCATAAATCCAGTAACAGCTTCTTTTTCTTTCTCTCGAGGGTCCCATGGTCTGGCTCCTGGTCTTCTTGTTCTGGATCTTGGTGGGTCATCCTGAAGCTTCATGATAATAAAGTGATTTGTGAACACAATGACAATGCATCGACTGTATAAGTACTTTAATTACTTAAGCCCTTTGTCCACCTAGCGTTTTTTGCCAGCCTCTTTTTTCAATTGTTCTCAATGTGGAGAGTGTTTGCAGCAGCAGGCGGCCGACTGGAGAAAAAGCACATCGCCCGCCTTTTTGTGCAACAGCTCCGAGCAGAAAATATTTTAACTTTCCTGGAGGCACTGTGTACCCACATCCTCCTCAGTCCGTGTCTGATCTGAGCTCTTGTCTCCTCCAGAGATCCCGAGCGCACAGCAAATGTTTTTCTACCTCAAAAGACGCAAGGTGGACACAGGGGCCTTAAGGTGTCTTGAGTCTTTAAGTCGTCTGTTTTAATAATTCTAGATTTGGTTTAGCTTCTGTAAACAAAATAAATCTACAATGAAAGGATTAAAGGAAGAACAAGGTCATCATTTGGACACAGGCTCCATTTCCTCTACATGTCCAGTTTGTTTCTTTTATCCTGCTCTTTGTAACACAAAAAGGAGGATTTTATTTTGGTATGTTGGATGAAAAAAAACAAAAAAAAAAACAGCTACACACCTGAGTGACCTGACGTCCGACAAAGCCTCCAGGAGGGACCCACACAGACTTTGACAGGCAGTAGTTGCTCTATTGTCCCAGTGAAGGCAGACATTTATCTTCATGGGATTATTCTGTATGACAGACGCTGCTCTTTCAAACAGCTGTTTTTTACCCCGAACTGGAAGGTGTAACTGATTTCCATCAAGGCCGAGTAAACTGAGGTCAATCAACTTTTCTTCACTTAGAAGAACAATTTCCCACAGCTGTTTAGGCAGAGGGTCACACCTGTCAAATAAAAAATAATCAGAGATCATTTCCACATTATAAAGGAGAAGAGAAGAAAACACTGTTTTTCATTCCTACATACATTTCTACTCGATACAGTCTATTATTAAATCTGCTATATAAGACATGTAAACTGAGCAGCATTTTGTTTAACACATACCATTGGACATTGAAAAGGCATCCATACAGACATCTCATTCCTTGTGCTGATACAGAAACATCTTCAAGGTTCAGCTGTATTTTCCTCTCCTTTGACTGAGAGACCACATAGGCCACAGCACAGCAAAGATAGGAATCAAGACTCTCACCGCTGAGATCAAGTTGGTACTCCAGTGTTTCCAGAAAGCTGGTGCATGCGTCAGGACACTGCGACTCAAACAAGCATTGGCATAAGAACAGTATGCCCACATCAAGCCCAGTATCATCATTATGAGCCTCTTCCTCCATACACTGACCAGAGAAAAGTGTGCTTATCATTTCCTTAAAGAACCAGTTAGATGTCTTTTTTAACTCCTGAGCTGGAATCAGATGCTCCATCAAACTTGGGCTCTTCATAGTCAACAATCTACACATGAAAGGGATCATATGTTTCATGTGCTTCCTCTCCTCCGTGAGGCATTGCTGAAAAACCTCCTTAATCTTATCTGGATTCTTCAAGAGCCACATTGCTGCAAAAAACTCCTGCATTGTGTAATGGAGAAAAGCGTACGTTGTTATTGTCTCAATGGGAGCCACTTTGATAACAAGTGATTTCAGGAAGGAAAGGACACAGCTGTCTTCACAGTGCAGGTCGGTCAAGCTCACAGTTTTTTCTTCAGTTGCATGAAAAGCAGCCTCCGCCAACGTCAGTAGATCTGCACTCTTCTCCTTGATTAAGGTATTGAGATTTTTATGTTTGTTGTTGCTGCTTGTTTGAAGACAAAAACGAACAATGTTGATGTATATTTCAGTCATACTGCATGGCTGTGGTGAGTCTTCTGGTGTCTCATATAAAAAACAGACTGCCACCATCAGTGCATACATCGGGACATGGCAAAGAGTTAACAACTCCAGGTTGCTGAAAACCTTCTTCTGTTCCATGCCAAGCATCGCAGAGAAGTATTTTTTAACGGTCTGCTCACTGAAGCCTTTCACTTCCACTCTGTCAAAGTCACCAGAAAATAAGTCTTCGTCATCTGGTCTGCAGGTTATGATGACCTTGGCATTAGGAAGGAGGTCCTTCTCTACAATTCTACGCACCACTGAAGAAGAGAGATCTGTGATTCCATCAAAAACAACTGTAACGTTGTCAGAATACTTCTTTATGTCCTGAAAGACTTCTTCTTTGTCTTCATCTGGTTCACTGTATGCACTGAAAAGAAGTTCCTCCAAGCTCATCCCATCTCTGACGAGAGATGTTCCCCTCATGTCAAAGTAAAACATGTATTCAAGCTCCCTGCTGTCTCTTTCTGCCCAGAGTTTTAAAATTTCATGACTCAGTGCTGTCTTTCCAATTCCAGGCTTCCCAACAAGGAGGATGTTTTTATTTGTTTTCAGCAGGTCACTGGGAGAGATTTCTTGTCTGTCCTCTGGGATGTATGTCTTGAGCTTTTTGGGGCGACTCATTTTGCCCGTTTTCCTCTTACCTTTCTTTATTTTGGATGAAGAAACTCTTCCTTGTGTGTCTAATACAAGTGAACTGTATGACAGATCAGGCCTGCAGACTTCTCCAAACAGATTTTTGTTTCTCATCCAAAATTCCTTTGATCTGTCTTGTGCTTTTGACTTTAACTTTGCTTTATATCTGTGGCATGATCTCAGGCCTGAAAAAGAAGAAACACAGGGAGTGAATAAATAAATCATGCCCCAGAAGTCACATATTCGTACACAGACAAATTCAAGTTCTTTACAGGAAGTAAATGTAAATACATAATTTACTATCAATCACAATTCTGTCTCAAAATACCTTGTGAATAGTTTATATCCATTTCTGTGTCTTCCCTGAAAGGAAAGCTGCTGATCCAGGAGTGCAGGTCAAACTCTTTAGTCCCAGCTTCAGTCATTTCCTCAGAGAGAGAAGATATCCTTCCAGAGGTCCTCCTACACATCATGTCAATAACCTGAAGGAGCTTGTAGCAGGCTGCTTCCCCCCTCTTAATGACTTTGTCCAGTATTGTTCTTGATTTGTCATAGTCAGTCCTTTCTGCCTTTATGTTACTGACCTCTTCATCACAGAAAACTCCATGCTCATTTAAGTTCTCCACAATCACAGAGACCCCGAGATTCTTTAATTCTCTCACAAGGTGGCGTCTGACAAGCCTGACGTGATCTCGGGCAGACTCTGTTGAACAAGCCATTTGTCCTCACTTCTGCACACAAAGCCTCCTTCAATGATCTGTAGAACAAAGGACTGGGTAAAATAAAATATAAAAATACAAATTTCACTTTTCCTCATGCATATTTATTTCTTATGACAATGTTTGTAGAATGGTTTCTCAATCAGTGGCTGTTGCAGGCTTTTATTAATCTGTCCAATCATTATTCAGATCTAATGACCATATAGAAAGGACCCCTGCCTATCTCCAAGTACTCTACCTCTCTCTCACCAAAGTGTCCTATCCAGGCTTTGACAAAGAAGACATTGAATGCACCGTAAGTTAAAATGATTTTCCTGGACCACATCACACACAGACTGTTTATCAGAGACAGAGACACTTACACAGAGGCCTCAAAATGTCCACTGAAGAAAAACTCCATCTGCTGTTTGATGTCAGTGGAGGGTGATTGTCCTGAGCACAAGAGAAACAAAAAAAGAACAAGTTAAAAGTGGTAGAAAGCTCTCATAAACGCAGGCTTATTATCTGCACTGATAGTTAATGGTACTTATATAACAATGTAGGTGTTTATTATTTATCTTAATTATTCATTTAAAATATATTAAACATAAAAATCTGTCTTTTAATTCTGAATATTAAGTGTTGTATCAGTAAAACATTGTTTACCAATAATTATAAAGATTACAGGTTAGAATCTCACTGGACTTGTCATTAGTTTTCCAGAGAGTAAAAAACATGACTAACACTTGACCCCTTGAAGCTAGGCTATACGGCTGATCAATAACCAGTGCACTACAGGTGGAGGAACATTCATGTACGTATGGATTTGATGGGGGATGGACCTCTGGTCTTGATAAACATATTAGGGAGCGAGCCAGAACCAGTATGGCGGCGGCAGAGCTAATGTTAACTCTGTCAAGCCGTTACACAACCGTTAACACTTTTAAGTTCCATGTAAAAACTCTCCAAGTCGGGACAGAAAGTTGGCTTTTTGTACAGAAACAAATGAAGTTTTCCTTTATCGTGCAGAAAAATAATTATTGAAGCTGTGTTCTTGTCAGTGATAGATTACGGCGATGTCATTTATAGACATGCTGCAGCCTCAACTCTGAAGCCTCTGGACGCCGTCTATCACTCCACCCTCAGGTTTATAACTGGTGATCGATTTGACACTCATCACTGTGACCTGTATGAGAGGGTCGGTCAGCCTTCTCTTGAAGAGAGGCGCAACAAAAACATTGGTTAAACAGTGTTTCAGGGACCAAATTTTCCTCGGGGGACAGTTTGTATATCGAGTTATGAACATAAAGCACAGAGTCTGTACGTTTCTTAAACTTTCTCATGTCTCTACCAAAACTCCATAGTGCACCTTTAAAACATTGGAGTGTTAAAAAGATATGACTTACCCTTAATACAAACAAGAATAAATCATAATACGTTCAAAACTATAAATAATACAAATATTGGGGGTGAAAAATGAATTAACCTTAGTGAGCGGCCTGTGACCGCCTGTAACATGAATTGATAAGAGTTAATGTTGATAGTCTGTCATCTCTATGGCTGAGATTTCTGTTGATTCCAGACAAATAAAATCAAATAAAAACCTTTGAAACTTGTTAAACCGTGTTAAAGGTAGATATATTAGTTAAACCACGGATAAAACAGAGAAACATTAACTACTGACCTTTAGTACAAATAAATGATATCCGTCGACCTCCGTTTCTGTCACATTTTCTGTGACGTGCTACCCAACAACATGTACTACTGAGCGGCTCTGCGCATGCGCGAAGCAAATTAATACAACCTGATCCTGAAATCTTTAATAACAAAATATAATACATTACCAAAACATGTTCTACATTTTTGACAACACAAATGGACTGAGTAGTGGTGTAATTTAAAATGATTCAGAACTTGGAACATTATTTGATGCAGCACAACTCCACGAAACACCATCTTCCTTCTTTGCTGTTGCCATGGCAATGTTTCCCACTATAGTTAGTTAGATAACAGGAAATGTACTAATAACATTGTCATGCCGCTGTGAATGTAGTTTATATTTTCCACAGCACAAACTACAGGATAGTACAGGCATGGGCAAACTACGGCCCGCCAAACTTGTCCAAATTATATTATTATTAAATAAAATTTTATTATAATTAAACCTCGTTCATTTTCCCCTGTAATGCCCGCGTTTCCCCAATAGATGGCGCACTTCAGAGTGTGGTGTATTATTCCCTTCTTCACTTTTTCGCTTTGCCCTATGAACCCGTATGAGCCCTTCTGTAAAAATGAGCGGATCAAAGAAAAGAAAAGTGGACAGTGAATGCCGAGTGTTTAATAAGGAGTGGACAACTAAATATTTTTTCACGTCCGATCAAAGGCTGTATGCCTGATATGCCAAGAAACTGTCGCAGTTTTCAAAGAGTACAATATCAGCCGTCACTTTGCTACGAAGCATGCTAACTACGCTAGCAAGCAGTCCCCGCAAGAACGGGCGGCTGCGGCTCAGAGGTTGAAGGATAATTTACAGACTCAGCAACATTTTTTTCACCAACAAACTGTGATTCAAGAGTCAACTACCAAGGCAAGTTTTTTGCTGGCATTCAAATTAGCAAAGGCTAGCAAGCCTTTCTCCGAAGGCGAGTTTTTAAAAGAATGCATGGTAGAGACAGCAGGTCTCTTGTGTCCGGAGAGCCAAGGCCAGTTTGAAAAAATCAGTTTATCACGCAGGACTGTGACTCACCGTGTGGAACTGATTGATGAAGATATAGCCAGCGAATTAAACAAAAAGGCTGAGTCCTTTAAGTTATATTCACTAGCGCTGGATGAAAGTAATGACGTAAAAGACACTGCTCAGCTCCTAATTTTTATCCGAGGGATTAATGACAGTTTTGAGATAACGGAGGAGTTTTTGAACATGGAGTCCCTGAAAGGAAAAACGTGAGGAGAGGACTTGTATAACCAGGTGTCTGCTGTCATCGAGAGAATGAAGCTACCTTGGAGTAAACTTGCCAATGTCACAACGGATGGATCGCCAAATTTAACTGGAAAACATGTTGAGCTGCTGAAAAGAATCCAGGATAAAGTGAAAGAGGAAAACCCTGACCAGGATGTTATTTTCCTTCACTGCATCATCCATCAGGAATCTCTGTGTAAGTCTGTATTGCAGCTTAATCATGTCGTGAATCCAGTTGTAAAACTTGTCAACTTTATACGAGCAAGGGGACTTCAGCATCGTCAGTTTATTACGTTCCTGGAGGAAACTGATGCGGATCATCAGGACTTACTGTACCACTCTCGTGTCCGCTGGTTAAGTTTGGGCAAAGTGTTTCAACGAGTGTGGGAGCTGAAAGAGGAGATCAGCGCATTTTTGGAGTTAATGTGGAAATCCAACGAATTTCCTGAGCTAAGCGACAAGAACTGGCTTTGTGACTTTGCATTTGCTGTGGACATATTTTCACACATGAATGAGTGTAATTAAATGAATGCATTTGGAACTCAATTTGTACAATGAGCCTTGCATATTCATGCTTTGCTACCTGTTAAAGGCCAAATCCTTTCATGTAATGGCTTTTACATGTCATTTATATTAGTTCACACAAACACTCCATCCATCTGTTCCTGGCCCGGCCCCTCTGTCAAATTTTAGAACCCATTGTGGCCCGCGAGTCAAAAAGTTTGCCCACCCCTGGGATAGTACAACACTTGCATTAACAGTATAAACGCTTTAACAACACCAAAAGTTACTTTTAAGAAGAAACGATTTCATTCGCAATGGATTATGGGATGTGTAGTTCCTTGACTCAGGACGAAAATTATGTACACAGTCTTCTTCTCGTTTTTTAATGCCGTGTTGCAGCCGAATTAAATGTACTATAGTCACTAGTGTTGTGGTAGCAGATATTTGTCCCTACTTCACCTGATTCATTCAGTATGGAAGTGACGTCATTTACGTTTCCCAAACCGGCCGCATCCACCCGTTTTTTTTTTTGTTTTGTTTAGCTTTATTCAAGAGGAGTAATGCATATATACAGTCAGGTAAACAAAAAACAATATCACAATGTAAATCAAGTAAAAGGCAGATTAAATAACTAAATAACATACAGTACATAAAGGAAAGAACAAATGAAAGACAGTAATATACAGAATATAAAGTAAAATAAACAAATAACAAACAAATTTAAATAGTAAAATCATTATTTAAATAGAGGGGGAAAGGTTTTATAATAATGCAGATATTTGTTATATTTTCTGTTGTTAATTAAAAGTAGTGGTTTCAGTAGGGATTTAACTCTAGATTAAAAATTGATTATATTAATCCACGCTCATTTGTTTTGATTTGGAGGCAGACGTGACGATTTACGTTTAATTTCGCACAGCATTGTGGGTGGTAAAATACAATTCATTTCCTGAAAGCACGCATCCGATCCATACTGCATGAAATCCGGAAGTTAGTATCCATACTGAAATGTTCAGTATACTGAGGTGGACCCAAAAAATGACTACTGAATGACCACTAAAGTTCAGTATACTGAAACTCCCTACTGAGAAGTACGTACTGCCTACTGAACTGTGACTATTCGGAAAGGGCCCTTGTATTTCTCACGCAGATAAATTACCAGGATAACGCCCACCAAGTTGCGCCGCTATTTTTTTAAACTATGGCACAGATAGGAATCAAGGGGGTTTCCCATAGAGTTCAGAAGGAGCTTGCCACGCACCAGCTAATCAAAAAAAGAAATATAGCTACCCAACAGCCAATCAATAAATAGCATGGCTGTATCCGGGTAAGATTTAGATATTCCTGCTACAACAACGCTACATCCTGGTTACAAAGAAGACGCCAATGACACTTTGATTCAGACGCTCGCTGAAGTACAGACTGATCGACGTGGGAGAGGACCGTTATATTTACAGTCTATGGAGAAGAGGACCATATCGTATGAGTACAGTAAGTCATCTCATCATTTGATTTCCGTATGTTGGGGAATATTGTGTCCAGTCAGCTGGTAATCAGTAATATTAGCTAACAGTTTGACCAGAGTGTAGATCATTCACTAAATGATCGTTCTGTTTGTTTACTACAGGCCACCATAGCAGAGGTGTGTGTTTATCCTGATCAGCACCACTAGAGTGCGCAGTTATAACATGTCATGCCTGATGAATGACACATGTCTACTCTCGGTTAATAAATGAACCAGTGGCAATTAATAAATTGTCTTCTTATTCACATGCACACACTGGATGCAACAAAGACAATTCAACACAGTGTGTGTGAACTAGCCAGCCAGTTGAATCATTGCTAATTTCAGCGGCTATTCTGACACCTGTTTTTTAGTCCTAGATCAGGACCCGTATTCACAAAGCTTTTCTCTTACCTCTAAGGGCCAGATTTACTAAAGGTTTGCGTGTCTTAAAACGTGTGCAAACTTGATACCACCAGCAAAAAAAGTGTTATCTGATCTACTAACAGCGCGCAGTGAGGATTGTGTCTTTCAAATGATCAAAACAACACGCGTTGTCCATTTAGTATGTTTGACTTAATGAATATTCAATATGGGGCATTTCTGCCCTAACGTGCAAAATACAGGAAGGAGAAAATGCAAACAAGTTAAGTTAGTACACGCATTGTTATTTGCGGTGATTGTGACAGTGTCTGTATTTATCACCTTTATAAAGAACGTGCTAATCCAGGAGACCAGTGTTACACACAACAGACTGCTGTTATTGAAGTTAGGAGGAGACATAGGCACAACAAAAGAAGGCATAAAGATCATGTTTTTCCCCACAAGTGTTTACATGTTTCAAATGACAGAAAAATAAATGGCATGTATTTATTTTTTAATTTGATTCAATATTCTAATTGTTAATAGTGAGGGAATTTTATCAGATATACAGTATGGCCAATCTGGGAATAAATTCCTTACCAATCAATTTCTACACCAATGTGTTTCTAAATGTGTCTAGTTACACATATAAAAATATTTAAATTCAACTCCTGTAGGAAAATCCGTGAGAGCTGCTGAAACTTCAGGTACCTGGAACCTTATTGGTTGAAAATTTGATTTTTTTTTTTTTTTTTACATGTGCCCTAAATAGCATATGATGGGTCAAATTAGGGGTTATTTGGGATGCTGAATCCATTGCAAGCATTTATTTTGCACCACACTCCTTGGTAGAGAAACGACCATGCCCACTTTCCCCGCTCTTTTGAAAACCCTTTGTTTAGGTGGAAATCAATGTTGCTTGTTGCATGTGAATTATAAAGTATCTTCATAGGTCTATTTATAAATGTATTAGTGATGGTAACTACCTTTTATTAAATGTTAAATGTTGCTGTTGGTTAACATTTGTAGCAAGAGAGTGAGTTTTGAGTGGCAGGTGCCAGACGTGCTCAAGCCATTCTGTGGATCATGGACAGACACAATAGATTCCACACATATCAAATAATATTCACCGGTCAAAGAGATATTGCAAGATGATTTTAACTCTGATATGTACGTATTACTTACATTATTTACAACTGTAAGTATTGAATGTCACTACATTTATTAATAATATATAAGGAGTGCACTGTCATCAAACTAGCTTATAGCTAGCAAACACTAGGTAGTCTGGTTAGTTAGCTAACATCAACACACCCCAAGTGCATCTGATTACTATTTTACTTGAATGATAGCTGACTGCCTCATGCTAACATTAGCTAGCTAGCTATCGTCAGTGGTTTGTTTTGGTTTCTCAAGGTCTTTTTGCAGTAATTGTACATCTGACCCCCTATTTGCTTCAAAATACAACATAGTAGAGAAGATATCTGTCCACATGACAAAGGATGTCTTGCATATCACAAGAATGATTACAGATATTTTTTTTAAATTAAGATTCTACGAGACAGATGGTCATTACTCCAAGACAGAAGATGTAGGAAGGAAAACTGATGAGGAGCGAGATGTTGTGTTTTATGAGCTCTGTGAATGGTTAGACCTGGAACTCGAGCATGGGGTTATGACACTTGACCAAGTCCGCATAAAAATGCAGCAGTTCGATCAGTCACTGGATAAGAGTCTCTCATATTCAAAGAAGTGGCTGAAGCAGAAGCTCCTAGAGAAATACCAGGATACCCTGTATTTCAAATTACAGAAAAGGAGAGCAGATGTTCACTGTTTCAAAGATAAGACCAGCAACATCCTTCGAGAGCAACATGCTAACATTAAGTTTGGAAATGAGAAGACTCAAATCTTAAAGACTGCACTTAATTTGCAATGACATCACCACCATTGATGTAGATCCAAAGTCATACCCAACTGCACACAGTATGACTGATATCCCTAGTCAGCTGGCACTTGTTCCTGAGAGCTTTCAGATGTTGTTGAGACCTATAGTGAGGACGGATGAAAGAGTAGCCATTTGGGGACAGAACTTCACAAAGGCCTTTTGGCCTCGGTCAGGGGTATTGCCTTACATGACGGGGCTTGCCATACAACTGGATCATAGATTTGGGTCAAAGTGGATGCTCAACAAGTTACTCCGGTTAGGGTACACAGAGTCTTATGCAGAAATACAAAATTACAAACACTGCTTCTTCAATGACAAGAATGGAGTGGGCATCTCTGATGCTTCTGGCGCTCTTGGTACCATTGTTGAAGAAACTGACAATCAGATAGATGATAAGATTGAGGTTGACATCCAACTTGGGGGTCTATTAGTTACGACAGCTGGTAAAAGTGAAATACAAAGTTACAATCAGACGAACATCATGGATGTCAATCTGCTCAGTCACTCAGTTTGTCAGAGACCATATAGATTTGAACATTGTTTAAATTTATGGGAACACTCCTCGAATGTGACCCTAATGACCACAAGACCATCTTCACCACTCTCAGTGGGGTGCATGCGTCTCTCCAGGGACAAAGTCACCATAGTGACCTTCAATCTCCCCATCTGACTCAAGTAAGGGAATTTTATCAGATATATGGCCAATCTGGGAATAAATTCCTTACCAACCAATTTCTACACCAATGTGTTTCTAAATGTGTCTAGTTACACATATAAAAATATTTAAATTCAACTCCTGTGGAAAATCCGTGAGAGCTGCTGAAACTTCAGGAACCTGGAACCTTATTGGTTGAAAATTTGACATCTTTGATTTTTTTTTTTTTTACATGTGCCCTAAATAGCATACGAGGGGTCAAATTAGGGGTTATTTGGGATGCTGAATCCATTGCAAGCATTTATTTTGCACCAAAACCACTCCTTGGTAGAGAAACGACCACGCCGACTTTCCCCGCTCTTTTGAAAACCCTTTGTTTAGGTGAAAATCAATGTTGCTTGTTGCATGTGAATTATAAAGTATCTTCATAGGTCTATTTATAAATGTATTAGTGATGGTAACTACCTTTTATTAAATGTTAAATGTTGCTGTTGGTTAACATTTGTAGCAAGAGAATGAGTTTTGAGTGGCAGGTGCCAGACGTGCTCAAGCCATTCTGTGGATCATGGACAGACACAATAGATTCCACACACATCAAATAATATTCACCGGTCAAAGAGATATTGCAAGATGATTTTAACTCTGATATGTAAGTATTATTAAATTTGAGTTGATGTAATTCATGTAACATTGCTACTTAATGTTTTACTGACCTCAACAGAGTCATCTGTAGCAGCAGCCAATGCTGCTCTCACAATCAAAGTGTCAGCATCATTGTCACACTGCTCCACGGTGATCTGATGTTTCCGGAACGTTGAAGAGAGGAGATGGATAAGCAAACTCTTGTTATGAATGTTGTCAAATGTATCATATCTGGTCGAATCTGTAGATTACAGCAGGAGTTCTTGGTATGCTGGATGTGGTCATGATCTTTTGGCTACTATAGCCATCAAAGACCACAATGATCTTCTGAGAGTGACTGCCAAGACACTGCACAAACCTCAGGTAACTGCCTGCAATCACCTGCCAAGTCTGACCGTGTTCCCACTTTACCAAGTAGAGAAGCCATCCTCCATCAACCACCAGACTGGAGCAGGGTTGGTCTGTAAGGTCAAGCGAATCGGCCAAGTCTTTCAAGCTTGTTTTGGAAAAGCCTGCTTTGTTCGCCTTGTTCATTTTTTGACATTTTTTGTTGAACAATGACAAGGGGAAGGGAGTCAGCTCATACTCTAAGCTTGTCTCAACTGTCATATCCTGTTGGGCAAAGATTATCAGTCAATGTCACTGACTGTCGGGGCGCTGGTGGCGCAGTGGTTAGTGTGCGCGTGCCCCATATATGGAGGCTGTAGTCCTCAGGTTCAAATCTGTGGCTCCTTTCCTGCATGTCATTCCCTACTCTCTCTTCCTGATTTCCAACTCTATCCAGTGTCCTGTCTCTCAAATAAAGGCACAAAAAGCCCAAAAATAAATCTTTAAAAAAATGTCACTGACTGTCTATCCAGCTTTATCTGCATTTACCTCCCAACTTCAGCCGCTCTCTCAGCGTTGACTGTGTCACCCACAGTGCTCATGAATCCTGTTGAGAAGGACACAAGCAACTCGATCGTGGTCAAATGGGTTGTTCTTCTTAAACCTTTCGAGGGTAAGTCCAACTGCTTCAGCGTCTCACTTCATCAGTGTTCTGGAAAGGTCTTTGTGGAGTTGATTGTGTTTCTTGACACCTTCCTTCATGCACTAGTTGACATCGGAGAAGTGGTTGAGGGTCTGCATCCAGCACTTGTGGCCTGAATCACTATTTCTCATCCTCCCTCTGCTCAACCCACCATCTGACTTGGCCGCCTTCATCAGTTTCAATACAACCCACCCAACCTTGAAATGATGGGTAGATTCACCTGCTTTATGATATCCTGCCTATAAGTAAGTACATTCGTTTTTAATTGTTTATTTACAGCAAGCTGACAAAGTACTTTACATTTTTTTTAATCTAAAATAAAATGTAAAACACACCTACACAAATATATTCCAACGTCAACAGACAATAATATGGGAAAAAAGCAAAGAATATATCTGACATCGTATTGAAAGTGGGCCTAAAAGACAAAATAATAAAGTTTTCTTTAGTCTAAGCTTGTTTGGCTTTGACAAAGTAAAACGTTTTCTCTATTGCCGTCATTAACCAGCTAACGCTAACGTTAAACGTTAACGTTAAAGCACCAGCCGAGCAACCGGAGAGACTAACGTTACATTTTCTTACTTGACATGTTTACTTTTCAGGTGCTGCATCATCACTGTGGTGCTCCTGTGCCTCGCCATATCGCTATTGCAAAGCTTGAAACTAACTCGTGTTTTTATGCATTGTGAAGTGCTCCCATACTTTAGAAGATTTCGATTGAACCGTTCTCTCCGCTCTGCTATGTTTAATATCTGAAATTAGTGATGTGTAGTTCGTGAACGAATCATCTGGGTGAACGAACTGAACTGAATCACTTACTGAAAAGAGTCGTTCTTTTCTCAACTTCAGTTGCGCTCTCCTCTCTCCCGTCTCGTGTCTCTCTCTCTAGACCGTAAGAGTCACTCAAAGCCTGTGTGTGTGTGTGTGTGTGTGTGTGTGTGTGTGTGTGTGTGTGTGTGTGTGACTGAGGCTGGTGACTCGCAGTCTCGCTCGTGTTTCGTTCACTGAACGTACTGAGAGGAAGAGAGTGACTCGGAGGCGGAGCTCTCGTTCAGTTCGTTCAGTGAACGAACTGAACGAGAGCTCCGACATGAATCACTGAATGAACTGAGAGGAAGAGTGGAGCTCTCGTTCACTGAACGAACTGAACAGAACGGTCGGGGAAAATAAATGTGATTGTTTTAGCAGCTTTCAGTTTGCAAACTGTAACTTTATCCAACTAAATTCTCAGCTCATTGGTTTATTATTCACCACCGGCTGTTCTCAGTACGATCGCGAGCAGAACTAAACGTTCGGCCGTGTTTCAGCTTATTAAATTCTGATTCACAGACAGAGCTGCAGAGAAGTACTGAACGATTCGGTGAATGAATCTTTTGAACGAATTAATTTACTGAACTGATTCTACTGATTCAGTACACTGAAAAGAACTGCTTTTCACATCACTATCTGAAATACCAGCTCCGCTCTCTCACGCTCTAGCTCCGCCACGCTGTGCTGTCGGCATGTAAACAGTTCGGCGTGTACGTCACCACAGTCTGCGACAAAGGGAGTGACGCATTAATCGCGCGTCGCAACGAATCGATAATGAAATTCGTCGCCAACACTTTTATTAATCGTTTTTTGACGATTTTATCGATTCGTTGTTGCAGCACTAATATTTTTATTTTTATTCATCGTGAATTCATAAGGGGGTAAATTAAAGGGATATTTTTGTTAAGGTAGCAGCGTACGGATCAACAACGGAAGCGTTTCAGCGCAGAGCCTTTATCAGCGCTTTGTTTGTCATCTATTTTCTTTTTGCGCTCGTGCACCTGAAGTTTTATTTCTGTTTGAGTGTGCTGCTTTTTTCTGTTTTGAATTAGGCCTATCCTAGAACCCACAATGCAACAGGAAACATTTACAAAAATGTGGACTACAAATCGATTATTGATTACATTTTCTTTGTAACCGATTATTATTTAATGAATGAGTACCGGGTACCCGAGTACTCGTTTGTACCCCTAGTGTACTACAATGATTTAATAATTTAATGATTAAGCTTCCAGTGTTAATTTTCTGTAATAAGGTGAGAGTTAATACACTGCACTGTATGCAAGTGCATTTAGACACTTAATTGAATTTGTGTAAATAAGTCGTTTTTTAGGGTACCTGTATGAGTGTAAATAAATATATATTATAAAAACGTGTGCTGTCTCTGAAAGTGCTCTTTGGGTTACTTTCTTGCCTTTACATAACAATAATTCATAACTAAAACAACAAGGCATATTGATTAGATGTAAATTGTGCTGTTTTACAAACTAATACTATCTTTGTCATTGCAGAAAACATCATGTACACCACAGCAAGCATCCGTCTTGACAGATAGCATCCTCAACATGCTCGTCGCTGACATGAGGCCTCTGACGATGGTTGAAAATTAAGATGTAACTTCACTACAATGATCCCCACCTTGAACCCTGGCTACACTCTTCCCTCAAGGACCCATTTCACAAAGCTCATGGAGACGTCCAAGCAGTAACCTGCTGTTTTTGCACTTTTGTTTGCACTGTCAATGAACTAATGTTCTGTTTTTGAATAAACATGTGGAAATTCAAAATGTTGTTTTTTTTATCCGATTCATCGATTAATCAGAAAAATAATTAACCGATTAATCGATTATTAAAATAATCGTTAGTTGCAGCCCTACAAAATATGCAATATGATCTACGAACGTTCAGTTCAAATTGTCTTTTTAGTCCACAGAAAAAGAAGGACTTTCACTTTGCGATTAACGCTTTACCCCCCCAAACCAATGACGTTTGATCATCCAGGACAGAGCAGCATAACTAGATGTTTTTCTATATTTTGGAATTTTAGATGATTATTCTTTTAATAACTACAAAACAAAATGGGGAGAAATAGCTCATAGCGGACGGAGGAGCGAGATTGAGCGAGTGTGTCATTACGCACAGAGGAGAAAGATGAAACAGTTCACCTGTTCTATTGTAACTTCATTTCCAAGAGTAAAGTGTGCTCTACACTGCAGACTGTAGTCTCTGTTAACAGAATGTTGCTGTCAAAACAGCTTCAACGTCCCATGAGTGCATTGATGTCTGCACGTCTGCTCGCCACACTCACTGCTCTAATTATAATGAAGTGTTAAAACGGTCATAAGATATAGTGTGTGAAGTTTTATTTGAGGTTTGCTGTCTGTTGAAGTAAGACATTTCCTAATTTGAACGTTAATACAAAGGCCTATTACTAACAATTATTAAAAATAGATACAGTCGGTATTGCGTCATAGTTGGGGGCGGGGCCTCCCGTGGGGGAAAAGAATTACAGAAAAAAAAAGAACTACAAAACGATTACTCGAGTACTCGCTTTAACAACGGGAAGAGTAATCAATTAGAGAAAATTTTGCATTTCTGCACCCCTAATGTACACTCATAAAATTTCCCAACAACATGTAGGTTTAGTTATGCACCTTATTGTTGCAGGTCTAGAGAAGATGAATCCCCTCACTGTGAGGATATTTGACACCACCAAAGTTGTGCACAGATTCCTGGATATGTGCACCACCAGTGGGTGGAGCTGTGGCACAGCTGAAGTGATTTATCAAAAAATCAATGACGCCTTGCAGGAAAGTAACATCCCTTGGAGAAATTGTGTAGGTCTCTCAATCGACAATGCACCTGTAAATACAGGGGCCAAAAATTCAATTGCAGCCAGAATGCTGAGGGAAAATGGCAGTATTTACATACATGGATGCCCCTGCCATATTATTCACAACACTGCCAAACATGCAGGGCAGAGGTTTTTGGAAGTAAGTTCAAACATTTACACTTTATATTACCAATCTGTTAAGTCCAATGCCAAGTAAAAAAGTTTGCTGTATAGTGTTGTAATAAATCTTTGATTTCTTGTTTTGCAGATATCTAAACTGCTGCACATTTCAGTGCGATGGTTAAGCCTGGAGAGGTCTATTACTCAAATTCTGCGGCAGTATGGACCACTTACTAGCTATTTTAAGTCTTTAAGTAGGTTGCTTATTTAATTGACAGTAGTACAGGTGCATTACATGAGACTAAATATTTACTTTTAAGAACAGATTAGAAACAACAAGGGTTTAGAAGGCTGGTGGATGTATTTTCCAACCCCCTGACAGAAGTCTACCTCCTCTTCTTCCAAGCAACGCTGCCAATGTTCTCCACACTGAACCTCCTCCTCCAGAGAGAAAAGTCCTCCATCTTCCTGCTCCATGGAGAGGTAAAATGGAAAGGTTGGGCTATCCTGCTGCCCTGTATGTCTGCCTAGTTTTTCATTGGATGATATGTCCTTTTTTGAGTAATACATGGAAATCTTTTATGAACTACAATTTTGCAAATGACGAAGTTCATCTTGAAACTGTGTGCGAGGTTCATGAAGCTGATAGCACTACAGGGCCGACAAGTCCATGACATCCTCTACAAGGACCCACTAAACCAACTGCCAGGTAATGCTTTCAAGTCTCATAAGGAGATAAACCTGTATGCTCATTGTCCACAAATACACTTTTTTGTGAAGGTTGTTGTTATGAGTTGAGTGAGATCTCTGATGTGATGGAAAAGGCATAAAATGTATATGTAGTCTATAGGTAAAACCCGTAAATATTGTTTAAACTACCTGTATTTAATATGCTTTATCTCTTTCTTTTCTCTCTCTCTGATAGGAGAAAAGCTTATATTGTGGCTTCACCACCAGAGCTACCCTCAACAGGCTCCTTGAGGCTGGAGACATCACACCTCAGGAGGTGCAGCTATTCCAGCAGGCAGCACTGGTGTTTCTGATCAGGGCTGTGGAGTATAGCATCAACAAACTCCCCCTGAAGGAGGCCCGTATGAAGCACGCTAAATTTATTAATGTGCAGCAGAGGGCTGAGTGTGGATTGGAAGATGTCCTATACTTTGTTAACAGGCAAGGGTTTCCACATCGTCCAGAGTTTCAACATATTGAACAGATTGTTTAGTTTAATGATGATCATGGTCACAAAACAAATCCTGTTTTTTCTCCCACAGTATCTTAATCAGTTCTTTACATATGGTGCTCTTTTTAGATTTCAGGAACTACTTCCTTTCCATGGGCCACAGGAACAGGACAAGGTGAGTGAGGAGTTCCTGGAGTATCAACTCATGGAGATCCCCATGCCCCAAGATCCCACCACCTTTAATGTTGAGGAGTTTTGGGGGAGTATGTCCTCAACCATGAGCAAGAAAATAAGAAATATAAGAAAGGTAAGAAATATTTGGCACCACCTGACATACACATAATTAACTGAAATAGTAAAAGCAAAACATTTGAGTAATAGTTGGTTCCTTTTTTTCAAAGGTGACCGGTTTGAGCCAGTTTGGGAGGCTATCTAAGATAGCAGCATTAGTTTTAGAGCTCCCACACTCAAATGCATGGAGCAGCAGTACATGAAAACAGACACTTTTTGATAACTTTAGCTATTGTGAACAAACTTTAGTAGATACATAGATTAAATATAAGAACCCCAAAAAGGGTATAATATGCACATTACAGCCTTGCTAACAGCCATACAAGTTAGCTAACTCTACACAGGGAAATACGCTTATATTTTTTAACAAATAATCGTGACTTTAAATCACATCTTAATCCCTTCGACCGGCGGAACAAACTGTTATAAACTCTCTCATATTAACTTTTTTTAGTACAAATAAATGATATCCGTCGACCTCCGTTTCTGTCACATTTTCTGTGACGTGCTACCCAACTAAATGTACTACTGAGCGGCTCTGCGCATGCGCGAAGCAAATTAATACAACCTGATCCTGAAATCGTTAATAACAAAATATAATACATTACCAAAACATGTTCTACATTTTTGACAACACAAATGGACTGAGTAGTGGTGTAATTTAAAATGATTCAGAACTTGGAACATTATTTGATGCAGCACAACTCCACGAAACACCATCTTCCTTCTTTGCTGTTCCATGGCAATGTTTCCCACTATAGTTAGTTAGATAACAGGAAATGTACTAATAACATTGTCATGCCGCTGTGAATGTAGTTTATATTTTCCACAGCACAAACTACAGGATAGTACAACACTTGCATTAACAGTATACACGCTTTAACAACACCAAAAGTTACTTTTAAGAAGAAACGATTTCATTCGCAATGGATTATGGGATGTGTAAAATTATGTACACAGTCTTGTACCTTTGCCTTTTTTCTCGTTTTTGAATGCCGTGTTGATGCCGAATTAAATGTACTATAGTCACTAGTGTTGTGGTAGCTGGGTGTCTTGGTTCCAGGCCCCAATCTATTGATATAGGAATTTGTGAAAAATCAAAGGAAGATTTGAATGAGGAAATTTACTTCCGGGACCAGAGCCACGTTGGGTGGGTGCGTTCATGTAATCCTACAATGTGCCACATCATTAATTTACTTTTTATTTTATTTTTTACCGGAGCCTTACACTGTGTGCAATAGTAATTAAAACAGAGGTGATCTTCTTTTCATCGTTTTATTTTATTAGCCTACTTAACAAAGTTCTCTTCTTTTCAGACTTACCCGCACGGTCCAGTCCGTGTCCACTGTGTCCACACCTTACAGTCTATGGTCCACACAAATCCAAGACAGTTTCTTATTTTCAGCGAGGTTTGGATCTGAGTGAGAAGAAAGCCTTCATAAATCCAGCCGTAGATCCGAACGAACACCGTAAAGCCTCTGGTTACTTTCACTTTTGCTGCAGACCTCACTTCCTGTTTGCATAATGAAGCAGAAAATCAAAGACAAGAAAAAAACAGACTAGAACTCACTTCCTGTTTGCATAATGAAGCAGAAAACCAAAGACAAGAAAAAAACAGACTGACAATAGAATAAAGAATCTAAATCCTTGTTTTCTATTCAGATTCCTAACACTTACAGCAGTATCTGGATCCTTTTGCTTCTGCCTTGTCTAACCTTTTCATTTGAAAAAACAGTTCTGAGGGACTACAGATGCTCAAATAGCCTACTCACGAAATGTTTAACACATCACATAAGGTAAAAAAATAAAAATAAAATATGTCTGACCTGAGAATGAGGCTCGTTTCTCAACTAGTTTCACAAAATGTGACTTCTTGTTGTGAACAGCACAGTCACTTTTACTATTTATTTCTTCATTTATTTAAATAGGGACAGTGCACATTAATGAACATAAAACATGTAAATGTGACAGATTATAGCCATAGGATAATTTCAACCCTTGGCAGGTTGTTGGTAAACACGAAAGTAAAGTTACATACAATCACAATGACAAGCAAAAACCAATACAACAAGTAATGACAAAACAACAACATATAGTGTACATTAATTTAGGTGGGGTTAGGTGTCTTGCCAGAGGATACATTGGACATGTTGCTGCGGGAGCTGGGGATCGAACCCCCAAGCTTCTGGTTAAGAGTCGACCGACTCTACCAACTGAACCACAGCCGCCCCTTTGAGGTCAAGGTCCATGCCTCCCTAATGTTACCACAAGAAACTTATTTGTCCAACTTTCTCTAGTAATCTGATTTTCCATTCCTTATCTTGCACCGTCATTCCTTTTTCATGGAATTATAGATTAATTCATACAGTATTTCCCTGTTAAAATGTGTGTTTCTTTTGGAGGAGAGTTAGTTTGATATCTTTTACGATCCATGGGTTATGGTTTTGGAAACACTACTGATTCTGTGTGAATTCAGGTATGAGGTTAGTGAGTCACTCAGAAGGTCGATGTCCTCATTGCATTCTTTGAAGAATAAACTGCAGTTTGTAATTTCCATGCAGCCTCCTTGCAGCCTCTGAGTCGTTCTACAGCATTGTTGGTTCACGTCATAATTTATTCCGACTGTGTGGTTGGAAGATGGAAATTAGTTTATTTATTTTTTTCTCAACTGATAGAAGCCGCAAGTCTTGAGGTACAGGGAGGTTCCAGGTTTGGTCTGTAGGTTAGGCAGTATTACACCCTACAGTTTGCAGCCTGCTGGAACATCAGGAGTAGAGGAAGAAGAAGAAGAAAGATGTGTTTGTGCCTCTGTTTCTACTCTGTTTATTGTCAAAAATTAGTTGTAACAAAGAGTTATAAAGAAAGGAACAGAAGGTAGGAAATCATTGTAATGAGACTGGATGGGTCTGGCATAATGTGTAAAAAAACAAGGATGTAGACCCAATTGCAGATGTTACTATAAAGAGCATTTTTTCAAAAGAAATGCAGAAAAACAAAAGCTTATTCTTTCAAATGTCCAAAAAACTGAAAAATGAATTAACCTTAGTGAGCGGCCTGTGACCGCCTGTAACATGAATTGATAAGAGTTAATGTTGATAGTCTGTCATCTCTATGGCTGAGATTTCTGTTGATTCCAGACAAATAAAATCATTGTTTGAACCTTTGAAACTTGTTAAACCGTGTTAAAGGTAGATATATTAGTTAAACCACGGATAAAACAGAGAAACATTAACTACTGACCGTTATTTCTGGCGCCGACATCACCATAGTTACAGCCTTGCTAACAGCCATATCAAGTTAGCTAACTCCAACTCTTCACAGGGAAATACGCTTATATTTTTTAACTCACATCTTAATCCCTTCGACCGGCGGAACAAACTGTTATAAATTCTCTCATATTAACTTTTTTTAGTACAAATAAATGATATCCGTCGACCTCCGTTTCTGTCACATTTTCTGTGACGTGCAACCTAACGACATGTACTACTGAGCAAATTAATACAACCTGATCCTGAAATCGTTAATAACAAAATATAATACATTACCAAAACATGTTCTACATTTTTGACAACACAAATGGACTGAGTAGTGGTGTAATTTAAAATGATTCAGAACTTGGAACATTATTTGATGCAGCACAACTCCACGAAACACTGTGGCCCTTTCCGAATAGTCACAGTTCAGTAGGCAGTACGTACTTTTCAGTAGGAGTTTCAGTATACTGAACTTTCGTGGTCATTCAGTAGTCATTTTTTGGGTCCACCTCAGTATACTGAACATTTCAGTATGGATACTAACTTCCGGGTTTCATGCAGTATGGGTCGGATGCGTGCTTTCAGGAAATGAATTGTATACTAACTCCCACAATGCTGTGCGAAATTAAACATAAATCGTCACGTCCGCCTCCAAATCAAAACAAACGAGCATGGATTAATATAATAAATTTATAGTTTAGAGTTAAAGTCCAGACTGAAACCACTACTTTTAATTAACAACAGAAAATATAACAAATATCTGCATTATTATAAAACCTTTCCCCCTTTATTTAAATAATGATTTCACTATTTAAATGCGTCTTTATTTGTTTATTTTACTTTATATTCCTATTTATATACTAAATAATGTTATTTAGTTATTTAATCTGTCTTTTACTTGATTTACATTGTGATATTGTTTTTTGTTTACCTGACTGTATATATGCATTACTCTTCTTGAATAAAGCTAAACAAACAAAAAAAAAAACGGGTGGATGCGGCCGGTTTGGGAAACGTAAATGAGGTCACTTCCATACTGAATGAATCAGGTGAAATAGGAACAAATATCTGCCTACTGTGCACCCTACTGAATAGTAGGTACTAACAGTATACAGCACAGATAGTAGGTACTGTCTACTGACAGATTGAGTAGGTACTTGGCAATTCGGATACAGCCAAGTTTGGCCGGCAGAATTTAAAAGTAGGCCTATAGGTAGATCACTTGATGTTACACATACTTGTACAGTAGGTGGCGGTATGCACCTTTAAGTTGTTTGCGATCCGCCAAAAAACCGAGAGAAGAAGAAGAAGATGATGTTTCCAGTCGGACAGAAAACGGACGGACACCAAACAGCCACGTAGAGAAAAGGCGAAGCTCGCAGAGAGGTGAGCCTTTACTGCTCTTTGTGACATTTACCGAAACTGTCATTGTATAAACTAAACGCGGGGTTTGTAATGCGCTTCAGCGAAAGTAAATAGTTCGTTTGTTTATTTGAGATCTGTGAGAATTCACTTCTCTGCGTTTGGAGCTAGCGGGTTAGCCGGGATAGCCTGACAGGTCGTAAACAGATCCGCTAGCTTCCGTTAGCATGGAGAGCTAGTTTTAGACAGCTAGCTTAAAGTCTGCCCTCCTTCACATCAGTCTGAAGAGTTTAACTCGACCCAGCGAATAAACATTTACATTAAAGTTTATTCATGAGTGCCTGTTAGGTCTTCTGATCCGGTGTCAGGGTTTATCTGTGCTAGACCGGGCTAAACCGAGCTAAACTGGGAGTGTTAAAGGGGACATATTGTGAAAAATCCACTTGTAGTGTTTCTGAACATATATTTGTGTAACCTGAGTGTCAACTGACCCACAACATGTGAAATAAACCCATCCAGTCCTTTGTTTGTGGTCTACATAAGTCTTACAACACAGAGAAAAATGCTCTGTTTCAAATGTGCTCTCCTTGTGACATCACAGTGGGATTCTGGTAAAAAAAAAAAAAAATCCCCTCCTCTGGTATCTCTACCCATGGACTCCACCCCCAGACTAGAACAAAACTTTTGCTCAGGTCCGCCATTTTTATTCTCTCTACAGAGGAGTGATGTCTACGCGGAAAACTCAGGGGGGCTCATTACATTTAAAGAGACACACACACCAAAAAGGAGTGTTCTGAGAGAGCTGGTTTATATAGGGTCACAAACCTCCTCTGGTGCTTGATTCATGTTATATTTTCACCAAAGAACAGCACAGATGTTTCATTTAGACCACAGGGGACTGTTTGAAAAGGTGGAGAAGGGGGATCATATGTCCTCTTTAAAAACAACCGAGCTGAACAGGGTTAAATTGAACTGGGGTCCTCTTTATCACAGAGAGAGACCCTACATGCCCTCCCCTCTTTACCACAGAGGGAGACCCTTCTTGAAATTACATCTGAGTTATGTATCTGACATCTGCCCAGTTTGTATGCACAGCGTTTATTTTCTCAATACAAACATGGCAGCTTCTCCTTTCCCAAGGACACGGATAATCCCCACGTCGTAATGAAGTTAAAGTGTGACACCTAACAGGCTTACTTTTAAAGGTGTGTATGTCTTCTCTTCAGATCGGAATGAGCAGAAACAAAGACGAACATGGAGCTGTCAGTTTTGTCCCGTGATGTTCAAATTAGAGATACTCTATCCTGTTATCTGTGTTTAAAAAAGGAATGTGTTTCAGGTGATTGTTAATCTGTATTTAACGACCAAGCTTGTTCTCCTCTGACCGAGATTATTATAGATTGGGATTTTTTGGAAGTTTTTATTTTGCTTTAGTTTACTTTTTTTTTTCTTTCTCTTTCAGTAAATGGTTCAGAGACAGATATCAGACAGCTTCTTTAAAAACATCCTATCAAAGATTTTAAATGTAAGGGAAAACGTTTTAACTTCTGCCGCCAGGGAGCTCATCCAAATCTAAACGGACGTACCTGAGACAAACCGTAAGGAAGTAAAGCTTCATTTTCATTGTAGTGCTGCAGCTCATGGCTGCACTCACGCTGTGGAAATGGACCCAGTGGGGCGGGGCAAGTGCTTTCCAATGGAGCAAAACCTGTGGCGCTGATGGAACCGAGCACACATGGACTATTTGGAAAATTGGCAGATATTCATAGAGCAAAAAAAATAAAATGCATAAAAATTACAAACAAACAAGAAGCAGCAACAGCTGTCAGGTTTTCAAATTATATATTAAGAGTTGTACTTTTTGATCAATATATAAGGAGCTGTTCCTTGTCTGAACGTTGTCATGGAGACGATTTGTGGACACCTCTTACAGTTCGATCTGAATGTCTTCAAAGTGGGACTGTGCAAGTTGAGTGTTTAAAGTGCCCAGCGATCGTTCTGGATCGGCGTCCTCAGTCTGATATCTGATACATAAATTACGTCAATATTGGATCAAATCTGTAAATATTACCGTCCACAGCAGCCCACTCTTTAAGGAACAACAGTTTCTTCTTTGTAAATAATATTTATCCTTAATATGAACTTCTTTTTCTCTCTCTTTAGTGCTGCTGATGCTGGCATGATCCCAACTGGCCTGCCTCCCTCGAAGATGGCTTTGTGAGGAGTTTCTTTTTTACTGTAACTGTTCAGATTTTTAAATGGAGATGGACACTAATGGATCAGAAGCAACTCAAATGGAGGCTAAAGTCCCTCAAGAAGATAATGCTATAAAATCCAAAGAGGCAGACACCCATGCTGCTGAAGGGGAAACGCTACTGAAACAACGAGGGCTGGAGAACGCACCCAACACAAACAGGGATATTCCCAACGGTGAGTACTAAAGCTCTGAAACCTCCGCCCTCACAAGGGAGGAGTTAGGGGTTGGATGGATGGAGTGTTTTATCTCCTGATGATTGTAATAAACAGTGAAGATGTCCTTTATTAATCCCACTTATTCCCAATGTTGTGCGGCCCTACTGATGAGTCCTTCCCCGATAATCAGTTTCCTGACACTGGGGTGTACATTAACGTTGACAAAGGGAAGCAGAAAGTAGACCCCTGATCCTGTTAGAAAGCAGAAACTACAAGGTTTTAAAAACATATTTGTGTAGTCTGCAGTGGGTTTGCATGGTTTGTAATCGGTAGGTAATGTTTCACATCCCCTTTATGTGTACAGTATCACATAATTTTTTATCATTTATTCAACACAGACGTTTTGTTCTCAGTATTTTTCTGTGTGAGTTGGGATGAGAGATCATTGCCACTCTGGGGAAGTGACTTTAAATGTCACTTATTGAGCGTTTCTTTATTTTACTGCCTTTGACTCTTTTTGATCTTATTTTTCTGTCATCTTTTCACTTTTTGTTTGTTTGTTTGTTTGTTGTTGCCTAAGTTTATGGTGGTACTTGTGATGTTCTTGTGATGTTTGGTTGGATATGCTGTTGTTTGGGTTCTTCTTCTGTTGGGTTCTTGGGCTCGTTATGGTGTTGTGGTTCGAGTGATTCTCATAGAACTATGCTGTACCTGGGCGGTGGAGTTCGTGGGGGTACACTATAGAAACTTGTTTTTTGTATTACTAGCTTAAGTTATGTTTATTATTACGTTTGCATATTAATTCTGCCTTATTGTTTAACTTCTTTTAGCTTGTGAAGAAGCTACCCTAATCTGTCATCTCAACTCTGTCCCCCTTTTATTCTCTTATTCACACACACACACACACACACACACACACACACACACACACACACACACACACCACACTACCTGCTCATCTCCTCTCTCCTTCCTCCTCCTACACACAGCGGCTTGTCTCACCTTGCCTTGTTCTGTAACTTTGTTAAATTAATTTTGTGTTTTGACAATATTCACCATCAGTACGTTAGAGACGCTCAAGTACATTTCCTGCGCTTTTATCTCCATATTTTGTAATCACATCAGGGGATCTGCGCATATGACACGCATCAAAACGATCACTGCAGCGGCAGAAAACTATTAAAACAACGGCATAAGAAGCTCCAAAATGAGACGTGGCATCATAATCGTTGCATTAATGGGAGCGACCTACGTCAGCTGACTTCTCTCCCTCTCTTTTTCTCTCTCGTGCGTGCAGGGTTTTTTTTTATTGATGATGAACCAAAAAAGGGTCTGGAAATACATTTCAGTGGCCAAATAATATACCTGCGTGGCCCGTCCAGGTGTGGTCTATGTGTGGGAAACTCTTGGTTAATTTGGTGTTTGTTTTGATGTTGATTTTGCTTGTATGTCAAAGCCTTTTGTAAACCTGTGTTTTTAAAGGTGCTATATAAATAAAGTTAATATTATTATTATTACAGCCAAGAAAGTATTTTCTGTAATGTACTCCATCATGACTGTCCCTGTGCTGCGATTGGCTGATTTCAGTCTCTCCTCTCTGATCTGCATTGTACTGGTATCCTTTTTATCTAACACTTGTATCCTGCCATGGCTGACCTGTTTTAGTGGTTACTAAAAGGCCCGAGGCGCCTCACTGCTCCGTGTTACACGGCTCTTTGAACTAACGCGTTAAATAGCTGAGGTGAATTCTAATTAGTCATTATCATGCAGCCACTGTGCTGATAATCTTCAGTGGTTAAAGAGAAGCAGCTTCAGGAGGCGTTAGGCACTGTGCAATTCACAATAAGAGAATTTACTTTTGTCTGAAAACACATGTGCAATGACAAAGGAAGTTTTAAAGCTATATGTAGAGATTTCCAACATGTGCCATCATGAGAAATATTTACTTTGCTGAGTGAAATGATAAAGTGATCTTACTATCTGATCAGACATTAAGGAAACATGTTGAAGTGCTGTCTTCTCTGACAACAATGCAGCAGCCAGTATGTCCTCCTTCTAACTTTAGATTCTGCTCCTGAATGCTCTGGATTTGTTTGGACCAGAGAAGGTAGGCGCTTTTAAGGTGACCCCCCACACGGCCGTTTTGGACGCCCCTCGGTTTGCCAGATATGAGAGCAGTTATCAGGTCAAACCAACAGGAAGCGGGCAAGAGAAGTGGTTCAGATAGAAGTGATTGTACCCGACCTAAAAAGCCTCTGCATGTTTCTAATAAGCTCCACGAGCAGAAACGTGCTCAAACTAGGATCAATATTGGAGATGTTTTTGAAAAATGGAGAGAGGTTAGAACACAGAAAGGTTTACAGACCCATACAGAGCTGGATAAACACTGAAGCTTCAGAGTCCACCACATGGTGACCTGTGTGAGCATCGACTCTAAAGAGGAGGGGGGGCGGGGGGGGACAGCTCTCTACAATGTTTTCATTTGGACTGCAGTACCCATTTTAACCACTAGGAGTTACATATTGCTCCTTTAACATGAAAGGCTCTTCGTAGCCACAAAAGCCACTTTTCTTACTTTGACATCCATGTTACTTTGAGTTCATGTTGATGTCTTAAATTAACTCTCTTTCAGTTGTTAGCAGTTTTTAAATTTAGGTCTGCACATTTTCTTGGAGAACAATTATTTGTTATGTTAAACAGTGTATTTCAATCCTTGGATTTAGGTTCATCTTAACTTTTTCTTTTGTTCATTTTTTTCAAAGTAATTTGAGGGCAGAGGTCGGATTGGAACCCAGACGCTGCGACGAAGACTACAGCCTCTGTACATGGGGCGAGTGACATAACCGCTAGGCTATCGGTGCTCCCCATCTTTACCTTTTCTGTAGAACCATAAACATTCAGAATGTATTATTCATAAACATTTTATAGCATAGCTAAATTTCTCTGATAACCCAGGACAGTGTCATATGAGTTGATTTACAAGCTTAAACAACATAAATTTAGATTATAAAACTGGAATCTGACTTTGATGCAGCTGTTGCTATATAAAGAATTTTTCACAGATACATGCGACGCCTGCCTTTTCCATCTTGGCCCTTCCCGTATCAAACCAGTGATAAGATCTCGGACTAAACGGCACAGACTGAATGTCTGAACGGCAGAAAATGGTGTTTTTAGATACGCCTTTAATTCACCTTGAGGTTGAAGCTGATGCACAGAAAAGAAAAACATGTTAGGTGCTTTAAATTTGCCTTGATTGTGCGTCTTGATAGTAAGAGGAAATGCAGATAAAGGGAAGCTTACTTCCATGTGCCATGAATATTTGCAGCCACATTTTTCACTTAAGCCATTGTATGTTGACAAAGTTGCCGATCCAGCATGACCAGTGGGATGACTTTCACAGCAGCCTGCTTCTCAAGACGTTATCATGACTGATCGTCACATTCCTGACATCATCTCTCTCTCCCCTCCCCCTCCTTTTCCCTTTCAGGTCCCATCGGTTCTTCAGATGTGATACCAAATGGAGACGGACCGGCAGAGGGCATTGGTGCCGGGGGTAAAACTCGTATCAATGGGTCCCTGTCTCCAACAGCCCTTCCTCAGAGCACCAGCTCCCCTGTCAACTCCCAGACCCAAGAGCGCCCCCCAGGTGTGGCTTCTTATCCACCCATGATGCTAGAGAGGTCTGAGGGTGCTAGTGCTGAGGTCACGGTTCACACGGGTGATTCATTGCAGTCGCTCAGACTCAGTATGCCTATGCAGGAGACTGAACTGTGTAAGCATTTACGAATGTGGAGTGTCTTCCCCCTCTACCCCGCCTGCATTGTAACCTCATTGTTCTGTGGGATGTTTTGTTTTTTCAGCCCCAGTGCTTATCCTTTTTTAACCTCCTTGTGCGTGCATTGTTTGAGCAGATGGAAGTCGTTTGAGCTTCTCTGCAACTCACACACATCTGATTGCTTGATTAGACATTGGAGGGGGTTGTTCACTTGGAGCAATGTTTGGACTAATGGCTGCGTTTTTGGAACCAACATCTCTCGCATGTTATGTTTTGGGGTATCGGGCACAGGGCTCCAGTAAGCTTCACCGTGGTCTTCAAATGAACCTCCCACGTGTGAAAACACATTAAAATCTTAGCTTCGCTTATCATTCGATGGAACATGACTCGTCTAATGTGCTGTTTCTGAACGTCTTAATTTAATCACGTCTATGCTTGCTGCATCGCTGATGAAGTAGATTTTTATGAGAGTAAAACTAAACGACCAGATAGAAAGTAACGGTGCACAGCATGGGGACATATTTCCAATGAAAATAAATGGATTAGACTTGTTTCCAACTAACAATAGAGCGTATAGGCTCACAGTTGTTGTAGTAATAAAGTGGTGTCGATATCCGGTATTTGATGCGTCTTTGTCTTTAAATACTTTTACCCTTTTAGCCTTCGAGAAGCCGTCTCTGGAGATGGAGAACGAGGAGAAGATTCGCCTGGAGGCCCGGCGGCGTCTGGAGGAGCAGCTCAAACAGTACAGAGTGCAGAGACATAAGGAGAGGGTACGTGAAAGAAGTCAATGTAGGAGAAGAATGTGCAACGTTTTGATCCAGTAGATGAACCTTTAAAAATGGATAGACCTTCATGATTTGGAGAAATGTTCAGCAGTACATGAAGATTTTGCCTTTTATTTGTCTGTTTGTATTTGAGAGTTGAGTCAGGATGGCAGCAACATAGTTTATTTCTTTGTTTCTGTTTCTAGTCTCACCGCAGCACCCCCAAGCACAGGCCGTTCAGCACCCTGGATCCGGAGCTCATGCTGCATCCTGAGGGTCTTCCCAGGGCCAACACTGTTGCCATGACCACGGAGTATTCCTTCCTTAGGACCAGTGTCCCGCGAGGCCCCAAACTGGGAAGCTTGGGAATTCCCCCACCCAGGGAGAGAAAGTCCAGGTCACCCCGCCCAAGTAAGATCCACTCGTTGGCTGACTACAAGTCTGCTGATAGCGATGGTGGGAGTGTCGGAGGCGGGGGCGTAAGATCAGCAGACAACACCATGAGCTCCCTCCATTCCACCATGAGCTCGGTCTCCACTCTGTCTGAGGTCAGTGTGATGTCAGAGGGCAGCACCTGTGAGAACGAGGCGCAGCCGGTCGCTTCGCTTCAGGCCGGGGACAATGTGTCTGAAGTTGATGGCAGTGAATCGGGAACAAGACCAGGGAACGATGGCAATGACAGTGACAGCTCGTCTTACAGCAGTGTGTCTACCAGGGGGACGTATGGTTTGCTCTCTGCCGCAGTAGAAAGACAGAGGGGACCCTACACGGTGGAGGGGAGGGAGATCGCTCCCGATGCTATGGGACAGTTCCCCTCCCTGCAGGAGGTGCTGCAGGCAGCCAGTGAAGAGCAGCACCTGCTGGAGCTGGAGCAGGAGAGAGAGGGGACTGCAGAGCCTCGGAGTCGCAGAGACAGTTTCTCCAGCAGGTCAGTAGAAAGACCGGCCTGGATCGCTCCAGAGACTGTGTTCATGTAGAATTTAAGCCGATGTATTAAAGAAAAAGTGCTTATTTTGTATGTTTTCAGTGTCTCTCTGGAGAGTTCAGTGATGGGCCATGATGAAATGCTGCAGGTGTTGAAAGAGAAGATGAGACTTGAGGGTCAGCTGGAGTCTTTGTCATCGGAGGCCAATCAGGTAAGATTACATGATGACCCCTTGTAATCATGATTTCTGTTTCCAGTCATCCAAACACATCCTTTTGCAGGAGATGATCTATGTAGTAGATCCACTGACTACAGACTAAATGTCCCTGTTGTGGATTCAATAAAGGTTTATTGTATCTCATCTTACACCCTCACCTGTTGAACATTAATCTTTCTTATGACCTAATATCTTATGATACCTGACAGAGAATACAAGATGATTTTGAAAGTAGCATTCCCTCAGTGCTCCGTCTACACCTCCACTCCTTCCCCTCTTGTGCTCTCTTAAAAAGTTAAAAGCCATGCCCCTCACTAACATGCACGAGCGCCGTTCCTCCAGAAGTGGACCTCAGCTCATCTCTTGCGTTGTGTAGAAACTACGTCGTCTCATGTCTCATTCAGCACTAAGTAAACTCATATATTTACATATATAAAACCTCAGCGTCGCTTTGTTTCCCAGCACAGCTTGCAACACAGAATGAATGGCATTGCATTTTTAGTTGCGTCATGTTGCGTGTGATGGTGAAGGCTGCACTCGTGGTTGCAACGGTGTATTGGACGCAGCCAACTTTATAGATAATAAAAATAGTGTCAAAAGTGCGTCTTATACGCGGTAAGTATTTAGATGCATTACCAGCAACCCAGTTGAAAAACTAGGCTGGTGTATTTGTAACAGTATTTGGCGGTAGGAAAGCCGTACACTTACTCAGGGACGTTTCTCAGCAGAACATTAAAGAAATGATTGTTGTGTACTAACAATGAGGCTTGTTTCACCAAAAGGACAAAGAAGGGACACTGTGCAGGACTAGTGTTGTATTTGTATCACATACTGTGTTCTTCACTATTTACTCATATATTTAAATATGTATATGATGTGTACAGTGTTTCCTGTTAGTGCTTCAAATAAATGTCAGGTTGGGATTTATAGCATCAAAGAAAGATTACTTTAAGCTTAATGGCAATTAGCTTAGCTGGGAGACACCTCGTTGGAAACACCCAGAGTAATTGGGCTCAAGTTCTTACAACAATGATCTGTCCCCCAGGCTCTTAAGGAGAAGACGGAGCTGCAGGCCCAGCTGGCTACAGTGAACGCTCAGCTGCAGGCTAAGAAGGAGGAGGCTCAGGTCAGCCAGGAGAAGCAGAGCGTCCTCAATACGGAGGTTGGCACCCTGCGCAAGAACTGCAGCCAGCTAGAGAAGGCCATGGTGGAGCTCCAGGGCAGCCTGGAGAGCAAGAACGCCAGTCTGGCTTCTGTTAGCAATGACCTAAAGGTGGCTGAAGACCAATACAACAGGCTGATGGGGAAGGTGGAGGAGATGCAAAACACTGTAACGTCCAGAGACACTGCAGGTAAGGGATGGAACCAACGAATACGCCCTGACTCCCTGTTGTTTTCTTGTCCACACTCATGACTAAATCTGATGTTTTGACTTTCACCTCTGCAGTTCAGGAGTTGCGTCTGCAGATGGGGGGTCTTCACGGTCAGCTTCAGCAGGTCCAGCTGGAGCGCAGCACCCTGCAGAGCCGGTTGAAGACCTCTCAGGCTGAAATCGACTCACTGCAGCAGGTCAGACTGTGGTACCAGCAGCAGCTAGCACTGGCCCAGGAGGCGAGGGTGCGACTGCAGAGCGAAATGGCAAACATGCAGGTAATGGTTGATGGATGCGGTTCATCGAGGCTTCACATATGTTAGTCATCAGTTTTGACTTGACATTTTTTTGTTGTGTTGTTTTTCTCTCCACAGGCTGGACAGATGACTCAGATCGGTGTCCTTGAACATTTGAAGCTGGAAAATGTGACTCTGTCCCACCAGCTCAATGAGACACAACACCGCTCCATCAAAGACAAAGAGCGCATCGCTGTCCAGCTGCAGAGCATCGAGGTACACTCACCAGCCTCTCATTGTCAATATGCCAACACCGGGTACAAGTCAGTAAAGGGGCGGCTGTGGCTCAGTGGTAGAGTTGATTCCCAGCTCCTGCAGCCACATGTCGATGTTTCCTTGGGCAAGACATTGAACCCTAAGTTGCTCCCTCTGCTTCATCAGTGGTGTATGAATGTGTATGAACGTATTAGTTAATACTGATGGACTCTTTACTCAGCAGCCTCTACCATCAGTGTGTGAATGTGTAGGTGTGACCTGCAGAAGAGGAGAAAAGAACGAAGCAAGCTCAAGTCCATTTACCATTTAAAGGACCTCACATTAAGCAGGCTTTTCTAAATGATCATAGATAGAATCTTGTATTGTTGTGCATCTGTTTTGTTTTTTTTAAAGTCATGTTCTGTTTGTGACCTAGGCCGACATGCTGACACAGGAAGCAGCTTACAAGCAGATCCAGGATGCAAAGTCCATGGTGGAGGATGACCTGCAGCTCAAACTGGACGAATTTGAGGAAGAGCGAGATCGCTTAATTAAAATGGCCAACACAGCCAGCACCCTTGAAAGGGAACTAGAACAGGTAGTTACAAATGTAATGTTTGTATGTTTTCAGTCTTTGTTGTTTTCTGCTCTAAACTGGTTTTCATGCTCCATCCCTCTCAGGTGAGGTTGACCCTTTCCCAGAAGGACTTGCAGCTGCAGTCACTTCAGAAGGAGCACCTGGAGCTGATGCGCCAGCTGACCACCACTCAGGAGAACCTGCAGACCAAAGAGCAGTCCATCAACCAGCTGGAGGCTCGTTACCTGGAACTCGAGGCCCAGCTAGCAGAGCTGCAGATGGACAGCAGTGCCAAGGATGACAACATCCAGTTCCTCCAGAATGAGAAGATCGTGTTGGAGGTGGCGCTGCAGGCAGCCAGGGCCGACAAGAGCCAACTTGACGAAAACGCTGAACGGCTCGGAGAGGATGTTCTGGTAGCTTCAGATGTCTTGGATCAGCTCAGACAGGAAGTCCAGGTCAAAGCCAATCAGGTATGAGACAGGTGGGAGGTGAAGAGGTTAGACCACCAGAGACAAAAAGGCACTAGCATGAGAAAATGAAAGCAAAAGTAATCAAACTTTTACCAGTTACTTCACAACAAACAGACACCGCCCTTACCTTTAGTTTTAGTCTATTAGTTCATTTTAATCAGGGACAGTGTACAAAAGAAACTCTCAGAAGAGAAGAGATGCTTTGTACCAGATTTAGATAACTGGCTCATTTCCATCTGTTGTCCCTGGACAGATGATGGCAAGAGTAAAATACAAATCAACCAGTCATGCACACACACACACACACACACACACACACATTTCTCTTTGACATTGAAATATGTCCATCTACTTCTATGGATACTTGGGGTGAAAACAGCTATCATTTTTATCACTTTGACAGTCTCCCACTGTGAGGTGCATATGTGAACATCCAGATCTGGAGAATTTCAGGGGAAGTCCTCCTGACATTCTCTGGAAATTTTCATTAGTGCATGTATGTAAACAGCGATGGTGTATCATTTTTTTTTCTTTTGGTGTTAGACCCCCCCCCCCCCCACACACACACACACACACACACACCATGTAATAATGATTAATGTAAATCTCTTTATCTGTTGCAGATTGAAACTCTCAAACAGGAAAATAGTTCCCTGAAGAAACAAGCTCAGAAACTGAAGGAGCAGTTCCAACAACAAAAGGTGAGCCTTTGTTTTTAACTGTGAGATCAGTTGGGAGCAGCGAGGTAGAAACTTGACTGTAGAAGTCAATATGTACATTTTTAAAACCCTTGTCAGGAATTTGCCAGCTCAGTTTATCTGAGGGTGACACGGGGACATGTATTGTCGAGCCAGATGGCTTTGTGCTTGTTGACACGCCTCAGAGGATTTATCAGTGATGGATGCTGCTCGTTTCACATCGACAGGCTGTCATAAAGAGGGCGGAGTCTATTGACAGAATGACAGTTTGTGAATTGTTTTCTATGTCTTTCAAGACTTTTTGTTGAGCCTTCAGACTCACTCAATAGCGTTTATCTTTGTCCTTCAATTGAAAGCGAGGCTGCTCTCAGCAACCCATGAAAAACCATACTGTCCCTCTGGTGGTAAATAAGAAACAAAACAATTGGCCTTTTTCTGCATTTACATGAACTCAATGAGATTGAGGTTCAGTTTTGATTGTCCAAAGGTGAAGAAAGAAAATAGCATGAAAAGGATGATAAGCGTTCACACTTACTCAATGATTCAAAAAGTCGCTTTTCGTCTAGGAATGTACATAGGCCGACTGCGTTCCTTCAGACTAATTGACTAGTCTGAAGTCAAGAAAACAGCAGATTTTATTTTAAATTGGCAAACATGATTTAATGAGCCATTCACAGTTTCACTGTACCGGCCGTGTGTACAACCTTCTCCCCTCAGGCTACAGATCTCTCACCTTCAGGACTAAGAGAGCCATGTCAAGCGTTGTGCCCACATCCATCAGGCTCAGAAATGGCTGATACATGTTTTAACACCACTCTTTTGACCTCTCATAACAATTATTTATAACATTTATCATGCTTTTAATGCAGCCACTTGTATGTGTGTGTTTTTGTTTAATCTGAGCTGTGTGCGCACTGACGCTCTTTTACACAACTAAAGTTTCTAACACGTAAATTAAGTTATTTGAAGTTTTTGGCCCTCCCTGCAGCTTAACATGCACAAAGTGGTTACACGTGGTAATTTCTGACATTTTGATGTGTGGAGGTGTGAATGTGCCATCGGGTCATCTTTTTCACTTTCTAACTGAAACGTGAATTGTATCTAAAGGCGTTTGCACACCGATCTCTTCTAGGTGTATTTCAGGTTCATACGCTACTCTCTATACTTAAACCACACACAAAAAAGAATCCCACCATTTCCACAAAGGTAGGGACACTACACACACACACACACACACACACACACACACACACACACACACACACACACAGAGGGATGGAAGTGAAAAAACATAGTTAATTGAAACGTTTTGGAGTCAGTGTCAAAATATGACCAGCAAAATATGAGCTTGAATTTCTTTTTTAACATGCTTCAATCTCTGATGAAAGAAAAAAAACGACTCAGTGTGCAATGGCCTTAACTCCGACATAGAGATGACACGGTGTGGGATTAAAATACTGGTGCAGCCATTTTGTAAAGTACTTTGTAAGAAAAAAACGTAAAGGAGCGAGACGACTCACTTTCCTCCAAAGAGGAGAAATATCACTTCCTCATGAAGATGCACATTTGTTACATTTCCAGGTGATGGTGGAAGCGTACCGCCGCGACGCCAGCTCTAAAGACCAGTTGATCTCTGAGCTGAAGTCCACCAAAAAGCGTCTTCTCGCAGAGGTGAAGGACCTGAAGCAGGAGCTGCTGGGCGCTCAGGGGGAGAAGAAGGAGGCAGAGCTGGAACAGGCCCGACTGCAGAAGGAGGTGCTGAGAGTCCAGGAGCAGATGAGCAACATGGAGACACATCTGCAAACAATCCAGGAAGAAAGGGACCAGCTGGAAACCCAGATCCAGGTAATCATGATACCTTTCTGATATGTTTCTGATTAAATTCATGGCGCTTAGTACTTTAAAAAATATCCCCCGTTTCAGTCTCTACAGTTTGACCAGAGCCAGCTGGCAGCAGTGACGGAGGAGAATGAAGGCCTGAGGAAACAGGTGGAGCAATTGGAGGGGGAAGCCAAAAAGTGAGTCATGTGCTGCATGGAGATCTGGGTAGCTTGAATGATTCCCACATTAATGATTTGGACTGCGATGAACATCTCTGTTGTCGAGTGCTATTTATAAACACAAGTAGAACGCACTGATTATATCATTCCTTTTCTCCACGTCGACATGTGAGTCACTGCGGGTTGTTTTCAAAGTCCATCCAAACCGTTTCACCTAGTTTAGTTTGGTTTGTTTGCTTTTAAATTAGATTTTAAAGTCTGTTCAGTACATATATATATCTCTGGATCTATGTTTCATGTGTATGCATGTTGTGTGCTGTCAGAAAAACAACAGAGTGTCTCTGATGCGTCACACAGGGCCATCTCGGAGCAGAAGGTGCGTGTGAAGCGGCTGGGGACAGATCTGACCAGCGCTCAGAAGGAGATGAAGACCAAACACAAAGCCTATGAAAACGCCGTGGGCATCCTGAGCAGGAGGCTGCAAGAGGCTCTGAGTGACAAGGAGACGGCCGAGGCAGAGCTCGTCAAACTCAAGGCCCAGGTGTCCGATGGGGGGAACAGCCAGGTCTTACAGGTACTGTACAGACAAGCCAGGGTTTATCAGAAACAACAGTTCTACAATTTGTTTAGAAGACGCTTTTGTCCAAAGAAACGTACACCAGAGAGCGAACATAAAGTTTGGCAAAAAAAGTCAGTTAATTGGCATAAACAAAGCATTGTTAGAAAAGTGACAAAGTGGGTGTTGCACATTTACAAGAGGGGCAAGACAGATTAAACAGGTATGCCTGCTGTTGCCATGGTGATGTCAGATGCTGTCTGCCAGTTTGTAAAGGCACAATCTGAAAAGAATAGTCCTGCCGTTTGGGAATGGGCTCGTGGCTCTGCTCTTACTTTCTGTGTGTGTGCATATCATAAATATCAATTAGCCAGAAAATTATCGGACCAGTGGGGAGCAGCGGATCTGGCTGTGATACGACGTCGGCCTGAAATCGTACAGAGTGCGCTCGCTTTAAAGTCTGAAAAAACATTCTACAATTATTTGTAAGCCCAAGACCGTAGAGATGCATCATCTATAACACGGATACTTGTTGTTTTGCACTGAATAAATTCAAGACATGTACTTTTGGCTGTTGTTTAGACAAACAGAAGACGACATTTTAAAATATCTTGTTATTGTGAATAATCTTGAAAACTCTGCTGTAAAGGGATGGCGACATGTTGAAGTTGATTTGCTTTATTTTCTCCTCCAGGAGAAGATAAAGGTCCTGCAGGTCGAGCTGCAGGTTGTGACCAAAAGCAAAAGCATGCTGGAGAAGGAGCTGCAGGAGGTGATCACCCTCACCTCCACAGAGCTGGAGGAGTATCAGGAGAAGGTCATGGAGCTCGAAGACGAGGTGAACAATTATGACCTGGACTCATTCGATTAGTGCATTCATGGCCGCTGTTCTGTATTGATGACACGAGTTGATTTCACAGCTTCAGGAGGCCCGCTGCTTCAAGAAGCGGATTCGAAAATTAGAGGACGCCAACAAGAAGCTCACACTGGAGCTGGAACACGAAAAGGGGAAATTGGCAGGATTGGCACAATCCCACAATACACTGCGGGAGCATTCCAACATTTTGGAGACAGCCTTAGCTAAGAGAGAGGCAGATCTTGTCCAGCTCAACTTACAGGTGAGAAAAGAGATGTTGATAGTTTCTGTGTATACTTCTTATACCTATACTTAGGTGTAGTGACACCTGAAGGCAAAGATTGAATCTTTTGTTTTGTTCAGGTTCAAGCTGTTCTGAAGCGCAAAGAGGAGGAGGACCAGCAGATGAAGCAGGTGGTACAAACGCTGCAGCTAGCGTTGGAAAAAGAGAAAACCAAAGTGAAGGACCTAAGGGAACAGGTAGGTCTCTCAGCTGAACATCAACGTGTGCAAGTCTCTCATCATTTCCATTTGCCATTCAAATGATTCCACACTCTGTCAGTCAAATATAGATTTGAATAGTCATTTTGAGACAACTTTCTTTGTAAAGGGCACATTACAAAGCCTATAGAGCGCCACAGGAATGAGTCCTAAAATCCTGAAGTAAGTTAGCATTTGAGCGCCATGGGGTCTATCGTCTAAAAGTCAACAGGGATTTTGAATGGGTTTGTGGTTAGACGCCTGAAATAAGGTCTGTGGTTAACACAAGCTTAAGAGATGTTGGTGTTTTGTTAGACCACATAAACTACGTTAGGTAATACCCCCACTTGTGAATTTTGAAAAGAAACTTGAAAAGTTTTTACGAGTCCGGTTGCTAACAAGTGGCTAAATGTGACTACAGTGGTTGTCGGGACATTAAACGTCATCACGCCGGACACAGAGGGCGGGAACTCTCTCACTAGTCGGAGATGTCTCCTGTAAATTTAATCTTTAGGTTAAGGTGAATATTATGTTAGTAAACTATTTATTAAGCTACGTGGATTAGTTTATCAGAGATCGTCTGAAGCATAACGCTGGTGACGCCACAATCATCCGACCGTGGTGTAGTTAGCTTGTAGCATAACGTTAGCTTTTTACTTCTGTCGGCCGCATTAACTCTTCAAACATCATAAAAATGGTGTTCATCTGTGAAGATTATCCTGCTGAACAAAACGCCTACGCTTCAGAAACGTGTGTTTGCCACAGAGATTATTTTCTGAAATCCCATAGGAGAATTCTCGTTAGACCCCATGGCGATGCTACTTCTGGGTTGGCCTACAAAAATATGTCATTTTGTTTGTTCTCTGTAGGAGTGACGAGCAGGATTACAACATACATCTATCGTGCAGTGGGTTCAGCAGCTTCTACTGTCCAGGTTCTCTAATGTTGTGATCATGTGATCTGTCCTCTAGGTGGCAGCAGCAAAGGCTGAAGCAGCCCACAACAGACGGCACTACCGGGCAGCCATGCTGGAGCTGTCAGAGATCAAAAAGGACCTGCAGGCCAAAGAGGACCTGGTCAAAGCTCTGCAGAATGAATCCCACAAACTACAGTATGTGCATGTCCCTGATTGAAGGACGCTGACCTTCAATCAGACCTTTTTTTTCATATTAATAACACATGTTAGTTGTAGATGTTACCTCCCCTTCATGTCTGATTATGTCGTACTGTGCAGGGCTCAGGATGAGCAGCACTCTCAGGAGGTGTCACGGTTCCAGGAGGAGCTGGCTGAGGCCCGTTTACAGCTCCAGATCCTCCAGAAACAGCTGGATGAGGAACTCGCCAAGCAGCCTCTCACTAACCAAGAGGTAAAGAACGAGGGCTATACGTAGATATGTAGTATGTCGACCTTCTTTTAATGTCCTGATAAGGAGATTTCATGGTTATCCTTAAGATATAATAAAGATGATCTGGTCAGTTTGAATATGTGATTTTATTTTTAGCCTACGTTTATTGTAATATATTCTTCTGATCATGATCTATTTTATTATTGGGTTAGGGTTTGTTTGTTTTCATGTTGCATTCAAGGATTCCTCTTCTCTTCAGTACGTTTTAGATTTAGTTTGACTGACACTTTAGTGACACTGATTTCTAACGCTGACTGTGCGTTCAGGTGGAGGATCTGAAGTGGGAGGTGGAGCAGAGACAGAGGGAGATCGAGGCTCAAAAGCAGCAGCTGGAGATGATGGAGCAGTGTCAACACAGAGAACTCGACAACCTACAGAGAGCTCTGCAGGCAAGTGTTCACTTGAGAAGAAGAAGATATACTTTATTAATCCCAAGAGGGGAGTTTCAATTTGTTGTTGAACATGCAACACACACACAGGCTGAAATACAGACATGCACAAACAGGATCCTATGAACATGCAGTAATGGAGAGATGTCAGAGTGAGGGGGCTTCCAACAGCGAGCGCTCCTGAGCTTGTTGGGGGGGAGGGGGAGGGTTCGGTACGTTATTCAAAGGTACCTGGACAGTGCTCAGGAAGTGATCTGACACCTCTCCAGCTACTAGACCAATTTCCAGACATTGTCCGCCCCAGGACTTGAACCAGCGACCCTCCTGCTCCCAACCCAGGTCCCTAAGACTGAGCTACTGCTGCCCGTTAAGACTGAGGCTAAGAAACAGAAGAGGACGGTAACAGATGAAACTAAGAGAAACAGAGACAGTGAGCGAGCATGATGCCAGACTACATGAGATATTGGACAGGCTTTCACACCTCGACGAGAGCTTAGTCAAACTGTTGTTAGTAATGCATAAACAGAAAGTTAAAACACAGCATGTAAACATACATATGCATGGTAAACTACTGCCCAGCAAGAAGGTGATATGATCCATCTCATGGCTAACAGGAGAGCAACAATCTGACAGCAGAGAGTACATCCATGCAGATATTATTCACAACAGATTGTGATGTAATGTTGCTGTAAATATTGTTATTGGTGACATTGTTGTCTCAAATTTAGCAGCTTTGCCGGGTAGAGAAAAAAAAAAGCCTCACGTTTGCATATATAAATAAATACTTTGACCAAAAAGTCATACTCCACATGCTAACAGTTTGCAAGCAACAGACTGAGTTCTCTTGCAGAGTTTGTTCAAAGTCCAGAAATACTACTGCACGTAGTCACTCGGCATGGTTGTTTAGCTTCTCACAACGCCCTCTGTTTGTCAACAAACGCACGCTGTCTCTGAGGGGGAGGCAACAGCACTGTGTGACTTACTTTAGTGCAGTTGCATCAGAGACCATCGGTCGGAGATCAGGTGCCCCAAACCGGAATCCTACATATTGTTGCTTTAAGTTCAATAATCCTGACCTGTTTGTGTGCTCTCTGTAGTCCACTTTATGAATAATTCTCCCTGCTCTTTTCTGTAAGATAAATGATGGTTTATGTTTGTAATGTAAACAAAGGTCCCTCTCTGTGTCAGAACATAAAGGTGGAGCTTGAGTCGGTGCAGGAGGAGCTGAACGGCACCAGGAAGGACAAGTTCATGCTGCAGGCTAAAGTGGGTGAGCTGAGGAACAGCATGAAGACAGTTCTGCTGCAGAACCAGCAACTCAAACAGGACCTGAAACAGAGCCGCTTAAGGAAGGTAAGGATTTCTCTTCTCTCTTACGAGCTGTCCTTTCTTTTTGTGTTTCTACAGCTTTTTAGACAGCTTTCAAGCAACAGCACTTCACATTTCTACCTGTAGTAATTTAAAGGTCACATATTCTGCAAAATCCACTTCACCATGTTTTTCTTAAACTACTGTAAGTCCCTAGTCTGTCTACAAACCCCCCAATGATGAGAAAAGTCCATCCTCTCCGTCTTTTCCCTGCTCCACTTTTCAGAAAATGTGTGCTCAAACAGGCCGTTTGGAGATTTTCCCTTCATGACATCACAAAGGGCAGTAACCCCTCCCCCAGGTGGGTGACACTCCCACAGCTAGGTGTTTGCTCTGCCCGTAAACAGTAGGGCAGAGTGGATTTATAACAAGAAACTTCACACACATGTTTTGAGGAGCTCTGAGACTTATTTAAACTGGTTGAAGAGCAGGAGAATATGTGACCTTTAAAGCAGTACTTATGTATTGGCCTTTAATCTGTAGCTTTATACTGTTGAATCTCTACTTACGTATCTTTGCATGAAGGCTTTCAAATACTCAAAAAATATAACAGTACAAAAATAAAGGTTTATAACTATCATAATTGAAAATGTTGTATGTCCGTTTTTTTAAATTAATAACTTGCTCTGTTTTACACATTCAGGGTGTAACCACTTATTTATTTTACTAAAGCTTACAAAGCTGACAATCTTTGCCCCCAATCTTGGAAATACATTTCAAGGAGGAAGTTCCTGCCGGAGATACGTGACTAAAGGCTCACTCACACTAGACTATCCATACCTTGCCTTAGCACACTTCACCCCTAAAGTCCAGTTTGTTTGACCAGTGTGAGTGCTCCGATCTGTGCTAAAGCACGGTACACTTTCTTGGCCCTGGTACACTTGGAAGAGGTGTGCTTAGGCACGGTGCAGTTCATGCACAAGCACGGGTACAAAACATGGACAGCCTTCATTATGGAGAAACCCCAGAGTGTTCTGTCACAAAGTCAGTAAAGTAGCTGTCATGTTCTCTGTGTTGTGTCTTGTAAACTCAGCACGCTTCATGATCACATAAAGTCATGCATGTGTTGTATTATAACGTTATGTACAACAGATAACCATGCTCAGGCCTGGTTAGTCCTGGAGCAGTGTGAGTGCAGACCAGCGGGGGAATGGGGAGGGGGGACAATCGTGCTTAAACACGGTACGGGACAACTTTGCCTAGTGTGAGTGCGCCCTAAATGAATCCCTATCGTGCTTTCATTGAATCACTCCTGTCTTTTTCTTTGGTGTCATGGTTCAGTCAAACATCTTTAAAAGAGAAAAACTCCTTAAATCAGATTGTAAAATGGTCCAGTCGTCTGATACTGCGATTGCTGAAATGATTCCCTCTGTTTAGTGCTTTTCAGCTTCTCCCCTCTGGACGCAGGCTTTTAGTCCCTAGGTGCAGAACAGAGCGGTACAAAAACAGCTTTGTTCCTGCTGCTATCACTGCACGGAACAAGCTGTAGCCATGTTTGCTCAAACACCTTATTTATTTATTTATGGCCAAAACGTATTTGTAGCCTGCCTGGAGAGCTTATTTACTTGTGTCTTTAATTGATCTTATCGGTGGAGATTTCTCTCACCTAATCCCTGATTGGTGGAACCTTGAGTGCTTCTATCACTCCCTATCTTTTTTAGTTACATTCTTGAGTTGGTTTAGATCTCCTTCTCTCTTATGTGTTCATTGTTTTGCGTTTGTCTTGTAATCTGTGTGTCATGATGGATGTCGATTTTGCTGGCTGCAAACAAATCTAGTACAAATAAAATAACCTGAACCTGATGCTGTTTTTTTGTTTTTTTTGTTTTTGTTGAAGCAGCAGCGAATGGAGCTGAAGAGTGAGGGAAACCCATCCACCCCAGTGACGCCAGTTAAGATCCCAGACTGCCCAGTGCCTGCCTCACTGCTGGATGAGCTGCTGAAACCTTCAACGTCTGTCAACAAGGAGCCCCTCAACAACCTGCACAACTGTCTACGGCAGCTCAAGTAAGCATGATCCAAAAAAAAAGTCAACATGAAGCTGTTTAATGTGTCGCGCTGTGCGGCTCTCCAAATCTTCATAACGTGTAATGTTTTGTATTTGATTCTCAGGGAGGAGATGGACAGCCTCCAGAGGCAGATGGAGGAACACACAGTGACGGTTCACGAGTCCATGAGCTCATGGACAGACACGGAGGAGGGACTGGCTCAACTGGGGGTCGAAAACGACATCGCCAAATCATCGACGCCGCTCAATAACACGGCGGTGGAAAACCACAATGACGCCGAACAACAGCAATCATAACAGAAGAACTTTTTTTCTCAGGCCAATTGAGGGAGAGTGGAGTTTTATCCACGACGGCACTTTTAAGCCCCTTATATCCTTTCTCGTTTCTTACCAATTGCTGCCAACATTTGGCATCCTCCCATCGGCACAGACGTGCTTCTGCAGAGTAATACTTTGTACACCATAGCTTTATTCTTTCTTTCTTATGTTTTATACTTTTGTTGTGCCATTTACACATTTATTTATTTTAGACTTAAGGGATTAAAACTTGTCTGACAGCCTCCCCAAAAGGATTCCCCCACCTTCACTTTGGTTGTCATAGATAAAATAGTGATTCAGCTTCATCTACCGGGTCAGTTTTACTCACAGAAAGGTGTTTAGTCCTCCGAGTATAATACCAGTGGATTCGATGCTACTTGACATTGTTTGCAAAAAAGTGAAGTCTGATACGTGTTCACAGACTGGCGATGAACTGTTCCTCCACGTTGTTGTGCCTGTGAATGAGTGAAGCTGCTCATCTGTGTTTTGAACTGACGTGGTTACACCTCCACGCGGTTTCCAAGCAGTCGATGATGACACTTCACTTCTTTTCCATGAAGTTAAAAGTCATGCAACAGCTGTCCGTTTATGTTTATTGTATGGCCTCTTTGTTGAAATGCAGTGTTTCTTAGATCTGTTGTTACCATATCAACCCCTTCAACTCTAAAACCATTGTTCTCAGTTATGTGTGGAGGGGGTCGGAGCAGCACGGCCTGACGTCATTTGAAGCAAAAAAAAAAAAGAAAAAGCCTTAAAGCGATATTTAACATACTGTAAAGGACTGCGTTGGTTTGAATGGGCATATTTCTGCTTGGGTTGTGTGCAAGATTTGAGCTGTAATAATGTAAATGTGTGTACTGAAGAATGGTTTATTTGTAAAATACATGTTGGTCTCTTAAACTGACACTGCACATGAGATGATCGAGACTTTACTGACGGAGAAGGAAGCAGAAATATGACTTCCTCTAACAGCAGATGTGTTAATTTCTGTTACATTTGGTACATGACTGTACTGACACGATAGGACTTCCCCCTGAATCAGACGTCGTTCTGGTTTTTATGGCTGTGTCATGATTGTTGTTTTCAGAGTTTAATATATGAGTATACTTCCTTTTTTTCTTTTGTATGATTGTAAATTAATCATAATTGTCTAGCAATGTTAAAAGAGGAATTACGAGATATGGAATATAAATTGAAGTCTAAGCGGACTAATTAACAAAGTGTAGAGGGGGTCACTGGACGGTACGTCGACTGCGGAGGTGCTCGCTCCCTCACTGAAAACCTTTTTCATCACAGTATGCTCATAACTTTCCAAAGGGACAAAAAAAAAAAAAACATGTTACGAGGGAAATGATTATTGAGGAAATTAACAATGGATATATTAAAATACTGTGTGCTGAAGTATTTTGACTGTTTTTTCTGGGGGTCGACCGATATTAGTCTTTCAAGGCCGATCCCGATTATTAGTCACCAGATGGATTACCGATATATTTGGAACTGATATGCATTCACAGTCTCCGTCAAAAGAGTCTGAACATCCTGGACACACAGGTGTAAAAACTGGCACCATGAGAAGAAGTATTTCTCCCAAATTATGAATCCTTCAAACCCAGACAGTAAAAAAAAAAAAACCGTGAAGAGGTTTTCTTGGCAGCGAAAATGAAGCCTTAAGTACGACATACAATCCATCGTCGTGTTGGTTTGTGAGCATTATGTGTCGACTGATGTTTGATTTTCAGAGCCGATACTGATAGCGATTATTAGCATTTCATGAGACTGATATTTAGAACCGATAAGCATTCACAGTAAAAACTTAAATCTTTCCGCAAAAATTTTTAGAATCTTTAAAGTTACAAACTCCAGCATGAGATTTAGTTTAAATTCTCAACCGGAGACTCTCCTCCTGCTCCAGCCTGCTCTTGTTTCTGTGCATATCAGTGTCGCCCAGGCTTCAGTGTCGATTGGTTCTTACTCGTGTGACATTTAGCCAATCAGATCGTGTTGTGGGCGGGACAATAGGTCAGACAGAGTGGTGAGTGACAACAGACCTCACTAATACAACGCTGATACAGATAATCGGCCAAATGCAGAATATCGCCCCCCACCCTGAACGGGCGGATAATCGGTCGGCCCCTTGTATCTTCCAGACTACCTTTCTCTGTAACGTTGGGTCGTATGTAATAACACTTGCTAGGGCACCTGTGCTCTACGCACCTTGCTGTATCTGCTTTTTTTTTTCTTTCTAAAGATATGAAATGATTCATTCCTTTGTTATAACATTTGTTTTTTGGAGATGTGATTGTATTTATCATAAAATTGCACTATTCATCCGTCACTATAGTTTGTGATCATTAATTGAATTCTGCTCACCTACATGCTGAAAATATGTCTAAAGTTTTATTTATTTTAATTCAGCATCAATGAACAGTTACGTTTTTCTTCTTGTTGCGTAGCTTACCAAAAGATATCGGGTTATACTAAAGCAAAAGGCATTTGATCCTAAAACTTTAGCTTTAAAAAGGAGTATAATGACAAATATATATAATAGTGATATACAATGAAACTGCACATTTTACTGTTATTAGAAATATCCTTTATTTACATGATTTATTATTATATTACGATACACTTGTGATGTTCCAAGTAACCTTTCAGATCAAATTATTTCAATGGTGTTGGGATGTTTCTGAGAATTTGAAGCTAAAAAATATTTATATTCCAATAAAATAAAATTGGAATTTAAAGTTAACATATTCTCCTCCTTCTCAACAAGTTTAAATAAGTCTCAGAGCTCCTCAAAACATGTGTGTGAAGTTTCTTGTTCTAAATCCACTCTGATCCTGTATTTGATCATGACTATAAACCCCTCTATTTCAGCCCTGCTCAGAACAGGCTGTTTCTGTGTCTGTACCTTTAAATATGTAAATTAGTTGTGTCTGACCACGCCCCCTCTCTGGAAGGCCTCGGGGTGGCTCTGGCTTTCTTGTAACTTGCCCTATTGTTTACGGTGAGAAGGCAGACTCAGAGGGCAGAACAAACACCTAGCTGTGGGAGTGTCACCCACCTGGGGGAGGGGCTACTGCCCTTTGTGATGTCATGAAGGGAAAATCTCCAAACGGCCTGTTTGAGCACACATTTTCTGAAAAGTGGAGCAGGCAGAAGACGGAGAGGATGAACTTTTCTGTTTGAGAAACATGGTAAAATGTATTTTACATATTATTGTAAAATACACATCAGGCATTAGATCTGTTTGTTGTCTGTATGTTGTGCAGTTGATCTGTTTATGTGTAGCTTCATCACAAGCTCAAAATATTATACCACGAAAATTCAACCTGTTTGCTCTGCATAAACAAACCCAACTTTACCCCATGACATTCATGGATTCACTCTGCAGTTTTTTACATTACATATAAAGACAAAGTTACATTGACCACGCCTTTTTACCCTTAAAGGTGCACTATGGAGTTTTGTTGGTGAAATTTGAAAGTTGGAGAATTCTACGCTCTATATTTCTGAACTGAATACAGTGAAAAAGTGGCCCCAAGCTACCAAGAGAGTTACCGTTTCACTGTTGCCACCATAACTTCTCGCATTGCATTTTATCTTGTGATACAGGGAGCACATTTTCCTCTGAGGACAGTTTGTGTGTTTAGAGTTATGAACATATAACACAGAATCTGTACACTTCTCCAACTTTCACATTTCTCTACCAAAACTACATAGTGCACCTTTAATGTTAGATATAGAAGTGCTATATTGTCTCCGTTCATTAATAAAGGAACGGAAGCTGGTTGGGATTCCGTCCAATCTGCAGTTTTATATGAGGGACAAAATATTACTAAAGTATAAATAAATAAATAATTAAATAAACAAATAAATGTTGGGAGAAATGCATACAATAATGTATAAATAAATAAATCATTAAATAAATGCGTCAATACATATATAAATGCTGAAAACAATACATCAATGAATAAATAATAAATACACTTTGTTAATGAAAAAGGCTATTTATATATTTTTACATGTATTTATTCATTTATATATTTATATATGTATCAATGCATACATTTCCACATTAATTGAGTTATTAATTTATTTCCGTATTTTTACATTTACACATCTATTTATTTCTGTGTCCAGGTCGTAAGAGGAAAAGTATATATGTAAATTTGCTTCTGTCTGTGTTTCAAAATTGACCAATCCTACTTCAGTAATGTTAGGACGGACCACTTAATATTTACTTTTTCTTGTACAACATGGACACAGAAATACACAAATAAATATATGAATATATTTATTTATGTATTTATTTATATATTTATTGATGCATTTATTTAATTATTTATTTATACTTTAGTTATTTGTTGTCCCTCATAGTTTTGCAACTCTCCCTGCAATTTAATATTTATAGTCTATGTCTAAGGGCTCACTGTAAATATTCCGGGCTACGGTCGGTGCTTCTTTTTGATCAGGCAGTGCGCGGGACGGACGCGGGTCCTCATTCTCTGTATTTTGAAACCGTCGCGGTGAAGACACCTAGCAGCAGCAACAGCAGCAGGAGGAGGAGGTGAGAATCAATTTTATTAATTTAACTGAACATACTACTGCTAACAGAAGTACATTATTACAGTGTTTGGTACGGTAACACTTTAATACCGGTGTTCTCGCCTGACGTAGTGACGTATTGACGTTCGCTTTAGCTGACCGGCGGCTCGATGTAGCTTCTTTGCTAATGCGGCTAATGTCTATTAGCATGTCATATATTCAGAGCAAGTTTCTCTCCTGTATTTTAGTTTGCCTCCATCTTTAATGGAAAGTGACGTGTGCAGGTCCCTCATGTTGTCTTTAATCTGTGTTTTAATGTCTTAATCATGATGTCTCATAAATAATATCTCTTTATATCCTCTTCTATTGAGAGCATGATGATGCGTTCATGACTCCGGGACAGACAAGTCCTCTGTGTTATTATACAAGGACAGTGTGAGATAAGATCGTGTTCCTCTGGGACTGTGATACTACTCAAGACATTAATTAAGATTAACAAATTAAAAGGTATAAACTTGTGATTGAATGAAGTGACAGCTGGCGCATTTTATCACGCTGTGGATCACTCTTCCTTAGCCAGGATCTCTGAATACTTTTAACTAACATTTACAGCTGACAGAGTTTTTCTGTATTTGTCTATTTCAAACCTCAGAATCACACAACAGACTCTCATTTCACTGCTTTCATGATAATATTACTTTTATTTTAACATACACGTAAATGTACATACTGCAAATGCTCTGTGGTAACCATGGACACCAACAGAGTGCAGTAGAATAGAATGCTTGGGTTGCTAGGCAACAGTCTAGTTTAATTGTGGAACTAGTTGAGTTGGGGGAGTTAAAAAAAATAAACTGTTGTTGATATTTATTTACTATGAACTAGGGCTGGGAGATATGGACCAAAACTCATATCTCGATATTTTTGCACTGAATGGCGATACTCGATATATATATCGATATGTCTTTTATTAACAGTCAGTTGCACAAGTTCAACATGTACATGAAAACAAACTACCTGTTTGTGAAATTAATTCATTTTCTGCATGACAAAATAAACACAGTTGTGTGTTTTGTTATCCATTTAGTTTGTTGAGTTTGGCTCAGAGAGAGAGAGAGAGAGGAGCAGGGTGAAGAGGGAGAGACAGTGACATGAGAAATAGGTGAACTGGCAGCTCTACAGAAGAAACGTATAAAGTTATTTTAATGCAACATGAACTATATTGATATTAACGATATTGTCCTACCCTATATCTGGATTGAAAATACATCGATATATCTTAAAAACTTGATATATCGCCCAGCCCTACTATAAACCACGACTTTCTGCTTGTATTAGGCTCCGTGTCCACCTAGCATGTTTTTCTCCTGGCAGGAAAGCGCTGGCTGTACGCTCGGGAGTGTTTGCATGAAGTGTTTGTGCGCTGAGAAGAAAAGCACTGCAAAACAGTCTGTTGACAACAGCCATTCTATGACCGAAGCTGCTCCGTTACTTTCTACTGCATATTTTTTATTTTAGATATTTTATTTCCCCATCATCTCCTTGGTGTGTCAGGGCCTTAAGGTTTCAAATACTAAGTTCCCAGGATGTAATAAGATCAACACAACTGTCTATTAGTAACAAATTAAATCTTAAAATAATTTGATAAGTTAAAGTCTTAAAGGACCAATCAGTAAGATATCGGCTGAATTTAATGATAAAATGACCTTACTATATAAACAGACGTTAAGGAAACACATTTCTCAGAGACTCAGAGGTTAAAGTCCTGGATGTCTTTGACAAGTGTCTTCTCTGTTGTGAGCATGGCCAATGCATTGAAGCGATCCTGTGACATCTTGAAATGACACCTTGAAACAGTCCAAGTGCAGTTTCTCCCCGTCCATGGATTCTTGACCAATTTTGATGTCCGGCTGATTAGGTCGGAGGTCTTTGACTCTCAGCTTCTCTTGTAAAGATCTCCTCTCGAATGACATTATTTTAAATGACTTAACTGAGTTCTCTTTCACATGGCTCACTCTTTAAGTTACCATGCACAGGATGTGTCTCTGCTGCAACCTGCTGGGTGGTTGATTTCGAGAGTGCAATATCCTGCACTCATTGAAGCAAATATCTCATGGGCAACTTTTAACCAGTGTCAATGCAGGGTGTCCGCGCATCCTTAAAAAGTCTTAAATTCATGTATCTAAAATGAAGGCCTTAAAATGTCTTAAATTCATTAAAAATGTTATATGCTGGTCTTAAATACATTACTCAAAGGTCTTAAATTTGTCGGGGCAGGACTATTTAATGTTATATATATTTTTTTCTTTTTCTCATGGAACTTTTCGAGAAGGAGATGTAGAGAGGCTACTTTCTTACTAGCTGCTGATATAAATGGTTATCTGCATGCTTGCTAGCTAGTCTGCGACTATGGGTAAGTGCAAATTTATTGAGAGTTGGCTGGACGACGTCCATTTTCGAAGTTGGCTCACGTCTGTTGCCAACCCAGACGAGGCCAGATGCATTCTGTGCAAAAGGACCTTCAAGCTCGGCACCATGGGGGTTAAGGCTGTCGAGAGCCAGTGCAAAAAGCACAAAACCGCTGCCAGGAGCCAACAGACCCCAGCCATATCACAGTTTTGCGTCTCTGCCCCAGGGCCAGCGCCGCAGACAACGGTCCCCGCTGCTACTAGCACTGACCTGAGAGCAGCATTTGGTGCTACACCAACACTGAAATCGGAGGTTTTGTGGATTTTAAACACAGTGGTCAAGCACCAGTCTTACAACTCCAATGAGGGGATAGGAGATCTCTTCCATTTGATGTTCCCTGACTCACAAATCGCGAGCACGTTTACTTCTGGAAAGGACAAGACGGCCTATATAACTCGTTTTGGACTAGCTCCTTTCATCAGAAGCAACAAGTCTTTTTTTGTTTTAATGTTCGACGAGACTTTGAACCACGCCACTAAAAATAAGCAACTCGACGTGCACGTACGATATTGTACTTGGGCTCGCAATTCATGGGAGTCTCATTGAGTAACACACATGCTATGCTTGGTGGTGGTTGTAATAAAAAGTCTTAAATTTGACTTGCTGAAACCTGCAGATACCCTGCAATGGAGGCCCAGGAGTCTAACACCCTGAATACCAGAAACACATCACCAATCATTAACTTTTATAGTTGAACAAATGTTTTAAAATCATATTCAGTGAACTGAAGGTCTGTCATTCCCCTTGTGGTGCGACGCCCTCTACTGACCAGCCGACCACCGCCAAGTAACTAACAGTTAAAACTGAAACTGAAAACAAATTGTTGTGCCTTTTTCCAGGCGGCAGGAGGGTAAAGAGTTTGTGGGAGGGGTGGGAGGGGAGGGGTCAGCAACAATCCTGTTGGCTCTGCTGTGGCAACGTGAGAGATAAATGTCCTTGATGGCTGGCAGAGAGAGGTCCCTGTGATCTTGTCAGCTGTTCTCACTATCCTTTGTGAGGTCTTGCGGTCTGAGGTGGTGCCATTTCCGAACCAGGAGGTGATACAGCAGCTCAGGGTGCTCTCTACAGCCCCTCTGTAAAATGTGGTGAGGATGGGGGGTGGGAGGTTTGCCTTCTTCAGCCTACTAAGGAAGAAGAGGCTTGTGTTGAGGGACCAGGTGTGGTCGTCTGGGAGGTGGACTTTTATTAGTTTTAACATCCTCCACACACGACCCATTGATGTCCAGTGGGGATTGGTCGCCTTGTGTTTTAGTGCGTAATAACAGAGGCTCACTCAGATTACAAATTTAAGCTGATCTCTGTTTTGATTTAAAGGTCCCATATTATGCTTTTTCTGGTTTTATATGCTCTTTAGTGTGTTTTCATAGTGTCCTGTGCATGTTTAGGCACATCTATGTGCAAAAATTCAAAGTCCGCGGAAACGCGGCTTCTCCTACCTCCTCCTGTTAGCTGTAGCATTAGCTGCATGTAACGCTCGGTTCTAGCCCCCCTCGATAAAAATTTCATTGTCAGTGTGAGATCACTGATCTAAGTCCATTGGCTCGTTGTGGCAAGCCCTGCAGCTCATTTTGAAATTTCCGAGAAGCTTGCTGAGCAACTGACCAATAACGACAGAGCGGATTGGCAGACCAATTCAAGCAGACTTGGCCCACATGGGGTCTAACAGTGGGGGCTCAGCAGAGTGTAGCTGACGGACTCAGAGCGTAGAGGGAGCAAGGAGGAGCAGTACATGAAAACAGACACTTTTTTCGGACTTTAGCTATTGTGAACGTACAAAAGTAGATACATAGATTAAATATACGAACCCCAAAAAGGGCATAATATGGGCTCTTTAATATTTTGATTAATTTTTAGCATTAATGGCCCCAACAGAACTGAGAAAGTAAAAAAAAAAGGTTTGATAGGAATACGTTGTCCTAAAGTGTGTTTCTCAAAAAAGCGTACTAAATATAATTGCATTTTTTTTGTATGTATTAAAATTGTATTTGGTGGTGACAGGGTTAATTTTGAAATAACATTTCAATTTAATGGAGCTGAAATAGAGTTTATGAAATAAATATATGGAGTTTTCACACATATTTCTGACTTTAAATCAAACATGTCGTTCTCCAGTATAGGTTCATAATAATAATATATTAGACTTATATAGCACTTTTCTAAATACTCAAAGATGCTTAACAAATATACAAAAAATAAGAAATAATGTGAGAGAAGGAGGATGAGGATCTCTGATGTTTTTGGGATTGAGTTCCAGAGGGTAGAGGCAGCAATGGAGCAGGTTGGTCCTGCAGGGGGGTGACAGGAGGTTTGTGTCAGCGGAGGTGAGAGTGCGGTTGCCTGCCAGATGGGTATGGGGGGAGATTTACTTTTATTGATCATTTACTTTTGATGGACATGCACTGGTGTGTGGTGCTCCTGGGCTGGGATGGTGGGGAGGGGGTTTGGTGCCTTGCCTTGCTCAGGGGGTGATCTGGCACCTCTCCAGCTACCAGACCAACTTCCATATTTGGTTTGCACCGGGGCTTGAACCGGCGACCTTCCGGTTCCCAACCCAAGTCCCTACAGACTGAGCTACTGCCACCCCAATGCTGAGCTACTGCCGCCCCAACACTGAGCTACTGCCGCCCCAAGGTTAGCAAGCAAGGTTATGTAGGGCATTGTAGGTGATAATGAGGAGTTTGAAGTATTTATATGTCATTATTATGGCTGTTGCTGGTTTGATTCACCGTGAGAAACATTGAGAAATCCAACTTTGTTCCTGTCACCTCAAGCGGACACGTCTGAGTTTTCCCACAGACCTGGAATGCAGCGTGAGCCCTCCCTTGAAACTGCGCATGCGCACAACGTGTTGTAAACAATGAGACTTGAGACCGTCTCCAGCAGCTTTGTGTCTGTCCAACAGTTTATCAGAAATAAAAGTCACAGCGTGTCCTGCTCCCTCCGCGGGTATTTAACAGACATGTTCTGTGGTGAGTACAGGACACATTTGTTAGCACACGTCATCACGTACACTTTGATTATAAGGAACACGGAGCACGTTTTTTTTTTTTTTTTTTTTTTTACTGTTGTCCGAAAACACCTCGAATGACAAACTTGGGCGTGACAGCAGCGAGTGAACTGACTGATGTGTTGTTTTAATGTGTCCGGCTTTTAATGTTTTCGCTTCTCTTCATGTTCTGGATAAACTGTGAGTGTTATTCACTCAGTCGAGAGTTTAATCTGAGCCCTTTACATCATGCTAGCTTTGACAGGAGCTTTCATGGTTAGCATGCTAGCTAGCAGGTGCTAGTTCCAAATACATATGGTTGATTCTGATATCAATTTATATCAGTGTTATATCTGTTTTATAATTTATATCTGCTATATGCAGTTATATCTGTGTTATCATTTATTTTATTTATATACTGTTATACCAGATCTATCTGTGTTATATCTGGTTGTTAGTTATACAGGTCAGTAACATGAGCAGCACCTGCTCAGTGGTAGAGTCTGTCGTCTCTTAACTGGAGTGTCTCTAGGGTTCGATCCCCAGCTCCTGCAGCCATATGTTGATGTGTCCTTGGGCAAGACACTTAACCCTAAATTGCTCCCTCTGATGATCAGCGGTGTGTGATTGTGTATGAATGGATGAGTTAATACTGATGGACTCTTTACTCAGCAGCCTCTACCATCAGTGTGTGAATGTGTATGAATGGATGAGTTAATACTGATGGACTCTTTACTCAGCGGCCTCTACCATCAGTGTGTGAATGTGTATGAATGGATGAGTTAATACTGATGGACTTTTTACTCAGCAGCCTCTACCATCAGTGTGTGAATGTGTATGAATGGATGAGTTAATACTGATGGACTCTTTACTCAGCGGCCTCTACCATCAGTGTGTGAATGTGTATGATTGGATGAGTTAATACTGATGGTCACTTTACTCAGCAGCCTCTACCATCAGTGTGTGAATGAGTATGAATGGATGAGTTAATACTGATGGACTCTTTACACAGCAGCCTCTACCATCAGTGTGTGAATGTGTATGAATGGATGAGTTAATACTGATGGACTCTTTACTCAGCAGCCTCTACCATCAGTGTGTGAATGTGTAGGTGTGACTTGGGCTGTAAAAGTGCTTAGAGTAGTCAGAAGACTAGAAATATACACTCAAGTCCATTTATAATCTATTGTGAACATGGCTTCCAATCTTTGTGAAATAGGATTCAGTGAATGAAAAAATGTTCTGCAAACACTTCATGAAGAATAATATTGAATCATAGTTGTGCAGAGCAGACATAAATGATTTGTGCAGATATTTCAAGCCAACAATGACTTTTTTCAGTACTAAGTGAGACATGTGTGTTGAGTTTGTCTACATGTGGTCACCTCCACAGGTGCATCCAATCTGTTATTAAGGCTCTTTACCTGCTGAATTCTCAGCATGTGGAGAAGCTGCTGCACAAGTGGCCGTGTGATTTCAAACATCTTGTGGGCTTTAAACTTTAAAAGAACATCTCACAAATTATCACACATATGCTAATTTCATAGTGCTCATAATTACACAATGACTGTCTGGATTCTATGATTTACTTTTTTTTCCTCCATTTTGTTGGATCAACCAATCACAGTTCCTGAAATAATGTGTCATACCTAGCAACGATAAACGAGATAAAAGTTTCTGTCTCTTCCTCGCTCAGAGCTCAAAGAAATAATTTTAGTCTCAATGACTTTCATTATAGTTTTATTTTCTTACATTGAAGAAACGGGTCTTTGACTGTGTTAGACTACTAATAGTAATAATAATTAATATTATAATTAATAATTGATTTTAAAACAAACGAAAATGTATGGTTTTTACTAATATAGACTTTAATAAGACGCTTGTGATAAGTATCATATTTCCGTCAGTGGTTGTTTAGTCTACTAAAAGCTAGCTTACTGTTTAACATTGCTAAAGTGTATTGTTTGTGTGCGTGTGTGTTGTAGGGAGCTGAAGCATGGAGGCAGTTCTGAGCAGGCTGCGGGGGCTGAGTTCTGATGAACTGCGCGAGGAGTTTGCCAGGGCAGACCTCAAGTGTGGCCCCATCACAGCCACCACGCGAGCCACCTTCGAGAGGAAATTAGCCCGAGTCCTGGCCGGGCCAGAGAGCAGCGCTGCTGAATCCGACAACAGCTCTTCAGCAGGAGGAGTCTCGGGCAGTGCGGTCTGTGTGGCTGAACATGCCAAATCTATGTCGTGTGCCACAGCAGTTGCATCAACTTCTGCCGCAACAAGCGGCAAACCCCCTGAGACTGCCACTGATGAGTCAGACTTTGGTTATGGTGTGGGTCTTAACCCTCCAGAGGAAGAGGGGATCGCCGTCAAGGCCTCACACTGCTCTGCTGAAGGCAGCAACTCTCAGTCCAAAACAGAAACACCTTCAAAACTGGCACAAGTGTCCCCAACCTTTTTTTACGGAGTCTGTCCTCTTTGGGAGGACGTTCTGGCTAGAAACGGTAAGAAAGACTCGCCCATGTTCTTTATCTGATGTCAAACACATTGCTGTTATATATTGATACTTTTTAAAAGTGACATCCCACTCCAAGAATATGTGACAGGAGGTTTTAGATTAAGAAATGACCGAATCTGATGTGTGGAAAACTTCCATGAAACTCTCTCTCTCTCCCAATTTCTGACTCTGTCGACTCTCCTGTCTCTAAACTAAAGGCATAAAAAGCCTCAAAAATAAAAAAAGATTAATTGTCAACTTGTCTCGAGTCACATAGTTCACACAGTCTTCCTCCTCTGGGATGCTATTATATGTATGTCTTTGTTAATATATAATCTTCTCTTCTCTGTGGTGCCTTGTTCTATTTGTTTAAAGATTATTTGCTGCTCGTGTAGTCTGACATCCACATGTGTTTGCTAAGTGGATGAAAACATTTGATGTTATTTTCTTTGGCAGTAAGAAGTAGCACAGTAGGACTCTCTGACCTCTCTGATGTAGAGTATTGATCTCAATTAATGTTGAGCTGCCACAAAAATCAATGCGGGGATGTTAGTCTGACAGGGGAGGCTTTATATATATCTATAAGTTTACAGCGTGACGATGCAAAGAAAGGATGTAGAAAGATAAATATACTGATCTGGTGTGTTTTTTGTTTTTCTGCAGAAAGAGCACATGTGTACACGGATAAGAAAGATGCCCTTCAAGCAGTAAAGATAATGAAGGGAGCCCGCTTCAAAGCCTTTCCCAACCGCGAGGACGCTGAGAAGTTCGCTAAAGGGATCTGTGACTATTTCCCCTCTCCCAACAAATCTGCACCCTGCGTGTCTCCAGTCAAACCGGGCCTGGTCTGCAGTAAAGGTAAATACAAGCTACAGTCAGACTCCTTTGCAAAAGATGACACGACAGCCGTTCTCACACATGAACTCCTGAACGTTTCGAGAAGATTTCAGTCTTCGCCTCAAATCTGGACAGGAGGCGGGGATCTGAGGAGGCAAGACATGATGTGCAAAGAAAGTGACAGACGCTGTTGCAGAAGAAGCAACAGAAACTTTTGGCTGATGCTACGTCTAGCTCAACACATTCACATTAACAACAGAAGAGCGGAGATGAACATATTGGCAAACAGACAACACTGAGGGAGTTTCGTTACATGCATGGAGATCCCACCAGTTGTGTGCATACAGGTCATAAGATATAAACGTCACCACCCTCCCCCCCTCGCTCCTGGTGAATTTTCCTTTAAGTATTTCCCGCTGCGTTCTCACATCAGATCACCCCGATTTAAAATGGAAAATTCACTCGGGGCCTAACAGGAGAAACTCAAGGTAAAGTCAAAGTGAAACATTTGCACGTCAGGAAGTTATCAGGAGTTTTGTGCAAATGTTAAAGTGTCATAATTGATTCCCTCTATCATACATTCATCTGTTCAGGTGTCTGGGAGGTATGGCACGCTGATCTGCTGGGTCATGCAGAAGGTTAGAGCTCTCAGGAACATGCACAGAAGAGAGGCACAGAAGGTTTTTTTTTTTTAAAGATTTATTTTTGGGCTTTTTGTGCCTTTAATGGAGAGATAGGACAGTGGATAGAGTTGGAAATCAGGGAGAGAGAGGGTTGGGGAATGACATGTGGGAGAGGAGCCACAGGTTGGACTCGAACCCGGGCCGCCCGCTTAGAGGACGACGGCCTCCATACATGGGGCGTGCACACTAACCACTGCACCACCAGCGCCCCAAGAGCAGCAGGGTTGAAACTGAAGTCATGGTTTAATGCTGTCTGCATCACTGAAGAACTAATGCTACATGTATAATAAAGTGTGCACCTGTTTCCCTAATGGGCAAACTTTTCATGCCTGCTCGTAGAAGAAATTCTGTAGTTTTTAAATCTATTGTGTGGATTGTTTCTCATTTTCTGCATATTGTCTGAAGGCTGCCAGTCCGTCTTGGTAGGAGCATTTATCCACAGGATCATTAGCGTACTCTGCACTGACTTATTGTTCCTGCCTTTAATTGAAGTGCTCTCTTTGAACTAATTTTCATACTTTAAAAAATGTGATTTAGTGGTGAGATCATCTGAGTTTGAAAGGCCAATAGTTTCTGACGTATCATCTGAAGCGAGTAGGTGAACGTTGTCACCACACCAGCCTTGAACTCTATTTTTGTAACATCTGTGTCTGTCCTTCGCTCTCTCTTCTCCCCTTCCACACCAGACAACATGGAGGTTGACACCATCAATCGGGAGCGAGCAAACAGTTTCAAGAGCCCCCGCACCCAGGACCTGACCGCCAAACTGAGGAAAGCTGTGGAGAAGGGAGACGAGTTGACCGTCAGCGATCTGGTGTGGAGCAACCCGAGATACCTCATTGGCTCAGGAGATAATCCCACCATAGTGCAGGTGAGAACAGAAAGTTACCTGTCTGGCCCCGTTTCCTGAACAGGGGTAACCTGAGGACGAATGGAGAGGCCGCCATGCTTGAGCTTGTTGTAGATTTCCCTGTTGTGCTTTCTCACACTCTGGAAACTCTTAGCTCTTAATAGAGATGAATAGTCTAACTTGGAAAGTATTTTCCAACCTCTCAGCTGGAGCTCTTATCCAGTTTGCAGCCGCTAATATGAAGACAATTATTGTTACCTGTTTTGTTAATGCTTAAAAAGACACAGTCATGATTTTTCTTTAATTTAAACCATGCAATCAGTCTTAAGAAGTCATGCATGTTCAGTGCTTCTTTGATACCTTTATTATGAATTTGAAATAAACACAAGATACTTCTGCCCTAATGAAAGGATTAGCGTAGACACCCCCTCATCCCAATTATGCCCCCTATGCCCTACTGATACATTACTTAAAACGCCTGATGGCCCTTAGTTGCCACAGCAACCAAGACAGCATTGCCACCTTTGACAGACCCAGGCTGTGTTGAGATCCAGGTAGTGACAATGCCGATACTCCCTACCCTCCCACATTGCGACATCTGGCCCCCACAACTCAGCATCCCAGAGTCCCCCCCCCCCCCCTCCATGGTTGTTTATGTCTTAAGCCCTCGTCATTACTGTATAATATTCAGGAGTTTTAATTTCAGCATTTGACGTTCAGGTGAAATGGTGCTTGTGGACAAAGTTAAGCATCCTTGTTCCTCTGATTTCCCTGATTAGGAGGGCTGCAGGTACAACGTCATGCATGTGGCAGCGAAGGAGAACCAGGCGGGAATCGTCCAGCTGCTGCTGGACACCTTGGAAAACCCAGAGTTCATGCGACTCATGTACCCGGATGACCAGGAACTCATGCTGCAGAAACGTATCCGCTACATCGTAGATCTTTACCTCAACACCCCAGATAAGGCGGTAAGTTATTTCTACCAAAGCAGCCTCACATGGTCTGATTATCATCTTTAATTCATCTTTGTTTATGTTGAGTCCTGCTCTGTTTGTGTGCATCAGGGCTTTGAAACACCGCTCCACTTTGCCTGTAAGTTTGGATGCCCGGAGGTGGTCAATGTCCTGTGCTCGCATCCCGACATGGATAAGAACTGTCGGAACAAAGACGGTCAGAAGCCTTGTGATGTAAGGAGTTTGATTTCTATCCCCTTGTTAGCTATGTTAACTGACCCACTATACTGATTAGAGCTCTCAAGAACTGTCGTCAATGTTGTGTTTTGCTCTGTGCAATGCCTGTCAGCACCTGTGTGTCCAATCAGACTCAAAGCTGATCGTTTGCTCTTACTGACATTGTTCCCTTTTTTCTAGATCCTTGCTTGTGTTGTACTTACTCTCTGATGTACGTCGCTTTGGATAAAAGCGCCTGCTAAGTGAATTGTAGAATTGTAGAAATGTTAACATGCAGACTGTGTAAGAACACATTCAGCGTAGCCCCTGTTTTTCATTCTACAGATGGTTTTAAATGTACACACATATATGGGAGTAGTTCCTCAGCCTCACTGAGTATAGCTGACATCATGCCAGTAGCTGCTGACGGAGGTGCGGCTATGCTTACTCAGGTTTTGAAGCTGTGACCTTTAAGCTTGCTTTTTAAATCTTTGGCAACATTCGCTGGGTGCATAGTGAAGGCTAAACATAGACAGGCATGAACACGTTCTCTCCCCTGATAATCCAACAACAAGGTTGATGTTCTCCGCTGTACAAACACCCCATAATCTTTTCTTTCTCTCTCTCCTAACTGCAGCTCATTTGTAGCAGAAAAAATAAAACCCAAGAAGTGAAGCAGAAGATATGTGACTATTTAGAGGGTAAGCGTTTTCATCACAAGGTTACATGTTTCCTGAACGCCCATGACAGAGAGACAGAGAGAGAGAGAGAGAGAGAGAGAGAGAGAGAGAGGCATGCTTTAATAAGAGCAGCATGTTGCTTCATGTAGTTTATATTTGGCTGTGTGCTTTGATATGATTGATGGATTTCTTGACTGATAGCACCATATGCACTGACCAAAATAGATTTTATTTTCAAGTACACTGCCAGCTCTAAGTTTGATTCCCATTGTCTTTAAAGGAAGAATGTGTGACTTTTTGATCCAGTAGATGTCGCTCTTGAGCTCCAACATGAAACCAAAACAAACTGCTGTTTGGCCATATCTCCTCTATTCTGAATCTCGTGTTCACACAAAGGAGTTATCAATTAGAACGTACCATAATTAAGCACCATTAAGGGCCTTTCAGATAGGACGAGGTGCACGCTGCAGCTGGGAAATTGTCCCGCCTTTGCTTAAGCTGCAGTTGCCTGTGTCCTGCATTGTTGTGTTAGCATGCTAATGTTAGCACACTTTGGTTAGCTTCATATTGCATAGGAATTGACACAGAATGACTGTGAACTACAAACACTTATGTGACATCCAAATAATCAGTGAGTATGTTCTTTTTGTTTCTCTAGTCCTTGAATAAATTAGCTTTATATGTAAGGCCGTCCCGTCCATGTAAACACGGCTTAGACAACAGAACAGCTGGCGGGACTCGAGCTTCTCCCTCATTGTAGACAGTCATGACTCAGAGAGACTTGATTTCTGCTGTATTTATGTGTAATATGTTGCACATTCTTCTTTAAAACACGCTCTTCTCTTTGTGTATCGCTCTGTGAATAAGACCCTTTCGACTTGTTATCTATCGGTAAACTTTAAATTGCTCATTGTGTCATAGACCGCTGCTACATCCCTTTGCTGAGGGCGACAGACAACACCTCTCAGCCCATCATCGGTGCTCTTTGGTCCCCCGAGACCTCAGAAAGTCTGTCACAGATCCAGCGGCAATCAAGAAGCCCCATGGACCCCCTGATGACCGTCACAGCCTTTGCTGGCCCACTGAGCCCATCAAAGGCAAGTCCTATACCTGATGACCTGATATCACTGCATCATTCAAACACCTTTAATGACCAGAATATATCGTCTTCTCCTGTAGGCAGATGATTTCCGGCGGTCCTGGAAGACGCCGCCCAGAAACCGAGCGGAACACTTTCACCACATTCTGAAGTCTGATCCCGACCGTGGGGCAGAGAGAGTGGGCAGGTGAGACCAACACCTTTCTTTGCTTTCATTCTGTATTGTGATCCTCCTGAAGGCTTATTGGCCTGCTGTCAACCTTGCTTCAGGAACCGGCAGCACAAACAGGTCTTTGTTGATTCTGGACCCACTGGGCCATGTGCCCCACAGCCTTGGCTCAGAGCTGGTTCATCCTTTGTTTAACATCTCGACGCTGTCTCATTCACATTCAGAGCGATCCTCGCTAACGTAAACACGCTGCACACAATCATCGAAACACTTTGTCAGTAAAACGTAATTCAGCAGGACCTCAAGCCCTTCAGTTGAATCAGAATCTTTATTCAAAACTTCCAACAGACACCGTGATGAAGCTAAAATACTCTCTGTTGCATTGGTCAACATGATTTTAAGATCTAACAAACTAGGAACTGTGAGTAATCATTTTGGTCTCCACTCTATGCACTCAGTACAAGGAGAATAAATAAATCAGTTTTGATTTTAAAAAAATGAAGCGGAGCTGTTGGCGCAGTGGTTAGTGCGCGCGCCCCACGTATGGAGGCTGTAGTCCTCCAAGCAGGCAGCCCAGGTTCAAATCCGACCTGTGACTCCTTTGTCGCATGTCATTCCCCTCTCTCTCTCTCCCTGATTTCCATCTCTATCCACTGTCCTATCTCTCGAATAAAGGTACAACACAGCAAATAAAATCCTACTTTTTTTTTTTTTTTTTTTTTTTTTTAAATCATGAAGCCTGGAAGCACTGATAGCCTAGCGGGTATGTTGTGTGCCCCATGTACAGAGACTATAGTCCTCGTTGCAGCGGCCATGGGTTCGAATTCAACCTGTGCCCTTTGCCGCATGTCATCCCCCCACTCTCTCCTCCCAACTTTTCTTGTCTCTCTTCAGCTCTCCTTCTCTGATAAAAGTATTTGTCTTGAAAGTGTCAAAATTTGCATCAGAAATGTCTCATAAATAAACTTGTCTGCCTGCTTTATAATGTTTTAACGTGGATGAATAATTTCTGGAACATAAGCAAATATTTGATATGAGGCTTCTTACCTTTTAATCCACTGTTGAAAACTTAAGAGATGGCACTGTGGTATTTGTTCAGTCTGTATAGTCACTATTGAGGTTATTATTCTTAAAATGTGTCTTTTAATATCGTTTGTCCAACACTTTGGAGCTCTGCCTTTGGGTTTAAGGTTTGTCGGCACTGCTGACTCTTTTGCTTAGACTAAAGCTTCTGCTTGATCTGTTGTGTAGATTGTTGTTTTTATTCTTTTTGTAAAGCACTTGGTGATTTTTTGGTCCTGAAAGGTGCTCTATCAATAAATGTGTTGTTATCAAAAACTAATGAAATAATAAAACAGGCTTTACTTAAAAAAAATAGAAAGAATGTGCAACATTTTACACATAAATATATCACAAATCAATTACCGGTATATCCTGTGTAAATGTCTCTCTGAGTAATGACAGTCTATAATGAGTGAGAAGCTCGAGTCCCGCTGGCTGTGTTGTTGTCGGCACCGTGTTTACATTATGTTTACATCATGTTTAAGTCTCACATCCTGCACTCTGAGTACAAGCTCTAACAACATCTGGCAGATGAAACAGAGTCCCCCGACGTAAACCTAACCTTTTGTGAGGACTTCCACCTGAAGAATGTTTCTTAAGGCTGTATGAGTTGGGCTATAGTGTCATGGTGTTCATATTTTTTACAATACAGTAACCAAATAAATTAGTTGCAACCCCCCTGTCAAAAACAGCATGTTGATATGGGAACTAAAGGGGATTGGTTTTTGGAGCCAGCCTCAAGTGGACACTTGGTGAACTGCAGTTTTTTTGTACTCCTCTTGTGGACTATGCAAACACGACGTTTAAGCAATACATGTTACAGATATGGATGATTTGTGATCATCTATTTGATGAATCATCCCGTATCTGCAGAGACCTTGCTCATGGGATGGGCCACCCATGGGCCGAGTACTGGGACTTCCTGGACAGTTTTGTGGATCTGTCATCAGCTGAGGGGCTCCGCAAACTGGAAGAACACCTTTGCAAGAGAGATTTTTGTCCACGGGCTCATGAAGAGACGGGGGAGAATGAGACCAGCAACAGGTTCAGAACGCCCTCTCCAGGTACCTTTGCCTGCATAACAGAGACACGTCTAGACCTTAAAGTGTTCTTTTATATTGTAGTGAACTGATGTTCTCTCACACCATCTCGTTAGATACAACACATACATACATACTATGATAAAATGTATATTTTACGATCGTTTCTCTCCTGTCCAAGGCAAGCCCAAAAAGTTCTGCAACTCCATCTCTGTCGGTGCCTTCCTGGATGAGGGCGACGACATCAGCCTCGAGGAAATGAAGAATCGGCAGAATGCAGCTCTCACCAGCATCACCTCCTCTGCTGCATCCAAGGACGGTCTGAAGGGAGCAGTGGGCGGCCGTGAGTTCCACATCCTGCCCATCGCGCTGCACCACCGGGGGGCCGACCTGATCGAGACGGCGGCAGAGCAGGACCTGCTGTGCTGCTGCGATGACGGCATCCTGACACCCGGCATCGTCTGCAAAAACGGGGTGTGCTCCTCCTCCAGAGATAGGACTAACAATGGAGACAAGGTGGCCCCTCGCACCTCACCCTCCTGCCTGCTGTCCCCAATCTCCAACCTCATGGTGGAGTTTGAGCGCATGTCGCTGCAAGAGACGCTTGACAGCCCCACCGTCTGCAGGGAGAGGAGGAGCAGTGGAGGGAGCCGGCACCGGGATGTCCGTGACTCCTTCGGCTCCTCCTCAGCCACAGACCTGAGCTCCGGGCTGAACCGCCTGTCTCTCGGCCACAGCAGCCACGATGGAGAGAGCGTTGAGGCGCCAGGCTGGAGAACGGAGGGAGGAGAGGCAGAGGAGAGGCGCAGCAGCGGCAGCTCAGAGGAGTACTATGAAGCAGAGGAAAGTCTGGAGGTGCTAGGCAGGACTAGGGGGTCTGTATCAGGGGGGCGCAACATCTGTGCTAGGTCCAAATCATGGGACCACGGAGGGAGGGACCTGAGCAGCTCAGGCTCCTCTGGGTCCTCCTATAAGTCCTTAGATAGCTCCGAGTTCCTTCACAGGACCCCACCGCACATTAGAAGAGGACTGTTCATTGACGGGTGAGTCCCCATACTTTCTCTGGGTGTAGTTGTAAAACTGACGGATAAAAATGTGAAAGGCAGGCTGTCGTTAAAGGGTTTGATGACCTGCTTCTGTAAAGTGATGATGATATCAATATTGTGTAGAAACTGTATCTATCACTGGTGTCTGTGTTTGCAGAGATTCACCAACCAAGTTGGACAGGGAGGTCTTGACAGCAATAGATGGTGCAGACGTCGACTCCCAGAAGTATCCCAGCGTTCATAAGTGGAAGAGCACAATGAAGTCGTACTCTGCTGCAGACATGCAGAGGTCAGTGGGCTTATTCTCGGGTCTACTGATATGATGACGCTGACGGGCTCTAAAAGAGGCTGATCAATTCAGACTATCCGATAAAAGGTCAAACAGTATCAGACAATACCTGCCCTCAGGTCAGACATGCAAATAATGTGGTATGCACCAATGTCGGTAACCGTTGTGTATTAAATGTGTTGCGTCAATTGAATGCTCACAAGCTAGTTAACCTAGCCACAGCTTCAGTTAAGAGGATTTTTATTGGGCTCATCCTGATGTTCTTTCAGGGTCAAAGGTGAAACAAAATGAAGGCAGTGTGGGAGTTGGAGTCTCACATCGTCTGTTAGAAAGATCAGCCACATGCCGTTTGTTAGACATGTTTCAGAGACTTTTCAAGAAGAGAGATGACTGACGACAACTTAAACTAGGACTGTAAAACAATTTAAACTATTAATTGCTGAATTTAAATAGTTTATTTTTAAAAATTGCATTTTAAAGTTCCATTGTTCCACATTTTAGAATAAAAACGGTTAGGCTTTCATTTTGAATTTTTCTCCTGTCTTAAGCTGAGAGTACTTTACTTGCTGTGTGCTTTTATTTTGAAATACAGTAAGGACCTTCTGGTAGCTGGAAGGTTAGGACTTTAACTTAAGCACAGAAACAGGAAGTGGTTAGGGATCCCAAACTGACGGCTTAAAGGAACGGTAACAAAGGTCAATGTGTGATGTCATCAGGTGGATATTACTTTGGACTCGTCAGCTGAGCTGTCTGAGAGTTTGTTAAAGTGAAATGAGATGTTCAGAGATGCAGCAGTGTCCTGCTTTTACATCACTGAGACTACAGAGAGACACTTAGGAGGATTATCTACAGGGAGCCTAAAGGGACAAAATAGCTTGAGATTAATCGCATTAAGAGAAAATGATGCAATAATGATAATTACAAAGAACAATGATGAAAAAAGCCAAGCACAACCATTACAGCTGGTACTTCCGTTGCCATGACATCAGTGTCTGTCTAACATCATTGGTAGAACAGAAATCCTGTAAATGTTTCCACTGACTGGTTTTGATGTTGTGTCTTCCAGCTGGCCCAGCCCTGTGGTGGTAAAACCACGGCTCAGGATGCAGCCTCAGACGCCAGGCTCCCCGGTCAGCCTGATGTCTCCCAGCGGTCGCTTCAGTCCCGCCCGGCACGCTGCCTCGCCGGATTTCAGCCCCAGCCGTTACAGCCCTGCTAATGCTAGCTACATCCAGCGTATCCGCCTCAAGCACTTAAACGAGCCAGCGGTCTAACTGCCCTCCTCTGCCCCGCCTCCCACCGATATGGCCATACCCTCACATAACCCCGCCCCTCCCAGTACAAACCCAGCTGCACCCAGGTGTCTATGCCGGAGCTCAGAAACCACAAACCTAACAGAAATATGCACAAGTGTCTGGAAGATTTGTATTCATGCGTGGTACTCCGTCATCACGTTGGGTCGTGATGCACACTCGAGACTTTCTAAAGGAAAAAAAAAAAATCTTGGTCATTTAGTTACTGTTCGACTGTGGACCATGTGGAAGCGACAGTCCTGTTATTTGTGGCCAGTGTGACGCACTTGTATCATAGCCTGAGTCGACTTTTTGAATATTGTGAAAACAAGCGGCACCCCCCCAAAAGTTAGCTCATCACTAAACCTTTGTGTGGATTAGAAGGAGTCTGTCACTGAAGATGTTCTTAAAAAAAAAAAAAAAAAAAAAAAGGCAAAATGTCAATATTTTAAAAGTTATTTTTTTGTATGTTGGTCAGTAGCACAAACAAATTAAATGTTTTTATTAATGGTGTTAAAACCGACTGCCATTTCCTATTGCCTTAATTTTCTGGAGTTGATGGACCAGTCCTCGCTCAGTCTGGACTCTCTCTCTCTAACTCGAACACAAAACATCTGGAAAGTGCGACCTCCCAGATGATTATGGCAAACATGGGACAAATGGATAAGACGGAGAGCTTCCATGATTTTATTTTGATCTTTAATAAACGCATACATTTTTTCCATTTCTTCTCAGTGGTCCCTGGACATGTCTGGACTTTTCCTTTCTCTGCCTTCACTGGCGGCCTTAGACCGTGCAGTTGTTTTTTTTTTTGTTTCTTTTTCAAATATCTTCCATTCACAAGCATCTTCCACACTTTGAGTATGAATGAGGAATTGAACCTTCCCCAGAGGTTAACCCTTAAAACTGCCCACTGAGGTGACCTTAAAGCTGTATCAAGGGATCTTCGACCACTAGGGGGCGGACTGACTTTAAGCTAACGTAGCCGCAGCAGAAATATGACACCTTTATCGGTTTACTACGACCATTTTAAGAAGAAGAAACTGCCTTATGCTTACAGAGAATTAACTGAGATTAACACTTTAGGGTGTTGATTCCTTGTGGGATCGGCATCACTCACAGCCATCTTCACTTCACTATAAGTAGTGTCATCTGAAAACTGGCGCTCACTAGAGCTTCAGTTCCCTTTAAGCCCGGCGTGTACTCTGTGTGATTGTAGTAAAGTCACGCAGGAATGTCAGTTCACACTGAACGACTGAATCGTTAACACACGACCAGAACTCACGATGTTTGTGCTCGCACTGCACGACCTGAGAGCTCACGCTGTACGACTATCGTTTACGACACAACCAGAACTCTGTGCGTGCTCACACTGTACGACTGAATTATTCACGATGCAAGGCCAACGCTCTTGATGTACGAGTCAAATCAATTTTCATTAGAAAAAAAAAGCAGACGCCAGCAAAAACTTGTTCTCGCTCCCCCTCTCTCTCACACACGTGCTCACAAGTAATCTGCATCACCAGTTAACACATGCTAACTAGCATCTAATTAGGTAACATCACACGAGAGGGAGTGATGTACTGGATATCAGCACTGCTGTGATTGGGTCTGAAGATAATCACAGAGAACATCTCTCCCTTGAGTGTGATGTTACTTTGATTCAACAGCTAGACAAGCAGAAAAATAGTGATTTAAAAAGTTAAAACCAACAACAGATCATTTGTTGACTGTAAACTAGTTCCACAATTTAACAGAAACTAGACCGTTGCCAAGCAACCCAAACATTCTATTCTACTGCACTCTGTTGGTGTCCATGGTTACCACAGAGCAGCTACTTAAACCTGCTTACTGTGTTAATTAAAAGTATTCAGAACTCCTGGCTGAGGAGGGACGCATATTGTGATGTTCTCCAATATCGTCACTCAGGGAACGCCTCGTCCAATCAGATTACTTGGTCAGAACTAGCTGTTATATAAATTTTAAATATTCTGTCAACTGGAGGTCTGCAGATATTCATGCCATAGTTGTTACCATGGTGATTGCAGATGCTGTCTGTCAGTATGTGCAGGTAAAATCAGTGGGGGGAGGGGAGGGTCCCAGAGTCGAGGAAGCGGCTCGTGGCTCTGCTCACACTGCAATGATGTGCGACCTAAATATCGAACATGTCAGAAATTCATCCGACTGATCCAGAGCAGCTGCCGAGCCTCAAAGTAGACTTGCTTAATTTCAGCCCGATCGCCGGGTGTCGGTCGTGCAGACTTCAAAATGAGGGACACGGTGGAATGGTGAAGTGCACGCCGGGCTTTAAGTGTTACCTGGGAGGTTTCAGATCAGCTTCCAGTAAACTCCCGTTCCCATGGATACAAGGTTCTTGCCGTTCCTCCTCAACATGATGTATCTGAATGTGCAAAGACTTGTTGTATCAAATCAATTTGACCTTTGAACCCCCTGCTGTGTGAGGGTCTGTCAACCGTGAGTGCATCTCTAGTCAGTGTGAGAAAAAAAAAAACCACGTGTTCTGAATGTACAGTTTTTTTTTTTGTTGTGAACTACACCTTTTATCTGAGCACAAACTACGTCACTGAGAAGATTGTATCGCCGTCTGCGTGCTCTCAGGGTCACAACGGATCCGGATCCTGGTCTCTGAATGTCTATGAATGTGGAACTTTTGCAAAAAAATGCACCTAAAAAACTTAAAACATACTTCTTGTGCATTTAGCATTCTGTGCTTTATTCAAACTTTCATGGTGAATTCTCTTTTCTGTATGTCTAGACCTCATTCGCTTTCAACTAACCAATAAAACGTCACTCCTACTTCACGCCCAGTGTGTGTGTGTGCAAGTCACTTCAGCAAAGACCTCGAACACAACCTGAGGGAGTCATCATTTTATTTACTACAGCTGCACCAAACAACACATAATCCTCACTGTAGCGTCCTGCAGTGACACGTTGAGAGCTTGAACTCACTCACAACAACTTTACAAATAAACTGTTTCATTTTTTTTTTTGGTTTAAAAATCTGTTGTAAAAATCCTCAGTTACATTCAGAAGGAGTTGCAATGCAGCCGTTAGCACTACTGCTGGCCTTCTATGGCACGGAAGAAATCGCACCCACAGAGTGTCAAACGATCGAAAGTTTAATTACAAAAAAAACAATAACATCAACGAGTCATTTTTCAAGACACTTAAGGAGGAAACTGCGTTCTGACCCTGCGACCGACCGACCAGGACTCGGGCTGAGTCCCAGAAAATTTTGCAACGTGTTGGGGCCGTCAGGTCCGCGTAAGTTTGTCCGGGGGCATGAATCCTGAGTCTCCCAGAGTTCTGAGGGCCACCCTGCCGCTGGGGCGGATGGTGAGCCACGTGATGCTGCCGTTGTTTAAACCCATACGTAACCATCCCTCTGGAGGGAACTGCAGAGCCCTGAGAGGAGAGAGAGAGAGAGAAGGAAGCAGCTGAGGACGAGACTCCAGGAGCAGGTGTAGAGATATTTCATAAATAACTAGAAATGACTGAAATGGTACAAAAACTGCCCGTCAAGATTTTACATCCTTATCATAACTTACTATGTCTCTTTTAAACATATGAAAAGTACATAAAAATAAGATCAAGGCTTTCTGAAGCCCAATCTACGTAGAATCATGTCATTAAACTAATTTCCTTTCAGTATTTCATACTTTTTTATGTCTTAGTATTATTATTCATCTTCTCATCAAAGATGATTCAAAATCTAAATCCCATCCTCAGGACCTCTTTATGCTCTCTGTCCCAAACGCTTGGACAGAAACTGGGAAAAGTATTGGGTATTCTGCACCTTCGGCCTGGAACATGTTGCAGTGTGCCTTGAAAGTCAAGGAGCTGGTGACCTTAAATGACCTGGTTGCAAATTGTACAGGATGTCGATGTTTTGAGCTCGACAGCTTGAACTACTGACTTCCAGATTTGACTCAAGGATGTTTTAGTAAATCATATTTTAAAAGCTGACTTTAAATGGACTCTTGAGCTCATTACAAGATGGGGAACAATAAACTCTAAAGCACATATTCAATAAATAAATAAATGAAGAACAACCGCAGAAGAGTTTAAATACAACGGTCGGCAAAGCAAGAAGGCCACGGTCTAGTCTCAGCTGACTGATGACCTCATTGTCCAGCGGAAACACTAACCTGCAGACAAAATAGCGGATGACGTTGGCATGACACACGATGATCTCGTAGCTGTCCTCCTTCTGCTTGGGGTCGGCGCGGTGGATGTAGCGGCGGAAGGCTGCCTCGATGCGAGCTCCATCTTCGTGGTACTGCTGGAGGAGGGTAGAGAGGTTTAAAGGCCACTTTGTCACAGAGTCAATACATGATGCTGCAGTGCATTGTGGGGAATGTAGTAGGAGATTCCAAAATGAGGCCAACAGTGTGGAAGAGGACACACTGCTCTCTGATGCACCAACTTTAAGTAATTCACCTCACTACAGAGGTATTCAACAATGTGACGTTTCCACTGGTTGTTTTCAGGACTAATAATCCTGTTCTTGAAACTCACTTTTTCTTTGTTCCTCACTTTTCACTGGAGGAAGCGGGGTCGGTGGATTGACCAGGAAAGACGCAATCTGCAGCAAATGATGAACCACAAACAACCTTTACGCGGAGCTACTTGTTCCATCGTGTTTACCAAACCCTTTAGGGCCTGTGTCCACATGCAGCGCTCTTTGCTCGTTTTCCATACAAAACCAATATGATTCAGCGCTCCGCGTCAGCTGTTTTTTGTCGCTGCGCTCACAGCCTTATCAGTTGAAAACATGTTTTCAATTTTGGAAAAGGGCCGCGCTCTTCAATGTCACTTCTCCCTCACTGACCAATCAGAATCAAGAAGGGGCGGGACATACAACATCAAGCTTTGTCAACAACAATGGTGGGAGGAGACCAGAGTCTGACTCGTCTTTTCGAGGGAACGGTTTCCAGGTAGAGCTGCTGCTGGTGCCAGGACACGACTCTTTGTCATATGTCCTTAAATTAAAGCAAATATTAATCACCTATCTGAAACACACCTAACAGACATTACAGAGGGAAGCAGAAGTTAGCTTTTGTAACCTAGCAACAATAAGCGCTGGCCAGAAGCGCTCTGAAACGGAGGTCGTGAGTGATTCCAGTGCAAAAAGCGCCGTCTGTGGACACGGGCCGTTAAGTCTTTAAAGTCAAACATGATTTGTCAACTGATGGTGGGTTTATATGATTCAACAGAAACATTGATCCTTGGCGGGGTAACTTCTTTAACTGTTGGCCTCTTTCAGAAAGTCCTGAAACAATGCACTGACGTATTGTCTGATTTCCGCAGCTTTAGACCGGACCGCCTGCACAGACGGCTCTCAGAATGGTTATAGCATTTCTCACCACAGCATCGGGCTTCCAGTGAGTGACCGGAGGAACTGGCTCGATGGGTGCACCCTCTCTCAGCAAATCACAGCGCAGCAGCTCCACTCCTGGACCCGTACGAGATCGGAGACAAGAACAAAATGTTAATATCCACTTTGTCAGAATGTCTGCATCAGCTAGACCTACGAGTAAAGTACGTTTCTAAACTGGAGGAGGTGAAAGACAAAGACAAACAGAAAGAGTTCAAGTTTCATGCGTCCACTACCTGTGAGGTGTTTGCTGATGATGTTCGCTGTCTCTGTGGCTCTGGCCATGCTCGAGTGGACCAGAACATCGTACTTCAGCCCCAACGCGGCCAACCGCTGACCCGTCAGCTCGGCCTGCTCACGACCTGGAGACGAGGACACAGTGGACATTGTGACAAATACACGCCATCACCTCACCTCGCTCAAACTGAAATGACTCTTCAAATTGTGTTTGACGTAAAGTGAACAAAGACCTAACGGCGTGAGGATCCTCTCCTTGTCGTTGCTCCCGCTCAGGTTGTACTGAGAGTGCCTGATGAGGAGGATGTTCCGTGTAGCTTTGGGTTTGCCATTGTCCTGCTCCGAGCTGGGGTCTTCGGCCGCGTTGTCTTTCTTCTTCCCGTTGGTCAGTGCAGACGGGTCTCTCCTGAACACGGTTAAGACTCTCAGATTAAAAGAGGCTTTGTCTCACATGGTTAACTTTAGGAGTAATGCCCGGGCTGACTAAGCTACGATTAGGATGACCCATGGGACGGCAGAGTCTGATCTCTGACCTCGTTTATCAGAAGTCGATTTTAAAACAGTGGAAAGACAAAAGAGGCCCCTACTCTACTTTTAGAAAAGATGTTATCTGAAGCAGGCTGAAATCTACTAAACAAGCTGTGACATGGCTGGTGGGGGGAGGGGGGGGGGGCAGTGGAGAATACAGGACAGGGACTTAAGTGAGGTGTGTGTGTGTGTGTGTGGTAGATATGTACACAGATTGGTTGACAGGTGTTTGACAATGAAAACAAGTCAGTTTGTTCAACAGGTGATTTCATCTGCTCAATAAAAACATCTCTTCTCTGAATCATCAGTAAGATTAATGCTAAATGGACTTGAACTTGTTTAGCGCTTCTCTAGTCTTCTGACTGCTCAAAGAGTTTTCACACAGCTCACACCTACACATTCACACTGATGGTAGAGGCTGCTGAGTAAAGAGTCCATCAGTATTAACTCATCCATTCATACACTGATGGTAGAGGCTGCTGAGTAAAGAATCCATCAGTATTAACTCATCCATTCATACACATTCACACACTGATGGTAGAGGCTGCTGAGTAAAGAGTCCATCAGTATTAACTCATCCATTCATACACATTCACACACTGATGGTAGAGGCTGCTGAGTAAAGAGTCCATCAGTATTAACTCATCCATTCATACACCGCCTCTGAAGCAGCAGGAGCAACTTGGGGTTTAGTGTCTTACCTAAGGACACATCGAACATGTGGCTGCAGGAGCTGGGGATCAAACCCTCGACCTTTAGGTTGAGAGACGACCATACTAAGACACAGCCGCCCCAAATGGTGTACTAGTTGTCAGAACTAAATTGATTTGGCACAACAGACAAACATCGGCTCATGTCACATTATTTGCAGATGTCTGTCAACAGTGCCAATATCGCCTGATACCAAATCGATGCATCCCTCATACATTTATATATTGATAGATGAATGTCTATGTGTGTTTCCTCTTGGGGTTTAACTGTATAAAAGTGTCATCCTGTTGCCACTCTTAAATACTGTAAACCAAGTTATTTGTTGTGTTAAAAAGACTGTAAGTAAGACATAAATAAATAACTTAATTCTATAAAAAATATAAAGATCAACACGTCCTAATCCTGTAATATCCCTCCTCTGTGGATGTCCTGCTTCTGAATGGATGAATATTTGACAGAGATTTGTCCTGGTGAATCAAAGTGGACTGTGAAGGTAATGACACTAACACGTACTTGTCCCAGTTGAAGTCCCAGCTGTGTCCTGTCGGGGCCGGTGTGTGGCTGCCGGGGCTCCACGCCGGCTGCGCAGCTTGCAGCACGGTGAACCTCGACCACCGACCGCTCGGCTCCCCGAAACATCCCCGAGAATCAGCGGCGGCGGCGGCAGCAAACACGAGTGCGGCAGAGCCTCCAGCTAAGCCACAAATCAGTCTCAAAGTCCTCCTGGACGACATGTCTGCGACACGCCGAGGAAACTAAAAGTACGGCTAGCTAATTAGCTTCAATGATTCACCGTTGTTATCAAAGCGTAAAGCTCCCTAACCTCACAAATGTTTATCTTCCTTTAGTCAGACGGTGTTGAAAACAGATTACACCTGCCGCAGAGTTAACACACACACACACACACACACCTGAAGCGGCACAAATATCCTCCGGGCGGTGTCTCTCTTAGGTGGACACTAAAACCCGAGTCGGCCCCATCATGCTCAGCACAAGCTAATCCAAGCAATTTCCTACAAACATTACGGTGGCCCGCACAGGACAAACCAAACGGAGTTCGCGTTTTTTTTATTTATAATTCTGACATTTGCCACTTGAGGGCGCTCCAACCCTTCAATGCAGTGGTGTAGTGCAACTTATTTTTCACTCTCCAAAGGGTAAAGATAAAGATAAACTTTATTGATCCCCATGGGGGAAATGTTTGCATTACAGCAGCTCCAGAAAACAGGGGACGGGAATATAATTATTAAAAATAAAAATAGAAGTTACAAATCAAATCAAACATATTTACATCAGTTAAATAAAAAAATACAATAATAGAAAATTACACGGTATGTACACTTCCACTTGTGGAAAGGGTTATTGTTATTAAAAACACACACAGTGTGTAGCATTATTGAAATGAGTCATGAGGTGGTGATGCTGTTAAAGAGTCTGATTAAACAGTCTGACGGCAGATGGGATGAACAACCTGCGGTAGCGCTGTCTTGCAGGGTGGGTGTCTCAGTGGGTATACCCACTTCTTAATATCCTCTGATTCATACCAATGACTAATTGACAATATTTAGTAGTATGCTAGATGTTTTTTCTTCCTTGAATGGTAAAGGAATAACCCTCCCTACTCTGTCTCTAATTGGCTAGTACGCAACTAAATATGCAAGAGTAGTCTTACATGTCACTGTTTATAACAGAGGCCATTTATACTCTGTTGGACAAGTCACTTAAAAAACATTTGGGAAGGGGGGGGAATTAGAGTACAGTATACCCACTTCTTCAGACATCACTACACCACTGCTTAAATCCACACTAGAAAGTACAGGGAATAATAATAACCAAAGACTTTAAATAATGAAGGAGTGACTTGAAATGTTTTGTTTTAAAGGCCCTTGTGACTCAGTTTTACTTGCAATACTTCTTCCTGACAACAAATACCAGAAAACTTTAAATAAGAGTCCATCCCAATTTAAGGCCCAGTCCCTTTTATTAGCCTGGTGTAATCTGTTCCTGCAGGGGGCTCTGGAGGATCATCAGCAGCAGTCTCCATGCTGGAAATCCTGTCTCAGTCTAACTTTCAGTCAACCTAACAGCTGAGAGCTGGAGCTGAGGCGGGTTTTAAACCTCTTGATGAACCGTTACATTGCGCCCACCTGTCACCCCCCGTACAGTGTGTGCAAGTGATGATAATTGTTAATCAGACCTATTTTTTTTTTTTGTAACAGGCTGTAAACATTTTAATTTACGCTGTAAAAACAGCTTTTCTGCCAGCCATGTGTGACTTCTGGTGTTCTTGGAGCCAGCCTCAAGTGGACACTCCATGAACTGCAGGATTTTGCTCTTCTGCACTGGCTTCATTTTTCAAGACCGCAGGTTGCCGCTTGTGATGAACTCTTGTTTGAGGGGCCCCTGTACATTTTTGCCCGGGGTCTACACAGGCTCTAGAATCGCCACTGCCTCCATATAGGACATATGAACTAATTTTAGCAACTTAAATGTAATAGATGCCTTAAGATGCACACCAACTATACCGAAACATACTAATACATATTTTTTAAAAGTAACTCAAATGTTGTAGCATTAAAAAAAAAAAAACTTGAAAATCTTTTTTTCAATCTTTAAAAAATGTGGATAAAGGAAGAGCCTCGAGACTCTCTGAATGACTTCAATTTTACATTTATTAAAGCCCCCAAATTAAGTTTAATTTTAAATATTGTATTTCCATTGATTTCATTTTGATTCATTTCGAAATATAATGTATTCTTGTATCGTTGTTTTATGTTTTTTTGTGTTATTTTGTCTTCTAAATATGCTGCTTGGAGTAATTAATGAAAGGTTCAACTGTTTTAAAGTATGTTTGTTTAATGGAAAATGCTGAATGCAAATAAAAAAAACAATACCAAACATAGAGGTGAATGTGCTTAATTGTTTGGTCGTGTGTTTGCACGTTTAAGCATAAATAATGATAAAGTGAAAGATTGTAGATCTTTGCTCTCTCTGAACCTGTCCATCCACAGCAGAGCAGCTCAGCTTCAAACACCTTTAACACTATCATTGATCGAGTCTGTATGAGCGAGGTAGGTGTGTAGGCATTTTAGAAATCTCCTGTTGAAAAAGCGATCAAATATAAAAGCTGTCACCAGTATTGGATTGTCTGCCTCCGATCACTCCCTGGTGGAGCCCCTCGCAGACTCTGCTCCATGGATGTGTTATAGGACGTCTTATAGAAGCTCTGCTCAGAGGCTCCACCTTTCCGAGCGGTTCAGTGACCTCACCAGTGGGCAGGATTTCCAGACTCTCTCTCTCTCTCTCTCTCTCTCTCTCTCTCTCTCTCTCTCTCTCTCTCTCTCTCTCTCCCTCTCAGAGAGCTCCGTGTGTTCCTGCTTCTATCCCAGGATCTATGCGGCTCCAGCGACAGCAAAGACGGACTGGTGATTGTAGCCAAAAGAAACGCCTTGCTCCTGCAACACTGGATCTTTTTTTCTACATGCGCCTCCAATCGGAATAAATAACTGAGGAATGTGGAAATTACAGAATGCCCAACAGCGCTGGAAAGAGATTTAAACCCACCAAATACATCCCGGTGTCCACTGCTGCCACACTCCTGGTGGGATCGACCACTTTATTTTTCGTTTTCACGTAAGTTTGCTCCGGTTCTTCTTCTCTCTCTCTCTGGTTCGCTGCATTGCCGGTGTTTTGACACACCGTGTGTGTCTACAGATTACACAGGCTGGAGTGGATTTGCAGCCTGAAGTTTGCACGGGTGGGTTCAGTCACTTGTGTGGAATAAGGTGGTGTTATAGTAACACGTACATCTATCCCGAAGGAGAACCTTGTTGCAGTAATGGGTTTGCGCGTCAGCCTCAGATTAAGCATTCAGCCATTATAACTGCAAGGCAAACTTCATTAAAACCGTGCAAGTTGTGCAAGAGCAGCGCTGGGATCACTGCTGGAGACCTCTAGTGTAGGCCTGGATACTCTCTGTGCCACAGGGAGTCATTCCCGCACACTGGGGCCGGGATAGTTCCAGGGTCACAACCTTTCAACAAGGCTTATAATCGTCCTAAAGTTACAGAGGCCCCACATAGGTGCCATGGACTCTACCACCATGTCTCACCTTTTGGATAAACAATCATCAAGTGCTCCTCTGGAAGAAATAAGGTTGGACAACCTCATAGGGCTGGTAAATATATCGAGTCTTCAAGATATAGGGTATCAATGTACTTTCAAACGAGATACAACAAGGTACTGATAGGAGGTGATAACGTTTAAATCCATAAAGTTTCAATCTTCTGCAGAGCTGCCAGTTCTCTTGTTTCTACTCTCACAGTCCGCCTCTCTTCACCTGCTCCTCATCTCTCCCTCTCTCAGTGAAACTCAAAGAAACACCTGAGTAACTAAAAACTCAGCTGTTTGTATTTTGTTATTCAGGATAGGAACTTTTGTATCTATTTAATTTAATTCAAGGAGCTAACAGGAAGTTTATTATCGTGTACATGTTGACATTGTGTTGCTTGCTGTTAATAGACGTGTCTGTGTGATGTTTGGCATTCAGCTCATGTGGATTTGACTGAGAACTGATTTTGATTTTATGTCTTTAGAGTAGATTTATATCGTGTATCGTTATCAGCTAAAAAATATGGAGATGTGATTATTGCTCCATATCACCCAGCCCTAGCTCTCATCAAGGCAAACATGTTTCTACTCTCTCTAAGGCAGGCTTTAATCCAGTCCAGGTGCTCTGACAAGCAGGTGTCAGTGGTTCAGTCAGGATGATTACACAGCTTATCAGCCCCCCCCATGTAAGACGTTTCATCCCCAGGTCACTCTGTCTAAAGAGAGATGAAGTAACAGTGCAGAGCTGTAGAGGGGCGGTCTGAATCATCAGACCCTCGGGTGAATGGATCATCAGTGAAATGAAACCATGTCAACCTCTCTTCTGTGACTCTGAGTGCAGGAGTTGTTTTGGCGACCTCTGACCTGGATTGAGGAACCTTTAGGAACAGACTCTCCACTCTTTGGCTGATTCATTTTCATCTTTCTAGGTTTAGAACTGCTGAACCGATTTTCTCCTCCCTCGTTATGTTTAACAATATTTTATAGATGTAATGTCTCGTTGGCTAATCGGACATGACTGTCTGCATAATAAGAGATTTCTTTCTTTTTAAGGAAATATTCACTTTGAGTATTTTAAAACCAGGGCCGACCTACACAGGGTTGTGAGCGGCACCTGATCACAGTTGGTCCATTGAAAGTGCTCAAATTGTGATTCTGAGTGTCTAACAGTGTCATAGAAAGGATCCCTACAGCTGTTTCATCGCTCTATTTAAATCTATCCCTAAATCCCCATTTAGGGATCAAGATCAAGTCAAGACCAAGACCAAGACTAAGACCAAGACAGGACGAGACAAGACCAGAAATATGACAGAAAAATCATCATCTTAGTGTAGGGGGCGTGTCACTCACTTAGACCACAACGCCTGGAAGGTTGCGGCCGTAAACGGGGGATAAAAATCAAACTATGAATGAATTTCAAGTTTTTTTGTTGTTTTAGAAAGAGGGGTTTACCTTCTAATCACAGTGATGACGTGGAAAGATCAGTGGTGGTCTTGATTTAAAATACAGAGTCCACCCAGTCTGAGAAGAGACAGAGACCTCCAAAAAGTGGTCTGGAGACCGCTGTTGGATTTTTTTATTTTAATTTGGGTTGTTATAGGACCCCGGTGTTTAAATGGTACACAATAAAACACCAACTAACTAACTGGTGGAGGCAGCTTTACTCCTTTGTTCTCACATGTTCTGCAAGCTTAAATGACTGTGTGCATCAATGAAGTCAGGTGGAGAAGGTTTTTCTATCTTTTTGCCACTTCAAAAATGTTTGAAAACGGGCCAGATTAGATCAAAACTGCCCCTCCAACTATCAGCTGTTGTGTACCTAAGGTGGTGTGTTTTGTTGCCCTGTATTTGAACGATGCAGATGCTGAATGTGTTCTTTCTGCTTGTGTGAGACAAATGCAGGAAAACACAGAAAATGTTTGATCTGCCCCCCCCCCTGAGTGGTCTCAGGTCAGCGACTGAGACTGAAGGGAACATGTGGTGTTCGTGGGCTGTGTTGGTGAGTTGGATTGTAGCTTTAAAAAAAAAAACCCACAGCACTCCTCGGCCGTCTCTCTGGGGGGGTTTGCATAAACAAATGGCCTGATTTGCACGTCCTGATGGAGAATGCATGTGTTGTGATTTCAAGACATTTTCCCTTTCAGACATTTTCTTTGCATATGGAGGAAGTCAGAATTTCTGCCGCCTAGAGCGTTTTTTTTTGTTTGTTGATGTTGTTGTTGCTGGGGCTCACTTCAATGTACACATTAAGGTTCAGCCCCCAGCAGATGGTTCATGGGTGAGGATTAAGACTTTACTCTGTTGCTCCTTCATTTCACTGTAAAAGGTCCAGAGGATTGAGTAGCGTATAATGGAACCCCCCCGGGGAGCTGTGCATGACCAAACTAGGCCACGTTTGGCACACACACACACACACACACACACACACACACACATACACACAGAGTCCATTATGTTGAACCTGCAGTCTTGCATTGTCTTTGGCTGCACGGCAAAGCTACACATTTACATCACAAGCCACATAACAGTTGGTCTGATACCTTTTATCTCAAATTTGCAACAAGTGAACACAAGTAGAAGCCCTATTTGTGCAGCAGCAACTTTGTTTAGAACGCACAGACGTAGACATGTAAGGGTTAAACCTAAAGCGCTATACTCGTCCATCATGAACACTCAAGTTCGGCGGATTGCCAGGGACAGGGATCTTTTTTTATTCCTTGGCTGCGGTGTGTTAAAGGTCTCACTGATGCCAGCAGGCCACTTGGTGTCATACAGGCAATCGAGGATGAGTCCTGGCTCACACACACACACACACACACACACACACACACACACACACACACACACACACACACACACACACACGCACCCTGTCCACGATGTGTTACTGTGTTGGCTAACTGATGCCTGACAGTTTGTGTTTCCCACAGAGATTGAATTAGAACACATTAGTACATAATTATTTATATCTCCACAGCATGACCGCGACTCATTGTAAAAAATACAGATGACAAATGAAGCTTTTAGTCATGGGTAAACTGTCATAATATCATCCGGGCCTTATCTGGCTCTGTAACCAGATTCTGTTATAGCCTACATCTCGTCTAAATTAGCCCCAGCGCTGAAAAAGATTTCTCCCTCTCCATTGAGTAAAACCTCAGAATGGCTTCATCACTGCCCTTGACTGTATGCCAGATGAATAACCTGTTTAGGAAACTGATCTGCCACGCTTGCCATTATCATTTGTAGCCATGCTAATAGTTCATACTTTGGAGTAGGTATGGATAAATGTGTGGAAAACATCAATTGGTCATCTAGAGAAAGGCCCGTGTTCAGCAGTTTTGGCTGAGTGGAGGTGAATTATGAGAGAGGCAGTGAGTGTATCACCAGGCTGAGCGCAGCGCTGTCCATGGAAACAGGAATCTAATCTTCAGCTTCCACATCTGTTTCCTCCTTTTCACTGTACGTCCATTCAATCAGACTTCATTCAGCGCGCCCTGAATGAAGTCTGAATGGGTTGTTGTGCTTCACTCAGAGGTTCCTGCAGGAGGTTTTTTTTCTAGGTGTTTTCCAGTGAGAGTATGCAGATGTTGAAATATGGGTGAGGCAAAACAAGTGCGCCAGTCAAACATTCTTGGTTATGTATTTTCTGATCTCTCAGTTGGCACCACTCTGAGTATCAGAAGCATTATGGTTTCTATTTGTAGTCCATGCAGTATCACCCAAAAGCATTTTAGCAGGCACTGGATATACAGTATATGTTCAACAGTGAATCACTTTGTCGTGGGATTCAGGATCCTATCAGCAGCCATATCACCACCTTTATTAAAAGCTGACCTTTTATGCTGATCCCCATTTTAAAAAAGTAAAAGTATGTTGGAGTAATCCCCGTATAAGTCTGCAGGGGGCGCTAAACAGCTTGTGCAAATCACAAAATAGTTCTCCGATATGAAACAAAGAATTTCACAAGGCGGCCTCAGAGGCTCTCTTCTCCCAGCACTGGAGAGCAGCCCTCCCCTGGCAGCCCTGCAGCGTTCTGCCCGCCGGAAGGCTTCCTAAGAGCTGGTCAATAAGAAGAAAGTGGGCAAGTGGGGAGGGGGCCCTTAAAGAGACAGAGACCTCTTTCTGGTCACCTGTCCTCTCTGCGGTAACTCGTCCTCTCTGTGCTCACCTGTCCTGTCCTTGGTCACTCACCCTCTATGTGGTCGTCTGTCCTCTCTGTGGTCACCTATCCTCTTTGAGGTCACTCGTCCTCTCTGTGGTCACCTATCCTCTTTGAGGTCACTCGTCCTCTCTGTGGTCACTCGTCCTCTCTGTGGTCACTTGTCCTCTCTGTGGTTACTCGTCCTCTCTGTGGTAACTCGTCCTCTCTGTGGTAACTCATCCTCTCTGAGGTCACTCGTCCTCTTTGTGGTCACCTGTCCTCTCTGCGGTAACTCGTCCTCTCTGAGGTCACTCGTCCTCTCTGTGGTCCCTCGTCCTGTCTGTGGTCACTCGCCCTCTCTGAGGTCACTCGTCCTCTCTGTGGTCCCTCGCCCTCTCTGAGGTCACTCGTCCTCTCTGTGGTCCCTCGTCCTGTCTGTGGTCACTTGCCCTCTCTGTGGTCACTCGTCCTGTCTGTGGTAACTCGTCCTCTCTGTGGTCACTCGTCCTCTTTGTGGTCACCTGTCCTCTCTGTGGTAACTCGTCCTCTCTGTGGTCACTCGTCCTCTTTGTGGTAACTTGTCCTCTCTGTGGTCAGTCGTCCTCTCTGTGGTCAGTCGTCCTCTCTGTGGTAACTCGTTCTCTCTGTGGTCACTCGTCCTCTCTGTGGTCACTCGTCCTCTCTGTGGTCACTCGTCCTCTCTGTGGTAACTCGTCCTCTCTGTGGTCACTCGTCCTCTTTGAGGTCACCTGTCCTCTCTGCGGTAACTCATCCTCTCTGAGGTCACTCGTCCTCTCTGTGGTCACTCGTCCTCTCTGTGGTCAGTCGTCCTCTCTGTGGTAACTCGTCCTCTCTGTGGTCACTCGTCCTCTTAGTGGTCACCTGTCCTCTCTGCGGTAACTCGTCCTCTCTGAGGTCACTCGTCCTCTCTGTGGTCCCTGGGTCCTGTCTGTGGTCACTCGCCCTCTCTGTGGTCACTCGTCCTCTCTGTGGTCACTCGTCCTCTCTGTGGTCGTCTGTCCTCTCTGTGGTCAGTCGTCCTCTCTGTGGTCAGTCGTCCTCTCTGTGGTAACTCATCCTCTCTGTGGTCACTCGTCCTCTTTGTGGTCACCTGTCCTCTCTGCGGTAACTCGTCCTCTCTGAGGTCACTCGTCCTCTCTGTGGTCAGTCGTCCTCTCTGTGGTCACTCGTCCTCTCTGTGGTCAGTCGTCCTCTCTGTGGTAACTCGTCCTCTCTGTGGTCACTCGTCCTCTTTGTGGTCACCTGTCCTCTCTGCGGTAACTCGTCCTCTCTGTGGTCCCTGGGTCCTGTCTGTGGTCACTCGCCCTCTATGTGGTCACCTGTCCTCTTTGAGGTCACTCATCCTCTATGTGGTCACTCGTCCTCTCTGTGGTCATCTGTCCTCTTTGAGGTCACTCGTCCTCTCTGTGGTCACTCGTCCTCTCTGTGGTCGTCTGTCCTCTCTGTGGTCACTCGTCCTCTCTGTGGTCACTCGTCCTCTCTGTGGTCACTCGTCCTCTCTGTGGTCGCTCGTCCTGTCTATGGTCACTCGTCCTCTCTGTGGTCGCTCGTCCTGTCTGTGGTCACTCGTCCTCTCTGTGGTCACTTGTCCTCTCTGTGGTCGTCTGTCCTCTCTGTGGTCACTCGTCCTCTCTGTGGTCACTCGTCCTCTCTGTGGTCGTCTGTCCTCTCTCTTCTCTGCTGAATAAAACATGCTTGAAATAGAGAGATTGAAATCCCTAACACATCATTGAATGTTTGTCATTGAGTCTTACTCGTGTCCTGTGTGTGTGTATGTATGCTGAACCTGAGCCGCTGTCCTCTCTCTCTCTTTGTGAAGTGGTTTAGTAAACAGGCTTGTAACCATTAATGCTTCACTGCTTCATATTAATGTCCATTAGAGCCGCTGTAACTCCCTCCAGTGTGGTGGTGGCGGCTTGGAGGCATGCTGTGTTTGACAGAAAATGAATTGTTGGTGACCTCCATGTTGACTGCCTGATTTAAATAATGCTCATTTTACTCTGGTGTGTTAAGTCTATTTAGATTCCAAGTTTGAGATGTCATAGAGAGCTTTTCAAAGGGAGGGAATTACAGATTGGGATGTTATTAATATGCTCTATGGTGGTTCTATCAGTGTCTAGAACAGTGCTGTGTGACATGCTCACACAACCTTAAATACCAAGTACGCTTAAGGTAAGAAAGTTGCAAATTGCAGCTCTTAGGGCAAACTCATCAGTATTCACCTCTTCCTGCCTGTAAAACATTTGCTGAAATATTCTGCCCTCACACACTCCGCTCAGGTGGATAAGCAGCTCCCCTGTCCTCGCGGCAAACGGAGGATGAACTTTCATTATCACGACCAAAACTACCAAAACAAGCTCACCTGCATTGGCCAAATATCCCCCCCCCTGGCTTTTTGGTGGTATTTTGATCACTGGGCTTTAAACCAGCTGCAGGTCGTGTGGTGTGGCGAGCTTTGTCAGATAAGATAACGATGTCATTTCCTCTGTGGGTCCTCGTCCATCAGCACCTTGGAAACGGAGAGGCTGGAGATTGACAGATGCAGTACAGGGTTGTGTCACTTTTTTCAGCAGCTACTTGAGGTGACAGGAAATACTAAATGTATTTCACGTTGAACTCGTGCAGAAGACAAGGCCACAGTTATAAATAGACCTGATGTTTGTTTCTTCTTCTTCTGATGTATTATTGTCTCGTTTATTTTGAGGACACATTTTTTTAGAGTGTGGTGGTTTCTGGTTAATTTTCACTGGTCTATGGTTTACCACAAGGCATGCTTCCAACCTGTGGGATCATTACAGGCTCTGGAACGCCTTACAGCCTTAACGGATAATCTCTGTTTATTTTCCCCTGGCGTGTGTCCCATAAATGAAGCTACTTTGGCCTATAAATGTGATTTGTTGAAGAATTTCAGGGTGACAAATTCTTGCATATTGAGGGAACAACAGAAAGTATATGATGCTAAACTGTATAGGTCTCCTCCATTTTTTTCAAAGAAACATGAGTGTGTATGAATCATTTCTCAATCTGATCTAACAAATAAACACAGAGAAAAGTCACCTGGAATCAGATTAACGCAAACCCATGTAGCTCTGCAGCCGCAGGATGTAGCAGCCAAAAATATTTGTATATATGTCTATATATTTGGGGTGCTGGTTTAGTTCAGTTAGTAGAGCAGACGCCCATGAAGGCACCCAGAGGTGAAGTTCTCATTGCAATGGTCATAGGTTGGACTCCCGGCCAGTGGCCACATTTTACAGCCATCTTTATTCCTTCCCCTTGTTAAAATTCTGGGTTGAAACCAATATGCAAACACAGCAGGTAATATTCAGGGAAATTTAGTGGTGGTGGTGGTGGGGGGAAGAGAGAGCTACCATAATGCTCTATTACCTGGATGTAAAATGAACAGCAGTTTGGTTTGGCTGTATTTTGAGCTAGAAATTGGAGATAAGGTTGTAAGTAGGCTGTGTCAGGTTAAACTATTAACCTGCAAGGAGGACTGGAGGCTAGCGGTGCTAGCACTGCTAACGTTAGCCACATTTACACGTTGAGGCTATGCTCCCACGTTTAGCCATGGTCAATAAATTGTGTCAGTTTCCCAACTTTAGCTAGTCAACTAGCCTGTTTAACAGAAGCCTTTAACAGTGTTTCACCAACTTTGAAATTAGCCACTACAAAAACACCAGCATGGCTTTTAATTTTTAAGTTGAGGATGTTATTTCTATGGTTTCAATTTCTTGAAATGATAAGTCATCCACATCTATTGGCTCAATAGAAAAGTACTGTTTTGTCATTTTTATGATGTAAACTTAGGTGGCGTTAGTTTGAGCTTGTTGCTAAACCTCCTTAGAAAAGTTGAGTCTTTGTTGTACTCATGGTAAAGATGCTAATGGAAATCCGTCTTCCTGGATGGGCTCTGTTGATGACTTGAAAATGTCTAAATAGTTAAAGTCTCATTTCCAGCCGTGGAAACATCACGAGAGCTCAACGTGTCTGTTTCTGTACTCCATCAATCAAACAGAATATTTTTAGCCGCTGTCTGTTTGACAGTGATGTGCTGAAATGTGAGATCCAGATATTAAGTTTTGATCTGATAATGATGTTAAACAGTGTTGTTCATCGGGGACTTTGGACTGAAACTTTCTTTGGAGTGGCAGTAAACCATCACCAAACAGCAAAACATCCAAGATACAAACGCTCAGAGCAGCCGTGACTGCAGTGACAGGGAGCTGCCATATATCTGCCAACAAAGGTATGTCCAGCTGTTGAGTCTCCTCAGAGGAAAGCTGTGGAGTTGTTGTTTTCAGGGGGGGGGGGGTCAGGGGTCCAACAAGGTCCTCTAAAGAATCCTCGGGGGGCAGAGGACAAATTAAGAAGTGTGTCTGTTATTGTAATCATGATTATAGGATCACCTTTAGATCTTTTTTTCTTTTCAAAATAATTGTTGGTTAGTATATTGTCATATTATGATATTATTAAATCTATCATATTATTTTAATGTCCTCTGATACTGATGTGCAATCATCTACAGAGGTTACATGATACAATGACCTGCTCAAATTTTCTGAGCACTGTGTATGACAGGTTTTTTTTGTATTCCTCTGAATGTTTAAACCACACGTGCAGCTACTGCAGCTCTCTCTCTCAGAACTCGTTGGTTGTCCATGATTGGTCAGGGACCGTCACATAGTCTGTCATGTGTCTCTGTTAACTCACGGCACAAATTCCTGGCTCTGTGATCGCCTAATATGACATGCCAACCTTTGTAACCGACAAAAAGATCGTGTACTTTGACCTCGGCTTTAGTTCAGCAGCAGAAGAAGAAGTTCTACTTATGAGGAATATAATCCTGACCTCTGACCTCGTCTTCTCTTGATCAAGGTTGAATGTCTGAACTGAAGGCTGCTGAGCTTTCATGCAGTCTGAGCAGTCCGTCCCCGTTGGGATTGATGAGTGAGAGACGCTCAGAGTATAAAAGGCCAGGTCTCCTGATCTCATTGCATCCCAGCCCTCCTGTCATTGCCTGACAACTACATTGAAATAATGCTGACAGCTACACCAGCCCTCTATGTGCATCCACAAGCGCGCAAGGGGTGACTCTGAAGCAGTGGTTCCCAACCTTTTTTGGCTAGTGACCCCACTTTGACTTCACAAAACTCTGGGGACCCCAGACCTCCAAAACACATACACTCATTCTGCTAAAGCGATTAACATTTTCATCATGTCATCGTTTATTTCTACTGTGTTGCAAGTAAACATTCATCTTAGACCACATTTAGGCTATTTCAGGTATATTATTCTGCACAGGCATAGAAGGGCTGGGATGAGATTTGTGCACAAAGGGAGGATTATTTTTCTCAGTATAAGATATGCAGCCAGGTGAGTTTGTATTTACAAGGTTGAAACTAATGCTGGACGCATGAGGCATGGATGAGAAACAGACCGAGCTACTGCAAGTTTGTTAGTTTTTAGCATGGGCTATGGCTCACAGTAGCAAACGTCTTGTAGCTTACATAATGCAAAATGCTCTGATATATTTTATTTTCATCAATAATCAGAAATTTCAGGGGACCCCATTTGAATTCCATGTGACCCCATTTAGGGTTGGGACCACAAGTTTGGGGAAAACCTGCTTTAGACAAACACAAACTGATGCCGTCCATCCACACCCCCTAGGTGAAAAGGCAAGTTCTCCTGAATTGGTCCACCCATAATTTTCAATAACATCAATGTTGCTGCAACTTTCCCCATAAAATGAGGGTATCCTAAATAGTCTACTGTGTTTACATGGACGGGACGGCCGGCTCCTCCCCTTTTGTATAAAAGCTGTTTTAGTCAAGAACTAGAGATGTCATGTAAGTGTGTTTAGATCACGCTCATTCTGTGTCAATTTATATGAAATATGAAGCTACGAGCTAACTAAAGAGCGCTAACATTAGCATGCTAAAACAACAATGCAGGACACAGCTCGATTACAGCTCGAGCAAAGGACAACTTTGTCCGCTTCTTGCGCGTAATGGTGCTTAATTATGGTATATTCTTTTTGATAACTCCTTCATGTGAACGTGACTGTAGAGGGGTTGGATGTGTGTCTCTGGAGGAGAGCAGAGGCTTCAGAACAGCCGTTCGTTTTGGTTTCATGCTGGTGCTCTAGAGCGACATCTACTGGATCAAAAAGTCACACATTCTTCCTTTAAATGGTCATGTGTCATTAGTGATCAGCACAGTTTAAATCTATTTCTGTTGCTCACTTCTGCTAAATGCAAAGTTCTGCTACAAATGCATTGCAGAATGAATTAAACTGTCGACAGTGTTATCATTTAACAGTACGTTAAGACAAGACCATACATGGAGAGATAATTAGCAAAAGATTAACATTTGATTTGATCATAAATATCCTAATCTGTAGCAGCAGGCAATTAAGGATCCAAATAATGTCGTTAGCATGATGTTCCAGCACATTGTTTGATAGAAATCAGTGCTTTCTAAAATTAGCCTGTCCTCTTTCTGCCAAGTGCTGGACTTCTGTGTTTGTATTCATCGATTTATTTAGCCCGTGTGCTCTTTTCTAATATGCGTGGATCTGATAACTTGAATTTTCCCTCGAAGAAGAAGGAGATACAGTCTTTAATTTGTCCAAATGTGTCATCTCTTCTTTGGATCAGTCGAGTACATTGTTTCCCTCTGCAGCTTGTGACTGTGTTCCTTTCTCTTTGTCTATTTAAAGTCCTTTTGGTTTCTCTGAAGCAGTGACCTTCTGGAGCTCTGGTACTTGCCAAAAAAGAAAGTAAATTGTGCCTTGTGATGCCATAGTCGAGCTAAATGGATCCATGTGGATTCGGTGAGCAGCAGTGTGGGGGCGAAAAGTGCGGGAAAGTGCAGCGAGGTGCTCAGAGTTTGCTCCACTCCACCACCCTTCCCACAAAGTGAAGGAGCGGGGGCCGCCTGGAAAGTCTCTCCTTTGGGGAACATGTGGGATTAATTTAGACCTCCAGCCTCTCCCTCCTTGGGTGTCTCCACCCTGTTTCCCCCTCATGTTGTTATGCCACAGGGAGACCATGACTGGTAATAAGTAGAAACAGAGCTTGTCCTAACACCCGCAGCTGGAGGGACTTTCTGAGAGATCGAGGAGCTTTGTAGAAAGCCTAAAGAAGACACACAGGCAGATCAAGTCTGTGTTTATATCTCTGCCAAAAGTCCACATAAGTAACAGTGGCATGTCATGTGAATACACTGCACCAATTTAAAAAGCTTTGCTCATAGAAATCTGAAAAAGAGTTCTTAGCCACAACCTGTCCCTCTCGTTGGCTCGTAACTTCACTGTTCTGGCTCACTATGTTTAATCATAGTTGTTTTTACGGGCAGCTATTTAAAGGTCACATATTCTCCTCCTCTTCAACCAGTTTAAATAAGTCTCAGTGCTCCTCAAAACATGTGTGTGAAGTTTCCTGTTCTAAATCCACTCTGATCCTGTATTTGATCATGCCTATAAACCCCTCTATTTCAGCCCTGCTCAGAACAGGCTGTTTCTGTGTCTGTACCTTTAAATATGTAAATTAGCTGTGTCTTACCATGGCCCTTTCTGGACGTGGATGTGGCTCGGGCTTTCTCGCTCCATGTCCTATTGTTTACAGTGAGAAGGCAGACTCAGAGGCAGAAGAAACACCTAGCTGTGGGAGTGTCACCCACCTGGGGGAGGAGTTACTGCCCTTTGTGATGTCATGAAGGGAAAATCTCCAAACGGCCTGTTTGAGTATACATTTTCTGAAAAGTGGAGCAGGCAGAAGACGGAGAGGATGGACTTTTCTCATCATTGGGGGGTTTGTAGACAGACTAGAGACACATATTAGTGTTAGAGAAACACGGGGAAGTGGATTGTGCATGAACAGAGCTTTGGGGTGCAGCATCTGAAACGAACAGTTTCAGGCAGAGGCTGAAAATAGGGTTTTACTGACACCAGTATCAGATACATTTTTGAGCTGCAGATCAGGCAAAGCTACTTTAAGTTTGTAGCTTTGCCTGAGTTTGACCGAATGACAACATGAAAGGAGAGCATGAGGAGAATATGTGAACTTTAATAAACCCATAACAACCCTTAGCATCAGCCTGAAATTCAGCAGGGAGTTGTTCTCTTCTTAAAAGGGACATTATAATCTGTTTTAAACATTTAGTATGTTGGCATAGACTTGAGTATCCTGGTTTTGATCGGGTTTGTTTAGTACCCTGTTGTTGTGTTTGTACATGTAATCATATCCAGGTTTCAGAAACAGGATTTTACAACCTTGAGAACTCTGAAAGAAAACAGGTTACTGTGGCATGTTGACGCCTTAACCCGGTTTCTGACAGCTGCTGACTACCTGTGCAGGAGCGGCCTCGGCCAAGTGATGTATCAGCAAAACAAACATGGAGGCGACGACGATAGCGTCTTAGTCTGGAGCGACTGAGAAACCTTTGCGTTTTATCTGTAGGTGATGGAATAATTAAATATAATTGTAAGTTTACATGCGAGAAAGCATCAAAATGCTAATCCATCCATGAGGAATGAACAGGCTACAGGATGCCGGTTACCCAACATGTACGCTGGAGCAAGTCAGGTCACGTTGGAGAGAAGTGGAGAAACATTACTGCATGGGCAAGAAATAAACATCACAGGCGCCTGCGCAAATAATATGTAGAATGCAGAAACCAGGATACCAGTATGTCTCATGTATACATTGATATATCAAAAAAAATGAGGATTCTCCGTGTGCATGCCTCACCTTCTCACCTCTCACTAACTCTGCATCATCATCCTCCCACATATCTGAAACTGCACCATGAAAACACAAACACACAAAGGCAAATACGTTGGGCAAAGGGTGATAAGTTGTTCATACGATATAGATAAAAGTTTGTTTTTCTGTCAAATCTCTGCAGATATGCCAAGCTCCTGTTTGTAAATGCACAGACGAGGGAAGCTTCAGCATGAGTCAGTTTATGTTTGAGCAACTTTACTATAGGGCTTTCACACAAAACTCCTGATACTCCTGATATTTCCCGGAGGAGCTGTACTATGTGTGAATGCAAACAGCTTAATTTTTCTCTCTGACTTTACTTGGAGTTTCTGCTGACAGACCCCTAGTATTTTTTCTGCAGCAAGTCCGAGTAAGCTGATGTGAGAACGCAGCAGGATATTATCAGGAGAATTCACGTCGAGCCAATAGGAGGGGGGAGTGATGTTTCTATACTGTGACTGCTGCATGGTGCACAGAGTGTATGCAAGCGGCCTCTACGATCTTTGTGCTCTAATTAAACGGCTGCATTACGTTTTCTGTTCTCCAGTATGAAAGAGATAATCTCCTGCAGTGAGGAGCATATGTGAACAGTCAGGTCAGGAGAATATCCGTAGCAGTCCTCCTGAAAATGATCTAGATATTTCCAGGAGTGCGTATGAGAAAACGGCTCCAGTTACCATGTTGTCTTTCGGTCAAAATGGCCTTTTTAAGAGTGACATCATGCTTGGCAGACAGGGTGTTTTAAAATGAGGTTAAATTCACAAAGGACCAGTGTGTTCAGCTCCTCGGGCCTCCTCGTTTCCCTGTGGATTACTGAGCCTTTTCCATCTAATAGAGAGTTTCTGGGTGTTCAATTGGAGACAGATATCTGCCACAGTTTGGATCTGTACGCGAGATCTGAAGGGGCAGAGCTAGTTTATAAACTTGATTTTAATGGATTCTATCTCATTTTATACCTTTTTGTAAAACAGAAAAAAAGACCCACACTTATTTATCTGTGATATATTTCTTACAAAATCTGACAAATATATGACAGCGGTTGTGACTTATGACTCGTGATGGTGTGGAAGGAAGTTGTTGACCATATCTGTGACAGAGGCAGTTATCATCTGCAGGAGAGCAGCCAGCCTGCACCGGTCTGTGGATTTCCTGTGACTCCCTGTTTTCTTTGGCCCGGCAGTGAGCAAATGTATGCAGAAAAGCCTGTAAGTTTTGCTGCTATCAATTCCCAGCTGATTGAGTCATGGTTGCTCTATTTTCCGACTGAAGAGCAAGGTCAGGAGGTTCAAAGAAATTCTTCTCTCCTCGCTCACAGGAGACACAACTGCAGGAACTCCCTGAATTGACACGATAACAAAGCTGTCCCCTTGCTCTCTAACACTGTGTCCTATTAGCATGTAAAGTGAGCGAGCGTCAGCCACAAAATCAGCTTGATTCAAAAGATCATACTACTCGGCAGCCATGTTGTCTTCGTGGTCGTGTCTTATTGTTAAGCTCCAGGTTGAAGTCATGTTTACCTCCTGAATCTGCAATAATGAAGCAAGAAGAGCCGCACACCAGGGAGCTCCCGTTAGACGATTTATTTAGCAACAAGTGACGTTTCGAGACAACCTGCAGATGTATCCATCATAAATATACTCAGACATACACCTGACCCACCAATCTTTTTCTAATTAGGTTCAAAACAATTCTCAACTCATGCATTGTGAAAATACATCAATACTTTGAGATTTGAAGAGAGAGTCAAAATAAAGAGAAGCTGCTCGATCGTCCCTTCTGGGCTTCCTCATGTGTGGTGGTGTCTGTGTCTGCAGAGACTCTCTCCTCTGACTGGATTCTCATGTTCTGGTTTGTTCTGGTTGACTCTGGATGTTTCTGGGCGGGTTTCCTCCAGCCAATGACAGCGCACATGTGAGTTTGTTAGTGGATACAATTCAGTGATTGGACGCAATTCCAACCAGCGAATATGACAGACGTGGACGTAGCAGCAAAGAAGAGAAAATATAATCATAGTGAGGTGAAACGCAGAGCAGATAAAGCCCGTTCTAAAACGAGGGTGAATCTCATGTTGGTTTTAACCTGCGGACGTGGAGTTGGTCTGCTTCCTGGTACCAAACACCGACAGTTAGCTTGTGCTAGCGTGCTAATTATCGGCTTTTCCATTAAAACAAATGTAATAAAATCTCAGGTAGCTTGCAGTGTAGCTACAGGCTGTAAACATACACGCTAACCCTGCAGTGGGCGTGCACTTCTGGGGGCGATGAGCCCAGGAGGAGGAGGGGCCCACTTTGAATATTTTATTTATAAGCTGCAGTGAATATTTCTGCTAACTCCACCTGTAAGTATTTTTAAAAAGCAGGTACTCCCGCTTTAACTCAAGTAAGAAATTGACTGAGCAGTTTTCACTTGTAATGGAGTCCCATCTGAGTATTCATCGTATTAGTATCCTAATATTTGACTAGGAGTATCTGAACTTTGACTAAAGTAATGACTTAGTGATCTTTGTCCACCACTGACTGTACAACTTGGCGTCCCAGTGATGCCGCTCCATCCTAACTTGTTTTTCTAGCGTGAGGATGTTTGCTGTTTTTTTCGTGTGCGTGTCTTGTCTTGAGGGAAAACACTAAAATTATCCATCCTGAGAGATCTTATGCTAATTTTGCTTTGGCTGAAGTTCAAATCATCAGCAGACTTGAAGCCAAATGACTGCTGAACTGACACAGCGCCCTGGGGTGTCCCTGCTGGGAGCACTCTGCGGCTTCACTGCCACGCCACAGTGCCACTCTCCTCCAAACTCGGCTCTTAGTTTGAGTCTTAATCCGATCAGCACATGCCAGCCAGTGTTTTAATTCACTGACCTGATCAGAAGTGACATGAACCGCAGACTTTGTGTGTGTTTTCACAGCGCCCCGCCCCCATCTCCACCCGTCACCATGTGAATTCTCAGCAGTGTGAATGACTGCTAACGTCCTGATTAAACTTCTGTAAAACTATTAGCAACGCGGGCAAATCCAGCTGATCCCTCAGAGTGTTTTAATAGAGTTCTCTGTTGACTGTCTACAAAAGTTTGGATCTGATCACCAAGCGTTGATTGATGAAATCAGGCTCCCAACAGCAGAGGTGAACGAAAAAAACTTGAGCCAAGTGCTAACCTCCTGTGTTCAAAAAATGAAGCTAATGTGAAAGTGCAAAAAAACTGCAGTTCCTCTAGTGACCACTTACCTTTCCTGTTTTTTGGATCCTGCACCCACTGAGGGATGTGGGTGTCTTTTTTGATTTGTCACAGGAGTAATAGCCGACCAACACTGAAGCCTGGGTGCCACCCATTTTCGCTGCTGAGAAACCTCTTCACCCAGGCCATTACTTTGGCAGTTTATATTTTGCTGTCTTTGGGGTTTGAAGGATTCATGATTGGGGGGGAAAAACACTTCTCCTAATGGTGCCAGCGTTTACACCTGTGTGTCCAGGATGTTCAAAATCGGGCAAAATTGCCAGAACAGCCCAAGTGGACCGTGCTGCATCTCCAATCAAATATTCTCTCTCTCTCTCTCTCTCTCTCTCTCTCTGACCCACACAAGTTCAATAATGCAGCACTTATAATGTGCCTCTTTGCAACATTTCCCACGAGCACTGATCTGGCTTTTAGCATCGCTGAATACCGGGCAGGATAACCTGTGAATATCAATTAGTTTGTGTTATCGATCTTTATACGAGGCCGTACCCAGCTCTGTCCTCCTGCCCGCCTTCATTCATTTTACATTCTGGTCCTGCTCGTCCTCCTCTGCCGCATGTAATGTTGAGATGTCAGCTGATGTCGGATCACATTTTCCTCTCAGCTGCGTTCACCTCTGTGGACGTTTGAGGCTGGCTGTGGAGACTGCAGGAGGCTGCAGAAACACATGTAATGAGTAAAACCGTGTCTGTCAGTCTCTTGGCATGACGCCATGATTGAGTCTCTGTGCTCAGTTTGTGACAAGTTAAAAAATGTCTGAGGAGATATGTGCATGTTTTTATCTTCTCACTGTGGCAGGTTAAAGCTCCCCTGATAACAGCCTGTGGGTTTAGCCCGCCATGTGAAATATATCTCGCTCCGTCTTAACAAAATCATTCAGGGTTGCGGGGCTTATCTTTCCGAGAAGCCCTGGCGTTTTCTGGCTCCTTAAAAAGCATATTTCTGCCTCGATAATGCGCTCGGTGCTGCAAAATGAGAAGTCCCCTGTGAGAATGTGTGCAGAATGTCATTAGGGTTGTCTTCCCTGGAGACTTCAGACACATCTTACTTTCTAAAAAAAAGTTTCTCCCCTCATTTGGGAGAATTTCTGTTCTCATAATATTCTTTGAAACCCAGAAAGTTTTCCTTCCAAACATTTTAAAATTAGGTTTTCTCCTCATCAGCAGTGAAGTGTTACTATGGGATTTTTAATTTAACCTATTTCTGACTATTCTGACAAGAACTTTATTTTTCAAGTTGCAAAGTGTGCAACAACAAACACAATCTATGAAATGCTTTATGTGTGTTATGCAGGAGGAAATAACCACGGCAACATATGTTAGGCTTGATTTAGTGTTTTTGGGAATATCACAGAAGTCTGAGTGCAGAGACGACCAACAAGGGATGCATGATTCTGATCAGCGATGTTGTGATTGATTTGATTAAAAGCTTCCCTGACACCGGAGCAGCAGCAGGAGGAGGAGGAGCAGCAGCAGGAGGAGGAGGAGGAGGAAGAGGAGGAGGAGGAGGAGGAGGAGGAGGAGGAGGAATTGGAGGAGACAGAATCACTGAGAAACCGCTGAGTAGTCAGAAAGTACACCTGGCTCTGAGAAGCACAAACAATGTAAACAGTTGTTCAGGACAGTACAGCTGTCTCAACCCCAGAGCTAAAAGTAAACACCCAAAGGAGCCCGGACTCAAGGTTATAGCTCAAATGTCAAGATTCAGGTTGGACCCTATAGAAAAACCTCCGCCCCACTCTGGCTGAGTTGTTGTGTCTGGAGTCGGTCGTCCCTAAGCATGGGGGGGATAGAGACTGGGGGGGGGGGGGGGGGGGGGGGGGGGGTTGTGACAGCAGCTGTCTGTGTAGCCTGCTTTCACGTGTCACAGGTTGAGGTGTGAGGGCAGCTGGAACAGAGACACATTGCTGAGGCTAAAAAGACATACAAACAGGAAGTTGTCAAAGTGAATCATCCTCCTGCTTCTACTGTAGATTCCCACTAAATGATATTTTTAGACCAGCACTGATTCAAATCAGAGCACCTGTCCCACAACCTCAGGAGCCTGTGATGATGATGTTAGTCATGTTGACTGAACACTTTGGTCTTGCAGCAACATTTCTGTGAAATCTTAGTTTTGTCATGGAAGCAGAAAGAGGCTTTTCACACGGCAGATAAAGACAGATAGTTGAGCGTACTTGGAAATATCTGTAATAAAATGGACGTCTTTGTACAAATCTCTGAGCAGAAATATTTGAGAAATGTTCTGTGCAAGCTCGGTGAAATGTCAAGCAACCACATCAGGCAGAGAAAGGCTCCTAATGCGTCATGGAAACAGTTGAAGACACGGAAAATCAAGGAATCTCAACAACAAGAAATAGCTTGTAAAGATATAAGATGCCTTCAAAAAACTAATACAAATTGTAAATCATGTAAAATTCTATACTTTACTCTTTATTATGAATTGATTCTTTCAAATGTAAGGTATCACATAAAAGCGCCAACGTGTCTGCTGCTCTACATATAAACATGAACTCACCTGTGTGTTTATTAAGTTTCTACACTGACCTGTGTTCTGCTTCCACCTTTTCTTACTCTAAATTGCTTTATCAAATAACATTATGTTTTAAGGCTGTTTTATTCTTTCGTGTTACCTTACCTCCAGGGACAGTCTCCAGTCGCTGGCACCCCGTGAGCTGAAAAGTTTGGGAACCCCTGAAATAGACTAACACGTTGTTACATATTTAACTGTCCGTCAGCAAAGCAGTGCATTAGTTTCTCTGACTGCTCTGTGCAGTGTCGTCCTTCGTACTGCATCAAATCCCTCACATCACAAGTGACTTTCAGTGACGCCTAACTCCCTGAGAGTATCGACATGAAGACTGTTTGCACTCAGAGACATCATGAGATCGCTCTGATGACGAGGAGAATCGATGCCAAACAGCTGCAGAAAAGCAGCTTGTGCTCCTCACTGAGTCATTTCCTTTAATCAGCCTTCTGTTTGGCTTGAACTGCACCCTCTTCCACACTGACGGAGGAAAAACAAGCACATGATGCTGCGTGAGAGAGTTTGATTTCTGTGGATATTAAAGGTAATCAGACCTTCTGCTTTCACATACCCGGTGAACTTTGAAGTGCGTTTTAAGATGAATCATGAATCAGGGCTGCGGGAGAAGGACTTCACTTAGGAACCCTCCACACTTCTATGGATTTTATGAATCAATCAATCATTAGTAGAGTGCCAACTCATAACAAATGTGATCTCAAGACACTTCACAAAAAGAGCAGGTAGACCTTACATTATTTATAAAGACCCAACATTAATCCACCATGAGCACTAAGCAGCATTTAGCAAAGTTACAGGGGCAAGAAAAACTCCCTATAAAGGTCCAATCTGTAAGATATTTACTGACTGAAATGATAAAGGTATCTTACTATCTGATCAGACATTAAGGAAACATGCTATGTTGAAGTGCTGTCTTCTCTGACAACAATGCAGCAGTCAGTATGTCCTCCTTCTAACTTTAGATTCTGCTCCTGAATGATCTGGATTTGTTTGGACCAGAGAAGGTAGGCGGTTTTAAGGCACCCACACACGGCCGTTTTGGACGCCCCTCAGTTTGTCAGATATGAGAGCAGTTATCAGGTCAACAGGTGTTGCAGTGATGGAAGTGTTCAAGAGAAGTGATTCAGATAGAAGTGATTGTACCCGACCTAAAAAGCCTCTGCATGTTTCTAATAAGCTCCACGAGCAGAAACGTGCTCAAACTAGGATCAATATTGGAGATGCTTTTGAAAAATTGAGAGAGGTTAGAACACAGAAAGATTTACAGACCCATACAGAGCTGGATAAACACTGAAGCTTCAGAGTCCACCACATGGTGACCTGCGTGAGCATCGACTCTAGAGAGGAGTGGGGGGGGGGGGGGCAGCTCTCTACAATGTTTTGAATTTGGACTGCAGTAACCATTTTAACCACTAGGTGTCAGAGTTACATACTGCTCCTTTAAGGTCAGAAACCTCGAGCAGAAGCAGAATCATGTTGAACAGCCATCTGGCGAAACTGTGTTGGGCTTGTAAAGTGGAATAGAGGGAGATACATAAAAGAAAGAGACAGATAGAGACAAACAGAACAACAACCTCTTTGTAATCACTCCTCTATGGTTAAAATTGAGTGTGACGTGGCCCTTTGGGTTAGCAGGAGCTGTCAGACATGTGATGCCGTCCGCCTCTGAAGCAGAGATGTGTTTTGCAGACATGTGGCTCCGTCCTGAGAGCTGTGTCGAACGACTATGGGAGAGGCTGCCGCTGCCGCTGCCAAGACACATTTCAACTCCCGTCGAGGTGATGCCTCGTGCTGCGCTTAATGAAGTACAGGCGGAACGAGCCGGGGTATTGATCCTCCCTCTCTCGGCCATGGGTAATTCATGAAGCAGGAGCTAATTATTTGTCTAAATCGTCTGAGGCTATATTTATTGATAAAGTTCATGAAGGCATGACTGAATCTTTGTAACTCACAGTTCATGTCCTTTAAACACTGACATGAATCCATACTCTCTCTCTCTCCTGGAGCTTTGTTGGTGAAAAGCAGGAGTTCATACTGATGCATCAGTGTCACCTTAAACAGCTCCTGTCATGGCCATCTGACGGACATATTATTGTCATGCAGTCTGAAAGAATACAGAAAGATGAAGAGCGTCACTCCTGGTCGGTGCATTAAAAGTTACAAGCACTCTCTTGCATACATCATAAAATCACTCACACAGACGCAGCTCGCTCCAAAAACAGACACACGTTAATGTGCCAGGGTCTTAAGTGCTGTAGTGCAGTAAATAGCTTAGGTTTATATCAGGTGCTGAGGTCGTTGCATATCCTCAGAAGTTAGCGTGAGTTCTTGCTGTGTAGAAAAGCTGCAGTGAGGATGTTGTTGTCGTCATGCTGACCCAAAAAGTATTCAAATTTTCCCCAGGAAAGTTTGTGAGCCAGTTAGGAGGCAGGAGGAGATTTAGCTGGAGAGAATTCTGACTCGAGGCCTGGACAGAATAAGAAAATAATCGTTATAATAGTTATAAAAGTAAGCATCTAAGTATAATTGTTGCTATTGGTTCTTTAACACTTCCCTATAAGCTGCCTGAAATGATCAGGGTGAGCTGCATGTGTGAATGCATTTCACCAGTATGGCTTTCACACTTGAAGAAAACTCCTGAAAAACGCTGCATGTATGAACGCTAGACCCCTAGAATTTTTTTCCGCAGCACGTCCAAGTGAGCTGACTGTGACTGCTGCACGATGCATAGAGTGTCTGCACGCGACCACTACGATCTCCGTGCATGTAATTGAACGGCTGCATTATGTTTTCTGCTCGTCAGTATGTTCTTCTACGCTCTTTTGTTGATAGTATGATTCGGTTGAGCTACACATAGTGGCCCGTATCCCAAGCGTCATTACCATGCTCCACTCCTTTTCAAATACGCAGCAGGCATTGTTAACCTGGACAGAAAATGGCAACCCGGACAGGAAGTCAGACGAGGAAACGCACAGAGCGTCCGCTCAATTTCAAAATAAAACACGATATACAAACTCATAATCGTATTTTTCATCACTTTATCAACATTACGTCAAAACAGGAACTGAATGAACAACACATCATCCTCAGGAAGACAAAGCAACATGTTGTTTGCATGTTTTTCTCTTTATTCCTGCTTGATCTTGTAGTTCTCCTGTGATGTGTGTACAGCTGGTCATGCCTGCGCGGTTCCAGAAAAGGATCCAGCGTGGCCGGGCGCACACCGTATGACGGAGCAAAACAGACTACGTGGATCATGGGATAGTCTCCTGCTGGGAGGATCATGTTTGAACAAGCAGTGTCAGGAAATTTTTAGGGGCATCCTGCCTAAAACGTTCTGCAAATTTTCCAGAGTACATGTGATAAAACACGGCTCATGATTGGCTTGGCGAGCAGAGTTACTGCAGTGGTTTCAAACTGTGTCAGCGTTGGACTATAATTGACATTTAATTTGTTGGTAGACGAACAAGAGAACGTTATTAGTTGCTTGCAAAGAGGTGCAACTGACACTCGTCCGTCACATTCCCTATGGCCGAGAGAGGAACCACTTCATCCCTCCGAGACAAGCAACACACACACACACACACACACACACACACACACACACACACACACACACACATATACACACAGCATTCTGCCATAAGCTTGTCAATCTGTAACCAGTCTTTAGCCACTTTCAGACACTCATCATCTGTCAAACACTGTCACAGAGACCGACATGTCCTCAGCTGCTTCCCGTCCCTCCAATGTTCAAGCGAGAGGAAAGTTAAGAAGTGAAACACAGATAGAGCCTTTGATTTCCATCTGTTAGTAAACCACTTTAGAGGTCCGACTGCACAGAGAACAAATCATTATTTCTTCCCACACGCTCGCAGAGAAAGAGGGCGGCCGCATGTCCTCATCTGGCCTCATGCATACAGACCCTTAATGCATGAGAAGTGTGTTTACTGCGCCGTCGTCGTTAGCGACGCGTGCTCCTGCTTTACATTCAGTGTGTGTCTGAGAGAGAGACAGAGAGAGAGAGACAAGGGCTGCCATTCAACCACTTGACTGAGCTCATTTACTATCTGCTCTCCACATTGCACTGACTAAGTGGTGACTGAGAGAGGCCTATTTTTAACTCCCCCGCTGTAAGTGGAGCAGAGTGCTCGCTCATTTCACTGGCTGCACGGCTGACGGGCCGGCAGGTGTCAATCAGCCACAGTGGACGCATATTAGATGTCGTTTATTTTCATTTCACTTCTTCCTCTTCCTCCTCCTCTTCTACTTATTCTACACCAACAAGTGGATCCAAAGTTAGTCCTGTATTTGAACCGACAGCACTCCAAAATAAACGGTGCTGTCCACAGCATTCGGGAGTTTAACCATGCAGAAAGATTCATGGATCTCAGGAGCATTTACCTGAGCTGGCTGCCTGCCAACTTGTATCTTTGATTTATATCCAGAGGACCTTTTTATCCCCTTTCTGTGTGTACAAACCGTACGAGGTAAACACTTGACTTAGCAAACTGCTCTGATAAAAAACATTTATCTTCCTCCAATTGAAGAGCAAACATGAACACATCTCAGTATCTCACATCAGGAACTTGAGTTCTTCCTGCATAAGGTCGGAGCTCCAGGTGATCATCGGTCGGCTTGTAATGCCTGGATATGGCTGTGACCTGTGACCATTGGAAGTGAATGGAACAGATGGGCAGGGGGAGCTTAAGTGGAGGACTGATTGTGCTGATGACACCTGTGCTTCAAGCGTGTGCTTTGCGCTCGGATACACACTCTGATCCTGTTGTGTTGGCCGGGATCAGATCAGTCTCGTTCCAGATGGCTCTAATGAGCTGATGTCAAAATGCACCAGTGTATCAAAGTGTTTGGCTCCAAACAGCCGTCACCCAGTTAAGGTGATAAAAGGCATCTTGACACATCGATTCTGTGGCCGTCGCTGAGAAACCGCTGAAATTAAACTCTGCTATTTGATTTCTGTTTCTCATTCTGCTGGCTTGGTGTTATCCAGTTTATACATCAGTGATTATTAACTTATAAGCAGAGCAGATTGATTTGATTTATTTTAGCGCGTTTAGATATAGAGATGAAGGACAGTCACTTCTTTTACAAGATAATTTCCTCCTGTAACATTCGAAATCAATATTTGAACTTTCAAATAAATCTGTCTATAGGATCATAAGCCATAAGATAACAAATATAGCATTTAAATATTAATGGTTTAAGCCTGTGTGACGTCACCCGTCTGTTCCTGCAGGGGGCTTTTGGAGTCCCGTCGATGGCAGCCGCGATTCTTGAAATCCTGTCTCAGTCTAACTTTCAGTCAACCTAACGACATGCTGAGAGCTGAGAGTTTTAAACCTCCTGACAAACCGTTACATCCCAGCCCGCCTGTCAATCTGGTCGGTTGTAGTTTCATTTAAACTACAACGTCCTGATGACTCATTTAAACTACAACGTCCTGATGACTCATTTAAACTACAACGTCCTGATGACTCATTCACATCAATGAGAACAGATTGCATCTGTTAAGAAGGAATACTGAAGTGGTCAAAGACCTATTTTGAGCCCTGGGAACATTTCTGAAAAGCTCTTTAAACTTGGCACACCATTTTTACCAATCATTTAAAAATCCTCTCTGCTGAGTCACAGCGGACTACGCTGAGAGTACCAGTATCACTAATCCATAATGTCGGTGGTGGTCTGTCAATTAATGACATTTCATTGTGAGGGAGCTCTGACACAGCACAGCTTCAATCAATCTGAATATTACAAACTTCTTCATTGCTGAGTCCGTGCTGCGGTTAATGTGTCTCCTCCCTCTCTTGCTCGCTTGCTGCCCTTCTCTTTGATGCCAGGGCCTAATGAGGCTCACAATATTCACGCAGCTGGCACAGTCTTAACACCGGACACTGACTCAGGAGGTCAAGCCTCTGCCGGCAGACTGTTTGTGTGTTTTTTAAACAAACCCAACTTGCAGTAACAGATGAGTGACGCCAGGTCAGGAGAATATCCAGAACAGTCCTCCTGAAATTATCTAGATATTTTCAGGAGTGCATATTTGAAGACAGCTCTTTTTTACCTCTGTTACGGTTTTGAAATAACTTGCATTTAGTACGTCTTCCAAAGATTTGTTTGTAGAGACTTGTCAGTTTGCATTGGTGGCAAAGTGTTTCCATACATTACTGCTAAAGCAGGGCACTGAAAGTATCCACTGGAGCTCTGTGGTCGGCATGTTCAGCCTGGGAAGAACAAACGTATAGGACAACAGGCTGATGATGCTCACACCCCCACACACCTGCAGTAAGTCATGCCTATTTACACACACACACACACACACACACACACACACACACACACACAGTCGCCAGTGGCTGTTTATCATGTATAAACTGTGTCTCCTGGAAAAACAGCGTGGCAGCTGCAGAAACCTGACCCTGCTAAGCTTTAAAGGGGTTGAACAGTAAAAAGCAGCAGGTTGTTGTAACATTTCGTCCCGTACTTCACTGCATGAATACAATCATTTTGACCTTTGGGGTCACAGTCATGTACAGCCGTTTAACGGAACAATAACCTTTTGTTGCTGCTATGATAGATTCTATATCCAAAGCTGTCACCGACCCCGTTTAAAATGACAATATTGAATGAGTTTCCAATCCTTTATTGGGTCTTTAGTCCTGCTAATGTTGCATTGAAACGAGTGTAACTAATGAGACAGCCCGTTGATTGCTGCGAGTCATTCTTACAAATTAGGGGCTTTTCAGATATTACCTCTCTGTATGTATTAATGCAAAAAGACAGGTCCTTTAAAGCTGGTGTAATGAATGATTCTTACATAACTATATCGCCGTGTAAATGTGTCTCTGTGTGAGTTTTATCGCTTTTCAGCAGCACTTGTCGCCTGCAATCCTGGGCGAAACCTCCTCAACATGTTAACAAGCCTCGGACATCAGCTCGATGGCTTTTCTCTCCTCTCTGAAAAAGTCAACCTCAAATGTTTGTTGTCATTTGAATTGTGTCAGCAACAGGCTACAAACACGGCTCCTCCTCTGCGCGCGGGGTGGGGGGGGGTTGCGCACGCTTTATTAGAGTGACCCCCACAGGGCAGAGGTGAGCTTGGAGGTGGATAGAGAAGCGGAGTCAGCTTTGAGAAGAAATGCAACGTATTGTTGGCTTTGTAAACTGTGAATACGGGCGTTTGAACTCAAAGTTGTGCTGACATCTATTCCACTGTGACGCAGCTTCAACAGACAGAGCAAACATGCATAGGAGGGTTTTCAAAGGAGCTGTTTGCACACAATGCAGCGGCAAGCCGAGGGGCAAGGTGCTTAACTCAGGCTTTACTCTGTCGTGTTTTTCTGGCTGTGCACCTGTGAGTTTGTTGTGTGTGTGTGTGTGTTTCTACTATAACCTCTGATATCTCTAAAAAGGTGTGAAGGCATGGCGTGACAGTGAAAGCAGGGTTTACTTTCCCCTGACTAATCCCTGCAGGACAGGACGCCCGGATCCACATAATCAAAGAGCACTCATAACATCCCTTTGACTGCCCGTTATATCAGCACATTCTGTGATTTATGTCATATTTATTTATACGATACGATGCTGTATACTGCTTTTATCCATCTTTGGCCTGAGCGATAATGGAAAAAGAATCTGCGGCGTCATGAAGCCACTGAAAGATAAACCCCACCTAAAGTTAGGTTTGCATTGTTTCAACTGGAATGACTCCGGTACAGATATACCTGGTTGCCAGGCAACCGTTCATGCAGGGCAACGCTCAACAACATTTAATTTAGCACAACGTTGATGCATCAGTGTGGGTACAAAATTACAGCGAGAGCAAGACACTGAAGCTTTGATTCATAATAACATGAGTTTAGACTCAAAGAATACTTATTGTAACTGAAATGAAACAGGTAGCACCACACACTTGTTGAGAGATTATTCATGAATACATACAAGCCAGGCTGGTTTTAATTATGGGTAGGGGAGCAGCAATGCCCCCCCCAAATGCTCGGCCTGCCCCACTAAAGCCAAATATCCTCCTTTCACCAAGTTCCAGAAATTAAAAGTAATTTTCCTCGTCGATTTAACAAATCAGAAAATACCAAATTCCAAATAATTTGTTTTCCTAATATCTGATTGGTTGGTTTGGCCATATAAAATATGGAGACGCAGCGAGAGAGGTTGTCAGTTTTCTGATCAGTTGAGACTGTCACTTAACTGTACACAGCCTACTGGTAGCCATGTTAGCGTAGCTTGTTTAGCAGGAGACTCAGTCGGTATCCTGCTTAACGTTAGCTTTAACGTTAGCTCCACTTTCTCCCGTGTCCACATATCTCAGGGTGCATTTACAAATTAAATAAGAAATCATAGAAAGGCCTACGCTGTTTCTGAGTTGTACGACTCATTTTGAAGTCGGGCAAATTTCAGCACGTGCATTGTACTCTGAGGAAAGACGGTCGATCACAGTTCGAAACAGCTGCTCCCGATCGGTGGGATGAATTTCTGACATGTTTTATATTTTGGTCGTCAAGGTTCCCCTGACTCCTGGACTTTTATCCCCTGATTTTCCCTGCACAAACTGACAGACAGTGACTGAAATCACCGTAGCAACAGCACAGCAGGCATGCCCCTTTTATCTGTCTCCGCCCTCCGCAGAAGGGACCTCCAGATGACACAGAATATTTATGATTTAGCTGCTAATGAGCGTGTGTTTATTGGTGATGTAGATAGTGTGTGTGTGTGTGTGTGTGTGTGTGTGAGAGAGAGAGAGAGGGGTGAGGGGATGGGGGGGGACGTTTTAGCCAGTGTGTGTTTAACCCAGTTGAGCCCTGAATATGAGACAACGGAAATCAACCTGAGTCTGTGGGAGTTTTCTATTGAATATTGTGAATTCTCCAGTCAGATTTAACTCGCACAGTGTGAGCTCTCAGGATCGTGTAAGCACAGAAATCGTGAGCTCTGGTCATGTGTCGACGATTCAGTCGTAAAGTGTGAGCTGACAGTCAATCACGACTTTAAACGATCATACAGTTAAGTCTTAAATCAGAATATATCTACCTTTAAATACTACAGCCCTATTTGTTAACAAGCTAATAAGCGCTCTGATGATGGCGTTGGCTAACTTCTCATCGCTGTTGCCTCTCATTCCTAAACCCCTGACCGTCCCTGGGCAGTCGTTACCCGTCTCACTCCCCTCACTTACACTCTGTTTGATTTCAGTCTTTGCACAAGTGAATGATCCCTCTCGCAGCATTTCACTTTGTCGTCTGCATATCATTGATTTTAGGATTATTGAACAGCTGCACTGAGCGACACATGAAACATGAATCGATGTTCCTACTGTAGCTGCAGTCAGAGGTGGAAATGTTATCATGTACCGGACCCACTTGAATACTGCAGGGCCTTTTTTTAAAGCAGCTCTGTGGAATAAAAACTCAAAGGGACTTGTGCTTGTACAGTTCTAAAGGGCTTCACGGTCCACAGAAACCTTACATATCGTCAACTGGCACTTTAGAAGTCCGACTGAAATAGAACAACTTCCTCTTACATTTTGCAGCTATAAATATTTCACAGCCTTCAATGGAAAACTCTTTTGTCTTTGTTCTGCACAATTGCAGCGAGACGCGGCCCTCTGCTCGGCCCGAGCGACAGCTGTGATGAAGGGAGTGCTGTGCATTTTGGCGAGCGTTTATTTAAAAAAACTAACAGTCCCAAGTTGACAGGTCACTTTAAAAGCTAGATTTGCAGCCGGAGATGAAGGAAGGGGGGATCCAGGGCCCGTCAGTCACGCTGTTTTCCTCCACCACCTCAGAAAAGTAATTTGCTTTGCCCCGCTAGACGAGGACAGATGGTGTCACTGAAAGAGGACGGTGTCCAATAAAGAAACTGATATCAGAAATAATGTTTTAGGATGTTAGTCGAGGCAGTGATAGAGACAAGACGAAGGACTCCACACGGCCTGCTTTAGATATTCCCATCAGTGTTCAACTGTTAGGCCTCTTAACGGCTGCTTTTATGTTATATTGATAGGTGGAAGGATGTCTGCTAATAACAAGCTATGTCAGGGGCGGCTGTGGCTCAGTTGGTAGAGTCTGTCGTCTCCAAACTTGAAGGTCAGAGGTTTGATCCCCAGCTCCTGCAGACATATGTTGATGTTTCCTTGGGCAAGACACTTAACCCCAAGTTGCTCCCTCTGCTTTATTGGCGGTGTATGAATGTGTATGAATGGATGAGTTAATACTGATGGACTCTTTACTCAGCAGCCTCTACCATCAGTGTGTGAATGTGTAGGTGTGACCTGCGGTTTTCAACTATGCTTTTTATTGGTACGGGAAAGCAGAGTCGGCAAAGAGTGCTGCGAGTTTCCGACTGTGGGTTGTTGTGTTTTTGGAAAATGTGTCCGTTGATGCTGTCCTCTTCCCGCCATAATGTCACAACGCTCTCTGAGCAAAGAGCTGTGTCACTGTAGAGGACTGAGAGACGTCCTACTTCTTTCAACACTGGGTGAATGTTCATCCGTCCTCTGGCATCTAAGCCTGAGTGTGTGGGCAGGTGGGAAAAAAAAGGGAGAGGGAGGAAGGAAGGACAGGAAGAAGAAACAAGAGGCTCAGTGTGTTTTCTTAGAGGCTGCTGGAGTGACGGCTTTAGTCTGGAGCTCTGCACTGTACTGTGGCTGTTCATTACCTGCAGCTACTGTTTTCATAAGCCTGACGTCAAAGCCTTACAAGAGAATAAAATCCCTCTGTTTACAGCAGCCTCTTCAAAGTCAACAATTCTAATCTTCAGCTGAGAAGGCCTCGCGTTAGCTCCCATTTTGTCAGTTTAATATCTGCATTCGTATTTTTTAAGCTTTATGGTTTTAAAGAGCAATGCAGAAGCAGAGGCGCTGCTTATCAACAGGCAAGGAAGGTACCTGCTGGGGCCCCCCCGAGTGCTCACATTTTAAACCGCAGCAGTAGCTCAAAATGTGCAAATTTTGCACTGACGGTAGGAAACCTCCCTAACGCTTGTTGCCTTGCTGAGCACTTCAGTGAAGGAAAATGAAGAGGAATTATCAGTGAGGGAGTGAATAAAGAAAGAGGAAGAGCGTCGGGACACTGGCAACATAACGGTGGTTTGAAGGGGCCCTCAATGAATTTTTGCCTAGGGGCCCGACAGACTCTAGAAACGCCACCGTGCAGAAGCATCAGCTTGACAGGATCTAAATCTTACAATCCCAATCCTGAAACGACCCTTCAGTGTGTCATGTTTGCCTGTTTTTTACCTGGAGCAAAAATATTTGCATGGGTGTACACAAATGGAGCCAATGGTTAAAATGAGTAAAGCACTGAATAAAGCAGCTTTTAGTACGTTCCAGTTAGCCTAGCGATTTTGCGTGCCCGAAATATATTATGATAAAAAAGGAGGGATGTCAAAAGCCCCGTTCCAACCAAGCAGTCGGTTCAGTTTGGTTCGGTTTGGTACACATTTATTGGCGTTTCCACCGTCTTAAGTTGGGTCGAAAGAATCGTCACTTCCTGTGGAGAGAGTAATTTCAAGGCTGTTCTTGTTTTTTGCGATTGTAAATGTGTAGCTCCGCCCCCTGGACGACCTCGGAGATGCAGACCTTCCTAGGAATCATTGATCTTTGTTTATTTTGACACGTTCTTCTTCTTTGTTGAATTTGTTGGCGGTCTACACTTTGTCACGCTGCTGTGATTTAGTGATGTGTAAGGGTACGGTTTTGTTAGGGTGATGAAGGAATGCCGACTGTATCCATTCTCCTATCTCTAAAATAAAGGCACAAAATAATATATTTATGACACATCTGATAACCTGGTGGTCACTTTGTCCATGTGCGCCCACTCAGCGGCAGAATCAATTCAAAGCCGTCATTAATGCTCATTAGCTCTTCCAGAATCAAACATGTTCTACTAAAACAATCACATTGGGTCTCTTCGGAGCGGCTGCTGAGTCGTGCCCTTCCTACGTCCTCGTGGTTCAATGAGTGGAAGTACACATTAACAGTGTGGACACCCACTCTGAGGATGACAGGAGACGCTTTTAGAGCTCTTACATGGTCCAAGTCAAGGTCAAAGCCTTCTCTGTTAAAAGGTCGACCCTCCTTCCACACTCTCTCTGTCTCTCTGTCTCTCTCTCTCTCTCTCTCTCTCTCCATCTCCCTCTCTCTCTCTCTCTCTCTCTCTCTCCATCTCTCTCTGTCTCTCTCTCTCTGTTTCTCTCTGTCTCGCTCTCTCTGTTTCTCTCTCCATCTCTCTCTCTCTCTCCATCTCTCTCTCTCTCTCTCTGTCTCTCTCTCTCTCTCCATCTCTCTCTCGCTCCGTCTCTCTCTCTCTCTCTCTCACTCCATCTCTCTCTCTCTCTCTCTCTCTGTCTCTCTCTCACTCTGTCTCTCTCTCTCTCTGTCTCTCTCTCGCTCTGTCTCTCTCTCTCTCTCTCTCTCTGTCTCTCTCTCACTCTGTCTCTCTCTCTCTCCATCTCTCTCTCTCTCTCGCTCTGTCTCTCTCTCTCTATCTCTCTCTCTCTCTGTCTCTCTCTCTCTCTCTCTGTCTCTCTCTCTGTCTCTCTCTCTGTCTCTCTCTGTCTCTCTCTCTGTCTCTCTCTCTCTCTCTCTCTGTCTCTCTCTCTGTCTCTCTCTCTCTGTCTATCTCTCTCTCTCTCTGTCTCTCTCTCTGTCTCTCTCTCTCTCTCTCTGTCTCTCTCTCTGTCTATCTCTCTCTCTCTCTGTCTCTCTCTCTGTCTCTCTCTCTCTCTCTCTGTCTCTCTCTCTGTCTCTCTCTGTCTCTCTCTCTCTGTCTATCTCTCTCTCTCTCACTCTCTGTCTCTGCTGAATGAACTCAATTGTCACTGAAATTAAGGCCATTACTTTTGTGGAGAAAAGGTTCCATTAGGTGTACCAATAATGACGGAAAATTGCTTTATGATGAAATACCATCAGTAGGTTAGGTTGGAGCTGTGCAAAAACAGCACGCACACATGATAAGTTGTGTACTGGGTGATGGTCAAGAAACATATCAGAGAAAGATGAAGTCCACACACCAGAAGCTGCTCCAATTAATGGGAATCATCACCACTTGTAACGTGTCGGGCCCTCGCCATTCATCAGACGTGATACTGAGCTGTGAACATTAGATCATTTTATTTAGTCCAGCAGCACAACAAACCTCTTCATCAGTCTGAATGAGCCATCTTTTATCACCCTCGCAATCATTTCAACACAAATTCAAACGTTTTCACTGTTTCTATTAACATCCACAAGCAGTGGTTTTCAACTGGTGGGCCGCGGAGCCGTTTTCAGTGGGTCGCAAACATGTGACTGGAAGGAGAAAATAAAAGCCAAAAGTCTGTGAAGCACTATTAACACATGTTGGTTTTGTTCCTTCTCTTTGTTCCGTCTTATGTTTCGTACCATAAAATAAATACAATAACACACAATAAATCTGATTGGTTGAAAAAATGTCTGAATTTTGGGTCGCGATTTTCATGAAGGAGTTGGTTGTGCATCCTTCAACTAGACCGGCAGAGAACCACTGAAGAGTGTCCTGGTTTTGATCAGGTCTTATATGCATGTATGTTTCTGTGTTTTGTTTATCCCTGTTTTTTTCACCACCCTCTCAATCAGCGACGGCATGCAAGCAAAGATTCTGTCGATGGTGAAGAGATCTCTCCATTTTCTGCATTATTATTTTTTCTGCATCGTATCAGTGGTAGGAGCAAGAAATTTCTGGGCCAATCGGCTCCTGGGACTGGAACACCTACTGTATTTACAAAAACAGACGAAAGAAATAAGAAAACCAATTTAAAAAAAGATACATATTAGGGCTCACAGTCGTACCACACCTGTTGAAAACGTCCCTGAGTGAAGTCTCATGTTGCACACGTGTGGCTAAAAGAACAATCTCTTGATTTGGAGACAAAGCTGAGACTCAAAGTCACTCTGGCTGTAACCCTCAGGACATACAAATGGCTCTGTGTAGAGCGGTTATATTGGTGGGGAGACCTCCCACCTCTGCCGTCCCAGAAGCCCCTTTCTCCTACCTGCTGCTGGCTCGTCATATTTTCCACTGTGGGCTGAAGCGGCAGGCTCATAGAGCCTCCATTCATTCATTGAACTTTGAGGGAGGGGAGGCGGAGGCTGCTGTTCTCCTCTCCCCGTGAAAAGGTGTGGATGTAAAAGGTTCTGACTCATGAACTGTTGGGGTTATTCATGGCTCAGGAGGGACCCGGGCTTCTAATAATCCAGACTCCAGGGATGCTCTGTTGGCTGAACGAGAGAGGCGACATTGTTGTGTGGAGGGAGACAGGCTTCTCTCTGTCTGTGGTCCGTTTTAATGAGATCCCTCTTTCACGTGTGTGTTTACTGTAAAGCCTTCCTTCCTGTTCCTCTGAGATGCACAGACGAGGAGGGTCTCAACAACACAGAAACAGCGCTTTTTAAACATCATTCACCAGCATGGGAATCCAAAAAGTGTTTTTCTGATCACATTGCTGGTGTTACAAATTGCTTTTATGCATATGTGATTTTGGCCCTGTGCCCCTCTCCCGCCTCTCACTGTATGATTAATGGTTCTGACGATGAGACGAGTGCCTCTGGCTGACAGTGGAGCAATTAATACTGCGCTGCACCGCTGCCTTTCTCTGCAGACAGAATGAGACTGAACCCACCCAGCCCCCCTGTCAGAAAAAAAAACTGCTGAATGCAACGAGACGGGACCCGTAAATAAGGGAAATAATCCTCTAATTAAATCTTTTTTTTCTGGCCAGAAAGTGGAAACGTTAACTTATTCTGACAGTGTTTGTTTCAAAGTACGCCCAGGTAGTGGGAACAGGATCAAGAAAATATCAGTTTCAACAGTTTAGAGATATCTTATGAAGAGCCAGACACACACACACACACACACACACACACACACACACACACACACACACACACACACACACACACACACACACACACACACACACACACACACACACACACACACACACACACACACACACACACACACACACAGTCCACTATCAGCTGCTCTCTTAACCAGCCATAAGAGACACATTGAAGTCTCTTCTCCGGTTGGCCGCCTGCCACTGTTACAAATCAGACAAAAATTGAATCTCCTCTTCATTTTAAACGCATCGAAAAAGCTTCATTTGAATTGCAGTCTCAGTTGTTTTTTTTTTTTACATGTATGTACTTTTGCGATGTGGGAAAACCTTTGAACGCCTCTCTGCCTGTTGTAAACCATCAACATCTGACACGAGGCCAAGCGCCTCCTCAGGGAGGCAATAGATCACTTCAAGGAATCCCTTTGCTGATTCAATCTCCTTAAATCTGCTGGAAAATGAATTGATTTCTTGCAAGTTCTGCCAGGAGGGGAGGTGGTACGAGTCAGATTAAATGTTTGGCTTTTTTCTGCAACGTTTAAGACTTTAAGATTTTCTCACAGAGTGGAAACTACACAATGTGTGCAGCACACTTAGTGTCGAGAACGCCAGAGTTTAACAACTAGAAGATGGCGAGGAGGAGTGTTATTTGATGTGAAAGATAGTGTCATGAAGTGTGTTCGCTGACAAGATGAGGGAATTTAAAAAAAAAAAAGAGATGATATTGAGGCTGCGCTCTGCTTTCTATGAAGGCGAGGGAAGAAAGCACCGCAAGAGGGAGTCATGGCCAGGGTACTGCAGCGGAAAGAGAGCGAGTAAAGGGTTAAAAGTAATGGCAGAGTACAGAGTTGAACGTTTAACTGGCTGGAGGAAAACTCTCTTTCATTGCCACCTCCTCTTGCCTGACCTTATGCCTGGCATGACCAGGGGGGAGTAGAGTGGACGTTTTGGCCTGGAGAATGATTTCTTTGGAGGGAGGATCAGAACATGTCCTCTGCACCCTGCTGGATTAAACTGAGTCGTGAGAAACGGCTCCCCGAGTTCACGGAGACCAGCATTACTCATATGTGTTCTTCATGCTCTGAGAAGGAAACCTCTCTCTGGGTCTTAGAAAACAGTCCCTGACACAAAAAAAACCCCTCACATCACCTCACGTCACAGATTCACCCTGAATAAGGATGTGACACTGTTGTCATACTGATGCAGCGATAACAAAGAGTAGACCTGCTCCATTACTGCAAAACTCAAAATGTATTTCTCTTGGAATCAGTTGCAAGATACTCTTAATCTTCAGGAGCTGGTTTCCTTGGATGTTTTTAAAGTTTTCTTAATGATCTGGAGGAGGGCATATCTGACTGTAGATGTTTTAGAGTTAGAGTTAGGCTCTCAGTTAGAGTCGGTCGTCTCTTAACAGGAAGGTCGGGGGTTCGATCCCCAGCTCCTGCTGCAATATGTCCGATGTGTTCTTTGGTAAGACACTTAACCCCAAGTTGCTCCCCTTGATTCAGCAGCGACTTGTGGACATGTATAAATGGGATTAGTTACTTCTTTTTTTTTATATATATATATATTTGTTTTAATGCCTTTATTGTAGAGATAGGACATTGGATAGAGAGAGAAAGAGTGGGGAATGACATGCAGGAAAGGAGCCACAGGTCAGATTTGAACCCATGGCTGCCTGCTTCGAGGACTACAGCTTCTGTACATGGGGCGCGCACACTAACCACTCGACCACCGTCGCCCCAGGGGGATCAGTTACTTGTGATAGTCTCTTTACTCAGCAGCCTCTACCATCAGTGTGTGAATGTGTAGGTGTGACCTGAGGTGTAAAAGAGCTTTGAGTAGTCAGAAGACTAGAAAAAAACGATACAAGCTCAAGTCCATTTACCATTTACTATTGTCGTGATGATTTTTTACTGGTACTTAGATCATGATTATTAAACACGATTCTGCATTGATTTTTACAACATCTGCATCACGTGCATTTATTGAACTTAAACACTCTGAACACTTAATAAATGAACTGTGTTTTGAGATAATGGTGGTGAACTCTTGTGTCCCAACACAACAACAGACACAGCACAACACCAGCATGCGGCACAAAAATCATTTCATCTTGATTATCTTGTTTTCATGACCACAGGAAGCCAATGTTGTAATTTAATTAATTGCCCAGCCCTGGTGCACGCACGGTTCAGTTTAAGGCCCCAACTCAGTATGGATCTGACTCCTCTCTCTCTCTGGTAATGTTGCAGAAGGGCAAAGTCTTCATGTTGATACAAACGGGCACAGATCAAGTAGTTATCAGATTCAGAAATAACACTAAAGCAATCCGGCTCATCGAGTGTGTTATTGCCTCGTTCTACTGTCATTAGATTTTCACAGAATATTGACTCAGCAATCTAACACACGTCGGTCTAATCCTCTTTTGACAGTTTGTTTAATTTAATAGATCATTAGTAGCAGCTGCACACAAACACAGAAGCAGAAACAGACATTATGCAGAAGTATATTAGAGAGTGTAATTTAAATGTATTGAGAAATAAACACCCCCATCCTCCTTACATACGTCTCTTTGTTCTGTTCTCGAGCTCTGTATCTGCAGGTCTTCACTTTCTGCAGACCCACATATGGAAATAATCATCACGGTTCATATTGGATTGCCAACTAATCAGAGAAAAGGCTGAAAAATCCACAACACACTCCCTTTATTATGATGTAGTCCTGTGTGTCCTTATTTATAAAGCTATACGTAATCTGCTTCCCTCAAACTTGTGTAACTGTGTTCATGTGAAAAGTGCTGGATGATTCAGTCTTCGCTCTGCGTCTCAGTCACAACACATTTTCCCAAAGTGCGTCTTGAAACGGGGGAAAAGAGCTTCAGGTACCCGGTAATTGTAGGTGAAAAAACAAAATGTCCTAACTTGTATTTTGCTTCTGAAATGATGAAAAGGGTCTTAACAGGAACATTTAGCACAATACTAATGATGTTCAATCATTTTATTCCCTGTCTTGTGAGATAGTTGCAACTCACACAAAAGCGTGACGATCCGTGTAGGTTCTGTGCAAGCGGCAACATCCGGTGTTGAAAAATGAAGCCGATGCAGAGAAGTGCAAAATCCTGCAGTTACTCGAGTGTCCACTAGAAGCTGGCTGCAGAAGCACAGGAAGTCACATACACACCCATTCAAAAAAAGGAAAAATTAACACGTTTACAGCGTGATTAAAAAAATAAAATAAAAATTGGTCTGATTAGCTCATGTCTCGATCGGCTGTAGGGGGGGGGGGGGGGGGGGGGATTTTTAGGATTGACAGGCGGGAGCGATGTAGCTGTTTGTCAAGAGGCTTAAATCCCGCCTCAGCTCCAGCTCTCAGCCTGTGGTTAGGTTGACTTAATGTTAGACTGAGACAGCGTTTCCAGCATGGAGATCGCCATCTATGGGACTCCAGCGCCCCCTGCAGGAACAGATGGTTGGCATCACTCAGGCTACTTCCATTGATATTTTGGTTTCTGTGTAGGTTAATCAAATGGTCACCGGGTGATTTCACTCACTTCTCCTTAAGGTGGGATAAGTCTCACTGCAGCAGCTCATACCCAGTGACAGTTTGTCCACTCTTTCATATTTCACCTGGACTATCACTCCGCTGAGGTCACAGCTCTGTCGGCCTCCTCTCCTCTCGGCTATCTGTCTCTCCGTACTCTCTGAGTGGGGAAAAAAAAAATCATGGCTCAGTAAGACTCAGCACCAGGAGAAACAGCCTGGACACAAAGTGCTGAGTGTTTCTCTGCCAAGTCATGACGGGTGCTTCGCCACACTCCTCCTCACTGATGAAATCCACTTCTTTGGATTATAAAATGAATTTTCCGCCCCAGGGATGTTTGGATGGATTCTGCTTTAATAGATTCCCAACCCTCCCTCACAGATGGTTCTTTTCACTTTTGGACACTCAGTTCAAAGGGAGGTTTTATTGACTGCTCTTCATAGAACCATAAACAGCTTCAGAAAAGTGTCTCTCTTAGTCGATCTGTCAACTGCCTCGGTCGTGACAAAACAATACCCCAATACACTTCAGGTGGATTGTCATTGGAAAACATTAAGCTAATCTAAGTACATTTTCTTTGGGTTGACCATGGCGCCCCCTGTGGTGTTACTGTAAGTAGAACTTCTGATTTCTTTGCTGAGCTTGGCCTGTCAGTTTCTGCAACATAAAAGTCCTCATGTTTTATTCTAGACAGTCAGGGTACCACTCACCATAAATCAATGGAAAATGTTAAAAAAAGAAAGCAGAGATGTAAATCGCATCGTTTGGTAACAATCAGTCTCCTCGCTGATGGAAGTGTTTCCTTTTGTAGGTCATAGTTATTCATTATCATTAACTTCAGTCTCAGTCTTCAGCCGGCCGTCCCGTCCATGTAAACACAGCTCTGACAACAACACAGCCAGCGGGACTCGAGCTTCTCCCTCATTGTAGACAGTCATGACTCAGAGACACATTTACACAGGATAGACTGGATTTATGATTTATTTATGTGTAACATGTTGCACATTCTGACATTTAAATGACCCATCAAGCCTTTTCAGGTGTGATTTATTGTGGTGAGTTGAGCTCACACAGTGATGACAGTCTCAAACAGTCTGAGTATAAAGCAAATTATTGTCAGGGTTTGAAACCCCACGAGTTAAAAATTCATGGTGGACTTGCCAGGTCAAAAGAAAAAGAAATATGAGGGCTTTTATGAAAGCCAGGAACACATCCCACTCTCAGAAACCCCCGGCCTTTTCCTTTTTGCTACAGCGCTCAGCAGACGCAGCCCATGCATGTCGCATTGTGTCCACAACAAAAGCCAAGACTGCCCAGGCCGAAAGAAATTCATATTTAGAAAGGTTGTGATTGTGTTCCTGTGAAAAGCTGTCTCACAAGACTAGCCCCAGGGGTTTGTCAACCTTATTCCCCTTTAACAACACGGCACATTTGGACTGCTACAATAGAGTTTATGTCTGCTTTTGCCTTCTATCTCCTCCTCCTCCCTCTAACAGCGATAGATGGAGGGGAGGGATTACTCCTTTCTGCATTTTTCAAGGCTGAATACGGACCCTACTGGTTCATTGTTTTCATTACAGATTTGCAAACAGCGGCTTGAGCCATCCTGTCGGCATGATAGAAGGAAAACTTGGTGGTATTGACAACAAGACAAATTGGTTTTTGGCCCGGGGGGGGGGGGGGAAATTATAATTAGCAGTGCTCAAACTCGACTGCTTTCATGAGAGCTTTCAGTTCGCAGTGCTCTGCTTTTTGCCATGGCAATCCCGGAGCTTAAGGGTGCCATCAATCCGTCCTGTGGCTGCTGTCAAAGCCAGACTCGCACCATATTGTCCCCGTCACTCAGTGTCCGCCAGGTGTTGCACAGCCTGACGGGCCTCTCGGTTTTTCAAGGGGCCTTGAGGTCAAAGAGAACAAAGGAGAGTCTAAAGTCAATCTTGTAAAATCCCCCTCTCTCCTTCCTCCTGCTCCTCTGATTCCAATACTTTTCTGTCATCTGCTGCCTTAGCACTCTGTGTGAACTTTCCTCGAGATGTTTCCTCCGTCTAGGATCAAGAAAATGTCCGCTCTCTGCTGCTCCAATTATTAATGACTCAACTTGTCCTGAAAGATGATAAATGGTAAATGGACTTGCACTAGTAGAGCTCTTTTACACCGCAGGTCACACCTAAACATTCACACACTACATGTGAGCTACATGGAGGCATTTTTATTTCAGGATTTTTCTCTGCTTCCTGTTGTAAGTGTTATGGATAACGAGAGTGGTGAAAGTGAAACAACTCATTAAAGTTGTGTAATTGAAGAATCAAAGCTGAAAGCTGCTTAAATGCTTTGTAGAGCTGGAGGAAATTGAAGGGTTTTGCAGTATTTTCTGTGAGTTTATCACAGTGTCAATACATGGAGTCTCTTAATACATTGTAAATAAGAAAAGTCAATGCAGCTCGACATCAAAACTACTCATCTCAAGGTTTTACCGATGCAATGCGCAGGAAAGTGTGATGATAATACATTCTTTTTTAAATCTCAAAAAGCGTGCTCAGTTAAACACTTCTGCACACATCTCAGGGGAAAGGGTGGAGAAGGTTTTGGTTTCTTAAGTGGTCTTCCTCATTCTGCAGCCCATGATCCAGGAAAGGCAGAAAGAGGGAATACAAACGGAGGAAAAACCCCATACAGTAGAGAATGGGCGGGGAGGAAGATTGTTTGGATTCCAAAGGGTGGATTGGAGAGGATTTGGTCCTTTAAATAGAAGCACCTGTTCATCTAGGATTAGTAGGAAGCCAAGCTCTATTTTGGTCCCGTGGAGATGTTTGCCCATCACGCCTTGGGTCCTAATCAGTGCTGGGTGTGAAGCAGATTTCATGGCGCGCTCATTTGGGTGGAGAAATTGATTTGTGGGTTTTGCACGTAACTGAGGGAAGCTCTGTTCTTCCTCACAATCAGATGCCTCTGAGTTAAACACTCTCTGAGTACCCGGTCCAATCCCAGATGCAAAGTTTTATATGACTGCTTTATTGACGACTTGCTAAAGTGCTAAAAAAAAAGCTAGCAGAATCTGCAGGAATGCTGGTTACATGAAAGGATGTGTTGTCTTTACATGGGCTGTGCTTCATGTTGTGTTAATGAGGCAGGTTAAAGGCTGTGAGGGGGTTGTTACTGCAGATGACAAATCACACCAGGTGAAAACAAGATCAACCTCAATGTCAACACCAACCAGATCAAACTCAATGTCAACACCAACCAGATCAACCTCAATGTCAACACCAACCAGATCAACCTCAATGTCAACACCAACCAGATCAAACTCAATGTCAACACCAACCAGATCAAACTCAATGTCAACACCAACCAGATCAAACTCAATGTCAACACCAACCAGATCAAACTCAATGTCAACACCAACCAGATCAAACTCAATGTCAACACCAACCAGATCAACCTCAATGTCAACACCAACCAGATCAAACTCAATGTCAACACCAACCAGATCAAACTCAATGTCAACACCAACCAGATCAAACTCAATGTCAACACCAACCAGATCAAACTCAATGTCAACACCTGGTGTTTTAAGTCTCAATGGTGTTGTCGTAGGCTAAGTGTGTCCTGATGAGATCCAGCTGTGACAGTTGTATTTGAAACCTTTCTTGTTGCTTAAAGTTGATTTGATCTGTTTAAACTAAGGGCCCATCACCCCGAGTGAAGGCAACAGTAAGACATTTTTAAGAGAAGTTTGACAATTTTGCTTTCTTTCAGTGAGTTTGGTGAGAAATTGTACACAACACTCGTGCTACTGGAGTAAATATGAGGCTCCAGCCTGACGGACTGAATATTTCAGTTACATATAACCATGACGATGGTTTTAATCTCATCACCAAACTTTTCTAGACAGCAGATAAGCACATACCCAAAATATCAAGCTATTTCCTTTAACTCTCTTTTATGGCTAGGTATTTATTAATATTTCCACTTTTCACCCTTGATAACACTCATTGAAGGCCTCCTTATCCTTTACCAAAAAGGGGATTTTCTGGTTTCTGTACAAGTTGAAAAAGTTGTCAACAAATGAAAAAAATTAATAAATGCATCACATGTATATTCAGCTGTGGATAAGTGGTAGCGTCGGCCATCTCTCAACTTAAAGGTCGGGGGTTCAATCCTCAGCTCCTGCAGACATACAGTATGTCCGATGTGTCCTTGAGCTAAACACTTGTCAGAACACTAGAGAGCGCTACACAAGCTCAAGTCCATTGATTAGATCACCCAATATGTTTGTGTCTGAACCTAACCTAAACCATAACCATGCACCATGCACACAATGCAAAATGAGTTATACTGCAACTGAAAGTGAAACATCCTGCACAACAAAATCTACATAGATTCTCCACTGTTTCTTTAAATATCTGGCTCTAATTGTTTTCAGAGTATTCGCAGGCCCCACCCAGCCGACTCTAGGGGACTTTTTTTTTTTTTTTTCTGGCTGGCTTCAAACACACGAAATCACAGATGACTCGACTCCACCTATAATTGGGTCAGCATGTGTATTTATAGACAGAATCTGTCTTTCCGATACTTTCAACACAAGACAGTGCTAGTTGCACTAAATAGCCTGAATTGTGCTCCATAAGTGAACACAGGCTATTACCAGTTTCTCTCGTTATTGCCCTGTGAAACAACTATTTAAATCATCTCAGTGAATACAGCTCACTGTGGTTGGAGCTCATAATGAAGCTGCAAGACTCAAATAATCAGTGTTGGTTTCTGTTGCTTTGCACAGCAGTGAACTAGTAAATAAATCTGTATCCTTCTCACCTTCTCCACAGCTGAACTCTCAGAGAAACAGAAGTTTATTCAATGAAATAGCAAAATACATCAGTGTAATAAAAGCCATCCATCTTCACCCTAACCCATCCCCCATCACCGAGCCTTTCAGCCGACAATTCGCTTAAGGAATCACTTAACAATCGGGTAATGAAATCCCACACCCGTAATGTGAATTTGTTGTTATTGTAAAAGCCTAACAGAGCCCGCCTTATTGAATCAGCGGTGACCTGACATCAACGTTTATCCCCACATATGGCTCGGGCTCGGCTCCTGCTGCTCACACTCTTCAGCTCTTGCCTGCCGCGCCTGCAGGGAGAAAGACCCTGACAGGCCCCCCCCCACTCCCTAAGAGGATCAGACCTTACATATTACTCCACAATTTCATTAAGGGTCACAATTCGCAGGGCTGTCAGCGCCATAATAATAAACTCCCCAGTGCAGCCTGAGCAGATGGCACGACCCGAGCACAGAGGGGAGAGGCATGTAGAGGAATCCCCTTAATAAGGGAAGTAGGCCGGCAGCAGGCGCTACACAAGATAACGTCTGCCTGCTTCTTATGATGTTCACAAGTACATTCAGAGGAAATTGTAAATCCTGGATTTGGCTTTTCAGGAAGGTGGAGGGCGTTGCTTTTTTTAATCACTCATTCTTCTTAGTTTGAAACAACAGTTAGTGTTTCTTAAGTTCAGACAAAGGTAGGAAAAAAATTCTCTCATGTGACTGTTTGGAATGACAACTGTGGATCTGATCAGGTTCAGCTAAAAGGCTAGTTAGAGTTAGCTGTTAGCCCATGGGAGCTAATGTGACACCATGTATCTTGTACGTTCAGATGCAGATTGATGTGATGACATGATAACAATGAAGTGTTGTAGTCATGACCACACTAACCGAGACCAAGACATACCCGAGACCAGACTGCTCCGAGACAGAGTCAAGACCAAGACATTTAGGGATCGAGACCGAGTCAAGACCAAGACCAAGACCATAAAAATCACTGAAAATCGCCATCTTGAGTGCAGGGGGCATGTCACTCATATAGACCAGAACATTGTAATTGAATTAAAGTTAAACGTTGTTTCAGAAAGGGACGTTTTCCTCGTTTTCACAGTAATGACGTGGAAAAATAGCAGTGGTGGACTTGACAGGTTTAAATTTAAGACTGAGACCGAGTAAAAATGCTTTTGATTCTAAGATAAGATAAGATAATCCTTTATTTATCCCACAACGGGGAAATTTACATTGTTACAGCAGCAAAGAGCAAAGATTGCAAACAAAAAGTGAACACAGTACAATTTAAATAAAAAAAGAAAAATTAAGAATGTACAAAAAAATGTATACAAAAAAAAGATTTAAAAAATAAAAAATAGATACTAAAAGATAGATTTAAAAAATAGATCAGCTATTTGACAAAAGTGTAGTGCGTAATATTCAGTGTAACACAGACATGCACACAGTGCACATAAAGTGTAACATGTTATTGCACAAAGTGGTTTGATAAACATAATATAACATTAATATAACATTATTATTGCACAGAGTCAGAGACCTGAGACCTTCAAAAAGTGGTCTCCAGATCTTGAGTACTACACTATAACAATGTGTCGGATGTATAAGAGTTAATAAACCGGGTGTGCATCAGAACAGGATTGTAACAGCGAGCACACAGCCCATCAAAAGTCAGCTGAGCACTTTGGATTAATCAGTTGAAGCTTTCCCTGCAGGTTGCATGCTACCTATGTGCCTCCATTTTTAGTGTAGGCTCTTGTATCTGATATCAATGAAGTCTGCATCACAGGGGGAGCTCTTGTTTTGGGGGGTTCTGGAGCTGAAACTGTCCCCCGTCAGTGACCCATATTTACATCCGTCCCCCTGCAACAAGTTTGCTAAGTTAGCAAGGCTCGATTGGCTGCGTGTGAATTGCCACTTGATTTGAAAGGACATATTGATGTGTTGTGTAGAACTCTTAATCTGCTGTGATATCAGTTACATAACAGTTCAGTGTTAGCTTGAATGTGCCCAGTCATGTATGAGCCATTAGCTGCTCTGTGCTGTACGCTGGAGCCAACAAGGCCTGCATTGAAGACAGGTCACCCCAGTTTATTGACCCTCCCACCCTCTGTATGTCCCCCCCTCTTTGTTCCCAAAGTTCCCAGAAAACAGTGGTGGGACTCTGCCCAGGGCTGCCAGCCTCTGTGGCTTCAAAGAATCATTGTCTTGTCTCAGTTAAAAAAAAATCAATGGGACTCTTTGTTCCCTCTGCAGCGTGTAAGACCTGGAACCCTAAGACCCCCCCCCTGTCTGTATCGACGTGTCATGATCGCAGCATGAAACACAAAAACATATTTGTTTGTCGTCTGTGCTTTTGGTAAGCTTGTGAAAGGAGCAGCACTAACATTTCACTTTTTCATCCCAAACCCTGCAGCTAGCAGAAGGAAAAGCTGCCATACTCCATCTCCTCAGAGGTTTAGCATCCTGCTCCCCCCCCCCCCCCCCCCCCGAGTCTGAGCGTGCAGGCATGCTCATCCACATACACTACACCCAAACACAAATGCATGAGTAAGTTGTTTGTGCATACCCCTGCATTTTGTGTGTGGATGATTTTAAATTAAGCTCCGTGTGTCCATGCATCCCCCCAGCTGATCGAGATCCCTTCCCTCAATGGATAGAAAATCCCCCTTTTGACAATATACAATTAAGATTCCTGCAGATGTGAAGGGGCCACTGATGAGTTCCTTCAGAGAGAGTGGGAGGCGTGGCGACAGAGATGAAGGAGGAGGAAGAGGAGGGGAGGAGGAGGAGGGGGGAGCTCCTCGGGGAGGTTTAGTGAAAGCACCTGCGTCAGCTTTGGGGGCTCATGATGGATGAAGAGGAACAACTGAGTAAAAGGAAGACGGGAGGGAGACGGAGCTTGAAGTGAAGGACGATTTGGACTTGTGTAAATTCCTCACTTCAGCCTGTTCAGCACACATCAATGCAGTGCAGACATAAAGGCAGCGGGGATGGGCTTCTTTCATGTTAAATCTCTGCAATTAGGGAAGGAGAGTCTTTTGAAACCTCCCAAAAATTGATATTTTTTTTTCCTCCCCTGAATTGCTTCTGAAATCAAAAGTCTGCTTTGGTGTAATTTAATGTTCCTGCTTAAATTTCTGCAGCTCTGTTATGACTTCACACAAATGTTCAGTTGATTGGATTTTAAAATTGCTGCTATTTTGCCATCAATAGATCTTTACAGCAATTCATTTTTTACACTCAGTTTTTAAAAATAAACACATACTGAGCCATAGCTGGATTTTTCATGGCAGCTGTGTGCTTTGCAGCCGGAGGGTTCAGTGTGTGCAGGAGTGTTTGTTGACTAATGTGGCCTTTAAAGGAAACATTTAAATAAGATACACATTTTTTTCATTTAGAAAGTGCACATTTCTTATTTCTTAAAAAGCATGAGACCCCTGAGATTATCTTTACATCGAGACTGTTACTGAGGTTAACAACTATCCAGGCTGTGCATCTCAATATTTCTAACAGTTATCAAAGCCAGAGAAATATGTAATTTTTTAATAGTAACGGAACGTGTCTTATCGTAGGGTCTGCCATGAAAGAGCCACCATGACAGAGTTGACATGTTTATCGTTGCCATGGAAACACTGGATGTTACATCAAAGACTGCTGCATAAGGAAGAGGGAAAGAGCTGTGTGTGCCACATGCTGTGATAAAAACGTCATGTAAATTATACCCGGATATGTTAGCTCGTCGGTAAACATATTCTCTTCCTCAGGTTGGTATTGCCTGTTAGTGCGTCACATATTCCCCTGTAGCACCGCAGCATACAAACTCTGCAGTTCAGAATCATCAGCTTTATCACATTTGACTGTTTGATACAAAGCTTCAACGGATCGTTCTTTATTTAAAGTCAGTGCAGCACCAAACTCTGATATTAGCCTGCAGCACCCTGGTGGTCAGCATGCACAGCTAGACACTCATTTTAAATGTGCGCTGTTTTCCACATTGGATTTACAAATATGATGACCTGGTTTGTGTTGGGTGGAGATGGAGAACTCGCCTTTGGATAAAATCTCTTGGATGATGAACACTGAAACAACATTAACAGGGTTCTGTCCTGTTGACTAGCAGCGCCTCTGGTAACACTGGTTATTGATACTGACGCTGATTAGTCCATCAATTAATCAGATGAAAAATGCTTCTGTTTACGCAAAGACTAGCTGTATACAATGCTTCAGTAAGTAATGCTCAGAGGAGCCAATGATCCCCTGGCTTTAGCATCAAACTCTAAACTACACTGTTTTTCCTAAGTAGTCAAACTGCAGAACCTAAAGCTTTAAAATATACTGACATCCAGCTTGAGCTCACAGGTAATGTGACGACGTATCAAAGTTCATAAAGGTTACAACTCGCTCCCTCCGCCCTCTAAAACACACTGGAATTCCTGCGCTCACCACATAGTGATATTTTTACCTACAGTACAACGGTAGGCTTCTTCAGATCTGGAACCAGAGGGAGCCACATCTGGACATCAGTGTTGTGAGAGCAGGTCTGGACTTAAGGTCTGTCATAGTACATGTGGGCTGCAGTGAAGGCTCCGTACTAAGCCCACCACCACCACACCACAGAAGCCCTCCCTTCATCAGAGGCCGGCCCCTCACCAGGAACATATGGACCCTAAAAACACATAAATGACTGCAACCCTTTGAAAGTCCTGAGGCAGCAGTGTTTCACCAAGTTTCCTGCTGCACAGAGACCCTTTATGAAGTCCTGTGTATATACTGTATATTTAAAACACCTAGTTTCATCTATTTGCTCGACAGTTGTACTCCTTATTGCTTCATGTAGAGTTTCTAACCTGAGATGTGCCACTCGTCATAAAGTGTGTTTATCAATGGACCTTCAAATTTAAAGACATATTTGCTATCCAAACACAACAAGTCAAATGGTCTATCGACAAGTAATTACACATTTCCTGTAAAATCAGAACTATAGGTTTTATTGTGAGCAATGCATTTTTAAACTGTCTTCTGTTGCAGTTTTTCTTTTTTTGGCCTTTGCCTTTATTTTGATAGGATAGCTGTAGAGAGACAGGAAGTGTGGAGAGATAGAGGGGGGAATGACATGCACTAATCAGCGTAATGTATTTTAAGTAGCCCCTTTTTTACGATATAGTAGTATATAGTTAAAGAAAGAATGTGCAACATGTTTACATCATAAATCAAGTCTCTCCTGTGTAAATGTGTCTCTGAGTCATGACTGTCTACAATGAGTAAGAAGCTCGAGTCCCGCTGGCTGTGTTGTTGTCAGAGCCGTGTTTACATGGACGGGACGGCCGGCTCCTCCCCTTTTGTATAAAAGCTGTTTTAGTCAAGAACTAGAGAGAAGAAGAAGAACATACTTACTGATTATTTGAACGTCATGTAAGCGTATTTAGATCACGGTCATTCTTTGTAAATTTACATGCAATATGAAGCTACAAGCTAACTAAAGAGCGCTAACATTAGCATGCTAACACAACAATGCAGGACACAGGACACAGGGCGAGCTGATTGCAGCTCGAGCAAAAGACAAATTTGTCTGCCGCTTACGCTAAAGTCCTTCTTGCAAAAATGAAGAGAGGGAGGTTAGAGGTGTGTCGCTGGAGGAGAGCGGAGGCTTCAGTACGGCGGAGTTCCACAAACAGCAGTTTGTTTTGGTTTCATGCTGTTGCTCACGGGCGACATCTACTGGATCAAAAAGTCGCACATTCTTCCTTTGAACATTTCTGAATGAAGTAACCCGGGCACTTTGATGCTGTCCTTTGCATGTTGATAAAATATAAATAATTCATTCAAGGTTTTATACTAGCTAGCTCATTATAGAGCTTTGTTGTTTCTGCCTCTTCATTCGTATCATTTGAACACACTTTGTTTGTTTCTGGCCTCCTCACAGGTTGTGTGTCCACAGGCTCCTCCATAATGATTCCCTCTCTGCCTTTTTTGTCTCTGATGTGAAGCCCTGCCTGTCAGAGAGAAGGGAAATGTGTAGACATCTCCTCTTGGTTTATTACCCGTCGAGTCTGGTGCCATCCATCTCTGCCAGCCTCTGTACCAGCCGGGGCCTGTGTGTGTGTGTACATTAAACTGATTGATGAACAGTTCATTAGGCTGATGGGCTCTGCAGGGGCAGACGGGCAACCGGCGACAAGAAGGGGATTTTAAAATAAACCAGAATTTGCAGTTGCTTGACACACCGGCTGCGACCGCACTTTATCATGACTCTGCAGACTTTGTGATACATTGTTTGGAGGAAAATACATCATTGTTGCCGCTCGTCACAAAAATAGAGATTTGTTTAGCAATATCTCGTGACTGACATTGTGCAGCAGCGTATTTTATGCTTAATAAATGTGCTAAGCAGGCAATGCAGGCTGGAGCTGCAAAGGCGGTTTTGCTGTGGCCACTTAACGATGGTTTTTTGGAGAGGTGTGAGAGTGTTGTTCTGTAAATATCACCAGGAACAGAAGGCAGGCAAGCGGCTGATCCAAGAGTTAGTGCCAACGCTGCCCTGCGGAGAAGCAACATGACTGTACAGTGCATGGTGTGAATGTGTGAGTTAGACCTTCATTTATCCAGGAGAAGTCTATACTTACCTTGTTTTCTGACAGCCCCTTCTTTGTGCCATTCATTTTCATGAATACTGCAGATCAGTTACCATCAGTTAGTCAAAGCCAGATAATCTGGCAGTTCTCCTAAACATGTAGATGCAGAAATTCTTCTGTATGTGCACTGTGTCCTTGATTAAAGTCTCAAAAATCTCCACATTATGTGTCTGCAGCAGACTGAGAGGATTGTGGTTCTCGTAAAGAGCAGCTTGTGTGAATGTTTGTGGGATTTTGTGCCCGTCCAGTCCCAGCTCGACCTCGGCTTCCTGTCAGGAAGTAAGAGGAGAATTGGACTGACCTCACCGGTGTGGATGGAGCAGCTTGCAGATGTTGTTGCAGATAAAGAGCCGTAACAGTCATAACTGTGTCGGAGAGAGCCGCCGGGGTCGGCCATTTTTTAAGGTTCATAGTCCATTAAGGCGGTCACTGGTCTGCGTGTGTGTGCGCGTGTGTGTGTGTCCACCGTTTGCTGTATTTCTGGAGTGCTTCCTCAGGTTTCACCTCAGCTCTTCTTATCTCTCTTCTTCCTAGAACGGCTAAGTGTCTGGTAGAGGGGGTTTTACCCTTAGCTTTCAAACAGGGACTCTAGCTGGCTACACAATATACGATTTTTGGTCTGATTTCCGGTCTGATTTGCTCCACCTCCTCCCAACGAGGAGGCGTGGCCTGATTCAAGGCTTCTAGCAACTGATTATTTGTAAAAAATAATCCTCAAGTGTGTGGAGTAAATACGATTATTTTACTGCTCATGATCGAGTCCGAGGCCCGCACGATCTTTTGATTTCATATTTATGATTCCAGATCGATCTGTCCCTGATATAAAACCTGCATTAGCCAATGCGAGCGAGCAGATAGGGAAGCGTCACCAACCGGATGTTGTGTACTTTTAACAGCTCACAAACACAACTCAGCCCCGAGCCTGAGTGGAATATTGAAGAAGAAGAGCAGCTTGTGAAGTTATTGAAACGACATGAATGTTTGCATAATGTGTCATGAAGACAAACCACACAGCCAGCTGATGATGTCCATCCGCCTCCACATTTGTTTTTCTTTTGAAGTCACGTTTGATCACATGCGTTTCTGTGAGATCTTGTGTCTGTGTGAAATTGTTGAAACAAACAGCAGGTGTGTTGTCTCGCGGTCTGGGTGAATTGTCTAGTGTGTGCGTTCAGAGGATAATAATGTTAAATGAAGAGGACATGAAACTGTCCTTATGTCTGTGGTCTCCCATGTTTTTAAAATCAGTTAAGATTTCAAAACCATCTAGTGTGTAGATACATTTAATTTGGAAACACGGACTTAAACTCTTAAACATCATTTGAAGTCGGGCTTGCATGTGAAAGCACTAAGCAGCATCTTGAACGCGTTTAAGGTTATCTTAAATCAAAGCCCCTCGTTAGCCCTGCTGGGCCGATTCAATTAAACACTTGGCCCTAGAGGTGGGAAAAAAATCGATTTATGTAAAAATCGAGATTCTCATCTTCTGAGATTTTAAATAGATTCATAACTTCAAATTTTTTTTTATTTTGGGCTAATCAGTCACTCCCTGCTAAGTGCTAATGCTAGCTCTTTAACACAGTAGAATGCCAAATGGAGCAACAAGAAATTCAGTCTAACAGATGACTGGAGTATGTATGTACTTATTCAAAAATAGACTTTGAATCATCAATTCAGGATAGTTTTGAATCAAAAATAAATTCTGAAATGAATTGTGCCCTTAAGAATTGAATCGAATCGAATCTTGAGACACCCAAAGATTCCCAGCCCTACTTCGCCCTAAGGCTGACAATGTTAACAAAGTCAAAACCTGGTCATGTGATCTGTGGATTGACTCTGAGAGTTTAAGTAAACTTGTGCAAATCTTCTGCATTGTCTTTGTCTGTGTTTGTAAAGTGGTCAAGATACATTTTGAGAAACTGCAGAGCTGGAAAATGAAAAACAGAAGAAGCTGATGTTGGTCATTAGTTCTGGGTCGTTCCCTGATTTCCGCTCTGTTCCAGTATTCCTAGCGGTGTTTCTCATGAAGAACGTATAGTCCTCGGAGTAATAGCACGGTAAATGGATAGCAGCTTTGCTTCCTCTGAGAGTTTTTGTTCCAACACGTTCTTATCAGGAGAGTGTGTAATGGTTAGCTCACCATCTGTTTTAATTTGTTCTATACAGCTGCAAGAAGACATCACATTATCAAGAAACGTTTCCTGCTTAACTTCACAACCAGGCCTGCTTCAAGACTGATCTGATTGGGAGAGGTTTGTTTGTATTGTTGACTGGTCACTTACAGCCAGACTTCAAGACTTGTTACTCGGGCACCAATAAGTGTTCTTTAAGACTGTAAGCTAAAACATGCACTGTTTTATTTTGATCTAAATCTAAAGGCATAAAATCTGATAATACCTCAGACCATAATGTGTTCAATTTGACATTTTTAATTCTATGTAACTGGCAGTAAGAGTTTCACATTTTTCAAACAACACTGTGGAGCCGTCCTCTGTTGGCTGCAGCATCATAACAGCGGGATGATTTTGGTGGGGCAGTCGGAACATTTGGCAAGACGCATTGCCCCACCCTGTCCGTGCACGACTCTAATCCTGCATTCCTGTAAATGGAAAATGAAAGTTCACATTCAAAGTTCACTTCAGTTCACTTTAAAGTGTAACTTTAAAGGCCCTGACACACCGAGCAGATGGCAAAGAACCACTGTAGTGCCACCTAACGTCGCCTTTTGTTTTGGCCAAAAAGTTGCACTTGAACACGCCACAAAGACTACAGCCAACGGCCAACCACCTCGTATGTTCTGCTCATGCATTAGAGGAAATAACTCTCCATGTCAGCAGGCGGTGGTAGTCCGTTGTTATGATACCAGAAGACCATTTTCACACCGCTGGTCACCACTCGTATTAGAGGTAGTCTACTAATGGAGAATAATGTCTGATAAAAAGTTAAAAATGGCATTGGCGTTATCAGCCCTTGGTCTTTTAGTGGAAAAAGAAAAGAAGAGACGGAGGAGACAAATAAGGAGAAACCACACTAATGGGTGAAAGCATGGATACTACAGCGGCATGCTCAAGGGGCTTTACAGAACCTGACAGGAGAGCTGGAGAGAAATGAAACCTCCCAACAGCCAATCAGAGAGACTCCTCTCACCGACGCAGACGAGGGCCGAGGTGTAATGACGATCGCTCACTGTTGGTCCAACTAGGACCAAGGGCCAATGATCTGCTTGGTGTTTCAGGGCCTGAAGTTGCTGTGCAAGTATTTCCGTCTTTTCTTTAGAGCAGATCGATATAACACATCTCTGTTGTTTCACATCTCATCTTTAAGCTCCTGAACTCACTGAAATCTGAAGAGGGACTTCCCTACTTGAACTGACCTGGGACCATAGGAGCGTGTGAGTGCAGGGTTATTCCCAGGACCTGTTTACCTGAAAACAAGCCGACTGAAGGACTCTGCCTGCATGTCGCCTCTTACAGTCATAACTCTAAGAGGTCCTGACAGTGGCCACACATACAGTCCGCTGTGCTCGGGGTTTAGAATAAGAGTGGCTTGGAATGTGTCGGAGGATACGCCAACTTTCTGCAGCATTGCTCTCTCTCTGTATGTATCAGCCTGGCAACTGAGTCTAATCCCAACGGTCATCTGAAGCGAGGACTAACATCCCGATTGTGTTTCATATAGCTGCATATATTTAATGCTGGCAGAGCGTAACTCACACAGAGACAACAGTTGCATCGGCCAAGCTGACTGGCCTTGTTACTGTGATCTAAATACCCACAAATATTTACTATACTTGTCTTGTAGAGCCTCGGTGTCTTTATCCATGTAAGCTTCATTTACTCCCTCTGACCCATGGCTCTGTGCTGGTTTCCAGTTTCCCACGGGGAGCCTGAGAAACGGGCAGCACATGTGCCATCACCCCTTTTTGGGAGATTACAGCACACATGCGCCCACACAGCCGTCTGTGTTAGCAAACACGGACACATGTGTGAGTTACTCTATGGAAATATGTCACTGCAAACTGCTTCTCATCAGGGAAGTGATCGACGTCTGATTTAATCGACTTGTGAGAGCAGATGTTATTGATCTGTTGAACAAACTGTGTATGTTCACGTGAGATTTCTGCTTTTGATTGTAATGTGTGTGTGTGTAAACTCCTCTAAATACTCTTAATACCAAATGGAAATATTTGTTGGTCACAAAGAGAGAGTTATGCATGAAAAGTGTGACATCTGCTCACTCCAAATGCTTTCCCTAATAAAGTAGAAAGTCTGCAGGGAACAAGATTACACATTTGTTATCCAAAACCTCTCATGATAACCGTCTTCTTAGTTGGATTAAGGGCGGACTCACACTCTGCAATCTGTACCGTGCCTACGCAGGCTTCACCCCCAAAGTCCATTTTGTTTGACTAGTGTGCTCCGGTCACACTGACCAGGGTCTGCTGGTTGTTCCTCGCACGAGGCTAGGCACCAAAAGAGACTGTGCCTTTGAGGTTGTGGCACCTACATTTTGGTACTGTCTTCCCCCAGAACTGAGAGTCTTGACCTCTGTGGACACTTTTAAAAAGCAGCTAAAGACCCATCTGTTTGCCTTTGTTTGATCTGGGGCGGCTGTAGCTCATTTGGTAGAGTTATCGTCTCTCAACCGGAAGGTCAAGGGTTCGATCCCCAGCTGGGCAACATGTCCATCGACTCAGAATTGCTCCCGCGTTGTATGAATGGGATTAGTTACTTCTGATGGATGATACTACGTAGCGATCACTACCATGTGAATGTGTAGTTCTGACATGCAGTGTGAAAGCGCTTTGAGTAGTTGGAAGACTAAAAAAGCGCTATATAAGCTCAAGTCCATTTACCATCTGTCTGTATTTGATTTTATGTGACTGTCTGTTTTGTATTATCTATGTTAAATTCTTTATTGTGAAACACTTTGTGCTTTTTCTGTTCTTGGAAGGTAATATATAAATCAACTTTACTTACTTACACTTCCTTGTCCCTGGCACACTTGGAAGAGGTGTGCTTCGGCACGGTACAGTTCATCATGCATGAGCACAAGCATGGGTACAAAACGTGGACAGACTTCATTATGGAGAAACCCCGGAGTGTTCTGTCTGTGTCTGACTAACATGACTCAAAATAAGACACAAAGTAGCTGTCATGTTTTCTTTGTTGTTCTCCAATGTGCGGTTGCAGAATCGACCGTGCGCCTCTTTTCCTTTTTTTGATTGAGTCTGTCTTTATTTAAGATTTATTTTTGGGCTTTTTGGGCCTTTATTTGAGAGATAGGACAGTGGATAGAGCTGGAAATCAGGAAGAGAGAGTGGGGAATGACATGCGGGAAAGGATCCACAAGTCGGATTTGAGTCTGGGCCGCCCACTTTGAGGACTACAGCCTCCATACATGGGGTGCGCTCTAACCACTGCGCCACCAGCGCCCCATTGAGTCTGTCTTTAAAAGTAAGCATGCTTCATGATCAAGTAAAGTCATAGATGTGTTGTATTACAGCGTCATGCACAAGAGGTATACAGCGCTCCGGTCCGGTTAGTCCTGGAGCAGGGTGAGTGCAGACCATGGCGCTGTACGGGGAAACTGGGCCCAGTGTGTGTGTGCCCCTAATGTTTGATTCTAATGATTTACTGTTGGCCAAAGGTTTATTATATTTTCAGGCGGTTAATATAGCTTTGTAATGAAACTGTCTATTTAAGCCTGGTATATATGGAGCCACAGGGTGTTTGTAATAGTATCAGTGCTCAGTGGACTTATTTACAGTCTGCTGTATATTGATGGGGGTCGGCTGGTTGGACTATTTGTGGCTGAGGGAAACAGAAATGTTTCTCTTCGTGGGACAGCTTTCCTGCTTCTCTCTCTCTCTGCAGACAATTAAACCGAGTTATGAATATGTTAATGCGGAAAGGGCAGTGCGTAGGGGGCAAGGCATTTTATTTCATTTCAAATGGACCTCTTATGCAATAATGAAAATGCAAATGGCTCTGAGCTGTGAGCTGAAATGCAGAATGGATACAGTGTGGCCTGCAGCTGCTCAGGATCCTCCTCTGAGGTGCAGAGAGACTTCATTTTCTGCTTCTCCATCTCTGGATTTCTATTTATTTGCACGTTTGTTCATGAATATTAAAATATTAAAAAATGTTTTCCTCTAATCAAAAATTGGTTTGCGTCCCTTTGATGCTTTGCCTTCTGGCTGTTTTTAAATGTGTCTGTTAGAGAGGGAAAGTTTATCTGTGCTCACCTTGAATCAGTTACAGATGTGCATAAACGAGCCTGATTTAAAACAATCTACACAAAACAGATGTGGAAACCTGAGACTTACATTACTGAGTATAAATTTTGAAGCAGTTAAACATTTCATATTTAAAATGTTTTTTTAGATTCTTTGTCCTCGATTGGAGAAAGAATACATCCATCCATTTATTATCTATGCTGCCTTTCCTGTTTAAGGTTGCAAGACTTTTCAGCCGATCCCAGGGCAGCCGAACCCTGGACTCACATTCACACCTACAGAGTCACAAATGAATCTAACGATTATGTCCTTGGTTTGTTTGGAGAAAGCCTGAGAACCCGAAAACCCGGCAGCTCTCTCCAATGTTTTGAATTTGGACTGAACTAGCCACCAGCAGCGTCCTTATCAATAACTTATAGCATAGAGGAAATCTTTTCATGATACTCTGTGCAGCTCTTCCTCTGACCTGCCTGGAAGTGCTCTGCTCGGTGCCCTCAGCAAACATCCCCGATGTATGCAGCGTCAGTAAGCCTGCTGCTGTGTGCGTTTGTGTGCAGAATACTAAATGGCATGTGTGTAAACACAGAATCTCAGGGACGTGATTGCGTTAGGGATTGGCGGGTCCCGGGGGAGTGATGCTGCTGTTCATGAATCCTGTGAGGAGTTCAATAAGTTTGACAGAAACTGAAGAAAGGGTTTTCCTTGGGGAATTCCCCTCGTTTGAGATGAGACAGAGACAAAAAAAAAAACACACTGAAGTCATTTGGGTCATCCCGACTCGTGGATGACTTTATACATTTATAAGACTTTTCATTACAAACAGGGAGGCTGGAAACTTAAGGGCATGCAGTTTCTTGTAAAACTATTTTTTAATTGGTTGGATTTTGGGAAATGCAGTGTTGGGAAATAAAGGTCAGAATATTTCAGCCTCAGTTGCAAAAATGTTGACCTCTCTGTTAACCTCAATCAGGACGTTTATGTAGAGTAAAGTCTAGATACGGTTAAAACTCCTTTAGACCTTTTAACTGGACTACTGTCCTTGTAAACAAGGACCAGGGGAGGATTGATTTACTGATGGAAGTATTTCCAACTCCACTACAGTAGGTGGCAATATACCCACTGTTAGCTAGTTACTAATGAACCCTCTTCAGGTTTACTTACTACAATCTTTCTTGACAAGGTCGCCATTCTGCATTTTTCCATCCATGTACTATTTGAAACTTCTCCAGCTGACCTCCTCGTCTGTGATTGGTTCTCGCTCTAGCACTCACCATGTTGATCCCCTCGTCTTGTTTTCTACACATAATTCTTCTGCGTTTTTATGTTGTTTGACTTCCAGGTCAAAGCCTGGCGTGTGTGTCTGTGGAGCATGCTCAGAACGCAGAGGCCAGCTTGGGTCTGAATGAGGTGTACACATGCATGAATTAATCCTCTCCCAACCCCGTTATCAAGGAGTGTTACTTTTTATTTCCACATGTTCTGTCAGCGTTTTGCTCTGATGGACGGCTGGCGGTGTCCTGCCCCACTGGGTCTGTTTCTAGAGCGTGCCGCAGCCATGAGCAAGATCACAGGAGAACTACAAGATCACACTGGAATAAAGAAAAAAAACATGTAAACAACATGTTACTTTGTCTTTCAAAGGTTGCTTTGTTGAAAATAGACTCGCAACATATTTGAAATAAAGCAGGGCATAGTGATGAAATTCAAATTTGTAGGATGTCATTCAGACCAAATAGTTGACATGTGTTTTAAAAGTCCAGTTTAAGACATCAATAGCCTTTGTTCTGTCCATCGTAACAACGTTTGAATGTCACTGAGATGCAGGTTTTAAGGCTTCATTGGCTGCATCGCACGGCCACGCCCTTCTTTCCCAAAATCCAAGCGTCTTGTGAAAACGTCCACCTTCACGTCAGGCCCAGAAAGGTTCTACCTGTCAGAGGATTTCCTGACTTTTCTCTTTGATGGTTGCCCTCCACATCCAACCCCTCACCCCCGCTCTTCTCTCTTCTCCCTGAGCTACTTAAAGAACAGATAAGAGCAACTTCAAAGGCAGCGCCGCTTTTCTGCTCCGATTCTGAGCCGGCAAATGAAGCAGCGGGCAGATTTGAGGAGCTAAATAGGCTCTGGGTGTGTATCATGTCTCTAACATGTAGAATGATTTCTGTGATGGATGGTGATTGATGGGCACAGCACTATTTAAAATGTTGCCTACTAGACCAGTCCTACCACCTTTAAAAGTCCGTCATTTGACACCTGATGACCACCGAGCGTTTTCCTCCCTCTTGAGGTTTTTCACACCAGCAGGATTAGAGGCTTCATCTCAGAGGGTCCCACCCCAGATTTAATCAACACTCAGCCTGTGTTTTTGTACGGTGCCTGACAATCAGCTGAGTTTTAAAGACCGGATTTGTGTCCAGGCTTTTTTTTTTTTTCAAAGACAGCTGGGTTATCATTACCAGAAAGGCGGGGTGTTTTCTCTAATCTTAATACCCAACCAGAGACACCGCTACACCTCTGCAGTCATCGAGAAGACTTTCAGATACCCCAGGCTCAGATTCGGTCTTCTAGTCCCTGATCTAATATGTGTGTGTGTGTGTGTATTATATGATTTGTCAAGGGGGTTATCAGATGCAGCATTGCTGTTATCCACAAATGAGATGAGATCCCCAGGAGTACAAAGATACAGAGGGGCAAAATGCTGCTGCTCTAAAACTCAGGAGTGGATTTAAGCTGCTGTTTTGATCACATAAAACTGAAAATAATTTCAAATGTTTGATTTTTACTGCTGGGTTCTGATCATTACTTCCCCGAGACAATAGATTCAAGCTGCATCAGTCTGATTTGTTTTCATATTTGGCCGTTTGAACAACAATAAGCACATCATCAACATCTTATCGCAGTCTCAAGTTGTTACAGTGAATTCTTTAGCTCACAGTCATATTTCTGGAAGTCTGACAGTTTGAATCCATCTTCCTTTGTGCTGCTTTTTAGTCCCCAAATCCCTCATAATCCCCCCAAAAATCAAGCAAATGTACTCAGAATAATGCCAAACGTATTATGTACGTAAACGTACTGTATCAGGATTGCTAATTTTGATGACTCATAAATTAAAAAATTCTGTAGTAATGCTTTGCATCCTTAAAGGTAGAGTCAGTAGTTTTTTTCCTAAAAATCAGAATATAGACTTACAAATGTAATGCTGCACAATCATCACTTTTGGGCCTCCATACATGTTTGACTGTGTCTGCAGAGACCCCGTCTGTCCACTGACGGGATTCTCATGTTTTGGTTTGTTTTGGTTTACTCCGGACGTTTTTAGGTGGGGAGCTAATGTGTTTCCCCCAGCCAAAGACATAGCATAGCATGGTAGCATGGTGATAAAAGTGGTTCCAAAATGAGGGTGAACCGTGTTTTTACTCGCAGATGCAGAGTTAGACTACTTTCTGTTGGACCATCAAGTGCAAAACAACTGCGGTTAGCTTGTGCTAGGTTGTGGTAGCTTCCAGTGCATAGGTAGAAGCAGTAAACATACACACCTCATTCTGCAGTGAGTGTGTCCTTCTGAGGCCGGAGCTGGGGGATCAAACCCCTCTACCAACTGAGCCACAGCTGCCCCAATCATTAACCTTGTTTCACATTTTAAATCACGAGCATGTTGGGCCAATGAGGCGTTTTTTGTTAAATATATAAACCCACATGAGTCATATTTAAATGGGAAAAGCAGCAGAGTGCTAAAACTCATTCTAACGTCTATTAAGTTAAAAAATGAAGACAGAGGGAGAGGTCATATTGATCTTTCTCACGTTAGAGAGGAGACTGTTAGTTTCTTTGCCACCCTGAGGAGCAAACTGTGGATGATTTTTCCCTGCCACATTCCTTGTATTACCCAGGAGATAGTTTGTGATTTCCATGTATTTTATTTAACAGCATGACTCTTATCTTTACACCATCATACTGATAGTGTCTTCAGCGCTGCCGTCTGGCTGGAGGATTTTAATTACCACTGAGGACTTATTTCACTTTGGCCAGCCACAAGAATTAAAGGGGAGTACACCACCAAACTCATTACGTGACTGCACTTTTGTCAGCTCATTGTCTAGAAGCAAACATATTGAGCAGCCACAGTCTTTGCTGCCTGAGATGAGGTATCGTGGCTACAGAAGCTGTAGTGCTGTAAACCGTGTTGATAAGCCCTCTGGGGTTATTTGTCACACCTACACACTTAACCAATGTCTGTGGCCTTAATCAGGCCTTTTCTCAGTCACATTGTCCTCCCACGCTGTCTGCTCTCACACTCCTCAACAGGTTGCTGCATTTCTTTCCTCCTCTGCGTTTCAACTGTATCACATCACGGGCGAAAACACACGATGCCATGACAGGCGAGCCCGTTGGGATTCTGTAAAACGGTGGAGCTTCCTGCTACTATTGCTCTTCTTTGATCAATTCTTTGAAGGGTTTGTACCTCGTCTACTCGCTGCCAAAGCTGTGATGACACAGCATGTTACTACTCACCACAGCTCTCTGTGAAGACGGTTCAGCTAAACTGCATTCTGAAGTTATCTAAAAAAGACACTTACTGCAAACACCAAACTTCAAGTTTTGAGCTTTGAGTTTGTGAAACAGAAATATATCTTCATTTGCACTGATATGTTGAGATATTGAAAGACACAATATGTATGCTTCTGCCACCAGGGGGCTCTCAATCAATACTAGAATAACGAATGATGACTTCGAGGCTGGCGGGGAATCATGGGAGTGATTCTTTCTGCTACTCCCCTCCCCAGCCGGTGACAAACGAATTCCGCGTTGACGTAGTGAAGACGAACGGGCAAAAACAGACCTGAGGAAGAGGTTACCGACGATGTATCAGTTGTATTAATTACATAACGTTTTTATCACAGCAGCACATACAGCAACAGTACGGCAGCTTTCAGTAGCAGCTCACACTTCCTTATGTTGCGGTCTTGGATGTAACATCCGGTGTTTCCACGGCAACGGTAATCATTCTGTCTCTCATGGCGGCTCATCATGACGGCCGCCTTGACAAGACACGTCCCGTCTTGACTATAAAATAACGGATTTATCTATCTTTGATAACTGTTGGAAATATTTGAGGCAATGTAAGTACTTGAATGTAAACATTGTCATCAAATTCTACATATTGCACAGTTAACAAGACTCCCAATAATAATTTTTTTGGACTTTGTTTTGAGAATTTCAAGCCACCATATTCTGAGTAAATCACGACAGGTTCGAGTCATACAACATGAAATCTTAAACTTTACTGAAAACTTGTTCCACGTGGATGTGGACTCCGACTATCACACAGTTCGTTCTGCTTTTATAATCGAGCTGCACTAGACAGTGACATCATTGAGTTGCAGATGATCAACGTCCTCAGAGTTGAACTCGGAGCAGGCTTTGGACACTTCTGGAGTTTTGTATCTGAAACAGACGTCCCCACTTTGACACCACTCGTACAGAAAGTGGTGTCTTTTTTTTTTAATGAACACGTGCACATGTGAGTCAGCATTATCAAACATGGACGCTATGAAGAGGAAACAGAGAAACTGACTCACCAATGGCATGTTTGGAACGCCTGACAAGTATTGCAACAACAAACTACAAACACAACAAGAAGAATATAAGGAAATAAATGCCTGCGTCTGCTCATCCAAGTATGAAGCTCAACCAGTTTTTTTCATTTTGACTCTATTGGCTGTATTACATGTTATGTGTTGTTGGATGACAAATAAGTAAGCATAAATCCTGAACGGTTTGGGTGACTTTTGGTGTATTGTGTGGTAAAAAGTGGGTCTTCCTGTTGACTTTGTCCTGCCAGTGCAGCTGTCATGGAAAAAAAATAGAAACACTGGCTTAAAGGAGCAATATCTAACCCTGACACAGTTCAATAGAAATAGCAGTCCAAATTCAGCTGTCTCCCTCCGTTCCCTCCTCCATTAAGTCGATGCTCACGCAGGTCACCATGTGGTGGACACTGAAGCTTCAGTGTTTATCCAGCTCTGTATGGGTCTGTAAACCTTTCTGTGTTCTAACCTCTCTCCATTTTTCAAAAACATCTCCAATATTGATCCTAGTTTGAGCACGTTTCTGCTCGTGGAGCTTATTAGAAACATGCAGAGGCTTTTTAGGTCGAGTACAATCACTTCTATCTGAACCACTTCTCTTGCTGCTTCCATCACTGCAACACCTGTTGACCTGATAACTGCTCTCATATCTGGCAAACCGAGGGGCGTCCAAAACGGCCGTGTGTGGGTGCCTTAAAACCGCCTACCTTCTCTGGTCCAAACAAATCCAGATCATTCAGGACCAGAATCGAAAGTTAGAAGGAGGACAATAATTTAAATTTAATTAAAGCATCTTTGCTAGTCCAACTAAAAAATCTACAAGACAGATAACATCACTTTAAGGCTACTTGCATCCTTCATGTCATTTCCTGTTGATTGTCTAATTGTCTCTAAAGAGAGTGTACTTGATGTGATAAATCATGAAAGAACAGATTTCACATGTAGCTAAATTGTCATGTGACGTCAAGTACAGTTGGCCAAAATGTTGCCTGAATATGTTGCAGTGATAATTTGAATGAAGCCCATATCCTGCACGAAGCTGTGGACCAGTGCAGACTGGTTTTTCAGAGGCCACCTCATCCCTTTAACACCTCTCTGGTCTGTGTAAGCGGCTCTCTGCAGCCATGTCTCTGAATAATTCAACAAAGCAGGAGAGGAGTGGGAGAGATGATATGGATTGAAGATGATCTGGGGCACTGGTGGCAGGAAATTGACTTTTTGACGTCAGAATAAGCTGGAGAAGCATCTTTTGTGTGTAAGCGAATGTGGGCGTATCGGCCAGTATAAAGGGAAGACGAGCTGGAAACAGCAGGTGAGAGTGACAGGGCCTCTCTTTGAAGCACCTTCCTCCCTCTCTTATTAATTCATAGATTCTCTCTGAGCGTCTGACCCACAGGATCTGTGCAGTTTGCCCTGTGGGCGTCTACACTCTGCCTGTATTTCATCTCCAGAGGAACCAGACAAACTGTTGGCGTTAATTATGGCACCACAGGAAACGTACTGTACCTGGACATTTGAGTCCAGGTGATTGAGCGGGGCTGGAGGTGTGAGTCGGGCATTTCCACTGCTGACTCAGTTATTACTTGCTGTCAGTGGAGAAGGTCAGTCTTGGATTTAGAGGAGAATCCCCATTAATGAACAATGCCTGACGTGACAAGTTTTCACGTTTAACAGGAAGCTGTTTGTCAGGTTGAGATGGTTTTCATGACAAATATTATGTGGCTATCAGCTCTCTCAGAACGCTCCGTTTTGGTGTGTGTGTCTCTTTAAATGCAATGAGTCCCCCCTGAGTTATCCCAGTAGACATCACTCCTCTGTAGAGAGAATAAAAATGGAGGACCTGAGCAAAAGTTTTGCTCTAGGCTGGGGGTGAAGTCCATTTGTGGAGTCATTTACAATTTTGTTTGACTTTCTGTTGCTCACAAGTTCTGGCATTCAGTATGTCCCTCACTCTAATGCACTCTCTTCAATCATGTGTCCAATAATGATTATTGATCCAGTTAGGAATCACAAACATTAAGAGTATATTTAAAGGTTTTGTTTTTATTCTAAACTGGTGTTCAATATCCATTAGATGGATAGTTTAATTGTGTTTGACTGAGAATGCTAATGTGCCCCTTTCTTTGTGTCTCTAGGTGCCCCTGGTTGACAAAGGCGATCTCTCCCGCTGTGCCCGTCTACAATGGCCTCGTCTTCCTCTTCGTGTTGGCCAACTTCAGCATGGCAACCTTCATGGACCCTGGTGTTTATCCACGAGGTGTGTGTGTGTGTGTGTGTGTGTGTGTGTGTGTGTGTGTGTGTGTGTGTGTGTGTGTGTGTGTGTGTGTGTGTGTGTGTGTGTGTGTGTGTGTGTGTGTGTGTGTGTGTGTGTGTGTGTGTGTGTGTGTGTGTGTGTGTGTGTGTGTGTGTGTGTGTGTGTGTGTGCGCGCGCGTGCAAATGAGTTTATGTGTCAAGCAATGGCATAACAATGTTGGCCACTTGACAGCATTCTGTGGGAAACAATTATGTTTGAAAAGAAATATCTGACTAGGGCTGGAAATCTTTGGGTGTCTCACGATTCGATAACGATCCTCTGGGTCACGATTCGATTCAGAATCGATTTACGATTCAAAACGATTCCGTTTTTTATGATTGGAACTCTATTTTTGAATTAGTACATACTTCAGGATCTACTCCAGTCATCTGTGAGACTGGCTGAATTTCTTGTTGCTCTATTTGGCATTCTACTGAGATAAAAAGCTAGTTTTAGCACTTAGCAGGGAGTGACTTATTAGCCCCCCCAAAAAAATGTTTTTTTAAAAAACAAAAAAAAATTATATTTTTGAAATTATGAATCGATTTTGAATCTTAGAAGAGAAGAATGTCAATTTTTACATAAATCGTTTTTTTTTTCTCACCTCTATATCTAACATTGGTTCTTGGTTTGGATCCCCTTCGGACAGGGTGTAGAGTTTGCATGTTCTCCCCGTGCATGTGTTGGTTCTCTCCTGGTACTCCAGCTTCCTCCCACAGTCCAAAGACATACTCGTTAGGTTAACTGGTGACTCTAAATTGCCTGTAGGTGTGAATGTGAGTGTGACTGGTTGTCTGTCTCTATATGTCAGCTCTGTGATTGGCTGGTGAACAGTCCAGGGTTATCCCCGCCTCTTGTCCAATGACAGCTGGGATCGGCTCCAGCCCCCCGCGACCCTGAACAGGAAAAGTGGAATAGATAATGGATGGATTCAATATCTGATATTTACTAAGATTGCATGTCATCTTCCTGCTAGCCCTCCTCTTCCTCTTTCTCCTCGGAGCTCCCGGAGTTGCTGCTGGTGGAGAAACCAGAGCCAAAGTCCGAGTCCGGGTATGCTTGGTGTGAATAGGTACTGCTGGTGCAACTTCTACACACCTTCACAATGACAGGTGTCCAACCAGCTCCCACTGCGGCCTTTGAGTCCTCGGCACCATCTGGGTTAATTAATATTGATTGAATTTGTCCTCGGGGATATTTGTAATGCGCTTGTAAATGATAAGCACCTGTCGGCAGGAGGAGCGTCTCTATCCATAAAGGGGTAATAATCATTATGATGTATAAAGCGCAGGTTATCTGACCCTGGCCTTTCTGGTTTTAGAGACTGCTGGTGGGATTACTTTCTTTTAGCTCTTATATTATATATGACACAGATGGCAGACCCGACAGTAAAGCTCTGATGAACAATATTAACTGTTATGAAATAGTCTATCACTGACATCTGCCTGGAAAATCACCGTCATCACCCAGATTGTAAAAATGAGAATGAACGGCATTGTAGAGCTAATAATTCTCCTATTCAGGTCACTGACATGAGCAGACACGAATTATAGTCATCTCCTTTCAGGGAGACATTTTTAATATGAGGAAATAGATGAGAGAGGGTTAGGGATCATGGCTAGAAGGGAAAAAAAGCATTCAGGGAAATCACAGTGGGGGTCTTTAAAGATCAGGTCCCCCCTTGCCTCATACTGGTTTGGTCCACTGCTGACCAACCCTGCACCCCAAACACTGCAGCACATAGTCTCTGTGGGTCAGAGCAGAGTGTGCTGGTAGTGATGAACGCCAACTTCCACCCCTTATAGATCCTGTACATTTAGCCTTCAGCAGCTCAAAGATTCACTTAAGATTCAATTTTATATTTATAATATTGATGCTAGATGTAAGGCTGGTGTCGACCAAAATGAGGCTTAAAGGACTGAATGCTCGCTGGTCTTTCTGCTCCCCTAGTGGCCATTGTAGGTAATGTTACGTTGAAAAGAAGACGGTTGCTGCTTATTAAAAATTAGTCTTATTGCAGCACATGTGAACAATATTTCATAAGTCCAACTAATCACCTCTGTACTCGCCCTTTTACAGCAATATCTTTGTAAGGTGTCTTGACAGGATTTCTCGTTGAAACTGAAGAAAACTGGAAATGCAGAGAAGAAAGAGAGGATGGCATGCACGCCCGCGGGTCAGAACTAAAACTGGCACGCTGTGATTAGAACTCAGCCTTAATGCATGGGGGGGGGGGGGGGTATTACCCCATATCTCTGTTAGGTTAGCAAACAGTTGCTCATGTTATATACTGTTAGTTATATTACAGCACCTGAAAGACTGTTGTTAAGCTATAATGATTTAGAAGAGAGCATTTAATCGCTTATCTTTTAAAGTGAGATTAATGAGAGTTTTTCTTCCCAAAGTTACAAACTACATCTTTAACTTTTGATTGTGTCACCTGGAAGACGACCAACAACAGCAGCAGCAATAATAATAAAAGTCTGATTTAGCAGTCAGTTTTTGTTGCACTGGTTAGTATGGGCGGGTAAGCACTTTGAACGACAGCTCTAACAGCCGTTTGAGTGTGTGTGAAGTGATTAATGACAGAAAATGATACGCTGCTCGTTTTCTGATAATGTAGAGCGCCGTCAAATTCCCATTACTGCTCTCAAGAAAGCTGTGTGTACTTGTCAAGTTTCTGAGAACATGACATCATGTTACCCCGGGCAACCGCATCAAAAAAAAAGTTTTTAAAGTGCTCATTTGATCTCTACAGGTCAAAGGTTTGATCCCCGTTAATATCCCTTTATCTTTCCCAAGTGCCAGAAATACTGAGTTCACACTCAGGTGCTTGCTAACACACACACACACACACACACACACCCTTTCCAACTTTTGACAGTGGTAAAGCCCCGTTTCCACCAAGCGGTCTGTTTCAGTTCAGTTCGGTACGGTACACATTTTCCACCGTCCAAAGTTAAGAAAGGTACCAAAATAACTGATCCGTACTGTCATACTTTTTTTGCTCCCCTTCTGTTGGGGTGCCAAGCGTACCGATCCGACCCTAAAGGTTGGAGCTAGACTCACTGCAGTCCATTGATTGGTTAAAAGAATCTTCCTGTGGAACAGCAGTAATAAAGGACAAACACAAAACACACCGTGTTTAAATATCCTGCAGATTTAGAGAGAGTCATTTCAAGACTGTTTTTGTTTTTTTTGTGATTGTCAGCATGTAGCTCCGCCCCATGGACGACCTCAGAGATGCAGACCTTCCTAGGATTCTTTGATCTTTGTTTACTGTGTCACGTTCTTCTTCTTTGTTGGATTTGTTGGCGGTCTACACTTTGTCACTCCACTGTGATTTAGTGATGTGTGAGGGTACTGGCAAGATCAGGGTTTACCGTACCAAACTGTACTGAACCAAACCCAACCTCTTGGTGGAAACAGGGTTAATGTGTACCATACCGTACCGAACTGAACTGAACCCGACCGCCTGGTGGAAACCTTTTAAATCTATTTGAAGAGACCTGACAGACGTAATAACAGAGCAATCTGCTTTTTATTGACCCGTTGACGTCTGTGCTCTCTCTTTGTTTCTCCCTTGCTTTCTTTGCTCCTTTTGTGTGTGTGTGTGTGTGTGTGTCGGTTCATCTACCTGGGCCTGTCTGCAGTTATTGTTGTACCGTGAAGTTATTTTCTGAGGTTGGAGCTCAGTGCAGAACCCTGAGACATTTCAGGGCAAAAGGCTCTCTCTCTAAGGAAAATGGCAACTCCAAAAAACATCCTGAATGTCTGAAGAAAAGCACCAGCATGTGCTCTAATAGTGTATACGGGGGTGATGTTAGAGCACAGAGTAAACTCAGCCACAGTCAGAGGTTTGATTTCCATGAAAGAAGCATCAATTCTGATGCTGTGTGACCTTGTGGGAAATGAAAGCAAACAGCATCTGTTGAACATGAGTCACAGTGTTCTTCAGTAATCACTCCTGATGTTAGAGGCAGAATGAAGCACTCTCTGTAAATGTTCATCCCTCTCAGTGCCTCCTCTCAGTGGAGGGGGGGGGGCGTCATTTAAGATGCTGTGCTGTTGTTCATGTCAACTTGAATCGTAAATCAAAACAATGCTCTTGTGTCTATTAACCACCTCCTCCTCTCTCCCCCCCCCCCCCCAACACAATCTCACACCTATATGCATCCGCGCTCCATTGATGTGCTCGTGTCTCGTGATTTTTTTTCCTCCTCAGCGGATGAAGACGAGGACAAGGACGATGATTTCCGAGCGCCGCTCTACAAGAACGTGGAGATCAAGGGCATTCAGGTCCGGATGAAGTGGTGCGCCACCTGTCACTTCTACAGGCCGCCTCGCTGCTCACACTGCAGCGTGTGTGACAACTGTGTGGAGGTGTGTATGTGTGTGTGTGTGTGTGTGTGTGTGTGTGTGTGTGTGTGTGTGTGTGTGTGTGTGTGTGTGTGTGTGTGTGTGTGTGTGTGTGTGTGTGTGTGTGTGTGTGTGTGTGTGTGTGTGTGTGTGTGTGTGTGTGTGTGTGTGTGTGTGTGTGTGTGTGGGAGAGATTAATGTGTTATGTATGTATGTATGCAGGCACAGTGTAGATATAAAGGTTGGACTGATGTATACGGGCCATGTTTTCTGATGCTGTTCTGTGCCAATAATATCAATAAATTAACACTGAATAGATATAAATAAGTTATTTCTAGGTATCTGCTATAAGGTTATTATGATTAGAAAATCCTGACCACTGGCATAAATATCGGCTTTTGCAGCTTTAAGCGTTTAATGCTCTTATCAGGATTCGCTTTGGAAACCTAATTTTCCACATTTAAATCCACATGAGGAGATGAAGACACCACCACACAGGGTTCAGATAGACTGTTTGGTTTAGTAGAGACCCATTAACAAGAGATGGTGAATAAAACCCCACCTCCTGACCAGCTGTGTTCCCTCTCTCCTCAGGACTTTGACCATCACTGTCCCTGGGTGAACAACTGCATCGGACGGAGGAACTACCGCTACTTCTTCCTCTTCCTGCTGTCGCTAAGCATCCACATGGTGGGGGTTTTCTCCTTCGGCCTCCTCTTCGTCCTCCACCACCGGGAGAGGCTGGCAGCGCTGCACACCACTGTCACGTATCCTTGATGCCCCGCTGCAAAACCTTTAAGCAACCTTTAAAGGCTTTATATGTGATTTTTTGATCAAGCAGATGTCGCCCTTGAGCAGCAGCATGAAACCAAAACAACTTGCGCTGCATTGTTGTGTTAGCATGCTAATGCTAGCAATCTTTATTATGCTCATATCTTCACACTGCATGTAGATTTACCTGAAATGAGCGTGATCTAGAAACACAGTTAAGCAGTGAGTACAGTATGTTATTCTTCTTTTCTCTAGTCCCTCAATTAAACAACTTTCATACATGAGGGGAGGAGTCAGCCGGCCGTCCCGACGATGTAAACAAACTGAAGATAGGACTCTGAAAACTCTGAAAACATCACAGACAGTGGGACTCGGGTGTTACACCCATTGTAGACAGTCATGACTCACAGAGTTATTTTCAGAGGATATACTTGATTTCTACATTTAAGTGTGAAAAATCACATATAAAGACTTTAAGAAAAACTCTTAAAAAACAAAACAAACTAGCTGGTGGCTGGTGGCGTGCCCCATGTATTGAGGCTGTAGTCCTCCAAGTGGGCGGCCCAGGTTTGAATCCAACTTGTGGCTCCTTTCCCGCATGTCATTCCACTCTCTCTCTCCCTGATTTCTGACTCTGTCCACTGTCCTGTCTCTCCAATAAAGGCACAAAAATAAATCTTAAAAAAAAAAAAAACTTCAGACAACTTTGATAGTTTTTTTTATTTGCAGAATGTTAAAAGTGCATGGACATAAGTTAGTGTCTTCTGTCAGACTCTGTTATTCCTACTTGTTGCACTCTCTGCTCATGTGTTCTCATATTGTTGATCCTGAACTTTTGCCTCCAGTCTGGTGGTGATGTGCATAGCCGGGCTTTTTTTCATTCCAGTCATGGGACTGACAGGTTTCCATATGGTGCTCGTGGCTCGAGGCAGAACCACCAATGAGCAGGTGAGGAGTGCATGCTTGTTCTGTATCCACGTAAACAAACAATCACTCTGCTGTTATTTGTCCAGCGTATGTCAACAGAGCCGCGAGGCGTTGCTTCACAAACACATGCAAAAACAATATTCACACCCGGAGCTTCATGCACTGTTTGCTCCCCAGGCTTTAGAGCAGAGGTGCCCAACCTTTGATAGCCCCCAAGAGGGTGCCCGGACCCCAGGTTGGGATCCAATGCTTGAGAGCACCTTACATGGAAATGTATCACTAACCCCTCTGCTGCATTTAAAACAGTTTAGAAACAGAAGAAATGTATCTTCTGTACACGACAACATCCTTAAACACACTAATTATAAGACGCATCAACAGCATGACTCACCTGCTTTGTATTCAAACGCTGGACGTGTGTGTGTGTGTGTGTGTGTGTGTGTGTGTGTGTGTGTGTGTGTGTGTGTGTGTGTGTGTGTGTGTGTGTGTGTGTGTGTGTGTGTGTGTGTGTGTGTGTGTGTGTGTGTGTGTGTGTGTGTGTGTGTGTGTGTGTGTGTGTGTGTGTGTGTGTGTGTGTGTGTTTACACTGTGGCCTCGAGCCTCCTCTAATGCCGACTCTGAACGAGGCGTTGTGATCCTCAGGTGACGGGCAAGTTTCGCGGAGGAGTAAATCCCTTCACCAGGGGTTGCTGTGGCAACGTGGAGTACGTCTTATGCAGTCCCCTGGCACCGAGGTAAGATGCTTTACAAGCTTGCACGTGTGAGCATGAGTACAGTAGACGCTACCTTTCTGTCACTGCACACACACACACACACTTTAGAGAATATGTTTATGCATATGAGTGTCCATGCTGCAGCGCCTCTTTAACTGCAATAAGAACACACACAGCACTGTGTTGTGTGTGTAGGAGTGTATATGCACGTGCTCTCTGAGGTGGCTGTGGACATGTGTTTCCAGTCCCGCCTGAAAGCATCCAGCGACCCCCCGGGGGAGGCAGACAGCTGAGAGTACAGAGAGAACAGAATCAGAGCGCAGAACGAGTAAACGTGTTTAAACACTCAGCTTAAAAAAACACCAAAAAAAACCCACAATGCCGGTTTAACTACCAACAGGGACAAGTCCAATTCGATCACAATCAACAGTGTGAGTGCGGAGAGGCGGCAGCAGGTGAGGGTGAAACGCTGCATCACAAGCATCTGCTGTGAAGTCTCCGATGGAGGCGTGTTGATTTACTGAGCATGTTTCACCTCACTGATACTGAATGAACTAGTAGTGGAGTCATTTTAAATCAGCAGCATTCATTTAGTAACACGGTTTATCTTAGGGGGGAGACATTTGTAAAGACAGCTCAGAACATAAACCACACATTCACTCTTCTAGTTCTTCACGCTCGGCAGGAAACTTTAAAGGAAATCACAGTGACAGCCGTTTAATGATGAAAACACTAAGACCCTCTGATACTCGGCTTTTCTGTCACTAAGTTGTGTTTGAAAAGTCTGTCTGAGGCGGTGTTACTATAATGGGATTATACTTACAGCTCTACTCATTTCATTATAGTACTCTGTAGTGTGTTTTTGTGGATGGCCAATGTACGTTTATAGAAGTCTTAAAGGTGCAGTACAACATTTGAAAAAACATCAGTGATGTTAGCTGTTCTTCTTAAAACATTACATTCTACATCTGTTATAAACATAGGTCGTGTACGGGCAAAACACTGATAACCCTGACACACCAAGGAGATCGTCGGCTGTCGGTCCTAGTTTTTGGTATTTGGCCTATTCAACATGTAGAATCGGCGTCGGCGGTCGTTGAGAGGAATCTCTCTGATTGGCTGTTGGGAGGTTTCATTTCTCTCCAGCTCTCCTCACAGGTTCAGGAAAGCCCATTGAGCATGACCATTAGTGTTTTTTTTCCTTATTTGTCTCCTCCGCCTCTTCTTTTCTTTTTCCACAGACTGTATAAACAGGGATGTAGTGTCAGTGGCGTCACCCATTGGTTACTGAAGGAACATTTTGAAGCCTAACAGTGGTGGTCGCCATACTGTAAAATGCTGTCTCAACCTAACTCTCGGTCGACATAGTAACACACAAAGAGGTGGAGCTGAGTGATAACAGATGAGTTATAAAAACAAATCATTCCCCATACAGAGTATGCAGATAAAGCCGTGAGCTATTCCGACCAAATCAGCTTTTGGAACCAGGCTGTAAACATGTTTATTTCTGCTGTAACATTTGGCATAATAACATGGGTGTGTACAGTATGTGACTTCTGGGGCTTTTCCAGCCAGCCTCAGGTGGACACTCGCGGAACTGCAGTTGTTTGCAGGTCCGTATTGCCTCCATTTTTTCAACACCAGAAGTTGCTGCTCGCATTCAACATAAGTATTTCTTGTGGAAATAAGGATGATATGCCAACGATTTACGGGGCAAAAAGGCAACAAAGTGAACTAATAAAGTTTTCAGCAACATCTTGATGTTTTTGGTGGCTCATGTTTTTGAAAGGAACAGCTTGAGGGAAGATATTCATATTTAGCACAAACATCAGCAGTGATTAGATTTTGACGGTCAAAGGGCAAGGTCAGTGCAACATCTGGTAGCTATGGCTGAGTGGTAGAGAGGTAGCTATGGCTGATTTCTGTTACTTGTCTTCTTATGCAGGTACACACTGGACCCCAGGAAAAAGGCCCACGTTAAAATCCAGCCCCCCTTCATCAGACCTGACCTGTCGGACAGACAGATCACCATCAAGGTCTCCGACAACGGGATCCACAACACCATCATCCGTTCCAAGGTGAGTTTGGTATCCTCTTACTTCAGACTTCAGAGCAGCCATTTTTTTTCTTGCTTCACCCCAAAGTCTGAGGCCCCTTGTCCCCCTTGCAGAAAGCGCTGCGCCCAGCGTATTTTCTTCCGAGCACTCAGCCTTTTTTGTGCGGCCGTATTTTGTCTTGAAGCCCCTAGTTATGCTCCGTGTATGATCAGGATAACGGAGTAGTGTCGGTCATACAGCGGCCATTGTCAACAAACTGTTGTCATAGAGACAGGACGGATGTACAGCGCTTTTCTTCTCAGCGCACAAACGCTTCACACAAACACTGCACTTAAACCTGGACTCGGGGTCCAACATATATGTCAAACATATGTAACATCCCCAGACTTGTACCTGGATTCCTGTTTTTTTAAAACAGGCTCACACACAAGGCAAAATAAACAGTTTACAGCTTTAGGATATTATTGGACTTTTCACACAGAGGCAGCTATGGTCTCAATTCATCATTATGAAAATATAATTTTTGTCCCTTATAGGCATTGGAGATGCTAATCCTCTTATAAATAATATAATTTCATTAGTCCTAAAGTAGAAAAGTTTGACTCCAGAACAGTTCTATCCCCTAAAATAACTTTAAAGATGTGGGATTGGTCACTGACAATTAGGAGAAAGATAGTGTTGGACAGATGAGGTGAGAGAAGCCTTTTGTGTGTGATAGAAATGTTAGATAGACGTGAGATTACCAGCCTGCTGTCGCTCACTCCTCGTGAACCCAAACAAACAGACGTCACTGGTCCTGCAGACTTTACTGGAACCTTCCCAGGAAGTCTGTCCAAACCTCTCATTTATCCAGCCGTCACGGGGCCCAGGCTGACTCACTGCAGACTTCCAGAGAGTCTGGTGGAGGTGCAGTCTTCCCTGATTTAATTACCCACAACTCATTGCAGCATATATACATATATATATACATATATATATGCTGTTAAATGGTTCATTTTAACAAGGTAGAAGGTACCTGTACTGGTTGACTCTGATGAAGACGCAGTGTGTCCAAACGTTAGTCCTTTGCACTTAAATAAATTAGCCTGAAGTGATTCATGTGCTGTCTTTGGATCCTGTCTGAGAGAATGAGTCCATTAAATTATTTTGAATGATTAGTATTAACGCTTACTTGGGATTTATCGCAAATTTAATCACATTGGAAATTCCATTATTTTACATTTCAAAAAAAGTTTTTTGATGCTTTCATTTTTTTATTTTGGTGTTTTTTGTTAAAGTCCCCATGAAACGAACGAAGCTCCGAAAGTATCTAACTTCTGTAGCGTGTCGTATTTCCCTCTGAAACGGGATTTAACCAATCACAAGATAAAAGGCGGGACATTACATTGGGATGAATTTCATTGGACCATTAGCTTCAACAAAGCTTTAATTGATCTAAAAATTATTAAACACCCATTAGTGCGGGATGAGTCATCAGACATTAAAAACATTTTACAAGAAGAAAAAATATGGTTATTTTGATGGAAAAATACTCAGATGATTCTTTATTTGAATATATTTGGTAGATAAATAAACATTTAACAGGAACGCTGGATTAAAACCTGGAAAATACGATTAATGCATTCATGCTGACAGCACTCATATAAACATATTGTGGTTATTCCAAATTGCTGATTCATTAAAAAAAAAAATTATGAATGCGTTAAAACAATTAGTGAGTGTGTAATCAACCCCATCATGATACAGATATATGTAGAAGACCAGGAGATAAAGAAAATCATAATGTATTTTATTCTTGTAATATTTTTGCAGCTTGACGGTAACACACTGAACATACGATTAAAACCAACAGGTTTCATTGGATCAAGCGTCTAATTGTGACTAGATACTGAAGGTTACATTTGTTCAATCCCGATCTGCACACTGACGGACTCACAGACTTTAAGCTAAGTGAAAGTGAGTGTCACTGTGTCACAGTCGTCAGGTGCTTGAGGGCTCTGATGCAGACTATACAGGTCAGCATTTAGTAAAGTTTCCTGTGGGACTTACCCAGGGTTCATTGAGCATAACCCCCTGCTTACTGTAAACAGATGAGTGTATATTGAATTAGTATTTTTTATATCTTTTTTTTGGGGGGGGGGGGGTTAAGAAAGCGAGAATCAGTGGTGACAGCGAGACTTAAATAAGTGACGACATCTGGTAAATTGCAGATTTTGTTGAAATGGTTTCTCTCAAATCTGCTCAGTATTAACATCAAGACTTTCTGAGGCTTTCTGAGACTTTAGTGTTGTTTTTCTGAGTGCCAGCGTTTTTGAAAAATTGTTTTCCATGATAAGAGAGCATTTGCAGCAGAAAGCGCCCGCCTGGATAAAAAGTGCAGCGCCCAGCGTCTTTTTTCTGAGCGCTTTGCCTTTTTTGTGCGGCCGCTCCGAGCGCTCAAGTTGAAAATCTTTAAACTTTTCAGAAAGTCGCTGTTGACGTCACTTGTGCTCTTTGCCAAATGTATATTACCTGTATTTTTGCCGCCTACAGATCATGTCTTGTACCAACATCCTCTTTGCTCCTTGTCTGATCTGGAAATAAATGATCTCAAATATCAAACATGCAGTAAAAAGTAACAGAGTAGTGTCAGTCATACAGCGGCCGTTGTCAACAGACTGTTGTCATAGAGACAGGACGGACGTGCACTGCTTTTCTTCTCAGTGCACAAACGCTTCTTGCAAACACTCCCGAGCGCACAGCCAGCGTTTTACTGCCCATAGTTTCCATTTCCTTATTCATTTCACAATTTCAAGCCTGCATTCTTCTTGCCTGACGTCGAGTAGTGTCATGATATTGAAGTGCTCAGGCTTTAGGCTGGTGATCGGGATCGGATCATTGGCCTCTTGAAGCGTATCACGTCTGAATCTGCTTGTGAACTTTAGTGGTAGAATTGCATTGTGGGTCATGTGAAGACAAAGGAGAAGTTTTATGGTGATGGCTGTGGTTTTACTGGGTTGACTTTGGTGTCTTTTTTCAAGCTTGTGACTCCAACAGTGTCACAAAACAGTACATTGGTTCAGCGCTTGATAGAAATTAACTCAAAGAGCTACTCTGAGTTCATTCCCCTCACCTGTTCTGGATGTGTTTAACACCCTGCTCTCCTCCCTTATAGTCCAAAAGCAGCCTGGATGGCCTGGACGAAAAAGAAACCCAGCCGCCCCTGCCGCCCAAAGCTGACAGGTACAACCAGCTGAAGAACCAGCTGACCTCCAGCGAAGGTAAGTTCAGTCAATCCCCTTTCTGACTCCTTTCAGGGCGACACAAAGCAACACGCCTCAGACTCCCTCTGTCCGTCGTCACCACGTCCCAGTTGTTGGACTCGGTGCTAGGTTAGCATGATAAATGTGCAGCTCAGTGTCAGGTCAATGGCCTTTTATCCATGCCGAGCTGAAGAAAGGGCCGTCTGATTTGTAACGAGGAGAAGAGCCCTGTTCGCTGAATCAGCAGCAGATTTGTGGCACAAAGAAGAGACTCCAGAGTGAATCACTGCAACGTGAATCACCACCTTTTGAGTGGTGACTTGTGAAGAAGTGAGCTCTGTCAAATAAAGAGAGAGGAGAGGGATGATGTCCAGCTCTAAATGCATTTTGAAGCTACCGCTGTGAACAATGAAAAGAAGCTAATCTAGTGTTGGTGTTGCTGTTCTCAGTTGTGTGACGTGTTAGTCAAACACATGTGTGTGTGCATTAAACAGCATGCTCCCTCCAAAGGATTTCTAGGAGTCATTGTACATTTTGTCAGGGAGTGAACATGTTCTGCTCTTCCAAGGAGCACTACTGCTGCCTGGTGGATTTTTTAAAGTACTGCATGGTTTGCTCCCTTTGGTAAAGAAACTGAATAAATGATCATTTGGGTAAATGAGAGTTGTTGTTTTTTTAATAATACAGGAGAAACTGGTTGTTAAGAATCACCTTCATGTTTCTGCTCTCTCTCATGGCTGAGGCACACTGCAAGAGATTGACAGCTGTTCAGTGAGAGCATATATCCATTCATTTTGACTCTGCAGAAGTTATACAGGTTTAAAAAAAACTCACTCCCTACAGATTCTTTGCTCTGATAGTATGACTCAGCCCTGAGCTTCGTTTCTGGCAGAAACAACTTTAAGTGAGATGTGGTTCAGTGGTTTCATTTTTGTCGTAGCTACAGTGTTGACTGGTTTTCTCCCTGTGTGTGTGTGTGTGTGTTGTGTGTTGTGTGTGTGTGTTAGTAGAGAGCTCGCTCTCTGGTAAGACGCATCCTTCCACTCCAGCCATGTACAAGTACAGACCGTCCTTTGGCACCATGCCTAAAGTCCACTACCACACAGCTGGAGAGAAGGTAAGAGAGGATCAGTGTGGATCTTATAATGGTGACACTACTTCTCTGATATCCACTAAGATTCTGTTCTGCTCCTCAGATTGTCATGGCAGACGACCTGAAGACCTCAGCCATCATGGAGGAGGGTGTCCGTGGTCATGACTACCGATCCGAGCCGAACCTGGACATGCCCGAGTACACCAACGCTCCCCTCCACCGCACCTTCCAGTCATCCCCCCTCCAGCTGGACTCGGACCCCATCGGCTCCCGCTCGCTCAGCCTGAAGCAGGGTCACTGCCGGCAGGAGAAGAGCCAGCTCCCCGCCCTGCAGCCACAGGCGCACACCTCCACCCCCTACAAGAGCGTCTTCTCCCCCAACGCGCTCTCCAACCGGAACGGCAGCCTGTCCTATGACAGCCTTCTCAACCCCAGCGTCTCCCCCGCCGCTGCCGCCGAGTGCATGGCCCACCGCGCCGCGCCCTCCAGGGGCTTCCACTCGCCGTACCTGCCCACCAAAATGTGCCACATCCGGGAGCCTGAGATGCAGAGGCAGCAGGTGACGCTCACCTACAGTCCAGTGCTGCCCCCTAGAGGGATGGGTAGGCAGTCCCCCCATCCGAGGGATAGGGACCCATCCCCGGTCCGCTATGACAACCTCTCCCAGACCATCATGGCCTCCATCCAGGAGCGCAAAGAGATCGAGGAGAGGGAGAAGCGCCAGATGCTGCGCGGGCGCTCCCAGACACATATCTATGCCCAGGACTCCGGCGTTTTCGACGGGGGCTACGGTCTTACCCATAATGCTTGCTACCCAGAAGGGCCTCGCTGCCCTGTTTCCAGGGGCCCCACACCCCCAGCCTACGGAGGCTCCAGGGACAACCTGATGGGAGTCGGGCTGAGCTACGGGCAGCGAACCCCTGTGTTGCGCCACGCCGGCTCCACATTAGGCCGGGCGCCAAGGACTTCATCCACGTCCCTGCACACTGACCACAGCAGCTCCAACAGCAGCCACAGCCGGGCCCCCTGCCCCGACGGCCCCTATTTCTCCCCGTCCCACCAGCCCCGATCCCCCGCCATGCCCCGATCCCCCTCTTACTCCCACCAGAAACTCTCCTACATCAGTGCCCTCGAGAGGACAGACTCACCTCGTCTGGGGGGCCCAAGGTATGAATCTTAACCCCCCCTCCCTGAGGGGCTGCATGCTTTGTACTGGACAGGGACTCGAGGGAATTGAAACTGTGCTCCTGGACTCATCATAAGCACTAATGTTCTAGTCCTGACTGAAGTGTAGCATGTGTGCAGATCTGTAACGTCCACCTGCTGGACTCTGCATCTTCTCTTTTATAAGTTTGCTTTTCTCCTAAAATATCTTTTTTTTTGTATAATTTCATGAATGTCAGAAGAATAAAGTTGTGACTCCTCTCATCTCTCTTTTCTTTTGCATGCCTTTCACCTGCTCGTTAACACTCCACCTCTGATCTTCTAACTCCGCACATCTCGTCTGCATGCGGCCACGACCCTTGACCTTAGTCTTGTGAATAACTCACTCTAATGTGTTTCGTTTTTTTTGTCTCTTCCAACTCAGAGAGGCCATGAAAGTAAACGGGCAGATGGACTGCCACCCCAGTGCCCAGGGTGCCACACTCAGCCCCAGTCGCCATAGTAACGTCAAAAAGGTGACGGGCGTGGGAGGCACTACGTACGAGATATCAGTGTGAGAAGACACTCCGCGTCCAATGACAACAGCCGACCTGCGACAAAGAGACTCCAGATTACAGCCAATCAGGGGGGCACATTACACTTCCTGTTTTGGGAGTTATCGTCCAATCACAGGGTCTGTCTGCCAAGTACCTGTGTGAGTTTGTACAGGGCGGTTTTGTTTTGAGTTGATCCTGTTGCAGGTTGTACTTGTGGAGGAGTGTCCTGCTGACTTTTTGTGGCCGTCCAACAGATTGTCGATATTGTTTCTGTCGTCTATCAGATGTGGTCACAACGTCGTCTCCGGTTGTAATACAAAAAAAAAAAAAAACACCACAGAAGAAGAATTAAACACACAGGCGAGAAGTCAAGGTGCTACACATTGCATCGCACTGTTTCAGCGGATTGGGTGGAGTTGTACAGATTTTAAAAAGTGATGCAGGATTGAAAAGTTATATAAGCAACAAGTGCGAGTAAAAAAAACAAAAAAAAAACAGATATTGAGAGGGGACTGCTCAAGTTTTCTGTCTGGTGGTTGCATTTGAAATTTCTCTGAGAAAAGTTTATAATGAAATAAAATCAAGACAACATGTCTCAGGAATAAATGCAACCAGGAGAGGTCGTCGATTTCGATTCACACATGATGAATGTCTCCCTCTGAGGCCAGCTAAACCCCCTTCATATCCTTCATTTATCAGTTTTATTATTTTATCCTGACCCATGACGATCACAGGATTAACCGTGCTTTAAGGATCAGAACATCTCACCCTGTTTCAGCGAGTCGCGTCAGGCTCAACCAAAACAACTTCTCTGTTCATGTTCTGTCAAGAAAAAAGGTTCAATATGAACGTTTTGTGTTATAACATAGGAATGGAAGCGAGCCTTTTATCCAGTGTAGTGAAATGAAGACCGCTGGTCATCCAGTCATCGTAGTGTAGTTTTTTATTTGGTTTGATTCCTTTTTTATATACCCATCATTTAAAAGAAATGTTTGATACATCTTTTTTTTATACACTTAATGAAGCCTGGAACAGAAGCTTTATTTCGAGTGGATTTCTAGTTGATAAATTCTGAATCTGAGATTGTGATAATGGACATAAAAAGAAAAAAAAAACATAAAGTGAATACAGGTTGTTCTACCTTGCAGTGTGAAGAAGCGTACAATGAAATGTTATGATAGGGTGTGTGTGTTTTGAGGAAGTGTGAAATGTTTGAGTCGATCTCTAAGTCCACGTTAAAAAAAACATGAAAATGTTTCTCCAAGACACCAACATGTGTCTGAGACTTCATGAAGCCTGAACATGTCAGGTCAGTCTGCAGCAGCTGTCTGGAACAGCTCCAGTGTCGTCTGCCACTCAAACTGAACTTTATTTTCATTTGTTGTTTAAAGTCTCATCGCATGAATTACTTAAGAAGAAGAAGGCGGAGTGGGAGGAGTTTATCTATATTTGAAACGATCTGAATATATATATATAAAGAAAGCCGTGAGTTTACATGGATGTAAAAGATCTTCACATAAAGAATGAACCATCGTTGCCTTTGAGAGGAGAAGCTTTGTGTTTCATGCGCGGTGAAACGTAGTGAGATGAAACACTTGAAGGAACATTTAGTTAGAACTCCAGATGTAGGGAGGAGAGTGCTACTTGGACGCAAAGAAGGGAAGGTGAGAGGTGGTGTTCTTTGCAAAACGATGTAAGCAGTCAAAGAAGAAAACAGCTAAGACATCTTTATTCTCACAGCATGGTCATGTGGATGGCGTTATCCCGGCGTGAAATAGCCCAGGGTCAATTCCACAGTAGTAACCCAGCCTCACTACAAACCTTCGGTATAGACCACATAAGTGTTGTAGTTAAGACCACACTAACCGAGACCAGAGTGCTCCGAGACAAGACATTTAGAGAGCGAGAGCGAGACCATAAATATCACTGAAAAATCATCATCTTGTGTGCAGGGGGGCGTCACTCACTTAGACCGTAACACCGGGAGGGTTGTGGAGGTAACCGGGGGATAAAAATCTGATTATGAATGAATCTCAGTAATGACGTGGAAAAATAGACCATCAGTGGTGTTCTTGATTTAAAATTAGGAGTCCATCCAGTCTGAGACCAGGACAAGACCGAGTACAAATGTTTTTTTTGATTTGGAGACGAGACTTTTAAAAAGTGTTCTTGAGACCAAGACTACTATTCTACTACAACACTAGACCACATCCCATCTTCCCTAAGAAAAGGTGACAGTCCAGAACCTGCAGGATCGTTTTGTAGTTTTTATTCCCCTTTTTGACATCAGTGTAGGCATTTTTTTTTTAAAGATTTATTCTCAGGCTTTAAGTGCCTTTTATTTTGGAGACAGGACAGTGGATAGAGGTCGGAAATCAGGGCATGTTGAAAAGATGCCACAGGTCGGATTCTAACCTGGGACGCACACTTAGAGGACTATAGCATCCGTACATGGGGCGCGCGCACTAACCACTAGACTACTGGCACTTCCTATGAATATAGGAATGAGATTATTTCATTTACACACATTGGCTTTAATAACATCATCTCCTCTAGTTTGTAGGTGTACTGACGCTCTGCAGGCCACACCTCTCTGACTCCAAGTGTGGAACTGGTCGAGTCCCACTATGAACGGCTCAGTGTTTCTCTCCATCCGTTTTTACTTCCTGATGAAGGCCGGGCGCTGAAACGTGATCCACATGAGCGTGCTGTGACAGTAAAGGTGTTTGAATCATTGACTGGGAGTCCTCCTCGTTTCTTCTTTAAAAAATGTTGCTAGTGTTTGTAGTGAGCAGGAGTGGGGGGGCACCGGATAGCCTAGCGGTTATACTGTGCACCCAATGTACAGAGGCTGTAGTCCTCATTGCAGTGACCGCGGGTTAGAATCCGACCTTGGCCCTTTGCTGCATGTCATCCCCCTCACTTACTCGCTCTCCTCGGCTGTCCTGTCTAATGAAGGCAAAAAAAAGGCCCCAAAAATAAAATCTGAGACTGACTTTAAAATGTGAATGGAAAGGTCTGGAAGAAGAAAAAGATTTATGACATTTTTTAAAGGATTTTTACATTTCCCTCGAGCTCAGAGTGTGGAGGTGGCTCAGCTGTGGTGGACTTTAGCGTCTGACCGGGTTGGATGTTATCAATGCGGGACTGTAAGTTCGGGTCTCTTTGAAGGTCTCACCCAGCTGCCTTAGCATGAACACAGGAGTGTGAGGCTGACAGAGTCCAGCATATCTGGATGGTTTAAGAAGCTGTGGTTTACAGGGCTACCTTACTGGAACATCTTGAAACACCTGAACAGACCATTAGCTGCTGAGTTGAACCCCCCCCCCCCCCCCCCCCCCTCCTACAGTTTGACCACACATCAGAACACTATCGATGTCATTCCTCTCTAAGATGACTGCCATTAAGAGTCCGCTGTTCCTCTGTGGGGGACGGACATCGCTGCAGGTCAGGGGTCATTCCTGACAGTCAACAATGAATCTGTCCAATCAGCAGCGAGCTGAAACAATGAAATATGTATGAGAAATATAGAATATACGTCATGTACATGCGTTCCTATTTTTGTGAAGAGGAAGTATTTCCCAACGAGCTGAGAGTAAATAAAAGTTTCAAACTCTGCCACTGGATGGGACTGCTTTTTGTTGATGTTCTTTAAAAAGCTGACATTTTTCTTTCTACATATTCAGGCCGAGTCTGAAATTACTCACATTCTGTAGTGCACTATAAGGTGAGCGGGATCATACCCTAAAGAGTCCCCACAACGCAAAGTCTGGAGAAGTTGTGTACAACAGATGTCACTATCTGACCAATATAGACCATCATGTATTGCAGTTCAAAGATTTCTGCGAGCGGAAAGTGGAGTTTGACTCGACTGCTCTCAGAGGGAGAGGAGCGACCAGCGTGAAAACAGAAACACAATAAAGTTCATATTTGGAGCGTTTTTACTGAAATCTACGATCTGATTTAATAAAGAGTCGAAGGATTGTCAGCACGGGAACAAGTAGAGTTTTTGAGCAAAATTAAAGGAGTTGATGAATCATTTATGGAGGAGTATGTATGTTTTATTTAAAATGAAAATAAACTCACTATAGTTTAAGTTATGACAGAAATTCATGCCGTTATTTACTCTCAGTCAGAGCTAAGCGACGCATTTTAGTTTAGTGAAATATTTTTGTATCATGCTGAATGAGTGCACTACATAGTCCACTACAAGTAACTCTGACCACATAAAGAGAGTAGGGAGGAGGAAATCAAATGATACCTTCTTTAAATGTGCACACGGCAGCACTTCACATGATCTTAATTTAGTGGAGGCAGTAGCTCAGTCTGCACGGGGACTGGGGTTGAGAAGCAGAGTCCCTGTGCAGACCAAAATATGGAAGTTGGTCAGGTATTTGGAGGGGTACCAGGTCACTTCCCAAGTACTGCCAAGGTGCTCCTGAGCAAGGCAACAAATCCCCAACAGACCTGGCACACTCCCTGTGTGCAGCAGCACTCTGCGTGTCCACAGGACCTGTATGTGCAGGTGTGTGTATTTAAGACCTCAGTGTGTGTGTGTAGCATGTAGCATCAGAGTAAAAAACTGAACTTCCCCTCTGGGATTAATTAGAAATGCTGCACACTACTCTTGCAAAGTATCAGGATCTTTGTTGCACTACACACCTACTTCATGAGATGGTTGGACTACTCCTTAAAATAAAACCTCCAGGCTTAATAAAATGTTAAATTAAAAAAATTACATTTACAAACACTTCTTGTATTTCCAGCCCTGCAGGACTTTTCTAAAGATGTGTGCTGTATAAAAGAAGCCTGTGTGTAAGAGTCATTTGATGCATGAGTCCATTTCTCACATTTTGTCTTGATGGTCCAATCAAAGCTTGTGCATGCTCTGCACTTTCCATAGAACATGTTCTTCTAACTTGTCAGCTTGATTTCATATTTGAAGAATCACTTTTTTTATAACTTCATCACGACTTGCCCCGGAAACAAAGCGGTGGTTGTTGTTTTTTTCACATGAATGCAGACTTGCGTGTGGTCTTTGACAGCTTTTATTCGAAGGTGGAGGAAACATTTCAAATCATCTGAGTGCAAATGAAACGTAACATTTCTTCCATATACACGTATTTACAGATGCACTGGCACTTGGATGCGCTTCAGAGGCAAGGTTAAGAACTGAATTAAGAGGAAAGAAAAGGAGAGGGTGGTGAGCACACAGATCAGATAAGGGCACACTCTGTTACATATACTCGACATGCTTTTTTTATTTTGAAGTCTGGGAATGTACTGATGTAAAGAAACGTTCTCTCTCCTGGCGCAGACCGAAGCGGCTTCCAACTCTGCTGAACCGTCGACTTTGGACCAAACAATTTTCAGATATTTAAAATAAAAAATAAAAAAAAGGAAAAGAAAAAGAAAAGCTAAGTGCATCTGATCTCCTGCCAGGTCAGCTATCAGTGGAGGCTGCCATCGTGAATCTGATGACCCTCGACTGTCTGGAGTGGATCCCTCCTCTGGTCGGTTCCCGACACAACTGATGACAAACGGAAACCAAGAAGGAACTACTTCTACGAGGCGTCCACTTAAAGTTTGTCACCTTACAGTGGAAGCATGGACAGCGGACAGGGTGCATAACGCTTTTTTATTTTACAGTGAGAATGCACCCGCCTGGTCCCTGACCCCGTGCTGCTAACACGCAGGCTACATCGTCCTCTCCCCCTACAAACAAACAAACCCCGCTTCAGAATAACAAAACAAAAAAAGTTACCCCAATGTGGGAATTATCACTATCACAAGCCTCTTTACACAAAAGAGCTGGAGATGACAATGATGGTGCAGAGGGGGGGGGGGGGGTGATGGAAAGGGCTTCTTTGTTTCATAAATTCACTATCTTGGATTGCCCCCCCCCCCCGCCCCTCCCACAGTGGCGTCAAGGACTTGTGATCTTGAGGCAAAACAGATAATAATAATAAAAAACTAATAATATGCAAGTGTCCAAATTCAGTTCATTTAGAGTCTATTGTAGAAAAAGAGGAAAAACTGATAAATTGGAGATCAGCAAAGCAAGTTCTTGGTTCTCAATTCTTCTCCTCGGCCTTCACCTCCTTTTTCTCCTCCTCTTTCTTCTCCGTCTCCTTTTTGACTTCTTCCTTCTTTCCTTCTGAAGCCTTGTCTTTTACCGACAGCTCCTCCAGCTTCTCGGCCACTTTGTTTGCACTCTCGGGGTCGCCTGGGGTGACAGGGTGAAAGGTGAGGTCAGTAGCTAGTTCAGGCCAAAGTTAGAAAAGGTAGGAGGGTCAAAATAACTGGGCCTAGTGTGAGTGTGCCCTTAATCAGATTAACGTAAATTAAAGTGTGGAAGCTAGAAAATACAAACAACAAACAGGGTTATGCAGTAAATCTCATATGCACTAAGATTCTCTCAGATGAACATCGTTTGATATCACAGGTGAGCGTGTTCACACTGGATGTAGCAGAACATAAGAGGCACCGGCCGTTCACAATGAGGCCAGTCACTGTCACATTCTGCATGTTCATGTAGCAGACAGAAAAAGTCCGATGCTGGAGAGAGCAGCAAAGAACAGAGTGTGTCTGCATAGTCATGACATGGCTCAATTAAAAAGAAAAAACACATTCCTCCAACCTAAAGAGCAGCACGCTGAAAATAGTCATGTTTCCATGTAATGTGGATTAACACTGGTAACAATGCAAGAGTACGTACCTGTTCCCTCCAGAGATTTTCTGACCTCCTCCTTGCACTCATCAAACTTTGCCCTGAACTTCTGAGCATCTGTAGACAGAACAGAGAGTTAATGTACACACACACGTCGTCGAGCTGCTGAGTCCGGGTGCAGTAAATAGACAGAGTCACTTCTGTGTCATCGTCACAACATACTCCAAATTAAAACACCGCCCGGGGCGCCTTTCAAGTGTGACACTGGATTAGATGTATAAATACTCACTTTCTGCATTTAAAAAGCGTATCGCCAGGAGTTCAGGTTTGGGGCATTCGTCAGCATAATCTGCGAGTGTGTTCCACACCCACGCCCTGTCACTGCCGGCGTTGGGCTTCAGCTCCATCGTAGGTACAACTGGGGTTCACAAGACGGGGACCAGGTTACCATGAGAACAGAGAAGTCATTGTGTACTGCAGTTAGAAAACCTGATTGTTTCAGCTTTGTGTTCAAACTGAACATCATTTCATTTCTTGTGACAGTTCATGTTGAACTGAAAGCACCAGCTCCGTGTTTATTACACTCAGGGGAAAACTATCGAGCCTGCTACAGCCTTCCCGTTTAGCGTCCTCTACTCGGCTGCACGTGCATTTATTAAAAGGAAATATAAATGTTGAGTAGTTAAAGCAGATATCTGAGCAACTGGTCTGCTAATGTAAATATGACGCATCCTATGTTCCAGCTGATAGACGTTAAGAAAATAATAAATAACACCCAGAGGAAAATGATTCCAAGATGAGCAGGTTTTTAGTAATGTGTCAACTAGAGCTCGACCCATTCACCGGCTAGCCGCTAATATTGGCCGATATTAGCACATCAAGTGACTATACTAAATGTATTCACCAGTCAAAAAGCATTTCATTTGAGTTCCATTGCATTACACTCTCAGTTCTCTTTCACCAGCAGAGGGCGCTATATTACAACAAGCATGATCACTCTCCAGAGTGAAGCGGTGATGCATGTTCATGCTCAGTTACTTTTCAGTTGAGTGACCATCTTGTCATTTTATATCTTTCCAGAAGTTTAAGATAACTGCATTTGAGGGATTAACAAAATAAATGTGTAAATCTATATATCTCAACAGGTCAAAGATAGATTAGATATTTTTCTCTCCCTAATATCAATATTGGCCCCAAAAGTACTTACTGGTCGGGCTCTAGTGCCAACATTTATCAGTATTACTTCATAGATGTTATTTTTAAATCTGTCTCAGTTCACATTTCTCTTTCCCCTCGTTCTTTTATCTGCTATGAAATAACAACTGAGTTTCATTTCTCAACATGACTCACGGTGATGATTGGCACAAATCTTCAAAGTTCGGTCTCTCCTCATCAGTATGCGGATCGTGCCCTTCTCTCTGTGTTTCAGCAGCTTGATGTCGCCTGTCCCTCTCTCCTTCCACTCAGGTGGGTCGTTCTCAGAAGCAAAACGATAAAGTTTAGCCCGCCTGGAAAAAACATCACGAACAGGAAACATCCCGGATGAAGACACTGGCTTATCATTCAATCGTCACAAATAAAATGAGTCAACCCAAACTAATCTTTTTTTAAAGAACTTACATTTTAAAGAGTTCCTCCTCATCCTCTTCTAATGTTTTCACATCCTGCTCAGGAAGGGACACTATTGGCTCAAAGTGGGGGTCATGATTGGTGTCCTCTGTGGTTTCTGCTGCAGTGGTCTCTTGCTCTTCCTGATCCTGAAAGGGAAAGCAGCGGACAAATTAACCAAAATTCAAATGTCCACTTGTTTGAAGCTGATATCAGAGTAAGTTAACATAAAAAGGGATGTGGTTTATGTCTGTGTGATGCCTTAAAACTCAACTGTAACCAAGCGAATTCCTGCACCTGACCAACAGGCCATCAATGTTGAATGGAGGGATTTAAGAGCTCATTGGTTAAGTCTCGCTTTTGTAGGGGGAACTAGCAAAGCCTTTAGTAAATGGTTGTTGCTGAGTCGGGCATCTTTAATTCTGTTCTGCGAAAAAGGTGCAGATCGGCATGTGACCGGCATCAGACGGTTTTCTGCCTGCTCTGCCCTGACCAGTCGGTCCTCACAAATAGATCTGATTGTGTGCCTAACTCAGACTCACACACGAAGTGTTTCATGCCGTGCACATCGCGACTCAAACACTAACGGACTGCCACGCACCCAACGTGTCTGCAGTGTAGACGTGAGGTGCCCACCAGCAGAGAAAAAGGATCAACGTACAGAAGAGTCAACTCAGAATGTTTCCCTGCACTTGCTCCTCATGCCTTAAATTACCTCTCTGCTCATGGTGGAGCTGCACGTATGCACTTCCTCTATGCATGTGCGCACTCCAGCTGTCTATCTCTCTCACTTGCAGGCTGAGGGAGTGCAGTACGTTGTCATAAGCCATGAACACAGTTTATGCATTAAACCATAGACTGTAAATGTTAATGGATGAAGCCTGAGTGACGTCACCCATCTGTTCCTGCAGGGGGCTCTGGAGGATCATCAGCAGCAGTCTTCATGCTGGAAATCCTGTCTCAGTCTAACTTTCAGTCAACCTAACGACAGACTGAGAGCTGGAGCTGAGGCGGGTTTTAAACCTCCTGACAAACCATTACATCGCGCCCACCTGTCAATCATGTCAGCTATGCGACAAACTAACTGTTATACATGTAGAACATGTAGAGCCGTTTTAAAATAATCCCCCACACACCCCCCGTACGGTGTGTGCTAGTGTTGACAATAACTAATCAGACCAATTTCGTTGTTTGTTCCAGGCTGTAGACATGTTAATTTATGCTTTAGTGCCAGTCATGTGTATGTGACTTCAGAAGGTCCTGGAGCCAGCCTTGATGAACTGCGAGATTTTACACTTCCACATTGGCTTCATTTTTCATGACCGGAGGTTGCTGCTTGATGCGAACAGATAGTTTCACTAGCAGGCTAGCTAGCTAGTTAAAAGGAAATTAACAAATAAGCTTGTTATCCCGCAGTAAATGTAATTTATATATCCCACAACATAAACTACTACACTTTTGTTAACAGTTTAAACATTATAACGGTTAAAGTTACATTTAAGACAAAGCGTTTCAGTCACAATGGATTGTGGGATGGGAAGTTACTCAACTCCAGAAGAAAGTGTACACAGTCTTGTACCTTTACCCCTTTCTCTGTTTTTCCCACAAATAAATTTTTTTTTTAAACGAGTATTGGGGTAGTTGGTTGTCTCGGTTCCAACACTTTAACCTCTTGGTATAAGAATTTAGTGAAACGTCAATTGAGGGTTTGAACAGGGAAATCCAGGGCAGCTGAAAAAGTCGGCGGGTTAGCGGTGAGTTCTGTATCAATCAAAATAATCGTGATTGCTATTTTTTGCTGTGATCGAGCAGCCCTGACGTGATGAGCTACAACAAAGAGTGTGTGGACAAAACATATCAATGTGTGATTTTAATGATGCCTTTCCTTTAATTAGGGTTGTAAAACTCACTTTTATCTACTAGTTTTAATTAGCAGCTTGTATTCGTTTCCATAGTAACAACGGAATCTTTTTTTTCTCTATATGTTTTAATTAGCAGATTGTATTCGTTTCCATAGTAACAACGGAATCTTTTGTCTCTAATAGTTTTAATTAGCAGCTTGTATTCGTTTCCATAGTAACAACGGAATCTTTTGTCTCTAATAGTTTTAATTAGCAGATTGTATTCGTTTCCATAGTAACAACGGAATCTTTTGTCTCTAATAGTTTTAATTAGCAGCTTGTATTCGTTTCCATAGTAACAACGGAATCTTTTGTCTCTAATAGTTTTAATTAGCAGATTGTATTCGTTGCCATAGTAACAAAGGAATCTTTTGTCTCTAATAGTTTTAATTAGCAGATTGTATTCGTTTCCATAGTAACAACGGAATCTTTTACCTCTACTAGTTTAAATTAGCAGCTTTAATTCGTTTCCATAGTAACAACGGAATCTTTTACCTCTACTGGTTTAAATTAGCAGCTTTAATTCGTTTCCATAGTAACAACGGAATCTTTTACCTCTACTAGTTTAAATTAGCAGCTTTAATTCGTTTCCATAGTAACAACGGAATCTTTTACCTCTACTGGTTTAAATTAGCAGCTTTAATTCGTTTCCATAGTAACAACGGAATCTTTTACCTCTACTAGTTTAAATTAGCAGCTTTAATTCGTTTCCATAGTAACAACGGAATCTTTTACCTCTACTGGTTTAAATTAGCAGCTTTAATTCGTTTCCATAGTAACAATGGAATCTTTGCGCCTTCCATTAGCTTAAAATAACAAGCTGCTATGTTTAAGTTTAAACTATTAAATAATTAATAAAACAGGAAACGATCTTTTATGAAGATGGGGTAATATTAAAGGTTTAGCATTTATGTAGGTGAATTTAACTTTAGTAACTTAATCATAAAGTTTTTTAACTTTGTTTTTAATCCAAACATCTCATTGTGGAGTCACCCTGCTGGCTAGCTAGCAAGGCCTCTCACTAGCATGCTAATGCGGAAGATAATCAATATTTTTAACACCCCGCTGTGTCGCAAACTTGATCCACGAGGAATGACATGTGCATTAAGGTGGCATTGTGTCTGGTCTCACTGGTTTAAATGGGTTACTTTGATCTAACACGCAGTTAGTCACTCATCGCCCTGAGAGAGAGGCTAACACCTCTGTAGGCTAGCTCCTGTTAGCAGCTGCTGAGCTGTTTCACACAAAGACAAATAATCTTGATGTCTTTATTATACATTTAATATCAGCAGTTTTCTAATTAACCTGTTCAAACAAGCGACAAAACAACAGACGACAACGACAGAGTTCAATCTTTAGAGGTATTTATCCCCAAAGCTTCCTGCGCAGCTGAGTCTGCTGCTAATGCTAATGCTAACATGCTGACTGACTTCAGAGCTTCCCTACGCTTTAAGGATATTTAAATATACATTTATGATTAATAAACATTTCTACAGACCCATCGTGAACTTCTTAAGCGTTCACAAATCGTTGTAGTTTTAAAAAAACATGTAGATCAGCTTCTCGAGCATCACTAAACACGACACCTCTGCGCGCAGCTTCCTTCGTTAAACTTTGACGAATTTGAGACTCTTAAAAATAAATCTGTCGCTAAATTCAGACTTTAAATCGACTCTGATGAACCGGATGATCCAAAATACACCGCCTTACCTTCGGGTCTGCCATTGTCAGGTAGATGTTTGTAGATTATGGACGACGTTTGTTGGATTCAAATCCCGCTCTGGTCGCCGCTTCACGTTCACTTACTCTCACTTCCTGCTTCAGCTTTCGCGCGCCGAATTTCCCTACGTAAGCCCGCACGGCCCACTTCCGGTTAGGGGACCGAGAGTTCACTGCAACTTTTTAGCTCATTTTCATTGAATGATATGAGGGACAAAAAATGAAATACACATCTATTTATTTCTGTGTCCAGGTCGTAAGAGGAAAAGTATATATGTATTTGTTTCTGTCTGTTTTTCAAAATTGACCAATCCTACTTCAGTAATGTTAGGACGGCCCACTTAATTTACATATTTACTTTTCCTTGTACAACACGGACACAGAAATACCTAAATAAATATATTTATTTTTATATTAATTTTTATATGAATTGTTGCATTTATTTATATATATATATATATTTATTTATTTATTGATGCATTTATTTAATTATTTATTTATTTATACATTATTGTATGTATTTCTCCCAACATTTATTTATTTATTTATACTTTAGTCATTTTTTGTCCCTCATAGAATGAAACCACTGTAGGATAAATATAGGAAATATTTTTCTTATCTAGTCCTTCAACCAGCAATAACAAGGCGAGATCTCTAATTCAGAAAGCCACTGTCCCATAGACTATAAATATTACGCAAAGTCCCCATATGTGATCCACTATGGGAAAAGATTTGTCCCAAATATCCAGTTTGGACCCTACACATCTTGACAAACCACCTGTAAATCAGGTCAGCTTATTGTAAATAGAATATCCTTCATAAAATGAAAACGGTTGAATCATCAAAATAAATCACCCTGGAAGTACAGTGTTTGCTGATCGAGACATGAGCCAATCAGACCTTCTTTCTTTTTTTAACCAGGCTGTAAACATGTTAATTTATGCTGTAAAAAACAGTTTTTTTTGAATGGGTGTGTATGTGACTTCAGATGCTTTTGCAGCCAGCCTCAAGTGGACACTCGAAGAACTGTAACGAGGTTAAAATGGTGTTGGATGCTGCCAGGAGATTTTTGGACTACACAAGAATGGACATCGTATTTTAAGGAAGAAACAAACCCAGACAAAATGATTGAGAGAGGGATCACTTTGAGTGGAAACTGTAAATACAGTTCACAGTAACGCTCTTGTAATCCAGTGGGTGACGGTAATGCAACTTACCTCTTACCACCATGATACCAAAGCATTGTTCACTTATTTTATGAATGCTTGCATATTCACATTTTTTGGTTCAAGTTAGAGCTCTTCTTTAAAACAAAGACTAATGTTTAAATGTTCAATTAAAGGAAAGGGATATTGTCGTTTTTCTATAACAAGAGTGGGACTGACAGTGTACAAATATTTATGTTAAACTTGTTTATTTTGTATGGGAAATATTTTATTCACAAATGTAAATAGAATCAGAAAATACCTAAAATACAACAATGTAATACTACTTACAAACACTATGGACTGAAAGACAAAAAAGCAAAGAAAACCCTGGATATTTGTGGAAAATTGTATTTATTTTTATACCCCCTTTGTATATAGTTGTACATAGATGTATAGTTTGTGTATTATGTTGTAATTGTCTTAAAACAAACAAAAACAAAAAAAAGTTTCCGTGTAGCCTACCTGTGGGGGGCAGTAACATACCCAGATTGGTCTAAACCGCCCGAATATCTAAAAGAAGAAGAAGAAAGTTCAGAGTTCATTCCCCACACGTGGTTAAACAACATGGCGGCGCCCTGTTGACTGTAGAGAGTAGTAGTGTTTGAAACAGGTATGTTCAGTCATTTAATCATCGTCTGTTCTCCAGCTGAATGTTACCGAGGACTTTATTAGACCGGAAACAGGAAACTGTCATAGATTGAAGCGAGTTGACGAACCGGGTTTTCTCTAAACTAGAAAACCGAAACTTCACTTTATGTTTTATGTTAATTAACTCTTTCTCTTAATTTTTAAAACCTCTGTGTGATTGTTAGTATTCTCATTTAGCCCTTTAACAGCGAACTACAGCGAAGTAAATGACAAACTGACGTATTTTGATACTTTAATCTTACTTTTTAAATTAATCGATATGGAAGTTTTCTGTAACGATGATTGAAAACCAAGACTGTCTCCTTAGGTATTTCTGTTTTCATCTACCCTTTTTTTTCAATGTAAAAATTAATAATAATGAATTTATAATCAGACAGAAAGATGGCGGATGTGAGTGATACCCCTCCCTCAAAGGAGGAGACACCTGTCTTCCCTCAGAAGGAGACACCTGACCTCCCTCAGGATGCTGGGAAGTCTGATGGGAAAGCTGAAGGCGGGAGCGAAGCGGCCTCTGACCCCAGCATGTACCGCTACATAAAAAACGACCTCTTCACATCTGAGATCTTCAAAGTGGAGATCAGGAATCTCCCAAAGTTCATCGGCTTCAACGACCTGAAGAAGTTCCTGTCCAAACATGGCCTCAACCCGCACAAAATCAAGCTGTTCGGCAAGCAGACCTTCGCTTTCGTCACCTTCAAGAACGAGGAGGAGCGAGACAAGGCGATGAAGATGGTGCACGGCGTGCAGTGGAAGGGCCAGGTGCTGAGCGTCAGGCTGGCCAAACCCAAAGCGGACCCCATCCTGAGGAAGAGGAGGCAGGACGAAGGAGAGGGCGCGGGAGGGCAGCCTCCATCTAAGCGAGCAGAGGGGAAGGAGGAGGAGGAGGAGGAAGAGGAGGAGGCGCTCAGTGTGCAGATAGCAAACGTGGTGACTCCTCTGTGGAACGTGCCTTATGAGGAGCAGCTGAAGAGGAAGGAGCAGCAGGTGGTGGGCGTGCTGCAGACGCTGGCAAAGTGAGTGGGGTCAACATATGTGTCCAACAACAAAAAAAACAAGTAACAACGTCTGTACAATGAAATAACTTCTGTTCTGCTTCCTTTCTACAATCTAAAATAATATCATGGTTTTTAGGCTCTTGTATTCTTTTGTGTTACCGGTGTTTGGATCGGCCAATCAGTGTGCGTGTGCGCTTCATTATATGCTTTGACCACCTCCAGGGACAGTGAGGGTCCCCTGTCTTTAGCACTCTTATTGTGGGGGTCAAGAGCTGAAAGGTTTTACCAAGACTGACAACCTACACAGACAATAAAGATAGGACAGTGGATAGAGTCTGAAATCAGGGACAGAGAGAGAGACAGAGAGTGTGGAATGACATGCAGGAAAGGAGCCACAGGTCAGATTCGAACCTAGGCCGCCCGCCTGGAGGTTTACAGCCTCCATACATTGATTGATTGATTACATTTATTTCAGACATATCAAACATATCAAAAATACAAAACAAAATGAAAAGCACGAAAATACAATAAACAAAAAACAATGTTCAAATTATTTCACAAAAAAAGAAAAGGGCAAATTACACATATTTAATTGATATGCCTGAAAAGGAGTAGGAAGAAGTATAAAACTTATTTAATCCTACCCCTTTTCCACAGCTCAATAATTAATATTTATTAAATTAAATTAACTTCCTGTGTTCCTTATAATCTCTTTATTTATACAATTTGCTATACTATATTTATGATACTATATTTGATAGTTACAATCCATGACTTTCCATACATATATACAACTTGATATACTATGATTTTTTATCATTTATATAATCCATATATCTATATCTATATATACATATGTATTTGTACATGGGACACGCGCTCTAACCACTGCTCCACCAGCGACCCCTTATATCCCCTCTTATTCTGTTTTTGTCTTCTTTCAGAGAGATCGGCAGCACCAACAAAGCCATGTTGCCGTGGCTGTTTGCTCAGAAAGGAAAGTACAACAGAATGTGTTGTCCTCTGGAAGCTATCCGGCCTTCTCCTACGCTGGTATGATCACAGGCCGGGTCCCACAACAGTCACAAAAATAAGATGAACTACACACTGTGTGCCTGCGCTCGTATCACAACACTGAAGAACTGACAGCAGAACATGTTCTCATAACCTCCTAATCTTTTGTATTTCTCTTCCTTCACCTCTGGCAGACAGAATACAGAAACAAGTGCGAGTTCCTCATCTCCATGGGAGCAGATGGCGAGGATAAGACCATCGGGTTCCGCCTGGGGAAATATAAAGGCGGCTCCTGTGCCGTGGTTGGGCCGGCCGACACGAGTCATGTCTCAGCGGAGGCGAAGAGAGTGGTCAGCCAGTTTCAGAAGTTCATCAGGTAAACACTAAAGATGACCCCTGATGGTCCACAGTCAGATGTACAGACGAGGACATGTGTACACTGCCCCGTGTGGAGGAGAGCTTTCAATGAATGTTGTTGTGCACACAGGACGACGCCGTACTCCATGTACAGTCCTGAAACGTATGAAGGACACTGGAAGCAGCTGACTGTGCGGACCACCAGGACCAAACAAGCCATGGCTGTAGCTTTCTTCAACCCACAGGTGAGATGATGATGGAGTTGGGACCTCGTTGTGTAAAACAGAATTAAACCTTGGTAGATTTTTTTCTTTTGACCTCTTTTCTTTACTTGTTCTGTGACTTTCTAGAAACTTGAGGAAGAGGAGATCACAGCATTGAAGAGCTCCATGAGGGACTACTTCACAGACGGAGAGGGGAAAGACAGCGGAGTCACCTCTCTTTACTTTGTCAGAGAGGGTCAGAGGTAACTGGACACTCTCTACAGTCTTCTCTCCATGATTAAAGGGATACTTCACCCATTTGCATTAAGCTTTGTATCATTAGAAACCTGGTAGTATTTTTGAATGGTCGTGCATCCCTCCCTCATTTTCCCCAGAGATGTGAAATCTTTGTATTTCTGAGTCTGAAAAGGAGCTCCCGATGATGCAAAAATTGTCATTTTGCATCACTAGAAGCGGGGTGAAACTACAACGCTAGTTCCTCAAATTTTCGACCACTGAAGCTACAGATCAATCACAGATCAGTGGGTGGGAACTCACTCCCAGAATCCCAGGCCGGTCTTGTGCTTTGCAGCTGCAGCTGCTGCTGCCAGAAACAAAACCAACCTGTTGGCAGCAACCGTCTCACGGCTATATTGCTGTATTGCTGGACGCCGCCGGCCGCTTCCCAGCTCAGCAGCCGAGACATAATGCCTGCCTGTCGGCGGCGGTGAGGACGAGGAGCCCGGGCCGGCTCGAGCTGGAGCGGACTGGTAGTGTCAGTGCTCTCACTGTTTGTCTATGGACACAGACATAGAGTCTGTTTTCTGACAGGAATTTCCAAGATCAATTCTGGAAGAAATCTCTGAATCAGTTGAGGAAACGGTCTTATGTGTTGAAGTAAATATGTCTGTTAATAGGGGACCTTAGTGGGAGTGGCCTGTGGTGCTGTGCATTCTGGGATTTGGTGTCTTTCATCCACATGAGCCAAAAAGACACTTTCTGCCTTTTCTCGGCCAAGAAGGCACCAACTTTATTTCACATTTCTACTACATATATGACCCAATGTCAGTACAGATTCATGTTTCAACGGGTGAAGTATCCCTTTAAGAGTCTTTATAAACCACCATTAAGTCGTACTTTTCCCTCACTTCAAGGACTTCTCCTAACCTGGAGGACCTGCCCTGTGAGCTGGTGTCTGGTGAGAGCAGCATTCACGAGGAGCTTCTGGGTCTGAAGTTCAGGATTTCTCCTCATTCCTTCTTCCAGGTGAGAACAAGGGGGCGTGTGCTGTCACCTTTATCGTTCATTCTGTGCACAACAGACAGGAGAGCCATTAGAAGATATGACGCTGATTCTGAGCCACCTTCCGCTCATTGATCAGTTTGTAGAGAGGTGGGCGGAGTCTTAGCTGAACAGAAAACTACAGATATGATCATTGACTATATGGAGAAAAAGGTCAGACAGTCGAGTGTGCAGTCTTATAAATACCTCTGGACCATCACAAACTGAAGCTGTGTGTAAAAAAGCTCACCAGTGTTTTTATTGTTTAAGGACACCAGACCAGGCTCAAACGTACTGAGGCAAGATGTCAGCTGGTGTCCCTTGTATTGCAGCCAATTCGACATTACATTCAATCCCTCAGCGTAGTTTTTCAGCTTATCCAAAACATTTTCCTGATTCTTACGACCCCCACCTCCACCATGAACACATAACACATCTATTCAGTGAGGACTTCTTGCACAAAATGCATGCATGCTCTTAGACATCAATACTCGAAAGGCAAGAGCTTAAAACTATTAATGACAACATGTGATGCAAAAAAAGTTTTTAATGGACTCGGCTGTTAGCTAAGTATACAAAGATGTCAAAAAAATATATTATCAGGTCTTATGTTCCAACATTCTAACATGTTGTGTTATGTTCTTAACAGCTTTCTAAAAACAACAATTCTGGCTCTGCAAACACTAAACAGGGTGGTCTGTCAGATGTAAAAAACGATGTATGTGACACCGCTGTGACCTCAAAGGTGTGCGTGTGCGTGTGTCCTCTGCAGGTGAACACGGGTGCTGCAGAGGTGCTGTACTCTGCCGTGGGGGAGTGGGCTCAGCTGGATCAGGACAGCACTGTGCTGGACGTGTGCTGTGGGACCGGGACCATCGGCATCTCTCTGGCTAAGGTGACGTCACAAACTCAAAACCTCTTGATATCCAGCAGGGGCGGCTGTGGCTCAGTTGGTAGAGTCGTCGCCTCTCAACCGGAAGGTCGAGGGTTTGATCCCCAGCTGAGCAACATGTCTGATGTGTCCTTGGGCAAGACACTTAACCCTGCATTGCTCCCTCTGCTTCAGTGGCGGTGTATGAATGGATTGGTGTTGTACTTACTCTCTGGTGTACGTCGCTTTGGATAAAAGCGTCTGCTAAGTGAATTGAATTGTAACATATCCTGTGTCTGAATCATTACAGAGACACAACATAATCCATTATTGTGTCCTGCTGTTTGTATATTTTTTCCAGCCTCGACTGGAGCTTTTATTTCTTTTTTTTATTGAAGGGTTTTTAAAATTAAAACAGAAACAGGCAATGGGGAAAAAAAATACAAGGAAAAACTCTAAACATAAATTATTAATTCCCAAGCCTGCCTGCAAGTTTTATTTTTTTAGTTAGAGAATACATTATTTTATCGACTGGACCTTTTATAATGTATTTATATTTACAACATGAAGATGTAGGCGTCTAAAGCAGCCGTGTGCAGTAATCGAGAATATAGAGGATGTAACCCCTCGTGATGCGTTGATACGTTGAATTGTGGACAGGATAATTGTAATCCAATCAAATGTTGTCCAGTGAAGACGCACAGCTCGAGCCTGAAATACACGCTGTATCAAAACACACACACACACCCTGAAGTTCTTTCAGCAGTGAAAACAGTTGGTGGACGGTTTTGATTAGAGATGGGACCAATCCGATCTAACCTCACTATCGGGTCTGATATTGATGTAATTAACGCACACCGATATCAGACTGAGAAGGTGGAGAGCTCGGGGGGGTAAAAGACGCTTGGCGCTCTCTCCTCATTGAAAAAGGACGCTGCGCTTAGAGAAAAACCCTCTAGGTGGACACGGGGTCTATCAGAGAATCGGTGCCTCTCTAGTTTTAATGAGTGTTGTGTTTCTGTTTTAGCGGGTGAAGAAGGTGATTGGGATTGAGATGTGTCAGGAGGCGGTCGAGGACGCCAAAGTGAACGCAAAACTCAACGGTAAGAGACGCCATGACATCATATAACCGCAGTGATCTGTGCATGAAATAGAAACGACAGTGTTTAGAGACGTCATTTCTTAAGTTACTATAGAAACGGATCAACTCAGAGGTTTCTCGTGCGTTTGTATTTAAAGGTCTGAGTAACGTGGAGTTTCACTGCGGTAAAGCGGAGGACGTTTTCCCCAACATCCTGAATGCTCTCGTGTCTCCAAACATCACGGCCATCGTGGATCCTCCGAGGGCCGGTCTACGTGAGTACACAGCGGAACTAATGCGGTGATCACTTTCAATCAAACATTTCTGTAAGAGTTATTCTCCAAACCCGACAGATTCCAAAGTGGTTCTCGCCATCAGGAGGGCGGAACACCTGAAGCGGCTGGTGTACGTGGCGTGCAACGCTAAAGCCGCCATGAACAACTTCATCGAGTGAGCGTTCATTTCTTTTACTGAATAATTATAGATTCATAAAAAAATACAGATTTGTTAGAATTCATGTTGATTTTTTTTTCTGTCTTGTAGTTTGTGCAGAGCGCCATCCAACAGGGTTCACGGCGCCCCGTTCCGCCCCGTGCGAGCCATGGCGGTGGATCTGTTCCCTCAGACCATGCACGTGGAGATGCTTCTGCTGCTGGAGAGAGTGGACTACACTTCCCAGCAGCAACCAGCCACCGCCTCCAAGGAAGAAACGGCATCTTAGTCGCAGAAAACAGGCGCTTTCTTTAACCCTATGCACTCTTTATCAGTACGGCGAGCAGCCCAGGAAACATTAACTTTAATAATGACATCGTTTAGTCAAGTCTCTGCGAGGCCGACTCATCTTAAAGGGCCAGCGCGCCTAACTCTTCCACTCTCCTGTATTTCTGTTATTTCATAACAGTGTTTGACATAGCTTCATCAACTGTAATCTTTTGCTTTTTTAGTTGACTGAAAAAGTATTTCAATGTATGAAATACATCGACATGTTTCCTTTTGAAGGAAGACGATGAAGCGATCGTTAAAAGATTCAGTTAGTGCCATTACTTTGTATTGGAATGTTTTATACTTCTGGAAATGAATAAAAAACCAAACAGCTGTGGTCATTAGTCAAGACATCTTTATTTTGCATAACAAATATCACTGAAGTCATGAGCTCAGCTTGAAATACAAACTTCATTATCTAGGCAGCAACATCTCAAAGATCCAACAGCAACATGTAAAAGCAGATTTTGTTTTTTTATTCTCTTCTCACACCGACACAAGTTGGCAAGACGACAAACACACAGCGAGGAGGGAGGGGGGGAAGCACATTCTTTAAAGCGCTCTACAACATCACACCAGCCTGTGTCCGTTTATGTTCAGTAGAAAAGAAAAAACCACAGGACAAATACGGGACAGATTGCACAGCACTTTTTTCTATTTGTTCCAGTAACTAATGAGTCTTTAGCCGTTTCCTCTGCAGTTTGCAGCAACACTTCTCTTCTATAAAATGCATAAGACTGTATGGAAGCTTTGGTATACACAGTTTCATCAGCTTGTGTTGGACTAAAACGATTTCATCCGATCAGCGGAGCGACTGCATTTTTGAAAATGGATTCTACTCGTGGTCAGAAAATAAGATCAGCCCGATCGGAGTGAGACGACGACTCTTCACATGCTGAAGGCGTTTCCCATCGAGTTACCTGATGAGTGTGAGGCTGTCTCTAATACTAAATGCTGCATCAAGCCGAGGCGGGCTTGTTTAGTCTTCCCACTTGAAGGGATTTTATTTTAGGTCCAATGTGGTCGTTCAACGCTGAGCCCTTCATGAAACAAACTGACTAAGGCAACATGACATTTCTCCAGGGCACTAAAAAGCAAAGCTGTTAGCCTATAAGAGCGGTATTAGTACATTATTCAAATCTAGCAGTTCCCCCCCTCAAACACAGTCCAAGGGGGCGGGATTAAGGTGGGAGGAGGGGGTCAGCTTCTGGTATTGCCGAAGCGTGTTAAAAAAAATATAGAAAGAAAAAGGCAAAAAAATATCCCTCTAAATACAAAAAAGATCTCAACCAATCGTGTTCCACCAGCATGATCAGTCAACACGGGTGCATGACGAGAGTTCTCAATAGTGGCCGCTTCACAACGCAGGTTTTTTATTTGTATCGTGCAAACCGAGACAGTGACTGTCCATTCTTAAGGAAAAAACTAAACGGCATATGTCGTATTTATCAACCATAATATTCATGACACCAACCATTAAAATATCCATGAACGTAAACGAATGTTATAAATACGCGAGTGTGAGGAGTCCCTTTCAAACACTTGAAGCACACACACAGAAATAATAAGTGCTGCAACAGATTCAAACAGAGTGTACGGAGTGTGTTTGCAGACAGAAACAAAAAGAAGAAGCATGCATTATCATTATTATTATTAAGTGGTGGTTCATACGTTTGTTCCTCGTGCGTCATAGAGAGGTAGACTCTACTGTCTGTTGGTGCGTTTACTTCTACCAGCTGAAGACATTGAACACAGGTGAAACAGAAACAAGCGGCTCGGTCCACGCTTCACTATATTGCCGTTAGATGTCCAGTGATGCATAATTAAGGGATGGGCGTTGGTGCGGGACGTCCAACAGTGACGAGGTTTCAGTGCCGTGGTTCTTCAGTGTTTCGGAGACTTAAACGTCGACGGTGCAGAGGGGCTCGCTCCCCGGCTGGGCGGACTCCATGATGGTCATCTTGGGTTTCTTCCTGGTTTCCTCCTGGGGATCAAATAAAGACAGAATCAGGACTTTAGTCTGGAAACAGAATCAACAAAAATAAGTCAGCTGACAGCGACTGACTAAATACAATGAGCAGTAAGGTAAACGTGCTCCTCTTCTCCATAACCTTCTGGTGACCCTGAGAAAATATATTGCAACCGCTGCAGGGGTTGTGACCCCGAGCTTCAGAATCAATCTGCTCCAGGCGTGTGAAGAACAAAACTCAACGGTCTCCTAAGCATCAAGTCTAATTATTAAGAAAAGTATCCCTCCTCTTTATTACGACCCTGCAGTTTGACAAAAAGAAACTCTGGATTGGATTCAAACTAAAATCTTGTCTTTTGTTAAATAAACTCTTACTGACATTTTTAATGCCTTTAGTTCTTGGCGAAGGAATATGGAAGGAAAAGAATAAAAACAAACCTTTAACTTTTCCAACACTCAGAGAGAAAACTAACATGTTGATTAAATCATCAAATGATCGTCTTCTGCATGTGAGTTCAGAGAATCTGCTCAGACAAACTTCTACTCACACATGAAACTGATTTGAAATAAAAATCTACAGAAATCAGCGACAGGATGTTTGGACGGCTGGTTTAAGGAGGGATTCACATGTTTACAGGTTAAACTTGCTATGTTAAATGCTCCACATAAAGGTGAAATGCTCTCACCCTCTGTGTGGCGAGCTTCTTCATTTCCTCCTGCAGTTTGTTCAGGATGTGAAGGTTTGGCTTGTTCTTTTTGGCAAACTGCTGCAGCTCGATCACACTCTTGTCGGAGCTCTCCTGTGAAAGATGAGAATTAGAAGAAGTCAGGAGACGTAGGTAACATAATGAACGACACTCTTCATTGAAGCTGCACGCTGCTTTTCATTGGTTGTTCTAATGAGGCATGAAGTTACATTAACGAGGCCATGAGTTGGGGCGGCTGTGGATGAGTGGTAGAGTCTGTCTTCTCTCAACTGGAAGGTCAGGGGTTAAGATATATTTTATTAATCCATGGAAGACCCAGCATTTTTTTGTGCAGGCCAAATGCGCAATGAAGCGCTCCCGAGTGCCCAGCCAGCGCTTTTCTGCCCAGGAAAACCACTAGGTGGATTAAGGGCCTGAGGCTACTGAGCTGAGGGGGTGCACCTCATCAGCTAATGGGCCAATTTCTAGATTTAGTCCACACCAGGACTTGAAGGAGTGACCCTCAGGGTCCCAAACCTACACATTGATATGAGCTCCTGCAGCTACATCACCGATGTGTCCCTGGGCCAGACACTTAACCCCAAGTTGCTCCCACTGCGTCGTCACTGTTGTATGAATGTGTATGAATGGGATTAGTTAATAATGTACACTTTACACAACAGTCTCTACCATCAGTGTGTGAATGTGTAGGTGTGACCTGTGGTGTAAAAGAGCTTTGAGCCAGAAGACTAGAAATATACAAGCTCAAGTCCTTTTACCGTTTACAATGAGTTGGGAAATTAAAATAAAAAGCCCAGAAAGCTGCTGACTCCAGGGAAATATGTGCAAGTGACTGAGGAGGCTTTGACGCTGAATGCATTTTAATTGGCTTAGAGTTTTGACCTTAATGTCAGTGCTGATCAGCTGAGCTTTAAATGTTGTCATCAGATATTCGGGCTCCTCACCTTCTTGACCATCTTGTTGCTCTCTCTGCCGTACATGCGCAGCAGCGAGCCCCAGTTCTTCACGTGGGGGTGAAGCATCTGTAAGATCTTCTGAGATGCTAGTTGTTTTCCAACACGTTTGTTCTTGCCTGTTGGGAAGAATCAAAACCGTGTTAACTAGTCTGTAAAAGACTCCATGAAGTTAACCATGAGGGACATCATCATGCGTGACCATGTGGGGCATCGAGGACGATGGTCTACTTACACCAGCCACGGACAGTGTGCTTCCCACATGACATCACATATTCACTCTTCTGGTTTTTCCCAGGGATCACCTCAAACTTAATGCTGGTGTCGCCCATTCCATGGTTTCTATCGGAGAGAAGAGACAGTAGAAAATTAAAATACATACAGTATCTGCTACTTTGTGATTGGCTGCCCTGAGTATTGGTGAGAGCGACCCAGCCGGGTACTTTGCCCAAACAACACAGGCCCCGCCTCTTTCTGGGTGAAAACAATACATGTTATATGAATGGCAGTAAACGGAAAAGACGTTTTTTAGTGATTTAAAAGCTTTAAATAAGAAAACCGTACTACGTAACTCAAGAAGGGATTTGGTACCTCTCCAGCTACCAGACCAATTTCCATTATGTGGTCCGCACTGGGACTTGAACAGACAACCGTCCTGTTCCCAACCCAAGCACCTACAGGACTGAGCTACTGCCGGCCCTAAAATATACCGGTGCAACTTATATTTCACGATAATATGTGACTGGAAATGACGGCGAGTGAGGCTCTGTGACGAGGAGAGCTAGCAAACTTTTTATTCTTATATTCATTTTTTTGTAAGATGAGATTTGATGTAGTGTTCCTTTACAGACAATTTGGCCAAAATATTTACGAGATGTGACGATTAAAACCTTTAAACATCACAAAGCAGACAAGTAGGAGTTCAGCTCAGCAGCGAAAACAGAGAGCAAAACGTCTCCAGCTCCAGAGTAGATTCAAATATTCACAGCGTTCACATAATGACACGAGCTCCTCTTACCTTTTAAGGCACTCATGAAGAATCTGATATGGTGAGAGTAGTCCTGCTTTGTTGGTCAGCTCATAAACCCTTGAGTCTTCTATACTGATGTGGTTAAAATACTGTGGAGACAACGACAGGAAGAGGTTTCTGCAGGTGAGTGAAGTGGTTTCACTTTGAAGTAGGGCTGCAGGATTCTTACTAAACTGGGAGGTTTGAAAGGCGGGAGGGATCTACAGACAGAGGAACCCTCTCTCTCTCTCGTGCCCACAGACATTTTTAGGAATATTAAATAAAATGTCAGAAATATAGCCGACTTGGGCACCTTGAATATACCGGGGCGACCTGCTTGAGTATCGTCTATGTATAAGAAACACTGACATGAATGCTGCTCGTTCTGAATGCAGAGGGAAATACGAGCAGGAGAATCTGCATCATTTAGAAATGAGATTGCATATAGGTATCAATTGAGATTGTGATCATGCAACCGTAGCATCAAGTTCTACATTTTGCAACACGACTTGTAACTCCTGCTACCTGCCTTCAAACGTCAGGGTAAAAAATGTCAAAAATAGAAATAAAAGTAAAAACAGTACCTCCTGTTCATCGCCCTCTACAGGCTTCTCCTCAGACGTCTGCTTTACAAAGTCGGGGATGAGGATTTCCAGTGTGGCTCGAGCTGCGGGTAACACCAGAACACAAAGTCAGAGCAGATCGAGCGACTGATGAAGACGAGCAAACCTAACTAACAAACAGTAAACTCTACGTCTGGAAGGGGCCGGAGAGGATGACTGCTGTGAGAGAATTTCAAGCTGATGGAAGCTGCATGGTTTCTAACTCTTCATGTGGACTGGTTTACCATCGCATCAAATAATTTCACTTCATTTTTTAAAGACTTTTGGGATTTTTATGCATTTATTGTAGAGATAGGACAGTGGACAAATCAGATCTGGGAGGTAGAGAGGGAGAGAGAGAGAGAGAGAGAGAGAGAGAGAGAGAGAGAGACAGAGAGAGAGGCGCAAAGAGAGAGAGGCAGAGAGAGAGAGGCGCAGAGAGAGAGGCAGAGAGATAGAGAGAGAGAGGCAGAGAGAAAGAGAGAGAGGCAGAGAGAGGCAGAGAGAAAGAGAGAGAGGCAGAGAGAGAGAGAGCGATAGAGAGAGAGGCAGAGAGAGATAGAGAGAGAGGCAGAGAGAAAGAGAGAGAGGCAGAGAGAGATAGAGGCAGAGAGAGAGAGGCAGAGAGAGAGAGAGAGATAGGCAGAGAGAGAGAGAGGCAGAGAGAGAGAGACAGAGAGAAAGAGGCAGAGAGAGAGAGATAGGCAGAGAGAAAGAGATAGAGGCAGAGAGAAAGAGGCAGAGAGAGAGACAGAGAGAAAGAGATAGAGGCAGAGAAAGAGATAGAGGCAGAGAGAGAGAGAGCGAAAGAGAGGCAGAGAGAAAGGCAGAGAGAGAGAAAGAAAGAGAGAGAGGCAGAGAGAGAGAAAGAGAGAGGCAGAGAGAGAAAGAAAGAGAGAGGCAGAGAGAGAGAGAGATAGAGAGAGAGAGAAAGAAAGAGAGAGACAGAGAGAGAGAGAAAGAAAGAGAGGCAGAGAGAGAGAGAAAGAGAGAGACAGAGAGAGAGAGAAAGAAAGAGAGGCAGAGAGAGAAAGAGAGAGAGAGAGCTAGAGAGAGAGGAATGACAAGCTGGAAAAGAACCACAGGTCTGATTTGTAGGTCCTCTGTACATGGGGAGCTTGCACTAACCAGTAAGTTCCCGGAGCCCCAGTGAAGTTCTGTCACATGTTTTGTACCATTTTTCATTGAATACATCTAGTTGGCTTAAAAATATCTGATATTTGGGTCACAGCTTTTTGACAACGGTGTTGGTAGTGGGTCCTGAGGCTAGATCAGCTGAGAATCACTGGGTCAGATGATCTCAAACCGGACCTCACTGCATTTTAATAAATGACCTCAGGTGTCAAAGTGACGGTTCATAATCAGGACGATCTAAACGATTTAAACTGATACAGAGTATATTCAGTTTTCTTCACTCACACCATCGATGACACTTTTGAGTAAAGAGAAAAAGTTACCAGCTTTATTCTTCGCAAGTTTTTTACTGCTCGCGGTTCCTGTGCCGTACGTCACTCCATCTATGATGACGGACGCTCCGAAGGGTTCACTTGGGTTCTCTGTGGGAACATGAAGGTGTTCAACAATCTGGAGACTTTTCTACACACACTGGAAACAGCATTGTAACTGACGGCCTATTTTCACGGTATTTTCAAGTTTTCATTTGGCTGTCTACACGTACGAAAAGAAGAACTTACCACATTCAAAAAAGTTGTAAACAGGTCGAACCTTCAGGACACGCTGCATGTATTCATGCAAGATACAAACTTCAGACTTCCCGTTTGGATTGATGACAAACTCTGTGGAGAAGAAAAAAAACAAACAACGAGCTCAAAAGACTTTAATGCAGAACGGAAACGGTATAACAAACATCTTCTGTATTCATCCTGTATCTTTACAGGCGTCACAGTCAGGACAAATACGTCTAAGTGGAGATTAAAGGAAATCACACAGAGCGCCGTATTCACACCGCAATCCAGGTGGCGGTAATTGCTCTTTACAGTTTGCTAACCGCTATTAAAAAACAAATGAAGAAGGAGAAGAAGTAGACAAGAAAACACATGAAGAAGAAGAGAGTGGTATACATCAGCGACGTGACAAGGCGGAGCTACCAGCAGTACCCCCCCACCCCACCCCTGTTTTTAACAATCCTCTGGATGTGAGAGGCAGAGCAGAGAGGGTCGATGAAGAATAGCACCGCGTCTTTTTCTTAGACTAAGTGCGTTTGTGCAGAAGTAGACGACCCCGGTCTCAAGTGTGTATTAAAGGGTTTGCTGTATGCAGAGAGACGAGTCTGACCTCATGTAAGTTTGCAATGTGCTTTTAGCACATTACAGTCTTCATTTACTGAGGTCAATAGTGCATGCAATGGTGAAGTTACACTGAGAGCGTCCTCTGCTGGATCAAACTGCAAACTACTTCAGACAGCCTGACTAATCACAGTTCAAATGTTAACTTTCTCCACTAGGTTCGGATGAATGCTTGAACTGCAAATAAATAATGTCAGCCCCAGACTTCACACTTCATACAGTGTGAAATAATATGATAAATGATTGATTGTCTTGTTTTTTTCCTGTCTTGTTTTCTTTTTTTGGACCCCAGTATGAATAGTTGTAGTAGTTGTTTTGTTGTATTTATATCCAGGACGTATTAGTGAGCAAGATTGTTACCTTTCTTGGTGGGTGCATCCTGGACCGACAGCGTGATGAGTTTCTGGTTTGCAGGAAGGATGGGTCTCTCTGACTCGGCCTGCTTCCTCTTCATGTCTCTGTTGAACTGCCTCCGCTCGGCCCAGGTACGGAACTTCTTTACAGTAACTTGTTCAAAGTCGAAACACTTCTCCAGGTACAGTCGAAACTCTTCAAGTTCTGGGAGGAGGTTTAAGAGAGTTAGATCGACTAATGCAGCAAAAACAAACACGATAGTGACCCTTCAAAAGTCTTACCGTAAAATTCCAGATTATAAATCCCACCTGAATATAAGAGGCGTCCCCGTTTTTGTGTTAGACAAAGTCCCCATAGGGCAGTTTCGTGCAGCTCTTTTAGGACCTTCTGTTTTCACCATGTAGTCGCTCGCTTGTTGTTGTTAATTGAGGAGTCTTTAATCAAACCAGTCGTCCACAAGCTTTATTTACTGATCCACCCTGAGCTTTAAAAGCACCATTATGACGAGCACAGCTTGCCACACACATAAAGGGGGTGGGGGATTTGCAATCTCATCAGGTGGCGTGCAATGTGTGGTGGCGGCTGCACCCCCGTGGGTTTCAGGATTTGATACTAGTATATTGGTATATGACGCAGCCAACTTTTTAGATGAAGAAACAGGTATTCGGAGTGTCTTATACACCAGATTTTACAGTAACTAGCCGTATGAAACAAAAGGCTCTCACCTATAGACTCATCCTTGCACACCTCCACCTTGGCCTTGACTTGTCCTAAGGCTCCCTGGGCGGTGTCAAACGAATGGGACTCTTTCACCGGCACGCTGTTATCAGTGGTTCCCTCTCCATCTGGGTCACCCTCTGTCATACTCGGGGGGCGGACGTCATCCTGCTCCTCCCCTGTAGCCTCAGACTTGCCTTCTTCCTCTCCTCCATTGGCCTCCTCGACAAGCTGCTTTACTGGAGACTGCTGTGAAAGTGCCACCTCCCCGTTCAGCTCCCTTTCCTCCTGATCCTTCATTTTTCTGTAGTGAAGGCAAGGGATGCTGCTGGTAGGAGGGTCATGTTTCTGCAACAAAAAAGAAAAACAAACAAAGTTATTTTCCTGACCTTCAAGACTAAAGCCTCAACATTTTCATGATGCTCCAATTTAAAAATTCTGCAATTTTTTTTATTTAATCAATAAAAAATAAAATAAAATCCTTAACCATCCATTACCAATAAACAAGATAAGTCCTGGAAGCCCACCAGTTATTGAGACTTATTGAGACCAATTTCCACATAGTATGTTTGTGCTGCGTTCCGTCAGCGCAACGGTTTTGCTCTGTCGGACAGCTGTACACACAGGTTCACAAGATCCCAAGAGAACCCCAAGTTCACACGAGAATAAAGAGAAAAATGCGATGCAAGGTGTGGCTTTGTCTCTCTTAGGTGGATTGGTAGCTCATTTAGTGATGGAAAATACGACAGTGATTCTGTATATTGGGTTTTATTTTGAAAAAGACAGGATGCTCTGCGCGTTTCCTTGTCTGACTTCCTGCCCAGGTTGATCTACTGTATTCTGCACATTACAGCTTGATACGTGCTTGCAGTTTACTCAAACAAAAAAAGACTTTGAGCGTGTTTGAAAACTGAGCAGAGCAGAGGGGCGCTGCTGGCACGCTCCAGAGAAGGACCACTTTCTGGGGAAACAGGAACACAGACTCGAGTGGCACGGTGCCTTAGTGCACAGCACACATAGACTAAGTTGAAATTGGCAGTAATTCTACATTTGCTGTATGGTTTTTTGTTACCATCTACCCTGTAGTGTGAATTTAGCTTTTCTACTAATTCTGGCATATTTACATATATCTGTTTATTAATGTTCACTGTCCTTATTCAATAAGTAAAATGAATTAATTAAGTAACGCAGTCCGCTTCATGATGAGCCATTCACAGGCATAGAGACGTCGTTCTTTTCCATCACTATGTCTACAGGGAGATGCAGACGTCTGTGCCGTGGCTTAACTACGCTGCAGTCTAAAGGGAACAAATAGCACGCAATCAAAAGAGATTTAAAAAAAAAAAAAAAACAGCAATAACTTTGACAGCCCTAGTACCGTAAAAATCTGGATTATAAAATGCATTCTGTTTTTGAAGATCTCTAAGAGAGAACAAAAAATTTAATATGTTTTCCTGCGTGATGATTTCTATCGTGTGCATCAAAGTCAACAAAGTGCAGTTTTTATGCAGCTGTGTCGCTTTTTTAGTTCCGTCTGTTTTCACTTTGTGAAGTTTGCTCTCCTACTAGCTACAGTACGGTAGTCGAGCTCTCAGCCTGCAGTTGAATATGTGAAGCACAGACAACTAGCTTATGAGCTCTCTGCCCGTCACCAGGACTCTTTCAATTAAAAGAGTACTCCACAAGGTTTATTTACGGAACAATATACCACTGTTTTCTGTAAATGCATGATTATGACCTCATGAGGGAGAAAATATGTCAACCAGCCTGGTCTGTGTCGCTGTCATTCCCAGCACAGCGTGCAATCAGCTTTCAATATTTAATGAATGGGGATGTATTTTTAATCGTGCCAGGTCGCACGGTGTGTGTGTGTGTGTGGTCGTGGCTGCTGTACCCGCGGTAATGACAGAGAATGTGTCAGCATTTTATACTGTTAATTGGTAGCACTGGCGTAAAAGACGCAGCCAACTTTTTAGATGAAAAAATAGGTATTAAAGGTGCATCTCAGTGTTTCCCCTAGGTTTAGAGCTCTGGGGGGGGGGGGGGGGGCGGTTCCTGCAAGTTGTTCCGTCTGCAACTCCCGTTTCTGAGCACCCCTGAATGCAGCATGCTCACTGCGCATCTCCTGAGTAATGGCAGAGAGAGAGACATGGCCAGAAAAGTCCGAAGTCAACTAAGCCGACTACTTTATTTTCTGATGGTTCTTACGGACTTTTTATTATTGCGTGTGCGTCCGTCAGACACAACAACACACACCCAGACCTCCGCTGTGTGCGCGCAAGTGTCTGTGTGCGAACGTGTCTGTGTGTATGTGTGTGTGTGCATCGGGGTGAAGCTCCACCTGCAGAGAGCAGAGGAGAATTGTAAACGCGCGACCATGTAGAGACAGAAATGACATGGCGTCGTGTAAATAAGATAAATAACATAAGGCTATTAAGTTTGTTTAATAAAAGGAGGAGGTATAGACCTGTTCTATAGGAAAGGTATCCTTATGACTTCTGTTGTGAACCGGCGCTATAAAGAAAATAAAATGAACTTGACCATCAAGGGGGAAGGGGGGTGCCGTTGGGGGGGCGGGCCGCCTAATATAATGGTAGGGGAAACACTGCATCTTATTCACCAGATTTTACAGTTAATTGTAAGATCAAAACCCTTGTGTTGCACCTCACCCTAATACTGCCTGTTCCAAGGAAGTAGGGTCTGGACCAGGTGACCACCCTGGTCTCTCTGTGCAGGTAGACTGGAATGCCCGAGTTATGGAATGTCATGATCCATCCATCAGGTAGCGGCTCAGTGGGTGGACGTCCCCGACCTGGCATAGAGAGAAGAGAGGTATCATAACGTGATCAAAGAGCATGAACGTGCCTATCAGCTGCTCCATCTAGATTGTGATAACATACAACACAGACTGGATGGCTACTTGGTTTCTGAGGTCAGTTGTGTTTATTTCATCTTCAAAATAGTTTCAAGAATCCAAACCCGGACGGATCCACCACTCACTCTTCAGCACTGTCTTTATTTTGGTCATCATGGGCTGAACGCCGCCTTCACCATCAGACGGATGATCACTGTCCCCGCCATATTTTTCCTCCGATGGACGCATCTTTTTTGGGACCGGCATGCCCTCCTCGAGTAGAGCATCGACATCATTGTCAAACTCCTCCTGGAAGAGTCAATGGTTAAGGCCAAGAGAGAAGGATAGGTCACCGGTTTAAGGGAGCTGAGAATGCGTCATTTCACACCGTGTCCTAACAGCACGCGAGCTGCAGATGAAAGCGCCGCAGGCACCATTGGACGCTCTTATCCACACTGCTTCTGTTAAATATTTACTTCTCTGCTCTGTGAGTTTCAGTGTCCAATTGTAAACAATATAACACCTGGTGCTTTTATTTTGAAGGTGGACAACCAGAAGTGTGGGGCTTTGTAAAGACGAGGTATTGACTCACATCACCTCTCAGAGGCTCGTTAATAAACGACTCACGGTGAGACGAAGAACGGTTTTCTCCGGTGGCTACACAGGTCAAAGCTCAACCTGTCAATCACGGATGTGGATATTATTAATGCAACACGATCTCCACTTTGTCCGCACCTGAAAACAGTGTGGTTGCTCGTGGACTGTTGGGACGGTCAAACAGGAGACAGTTGAATCCATCTGATTTGGTGGCTGACGCTCGCATCACATGCTGTTAGGACACGGTGTTAGAGTGAAGTTGAAGTGAGGCAGTGAAGTGACCAGAGAGAGAAAACACTTTACTGACTACGGCAGAGTAAAAAAAAAAAAAAAAACACTTCTGCATTCAGAAACTAATAATGAACCTAACAGAAAATATATACGTTTTATTGGAAGTTCTGTTTTGTTCTTTCCTTTAAAAATGATTATTAGTTACTTTTGCTTGAGTAGGAAACTGATCATTAAATGGGAAATAAAAAGGCACAAACATCAGGCATCTCACCTAGTGAATTTATTTTATAGAGACAAAAACTATCCGAATTTATGCGTCTCAATGGAACATACGCTCCTGGCTTTACATGTCGTGCTAATTGAAGCAGAAAAAAATCTGGATCAGGAAATCTTAACAACAGTCGCTTTTTGTGGCCCTTCGATTAAATTTGAATGACACTGAAAGCAGTTAAAGGGCGCACTCAAACTAGGCAATCTGTACTGTGTCTAAGCACGCTTCACCTCAAAGTCCAGTTCGTTTGACGAGTGCGAGTGCTCAGATCAATGCTCAGGTACGGTACACTCCCTTGGCAAGTCTGTTTCAGCACGGTACAGTTCATGCACGAGTACACAACATGGACAGCCTTCATTAAGGAGAAATCCTTAGCCTGCTGTATCTGACTAACATGACTCAAAGTAAGACACAAAGACAGTAAAGAAGCTGTCATGGTCTGTGTTGTTCTCCTATGTGCGGACGGAGACTCGACCACACGTCCCTTTAATTTTTTGTATCTTTAATTTTTGAGTCCGCCTGTCTTAATAAATAAGACGTGCTTTATAAACTAAGCACGCTTCATGATCACATAAAGTCATGCATGTGTTGTAGGATGACTGTATGTAGAAGAGATAACCGCGCTCATGCCCGGTTAGTCCTGGAGCAGTGTGAGTGCAGACCAGCGGGGGAATGGGGAGGGGGGGGACAATCGTGCTTAAACACGGTATGGGACAACTTTGCCTCGTGTGAGTGCGCCCCTAAGTCAAAAGAATGCAGGGGCAAAACTGGTTCGCTCATCCTATAACTGAGAAAACTTGATCCATGAACAGATAAATCAGGTTATAAATAATAATGAATATAAATACAGAGAGTGATGCTTGCAGGTATTTGGATCACTCTTTAGTCATGTGCATTAAAATATTTGCTGGAATGTGTGAGCTGTATGAGGTGTACAATATTGTTCTTTGTCTGTGTAGCTGAAATGAACAATGGATACGGCAGACATGAGAGCATACGTACCTCATAGGAGTAAGTCACGACCTCGTCATCCCCTTGCTCCTGTTGGATTATGACCTCAGACTTAAAGCTGCTATGCTCCCCATCGTCGGGATCCACGAAGTTCTCATAAAAGTCATCCAACTCATCCAGGACAGCAAACTCTACTTTACTTTCCTGGTCTCCCTCAGCCTCTTCTGACCTTCTACCTGCTTCGTTCGCTGCTCCAGAGCTGCCTTCAGCGGTCTCATGCTCACCAGTCGAGTCATGCAGCTCACCATTCAGGCCGTCATCACTTCCTCCCTCCTGCCCCTCGCCTGTGTACAAAACCTTCCTGTCTTTGCTACTGCTAGTGCTGCTGCTGCTGCTGCTTTCAGTGAAGCTCACCCTGATCTTTACATCTCTGAGCAGCTTGAGGTCTGGGAGAAACTTGGTGACTGGCGGAGCGTGGCGGGCTGTTCGAGGGCACGTCGGATTGGGATTGGCCTCATTTGAGAGGTGGCTACAGAAAGTAACTGAGCCCATGCTGAGGGGCTCCTGTGGCTGGGCTTCCCCATCCCCTGGGGTGTATGTGTATCCATCACCACCAGAGCTAACGTCCATTACCTCTGCGTCACTGGACGTTTGCAGGGGAGGTGGTGGAGGTGCTCTGCCCTCATGTTGGCCAAAATCATCAGGTGGCTCCAAGGGGAGAGGGGGTAAAACATCATCTATCTCCATTGACCCTGCGTCTCACACTCTGTCTTACACAGAACTATTAATTTACTCTTAAAAAAATCTGACCTGCTGAGAAACTCTCCTTTACCTAAACCAAGAATGCATGCATGCAGAAGCACATCCCTGTAAAGACCACGTACCAGAGGTGAAAATGCTAAGCTGACTACATTGTTCTTTTCATTAATGTAGACAGCTTTCAGAATCACTGTCTCAATTATTGGAAATCACAATGCATTCAGCTTAATACGGGATCTAGGCACTGATCATCCTCCACTGGACTCTTCTGGGAGCTGCAGAAAAAGGAGCACACAGAGAGAGAGAGAGAGAGAGAGAGAGCAAATGTCAAGAGCAACTTTGTGACCAACAGACCAAAACCTAAGACAAACAACCATTGAGTTGCCATGGTTACCATATCCTAAAGCAGTACAGACTGTTGAGTTGGGAAAACCTCATCAGATGCAAAAATGTCTGCCTAAGTTTATAGGATCCTTCACGGTTTGGATCGTCCTCTTCTGTGTGTCTGGCTTTATTAACTTCAAGCAGGACCACTATAGGTGCAGGTGCAGGTGCAGCTACAGGGGGAGGGGGGTCAGGGGGTCCTTTCCTTCAGAGCATCTCTCTCCTCAGTGGTATCAATTAAGAGAGTCAGTTTCACTGCATCATGTCCCATGTTGGATATTATTTGTTGTAGTTATCCACACTGTATTGTGTACATCTGTATGTTAATGTGTTATATTTACTTCAATGAAGTCAAAGAACATCTGGAAAGACTGCAGAGGAGAATTAGCATGTCGGCTAACTCTGGTACTTCTCACTGGTACCTCTTCAAATACATAAAAATACATAAATGACAGGCAATTAGACGAGACCAGACATATCATGACATGTAGCTGCGGAAGAGGGACGTATATATGGTTCTGCTTGGGGATTTTTTGATATCTTAGATGAAGCAAATGACTCTTAAGAGAAGAAGAAGCAGCAGAAGCTCAGCGGGCCCCCGTATGCTAACATGCTGACATGCTAACATGCTAAAACTCACATCTCTAACGGTTTGCTGACATGTCAGCCGCCCTGAAATCAAACTCAGCTGCTGACAAACTCACCAATAATATGACGCGGTTGTCTCCTTTTTTAGGCACCTAACCACCTTTCCTGATTATTTTATTCTCCACGCTCCGCCACACTGCCTCCTGAGTCGCAGCTCCGCCATCTTGGAGAAAAAAACCTCAGCGGGCTAATCGAACTCAAGCTCCGCCCCCTCGATACCGGCTTTTTGCATGATTGATCTATCCGTCGGCCAATCATAACGCACCATCCAACACGTCATATATGAATGATTACGCCAATCAACATAGCAGGGCTCAACAGTTACCGCCCTCTTTCCCGGCTGCACTGTATTTTTGTATTATGTGTACATTTCTACTTTGAAATTAACAAGTTTATTGCAAAAAAACAACACAGCGACTTTACTGTTTTATCCAGTCTACAAACAGTACACATGTTAACGATCAAATATCCAAGACATCAACAAGGGAAACAGGTTTTCAGTGGCAACTAAAGAGTCTTGGGGCCCTAGGCAAAAATGAATTAGGGGCCCCTACAACCAATATTATTATAACTACCCATGATGTGTCCTGATGCTCTTCCTCTTACTTTTTTCACTCCCACACAGATAAATCCTCTGCATCTTCCTTCTGTGATTTTCATTGACAAACTTTGGTTTTCACAGATGAAATGAGATGCTAAGACGAGAGTGAGTGTTGTAAGATGGGGCCCCTTAAGGGAGGTTTCCTACGGTCAATAAAAAAATTTGCACATTTTAAGACACTGCTGTGGTTTAAAGTTTGTCAGCCCTTGAGGGGCCCCTATGTGGCATGGCCCCCCAAGCAGTTGCCTGCCTTGCCTGTTGACAAGCAGCACCTCGTTGTTGTATAAATTACAAAAAAAATGTGAATTAACATTTTTCCCGTGTTGGGAAACATGATCGGACACAACAAACACAAAATATGTAAAGGAAAGTCACTGAACGCAGGACATGTTTGTTGTTTATTTGTTGTTTGCATTAAAGTGCACTAACACAGCTCTATTACAATTAATAAAACTGTTTTCGTTTATGTCCAAGGTTAACTTACCTGCTGCTGCACTGCCAGAGGTGCTGCTTGTCAACAGGCAAAGCAGGAAACTGCTGGGGGCCCCAGGCCAGTAATCGACCCTCAAGGGCAGAAAACCTTTAATCCACAGCAGTGGCTCAGTTTGCAATTACAGGAGACCTCCTTAAGGGGGCCCCATCTGACAGCACTCAATCATAGAATAGTAAAAGTTTGCCAGTCTCATCCTTAATATGGGCGATGACACATGTTAGAAACATATCGTAACATCCTGGTGTTTGTTCTTTGATGTTTTTATCCTTCTTTATATTCATATATTGGCATTACATTTTTCTTATGTTCTTTACATTTTTATTTTTAACATTCTGATATGAACTCTGGAAAATGTTACATTTCGTTGTTGGTGTCGGGTTATTTATAACTGGTGATGAATGCTGGTTTGAGGGGCCCCTGGGAATATTTTTTCCTGAGGTCCAAACAGGCTCTAGAATCACCACAACACAAATAAGACTTTCATATCTGTGTCCAACTAAATGAACTTGTTCGAGAGTAAAAAAGATTTATTTAGGCCCTGAGCTGGTGCTCTACTTGCTGGTGTCACAGTTGAGCATGGTGTGCTCCCTGAAGGTCACGTTACCTTCTGCGTCTATCAGGATTACTGTGCTGGTCCTACACGGGCGAGAGCAAAGACAAATCTCTGCACCTTCAACAGAGAGTCAAACACTGATCACATCACATATTTATGGTCATAGGTGTGTTGGCACATATCCTGATTCTTTTAAAGGGCCCCACACATACGGCTGAATGGCCATTTCTATACTTACCAGGGGGGGTCACCATTCACCAACAAAAGTAAAATAAACAGTTGATGCACGACAGCTTGAGTCCTGTGTTGTTCAGTTAAATTGTATTTCTAAAGATGAAGCTGTGACATTGACCACATTCATCATTGTGTATGTTTTTATCTAAGTCCTTAAAACAATAAGGATCATGTGAACTAGACATTAGATCAAACTAAAGCTGTCATTCATTTGATATCTTGTGTCTGTAGATTCTCAAATGTAAAACTGAGGCAGTGGGTCAATGTTAAATGTTGTGTAAATGGATTTGAGGTTGTACAACACTTTTCTACCCTCTCTTACAACTCAAAGTGCTTTCACACCGCAGGTCACACCTACACATTCACACACTGATGGTAGAGGCTGCTGAGTGAAGAGTCCATCAGTATTAACTCATCCATTCATACACATTCACACACTGATGGTAGAGGCTGCTAAAGAGTCCATCAGTATTAACTCATCCATTCATACACATTCACACACTGATGGTAGAGGCTGCTGTGTAAAGAGTCCATCAGTATTAACTCATCCATTCATATGCTGCAGATGAAGCAGCGGGAGCAATTTCAGGGATAAGTCTCTTGTCCTAGGACACATCGGACATGTAGCTGCAGGAGCTGGGGATTGAACCCCCAACCTCCTGGTTGAGAGACGACCAACTCTATCAACTGAGCCACAGCCACCCCTAAGTGATGATTGACATACTTACTGTAAAACTTCAAAATAAAAGCCCAGTCCCTTTTAGTAGCCTGGTGTTGCTGCATGTTTTAAAAAATAAAGGCAGGTCTTGATTAGAGGCCTTGATGCATTTAGTGTTGATTAGTTTGCAGATTAGATTAAAAATAAAAGCAGCATGACACATAAAACATAAAGATGAACTTTAACTTCTGTCAAAAAAAGACAAAATAATGTTCGTATGTGTACCAGCTGTGCAGCAGGGTGTCATACTGTCATCTGCAAAGTAAGATCAAAAGAGTGATTTGTAATGTAATTATCAATCGTATAGTCCGTCCCATCTCTGATGTGCACAGATTTTGTTTAAACATAATTGACGCCTGTCCCAAATAAAGGCAGAATCCTTTAATAGACTGAAGGAAATAAAACTCCAGAATAAAAAACAGCAGCTTAAATATCTGGAGGAGGATACACACATGCACACCACTCATCAGTTTATTTGCTGGATCCTTTGCTCTTTCTCTTTTTTACATTTTATCTGTTTGGATTATCTGTAGCTGCACGATGGTGCAGTGATCAGCGCCGTTTCCTCACAGTGAGGAGGTTCCTGGTTTGAATCCCCGTCTGACAGGAGTCTCTCTGTGTGGAGTTTGCATGTTCTCCTCGTGCATGTGTGGGTTCTCTCCGGGTACTCCTGACTCCTCCCACAGTCCAAACACATGCTCGTTAGGTCGGTAGGTGTGAATATGAGTGTGGCTGGTTGTCAGCCCTGTGATTGGCTGGTGAACAGTCCAGGATGTAACCCACCTCTCGCCCAATGACAGCTGGGATCGGCTCCAGCCCCTTGCGACCCCGAACAGGAAAAGCGGTATAGATAATGGATGGATGGATTATCAGTATGTTGACATAAAAGATGGTATGCAGCGTGTATTTAGTCATGCATGCTCATTCATAAATGAAAATGAGTTGATGCATATACAGATAGAAGCAGGTGGTTTGGGACTAAATAGTTGTGGGGACCTTTTGATGAGGAACTCTCCACTAGGGCGTTCCCTGAGTAGTACATACTATGGTGACGTTTGTTCTGTCTGCATTTGCACCGCCATATTGATGGCTGATATGAACCTTAAAGTGACGTCAGACGGCAACAGCATCCAGAGCAACATCACTTAATAATACCTGGACTTCTTTGTCTGTCCATTTTGTCTGCCTCCCCACAGACACACTTTTAATGATTTTAGGAGCTTTTTACCAGCTGTCATTTAATGTTATCCACTAACATTTACAGTGGGACTTAAAAATGGAGGTTGGTGGTACAGGACTGGCTCTTGCATTTGACCAATCAACGAACACAGACTTCAAAGTCATTCTTGTGCTGGGAGAGTAATCACTCTGAAGCAGGAGCTAAAAAGGTTCCTCTAAACAGAGTTCTAGGAACTAAAATAGTTCATATTTCCTGCGTTGTGCATTCAATAAAAAAGGCAAGGCAACTTTATTTATATATTAAATTTCATGCACAAAGGCAACTCAATGTGCTTTAAACAGAAAAGACTTCACAAATACAAGACTAATATATTAAAGAGGACATATTATCCCTCTTCTCCACCTTTTCAAACAGTCCCCTGTGGTCTAAATGAAACATCTGTGCTGTGCTTTGGTCAAAATATAACATGAATCAAGCACCAGAGGAGGTTTGTGACCCTGTATAAACCAGCTCTCTCAGAACGCTCCGTTTTGGTGTGTGTCTCTTTAAATGCAATGACCCCCCCCCCCCTGAGTTTTCCCAGTAGACATCACTCCTCTGTAGAGAGAATAAAAATGGCCGACCTGTGCAAAAGTTTTGCTCTAGGCTGGGGGTGAAGTCCATTTGTGGAGTCATTTACAATTTTGTTTGACTTTCTGTTGCTCACAAGTTCTGGCAATCAGTATGTCCCTCGCTCTAATGCACTCTCTTCAATCATGTGTCCAATAATGATTATTGATCCAGTTAAGAATCACAAACATTAAGAGTATATTTAAAGGTTTTGTTTTTACTCTAAAGGCAACAAAAAACTGGTGTTCAATATCCATTAGATGGATAGTTTAATTGTGTTTGACTGAGAATGCTAATGTGCCCCCCTCCCCCCCCTGAGTTTTCCCAGTAGACATCACTCCTCTGTAGAGAGAATAAAAATGGCGGACCTGAGCAAAAGTTTTGTTCTAGGCTCGTGGTGGAGTCCATGGGTGGAGATACCAGAGGAGGGGAGGGGATTTATTTTACCAGAATCCCACTGTGACATCACAAGGAGAGCACATTTGAAACAGAGCATTTGTCTCTGTGTTGTCAGACTTATGCAGACCACAAACAAAGGACTGGATGAGTTTATTTCACATTTTGTGGGTCAGTAGACACTCAGGATACCCAAATATATGTTCAGAAACACTGTAAAAGTGGATTTTTCATAATATGTCCCCTTTAACATTCAGAAAATATAGGAGTACATAAAATGAAGGAGAATACAATAATTTGTAAAAGAGACATAAAAACAATTAAGAAGCAATGCGATGACATAATAATTATTTGTGAAGTGCAATGATAACAGATTAAAAATAAAGTGTAAGCTTGAAGGCTCATTCAAAGTCACACGATGAAAAGAAAAATATAAAAATGTTTACGTTCAGAGCATATCTGATCTCTGCTGGCAGCTTGTTCCAGTTACAGGCAGCGCTGATTCACCATCTAGTCCGGACTCTGGACTGAACAAGGGGAACAGAGTCAATAGATCCGAGGTTTCTGCACCTAATAACAGGGTTTCTTTTCTTAGTTTTTTTTTATTGTTTGGCTTTGTTGGGGTTGTATCAAGTCAACTTTGGTTATATTCTTTAATAATTATTTCTAATTATTAATAATATAAATAAAATATCATTAAACTATGTTTAATCTCGTTTTGGGGCACCACCCTGTAATCAGGGAAATATAACCAAAATATCACTCAAATCAGTCTCAGATTAGTTATTTAATTACTAATATTATTAATAATTAATAACTATATTTAATAAATTGAAGGCGTGAAATCCGTACACAAAGCCTTCGCACCCAGCTTATATCACAATGCAAATACAACCAGTAATCACAAACAACTGCTCTCTTAAATTATAACAGAATTTATTTAAACAAAGCAACATCAATCCAAAATCAATTAACTTAATCAAACAAATAACTATTATAAACTAATCTAAGCAACAAACATTATCAAGCACACCTTGTGAATGAGGTGTAAATGTGTGTGTGTGTGTGTGTGTGTGTGTGTGTGTAGAAGAGAGAGAGAGAGGGGGGGAAGAAGAAAAGGGGGAGATTGCTTCGTCCCACGTGGTCGCCCTTACGATGGCACACACCTAACAAAGACCTAATGTGGCCTTAATGTCTGAAAGAGACCGAGTTCGGCCCTACACGATCTGTGTGTCTGAGGCGTCTGGATGGCCGCGAGTGTATAGATCTCTGTGTGTGTGGGTGTGTAGCCTATGTGCGTAATGGGGAAGAAAAGAGGATAAAAGAGGAGCGTAGAGGAGGAGAGAAATGCGTGCCTGAAGAGGCCGGATCACAGTCCGAATCCCGCACCACAACTCGGAGTAATTCCCTTCATTCACAGAAACAAACCAATGGCCGAATTCGAGTTAATACGGCTTGCACTGGCCTTTCTGATCAGAAGAATAATACCCGGTTATAACGCTGTTACGCTAAACACATATAGGACGCAGCGGTCCGAAATGGGAACAACAAGAGTTTTAGACAGGTAAAACTCAGGACGCGACGGTCCAACAAAGATAAAAATTACAGCTTCTGCTTCAATCAAACAATTGTTAAAAACACTCTCTAAAGCTAATTCTGCCCAGACCTAATTAAGCCTCACTTGTGAATCGCTTTGCCTGCGATCGGTGAAGGAAAAAGGAGTCCGGCGATAAAACAGATCTTCTGTCTGTCCTGGTGCAGAGGCGTCTGATGGCGGCGAGGGTCCCTTACGGCAAGAGCGGCTTCGTTGGTTCTCCGTCGAGGGGAAAGATGTCCGTTGATGTCCTTTCGTTGCAGGACGGAATAAGACCGTTATCTTTCTGATAATCTGTTATAGTCTGCCGCTCTCCGAGAAACTGAGATGCGTTCACTGGACAATCCGAGCTCGGAATTTGGAACACTGCCGGCCGCGGATTACCTGCGCGCCAAAGCTTTAAACAAAGGAAGGTTGTTGCAGAAAACAGGAGGTGAGCTTGTATCTCCGAGCACTTCAAAATCGGCGCGTGAAAGAGAATGAACGAGGGGAGTCTCAGAGTTTTATCACCTGGCCGCCTTCCTGTGGGGTCTCCCTCCGGTTCCGGTCCCCCCCTTTACGTCACACGTAGGTGTGAAGTGCCGCAGGGAATTCTGGGATAAAGAGTCCTTTTAGGCCATCTCAGTAATATAACTCAAAGTCCATGGTTTGACTGTCCTAAGCCTGCGTGGCCCAACATCCCCCCTTTGTCCTGAAGAATGGGATTGCGGTTCACAGTCTTTAGGGCAAATAGGGCCAACAGTCCATGTGTTAGGAGACAAACGTTCAAATAGTTAGTGAGCAACAGTCCATACATTTTGAGAGGCATTCGGTCTGGGCAGACACTGAGGCAAAGTCTGGGCAGACTGTCTAATTATGTCTAAAGCTAGGCATACAACATAACCAGGCATTAGCAAAGCTTTGCTACTCAAGGTGAATTCTTTAACAAAACAATTGAAACAAACAGACAAGAGGAGGAGAGAAAGAGAAGAGTATCAGGTGTAGATTTGTGAACTAACTCCTAGCCTGGGCAGGAGTAAGCCTGTGGGAAGGTGTGTGTGGCATGTAGGTGTGTAAATGTACATGTACATTATGTGTCTCCCTACCAATGTCAAAACAGGGACTAGGAAACATTCATGTCGGTAGAGTGACATTGTTGTGTTTCCAGAATGGAGGCTATACCCCCACTCCTATGTGGAGTCAGAACTTGCTTCCTTAGGGAGCTCGTAGGAACTCCGGTTATACCTACCCTTCTGTCTCAGGCTACGGCCATCCCGAGAGTTCCGTTCGGATCTGGTAGTTCTCAGTTCTCCAGGCTGGAACCTACTCTGTGGTTGAGTCCCACGTTCACCCCCCTGGCTCTGTTCTCTATTCTGCCAGTGATGTGGTCTCTTGTTGCCCTCACGTGTCACGTGACATAAGCGTGTCTGCCAAACCACCTGTGCGTATTTCTTGATCTCTTTCATACTAAGCTGATGTGTACGACTATGCAGGGTGACATCTGACCGCACGCAGCCATGCAGATTGTGCATGAAGATGGACTTAAAAGTTTGGTTCTCTTCCAAACCTGGAGCCTCACGTCCCTGGAAATATGCAGATCTTAGGCGCCAGTAATAATCTTTGGGGGACTCGTGCTTCTGGTGCAGGACACTGAAAGCGCTAAGAAGGGCAGATGCAGGGTCAATGTAGGTGGAGTATTCCTGGCGCAAAGCATTGCAGAGCGCAGAGTACTGGTATCTGATCTCAGGCTGAAGGGTAGTCGTGAAGTTACGGACACTCTTGGAAGTTGTCTTCCAGATCAGCCTGAGTTTTTCTCTTGTGGATGCATCAGGTTCATCACTGAGACACAGGTTAATCGCTCTGAGGTAATCATCGATGCAGCGGTCTGAGTTATCTGGGTCAAACCGCTCTACATCCTGTGCCATAGATTCAATGAGCCTTATGCGCATTCTTTGATCTCTGGGTAAAAGGGAGCCATCCGAGTCATCTGAGGTTTGGATATTCCTCAGCTGTGAATCCTGCGATGGGAACCTACAGGTAGCAGGAGGGGGCCGGGTGTTATCTCTGCCTCTGGGGGCCGAGAAGTCACCCCCCTTTCTATGTGGTGATTCCAACCTGTGAAGGTGTGAAAGGGTGTCACAGCTGTCAGGGAACTGGGGTGTTTCCCCAAGGAGCGGGGCTCCACAGTCAAAATCAGGGAAAAATAGACTTATTTCCTCAGTCCTTTGGTTGTCCTGGCTGCTCGGTTCTTTACTGAGCTTTTTCAGCAGGGTTGTTTGATCATTTGAGGGGCTTGGTCCAGGATCGGAGTCATATCCTGACGATATGTCTTGCTCCATGCTTACCTGTACTCCCTGAATTAATTCAAACAAGTCCAACACTTTCTGCTTGGCAGTTTGTAAGTGCTGACTAACAGATTTGTTTCCTTTCTGCAAGGATCGGACCTTTGGTGGGAGTGTCCCCATGAAAGCACGGACACTCCTAGCCGTAGTCTTCCAGATCCGTTTCAGTTTTTCCTGTGAGGACGCATGAGGCAGGTCACGGAGACAATGGTCGACTTCTCTAAGGTAGTCGTTACTACTTGAATCTGGGCTATCTGGGTCAAAACGCTTCAGATCTTTGGCCTGAGGTTCCATCTGCCTGGTTCGCAGACCCTGACCCGAAGGCTGGCGAGGGCCGTCCGAGTCGTCTGACGAATCGTAAGCCCTGTGGTTGTCACGGTAGTACGGTTGCAACCGTGGCGGGGTTTGTGTTCGGCTCAGACGTGGCCGTCTATCATGGGACAGGTAATATTCGGTGCCCGATTGGACCCGTGCCTCCTCCCTGTCTCTAGGGGGCGTGAAGTCCCTCTTCCTGCGGGGTGAGGGTTCTCTTGGCTCAAAGCGTATTGCAGAACGCGGGGGCCTTGGGGCATTTCCCAATGACGGTGCTTCATGGTCTGGGGAGGCGTGGCGCCCTTCATCTTTACTCACCCAGCTCTTTACCGGGTAGTCTGAGGACGTGTGCGCTTTTGTGCCTGGGTCGACCCGGCGGTATCTTCCCCTCTCCTCCAGATCCTTCAACATGTCTGTCTCCCTCCTCCATGTGCTTGGTTCAGTCTCCCATCCTTCGTCTGAGGTTTCCTCAGCTGACATGGGGGCTGCAGTACTTATCTGCCTATCCTGAAATCTGGGTACCGTGTCACTTCGTTTCGTCTGTTCGGCCAGTTTGCTGCTTTCATGCAGTGTTTTATTCTCCTCCTGCAGGGCCATGCAATTTTCCTGCAAGGTCTTTAGTTTATCCTGCAATCTTTCGAAGTCGTCCCGCAGGATCTGTCCTTCTTCTTGTACCCGGGCTAGCTGTGCCCGGTGTATCTCATTCTGCACATTTGATTTCTGCTGATAAAGGAGGAGAATTTTGCCTAGAACATCTGAAGTTGTGCGTGTTGGCTTCCCAGTTGGTTGATTTGCATATTCAACCAAGCCCTTTAGTTTCTCTTCACATGTGCTGAGGGTGTAGGAGTTCAGACTGTCGAGCTGCTCTATAGGGGGGTGGATAAGATTAGCAACTACGTCTTGAAGGGGTGGATCGTCTGATCCACAGCGAGCCTTGGCCCATGGTTGATGTATGTCTTCTGCATACATTCTGTCTTTGTTAGGGGTGATCCTGGCTCTGTGGTCGACAAGATCAACTAGCTCCTCTAATTTCTTATCCCTAATGCTAATTGAATAGCTATATAGGTTGGCACTCTCCTCTGAGGAGAGGTTCGTCAGACCGGCAGCAGTTTCTTGCAGTGCTCCGTCGTCTGATCCAAAAGGAGTCTCAGCTCCCGGCTCACCTAGGGTCTTGGTACACATTTTCATGATAAAATGGAACCACAGTGGATTACTGTTAAAAACGCTAAGCTAAACAAAGCTAGATCAACACCAGAGCAAATCTTATCTAGGTTTCCCAATTGATCACTGTAGTCTATCCTGGAAGATAAGAGAGGGGATTCACACCTCAAGTCTTCAAAGGAAGGGAGGAACTCACACCTCTCAGACAGCTGGCTATGCGACAATGGTTACACTCTCATCTGGCCAAATGGCTCTCAAACAACAAGGAGCACCACAATCCTTTAGTAGAATTATTCAGGATCAATGCAACAAATCAAGTTCATTGAGAACGTCACACTAGCTGCATCCTTATGTCCAATTGTTGTATGGACACAAAGGGGACAACAGTTATTGCTTTAACCGTTACCCAACAACATACAACACAACTAAGCCACAGCTTGATGTCTGCTTTGCTTAAACAACAAAAATTTAAAGAAAATATGATTTTCTTCAGAAAGATCCCTTTTAGGATTTAAGTTCGGATTACTGTGCATTTACAGTGCAATAAAGCTGGTTTATTGAAGGCCTCACACGGGGCACCATTTGTTGGGGTTGTATCAAGTCAACTTTGGTTATATTCTTTAATAATTATTTCTAATTATTAATAATATAAATAAAATATCATTAAACTATGTTTAATCTCGTTTTGGGGCACCACCCTGTAATCAGGGAAATATAACCAAAATATCACTCAAATCAGTCTCAGATTAGTTATTTAATTACTAATATTATTAATAATTAATAACTATATTTAATAAATTGAAGGTGTGAAATCCGTACACAAAGCCTTCGCACCCAGCTTATATCACAATGCAAATACAACCAGTAATCACAAACAACTGCTCTCTTAAATTATAACAGAATTTATTTAAACAAAGCAACATCAATCCAAAATCAATGAACTTAATCAAACAAATAACTATTATAAACTAATCTAAGCAACAAACATTATCAAGCACACCTTGTGAATGAGGTGTAAATGTGTGTGTGTGTGTGTGTGTGTGTGTGTGTAGAAGAGAGAGAGAGAGGGGGGGAAGAAGAAAAGGGGGAGATTGCTTCGTCCCACGTGGTCGCCCTTACGATGGCACACACCTAACAAAGACCTAATGTGGCCTTAATGTCTGAAAGAGACCGAGTTCGGCCCTACACGATCTGTGTGTCTGAGGCGTCTGGATGGCCGCGAGTGTATAGATCTCTGTGTGTGTGGGTGTGTAGCCTATGTGCGTAATGGGGAAGAAAAGAGGATAAAAGAGGAGCGTAGAGGAGGAGAGAAATGCGTGCCTGAAGAGGCCGGATCACAGTCCGAATCCCGCACCACAACTCGGAGTAATTCCCTTCATTCACAGAAACAAACCAATGGCCGAATTCGAGTTAATACGGCTTGCACTGGCCTTTCTGATCAGAAGAATAATACCCGGTTATAACGCTGTTACGCTAAACACATATAGGACGCAGCGGTCCGAAATGGGAACAACAAGAGTTTTAGACAGGTAAAACTCAGGACGCGACGGTCCAACAAAGATAAAAATTACAGCTTCTGCTTCAATCAAACAATTGTTAAAAACACTCTCTAAAGCTAATTCTGCCCAGACCTAATTAAGCCTCACTTGTGAATCGCTTTGCCTGCGATCGGTGAAGGAAAAAGGAGTCCGGCGATAAAACAGATCTTCTGTCTGTCCTGGTGCAGAGGCGTCTGATGGCGGCGAGGGTCCCTTACGGCAAGAGCGGCTTCGTTGGTTCTCCGTCGAGGGGAAAGATGTCCGTTGATGTCCTTTCGTTGCAGGACGGAATAAGACCGTTATCTTTCTGATAATCTGTTATAGTCTGCCGCTCTCCGAGAAACTGAGATGCGTTCACTGGACAATCCGAGCTCGGAATTTGGAACACTGCCGGCCGCGGATTACCTGCGCGCCAAAGCTTTAAACAAAGGAAGGTTGTTGCAGAAAACAGGAGGTGAGCTTGTATCTCCGAGCACTTCAAAATCGGCGCGTGAAAGAGAATGAACGAGGGGAGTCTCAGAGTTTTATCACCTGGCCGCCTTCCTGTGGGGTCTCCCTCCGGTTCCGGTCCCCCCTTTACGTCACACGTAGGTGTGAAGTGCCGCAGGGAATTCTGGGATAAAGAGTCCTTTTAGGCCATCTCAGTAATATAACTCAAAGTCCATGGTTTGACTGTCCTAAGCCTGCGTGGCCCAACAGCTTGATGTTTTCTGGTTTGTCTTTTGGGTGTTGTTTTCTTTATAGCACACTGTTTTTAAATCACTGGGTTTATAAAATGTTGAAAAAACACACTTAAATACAATACTGTGTTGTTGAACTGAAAACAGGAATTCACTGCAATAAAAGGATATAAATGTGTGCGGTTGATCTAAATGCCTGCTACATTTCAGAGAATAATGTCTGCTGTGCGCCTCACGGGACGAACAGCAGGCTTCATGAACGCTCTGCAGCTGACAGCGGATCAAAGCACATGAGAACAATCTGTATTCACGAGTCAGATCACCTGCTAGCTCTCGTGCTTTCCTGGGTACTAGATCAAATGTGAGTCGTCTTAAAACCTGAATGTAAATGGGCTTGAGTTTGCAGGATGCTTTTCTAGTCTGCTGACTACTCAAAGCATTTTTACACCTACACATTCACACACTGGGAGCACTGTAGCCTAGCAGTTATGTGGCGCGCCCCATGTACAGAGGCTGATGTCCTCCTTCACAGCGGCCGAGGGTTTGAATCCAACCTCAGCCCTTTGCTGCCTGTCACCCCCCCCCCTGCATCTCTTTTCCCAACATCAGGAGTTTCCGGACCCTAGAACTTCTTCATAGTTCTAGGAACTGTTGGAACCCTCCTCCTTTTTTTTTTTTTTTTTTACTGTTTCCGCAATGCAGGAACATTGAACTATTTCAGAGAACCCCGTTTAGAGGATTCTTTTCTGCTCCTGCTTCAGAGTAGGCATCATGGCAGCGGTGCAAATGCAGACAGAGAGAACAGTCCCCATGGCGTGTAGTTCTCAGGGAACTCTGTAGTGGAAAGTTCCTCTTCAAATCGTCCCAAGAACTGTTTGGTACGAAAACACCTATAGTCCCGCTTCAGCTGTCACATCCAACAAAACTTTGTGGAAAATGACTTTATATTACATTGACACTCTGATGGCAGACGCTGCTGTGTAAAGAGTAATCCATTCATACACAGCCCATGAAGCAGTGGGAGCAACTTAAGTGTCTTGCCCAAGGAGACATCGGACATGTGGCTGCAGGAGCTGGGGACTGAACCCTCGACCCTCCGGCTGCGAGACGACCGACTCTACCACTGAGCCACAGCTGCCAGTATAAAGTACGTGGTTAGGAAACAGGACACAGAAGTTAAATACATCAGGCAGAGCCAGCTGTCTCATTTGATTGGCAGCATATGGACATCTGTGGTTAACAATTTGTGTTACACTGTGTTTGAGTATTTACGTCCACAACAATAATAATAATAAAAGCAAGCCAAATGTGAGCGTTTGAATGATTGTTTTTATTGTCACGCAGCTGAATAATGCATTATTCCACCGTGGACCCTGTCCCAGATCCACTGTCTGAATCTATTTGCATATAAAACTGACTGCTGGAACCAATACTGAGTGTGTTGTAGTGCAGGGTTGGTGCCCAAAATAATTTATAATGAATCACCTGTGAGAAGGTTACAGTTACCAGAAACACAATCTGTCTTTTAATCTATGATGATTACTGTGAAATTAAAACAAATTACATATCACCCGTAAAAAAACGATAACCTGACAATTCCTACAGTGTGAAGCAAAAGATAATTAGCTGGATTTTTACTTTAAATTACAGGTTTTTATTGTTGCTCTATCATCGATTTTAAAGGAAATAATCAGACACCAACAGGAATAAATTAGACTGCAACTAACCTCGTGCATGACGGCAGTCTATAATGGATCCGAGTTCTTAAAGCATCCCAACCCTGCTGTTTGGTTACATGTAGCTAACATATGTTGCACTACAAAATCCTGAATAGTCTTTGGCAATCTTATAAATTAGCACACATTTTCAAAAGATGCATCTTGACTCAAACCAATTCTAAGAAATACGTTTCACCGATGTTTGTGAGGCAGCTTCTGCTGCACACTAGAAAAGTGCAGACGGGTCTTCAGTGACGAGCAGCTGGAGGAGGAACAGGAGGAGGGGGGAGGAAGAGGAGGAGGAGGGGGAGAGAGGAGGAGGAGGAGGAGGAGGAGAGAGGAGGAAGAGGAAGAGAAGGAGGAAGAGGAAGAGAAGGAGGGGGAGGAGGAGGAGGAGGAGGAAGAGGAAGAGAAGGAGGGGGAGGAGGAGGAGGAGGAGGAAGAGGAGGAGGAAGAGGAAGAGAAGGAGGGGGAGGAAGAGGAAGAGAAGGAGGGGGAGGAGGAGGAGGAGGAAGAGGAAGAGAAGGAGGAAGAGGAAGAGAAGGAGGGGGAGGAGGAGGAAGAGAAAGAGGAGGAGGAGGAGGAAGAGGAAGAGGAAGAGGAGGAGGAGGAGGAGGAAGAGGAAGAGAAGGAGGAGGAGGAGGAGGAGGAGGAGGAGGAGGAGTAGTGATGCAGAAAGGCACAGAGTGGGTTAACTTCATCATGTCTTCAGTCCTGCAGTGTGAACTGGAAGGAGCTGGTGCTCCACTTGCTGGTGTCACAGTTGAGCATGGTGCGCTCTGTGAAGGTCACGTTACCTTCTGCGTCTATCAGGATTACTGTGTTGGTCCTACACGGGTGAGGACACAAAAACATCAATTAACCACCAAGATGATGAGAAACAGGACAGTATGATATTTTCAGAGTCACAGTTTCACATTCATGGAGGGATTTCAAACACCTGAATCAAGAACGATCATTATGGAAAACAAACACATTTCTCCTCCAAACAAATGTAGTTATTCAGGTGTTTTACCATGACCTACATGTTCTTGAACAAATCGTAACGTAACCTAATGTCACCTCCTTTAGTGAGACTACAACATTAAATTAATATTTTTAAATGAAGCTACAACGTTTGGATGCTCTTGCCACGGCTGCTTTGAGTGTAGGAGGATCCCGCAGCAGCAGAAGCAGTCGTAGATGACAGAGTTTTTTCACAGGACAGTTTCACTTTAAACACAATACTGATGAGCTGGTTTCCTGGCATTTCAAGTTTATTCAAAACTTTTTTTAGCCAATAGATGTGTGTTTGTGCACCAGGGGATTTTGTTTAAATAATGTGACTCGACTCGTGATAAATCGCAGAACCCCATGACTCGATAGCAGTATCGATAAGTTCAATGCAGATCTGGGTGTGAATGGAGACAGGTTCTGATCTCCATCTTGACACTTTAAGCTGGTGTACACTGTACAAGTTCAGGCCAATTTGGACCAGATCTTTGAGTCATACGACTGATTTTGAAGGCGGGACAAATTCCAGCCTGATCACACGCATGAACACTGAGGCACGGCTGCTGATCACGGGCCAATCAGCTGCTGATCACGGGCCAATCAGCTGCTCCCGACCGGTTGGATGGATTTATGGCATGTTTGATATTTTTTTATTACACACTTAGAAAGCGAGAGCAGAGCCACAAGACAATTCCCTAACTTGAGGACTGACCTTTTGGCTACCGGTCAGTGTCTGTTTCCACTAATCCAGCGCAGCATTACAGTCTAGATGATCCCCTTTCATTAACCCACTGTGAAGGGTTTCATACACTGGAGTATTCTGTGATCCTTCAGGTGTGTCTGTCACCTCAGGTGGAAACAAACACAGGGGGGGATGGAGGAGAACACTGACCTTGTGCCATAATGAGGGTAGCGAACACACACTGCTGACAGAGCCTGGATCATGGACAGGCTGTAACCGTCCCCCTGGCTCTCCTGAGCTGGATCAGGTGTGTTCCTGTTAAACAAACAAACCCAGAGGACACCTGTTTGAGAAGCTTAAGAGCCTTTAGTGCAGTATTTTAGAGTCAGCTGATCTGCAATATCCATGAATGGTGTTGTGTATAAACAACACTTCTAGAAACAGGCTAGTTTCCAAACTCACAGCTCACTCAATTCTCTCACTGAAAGTTTCTCAGGCAGAAAACAGAGTTCGCTACACAATGCTATAATGAGAATATATACCTATATATCATTGCTACAAGTAGTTCAACGGAATGATAACATCAACTAAAGTGAGGAGAAGAACATACTGGAGAACAGGAAACATAATGCAGCAGGTTCATTAGAGCACAGAGATCATAGAGGTTGCTTGCAGACACTGTATGCACCGTGCAGCAGTCACAGTATATAAATATCACTCCCCCCCTCTTATTGGCTCAAGATGAATTCTCCGGAAAATATCCTGCTGCGTTCTCACATCAGCTTACTTAGATTTGCTGCAGACAAAATACTAGAGGTCTGTCAGGAGAAAGTCTGAACGACAAATTCAGCTGTTTGCATTCATACGTTCAGCTCCTCTGGGAAATATCAGGAGTTTTTCAGGAGTATTCTGCAAGTGTGAAAGCCCTAATACTGTAGACTCTGAATAAAAGTTTAGGTCAAGTCTACTGCAAACTCATCTCTGTTGAACGTTCTGCAAAGTGGACTCTCCTTTCTATCAGGTGTGAAAAACAGTTTTTGTCCCGTTGAGTTCGACGTTTTTCAGGGTGAACTCGGCTTTGTGATGGAGTGCAGGACGAAAACACAACCAAATAGAAATCACCTCCGATCATCAGAAGTACTTTCACAAACCTCCATGTTGACTCAATGATCTTAACAGGGGTTCGGAAACAAAATGAACTAAAGGAAAATATTCTCATTAAAGCGTTGTTTGCTTCGTCCGTGACTTCCACACCGTTCGTTTTAAGTCATGTCTTTTACTTTTACTTCATGGCGATTACGGTCTTGCTTGCTTCCACAGGTCATACAGAGGCATCATTAGTTAAAAAAACATTTTCATGACTTACAGATCCTCATTGTTGAGGACGCCGAGTAGCTCTTGCACCAGGCCGTCGCAGGACAGCGACTGATCGTTGACGACGCTGGTGAAGTGTCGCTTTCCCTGCAGCAGTTTCCTCCATGGAGTGTCCAGCAACGAATTACTCAAGCTGTACACTCCTGTTGAGGGGCACATGAAGGAGAAAAAAAACCCAGAAATGCTAGTAAGTTCTGTGTCTGACTTCCTCCAATGAAGAGACAATCTGGGAGCAAAATCTCCACTGTAATGTCACGCTGAAAAGAACGGGCCAGAGGCCAAGAGGAGAGGTGCATGTGCAATGAACGGTTTCTACAGCAACCACATTAAAAACACAGACCTGGTTTTAGATGGATGGGTTCAGGGCTGCCTCTGTTTCCATAGTAACACACAGTGTCTTGTTCGGCTCTGCATGGGACACAGAAAGATGGAAATGAGAGATTGTATTCGGTGGCGATTTAACGTTTTTTTTTATGTCTCATAATAAAAGCTTTGTCTGGAGTCCTTGTGCTTCTACGCTCATGAAAACAAAAGGATGATTATTAACAGAAGCAATCCTGAGGGTCGTGGCAAAAGGGACGTCCATTTCATTTGTGGAGGCATTACCACCTGGGAGGAACACAGAGCACCACGGTTAAATCTGTCCCAAAGGAACAACAGGGTAGAATTAAGGCTTCATAATACAAATGAGTGCTGCAAACACCATCGACCAGCACAAAACACATTAGTGACGGTGCTAGATGTCTTTGCAAAGTCCTCAGTTAGAGGGAATTTATTCAGCCTAAGAAATCCTTCTGACATCAACCTGACATCAAGGGCATCTGTGACGGCCTCGGTACAGGAGAGTGAATAATAAGTTATGACCAAATCCTTTGAAGCGGCGGGGGAATTATTATTTTATTTTTATGTCAATTTTATGACAGCCGTAGCAGTGGCATCAGTCAAATCTGAAATGTGGTGCAACACTACTTCGACATCGGACTTGGAAAGTTTCCCAGTCAAGAACTGGCAAGAAAAGAGCGGATAGAGCTGCCGGGTTTTGAGCTCAGACACAAAACTTTGGATAGTTTTGAAAGCCAACCTTTGGTGTGAAGCGTATTCAGCAGCAGGATAAGCAGACAATGTTTGATACAAAGAATATCTAATGTTTAGAGCGTCGGCATTACATCAATGATTTATGACCGACAGAAAACAACATTTTAAATGAAACAGGATAAAACGTGTTATTCATCATCCGACATAAGATTGTTTATATTACTGTAGATATTGATTTAAACTGTTGGCCAATCAAACAAAGCCAAGTGCCAAGACTTCTCATTGGAGTCCAGACATTAAGCTGGGTATGTTTCTGTTTATGTCCAATCATACAAACACAAAAATACTATCCAAGTGTATGAAGGCCTGGATTAGTAGAAAAGTACAAGCTACCAAACCAGTATCAAGAGTAGAGCCCAACTTATGTATGGGACATTTGGGGTTGATACCGATACTAGGAAGAGAAAAAAATCGAATACCGATATCTTTCTGCGCTCTGTAGAGATAGATAGATAAAGATAAAGAATTTGTACTGTATGTGCATTAGTGTTGTAGTCAAGACCACACTAACCGAGACCAAGACATACCCGAGAACAGAGTGCTCGAGACATTTAGGGATCGAGACCGAGTCAAGACCAAGACTATAAATATCAATGAAATCATCAACTCCAAGTGTGCAGCAGGCGTGTCACTTACTCAGAACGCGACACCTGGAAGGTTAAGGACGTAACCCGAGGAAAAAATAGCCTTTCAGTGGTGGTCTTGGCTTAAAATCCAGAGTCCACCCAGTCTAAAACCGAGAAAAGACCGAATAAAATTGCTATCGTTTCCGAGACGAGACCCAGACCTTCAAAAAGTGGTCTTGAGACCAAGACCGATTTGGAGTACTACAACACTAATATTAATCACCTCTTGACACTCTGGAGAGTGATGATGTTCGTGGGTATCCATATAGCGCCCTCTGCTGGTGAAAGAGAACTGCTAGTGAAAACAATGAAACTCAAATGAAACGTTTTTTGACTGGTTAATAAATCTATTAATATCGGCGCATATCTGAGATAACTGATAGCCACTTCATATGCTGATATCGGCCGATATTATTGGCTGGAAGATTAATCGGTCGAGTTCTAATCAAGAGGCAAGTTGAACTGCATTTATTTGCTTTATTTGTCACCAAGCACTAAGTCGACTTTGCTAACAATTCACACGATGAAATGCTTCTTGTGCGTCTCTGCTGAATGTTATCAAAGCAGTGAGGATCATCATCTATGGGGTGTACTTACTACAGAGACAGAGTGATGTAAGAGACGCCGTGACATGACAACACATGTTTGCATTGTGGATTTAAACATGCAGGTGTTGACAGGACTAATTAAAAGGATCTCAAACCATCTGATTTGTCAGTGTATTATCTTGTACATCCTAGTTTATTCTGTGCTTTCCTCTGGGACATCCTCATTTCTTTTCAACCTCAGCAAACAGAGACTGAGGGAGTACTGTAACACCCTCACACTTCCTCTCACACTGCCTGCAAAGAATCTGTGAAAACATCACTTGTTGCCTGCGTGCAGACTAGGTCATTATCAGGGTTTGCTCAGGATCTCATCTGTCCCGTGTTAATCTCCTGGAGCAGAGTCTTTCTTCTGGACGTAGGACAATATGTGTCTAAGCAGCTGCAGCAGAATCCACACAGCTGAGGGCAGACTTTACACCGTCTCTCTGACAACTAATCAAAGACCTTCACACGGTTTCCAGCCTGTACCCAAAATCCAGTCGAAGAGTCTGAATAAACAACTCCTTTTCTGAACTCCTTTGGTTTCTATGAACACTGAAGCGCTGGCCTATGTTGACTCTGGTGACAGAAGTCAACATCACACATGCAAAGAAGCTGCACTTTGAGAACCAGATGGTGCTGTAACCTGAGGGGGGGAAATCTAGGAATCTGTGGAGCTCCTTCCTGTTCTGCACAAAGCAAATGCACTGTCTGATCTGAACTCAACAGTATGTGATATGCTTAGAGATACATATCCACTCTGCCTGACACATGCATCAAATTGACTTGTTGGAGGCAGACGGAGGACTTACAGGGAGACAGCTCTATTTCTTCTAGCTGAACCTGGCTAATGAATTGAAAGTCCTGTCAGGTGTGCAGTGGGTTGATTTTGGGCAGAGATGAGGGAACAGCAGGAGGTCAAGGCCAGCGGGCAGAGAGCGAGAGGGAGGAGGAGGAGGGAGGAGAAGATCTGAGTCTGAGAGGTAATCAGTATGCTGGCTGTGAGGCGTCCTAATGAAGAGTCCTCTATGTTGGAGCTGCAGAGCAGTTTCCCCATCGCCAGCTGTGGAGTAGTTGCCTGGAGATGGTTGGATGAGTATCCAACATTATCAGTTCAGAATGTAGATAGGCATGTTGGGGGGGGGGGGGGGGACTCCTGGGTAACATGTATTCTCCTACTCCCACACATGCACACATTAACCCATGTGCCCTCCTCCTGCGTGGGTCACAATTATTGAAGTTTGGATCTCTAATAAATGAATGAAAACACTTTTCTACACTGTGAAATAAAACACACAGATGAATGCCAAAAATTGGCAGATTGACTTCCACCACATTTTTTTAAAATCTCCATTGAACTAAAGGTTAATGAAGGTGATTCTAAATTTGATTCCTGATGCCGTTATGGTGGTGCGCGCTCACACACGCCCCGGGAATAGAAAGCCTGCGCGCACACGTACTCAAGCCCGAGCCAATGAAATGGGGAGCGTTTGTCTTTCATGTAAACCGATCAAAGAGAAGTTCAATCCCCTCCATGTAAACTCAGATTTCAACATGAACTCCTGCCCTCTTGCCCAACAAACAACATTCCTTTCCCCAGAACAAATTTCAGCGCAGAGAAAATCAAAAGAACGCTGCCTAGAGCAGGAGTTTGAGTTTTCAGGTGTATGAAGGTGCAGCGTAAACCAGGGGGAGGGGGGCATGACCATAATTTGGCCACAGGAGGATATTAAAGGACATTGCACCAAAATAAATGTTGTGAGTTATCTTTGACTGATGTAAGACTTGGATAATAATAATAAAATAATCCCATTACCTGTCAGCATGTGAATTCAAATGTTTTAATGGAAACAAAAAATCTAAACAAATAAATAATAATTAAAAAAAATCTTGGAGGAACTGATAAGAAAATGAGACACTCATAACAAGTAATGAGGGCTACATCAGGGGGTTCATCATTTTGGGGTCTATTTGTTATCAGTCATGCTAACTTCATGGCTGTGTGAGTCAAGATGACTCTGTGATATCCGTGATTCAAACAGGAGGATTTTTGTTGTCTTGTTTCAAATATCCACTTTGTTCCACACTTTAGATTATAACTAGAGTCTGCCTTGTGTTCTTTGTCTTGTTTGTGCTACTGTCTCTGTGCTGCGCTGCAGGTGTCCGCCCTCGATTGGGGAAAAGCTGACGGTGCGCGCCGGCCAGTGATTGGACCGAGGCTGGTGCTGCGATTCATTTTGTGAACATTGTAGATAAATAGATTATTGCTGAATGTAAATTAATTTGATTGTGGTTTATCACTGGGAGTGAGAGAGGAGAGGGTCGCTGTGGGAAGCTGACCTCCTCCTGGTGTGATGACCCCATGCCAACAACTGCAAAGACAACATCAACAATACTTAGATTTTGTGGCAATTTTCAGACATCTGGATTGACTCAATGGATAATGCATGCTCTATTTGAGCTTTTGAGGATTAAAATCCCCATTTAATTCTACTAGTTGAAACCAATGGTGTTGTGTTCTACCTAAAGAGAGTGGTTTCCCCAAAGGTTATCTCAGCGCTTCTGAAAAGTAAACACTTGTTTCCTCTTTAAAATGTTCAGAGTTCATCCACCCCTGATACACTGGAATGTGCATATCTGCTTTTCTTTTCACATCTCAAACACGTCTCTGCCAAGAACTACAGCACATGGTTTGAGGCTATCAGATTGAACCACTTTCTAAAGTTGTTTTCATAAAGCAGCCGCACTCGGCTTGACTAAAAGTGCATCAAGCGAGGCGTTTCTTCGCAGGCAAACATCAGAGGAGATATCCATTAAAATGGATCATCTGTGAGCGCTGACTTTGAAGCGAGAGTGACATGAAGCGGGATCTGAAACCAGAAGCTATAGGAACATCAGATGAAACGTTTGATATGGAGCCTTGAGAGCATCAAGTTGAGAATATCTGATTTCGACATTTAAATAGATCTGACATGAGCGCCTTTGAGGGGAGGCCCAGTACCGTGCTCTGGGAAACATCGAGAAACGACGAGAAATACAACTCAATCTGTCATAGTTATAGTTAGTATTATTAAAGGGTGTTTTTACATGAGGCAAGATTGTTTTGGACCGTGCCCGAGCACGACTGCTCCCCCCTCCCCTCTCCTCCGCTGGTCTGTGTTCATCTGAAGGCCCTGACACACCACGGAGATCATTGGCTGCCGGTCCTAGTTGGACCGTCGGTGAGCGGTCGTCGCCCTAGTTTTTGCGGTGTGTCCGGCTCCGTTGCTACCAGTCGGTTTCCCAGGTTTCATTTCTCTCCAGCTCTCCTCACAGGTTCAGTAAAGCCCCTTGCGCATGCCGCTGTAGTATCCATGCTTTCACCCATTAGTGCTGTTTCTCCTTATTGGTCGCCTCTTCCTTATCTTTTTCCACTAAAAGACCAAGGGCTGACAACGCCAGCGCCATTTTCTACTTTTTAGTTAGTACTGTAACATCGTTCTGTACCCGAGTACACTTGTGTATGTTCACAGTCCGATACAGCAGGTGGCAGTATGCACACAGTTAGTATGCAAATCCGCCAAGAAGCAGAAAGAAGAAGAATAAGCAACCATGGCAACCACTCACAGGCTGAGTCCATCCTGCTGTGGATATTTTTGTTATATCTGATCTGCCAACAACGACCCTCTTCCTACTTCTACATCTAAAGTGCCAGTCAGAAGATGAAACAGGCCTGTGCTGCACGGATACAACGGTTTTGGAAGCGACAGGAGACGTTTAGAATTAAGTCATATAGTCATCCACGGTTGCAGACTAGTATGGTATGGTACATTTGTGTTCAAACTGATCAAATGTACCGGACTTTGGCGCCAAGTGTACTCGGATCCGGGCCCGGCGCACTAATGTGAACCACCCTAAAAGGTCGCTAAATTGATTTGATTCCCATGCGGGTAAAGTTTGCCCACCCTTTCGTTTGATATCAATGAACAGGAAGCATGACGTCTAACAGCTGTGTGAAGACAAACAAAGCCTGAAAGTTGCAAAGACACCATAAATCACCTGTGTGGATTCTGACTAACAAAAAATCCTCTACTGGTAATACAGAGCTCCTCTCCTTCCACCAGATGAACTTATTGATTTGGACAGAATATAGATGTCTTATTTCCTCTGGGCTGCTGGAAACAGGGGAAAACAAACACGCTGGTAATGACTGTGTTTATTAAAGAGAAGCTTTCTATCACTGAGGCTCATCTCTTTGAAACACGTATCCAGCAGGAAAAAAACCATACACTGTATGTTTATGATATGCGGGTGTCTCTTGAGCGTGGGGTTGCACCTCATCGTCACATTAAAGAGGAATGCATATGAGATAGCGAAGGCGCGACTGCAGCTCCTGGATTTAACAAGGACATCTGCATATCTTTAAGCTGCTGTTTCATCTCGGGGGGTTCAAAAGGTTCAATCAGACCGACATTCCTGGAGCGAGGCGGATATTTTTATGCAATCCTGTGCAGACATTCCCGCTTTGAGACTTGTTTTTATGGAATTCAAGAAAATGACAGCATCTATTAAATCGTCTCTTAACTTTAACCCATAAAACAATGCTTGTCCGGTCAATATGTGGCGTCTGTAACCGTGCAGGCAGCTCTGTGACAGCTGGAAACATTTAAACATGTTGAAGAGGAAATAGAGTTTACAATCACAACACAAACTACAACATAGTACAACACTTGTATTAACACTATAAACACTATAACAACGACTGAAGTTACTTTGAAGAAGGAACGATCTCATTTGCAATGGATTGTGGGATGTGTAGTTCCTTGACTCCAGATGAAATGATGTACACAGTCTTGTACCTTTGCCTTTTTTTCTCGTTTTTGAATGCCGTGTTGGTGCCGAATTAAATGTACTATAGTCCCCAGTGTTGGGGTAGCTGGTTGTCATGGTTCCAGGCTTCAATCTCTTGATATTAGGATTTAGTGAAATGTCAAGGGAGGATTTGAATGAGGAAATTTACTTCCGGAACCAGAGCCACCGAAAAAGTGGGCGGTCACTGTTGAGCTCTATTGAAGGTAGACGGCTATTATTGGCTGCAATTGGACTTTGTAAAATTATATTTTAGGCCTCATACAGCAGACAAAAATTTTTATCCATCTGACCTTAAAGTGATGCTAAAATATGTGGAGGAAAAAAGACACACAGGCCCTCTGAGAGTAGATCCTGCTTGAGGCCACGTTACCAGGATACATGGGTCATGACACCAGAGTCCGCATTGGAAACCCGGATTTTCTTCTTCCCCCATCAGGGACTAGGTTTGGTACCAGTGTGTGTTGGAGCTACACCTCCAACCTCTTGCTGGCAGAAACTAAGAGCCGTTTCCATGCCAATTGTCTACAGGGGCCTCCAGCATGACAGCTATCCTGGTGTGCACTGATCCATCTTTGATTTTTCCTCCCTGAAACAGATCACCACGTTCAGCCGAGTCAGGCTGGTTTGGTGAATATAAAAAACCCTCTTATTTTTTAAAGCTGTTGAGATTTTCTTTGTCTGAAACCCTGAACATGAACAGGTGCTTCTTTAGAATTTTAATGCAGGCTCCTCCACAGCTCAGCATTTGAGATTTCTCTTCGGCTCCGCGTGTTGAGCACAGGAGAGATGAAGACACACTCAGAGGAACGGAGATACAGCTACAACACGTTTCTACACACGCTCAGATTTAAAACACTTTGGTGCACAGATATCTCTCTTTCCTCTTCATGAAAGCCACACAGAACATGGCTTAACATCTCACAGCTTTCTCCGCCTGTACAACATATTCATCCCGACTTGTGAACTTTATCACGGCGAGTGTACAGCTGCTTACTTGTAGAGAAATGTGCAACCCTTTTTACTCACTTGAACTCGGCTGTGATGAGGTTAAAGCCGTTGTACACATGGCTTTCTGTCGACACCTTCTTAAGGTACGAGTAGCAGTCCTGATCCTTGTCCATAAGGTAGTTGGACACTAGAAACCCTGCAGATCAGAACAAGTTAAAAAAAACGGTTCCCCCATCATTATTATCTTCAAATGAGAGGATTTCAAGTGTTTAAGGAACTACTACTTCGTTGAATAGTTGAAGGCAACATGTCAGATACAGATACAGGAGACTGTAGAGGTCCTGACACACCAAGGGGGCCGACGATGAGCGATCGGCGGCCTAGTTTTTGCGGTGTGTCCAACTGCGTCGCTACCCGTCGGCCCTCGTCTGCCTGCTTTTGGGCAGCGCGGTTGGTGCTTGGTGTGTCAGGGCCTTTACATGCAGTCAGTGTTTATATCTGTGAGGGTCTCATGGCCTGCTCACCTCTCCCCTGTGCGTCAGGGTTGGGATGTCCCTCCAAGTAGTTGGTGATTGCGGCAAGCTTTCCCCGCTTGCTGATCCCCAGCCATGTCCCTCCTTCTTTGCCATATTCAAGGTCCAGGCCTGGTGAACAGAAATGTAGACGAATTAATGTCTTTCAACACAGTTGAAATGTTTGTCAGACTTCATCTGGAAGTCAAACACATCACATGCTTTTATTCTTAAAGTAATTCTGTAGAGATGAAAAGCATGACAAAAAATGTGATTTGTGGGATTAATAACTCCATAACTCCACAAGAACACAATACCCCATTTATACACATTCACTGTAGTAGTTTCCTATTGTTCTGCAGATTTTGCACAAGGCCTCAACAGTCATATGTTTCCTACAGGTCATCTCAGTTAAGAAGTACTCAGGATAACTCTTTCTTCACTGGTGGGATATTTGTGATGTTTCCAGGAAAGAGTTTTGTAATTTGGTTCTTGGGAAACTGAGACAGTGTTCAACTGGTAAACTTCCAAATAGAGAAGGTCAACAAGACTTGCAAAATTCTTCCAAAAACATCTTAAAAACACATGAAAAATAATGATTCAGGAGGACATCCCCCCCCTCCTTTTTCCCAACAATAACAAAATTCTTTGCATGTTATGATCTTGAAGATTGTACTAGCAGGGCCCAGATTGATCTAACAAATACACTTTTTAGTGTTGTAGTATTTGGAAATCGGGTCTTGGTCTCAAGACCGATATCACTTTTTGAAGGTCTCGTCTCGGAATCAAAAGTATTTTAACTCGGTCTTGTCTCGGTCTCAGACTGGACGGACTCTGGATTTTAAATCAAGACCACCAATGGCAGGCTATTTTTCCACACCATTACTGTGATTGGAAGGAAAACACCTTTTTCTAAAAGAACAAATAACTTCAACTCATTTGTAGTATGATTTTTATTCCCCGGTTACGGCCACAACCTTCCGTTGTTAGGATATGAGTGAGTGACACGCCTGCTGTACATAATGCATGATGATTTTTCAGTGTTATTTATGGTGGGATATTTGTGATGTTTCCAGGAAAGAGTTTTGTAATTTGGTTCTTGGGAAACTGAGACAGTGTTCAACTGGTAAACTTCCAAATAGAGAAGGTCAACAAGACTTGCAAAATTCTTCCAAAAGCATCTTAAAAACACATGATTTATGAGGACATGCCCCCCCCACCCCCTCCTTTACCCCAACAATAACAACCCAAGAAGAAAAATATTTGCATGTTATGATCTTGGAAATCGGTCTTTGACTAAAGACCAATTACACTTCTTGAAGGTCTCGGTCTCAGACTGGGCAAAGTCCAGATTTTAAATCAAGACCACCACTGACCAGCTATTTTTCCACATCATTACTGTAACAAGAAAGCAAACGACTCTTTCTAAGAGAACAAATAATCTAAATTCATTTATATTTAGACCTTTATCCCCCGGTTACGTCAGCAACCTTCCTGGCGCATGTCTGCTGCACTTCCTGGTGATCAATAAAGACAGGTCCACTTACACTGACAGTGACCAAGAGAGCAGAATGGTCTTCCTCCCCGGGGGGGTTGAACGGAGAGCTATCATGATCCCACCGGGAGGCATCGCTTACTTCCCTCCTCGTCATGCTATGTCTCCTTCAGGGCCCAGCCTCCACACACCCCTCAGCCCCACAGATAAGACAGAGCCATTCATTCTTGTCACATCGCATAAAAGCAGCCATCAATTAAAGGCCCACTACTGGAAGTCCTGACCCCTCTATTACGGGGGGGGAATGAACAACGAGGCTATCGCTGTGTTTCCTCCTTCAGCAGAAAGAAAGGATGATTGATTTCCCCCTCCTCTGCTTTAACGTGTATTAGACATCAGTCAAGTGAATATAGTTTACTGCAGGTTGGGATGTCTGGTGACGCAGTGGAGAAGAACTGGATTATGGGTTGAAGGAGACAGACTTTTCTTTGATTGTATAAAGGTATTTAAACCTTGAACACAGCTGTTGTCATAAACAGCTGAAATCATAAAGCCAATAGTGTTCTTTTTTACAAGTCTTACATATCAAACTTATTCTTGTTTACAAAGTTTATCATACAGTTGGAGCCTGACTGATATAGCTGTTGGCGTTTGAGCATATGATTTCCAAAATGCACCGATGTGAAAGCTTGTTGACTGAATAAAGCGGCGACCTCCGGTGTTGAAAAATGAAGCTGATGCTGAAGTGCAAAACCCTGCAGTTCATCAAGTGTCCACTAGAGACTGGCTGCAGAAGCACCAGAAGTCACATACACACCCATTCAAAAAAGCAGATTTTTTTCCAGAGGAAATAAACATGTTTACATCCTGGTATAGAAACAAAACAGGTCAGATTAGCTCGATCAGCACACACAGAACAAGGGGTGAATTTTTTGATACATCATCAATAAGGCGTGTAGCTTATGGTTGAAGCGGTTCGTTAGGAGGCTCAAAATCCGCCTCGGCTCTCAGCCTGTTGTTAGGTTGACTTAGAGTTAGGGTGAGACAGCATTTCCAGCATGGAGACCACCATCGACACGCTTCCAAAGCCCCTCGCAGTAACCGATGGGTGAAATCACTCAGGCTTGGTCCATTAATATTTACAGGACAGAATGTGAAATACTCTCAAATAAATGTGGGCTGTTTTGGATTCTAAAGCATCCTTGGGTCCCTGGAATGGCGCTTTATAAATACAAGCTATTATTATTATTACCATTATTTAAAAAGCACATATTGGTTGAGCTGGACATATCGTCTGTCGCCTGCTCTTTGTATCCTTGTGTGATGTTTTTTTGTGAGCCTTCCAGCCTCAAAAGGAAGTTGTCTGCTTCCTAGTAAATGGTCTGCCTTGCTGTTTGATTGACTAATTATCTACTGTTAAAGAGGAATAGGAAGAGGTTTCAACCAGCTCTTTCTCTATTTCATTGATGGCTTGTGATCTGGAATCTGATGTAGAGACTCACCACTGAGGATCTCACTGTTGGTCCCCCAGAAGTCTGCAGCTTTGGACGGCCTGTTGTAGAACTCGTCTCTGTTTGCAGCCAAAATCAGCCTGAGGAGAGAGAGGAGGAAAGGAGACGCAGAATGAGTTTAAGTTTTGTTCATTCAGAGAATCTACTTCATTCACTGTCCATGTGAACCCATCAGGACTGAAAGAAGGAGACCTCTATTGCAGGTCCCACATCAAGACTCATTTGACAGCATGAATGCATGATTTCACTCCAAAAGAAGTGACGGAGTTGTGTGACCAACAGAGACAGACCTCCAGCTGCTGTCTCTAGTTTTTCTAGTTTCAAGATTGCTGAAGTAAAAAAATAAAAAAAAGGCCTCAGAATGTGTCAGGGAGTCTTTCAGGGACGTTATATTACAAAGTGACTGAGCAGGATGCAGAGCACACAAAAGGTCGAGGTTACAAGGAGGAGGACATTCTTTGAAGACGACCAAAGAAGAGAGGATCAAAAGGAATGTGACATCAAAAGTTCAGAAAATATAAGAGTAACAAACGAGCTGTTTGAACAGAGACGAAGAAAAAGGAAAAAGAACTTTGTGAATTCATCGAATTTCACTGGCTAATAAAACGCCTTGATTAAAGTGCCATGGTGCATTGCTTGTATTTAATTTTTTGTGTGTATGCATTCTTAATAATAGCTCAAATGACTAGGGCTTTAAATTGTGTTTTAACCCTATCGGTCCTGCAGGTAGGGATGCACCGACGCATCAGTATCGGCCGATATCAGCCCTGTTGACTGCCCTAATGCGGTAAGAACCAATATCAGTGGCCGATATGTATCTGTTGTGTCCTAACAATTTAATGCTGACATCTAGAACACCTAACTTCTGATTCAGAGAGGAGGATTTTTATTGGGAAGAGGAAGTCACATGTTGGACAAACACTAATCTGTTTTCGTGGTCAAACATGAGAGAATATGTTTTGGCTTTGTGGGAGTCTGACAGCGAAACAAGGGTAAGGTTGGCTGTGGAAACAACAAGCAAGATCATGGTTTACCGTACCAAACTGTACTGAACCAAAGCTGATCGTTTTAGGGCTTTAGTGGACACATAGGAATACAATCTGTGATAGAGATCATATTATGATTATGGATTTAAACGCTGCAGGGAGGCACTTAAAGAGCCTTGGCACAAACTACATAAGCTAGAAAAAAAACATAAACCAATGACATTTATTGACCTGTCTAATAGCTGTATGTTCCCCCCGAAGCTTGGCAACAGTCCCCCAATAAATCCTTCAGGACGGAGAGCTGTGATCTTATTAAGAGCAAACAGATAGAACACACTGCTCTAACAGGGGTTGGCCTCTTTGAATCGGGGGGCTAATGATAGTCTGTTCCCATGGTGCTGTGTGACCCAACACTGCTGCAGAAAACAGAGCCAACACTAATGACGACGCCACACAAGAGAGAGCATCTGCTATCAGGAGAAAAATCACATACATACAGTAAGAGCCGCTGTGATCACAGAGGAACCAGCAGGCTGCTTCATGTAGGACGATGCTGAGACGCAGAGAGAGTAACTTCAGTGAAAACTGAACTCTGGCTTAATTCTATTCATAAACACGGTGGCTCGTGAACTTGGCAGCAGTCATATGATCATTCCTAACACTCTTTCAATGTTTCATATCTTCTTAAGGCCATGTTAGGCCAATCATTTGAGCCCAAAGTGAATTCAATTCACTGTAGGTATGTGTTGTCCCTGGAAACAGTGTTTTTATTGAATATGTTGTATTCAGTATGTGTGTATCTTCATAAAAAGATCTCATGACATGAAAGCAGAATCTGCAGGCAAGGAAGAATGTTTCTGGTAGGGAAAGACTCCTGGTTCTCATTTGCAGTCTGTGTAGTTTTGACCAACACGTTGGTCTTTAGTTGTACACAGGAAACATTCCCAGTAGACCGTGGAATCACTCATCTTCACAGGCTATCACATGACAAATACTTAGCTCTCATCCCTAGAAAACAGAAATCCTCATATGATTACATAGCCTCTTATCTCACAGTTCATTCTCACGTCTCAAGTTGACAATCAGACTACAAACATTGACCAGAAGATGACCTCTGGACCCATACATGTGATATCAGTCATCCAGATATCTGCTGGCTGCAGGAAGGCTAACGTGATGTCTTGAAACATATTCATGCTTGCTAGAGGAAACACATCTACCTCTCATTAGCTTTCCTTTTGAGCCAGCTTAGTCAAAATGTGACATCGCTGTCCACACTGCATCTGCTAAATATTTACTTCTCTGCTCTGTGAGTTTCATTATAACATGTGGTGCTTTTGTATTGAATGTTAGAACACTTAAATGGGAAACGATTGAATCAAGCTGATTTGGTCGCTGACGCTCACTTGCGTCGTATGCTGTTTGGACACGTGTCGATTGTCGTGAGTGATATCATACTCCATGAGGGGATTAACCTTTGACTCCCACCATCACTGGGAGGGACTGAAATCTATTCATCACTACAGTTCAGGCAAATTACCTCTGTACCTAGTGGTCTATTTATAGCTCTGATTTAAGCACATTACAACACAGTACACCTTTCCCCTGGTCCATGTCTGAGTCAGGACTCATACTCCACCTCTGCTGTGATCTCCTGAGGCGGGGTCAGACTCCCACAGGGAAGGACAGACATGGTCAGAGAGGAGCTCACTCTCCAGCTCAGCTGGGTTGTAATAAGCTGGACTCAACATCAGCCTGTAAGCCAGAATGACTGCTCATAGAGCACTGGTCTGAATGGAATCAGCTCTCACTCTCAGGTAGGCCAGCAGGATGTTGAACAATGATTTCTAGAGATGTTTAAACTGTTAGATTTACACATACTACACGGTGAGTTGTCTTTGTAAGCACATTAAATAATGTGCCACATAGAGGGCTTCTCATGTGATCCTTGCGGTTCTGGCAAAGACTCACACCTCCAGAATCAGATGTCCCAAGATTCCGTTCCCTTCGCTGCCGAACTTTGCGTGTTTGCACCTCCGCTCGAAGCTCAAAGAAGCACACCAGTCAGTCCTGGAACGAGTTGAAATAGAGACGCTTGCAGCACTGTCAGGAGTATGACAGCAGTGATGTGAAGGCTGGAAGCAACTTGATTTCTCAACAGGAAAGTTATTCCCCCCCCATTTTTTTTTACTTCTACTTTCAAAGAAAAGTATCTTTATGTTCTGTATTTGCATGTTCCAACACATCCTCTGCGCTTTATGATGCAAACTGAGAGAAATATTCAAACCTTGCACTCTGGGCTTTTTAAAAAAAACAATTTTTATAGCTGCATCAAAAGAAATATCATTCATAACTTTCATTTACATTTCCAAAAAAAAAAAACAGTACGACTTAGAGGAGTTTAAAGAAAACGGCCTGACATTCATCAGCAGTTTATAAAGAGCAACAATGAAAAGCACACAGGTGTTGTTGATCCTTGTCTTGGTGTTTTTTTGGAGTTTAACCCTCAACATTTATGAGGTTAGTAACATGACTTTGTCTTCAATCACACTGCATGCCGACTGCTCTAACGGAGACTCACACTCACACTAGACTATCCGTACATTGCCTTAGCACGCTTAACCCACAAAGACCAGTTCGTTTGACTAGTGTGAGTGATCCGATCTGTGCTTAAGCACGGTACACTCCCTTGGTCCTGGCATGGTTGGAAGAGGTGTGCTTCGGCACATTGCAGTTCATGCACGAGCACAAACACGGGTACAAAACATGGACAGACTTCATTATGGAGAAATCCCAGAGCGTTCTGTCTGTATCTGACTAACATGACTCAAAATAAGACACAAAGTCAGTAAAGTAGCTGCCATGTTCTCAGACTCAGAGTGTGAAGTATCGAGGGTGCCTGAGATAATGACTTAGAGTGAGAGTTTTGTAGCACTGAGTTTGGTGCACCTGGTAAGTCTGGTTAAGCCACTATACCTCAGTCAGCCGTTTGTTTGTTTGTTTTGGAGGCAGCTGTTGTATGTGTGTCAATATTTACAACATATTGCTGTAGCTCGAGTAAAAAACAATGGCTATGGCTCGGATAAATTTCAACTTCAACTTTCTCTGTTCCTGAAGAGGGATTGCTTTTGCAGCAAGGCATTAAAAGAAGAGAACAAGACAAAAGACTAAATGTAGAAAGCTAACGAGGTAAAAAGGTAAGAGGCACTGAGTGTAGCAGCCTTGGAGAAACAACAACAGTGATCCCTGACTGGTGCTCTTCAGAGGTGGGAAAAATCTAGATTCTTCTCTTCTAAGATTTAATATCGATTCATAACTTCCCAAAAAATTGATTTTATTAACTAAATATTTTGTTTTTTGTTGGGGGGGATTAATCTGTCACTCCCTGCTAAGTGCTAAGGCTAGCTCTTTCACTCAGTAGAATCCCAAATAGAGCAACAAGAAATTGAGCCAATCCATGGACTCAGAATAGTTTTGAATTGAAAAGCGATTCTGAAACAAATCGTGACCCCAACAATCGAAATCGAATTGTGAGACACCCAAAGATTCCCAGCCCTAACGCTCTTAGCAGCTTCTATTACAGACAGAATAAAGTGCTGAGTCAACAAGATTATAACCAGGTCACTCTTAAATATTCATCACTAGTAATAAAAGTCACAAGTGCACATTTTAACACAGTCAAAGACATACCACACCAAACCACTAAAATATTACCCTACGTACATGAGAGAGTAACTGCTGACGATGTTTCAAACACAGACTGACCGACGACACAGCCGAGGTCAGATACAAAATGAAACACAACAACAGCATCAGCATCATTGGTAGAAGAGATGGGACAAATCTGATGCAATATCTGTATCTGGTCTGATATCGACAAAATTTACGTTTCGGATACTGGACTGTCTGCGCTGATCCACCTCACCGATCAAGAACGATCGTTGGGCACTTTAAACATTCTCAACGAGAAGAGTTTCAATGACAGGGTCCTTACCTGTAGGCATTTTTGGATGCAGGCCGGGGGTCAAACTTCAAGAAGATTATACACATGGATGTATTTGGGGGTTGATGACTGTTTTTTTTTTTTTACTCGATCCACATTTGCCTTAAAATCTTTGTTGTGTCTGACAAAGAGAAGAAAACAGGAAAAGAGTGATTGTTAGAAGAGTCAGAAAAAGACATCTGATGTGAAACAAGATTGCTACGGAAGAAGATAACGAGCGATATGTAACTCTGACGCCTATTGTTTAAAATGGGTACTGCAGTCCAGTGTCCACTTGAGGCTGGCTGCAGGAACGGATTAATCACACTAAAACACAGCAGACATTAACATGTTTGCAACCTGCTTCAACAAACAAAATAGGACTGATTAGCTTATGGTTGATCTGCACACACTGTATGGTATTGTGGTACATTGTAGAGAGCTGTCTCCCCCCGCCCCCCTCCTCTCTAGAGTCAATGCTCATGCAGGTCACCATGTGGTGGACACTGAAGCTTCAGTGTTTATCCAGCTCTGTATGGGTCTGTAAACCTTTCTGTGTTCTAACCTCTCTCCATTTTTCAAAAGCATCTCCAATATTGATCCTAGTTTGAGCACGTTTCTGCTCGTGGAGCTTATTAGAAACATGCAGAGGCTTTTTAGGTCGGGTACAATCACTTCTATCTGAACCACTTCTCTTGCTGCTTCCATCACTGCAACACCTGTTGACCTGATAACTGCTCTCATATCTGGTAAACTGAGGGGCGTCCAAAACGGCCATGTGGGGGTGTCTTAAAACCGCCTACCTTCTCTGGGCCAAACAAATCCAGAGCATTCAGGAGCAGAATCTAAAGTTAGAAGGAGGACATACTGGCTGCTGCATTGTTGTCAGAGAAGACAGCACTTCAACATAGCATGTTTCATTAATGTCTGATCAGATAGTAAGATACCTTTATCATTTCATTCACTACACATCTTACTGATTGATCCTTTAAATAAATCACTAAAGCAGCCTAAAGAGTGTGAATACTTTGAATTTCTGAATATCCCCCTGAGGATAAATAAAGTATTTCTGATTCTGTGTTCATAGGGGGAACATTTTATCATCTGATAGAGGGCAACTTTAATTTGTTCTATGTCCTTAAACATAAACATCACAAAGCACAGCTAGAATAATTGGGATACTTACATGATGTACTTGACTGTAGAGAAGACAAACGAGCCTTTCAGAGTTCATGCTGTGTGTAACCTTGTGAAGAATAAAGTTCATTAGACGTAGTTTCATAGAGGTGTATTATCTTTAGCATTCATTTACAGTTTTTCTCAATGACTTGGCTTATTTTCAAAACAGTCTGTCTGTTTCATTTTCTAAACTGAAAGTACAATTGTCACAACTGGAATGGAGACATCAAAACTCCTGATTATAAGTCTACAAAAGGTCATAATTTGACCTCAAAAGAGTTGTTAAGTCAGTAAATTGGTCAAGGCCACTGAAATTAAAAGTTGTTTTGTCATTGTGTGATGTGTTTGGCAAAAACACTTATCTTACAGGGTCAAAGGTCTGCAAGACTACAACGGGAATCCTTATGGGGTTCTTTCCCATCATGCACCTGGTGGAAATTTTCAACTACAACTTTGGAGCAGAGCATATCTAGTTTATTGGGGGAGGAATTACTAAGCTGGATTTGGGTTTTAGGGGAGAAAAGAAGGATAGAAACCCCTGTGCCCCTCGAAATCCAGAGAACAATGATTGAGTTCATATTCCCGGTTACCATCAGGGGAAGTCACATGGGATCTCGAGGGATGAAATCCCTGATGAGGACCGTGGATTTCAAGAGCCACAGAAATTTGTGTCCCCCGTTTCTCCTTCTCCTCTCTACGGTGGTACAGGAGGACATTCTCGCTCTCTTCACCAGTTCCTCCTCCTTTCACAGTCCAGGAGAACCAAACATTTCTTCGCCTCCCCGCCATGTTTACTAGTTTGCAGCTTCCTGTTTGGTGCCTAATGGTTGTTTACAATGGTCACACCATTGAACAACACAATTTGCACAAGACAAGACTTTAGAGACCTGCGATATTATCAAACATGTTGGATTTTAACTTAACACCAAGATGAGAAAATGACCGCCTTAAAAGGACCGCCTGACGCCAAACGATCAACATGAGAGCGTGTCTCAACTCTAGAAAAACTCTTTGTTTTTTAGTCACACTTTTGAAATGTGTCTGCCACTTTAAAATCACTTAAAAAGTTGTGAGGTTTACACCTGGTGCATTCATGTGATGTTGGAAAATGCACATGAACACCTGCTCAAGGCGGAACAACAACTCAGAAACTCAGAAAATGATTAGGTGCCCGCCTTGCCGACTTGACGTCAGAATCAACATCAACATACTTTTTATTAATTCATGTACTGTACATCAACTTTTTGCTTAAATATAATTGGAACATTTACATTTCACTGATCTTCTTCACAGCATCCATGCTGTTCCTTGCTGTTGTTACACATTCAGACTTTCTGAACTGAAATCACATGAAGTCGGAAGAACGACTTCCCAACCGGGAAACTTGGACCACCCGGGCAGCACATGAATGCAGCATTTGTCCAGTATTAGAGATTGACGGAGAATAACCTTTTCAGTTATAATCAATAGGTAGGAGGAGTGCTTCTTGTGCATACTTTAAGATAAGATAAGATGAACTTTTATTGATCACCCATTGGGGGAAATTTAGGATGTTACAACAGCTCAAAAAAGAGAAATAGGATCAGCAAAAGGTTAAAAACAAACATATTTACAGTAAGTAAAGAGAAGAAAGAGACGGTGGTTCTAAAATAGTACGAGAAATAAACACGATGTACACTTTCACTTGTGGAAAGACACAGAACATCTTTTCTCACTCATGTACCAAAACATGTGCAGTTTGCCTGAATGAATCGGTTGTGAAACAGTTCAGAGAGTTCAGAGAAGTAATTGAGCCAAAGTAAATGAGAAAAATCTGTAGCTGCAATAAGTGCAAAGATAGCAATTAGATAACAAGAGACATAATGGTGCATTCACGTGCTGCTCAGGTGGTCCAAGTTTCCGAGTTGGGAAGTCGTCCATTCAACTTCAGTGTGTTAACATGAATGTTGTAACAACAGCAAGAAGCAGCGTTGATGCTACGAAGAAGACCTGTGAAATGACTCTGTTACAAGTTACAAAAAGCTGATGTGCAATACGTGAATTAATAAAAAGTATGTTAACATTGACAAAACATATTTTGGCAAGTCGGACATCTAATTCTTTTCTGAGTTTCCGGAAACTATTTTTTTTAATGTGTCCTACATCACGTGAATGCACCATTAGCTCATGCAGGAGCTGCAGGAGTCACAATGCCATTCAGTGACGGACAATGAGGATGATCATGCGACACTGCCAAGCTTACACTTTGTTAACATTAACTACATAATGATTACAGTCTGAGTCAGTTCACACAATAATGAGTCAAGATGACGCTAGTGACACAGCTGTTGTCTGTGTAGCTGTGGATAACAGGAGGAAAGTAACATTATAAACACAGCTAACGCTTCCGCTACTAGTCAACTATTAGTACAACTTGGTAACCAAGGTAACGTTAGCAACGGCAGAGAGATAGTCAACTTGAGCAACCTACCTGAAATGTTCAGCTCCTTGTATATCTGCCTTTTGTCGCCGAGTATGTTCAGCTAGTTGTACTCTCTGTTCCCTTCACACTTGTTGTTGACAACTGAGAGGAAGCGTTCACTCCGGGTGAGCTCGATTTGGGTCCCGAGTCGTCCAGTTCGCCTTCAGTGCGGGGTTAGGTCTGGTATCTGGTTATTTCTCATGTATTCCGCCTACCCCACCCCGGCACTTACAGTACTCAAAACGAGTGCACTTCAACAGAGCCGCTATAGTTCGCTGTGATTGGTCAGTTCATTAAGGCAAAAAGTTAACAGTAAACAGGAAGAAATGCGTTTCCGGTGTGTTCAGTGACAAGGATTTTCAGAATAAAAGCATTGACTGTAAAAAAAAAAAAACGAGTTAAACGTGCTTTCAAACTCTGGACAACAGAAAAATCAGGTGTTTAAAAATGAAGCCGATGCGGAGGAGGAAAAATCCTGCAGTTCGTTGAGTGTGCGTTTGAGGCTGGCCGCAGAGGCACCGGAAGTCACACACATAAAAAAAACCAAAACCGTTTTAACAGCAGAAATCAACATGCTTACAACCTGGTTCATAAAACGAGAAAGGATTGATTAGCTCATGTCGCTATCGGCACACACTGTACGGGGTTGATCTTTTATTTATCATTTTGATCTCATGAAGGATAAGAGATGTTCATAAGAAGGCATGAAGCTGACGTGATTGACAGGTGGGCGTGATGTAGAGTGTCAGGATGCTTAAGACCCGCCTCAGCTCCAGCTGTTGACCTGTGGTTAGTTTGACTGAATGTTAGGCTGAGACCATAGACTGTAAAAAAATAAATGGAGCCTGAGTGACATCACCCAGCTGTTACTGCAGATGGGCTTTGGAAGCCTGTTGATTGCGGTCACAATGTTGTAAATGCAGTCTCAGCCTAAATTTCAGTCAACCTAACAAGAGCTGGAGCTGAGCCTATTGACAATCCCCTACAACGCAGCCACGTGCATTCAGATCTCTCCCGCCCTTAATTGTGCATAACTCATATCCTTCATGGATGAGTAAAAATTCATCCCCTGTACAGTACGTACAGATCAACCATAAGCTAATCAGTCCTATTTTGTTTGTTGAAGCAGGCTGCAAACATGTTAATGTCTGCTGTGTTTTAGTGTGATTAATCCGTTCCTGCAGCCAGCCTCAAGCAGACACTGGACAGCAGGTTTTTGCACTTTCCACCTTTGGCTTCATTTATCAACACTGGAGGTTTCCCTCTTGGTTGAGACAGGAGTTTCCAACATGGAGACAGCCACTGACAGGCTTCCAGAGCCCCCCCCCCCCCCCCCCTGCAGTAACCAGTGGGCAACTTCACTCTGGCTCTGTCTTCTTATAGTTCTCTGTACCTCTGTGTTCAAGTCCTTCTCGTGGGACCCCGTCATAAACAGTGCAGGTTACAATTGAATTTCCATGTCTAAGATTTTGCAGAGCTCTTTTTTAAACATGTTTCCAACGATGTGCAATCATAGGACATTACCATCATAAGGGAAAATAAGTTCCCACCTTGTTCTGCTATTATTTTTCAGGGGCGATTTGTTGGAGCTACACTTAATGAGGAACTCAGGTGTATGATGTGTCCTATGAAGGATTCTATACATTTTATTTCACAGTATACCTTCAACCACTCTTCCTTGCTTGGTTGGATTTTCGAGCATCCTTCTCCCATGTACTGGTGATTTTATTTATGCTTCATTGAACAGGGGACTGCAGCTTCAGATAAAAAGGGAAATAAACATTGTTGTGATATTCGGAGTTAGCAACAAATTGTGAAGAGGACTCCTGACTGCTCTTTAGTATTTTTTTGTCTTTTTTCTCTGTCTATTTGTCTCTTTGTTTCTTTGGTTAATGCAGTCATTTTACATTTAGACCTATACAATGAGAATTTAAAAAGCTGTATCTCATTGTGTTAAAATGTAAATATAATACCATGGGAAAAAGAGGATCCTGACTTATTTGTAACGTGAACAAGTCGATGTAAATTCACACCGTCTATGATTACTGCGGTTTGATCCATACAGAGACATCCAGGAGCTGTCGGAGAATTTGAAAGTGTAAATAAATTAGGAAATATAATGTATACTGCTACTTCCATATTTCAGTTTTTGCACTGATGTGTGGGGCAACACGTGTATTATACTAAAACCTTTGTATGTGTTTCAGAAAAATGGAAATGAGACTTATAAATTATGTGAATGTTAGAGAGAACACACAAACAGTCTCATGTGTGTTGACATTTAAAGATCTAGTAGTTGATTTTAAAAACTTAATTAAATCCAGAAATAGAGTCTTACCTGATGATCTCCATGTTTGTGTCCAATGAAGAGGATCAAAGACAGGGCTATAAGTCCAGACGCATGTACTACATAACAACCAATATTTCAACATGGAGTGAAACTGCGTACTCCTCTCTGATAATAATATAAAAAGTTACTCAGTTTAAAAGAATGTATGAAGAAAATGGGATGGGGAATTATGAACTGATTGAGTAAATCTAACATTTAGATGACTGTACTTCATTGTTTCAGTGTGTTTTGTTACACAAAACGAGTTGTTTAAACATGAACAAGTGTATCATCTGATTCTGTATCAGCAGTAATAAAAGGGCACATGTCACTCCTCTGTTCATCTCTCTCCACTGGCTCACAGTTACTGCTCAAATCACATTTAAAACCCTGCTGCTCACCACAAAAACGGCTCCTCCTTACTTTAACTCTCTGATCCAGGTCTACACTCCCTCCCGCCCACTACGCTCTGTCAATGAAAGGCGTCTGATCCAACCTTCACAACATGGTCCTAAGTCTCCAACTCTTCTCCTCTGTCGCCCCCCGGTGGAGGAACGAACTACAAAACTCCATTAGATCTGTAGAGTCCCTTTTTACCTTTAAGAAAAAGCTAAAGACCCAGCTCTTTATGAACACCTACTAACTTAATGATGATGATGATATTTAGGATGGTTTTGATGCTGATTAGAACTCTGAAGAACAGCTGTCGATGTTGTGTTCTGCCTCTGGTCACTTCCTGTCAGCACCTCTGGTCACTTCCTGTCAGCACCTGTGTGTCTGATCAGACTTAAAGCTGATCGTTTGCACTTCCTGACATTGTCTCCTCCTCTCTTGATACCTTCTTCTGTTGTTCTTACTCTCTGATGTTTGTTGCTTTGGATAAAAGCGTCTGATAGATGAATTGAAGTAAAATTGTAACTTATGTTGTTATTAAGTAAGGGGGAAGGTATCCGAATGTTTCTACTTCCTGCTCCTGTTTTTTTCAAGGACAGTGTTTAAGTGTTCTGAGAAAAAAACACATTAAATATGTGTTATTGTTTTGGAAATTAAACTCTGACATGAGCAAAGAAACCAAATATGAATGAATGACACCTCTTTTACAATCTTGAAGCACAGGATTAAATAAATCACCTTTAACTCTTTTTGTTCTGCACATATCTTCACTCAGTTGCCCTGTTTGTGTTTTAAGTTGATGTATTGCTTTTACAAACTTAAACTCTGAAAAAATATTCTCACAATAGGCTGTTTTCCTCATATTTTTTTGGTGAACTTGAAAATGCCACATTGTTAGTAAGTTATTTACTTTTGGAAAAAAAAAACTGGAGGAACTGAAGATGTGAAAGAAGGTACGATAAACCAAAATATAACTGATGCGTCTGAGTGACGAGTTAATATAATGTCGAAGAAAACTCTTGCGCTTTAGCCCCTCTACAAAAGGAGGTCGGTGCTCTCAGAGAAGAAGGACCTAAGACGTAGAAGATATAATTCAGTGGATTGGGTTAGGGTTAGCATTAATGCTTAACCCTAAGCATTTAGTGTCAATATTTCTGAAATGTTGCTAATAAATGTATTTTTGACGGTTAATGTGTCAGTCTGCTTGCATTTTCTAAAGTTACTGTAAATTATGACGTCATGATGTACATCTTCTTTTGGAGTACCTAAAGAGTTAAGCTCAGAAGACTTATATTTAGCTACTCTTCTGTGTTTTATTTTTTTAATTTACCTTTATGTTACCAGATAAATATTGATGTTGAGATACAAGACCTCTTTTTCAAGAGAGTCCTGACCAAGACGACAGAGTAAAAGTTTCACATAAAGAAAAACTAAGAAAGACAAATATTACATCAATCAACACATCAGGAGTGTTAAGCAGAGAAACATGCATATACAGTCGTCAAATGATCCTTTATCCTGCTCTTAATATCTTCCAAGCCGAACATAATGCTCTAATTTAAGGTGACTCAGTAAGTCAGACAAAGATGATGGAGCAAAACACATTGATACCAGAGGACTGCCAAACTTTTAACCATATACTGTAGCAGTGACTCTGAATTTGACAATGTGAGGGGCTGACATTACTCAATGATGTTGCACCGCTAAACTCTGCAATATTCCTGTGAAAACTTAAATGCCGTTGGTGTCAGATTTTTTTTTTTTGCATTCATTTATTTTTATATATTTGAAAAATATAACAACAAAAAAACAAGCAACCCACATAAAAAATAAAAAACCCACACACACAAACCCAAAACAAAACACAGACCAAAACAAAAAAGTGACACACACATCACCAATGACATGACCATGATTTACTTTCAGTTTTTGCAACCAAAATAATGTTTACATACATCCCCTTTTCATTATATATTTTATTAAATTAAAATATCATGACATTTTCCCTTGCCAACCTGTATCTAAACATCCTCCATCACGTGTTGCCATGGAAACCATCTGTCAAGGAATTTTGCATTTTGCAGTCTTATTTTGAAAGTTATCTTTTCCATTATGTAAATTCCTTTGGGTGTCAGATTATTTAATGGCGATGAATACTAGTTGGAGGGCCCCCCCGGTGAATTTTGTTAAGCGCCCCAACAGACTCTAGAATCGCCACTGACTGTTACTGTTTTAAAGTTAAGACATTTTACAATGGAAATGTATGTTTGTGCACACTAACTTCAGGCCACCCCTGCACAAGTCAGTGCCCCAGTCTGGCCACCCGGGTCAAATGAATCTGGACACGCCCCTGTGTTCATTAAATGGACCTCTTAATTCAATCTATTGTGATAATGTCTACACTGCAATAACTATAATTTAAGGGTAGATGACAGTAAATGAATGAATTTATAATTTTTCCATCACAAATCCTCCAGTACAGTGTGAGTGGTGATGGGGGGCGGAGACTCACTCCGTGACGGACAGCAGCATGCAGCACTGAGGATGAGAGAGAGACAGAGGCTACTGCTCTGCCTTCACACTGAAACAACGTCGCAGTAGATAATTAGTAGTTTTAACCATAGTCTCCTTAAGAAGTACAAGAAAATAACTTTAAGATCAGTTGGACCACTTCCGTTTCGCCTGTGACGCGGGACTGAAGCAGCGACCTGTGTGTGACAGCCAGAGACTGAAGAGGTTGTAACAGTGGTATCTCTCCCTGCAGCAGCAGCAGAGTTCATACAGAATCACGTTATTCAGACGAGGCTCGGAGTACCTCACAGCACCCTGGGGAGTCTCTTCGCCTTCAGAGAACGAAGGGTGATCAGGAGAAACTGAGGTAATGTGCAAATCTGCGCTTTTTGTTTTCTCCTGCAAATCCATGTGGTGATTATGTTGCTGTGGAGTTTTAGCCTGTGCATTTACAACTGAGGATGAGGAGGAAGAGGGTGTGACAACAATGTTCTAACAACAATGTAATAATGTAAAGTGCAGGTAGAAATGATGAAACGAAGCCTCACATTCCGTTCAGGTGAGTGCGCAGGTGTTGATGCGCAAAACACGGACCCGGTGTGATCCAACGAGATTTAACATGCTTTGAAGAAACAGTCGGTGTTTATAAACGTGCTTCAGCTGTGGGAACTACATCGCATGCTGCTTAAATTGTTTTATTTCGTATCTAAGACGTGGATAAATCGTGTTATTTTGATGTTATCGTGGTGTTGTTGTTGTAAGCTCTTATCGCTAATGGATGCAGCGAGAGCCGCAACGAGCTGTCAATCATCCCATCCTTTACTAGTCCATTGTTTGGCCCCTCCTGTTTGTGAGTGAGTTACCATGGAGAGTCTTCCGGTGTGTCTCCTCCTATCACCTGATTTGGAGAAGGGGCGGCTGTCTCTGTGCTGTTGTTGGGTTAATAGTGCTGCTGCATTTTGCATGAAGCTTCAAAACATCGACCTGAGCTCCAGACCATGAAGAGGCCACTCAGTAGACTTTAAATGGACCTGTTCAGCTTTTTTCACACCCGGATAGCTCTCAAGTCCAGGGGCGTAAACAATAGTGAGCGGGGCCCTAAAGGGAACATATCAACTATGTTTCAAAAATACATCATTTCTTAGAAACCTCCACCTTAAACACTAAACAATCATACCCCCAAACGTGCCAAACCATCTCTGTCATGGTGCAAAAGAAAATAGTTAGAGGCAAATATCCTATAATTTTATATAGTACTATAAAATAAACTATGAATAAACTTTTGAACACAACGCCATCAAATGAACAATTGTATTCTTTTCTTTGGTCTTAGATCTTAGATGCAGTGCTGGGTATTTTGTGTATGTTGTTGTCCAGTCTTAAGACTCTATTTGATCATGTGACGAGACTTACACAAGGTACTGTAGTCCGTGCTTTTATTTTGTCCCAGTTGGACTTCTGCCATGCCCTTTACTCAGGGATATCCCATCACTGACTTCAGTTGTTCAAAACGCTGCAGCTAGACTGTAAACCACATACCCTCAATCCCGGCCTCATTGCATTGGACTACCGTATTGATTTTAAAATTGTATTACTTACTTTTAAAGCTCTACATGAGCAGGCCCCTATGATTGCACTCATTAACTCCTTATGAGCCTGGGAGCCCCCTCAGATCTGCTGATCAGGGTTTACTGGTTGTACCTAGAGCCCGTTTGAAGACAAAGGGCTGTCGGGTTGTTGCAGTCCGGGGTCCAAAACTCTGTCATAACTTACATGCTCAAATGCAGTTTGCTAACTCTGTCTTAGATTTGTCTACTTAAAACATTCTACTTTTTAAATATTTTTACCTCCATGATCATTGTTTCTCATTTTAAGATGTGTTATTTGTCTTCCTTTTAATTCAAATTTTGTGTATATATATATATACAGTACATACACGTCCTTAACTAGACTCTTCTCCTCTGTCGCCTCCTGCTGGTGGTGGAATTAACTTCCAAACTCAATTTGATCTGCAGAGTCCTTTTGCACCTTGAAGAAAAAATTAAAGACCCAGCTGTTTATGAAAACCTACCCACCTAATGATGATGATGATGATGATGATGATGATGATGATGATGATGATATTTAGGATGGTTTTGATGCTGATTAGAATTCTGAAGAACAGCTGTCGATGTTGTGCTTTGCCTCTGGTCACTTCCTGTCAGCACCTCTGGTCACTTCCTGTCAGCACCTATGGTCACTTCCTGTTAGCACCTGTGTGTCCAATCAGACTTAAAGCTGTTTGTTTGCATTTCCTGACGTTGTTTCCTCCTCTCTAGATCCTTGCTTGTGTTGTTCTTACTCTCTGATGTTGGTCGCTTTGGATAAAAGCGTCTGATAAATGAATTTTCAGAGAATTCTAAATATTTGAACCAGTGAAACTGCGATGTGAACAGTATAAGGCCTCAGTGGGTGTCATGGCTGCGTGTGTGCATGTTGGGAAGTGTGGAAGGAAAACACATACAAACTAGTAAAAAGGGTTGAAGGTGAAGTAAAAGAGACAGATCCACAGGAATCAGATCTACACTGCAGAGGCTATACTTTATCTTTGTTCTGCTCGAGAGGTTTCAAGATTTCTGCCAACGTTTTGCACCGATCACAAGTGAAGCAGACGACTCAGACACTCCAGGCATCCTCAGAGAGAGAGTGAGAGGGGAAAACAACCTTTTTTATTTGTTTCACTCAATGGTTTTTTTAATGCCAGATTACATCAAAGCTCAAACGGTGGTGCAAAGGTTTTTTTCATGCATGGATCTACATGTTTCTGTTATTCTAGATTGAATACTAACCTGCAGCCTTTGTTTCAGTTTGTAGGATCACAAGGCGCATATTGCATATAAATGTAAACAGGTTCATACCAGGGATATTTGCAAAGGTCTCCTCGGATGCTTCTAGTCAGCACATCCTCACTTTTACAGAATATGTTAAAGGTTCATTGGCTTTCACAAAGCGGAGCTCGGTTTGAAAATATTTGCAACTCAAACGCTGACTAGTCTCTGGACAGAAGCAGAATTTTCCACCTTTGAATGTGCTCAAAAAACTGAAAAAAAATAAATAAAAATGCTCTGTGACCGCGGATAAACAGGACGACTTCCCATGAATACTAATGTTTGAAATCCTATTTTATCTGTTTCCTGCTTAACATGCTTCCCTGTGTGCTGGCAAAAATATAAAACAACTTTCTCTTGTCCTCTGTTTTATATTCTCCGTCCTCTCCTGAGGCGGAAAGCAGAGTCGTTAAAATTCACTGCCATAATCACCAGTTAACAAGCTAATTAATGTAAAAACAAAAAAAAACCCACATCTGCACACTCTGGCTTATATTATTGTTCATGGAGAAATTTCAAAGTATCTTTTTACCCAGCAGATCTGACTCCAGCAGGGCCGCTGTTTCCTGTTGTATCACCCACTCGACGTTCTTAAAGGTTAAAATATAATTTTCTAATGGACCTGACAAGACACGGGGTCAGCTTCAATCTCTCCAGCGGTTCATGCTCGGATGCGCTGATTCATCAAGAAGTGTGATGCCTGAAGAAGATGTAGTAATCTGAACTATCGGCCCTGCAGCGTGTTGGCAGTTTTGGATATAAAAGAAGATGCTGGTTACTGTCAGGTCATGTCTCTGTCCCAAATCTGCAGGATTGGACACGACATGGCACCATCGGAGCATGATGCACTGGCCTGAGAGTCGGGGCTTTCACTCCATCCATTTCTACTCTTTTCATGATGAGGGGGGGCTGCAGCATGTTTCTGCATGATGGGGAATGAAGAGCCACCCTTTGGAAAGGGGTCAAACATCAATAATCATCACTCAGTGCTCATGCAACAATGAAAGTCATATGCCTAAAGCCAAAAAAGCCTGTTGTTGTTTCATTCTTCATGGCGTATGAGAAAGGAGAAGAGTAAAGAGAACACTAACTCTGCATGCATTAATTGGTTTTGCAACACGCTGAAATAACACTTGCAATGCATTGCAATAGAGCACGGGTAGTTAAAGGCAACAACATCATTAGGTTTATTTAATCCAGACAATGAGTGTTCCTAACAGAGGTCCTGTTTGTTTCACTGTGGATCATACTTGCTCATGATAATGAGATCTGCTACAACAGAGAGGGAACATACTGAGTGATAAAATATGTAATACTAACTCTGAATTAATCAAATAAAACAATATAAACTAAGTTAGATAATGATGTATACTCATCAGATAACCTCATGTATGTATTTTTGCACATTTTCTGCAGACACACTAGACCCAGATGTCCTCTGCTTTTCAAAAGAATATCTTGCATCTTTTGGGTCTCTATGAAAGCTCCTGTTATTTCCATTTCCATCTATATTAAAAAGGAAATAATCTTCAGAAAAGGTAAAGGGGTAATAATGGATTTGAAGTGTCTAAAAATGTAAATTCTGGTTGGCGTTTTTTTGTTTTGGATTTAGAAAATTTCAAATCGAATCGAAAAAGACCAAGTACTTTGAGTTTTCTGTTGTATCTTTCATCACAAGAAGTACACTGATTTACACAAGTTGTTTATTATTTAAATTTAGCGAGGCTGGAGGAGCTGAGTGAAAACACACCTTACTCCATGGTGTGCTCAGTAGCGCCCCCCCCCTCCAACATACATTCACCTAATGATCTGAAACTTTGCCTGTGCACGTTTAGTTTGGGCATCCAGCATTGCATGCCATATGTGAATTTAAAAAGGGGATCAGTTAACGTTATTAATTACACCTGTGATTTTTTTGTGATGACATTTCATAATGTGTGCTGAGGGAAAAATGCCTGTTTGTGCTAATCAGACGAATGACAACATGACTAAGATCACTGTTAACATTTCATTCAAGGATTTTGCTGACTGGACACTCTGTCAGAGATGTGGTGGAATTACATTAAGTCACCAAACATCTCTCACCTTAACAAGCTTAACAATCCAGAGAAGTGTGAATGAAGCATTGTGTCCACGCACCTGTACAGTCTTCAGAAAAGTCCTTTTTATGGGATGTAAGTTGGAACACCTGAGTGGTTGTCTTGTGGTTTGCATGGCCGTTGAGTTTGACGTCCTCACAGGAAGGCCTGCACAAACATCCAGTGCATCTTTTTGCAGGTTGGCAGCCTTGACTGTTGAAGATGGCTTTTGCATCTGCACGTAATTATAATATCAGATATGCTCCTCATAAAGTGCCAGTGATTTGAAACCTGCCTTGTTATAGTTCCATGGTCAGCGTAGCATTTCATTAAAGCACTATTACATTGAAAGGTTATTGCATATTTGTCTAGTTTAATTAGAGCAGGAATTAAATCCTTCACACCCTTGACTGCTTCATGCATGAGGTCGTAGGTGTGTTCAATATGCATACACACTTTCTAGACATGTTAAATGAAGGGGCGGATATCATATTACATGTGAATTATCTTATGTGACACTTCAGCTTGGTCCTGTGAATCTGCCGTGGTTCATAACCCGTCTGTTGGATCATACATGAGAATGTGTCCTGTGGCTCTACTAGACTGACTGAAGCGGTTTGTGATGGTCACGGGGACAGCCAGTCCGGACCCTCAGTGAATGGTCCTTTGTGAGACAGACACCTGCAGGGCTCTGCCTCCTGCTCCTGAAGTGATTAACATGCACCTCCAACCTCCCCTGGCCTTCCCACTGCCCGTCCCTCGGACTGCTCACCCTGGCACCGCTCTGCTGTCTTGGCACCCGTTCTGCATCGCACCATCCTGCACAGGCTATAACTCATGTCTTTGTCAGGGCCGGGGCACCTCAGGCGTGACTGCAGAGCTGGGTATCCACTGAGTCTATCAGCGGTTTCAATTTAGCAGTTTTGTAAAGGTAGGCAGTGAGTTTTGTTTTCACAGGGGATCCAGAGATGATGCAAAAGACTGTTTGTATGTTCATTGGGTTTTTGGGCGTTTTTAAGGAAGAATGTGCAACATTTTACACATAATTATATCAGAAATCAATTAGATCGTCTGTAAAAATCTCTCTGAGTCATGACCGAGTCCCGCTGGCTGTGTTGTTGTCAGAGCCGTGTTTACATGGACGGGACGGCCTTGAGTATAAAAGCTGTTTTAGTAAAGGACTAGAGAGAGGAAGAACATACTCAGTGATTATTTGGATGTCATGTTAGTGTGTTTAGATCATGGTTTCAATTTATGTTCAATGTGAAGCTATGAGCTAACTAAAAAGCGCTAACATTAGCATGCTAACACAACAATGCAGTCAATTGCAGCTCGTGCAAAGGATAGTTTTGTCTACCACATGCGCTTAATGCTTAATTATGGTGCGCTCTATTTGCTAACTACTTCTTAAAACTTTTTCTGGTTCATACATTATATGTAGTCTCCAATCTGTAAGAGAGTCTAGGTGACATGGACATGTGCATTAGCATTTAAACATTAGCCAGTTGAATAGATAACGGTCTAAGTTAATGCAGGGGATCTGCTTTTTGTTTGTTGAAACCAGGATAACATGTGAGTCACCAAAGCAACCACAAATGTGTTCTTTTACTACCATAATTCACTGAAACAGACAACACAAGAGGTTCATCTTGTTTGTTTAGTTTCAAAGACAATTTAGAAGCGCTGGTTTATCTCAGTTGGTAGAGCAGGCGCCCACGATGTACAGCGGCTTCAGTCCACATGTCACTGGTCGCCGGTTCGACTCCTGATCCTGGCGCTGTTTGGTGTGTGTCATCCTCCTCTCTTTCTTCCATAGCACCTGTAACACAATATTAAGAAAATAGCTTTACAGTAGCAATACAAGCTGAACCTAAAATAAATTAGTAAACATTTATAACCTTCTGCCTTCTGCTCTGATGTCCTCTTTTTGTCATGAAGGTGCTTTTCTTTTTCTGACAAAGCAAATATTAATTTCTGCTAAGAGGCAAAACTTCAACAGCATACATGGCCTCTGGCTTCCCCCCATAACACCTGTCACTTCCTCTGATGGCGGATCAGAGGCAGAAAGACTTTGCCTCACTGTCCTGCCTCCATGCATATACATTGCAGCCGAGTTGTAGTGGGGTTACAAATATCCTGCCTTGAATTGGCAGTGTGTAAGGGACATAAGATTTTAAATGAGTTGTTGAATGTCATGTTTTCCAACGTCACAGTGGAGAGATGTATTTCGTGGTTGTATCTGAGTGTAATGAAGAGTGAAAGCCTCTACCTGCTCTGACTGTTAATCACCGTCACTGAAACATTTTCTTAAAGGAAGAATGTGTGATTTTTTGATCCAATAGAGGTCGCCCTTGAGCACCAGCATGAAACCAAAACAAACTGTTGTTTGGACACACCTCCTGCATACTGAAGCCTCCACTCTCCTCCAGAGACACACCTCCAACCCCTCTACACTCACGTTCACACGGATGAGTTTAACGCTTGTGTTGGACTAAATTGTCTGCAATCACATGTGTCCTGCATTGTTGTGTTAGCATGCTAATGTTAGCGCTCTTTAGTTAGCTTATAGCTTCACATTGCATGTAAACTGACACAGAATGAGCGTGATCTAAACACACTAACATGACATCTAAATAATCAGTGAGTATGTTCTTCTTCTTCTCTCTAGTCCTTGACTAAAACAGCTTTTATACACAAGGGGAGGAGCCGGCCGTCTCGTCCATGTAAACACAGCTCTGACAACAACACAGCCAGTGGGACTCCCAGCATGCCTCAGAGAGATATTTACAGAGGATATACTTGAGTTCTGATGTATTTATGTTGCTCATTCCTCCTTTAACACTCATATCAGCCAGATTGTATATAATGTGAGTATGCACACTTATCAAAATGTCATTGCTGTATAATTATAGCTTTGATTTGTTAAAGATGTACAGCTATATGAATTAAAACGTGTGAGGGATAAACATGGAATTCTCCATACTCCCACCACAACTTTGTTTATATGACCGTAGATAATTTCAGTCTACACTTGGCTTGGTTTAACCATGACTCATATTCCCAGTAGCTTTCATCTTTCTTTCAGTATGATGCTGCGTTGTGTCCTTAAAGCCAGGGTCGAGTGCATGCAGCTCCCTGCTGCCAGTGACGCTTGTGTCAGAATTGGTTTTTGAATTAGATTTTCGCTGCATCATCTCTCAGCCTCATTGTTCAGAACCCGGGTGTCGTTATTGGAGCATGAGCTGACCTGTGTTTTGGGTACATGCTGATAATCCACTCCCTTTTCTTACGCCCTCTCTGCATCACGGGGCTGGCCGTTAGAGCACTGATTGAATTCCTTTTTCTGAATATTCCTTAAACACGTCTCTCCCCCTCCCTCGGCATACTCTCTCTCTCTCTTTGCAAAGCAGTCACAGACCTGTGCTGAATGTTCTCTGAGTGTGGATGTTTACCTGACAGCTTCAACCTGAGACAGAAGCGTGGACGTCTGCTCATCCGTCTGTCTGTCCAAACACTACAATCCCCCTCCTCTGCCTCTCTCTCTCCACTCCCAGACTTGGGTCTTGAGGATTAACCCCCGCCCTGTATACACTGGCCTGCCTTGATTATGTCCAGGGATAAGAGCTGCTTAATTGTAATCACTGGAGCTGTCCTGAGCACGGATCAGTTGAGGCCACACACCAGACATGGACGCACAGTACAGCAGAGAAAAGCAACATTTTTATACCTGCTGAAAAACTGCACACCCACCTTTAAAATGACCACAGTGCATACCCAAACTACCTTTAAAAAAGAACACACTGTACATGCAGTATGCTTGTATATATACGACAGTTTCAGATCAAATCACTGGTCTTTGAGCTCTGATAGATACTGCACATATTCTCGTTGCAGTTTGCAGCTCGTTCATTTGTGCTCTCTGAGCTGCTCAGTCGATGTGACCCGTCTCCAGCTGTGCAGAGGATTGTGGGTCAGAATAGCCAAAAAAGCATGCTGGCATAGTTAGTGCAAAATGCACCCAGAACTTCCTGGCACTTCTTAGTGGTGCTGTAGTCAAGACCACACGAACTGAGACCAGAGTACTCCGAGACAGAGACAAGACCAAGACCATAAATATCACCGAAAAATCATCATCTTGTGCTCAGGGGGCGTGTCACTCACTTAGGCCGTAACCAGGGGGATCAAAATATAGCTAGGGGCGCTGGTGGTGCAGTAGTTAGTGTGTATGGAGGCTGTAGTCCTCCAAGCGGGCAGCCCAGCTTCAAATCCACTCCTTTCCCACATGTCATTCCCCACACTCTCTCTCCCTGATTTCAGACTCTATCCACTGTTCTATCTCTCAAAAAAAGGCACAAGGAACCTAAAAACAAATATTAACTACAACAAAAATGTAAGTTATTCCTTCTTTTAGAAAGAGGAGTTTTCCTTCTAACCACAATAATGACGTGGATAAATAGCCTGTCAGTGGTGATCTCGACTGGTCTTGATTTAAAAGCCCAGTCTGCCCAGTCTGAGGCCGAGACGAGATAGAGTACAAATGCTTTCGATTCAGAGTTCTTCAAAAAGTGGTCTTGAGACCAAGACCGAACACTCCTTCTTAGGACTGCACAATTAATCACAATGTCATCGTTATCGAGCATCCGCAATAAACCCATCGCACAAGTCAGAATGGTTCACACATGTATACTTTAACTATTGGATGGAAACCTGAGCATAGTGTTCATGCTTTCACACTGTTTTGACATGGTCAGATTCATCTTCAACAAGCGATCAGCTGCCCTCAGATTAACTGGTGCAAATCTAGTGGTGAAAAAAAAAAAGTGCTTCTTGTTTTTATTTTGTATTCAGGAGGAACATGTTGCAGACAGGTATGGTGAAAGAAACAAAAAACAAATTGAAGATATTTAAACTGTGAGTTAAAGCTAATATGCACTGTGTAACATTTACTTAATCATCACACTTCATATTGTTATCGCACATCATCAATCAATCATTATTTGTATAGCACCAAAAAGAGCATAGGGGATAAGATGCAGGAAGGATTTCTCCTTTGTTTTCCTCTCGTTCCTGTTGTCCACACTTCCTTGCCGCTGAGGTGGAGGTCAGAGCAGGCCGTACATGAATGAGGACGGCGGTGGTTGTGGGACGACACAGTCTGATGGTGGCTGGGCGTCAGGCATATCATATATTTTTCTCTTATCGTGCAAGCCGAGTACTTCTGGTGTTTCACCTGCTTGTATTGGGGAAACACCAAGTCGAGTAGAAGATGACCTCTTGACCCATGTGGTATCGATCAAATTGGTCTTTTTAGCTTCAGTTAGCACAAAAGTACGAATCTTATCCGAGTGAACGTAATCAGGTTCTAGATAAGAGAAACAACGAGGCTGCATGTTTTTATTTCCATCTATGACTTGACTTTGTGATGTCATGTGTCGGACGTTTCAAACAGATCTCGCATTCACTTCCAAATTTATAAGAAACGTCACCTTCCAAGTGTCCTTGAGAGGTGATGTGACGTTAGGATGATGAATTGACATTTCATGTCTGCAGCGATGAGTGCGGCTCGTGTATTAGATTAACAGAATCTACCCTTCTGATGCTCTTCAGTGGCATTTGCGACACAGTTGTCACTTAAAACTGATATCCAAGTGGCCTCAAATAACATCGACAGATTCAAATCCAGAGAAATATTTTATAGCAGCAGCTCTCCAGAATGCTGATTTGCCTGCAGCCTTTTCTTGCTGATAATTTGTGTCTTTGTTCCTATTTGATATTTGCACTATAGAGCTTGACATCGTGAAATGAAATCGGCATCTTATTAGATTGTCTAAGAGGGGATGAGGTGCCTGGACAGTCGCTGTAATTTGTTTTTTTGAGAAGGTAATTGCTCCAAAGAGGTCAGGGGGAGCTTGATGAGATGGTGCAACACTTCACCATTTCTCTTTTCTGAGTCTGACCTCAGGGCTGTCAGGATACTAGAACTTCATACTTCAATATTTTGATACCAAAGAAATAGAAATAGAAACCCTAACCCTAACCTGCAATGACTGCAATGTTGAGTAGTGTCTTGTTTTTTTAACGACCAGAAATGGCGATCAAACTCCTTCACACCGTCTAAACTCTGTACTGAAATAGTTGCAGATGTATTTGTACTATTTATTCAGTGTCTCCTCCTCTGCTCTCCAGCTGTTTGTTATAGACAGAAACATTACTTTATTACTGACAAGACTTTCTCGAGAATAAATAAAGGTAAAATGAAAATGAAAATGAAAATGAAAATGAAAATGCTGACCAGACTTGAAAAATGTCAAGGGGCGGCTGTGGTTCAGTGGTAGAGTCATTTGTCTTCAAACCAGAAGGTCGGGGGTTCGATCCCAAGCTCCTGCTGCCACATGTCCGATTTGTCCTTGGGCAAGACACTAAACCCCAAGTTGCTCCCCCTGCTTCGTCTCATATGAATGGATTAGTTAATACTGATGCCCTTTACCATCAGTGTGTGAATGTGTAGGTGAGACCTCCTGGGTTTATTGGCCCAAAATATGCAGCGAGTGAGTTCAGAGAGAACACAACTTGACGTGTAAAAAGGACGTCTTCATGCCAACACAAGTCTCCAATAGAGACTTTAAGGGGAACAGGTTCCTTAAAGAACTCTCTCATGTTAAAGGCAGTCTTGCAGAACAGGTTGGCCATCTGGCAGTTTAGTCGTGTCAGTGCTGAGGTCAAATCTCAGGCGACCTGTCCAGGGTGCACAGAGCCAATCACTGCCCTCCTTCTAATACACTCTCTGCCCCGGCTTCCTTTCAAAGTTTTACCTCTACAGTTTGTCTACATAAGGACAGGGTTTGAAATAACGTCTTTTGGTAAAGTGACATTAATGTAGTGTTTCTAATCGTTGTAATGAGCCAGTCTCTAGAACAAATAGCAGTTCAATACTTTGGTTTGATGTGTCTCTCGTGTCCAGAGCGAGATAAGAAGATTAATTTACTCTCTGTCTACACTTAGAAGACGCTTAGCTCAGCGTAACCCATGAAAACAAAGGGATAAAGGATCAACTGGCTCTGTCCCAAAGTAAAGCAAAAATAAATGTGTCATTTTGTATTTATCTTTCATTTGCATGAAAGGACAGATTCAACTCATATAACTCCTACTCATTGAACGCACTGCTTTCTCCCGCAAAGTGATCCGACACACATCACAAGGACAGCCTGAGAATCCTGAAACAGTGAGAAACACATAGAGTCTAATGAGGGAGAAAACATCCTAACATCTGTTAATGAATGCAGATGTGTTTGAACGTCATTAGAGAATTAGATCCTTTTCTCTGACTGCGGTAATGTTTGCTCTCCTGCTGTGTAGAGCGGACGCTTTCAGTTTTCCTGAGCTCTCACAGCATGTGTAATTGAGGTTCGGATAGTAAGACATGAATCACTTCTGAGGATTTAAACTCAAACATTGTAGCATGAATACTCCGAGAAATTACAGATTAAAGGGATGATGAGATCAGTGTTTCAGCATTAACTTACCCAGCTGACCGGCCAGTGTTGTGCCTAAACGCATTTGGTGAATAAATGCTAGCTCCCTCTGGAGGCCGTGAACGACCGCTCACGCTCCGACAGGCACCTAGCACGGTGTACTGAAGTCGGATATGCAGCACCCGGCAGGCCTCTGATATGATTTAATCTAAAGGAATAAAGTCCCTGGCATGAAATGTAAATTACGGTACCACATCACTTTTCTGTTATGAGAGTATAACCACGTTTTCTTACAGTGCTTTTATTCTGAAAAGCTGTCCGGCTCAGTCATTACTAGAGCCCAACCGATTAGTCGGCCAGCCAATACTATCAGCCGATATTAGCTTATCCAGTGAGTATCGATATCGGCTATTTTATTGCAGATAAGCGCCGATAATAAACAATTTATTCACCAGTCAAATAGCATTTAATTTGAGAATTTGTATTAAAGGCAGGGTTGGTAATTTTTTAAAACTGGCATGATTTAGAAAGTAGCATTCCCTCAGTGCTCCGTCTGCACCCACCCGCCCTCTGTGCTCCCTCTAAAGCCACGCCCCCTCACTTACATGTACGAGCGCCGTTCCTCCAGAAGTGGACCTCAGCTCATCTCTTACATTGTGTAGAAACTACGTCGTCTCATGTCTCATTCAGAGGTAAGTAAACTCTCAGTATAAACTCCTAAAGTCATCTGTGACGCTCTTTGAGTGTGGAAGAGGTAGAGAGCGAGCAGGGAGACAGGGAGGCCTGTGATTGGTTCATCAGATTGGTGCCTCGTGGCAGACATTGGTTGAAGTTTTTACAGACTTACAACTGATACAGATGATGGATTTTCTTTGTTCCTTTTTCAGAGAACATGAGTTATTAATGTCTGTCAGGACCTAAAGACAATTTCAACCAAAATCTTAAAAAGTGGATCTGGAGAAAATAAACAGCCCTGACTTTAAAGCAGCGGTTCTCTGTCACCAGCAGAAGGCGCTATATGGATTACACTAAGCATCATCACTCTCCAGAGTGACAAGCGGTGATGCACGTACCTGCAGAGTTACTTTCCAGTTGAGTGACCAACTTGTTCGCTAACATGCAACAACACACTAAAGAGTCATTATTTAATAGCTGCATCTTTGTCAGTCAATTAAAGCAAGACATGTCACTCTGCTGATTTTTTTAAAACTTGCAAAACTTGCAGAATCATTGGGCTAATTGTTGTTCTCTAAAACGTCAAACTCCTCTTGTCAGTTAAAGCAAACTAAAAGTCAAATCTGAGCCTGAGGGTTCATTGTTACTCGGCTCAATTTCAGTTGGCTTTGGAAAAAAAGGAATAATTTCTCTTTAACATGAATTAAATGACGAGTAGATCTTTATCTCTTGCATACAACGATGAAATATATACACCCTCCACGTCTGTCGCTCTGGCCAAGCGTCAACGTGACGCTAATTTATGCGGAGGTCAGTGCGATGGCCTCATGAAGAGGCTGTCAAATAAAGACAGGAAAATGTTTTTCTCCCCTACTTAAGAGCTGGCAGCAAATATAAAGAGACACTGTCAGAACATGAATGTGGCGGAGGCGATTGCCAGCGTATTCATCAATGCTGGGCTTTGTGTGTGGGAGAGGTTTTGATGTGCACGGCGCTCGCTGCAGCGGTCTTCTGTGGAGGGTGAAAGCCAGGAGCTTTTCCCAGCTGGGATGGATGATGGTGGATTCAAGCTGTCTTTTTCCCTGCCTCCTACAGCCGAAATACCTTCTTGAGCTGGAGAAGAAACGACGAGAGCGAGGGAGGAAAGTAACAGCACACCCTCCCATTACAAGGGATTTAGGCGACTAGAAGTGACTCACTTTGAGTTTTTTGACAGTTTAATTAGGGATCTCTCTTAAATACTTTTTTGGGTGCTGGCTCATTAATAAGGTGTGTTTTAATGCAGAGCTGTGTTTACATAGAGGAGCCCTTTCAAATGAGGGTCTCTGCACCACCCCATGTTTTGGTGGTGATGAAATCAGTCGTGGCTGCTGCCGAGCTCTGCAGCACTGCAGTATCTATGAGGCTTCTTCAGCTGTGAGACCAGATGCAATGCATAAAATGTAAACATTAAAATACACTAACAAAGTGACCCCCAAACGTGCCAAGCGGACAATTCATGTCACAATAGTCCAAGTAAAGCTGTCTCTGCACTACACTCCATGAGCAGTAATTAATGGCTGATAATTCTCCAGCAGGAAACGCTTGCCTAAGCATTTTTGTGCCCTACTTTGACAAGTGTGGTGAATAAAATCTACCATGTTATCACATGTCCTCAGTTGTTGCCATGGAGCCTACACTTGTCATCATCACTTTTGCGGGTTACACTGTAATCCTCTTATTTGGCAAGTATCCCCCCCCCCCCCCCCCTGCAAACTTCCATTCAGACAGGCCCTGTCCGAGCTCCTGCTGTGTGAGTCGTATTTGTGTCGAGGGGCTTACATTACCTGTGCTCCTCAGCGAGTCAACCTGCAGCAGCACTACCGCAGAGCATCATGGGAGCCTGCAGGCACCACCACCACCACGGCATGAAAATGTTCTGGATCGATCTTCACGAGTGAAATGTGCATCTCCTGTGAGGAAGTCAGCGCCCCAGCGATTGAGCCTCTCCTTTCATTTCTGCTGAGCTCTTTGCAGGGCCCAGTGGGTGGGGTGCTGTTGGATTGGGTGTTGGGTTTTCAGTCTGAAGCTTGGAGCCAGCCGCACACAACCCGGCAGGAGGCCTCGGTTACTGAAACTCCGCTGGGTAGGAGGGAGAGGAGGAAGGAAGGAAGGAGCAGGGATGGAGGGGAACAGAGAGAACTCTTGGCTTTACTGGAGCTCGGATTGATTTAATCATTCAGAGCATTCGTGGGGGGGTTGTGCAGTGTGTGTGTGTGTGTGTGTGTACTGGAGAAGTGGTAAGGTGGGAGGGTTGGCTTCACTAATAATAAGAGATGCAGCCAGCAGTCTCAGCCTCCCGGGTAATCGAACCGCTAACCTTGGCAGAGCCAGAGCTGTGATCTCTCCTCTACAATACAGCACAGTGACGGTATGAAGAAACTCAGGAGTACATCGAGCTGATTAGCAGAACTTCTTCTCTTGTCATATATGAGCAAAGAATCCTTGTAACTTCTCTTACACGACATGACTTAAACCTCTTAACTTTAGGGTTCAAATACCCACACATTGCGTCATGCAGGCTTCATGACATTGACACTATAAGCACACTTGTAGTGCACAAGACTATTTGAATTCAGTGCCATGCATCTTGGTCTTTTTTATTGCTGGTTTGATAAGTTGCAATTTGCAGGGCAACAAAATGGTTGCAGAATTTCATGTCCGAGTCCCATCTTCTCCCGCTTTTTTGAATTATAGGGTATTACTTCTCGTTTCCACTTCTCTATGTTTACAGAAGGCATGTCAAGGTGAAGTCCATTCTCCATGGTATCTGATGTGTTGGCAAAAACTCCTCTGCTCAGTAATGTTTTGGTCTGGAACGTTAAAAATAATTGAGCTTCTGTGGTGGATTTTAGAGAGGCCGTATGAGAGTGTGCAAGCTAAGCTAACAGGATGCTAACTAGCTAACAGGCCTTTTCCTCTGATTCAGTAACAAATGTTGATCGTAAAGCGAGTGTGTGTGATTAAAATGAACTTCTTTATCTACTTTTCACTCATTGTGAGTAATATGGTTATACTTTATATAAAAGCTTCATCAGTTTGACATTAAACAGAGCAACGTGTACACACTTTCATTAAGGTTCAATGAAAATACTGTAGTTTGCAGAAACACTTTGTTAAACTGTACGTGATGATTCTCTGTGGGTTTGTCTTTACAAACACACCCACCAGGAGTGAGTTGGTTGTGTCACATCATGGCTTATAGAACTATATGTTATAACGGACGATGGGAACTTCTCAAAGAGATGTCAAACTAGAAAAAAAAAAATCTTTTGGACAAACATGGTGCTTCATTTATTTTAGGTCTGGACAGGAAATCAAAGCAGGAAATCAAACCTAAATATCAGATTGATTTCACAGCACTGACTCACTCATCGGCTACATGCTGATACCAATAATTCAGCGTGTCACTCTGTCACAAACACTTTGTCAGTGAATCACTTCAAACAGATGCTGGCACAGTGAATGACAGTACAGTGAGTAATCCAAGGAGTGAGGCCGGCTCTGCAGGAATGCGAGACGAGAGGAGGAGGTGGATTGTGCGCTAACTGATCTCTTGGTGTTGCTGGCACGCCACGGCAGGGGACAAAGTCATGTCCCACAGGGAGCCTGTTAGCCACAACGTGTCATGGACAGTGATGGGCTTAGTTAGAGGATTGTGTTTGTTGATTCATTTGTAAGCGTGCACTGGGGCTGTGTGCTCACATGATGCAGAGATTTGATTCATCAGTAAAGAAGAGCATGAGTACACACACTGCTTTTGAAAACAACAGCATGGCTGACTGTTATCTAAAGCAGTGGTTCCAAAAGTAGGGGTCGGGACCCCCTGGGGGGTCACAAGACACTGAGAGTGGGGTCCTTCCAAAAATATATAAAATTAAAAAATGTCTTCAAATTTCATATTTTACCCATTATTGTGAAAAAGTAGTTCAAGAGATGACTTGTGTTCTGTTTCTCATGTGCAACGTCAAATGTTTTAACCCCCTCGAGGGATAGGAGGCGTGTCTAGCACCTTATTTGGGGGATCGCGGGCTGAAAAGTTTGGGAACCCCGAGCTAAGGAACAAACAAATAAAATCTCAGAGTTACCATTCACTGCTCATTTTTCAGAACGTTTTTCTGAAGCTAAGTGAATCTCTCTGCTACTCCACCACCCCAACCTCGATTAAAACAAACTCTGAGTTGACCGTAGTCAATCCGACCTGAGGAAGAGAAAATGTTCACCGATGAGCTAATGCATCCGAGTATAATTTACATGACATTTTTATCACAGCAGCACGGCAACGATAAACATTCTGTCTGTCATGGCGGCTGTAACGACAAGACACGTCTTGATACAACTGCCAAATGAAGGATTTCTCTGACTTTGATCACTGTCTGATATATTTGAGCTAATGTATGAACTCAACAAAGAATATACAGTATATAACAAGTTTAGTCCATTTTTTTATTAATTGAGATGTTTTAGTGTTAAATTTTACATATGGAACCTTTAAGTTAAAAATCTGTATTTCTGAGGGCTAGCTTAGCTGCACACAAAGCTGTTGCTAACGACGACCTGCTTAAGCTTTAAACCCATTCTAAAAAATAACGTAGAAAAAAATCCTTTTAATAAAAGAAGACGTTTTTAAACATGAGACTCAAGGATGATTGCACGAGATTGATGAGGAGCTGGACTGAAAAAAGGGACGTTAGCCTTGTTAGCAAGCTCTGCATTAAACAGTGAAAGCTCAGAGTCAGGTGAAGTGTGCACTGATTTACTGTATGACATTATGCCCCCCCCCCTCTTTACAATAAGATGACATCACCGTGTGCTGGCTGAATTCATTTAAATATAAAGCAGCGTTTCTCCTCTCTCTGCCTCTTTGTGTTGCTTATCACATGAGCCAGTTATGGTATCTATTTCCATAACTGTTTTAAATAATCTGAGAGACGTAAGCAGAATCCCTTCAGAGCTGTCACAGTCATGCAAATCATCACAGATTGGACAATAAGAGTTGTGTGTAGTAACCTTAGCCTATACCGCCTGTAAAGATCACGCTACACTGTCAGTGAATCCCCTTTGTTGTATTCTGTGGCTTTAACCAGATTTCCCTCGCTCTGTGTTTGTGTGTTTGGAGATTGACTAAAGTGAAAACAGTCTGCGGTGTTAGGAGCCAAAGAGAAAGTGTAACACGCATTTAATGTCACTAAGACTTTAAGGCTTTGAAATAAAACGTGGCCTTGAAAAGAAAATGGCAATGGTAATGTGACAATATGTTTGTGTATATTACAGTGATAAGCTTTTCACACTCACACAAAACTCTTGAACATTTCAGAAATTGTAGGATGAGTCCAAACGGTCTTCAGCCTTTTCACTTTTTACTGACTGCTCCCTCGGAAACATTTCCAGGGTCAAAGCGATGTGAGAACGCAGCAGGTAATATTCAGGGAAACTCACAGTGAGTGAGCGAGGTGATGACGTGCGACCGCTGAATGAAACGATGCTACTTAACTACTTATCATTTAATCTGTGAATATGTCCAGTGATAATGTGTCCAATTCTATTGCGTCTTGTCAACATTACACAGTGACTTCTGTGGCCTCTCCGGCAGGGAAAGCGTCACGCTGTGAGGGACTTGCTTGAAAGAGCAACTCAGGAAGTATTGAGGGGTGGGATGTTCTGAAGTTTTCTGGAAAAGTTCATGTGTGAAAAGGGATGAAGTTTGCAATTCAATGTATTCAAGTTAAAGGAAGCGTGTACAACTTTTTGATCCAGTAGATGTCGCTCTTGAGCTCCAGCATGAAACCAAAACAAACTGCTGTTTGGAGACACCTCCTCCATACTGAAGCCTCCGCTCTCCTCCAACCCATCTCCACTTGTTTTCACATGAAGGAGTCAAGCGCAACTGGCGGACAAAATTGCTGCTGGTGTCCTGCATTGTTGTGTTAGCATGCTAATGTTAGCACACTTTGGTTAGCTTGTAGCTTCACATTGCATGTAAACTGACACAGAATGAGCGTGATCTAAAAACACTTATGTGACGTCCAAATAATCAGTGAGTATGTTCTTCTTCTCTCTAGTCTTTGACTAAAACAGCTTTTATACAAAAGGGGAGGAGCCGGCCGTCCCGTCCATGTAAACACGGCTCTGACAACAACACAGCCAGCAAGACTCGAGCTTCTCACTCATTGTAGACAGTCATGACTCAGAGACACATTTACACAGGATAGACTTGTTGTATTTATGTTCTTCCTTTAACATAATTAGCTCATGAACTCTTTAACTTTATTAAAACTATTGTTATGTTATTTTTTTAAACGCATCTTTAATGTTTGAGTGAACTCTGACACATGAAGCGGCCTTGTTTCAAGCCAGCTGCAGGAGTCTCAACGAGAGTCAGCGGAGAATAATCTGAAATTATACTTCCTGTCCAGAAGAAAATAAATAAATAAAAAATGTGAAAGTGAAGATCTCTTACCAATATGCAGACATCTCTCTTAGGAGCTGAGTATTTGAGATTCAAACAAAGCTAATTAGAGCACAAATCTCGGGCTTGCTTTGGCCAGGTGGCCACAAACACAATCCAATTAAATGCTAATGTTGCTCTGTGTCTGCAGCTCATGTGAACAGGGAAACCCTCTGCAAGAAATCAGCCGTCTTAAATTTATGAGCTGATAAAATGTCTGTATTTTGTATTCGCAGCTTGTCATATAAAGGTGATATCACCAGGTTCGCTGATTAATATGGAGACTATAATATGGCTTTTTATTCCTTTCAAGCACATTTCATAAAAGTCAATCAAACAGCCTTTTCATAGCTGGTGAAGGACGCTGCCTTGTTTTTCACTAAGAGGATTTAGAAGTCTTCAAAAGAAGCATTTTCTTTCATAAATGAGCCGTCGTTTACTTTTCATCAAACTGTCAAGAAATAAATGAACACTCTCTGAAACGTTCTCTAGCATGAGATGATTAATATCCAAAGAAATGTAAGTAAGTGTTTCTTTAGAGAAAGTCAAACCATCGACCTTAAAGGAGCAATATGTAACTCTGACACCTAGTGTTTCAAATGGGTTCTGCAGACCTAATTCAAAACATTAAAAAGAGGGCTATCGCCCCCCCCTCCTCTCTAGAGTCGATGCTCACACAGGTCACCATGTGGTGGACTCTGAAGCTTCAGTGTTTATCCAGCTCTGTATGGGTCTGTAAATCTTTCTGTGTTCTAACCTCTCTCCATTTTTCAAAAACATCTCCAATATTGATCCTAGTTTGAGCACGTTTCTGCTCGTGGAGCTTATTAGAAACATGCAGAGGCTTTTTAGGTCGAGTACAATCACTTCTATCTGAACCACTTCTCTTGCTGCTTCCATCACTGCAACACCTGTTGACCTGATAACTGCTCTCATATCTGGTAAACTGAGGGGCGTCCAAAACGGCCATGTGGGGGGTGTCTTAAAACCGCCTACCTTCTCTGGTCCAAACAAATCCAGAGCATTCAGGAGCAGAATCTAAAGTTAGAAGGAGGACATACTGGCTGCTGCATTGTTGTCAGAGAAGACAGCACTTCAACATAGTATGTTTCCTTAATGTCTGATCATATAGTAAGCTCACTCTATCATTTCACTCACTACACATCTCACTGATTGGTCCTTAACATGTGCTTTTGAATACTCTCAGAGGACTCTAATAGTTTTCTTTTTATAATAACAACCCATTCTGTTCTGTCTTTTTAATAGATGTAAGACACTCTAAATCGATCTTATTAAAAAAAGAAAATGAATTGAGCTTTTTTAACTTTTCTCTGCTCTTCAGTTGTTTTGCTAACGGAGAGTAATCTCAAACTGAGATCTTTTCTTTGACCTTTTCAGCTCTTAAAATAAAGAGCAGAGAACGTGCTTTGTATGCAAAGGCTCGGCTGTTTGACCCTGGGGAATGCATTAAATTAAGGTCCGCCGCTCCATTGTAATAATCCTTACCCCTTATACTGGAATCTTACCCATCACAACTATTCTTCAAGCCGTCACTTTGAAACCCTGCAGATGTTCCTCAGCCAGCTCTGTTTAACATGCAGGACAACTATGAACATAATTACACTCTACGACAAGTAATATGACCCCAATTACCTCATGCTAGCTGTGGTTGCGGCTCGAACAAGAGCGCTGCGATGCAAATGTCAGAGAACCACAGCGTGTTCTTACTAATCAGGATTAAGCACTTGGGTACAAAAGGTGTAAACAAGCCATCAGAAAAAAAGAAATAACGTTGCTCTTTAACTGCACTGCTGTTCCATTTGTGTTTGTCCTATGATTTATTGCTCCGCAGAGTATTTGGAGCTGGAGAAGGAGATAGTCTGTAGATTAAGTAAATTCTCTGAAATTACAGTGCAGTCGACTGTATCTACAAGTTTTCAAATCCAGAGTAATCCTTTTGGACTGTGTCTGTGTAAATGTTTGAGGAAAGCTTGGAAATGGCCTAGAATAATCTCCTGTCTCAGTATAATAGTGTAAGTTAATCTGTTGTTTCCTGTCCCCCCCGTGTGTACTCTACACTGCTCACAAATAAGCAACATTGGTTTCAGCAGGGGGATTTAGAAAATGTATTTTACAGCATCGCAAATCAATTGGTTGTCTGCAGGCAACACAGATATCTGAATGCAGTTTGACATCAATTCCAAATGCCATGCCATCCTCTTTTGCACATCCCCCCCCCCTCCTTTTTGTAGCTGCTCCCGCTGGGTCTGCAATCTGCATTCAGCTGTTCAGGACAGCATATGAATATTCTGAGCAGTTCTGCTGCATAAACAGCAAAGCAAAGCTCCAAAAGATTGTCGCAAAAGCGTGGCATTTGGTAAGAGAAGCCGAGAGGCAGCGTGAGCTCACTGTGTAAGGAGACGGCCACACATCGCACCCCCCCCCTCCCCCCAGTGTCTCCACCCAGGGACCCAGCTCTCTGCCTGAATGATTGACAGGGCATCAGCACTGTTAACAGCTCAGGCTTTTACCATGTTCCATATTTGTGATGGAAAAAAAAATTGTCCCCGTCGCCCTCCCCCTCATCTCCGCCTCCTTCTTGTTCCATCCTAATCTGCTCTTATGGGCCTCAGCCCGTGGCGTCTTAAACCCCTCCGTCTCCAGCAGCTGCTGAGGACAGGGGAGGTATAGAGAGATTAAATGAGTCTTCGCAGCCCCCCCTGAAGGAATCCCACATGCCTCTCTGATTCCAGCCCAGAGCTCGTGTCTTTGATCCGCTGTGTTTTTCCAACCCCATGCGAGTCCCACTGGGTGCAACTTGCAAGAGGGTTCCTACACTTACCAACCTATATGCAGCCCTCTTCTGACTTCATGGTGGCTGTCGAGCTCATCACTGTTGTTCAGTTCAAGGGAGATAAAACTCACACTGCTGGAGGAAACCACCGCATGAGATCTTTCTTGCTTGTGCTCCAGATGTCAGCAGAGTTACTGAACCTCGCTGACTCTGGCTCCACTATTTCCAGGGTCATGTCCAAACAGCTATCTGGTGTCGTGTTTAGACTATCTGAATTAGTGCCTTCTGGTTACAAGTGATGCTACATTTTAGCGGCGGGAATCGCAGAGTACCCAACAATTCTATACACAATATATATGACACATGGGTTAGGGATCTTCACAGAATAACATCAGCAACAAGGAGATTTAATGCTAACCTGGCCTGGATGTTGACACCTGGGCGTTAAGACAGCCGAGCGGGGGTTCTGTTACTGCAGCCCAGGATGTCTTGATCTAGGGCTAGCTGTGTGGTAACACATCCCTCTGCCCCTGCAGTCAGCCTGACCCACCGCACTTTCGCCATCCTTGCTGTCAGAGTCCAGGTTGAGCTCACTGGTAATCTCTTAGCTACATCACAACATTACTTCCTGTCTTCAAACGATTACACTTTAATCCGCGGTGTCAAAGTCCAGGATGGACTCACATTTAAATCTACTTGTTGCTGTAAAATTGTTTAATTCTGTGTCATTCAACGATGCAACTTTCCCATCTTAACAAAAATTTCCACTCATATACTCTCTTCCATAAATAAACTGTCCTACGCAGCGCCGCCTACAGGCCTGGAGCACTCGAGGCTGTATTTTGCACTGTTTCTCCATTTGCTGTGGTTTTCTAAATATGTTTGTTTTTGACTTGTTTCGTTTCGTTTTTTCATCGCTTGATGTTAATGCAGTTTGTTTCGGGGTTTAGCAACACGTTTGATTCAATTGCAGCATGTTTCAGCTGTTCCATTTGTTTTGGAAGTTTGCGTTTGCTTTTAAATTGTCAGCATTTATGAATGCTACGTCGTCTTAATACGTCGTCTTAGCTGTTAATGAGCCTTTGCACCTACCGGCCACTGTAAATGTCACCCATTGAACTGCACTACATAGGAAAGAGCAACACATTGTTGTTTCTCTTCATGACAATTCTTTTAAGCCAAGCTTTAAAAAACAATCTTAAGAGTTGCAACATTTTCACGTCACTCACCTCATATACCTCTCTTATACAAAGTCATGTGTGCGGCTTGTATTCTTGTGCAGAACATGACGAAGCAGGGGGATAAGTGAGATCTGCTGCTGTGCTGTCCAAGATGGATCAGACATGATGACGAACCTCCAGGGAATGCCTGCAGCAACATACTAGCCCTCTGAAATGAATGGCCTGCGATGGTCTGTATGATAGACAGAAAATGAAGTCATTCATCCTCTGTCTTCTCATAGTACGAGAGAAACCACAGACCTGTTAAACTAGAGGTACAGCAGCACCTTCCCTTCCTTTTGCATTCTGTATCCCACCTCTTCCTTGAAACCGTTCAAGTGTTGCTTTGAAACTACCTTTTAGACTTCACTGCACATGCATGCACGCTTGTTGAGAACCTCAACCTTCCATATGAGCCTGAAAATTAATATCAAGTTCCTAGAATTCCAACATGGAGTCTAAATATGCCGCCACATAAGCACACGGTATGGCACATTTGCTGTATCTTCTTGATGTATACTATCAGGTGTTGATGGCAGATAATGTTCAATGCTGCGTGCTATACATCCTCATGTCTGTTGGAGCTGGTATGGTGTTTAAGTTGCACACATTTCTCAGAGCGAAGCGTCACCAGCTGGCACACGGTGGAAATCTCAGGACAGCCGTAACCGTGGTAACGTTTGCAGAGCAAATTTGGAGGATGGGTGATAGATTATTCTCAGTGAGCATCCACTAAGCTAATACAGTCTGTCCCTCAAGAGTATGTCATTTTCACACTTTGTCCCCGCTGTGCTGCTTTATTTGAGTTAACCAGCACCGAGGGGAGTCCAGATATCAGGGGAAGATTATGTGGCCACGCAACAGTCAGTGTGAAGCAAACGGTGCACAATGGGATGAACTAAAGCGGGCCAGAAAACCTTCAGACCACGTCTTACTTCATATTTGTTCTTTCCCCTTTTTGTTGTATTTTAAATTTCTCCTTCCTGAACGTAGATGTAGAACGGGATTTTCTGGCACAACTTCACCAACTACCAAAAAGCATCAAGAGTGAAATACTTGAAGAGGTTTAGAAAGCTCCAGCAACACTTGTAGGATGATGATCAGCTTTATTAAAGGAAGAATTTGCAACTTCAGTCGATGAGCGCCAGCATTAAACCAAAACAAACTGCTGTTTGGCCACACCTCCGCTAATCTGAAGCCTCCGCTCTCCTCCAGAGACACAACTCCAACCTCTCTACACTCGCGTTTGCATTAAGGAGTTATGAATAAGAGCACCATGCATAATTAAGCACCGTCAAGAGCAAGCGGTGGACAAAATTGTCCTTTGCTCAAACTGCAATCACCTGTGTCCTGCATTGTTGTGTTAGCATCTTTAGTTAGCTTGTAGCTTCATATTGAACATAAACTGACACAGAATGAGCGTGATCTAAAAACTCTTACTAACATCTAAATAATCAGTGAGTATGTTCTTCTTCTTCTCTCTAGTTCTTGACTAAAACAGCTTTTATACACAAGGGGAGGAGTCGGACGTCCCATCCATGTAAACACAGCTCTGACAACAACACAGCCAGCGGGACTCGAGCTTCTCCCTCATTGTAGACAGTCATGACTCAGAGAGACATTTACACAGGAGAGACTGGATTTCTGTTGTATTAATGTTCTTCCTTAAATTAGACATATATTTAACAATATTTAACATGTTTACACCCTGGTCCAAAAAAAACAAAATAGGTGTGATTAGCTCATGTCTCTATGGGCACACACTGTATGGGGAGGAGCATTTTTATTTAATTTTATAAATGATAAGAGTTTTTCACTATAAGGCGTGTAACTGACCTGATGACAGGCGGGCTCAGTGTGATGACATGCAGGAAAGGAGCCACAGGGCGGATTCAAACCCGGGCCGCTCCGCCTGGATAACTACAGCCCCAAACATTTGTTTTGTCCTAACACAGCGCTTCAGAAATAATGATCCTCGCTCTTTCTTTACTAGTTAAAGCGTCTTATGTTATGGTGTTTATCAGCATGAATCTGAAACTATGCTGCCATTGGCTGAGCCTGTTTCATTCTTCCCATGGGGTACCAGGCTTTAAAAAAACATTGTGTTTCAGTCAAAGTCTGAATGGACTTGATCCCGACAGTTTGAGGACGCTTTCACCCCACTCTCTTTTAAGGACACGCCGCCTTGTAGTCCAGAGGATTCCTCAGTCTGGAGGATTACGGAGGTAAAGCTTCCATTCATCAGCCTTGCCCTCTCCTTGACACCATTCCCTGTCTGTTAGCAGGTCACAGGAACCCCCTGACCCAGAGGTGCTTTCCATTTTCTGCCGGGTCTCCCTACGTCAGACAGCAGAGCCCCATAAGTCTGCTCCATCGTGACATCATGACATGAGTACAAAAATATATTCTGCTCTCGCTAGGAAACCTCTAAGCTCAAACCCATCTGCTGCCAGAGAAGGATTAATTAAATGTTTCTGCCTGGCCTATTACCTTGTTTTACCTCATGTAATCTGTTTGGTGAGGATACCAAAATGTCAGCGTCTCTCAGTCTCGCTCGCTCCTTTCATTTTATTCACCAGAGGGGAATACATTTATAGCCTGTATTACTTTTCCTCGAGTAGACGAAGAAGAACAGGGTGCACAGGAAACCATACGTGAAGGATAGCGAGTGCTTTTTTAATGGGCGACCATTTGTTATGATTTGCTACCTTATGTAAGTCGGTAACAATCACGCTCTCCTTTTTGAGTGCATTACGAGCTTAATGTCGTCTCCGCATGCTCTCTGCTTTGTTTCATCACACGGGGAGGAATATGATCTTTCATCGTTGTGTTCTTCAGCTTTATTCTGCAGAGACTCTGTAAGATCACATTATCTCATAGCACCGGTGCATGATTACAACTCCAGAGAAAGTGTGACTAACACTCTCCCTGATGCAAATTAGTTGATGTAGGATTTATTTTGTCTTTGACAGGTTTGTAAGTATGCGAGAATTTCAGCTTTGTGATTTATATTTTCATGTTTATTGTTTACTCACCCGAGATTATTTATATTCTAGAGGCTGGATGGGAAGCTTTTGGGGGGCTGGATATGTAGTTGATGATCACTGACCTAGAGGCTCGTCATCGCAGCAGCCGTGGGTATTTGTTGGATTTATGTGATATCAAATTAGCAGAACTAGAGATCTTCAGACATTGTTTCCCTGCAAAGACGAGCTCGTTCTCGCCTCATTATTAAGGCATAAAGCATGATTGATGAAGCTGATGTTGACAGTGATGTTACAAATTGATGGATTCATTCTAAAAGAACATCTTGGGAACACTTTCATCAGCTCGATAAGAAAACTTTAAGGATTCCAATTAGTGAAATTTTGTAACTGTAGAGTCGTCCTAGCTGATGATGTCAGAGACAGGGTCAGGTTTTCATCTGTTTCCCCCTCCGTCTGTGGGGGAAAAAGACCAGAAAAGCAGAGTAGTGCTCTTTCTATATGGCTACAAAACGGTTTAATTTTGACCACATCATTTCTTTTACATTTAGAGAGAACAGGCGGCCCAAAGGGAGAGAAACACCCATGTGGTGGGATCTTCTTTCAGGAGGACAGAAACACAATTTTACAGCGGCAGAGCTGCAGTGTTTGGATCCGCTGCATCAGAATGCAAAGCGTGCGATTCTAATTTAGGCTTAATTTGATTAGCACTCATTTGGAAGTCCCGCTGCTCCCCGGTGACCGTAAAACTGAGCCGCCATATATGCAGAGGATGCTCCCAGCGTGCTCCTGTGGACCTCAGACGACGCATTAGCCTCTTAAGGAAATTAGATGCATTTTTGACCGATTGCTTAATTTATTAACGTCATGGTAATGAATGAAAAGCCAACATCACGGCAGTTGCATCTGGATTATACGATGATGCACCTCTGGATTTACATCTGGTGGTGTACAGGCACTCAGTATTGTGATGTAACAGAACACCTGAATTTAATGTGTGCTTTTTGTATCAGCCACAATCTTTATCAGTTATTTCACCTAACCTGGAAAATGAAACGTTTTCATTCTCAAATTTTTAAATAAACTTTGGATCACATTTTAGAGAGGTGGCATTGAATGCACAAATATCCTTCATGATTTGTCATCATATCCTGTTTGTTTTTTTGCCCCTTCCCCATCGGTCATGTGCACTTAAGCAGCAGTTACTCCTCGTGTAAATCAATGCCCGTGTGTGAGTGAGAGACGGCTCTCCAAGTGTTAGACATTAATCGGTTTAGTGTAGAAAGAGCTAATTATAGAACACAGGGGCCTGCACGCTCTCTCTCTCTCTCTCTCTCTCTCTCTCTCTCTCTCTCTCTCTCTCTGTTGGACAATTAGGGAGTAATTGCATAACTAATTGAGACATCCAAGCCTGCTCTCAGCTATACGCTGGACATCAGTGTTGCTGTGTGGATTACGTTCAAACCGGTTCCTGCCATCTGTGCAGTCTCCCTTTACTTACATGGTGATATATTACAGTGCACACTGAGCAAGCCGTATACAGAACATGGTTTGATTTGATTCACTTTCAAGATGCCAGTTTAAAATCGCCAATTTATGAGTGCATCATAACCTTTAGAGAAAATAAAAACTGAAGCGCAGGGATTGAAGACTCCTGTGTTCACTGTGTCTGCATTTCAAAGATTTGATCACAGGTGACTCTCTTTGAGTGTGGACTAGAGCACACAAGAGGTAGAGAGCGAGCAGGGAGACAGGGAGGCCTGTGATTGGTTCATCAGATTGGTACCTCGTGGCAGACATTGGTTGAAGTTTTTACAGACTTACAACTGATACAGATGATGGATTGTCTTTGTTCCTTTTTCAGAGAACATGAGTTATTAATGTCTGTCAGGACCTAAAGACAATTTCAAACAAAATCAGAAAAAGTGGATCTGGAGAAAATTACCAACCCTGCCTTTAAGTCTGTCATGGTAGGAGTATGACCTTTAAACACTCCCTCCTGCCGCCAAGCTTCTTGAAGGGATGCTACTTGGATATTTTGCATTTCTTTAACCTGTTCTCTTTGGGCGAGAATGGAGGTACTTCATAAAAAAATCATGAAACACAGAAGAAATCCTCTGGAATCAAAAGAGGATAAATGTCTACAAATGTCTTTAAGGGAAGAAGTTTTATACATAAAGAGCATCACACGAGGAGTCAGGTCCTGTGTGTGTACTCCTCTTTATTCCCGTGTTGGAGGAGGTCTTTTGGTGTGACCTCTGTAATACTAAAGCTGTTGACAATGGCCGAGCAAGGCTCAGAGCCAGCTCCTTCGCTATAAGGCCCCCCCGGGTGACAAGTCGTTTAACATCGCTGACTCGAGCCGCGCTCCCCTGTTTGCCCGGCAGCCATCGATGCGCCCTGTCTGGAAACATTGAGGTCAGGCTAAGCCACTGTGCAGCGGTTTCTGGGACACGGCACATATCAGAACTGCACCAGAGTTGAAATCTAGTTCAAACAGCAGCTGGGGGGGTAGAGGGGCCACATGTGACGTAAGCTTTAGTCCCCCAAATACAAAACGCTTCCTCCCTGCACACTTCATCATAACTAGCATGAAGTCACAAACAGTTCACTCTGATGTGGGTCCGCAGCGTGCCTGTCAATCGGACCCTCAGGGGGGGGGGGCTTCGCTCAGTTAATATGGATAAGTGTTTAAGCTGATTGAACCTTTCACACTGCTATTTGACAGCACCAGTGAAAGCCCCCTTCTGATCCACATCATGAACGAGCGGTGCAGCCCCTCTGTGCATTAGCCTCTCAGATTGTCCGCTGATTAAAGCTCCTTATGTCCCCGGCCCACGTTTGAATCCTACACTAAGACTGCAGTTTTTAAATAACACTGAATCTGCTTATTTCCGCTCGAGCTGCAGTTTTTACGCCGTCAGCTCTTTTTATAGTAACAAAAAAGTGTTACGTAAGGATAACTTAACTACAAAGATAAAAATGCTCACTGCTGCTGCCCTCTTTATGAGACACTCAAACGGCTCCACGCTCCTGGAATGTCTCAATGCAGGTGCAGGTTAGAATATAAAAAAACCCCACTTTGGCGCCCAATGTTTTTTTTTTCTTTTGCAGGCCTGACAGGGCAGCCGCTCACAGCTGACCACCATCCTGAAGGTCACAAATCAATACTTTTCATGACAGCAAATTCTTCCTTTTTTTTTAGTTCTGCTCTGAAATGAGAATCTCTTATCGCCTCCTCCTCCTCCCTCAAAGCTCGGCCAGAATAATCTGACAGAAAGAGAGCCGGGGGGATGTTTATATATATTTTTTTGTTACAGTATGTGTGGATTTTTGGGGTTTATGATGTAACTACAGTCTGGTTAAAAAAACAAACAGGACACTGACGGAGCAGATCTGTCTCCATATCAGATGTGGTGATTATCAGACGGCGAGCATGCCGGCTGCAGTGACACTGATCTGTTACTAAACATATTTGATGGTTTGTAATGTGGGAGGACAGGCAGAGTTATAAATATCTGTCTTTTTGTATGTTTGTATTGATAGTTTTTTATCCCTATCAAATTATTGTCTGCTCTGACGCCTCGGTCCTGTCAGGGCTGCATGATAATGACTTTCATTTTCTTATCTTGTGTCGATCGATATATTATTTAATCCACTGATTATTTCGGCCTTATTCTTTCTGTAGCTCTTCCTGTATTTATGGTTAAAACATATTCGGAGATGTTAGGAGAGCTTAAAGCACTGTCTTTGAAGGGTCCGTTTTGATTTTTCTCAGTAGTATAGATTATCTCAATTGATCATTTTTATTTCTGATGTTGTATTTGAGTTAAATTACCTTTATTTTTTCTTATAATCGGACACATTTTAATCAGTCACAAAGCAGATGCACGGGCTGCAAGGTTCATAAAAAACATGCCAACATGTTTTAACCATACTGGCCTTCATCAGGATGGGTAAAAAAATGGCCGCCAAGCTACTTCCTTTAAAGATTTACAAACAGTCACATGATCAGTAAAACAGCTTTTAATATTATTGACAGATCGGAGAATTAAAATATGTATTAAATTAGATATTGTGTCCAGGGTGTACGCCACCTCTCGTCCAATGACAGCTGGGATCGGCTCCAGCTCCCCGCAACCCTGGACAGTAAAAGCGGTATAGATAATGGATGGATAGATATTGTGCTTCAAATATTATCTCCTGAAATAGTTTTTAAACTTCAGTTTGCTGAATTTTAAATAAAGCATCATAACCACTCCCCCTTTAAGTCTGTATAAAATGTGGACGTGGTCTCAGTGACGTCATCCTTTGGTTTCTGAAGCGGACATTTGAAGCCCAGTGATGGAGGTCGCCGTGTTGGAAATGTTGTCTCAAACTAACTTTTGAAGAGCTGGAGTGGAGGCGGGGCTTAAGCCCTATGACAAACAGCCACAATATGCCAACACCCTTATTATGACGAACTTATCTATCATAAATTAAAAACATAGTAGTTATCAAAAAATTTATCCTGTTTGTATTTAATAGTCACAGTGTAAATAATGTTGCTAAAGCTACTTAAACTAAATTGGCCAATGACCAGTCAGCTATTGACTCTAAAAAGGTAGTATACATCAAATGGCTTGTTGTAATGTAAAAAGTCTTGATTTACTGATGTGTCAGCTTCAGCAGCTGGCAGATGTTTTAAGACAACAAGCCCCGATATAATCCCACTGTACCGTACCTGCCCTCCACCAATCAGCAGCTGGTAAACATGGCCGAGGTTTTTGTGGCTAAGAGCCGGCCAGATGTTTCCCTATGCAGTTTGTGGAGGCATGACCAGAGCTCACAGCAGAATGAAAAGCTGTCTGTGTATTCATCAAGTGGACAAATACATGATCACAGTTTATTAATGATGATCCTGTAAAACTGAAGAGAACAACAAAAAGAAAAAGCAGGCTGAATATGAAGCTAGTGCAGTCATACCTGGGGACAATAAAGAATGATACCAACATGCACAGAGATATCGCTTTCTTTTTCATACGCAATAATATTGATTGTTCATATAAGAAGCATTTCCTGTTCTCATTAGTTTGGTGCTATGATGACAGTTTTTGCCTTTTTATATTTTGTATATTCAGGTCCAGCCTATGTGTGGCTCCTTTTCACCCATGTCGTTTCCCGATCTCTCTCACCTTGATTTCCGACTCTATCCACTGTCCTATCTCTCCAAAAGAAGGAACAAAAAGTGAAAGAGATACATCTTTTTGAAAAATAGTGTAAAAAACACATGCTGGGGAACAGAAAAGAAGCTTCATTACGTGCACAAAGATTGAACCTGTCACAGGAAATAATCTTCATCAACCCCTCCCATTCACTGGTTAGTTTTTTTTTATATTACCCGTATTATAGGTTCACACATCGGCTCTGCGAGACTTCTTTTACCCTTTTTTTTTACCCTCAAAAAAAGAAAAGCTGAAAACATTTTAAATTAAAAAAAAAGTAACTAGCTGTAAAGCCTTTTTCAGTTCACTCTCTTGATGTTTAAACATTGTGCCAACTTTGTTTAAGAAGTTTACTCAAAGTGCTTTTTTAATTTTGACAAACTTCACATTACCATTAAGATCTGCTCATATACGTAGGTTGGAAAAACCTAAAGGTCACATATTCTGTAAAATCCACTTCCCCATGTTTCTCTAACACTAACATGTGTCTCTAGTCCGTCTACAAACCCCCCAATGATGAGAAAAGTCCATCCTCTCCATCTTCTGCCTGCTCCACTTTTCAGAAAATGTGTGCTCAAACAGGCCGTTTGGAGATCTTCCCTTCATGACATCACAAAGGGCAGTAGCCCCTCCCCCAGGTGGGTGACACTCCCACAGCTAGGTGTTTGTTCTGCCCTCTGAGTCTGCCTTCTCACCGTAAACAATAGGACATGGAGCGTGAAAGCACGAGCTAACGAAGCCCTACCAGAGAGGGGGCGTGGTCAGACACAGCTCATTTACATATTTAAAGCTACAGACACAGAAACAGCCTGTTCTGAGCAGGGCTGAAATAGAGGGGTTTATAGACATGATCAAATACAGGATCAGAGTGGATTTAGAACAAGAAACATTTAAACTGGTTAAAAAGGAGTATGTTTAAACCGCTTCATAATCAAACTTTTGAAATGAGATCAAAGTCATTATCAGTCTTTTTTCACTCATTTTCAAATATGCTGAGATTTCCTTTAAACTGTTTCACACCTCCATCGTGCAGTTTACGTCTCACATGTCCGTCATATCTCCCTCATCTTTAGTTTCCTTTATCCCTTCCCACCGTGCTCACGTTTGAAATGACACCTCATTGAGATAAAATCTTGCTGCACTAGGATTTCTTCTTCTTCCCTCCCTGAACAGAAGAAACTATATCCCTGCTTTCACATTTCATATTCTGTGCTATCTGTCTCTCTTACTGCAGATTCTTCTATCACGCTCCATCTTCTACATCTGATTTGTTTTCTGCTCTCTCAGTAAAAATGTGGATGCTTTGGAAGGTGTTGCTTCCATGTTGGTATTTTCTTTATTGATGCTATGTTGTTTGACAAAAGAATCCACATTGAAGAAACATTTAAAGGTTGTAAACATTACAATTCTTTGACATGTATTTGGGGATTTATTTCCTATTTTTTTTCCCTCAATGATCTTGAACACATTCTCAAGTGTTTTCCTCGAGTCCCTGCTCGGCTTGTAGAACCCGGGCCAGACTAACAGGTGGAGGAGTGTTAGGAGAGCCTCGGTGGAGTTAATTTGGATTAACTGCCTTGGCACTTAATTGGAGGCGTTTTCACACTGGGCTTTACCTTCAGTACCGCAGGATTCCTCCTTCATTCATGATTCTGACAAAAGGCCAGATCTGATGGTGGGGGTCCGATGGGTATTTCATATGACTTCTCGAGTTAACGCTTGATGTTTTACAGCTGACAGGAGCTGAATCATCAATGGATGGTTTTCATAGCCTTTTTCATGCTCTTTTATATTTGAGAATTTGAAACTTCCTCACTGCATGGAAATCCACAATTCCTACACTAACTCATATCAAGACCTAAATGAAGGTTTTTAATTGGTGCCTTTGCTCGCGTGGGACCGAGTAAAGCCTCGCAGCAGCTCTCCAGCCCTGAACTTTCATCCATCCATGGCTAACGAGGCAGCACGAGTTACTGACTCACCTCGCCTGTGCGCGCTCCCTTGAAATGCCCTCAGTTACTTTCACCTGCATCCCTGTTGGCTGTGCCTGTTTGAATTTGGTGATGCATTAGGGGCCGTTCACAGACGGCTATTTTTAGACGTGTCTCCCTGAATTTATCATAACCTGGATCAGCGCCATGCTTCACCTGCTGGTGCATGTATTTGCAGATACAGCAGTGTGCAAACTTAAAAAAACAGGCAATGAGACCTGCATTCATTCTTTGGTTTGTAGCAGAATTGTAGCTTTCATTCAGTCTGTGCTCATGTGGCATTGTCACACAAAAATCCACTTCTGGCTAACTATTAGGGCTTTCGCACATTCAGAAAACTCCTGAAAAACTCCTGATATTTGCCGGAGGAGCTGTATGTGTGAACCCAAAAAGCCAAAATGTTACACTCGGACTACATATATAATAACATTTTCAATCAAAATTGAATAAAACATACTTATGAGAAATAAGATCACATCTTCTGAGAATGCCCCCCTGTGGGTAAATTCTGGGGGGATGGTTGCCTCCAACTTATATGAGAAATTTGAGATCAGTTTACCTTATCTGTTTGTTACACTACTTCGTAAAACTTCAAAATAAAAGCCCATCCCAATGTAAGGCCCAGTCCCTTTTACTAGCCCGGTGTGGCTGCACAGTTTGACAAATAAAGGCAGCTCTCAGAGGCTTCTTTGTATTAACAATGGTGTCTGCCTCTCTCACTCAGAGCAGCTGGTAGGTATGGTTGGGCTGTCAAAGCATAGCAAAGATAAAATTTAATAAATGATCTGTAATTAAATTTTTTATTGATATCCTCAGTTTTAATACAGTTAAATAGTCTTTCTGGTTTAAATTTACAATTATGGCGTGTCCCATATTTGCTCTGCATAAATTTTGTTTGAAAATGATTAAAGACCCATATTGACGCCTGTTTCAAACAAAGGCATATAATATTATAAAATGAAGGACATAAAAGTCTGGGGTTTTCATTTAAGTTTTATTTATTGTACTTTTAAATGGTGAATAGACTTGAGCTTGTAAAGTTCTCTTCTAGTCTTCTGACTCCTCAAAGCGCAGGTCACACCTACACATTCACACACTAATGGTAGAGGCTGCTGAGTAAAGAGTCCATCAGTATTAACTCATCCATTCATACACATTCACACACTGATGGTAGAGGCTGCTGAGTAAAGAGTCCATCAGTATTAACTCATCCATTCATACACATTCACACACTGATGGTAGAGGCCGCTGTGTAAAGAGTCCATCAGTATTAACTCATCCATTCATGCACATTCACACGCTGATGGTAGAGGCTGCTGAGTAAAGAGTCCATCAGTATTAACTCATCCATTCATACACATTCACACACTGATGGTAGAGGCTACTGAGTAAAGAGTCCATCAGTATTAACTCATCCATTCATACACATTAATACGCCGCTGACAAAGCAGTGGGAGCAACTTGGGGTAGAGTGTCTTACCCAAGGACACATTGAACATGTAGCTGCAGGAGTTGGGGATCGAACCCCCGACCTTCCGGTTGAGAGATGACCGACCAACAGAGCCACAGCCGCCCCTTCAAATGATCGGTCTGATAGGCTTGAACAAAAAAGGGCATTATTATCTGGTTTCTCAGCCCCAAAGAAGCTAATTGCCACACGCTTGGAACCCCTACACTTTTTGTCAAGTATGAATATAAACGTACTTAGACACAACTATCTACAGCCCCAATACACATGGAGCCAAAGAGGCAGCTGTACATCTTAGAAGCCAATCTGAGGGCGTCGTCTGATGAATGATTATATAGAAAGTATATTGTGATGTTTAAAGGTCAAGCTCAACATCCATGCTAAAGCTACTTGTCCCATTACTTGGTTTAAAATTGTCTTGTGGTTTACCTGTGATTACGCCTGAAACCATAATCCTCCGGTTCTGACTCATCCATCGTTAAATGTGAATGAGTTCTTTCCCTTAAAGCTGCCCATCACACCTGCTCCTGTGCGCTCTGATGTACAGCAGCACCTTGCTGTCTCGCTTTTACACGCTCAGCACATCTGGCAGCTCAACAGGTTGAAAGCCATATCCAGCGCTTACTAATAATATGCTTTGTCACAATTTGCTCCGCCATTCTGTCAGGGGGAGAGGGGTTGTAAATCATCGCTCAGCCAGCGTTATTGTTAGAAAAAACCTTTTAAGCTCTCTGCCATCTGGAGCATCTTAGTCAGGGTTCATCATCTGCAGTACACAGAGACAGGTGTGTAACAGGTGTTCATCAGATGTTCTGTTATGGGGCTCAAAGCAGAGAGGGAGGTAGAGGAAAGTTAGTCAGAGATAAAGGATCAGAGAATGTAAGAAACCAAAGAGCAAGAGAAACAAACTGTGAGTAATGTTATCCTTACACGAGTTCTATTAAAGGCTGACTGTGCAACTTTCAGAGCAGATTTTCAGACCAAAACAAAGGCTCTCTTCAGACGCACCTCCTTCATCCCTCAGCCCCTCGCCCTCTGAACACTTCCCCCACATTTCGCAATTGTTGAGTGCTAGTAAGAGAGAGCAGTAGCCGAGTACCGAGTGATAAAACATCTGGAAACAAGACTCTGTGGTCAATTTCAAGTGATGATATGCATCCCAAAGTTGATTTGTTTATCTGTCTGTCTTTTTAGTTTGGAAAGTCTGTTTGTTCCCCTTCAATTCATAGCTTTCAGTCACATGACCAGAGAGTGTTTCTGCTTTTAAGGCAATTTAGTGACGATCAGAGTATAGACAGTTTATGGGCGTGTTCAGACTTTCTGGACTGGGGTGGCCCAAGAGGGCACTGACTTATGCAGGAGTAGGCTGAAGTTTGTATGTCACCCACCTGGGGGAGGAGTTACTGCCCTTTGTGATGTCATGAAGGGAAAATCTCCAAACGGCCTGTTTGAGCACACATTTTCTGAAAAGTGGAGCAGGAAAAAGAAGGAGAGGATGGACTTTTCTCATCATTGGGGGGTTTGTAGACAGACTAGAGACACATATTAGTGTTAGAGAAACATGGTGAAGTGGATTTAGAATAATATGTGACCTTTAAAATGATGCATGAACACAGATTTGAAACAAATAAAGTCAACAAGAAGAACTATGTACACCCCTTTAATGAATGTTTTGAATATTTAAAAACATTCAAAATGCTGAACGAATGTGATGAGATTTGCAAAGATGATAATTTGATTGCAGACAAAGCCTCTGTGTTTTTACATTACTAAACTCAAATGTAAAAGTGTGGGATTCAAACACCCACACGCAGAGTTATGAAATATCAAAATGTGGACGGGTTTGAACCAGTTTCAGTGTTGGAGAAGTGGTGAAATGTTTGCACGACGACCTCTTCAAACCAGATATTTTTACTGTTGTTTCAGCCACCGGTTTCCTCTGAGGACATTTCTCTCTCTGTTGAACTTGGAGCAGGCCTCTGCATATTTCCAGAAGAAAAATACAGTAAATTAGATGTATGTTTTTCTTAAAGAAATGTAGTGTAGGTCACCATGCTCTGCTGTAGAGCGCTGTGCTCTGTGGTTTAAACATTTAAGGTACGAGCTGTAACATCAGGCATGTTTACATTCAGATGATTTCTCAGCGCTTAAAAAAGCAATTTCTATTCCGCTCGTGGTTTCAGTCTCAGAAGAAATGTTTTTTTTTCTGTTATACATCATACTGGATGATGGTTAATGTAGACAAAGCAGTGGTAAACATGTCATCAACCAGCAGTGATACGTTTCACCCCAACACAAGCCTGGGAAATGTGTTCTTCTAGAAACTCAAACTTAGAAGGATCTTAAAACGTAGAGAGATAGTAGTGTTTTCTGGTGAAGAGATCAAATATGACTGAGGGAAATATTTGACCTTTTATTTTAAGTCCAATGAAACGTATCATGCTTCTTATCTCAGTGAGATTTGTCCTTCTCCGATGTGTTTTAACTTGGTGTGGGAAACTAAATGACACGTCAATGAATGCACTTTATAAAATAAACACAAGAAACTTGAACCCCCCCTACACAAACACACACACATTGGACCGCAGGAACTTTTTCATAGATCTAGGAAGTGTTGTAACCCTCCTCCTTTTGAACTATTTAAAGGACCCATATGTAAGATATTTACTGAATGAAATGATAAAGTGATCTTACTATATGATCAGACATTAAGGAAACATGCTATGTTGAAGTGCTGGCTTCTCTGACAACAATGCAGCAGCCAGTATGTCCTCCTTCTAACTTTAGATTCTGCTCCTGAATGCTCTGGATTTGTTTAGACCAAAGAAGGTAGGCGCTTTTAAGGCGACCCCCCACACGGCTGTTTTGGATGCCCCTCAGTTTGCCAGATATGAGACCAGTTATCAGGTCAACAGGTGTTGCAGTGATGGAAGCGGGCGAGAGAAGTGGTTCAGATAGAAGTGATTGTACTCGACCTAAAAAGCCTCTGCATGTTTCTAATAAGCTCCACGAGCAGAAACGTGCTCAAACTAGGATCAATATTGGAGATGCTTTTTGAAAAATGGAGAGAGGTTAGAACACAGAAAGGTTTACAGACCCATACAGAGCTGGATAAACACTGAAGCTTCAGTATCCACCACTTGGCAACCTGCGTGGACAACACAGTAATGACGTGGAAAAATAGCCTTTCAGTGGTGGAATAGACCGGTCTTGATTTCCCAGTTCGAGACCGATATAAGTCCAAGTAAAAAAAGCTTTTGTTTCCTAGACGAGACCTTTAAAAAATTATCTTTAGACCAAGACAGATTTCCAGAACTACAACATAACCGACCACATGGCCCCTAATGACCACAATAACTCAGCAGTGAAACTAGATGCTTCAATGTAGCTCCAAAGTGCCCACAATACCCATACACAGAACTTATTTGTGCTATTGCATTCTTCTGTAACAAGGCCAAACAAACTAACAAACAAACACAAGTCACTAAAGGAAATGTCAACATGGTCCCTGTGTGAATGTTAACCTGATTTAAACACATGAAAAGAAAACAGAGGCTGCTGAATGCTCACAGTTCTCCCCGTAGAATAGAGATCATTCAAGTAAAATGAAATGACCTCGTAGAAGATAACTTATTATTCTTTTATCCACAGCAGTTACATGAAACAACAACAAAGGATTGTCGAGGACAGTTTACAGTGAGTCACCTCTCTGACTCACGGGTTCACATCCTCTTCAAGAACATGTCAGTCAAATAAGTCAATTCTCATGAGTGTTTTCTTTGTCAGTTCACTTTATTTCTCTTTTCTTCCACTGCTTTGTTTGTTTTGCTCCTTTAGCTGTGACCATAAATAATGTAAACCTTAAATAATGAATCCATGCATTTCTGTGTTTCTCCAATTTAGACCCAAACACTTACTGCTTGTGTATCTTAAGTCTGCTTTTTTATCCTCTGGGTCATTCAGCTCAACAAGACCATAAACAACACATCAGTGTGCCTCACTTTCTAAATGTTTTTCCGTCACTACACTGAACACAGGTAGTACAGTATAGTCCTCTATGCTGATGACACACTGTCCTCCTGCTCTACTTTCTAAAGCAACAAAGGTGGAGGACATGATGCCACCACTGAAATTAGTCCAGATATGTTCAGTGTTTCCTCTCAGACAGCAGCTCGCGGCTGTAAAAAGCTTTGACGGAGGAACATTTGTTTTTTGTTGATTGAGGACAAAGTGATACCTCTTATCTCTCTGCTTGTCGTGCCCTGTGTTTTCTAACATAAACATCTCGTCATGTATCACTGACTGAACATTTGCTGTGGAAAAAAAAAAAAATGGCTTGGCCTGGTCCGACACCTCCCCACTCAAAGTGCTTACAGGCATTGAAAAGTACAATGTATTGGGGTGCTGGTGGCCTAGTGATGAGTTTGTGCGCCCCATGTACAGAGCTTACGGTCCTCAAAGAAGACAGTCAGTTTCCAGTCAGAGTACCATTGACCCCAAAGTCCGGTTCATTTGATCAGTGTGAACAAAAACATACCGTACTCATACCGTACTCGGGTACCATTCTTGAGTCCGCTTGAAGAGGTGGTCTCGGGCATGATTCATGTATACTCAAGTATGGTCCATGGTAAAGGAGAACGCAACCGTGCTCAAACAAGGAAGTGGAATGTTATATAAAGTTATTCTAAACGACGCTTCAAAAACCGCCGTATCCGTATGTGGCGGTAGGAAGAGGGTCATTGTTGAAATATCAAAAACATGGACAGATAGCAGGACGGACTCAGTCTGTGAGTGGTTGCCATGGTTGCTTCTTTTTTGCTTCTTGGTGGATATGCAAACCAACTATGTGCATTCTGCCACCCGCTGTCAAGGACTGTGAACATACGCACGTGTACTCGGGCATGCAACAATGTTTTTAATGTGAACAAAGAGCAATCGCGCTTGGCTACGGTACAAAGTGAAAACGCGAGTTTATTGCAAACAGCCTAATTTTTAACTCAGACATCACCTGGAGTTTCTCCTCCAGACCTCTAGTATTTTTTCTGCACTAAGTCTGAGTGAGCTAATATGAGAACGCAGCAGGATATAATCAAGAGAATTCACCTCGAGCCAATAGGAGGGGGAGAGAGGTTTATGTACTATGACTGGAGCCAGTGCATTGTCACAGCATATGTGAACAGCCAGGTCAGGAGAATCTCCAGAGCAGTCCTCCTGAAATCGTCTAGATATTTTCAGGAGTGTATATGTGAAAACGAGTGACTTTTTTTAATGAGATTTTATTCAGTTTTTTCTTTACTATATACACACTGTGTAGCTTGAGAGTGCGTATGCATGAATTTGTTCCTGTTGATGAGTAATTGAGAGAATTGCTGAGCCAGTGTATGACTGAGCGAGCGAGCGAGTGAATGAGCAAATGAGTGAGCCAGCAAGTGACTTATTGGAGTGTGTGGGTGAGCGCCCGAGCAAACGAGCAGCGCTTGCATGAGTGTGTGTGTGAGCGAGTGATTCATTAGTATTGATACAGTGTGTTTTCAGTGTTGCTGCAACTTGTTTTCATGTTGTCTGGCTGCCAAAAGGTCTGCAGTCCACCATAATGGAGCATGTTGTTGCAGAATGACTGGTGTAACAGTCTGAGTGGCTGCTCTGCCCACAGCTCTTAGCCTTGCTACACGCCGCACTGATCTCTGTTCACATCCCTCCTCCGCCTCGACAGACACTCGGCTTTTCTCCGGCCTCTGCTCCATCTTTGCCATGGATGGAGGCGCAGCGGTCAGGGCAGGAAACCCCGCTCCACCGCCTGACTCCTGCAGCTCTAATAGGCCAGTCTATGCAGCCTTTTCTGACATTGGCTGAGCGAATGTTCCTCATTTCTGCTCTGCTCGATATGCAAAGAGGTCTGGGATGGTGCCAAAGTGCCAAACGTTATTTCAGAAGTGTTAGAAAAATCAGCATGACTTCAGTCTCGAATGTTCTTTTCCTCAGCTAAAGCTTCTCTGAGGAGTTTTTTATCTGGTTATGAAACAGAATGAAATGAATAGTGATGCCTCTGTATGAGATATAAAAGCAGACAACAGCATCAGGGACTAGACTGATTATTAAGTTTTCCCTTTCCACTGCAGCCCAGCAGGGTGGTGTCAGACAGAACATTTTACTGAATGTAGAAAGACCTTTTTGTTTTTACATTTTACACTTTTAAAATATCACAATCAGTGATATGTTTGACATTTAAAAAGAAGGGAGAGGAATAATCTTTGTTAGAAAAATCTACACGTGCATTGGACATGCTCAGCAAAGAGAAAAGACAACAGGGGGCTCCAAAATCAGAATAAATTATAGATCCTCACAGGAGCTTTAAGTCTCTTGTGAGGAGTCTCTTTTAATACCACTTCCAAAAAAAAATGCAGGGTCACTGATGTTTTGTTGGACTTCCCATTGATTTGAATCATCAGTCAATTTCGGATTCCCTGAAAAGTCTTTCTCTTCTTTATCAGGATCTACTTTTTTGTTTGAAGCTGCACAGAGGTGCTGCTTGTCAACAGGCATGGCAGGCAACATGATGGAAATGAACGCAGGTTGTAGGGCCCCCAATTATTTCTTGCCTGGGGCCCCAATAGTCACTCCACTGAAGCTGCATCAACAACAGCGTAGCATACTTAACAAACCAAGTCTCAGGTTGATCATTCAGTGTTCGATGGTCCTGAATTTCTTTCAGTTGCAGGATTATCCACAGAGAACTCCTCTCTCCAAAAAACAAAAACAAACGATCAAACCTGCTAATCAGGATAGCTTACATCAGAACATCACTTGTGTTTGGCATTTAGGCTTTGTCCTTATCGCTCCTCACATAATTATTCTACATGCAGATATTTAGGCGTGATGAGATAATATCTTAAACCCACAAGACTGCGAGTTGCAGTTGGATGTTTTTTTGTGCTGCTGGGGCTGAAAGTGTAAGCGCAACACTGGCATGAGACAGCACTAGTGGCAATGACAGAGGCAGAGGGACAGACCAGAAGTCTTGCAGCTTAAATAGAACACCAGATTTGGTGGATACTTGTTGCTAGGTGATTGTTAGAAAGACGCATGTCATATTAGAAATCAGTGCAGCTCGTTGTCCTGCAGGCAGCGCCCCGTTAGTGGCATGTAGCTCATGTTGGCTGATGTAGGCGGGAAAACAGATGAACAGGTAATAAATGGCAAATGTGTCTGGTTTAGTTTTGTATTTTAATTTGTTAATCTGTTAGTGCTTCCTTTTTTATTTTGTCTTTTCTTCCTCGTGTGTATTGTTCCTGTCATATTCCTGAGATCTCAGTGTGCCTTTCATGTTTCCTCTTTTGTTCCTCGTGGTTACTCTTTGTTTTTTTTTGTTTTTTTGTTTCCTGCATTTGGATTTTTCAGCTGAACTTTTTATGACCTTTGAGTAGGTTTTCTGTTTTTGTCTTATTGTAGTTTTTGGTTAAATAAATATCTGGTTTGCTGCACTCGGCTCCACCTCCTTGTTTTCTTTGTACATACTGTGACAAAATGGACTGCATTTATATTGCTCTTTTCTGCTATTCCGACCGCTGAATGTGCTTTTACGCTACATGCCACAATCACCAATTTAAACCCTGATGGCAGTGGCTGCTTTACGAATTTGCCACCAAGTACTAACAACTCCTCTACTGGTGAGAAACAGCTAAATAATATTTAAAGGTCACATATTATACAAAATCCACTTCCCCATGTTTCTCTAACTCTAACACGTGTCTCTGGTCTGTCTACAAACCCCCCAATGATGAGAAAAGACCATTCTCTCCGTCTTCTGCCTGCTCCACTTTTCAGAAAATGTGTGCTCAAACAGGCCGTTTGGAGATCTTCCCTTCATGACATCACAAAGGGCAGTAACCCCTCCCCCAGGTGGGTGACACTCCCACAGCTAGGTGTTTGTTCTGCCCTCTGAGTCTGCCTTCTCACCGTAAACAATAGGACATGGAGCGAGAAAGACCGAGTACACCCAAGCCCTTCCAAAGAGGGGGCGTGGTCAGACACAGCTCATTTACATATTTAAAGGTACAGACACAGAAACAGTCTGTTCTGAACAGGACTGAAATAGAGGGGTTTATAGACATGATCAAATACAGGATCAGAGTGGATTTAGAACAAGAAACTTCACACACATGTTTTGAGGAGCTCTGAGACTTATTTACACTGAAGAAGAGGAGGATATGTGACCTTTAAGTTTCATGTTGAACAGAAAAATCTGACTCCTGAAGAAAGTTCTAAGTCTAGTTCAACCTTAATATTTAGATATCATTGCTTACATTGCTGCAGTGTCATATTACAGGATATACACTATTATATATCTGACTTCCCTGGAATATAGTGTCCAGTCTTTATGAGGTCAGTAGCAAACTTTAATGAACTAACTCTCACTTTAAATGGTCTTTGTTGTACAGTTTAGTAATGTCACAGTTTGCTCCGTCCTCCCTGAGACCTTTTACAATCCACAGATTTGAACAACCACAATGTTTTTTTTCCCTTGAAGAAACATCCCCCTTCCCCTTAAAACCACCACTGACACCAGCTTTGACATGGTAATGAATGTTTTCAGAGACGGAGATCTCATATATTCCTTTCATCCTCTCAGGTTTTTGCAGGATCACAGATCACAGCGTGTCGGGTGTGATCAGGGGGAAGACCTCTGAGTGGCTGGGAGGATTCAAACACAGCTTCTCCCCCCCTTCAGAGCTACATGCTGTAGATCCCCCAGGGGGTCCCTGTGGTGCTGCAGAGAAGCCAGCCTGACTTAGAAATATGAACTGCGGTCTCCCCTGGCTTTTTAAAGCCCAGTCGGTTCACTTGCAGACTTGTTTGTTTGGGCCCCGCTCTATAAAATCTATAAAGAGAGTAGCTCTGTGTGTTTTCACCTTGTTTTATATGGTTTGTGTCCTCAGCACAGGGCAGCACAGGGCAGCCAGGACAAAGCAAAGACAAACACTCCTTCTCCTTGTGCTATATTGAACTTGGCATGCAAAAGCACAGAAACTGAAACTGGAGATACTTGAGTGTGTGTGTGTGTGTGTGTGTGTGTGTGTGTGTGTGTGTGTGTGTTGGAGGCGGAGGATATATTCCACCAGCGTAAAAAAAAATGATCTGAACACATGTCGGATGCCTCACATTCTCAGGGAGCTAAATATGTTGCCCTACTCTGAGAAATCCTCCTTATTTCTTTTTTTTCTCCACACTGCCAGAGCTACGTTTGATGATTCTGCAACATTAGCAAGATAAGCCGACTAATTAGCGCTAAACACCTGAGCGCTAACAATAGCATAGCTCTCTGTTTCTCACCAGCCCTGATGCAGCAGCTGACATCAGAGAGGCTGCTTCTGCCAGAGTGTTGGGATGTTTTCACACCCATAGGGGGCAGCTGTGCTCTCCACAACCTCTCCGCTTGCTCTGACAGGGAAACAGAGAGAGAGAGAGAGAGAGAGAGAGAGAGAGAGAGAGAGAGAGAGACATATCCGGAGATGCTGTGTGCTTTCCTGTGTGACTGGCCTGCATGCTCACAGTGCTCCAGAAAAAACTCACTTTCTTCAGTGTTGTTTTGTGGCTTCAGCTTCAGGATCGTGTGTGAAGCAGCATGCGAGTCCCTAATGAAGTCAGGCATCTGCCAGAGACAATAGCCGTGCTTATTTTGATGCTGAGCTCTCTCAGACAGAGTTTGTATCTCCCTCCGTCTCCCTTTATTTCTGAATCTCTCTCTTACTTAAAAAGCTTTTTTTAAAAGCCATCAACGAGGCTGAGCTCACAATGCAAGAAGAGCAGCCATTGATTACCACTCACTGCCTTAAACGGCTGGGGGTAATGAATCATAACGCAGTGAACGGTCTGTTCCTGACAGTCAGTGCCGGCTGAGAGAAACCTTCAGCTCCATGCAGGGAGAGAGAGGCTGCAGCTGTACCATTGTTTTCTTGGTGATACAGTTGTTTCAGGAGTAAGACTCTTGTAGATGTAATGTGTTTTTGTCAGGCGGCAGAGAAGAGGATAGAGAGAACGAGCGCTGAAATGAAATGTCTGCAGTGAGGGTCCTTTTGGGCTTTACTAAACACAATATCACACTCATGGTCGCTCGTTAATGCACCCAGCATTAAGACAGTATTTAACACACACACACACACACACACACTGTGTGCCCACTGTCTCACCAATGACTGTTTAATTCCACGGCTGATGATTGTAACTGTTATCTGTTGCCTCTGAAAAATCATTGAGCTTGTCAGCACCCATTAATTGACTATCATAAATTAAGTGGCTCAAGCTGTGTTTTAAATGGAGGCCGTCTTTTTCCAGAGGCTCAGTCTGCTTTACTGTACTGCACGTCACACATTGTAGACCTTTGTTCTGCTTCCCCCGTTGTTTAAAAGGCCTGCAGAAAATGAGGCAGAGATAAATTAGCCACAGTGGAAGCGTGTGTGTGTGTGTGTGTGTGTGTGTGTGTGTGTGTGTGTGTGTGAAGCTCCACACTGAAGTGAGGATTCTGTCGTCTAAGCTAAGTGCTGGACCTGTGAGTTTACACACATATAAGAACAGTTAACTTGTGTTAGCAGAGTACTGAAGTGTTAGCAGACACCAGAATACTGCTGTGACAGTAATGAAACATCTAATCTTTTTTTAATAGATGCAAAACAAATTTTTTTTTAGATCTACTGACCCTTTATAGATACGATGTGATTGGTTCATTATTATCATTATCACAAACATTAAAACAGGACGGCTGTGGCTATGTGGTAGAGTCTCTCAACTGAAAGGTCGGGGGTTCGATCCCCAGCTCCTGCAGCCACATGTCCGCTGTGTCCTTGTGCAAGACGATTAACCCCATGTTCGTCAGTGGTGTATGAATGGATTAGTTCATACTAGTGTTGTAGTACTTGAAATCGCTCTTGGTCTCAAGACTACCTTTTGAAAGTCTCCTCTTGGAATCAAAAGCATTATTACTCGGTCTTCTCTCGGACTGGGCGGACTCCAGATTTGAAATCAAGACCGGTCAAGACCACCACTGACAGGCTATACTATCACATCAGTACTGTGATTAGAAGGAAAACATCTCCTTATGAAAGAACAAATAACTTCAATTCATTTGTAGTTTGATTTTTATCCCCTGATTACGGCTGCAACCTTCCTTATTGTCTAAGTGAGTGACACGCCCCCTGCACACAAGATTTTTCAGTGATATTGATGGTCTTGGTCTTGCCTGTGTATTGGAGCACTCTGGTCTCGGGTATTTACCAAAAACAAGATGAGCATGAGAAGCATCGGCGTGGAGAGTTGGGGTTCTGAGGGCGCTGCAAACACCGGCTTAAATCAGGGCAATTAAAACCATCGCCTTATAAAAAAAAATAGACTTATGTTGACCCTGTTCAGAGGGATATGTATGTAGTACACATATAAATGTGAATACACTTGTAAAAAATCAGTTTAATATCGTTGTCTGTTACCTGTGTCTAATACTTCCTGACAGCAGGACACACACACACACACACACACACACACACACACACACACTGAGGTGTTAAACATGAACAAAGTTATCACAGGTGTCTGATCATCCTGTCACAGAGCGGCAAGTCTACAAGTTTCTATAGAATTTGGGTTTGAGGTGATGATTATTTAAATAACTGTAGAACAACTTTTAAAAGAGACAGAGGGAGAGAGAGAGAGAGAGAGAGAGAGAGAGAGAGAGAGAGAGAGAGAGAATCTCATGGACGAGCAAGAGTAAGGCAGCCGGGCGTCAAGCACAATGGTGAGACAAGACACATCAAAACCTTCATTACATCATCTGCTTCTAATAATCAAAGTGTGTCTATATGTTGTAGTTGTTGTCCACAATATAAGCCGTAAGAAGCATTCATCAACAACCAATTACATGCTGCCACCGCCATATGTCCTTCCTGCTTCTGCAACAGGATTGGTCGAATCAGCCAGTGAACTGCAGCAGAACCATGTGGTTACACCAGCCGGGTAGAAGACAGGATTAATAGGCTCCCATTGTGTATTGTGTCCTTTCGGCTCAGTGTTGTGCATCCACATCCGTCTTTTGAGAGGAGCTGTCAATCAAAGTGCTATAACGCTCACTTCCTGTTTAAAGTGTTTATGCCACGTAAACAATAGATGATGTGTTTCAACATGAAAACCAAACAAACTGTTTTACATTGCCACTGGGGGTCAGCAGGGTCGAGCACAGAAGTTATTATGTTGCCATGACAACTGTAGTCTGTGGATAAAGATCAACAAGGAAAGAGACAACTTTTTAGTGTAAGATGGATTTAATTATTAATTTGTATCAAACCTGAGACATGATTTGGGTTAATCTGGCTACACACTAAACGATTTTTGTCTTCAATGATTGGAGCCGTGTCGCCCGATTAGCGACCAAAAATATCTGCTATCCGGCGTCCCTTACATATTGTTTCTTTAAAGACTTGCTGTGCTAACCCCTGGGTTCTGATGTTAGCATTGTGTTGGAAATGTCAACACAATGCAACACAAGGCGACACCCATTTTTAATTTCCTAAGCTCCTGCTGTTCGTAGAAATATGAGTTGGTTCACAGAAAGGCTCCTTATGTTGTCTGGAAGTTTTTCAGTTCTTCAGCAAAATCACCGTCCAAATGTAAAGGATCGTCTGGAGTCTGTGGAAACTACAACCAACAGCATAACATGTTTATTTTAACATCTTCAACACAGGCACACATGCAAATAATGTATGCTCCACAAAACAGAAGCAGAAAGCTGGTATGACCTGACTGTAAACCTACGTACAAGCCCCTCCATCATCATGGTTGCTGAATATTTAGAGCTCCAACATTTCTTTAAATGTTGTGTTAAGTTGTGGTTGACAGTGAGTGAACTCTCCTGAAGGACTGGAAGGATAAACAAACAACAGCTCGTGTGTCCATGGAGAGGGAGAGCGATGATGCTGTCTGACAGCAGCAGAAACAACCTGACACAAAACTCCCTCACAAGACAAGACCTTAAGATGGTGAAGCCCACTGCCGCTCCCCAAATCCCCTTCAACATCTCCTTCATACAACTCTCCCAAACTATGTCATATGTGTCTCGTCTTTCTCTTCTTTTGGCCACCATTGTTTTCTCTTCTGTCTCTCTCTTCCAGTAGTTTGTCCTGTCTTGGGCCCACCTTCTCGGCTTTTGCATTCCCTCTTCTGGCAGCCTGCAGAAGCCACTTCGATTTAGATGTACACAACAAATATGGCTGACATGACAACAACACCAAAAAAAGTGAAACCTGATGTTCTTCTCCTCCTGCAAACAGAACAGAGTGTAAAGTCCTGGATGTGCTGGAGAGATGTTTGTTGTACGTCAGTCATGCAACTGAACAAATTAAAAGAGGACTTAATTTCTCTACGTTTGCGCTTTATTGTTGTTTCTCATCTGAATTTTGAAGTATTTTCTGGTCGGTTTTTGCCTTCCTTGGACAGGACAGCTGAAGAGAACAGGAAATGTTGGGAGGATGGAGTGAGGGATGACTTGCACAAGCACGGCGCTATAGCCCCATCACAGATCTGTCTTGCCCCGGTTAAGCCCCCTCATGTATGTCTGCTTTTATATGAAGAGAGAGAACTTAAAAAGTAAATATAAATTCATGAAAATCGACTATAGGACCCCAACTTATTAGTCAAGCTCCCCTGGCACCGTCCCCGAACATGCAGCAAAGTTGCAGAGGTCAGAGTCGAATCATAGACTGTATAAAACATGGACGTTCTCTTATTGACGTCACCCATTGGTTTCTGTGTAGTTTTGAAGCCTATCGATGACGGTTGCCTCATTGGAAATGCTGTCTGAAACTTTACAATCGTCATATTTTACAGGAAGTCATAATAAATCCACTTGACTCTCCACAGTTTGCTGAGTCGAGTGTTGTAGTTTTTTATCGGGTTTGTTGACGGAGGCTGGTACCACAAACGTCGACAAAAAACACCAGATGAGCCAATAGAGAAATGATTCACTTGCAGTAACTGGGGTTCAACCTGTAGAGGGCAGTCTTTGCCCATGTCTAACACAATATGTAGAAATTCAGAATTTGATCAACAACACAACTTAATGCCCATATGCAGATGTCTGGGGCTTCAGTTACTCTTTAAGGTCAAAGTGTATGATGCATATTTATTATACCTTGCTTGAAGGTTGAGCCATGCATGTGTAAAAACTGAGGCCAAAGTGGCACCCAGATGGTCATATTTTGAAGTTGAAGGCCAGCATTGCTCAATAGTTTGGCCCACTTTGCTTACTGGCAAAAGCTAGTTATACTTGAAAGCCTTAAACTTCACAGCTCACTTTGCTGCTTGGCCCATTTTCTGTGTAACTCTGCCATCTCCCTGCTCGCCTCTCGTTTCTGTCTGCTCTCCGTGCTTCACTGTGGTCAGCGTTTGGCCTGTGCTCTGTTACAAAGATTATTATAAACCCCCCCCCAAAAAAACACATTATCATACCATTAGCTGAGCAGAGCAGCCTTTGTCAGTTCCTCCACCTGCTGCAGCGCACTCGATAGAATTCAGCACTATGTGGTGTGTTTACCTTTATGAAATAGTTCAGGCTGTTTATGCAGCTTCAACTTTGGGAGCTGCCACTCTGAATACCAATGTCGTCTGTGGCGTTTTTATCAGCGCTGCCTCTGCAGGGGTATTTACTGCTGGAGCAGTCCCAGACTCCGATATATGGCTGACGGCTTAAATAGATGACAGAAAGGTCTGCACTTGCACAATTTGTATTGGGTGAGAATTCAGTATGGTGTAACTTTGTTGTGTGTGACAGGAGAGGCGAGGTGAAGTGGTGGCTGAGGATTTTAAATGGTACCAAAATGCAATGAATGTGCTGCAAAATATTCAGGACATGCTATTGAGTATTTGTGCCGTTTCAAAGTTGAACTCATCCGTTTCCTTACGGTGACAAATATGGATTTTACTTGGGGAGTAAATGGGGCGGTTGTGTCTCAGTTTGTAAAGTCGGTCGTCTCTCAACCGGAAGGTCTAGGGATCAATCCCCAGCTCCTGCAGCAACATGTCCGATGTGTTCTTAGGCAAGACACTTAACCCCAAGTTGCTCCCTCTGCTTCATCAGGGGTGTATGAATGTTTATGGATGGATTAGTTTATACTGATGGACATCAAAAGCGTATTGAGTAGTCAGAAGACTAGATAAGAACTATAGCAGCTCAAGTCCATAAATCAGTTTGACCTTAATGTACCTCATTTTAGAGCCAGGTTTTTGTTAGTGCATTAAGGTGACTCAGTCCCGTTGAAGTGAGTGTTAACACTAGAGACAAACTCAAATCAACCGAGGAGTCGATATCTCAATAAAATACTGAATCTGTAACGGAGGAAGCCAGACAGACTGCGAAATAAAAGGAGGAATGTGTGTGAAATTTCAGGGTCAATCAGCGTATCTGTTTGCATATTTTTAGAGGTACAGATAGATAGTTTGGACGGGGGGGAAGAGATTCCACGCAGCATTAAGTCCGTGTGAATGGGTTTTCACTCAGTCACTGCACACTGCGCTCCAGTTTTCATAACAGCGTTGAATCACCGTTTCCATTCCTCTAATTCTTTCCATCTTTTGTTGCGGGCAGCAGACTTGGCAACTATTGTCTGACACGTTGCCTGTGCCAAAAAAAAAAAAAAGCTGTGTGTATTTGCATGAGTGTGTGTGTGTGGGAGAGTTTAGACTGGCTAATCCATATAAGCAATAATAATCGACTGCTGCTTTTTATGCCGCATTTCTTATTCCTGTATCTCAGGGATGGGCAACTTTGGTCCCAGCAAGGGCCACATTCATTTAATCCTCACTGTCAGGGGACCAAATTGTAGTACACAAAAACGATTACAGTCGATTATGTCACTAATTTAATTCAACATATATCAGGGATCAAATATTATTATAGACATATTTCTGGTTTTCATGATTTCATGGCAGATTTTGTCATGTGTTCTTCATGTTTCCAATCAATTGGTTTGTAAAAATTGACCTGAGGGCCACTTTGGGAGTCGATGGGGGCATGTGGCCCCCAGGCCGCCAGTTGCCCACCCCTTGCTGTATCTTATTTCCGACCAATCAGAGGTGAGATTGGAGGTGAAGCCCCTGACAGGATGTCTCGTTCATCGTCGTCAGAGTGATCTAAAAGTGGAAGCTTTATTTCCAGTGTTTTTATTATTTTGGGTCAGGATTCATGAAACCCCTCGTGAGGAGGAAATTATGCAAAAATTAACTCCAATTTAAGAACACAAACAAAATAAACGAGTGTTGGAGGATGTTCTGAAACACCAGCAATAAGCTTCTTATTACTCCGCACACCCGAGATGAATGAATATTTTATGTGTGGAGATGGAGCGGGAGACATTAGGTCATGAAGTCAAATGTAGCCGTACCTGTTTTTAAATCTGTTCCTCAGTTTAGAAGATTGGATCTGCAGTCTACAGAGAGTCGTTTCAACACCAAAGGGAATCAAGGCCGAAAACTTTTTCAACTTCAAATCCATTGAATTCAGCCTTTTGAGGCACTTTTTTTTACTAGCTTCCATTATGCCGCGGCTGAATTATCTTTTTGGAGGAAAATCAATTCTATCAAGGTGTGCTCTGGAAGAGGAGCTTTTAGTGTTAACATTCAGAAGAATATCAATCAGCATGCCGGTCTCTATAGGCGACGAGACGAGGGAACAAAAGCTCTGATGGTTTTTCATTTCTCCCCAGAGGGGGCTTCAATACTGGATGTTTCTACTCAGTGAAATCCAGTAAGACCCCCTTCCACCCTCACACCCACCCCCACCTCCACTATCCCTTGATCCCATTAGCAGTGACCTCACCAGACCTCAGATCAACCGTGCAAGGTCAACGAGCCCCTGATGAAAGACATGGGATAAGGTTTCTGTTTCTAAGCAGCGCAGGTCCAGCCGGCTTTAGGTCAAATGCATCCTGAAGTTCTGGAGTCTGAAAAAGAAGGAGAAAAATCCAGACTGTGTTGTGATCTAGAAATATTAAGAGGAGAGGGGCGCACAATGAGTTAACATTAAAAAAAAGAAAACCAAGAAAGCAGAAGTTGACTGTGCTAGCTAAGTTTGGTTAATACTTTAAATAAATGTTAAGCTGCAAAGTTTACATTCATTTACATTTTTTACAACCTTGACGTGTATTCAATCACTCGTGTGGAAACTTGATCCTGCATAACAGATCCCCATCCGTTGCCCCCCCCCCACCCGTGTCAGTGAGGAGTAACGTCATTGATAAAGAAACCAGATCCCCTCCCTCTACAAATGACTTCCACATTATGTCATCCGTCAGTATCTATTAACCTCCAGCCAATAAGTCTGAGTAAGTCCGAGGCCGAGCTGAGCTGAAGCCGAGAGCTGCAGACGGAGAGGATAATCACGGGAAGTGTCGCCGAGAGGTTAGAAAAGGAGACAAGCTGCAGCTTTTGTCATGTTGAAAAAAAAAAAAAAAAAAATCAATGTTAGTGAATGCAAACGGTGAAATTTGATTCAGTAAATCCCTGTAGAAAAGTATGTTATTCTCCACTCTTATATCTAATGTTTCATCTGAGAAAAAACATGGTCTCCACTATCTCCACTCACAACCTGTGTTGCTATGGTAACAGAGAACCTACTCCTTACTCTTCACAATAGTGGGCATCAGTTTTAAGCTCTGACAGAGATTTTGCTTTCATCGAGGAAGGCCTGCTGATCGACGTGGTTCTGAATGTTAATGTGCCTTGTTGGTCAGCTGAGGACGGTTTTAAAACGTGTTACACAAATAAACTGGACTTGACTTGATGGTATTCGTTACCCACGGCTACGATAGTGACAGCAGAAAGGAGGCGCAGTGTTCAAGTCGATGACAGAGCAGCAGTCAGCGTTGAGTCAGCAGACTGTATCTACATATTACATCCTACAGTTCTACAATTCACTTAGCAGACGCTTTTATCCAAAGCGACGTACATCAGAGAGTAAGAACAACACAATCAAGGATCTAGAAAAAAGGGAACAATGTCAGTAAGAGCAAAAGATCAGCTTTGAGTCTGATTGGACACACAGGTGCTGACAGGAAGTGACCAGAGGCAAAGCACAACATTGAGGGCAGTTCTTGAGAGCTCTAATCAGTATAGAAACCATCTTATAAGTCGTCGTTATCAAACAAAAACCATCGTCATTACCATCATCATCATCAATAATATGGAGACCATCATCATTAAGTTAGTAGGTATTCATGAAAGAGCTGGGTCTTTAGCTTTTTCTTAAAGGTGCAGAGGGACACTGCAGATTGAATGGAGTTTGGAAGTTCATTCCACCACTGGGGGCGACAGAGGAGAAGAGTCTAGTCTTCTCCATCCTGGTTCATACAGCTGTGGAGGTAAACTGGTCATGGAGCGTTTAGTCTTCCCTTTTCACTGAACTGTCCACCATCTTGGAACCTCTTCAGGAGGACAAAAGACCCTCTTGCCTCCCCATGTCAGGGATAGCCTCTACGATGGCCAGCAGACTATACATTGTCCATTACTTAAGTTGTTTTAAAAAAACCTCATGTACCCTGTTAAATATTCTGAGCTGTAGAGAGACATAAGCCCTGTTTCCACCAAGTGGTCCGGCTCGGTTTTGGGGTACTAAGCGTATTGATCTGACCCTAAAGGCTGGAGCTAGACACACTGCAATTTGTTGATTGGTCAAAAGAGTCAACACTTAATAAAGGACAAATACAAAACGTGCCATGTCTTTATATCCCATGGATTTTAAGAGAGTAATTTCAAGGCTTGTTTTTGTTTTTTTGAGACTAATGTCAGCGGGTAGCTCCGCCCCATGGACGACCTCAGAGGTGCAGACTTCTGCTGGGTGTCTTCCTTTGTTTACCATGTGGCGTTCTTCTACTTCTTTAAATTTCTTGGAGGGCTACACTTGTCACACTGCGATGATGTCAGTCTTTTATGTAGCTGACACCGCTTACACTCCACTTACCAAACAAGGGTGAGATTGGCTGTGGAGATGCAAGCAAGATCAGGACTTGGACTGGACTGAACCAAACGGGACCGCTTGGTGGAAACGGGGCTAAAGTAACATTAAAGCTGTTGTCATAACTAGAATGGTTGATGTAAATTATTTCTTTATCAAAAAATGAGCAATGTTGAACCCTATTTTTTAGATTCCTCTCGTATCCCACAGGACCAGGAAGCAAAATATCAGCTTTATATGCAGGTGCTCTTCCAGTATTCCCTCATGAGCAGATTCAGATTCACCGGGTTCTGTTCCTGTTTCCTTTACCTGCCCTCTTCCGGCGCTCTTAAATCCTTTTTGTGTTAGAACAGAATCGAGATCTTCTGTCAGAGCAGCAGGAGGAAGTGTCTGCCTGCTCGCTCTCCAGTCGCCCACCAGTCTGTGACCGAGGAGAGAGAGGAAGCTGTGTGTGCTCCTCATACCCCTCAGAGCTCCATCTGTACCATGTGTGTGTGAGTGTGTGTGTGTTTGTGTGTGTGTGTGTGTGTGTGTGTGTGTGTGTGTGTGTGTGTGTGTGTGTGTGTGTGTGTGTGTGTGTGTGTGTGTGTGTGTGTGTGTGTGTGTGTGTGTGTGTGGGTTGGGGGGGCTGTCATTTAGGAGAGCAGGGTCTGAGTGGGGAGGAGCAAATTGCTTTTTAATTGATCATATTTCCAGTAAAATCTACTCCCAGCAGTTACATGCCCACTCTGCTTTCTATTTATGGAAGTGCATGTGTGTGTGTGTGTGTATGTGTGTGTGTGTGTGTGTGTGTGTGTGTGTGTGTGTGTGTGTGTGTCGGGATGAGTTTTGGTGACCTCTTTGAGTCAGTAAAGACACAGGATCATGTTTTATCTCTCAGGTCTAATCATGTGTGTGTGGATGTATTTTTTCTCATTAAAATCAGATACTACAAAGACTTTGTAACACTGGTAGCATTACGCAGGCTGATGGCGAGCTGTTTGGATGGCGAGCTGTTTGGATGGTGAGCTGTTTGGATGGCAGGCGGCTCTTTTGCATCTGCAGCGGGCACTGAAACACAAGCCCCCCCCCCCCCCCGACCATTTAACCCCACAGAGCTACACTCAAACATGTCATGTGATCGTTTTACCAGCTCCACATCCTCACATATATTTTCCATCACTTGCTCGGTGTTAAGTCTCACACCAGCCGGCGCTCCTGTGCAAGCGTGTACGGGTGATAACACATGACTCAACCCAACGCCACAGCCGCCGCCCGACTGCAGCTGCTCATTGTTGGAACCTTTTTTTCTACGATGCTGTTGTCTCTCACTAATCTTCCCCTCGGGCCTCTTGAAATGGAAGTTTAAATGTGTATTCGCTTGCTCTGAAAAATCTCATTTATTTTTGTTCTTTTCATAAAGAACATTGAATCATCTCCTTTTGTAGAAAAATAATAAGAGCGTCTGTAATGGTGTCACATAAAAGCTCCCGCAGAAAGAGCACCATCAGTGAACGAGGCCACAGTTTGGCACTGACGTCTTTTCTTCACAGTTTCAACAAGACAGATTCTGGCTATTCTATTTTTTGTGGGGGGGGGGGGGGGGGGGGGTTTGCTAATTTCTGTCTTTGCAGTGATTTATCTTTTTGCTGTGAGATCTTCCTGCATTTGCATTAGTTGTATTTTTGTAAAAACTTCTTCATTGATTTCTAATAGCGTAACCTTGTCTGCCTGTGAGGTCGCACATTTACGATTAAGATTAAAGTCCTTATTTTAGTCTTTAGTTCTATCAGAAGAGCAGCAGCAGCGTGTAGGAACATGGAGCATCTTGTGAAGCTACACTTTAGTAAAGGTTTCATAAGTAAGGAAAATCATCTTTTGGCGTCACATCGTCATGAGTATCAGGACCCTCAAAAGATACGTAAAGAAACTGGAGCTTTTCTGAAGAAAGAACCACACTGACCCGGAGGACAATGTCTTTGAAGTTCCCCTTTCATCATTTTCAATAATCTTCTGAAACAACATTCTTCTCATACAACAGTCAAACTTAAATCGAAATCTGAATTCAATATCGTAAATAACCGACGTACGGCTTTAATCTCAAACTTTGAGAATTATTTTTCTTTAAGGCGGCCCTACTACTTCATCGTAGTCTAATTAAGATTTAGTCGAACATATTTCAGCCTCAGCCCTGACAGTATCAAATGAAGCGGTATATGGAGCTGATTATGAATATTTGGTTCCAACACAACATTTTCTCATACTACTAATACACTGCCATGAGCAAACAGAAGCAGGAAGAAGAGAACTTGTAATACCTGCCCCTTTAATATGAAAGTATGATTAAAAGCGATGGTATAGCTTCATGATAATCTCAGGATTCATTGGTTGGCTCCAACAATTGCAAGATGTCTTTGTTTTTTTACTGCTCTGTTGTGGGATGAAATGAGTGAAGCACAAATGAAAACTTTAATAATGTAAAATCACAGGAGAGACTAATCGATTGGCCGGTCTCTCTGCCTCATCCCGTCCCTGAAATCTGATTGGTCGTTAGGTTTTTCTTCCTACAAACTGATCCCCTACCTCGTACATAATCCACTCTGAGGCAGGTCAGGTGTGTTCAGCAGCAGTATAATATCTCATTGTTTGTCTGCACCATCTGCTGTCCCCAGATCCTCTTTGATTGTAACCTTTCACATGCTAGCTGCTCCGCTAACACAGCTTTAAGAGTGAGCGACAGATTGAATCAAAGAGCCCAGAGAGGAGGGATGGAGGGGTATGTGAGGTACTCAGCTGGAGGTCCTGTTCTCTCTCTGTCAGTATCTTGTGGTGGTCTCGCCCCCTCTGACCAGACAGGACATGATCCTCCACACCTCATGCTGCTGTCCTCATGTAGCATTCACAGCCTTTATTCTGATCCTGCTCTGTTGTTGACTGATCTTCATGTGCATGTTGTGTATTTTTATATTACTAGAAGGCTTCTCCAGGATATTTCCTCCTCAGAGTAGAGGTGGAGGGATAGTCTGTGGGTCTTCACTGTGGGTCAACTGTGTGGAGGGTTTTCACTTCAGGACGTCAGTTTGTTAAACGTACAGTGAAATCTTCCATGAGCCAAAAGGAAAAATAATACCTCTCTCTTTTCAGTGTCATACAACGGAGGATTAGGGCCACGTTAAATTATTCGAGATTAAACTCGTTAATTTACGAGAATAAAGTCGTAAATTAACGAGTTTGAGACCAGCCTGTGCATAATGATGAAAGTAGAACTCTTTTCAGGGTCCTGATATTTTAAAGACAATGTGAAGATGATGATGTGCCAAAAGCATGTGTAGTTTCATATCTGCATAAGTAAAGCCCCAACACAACTATTTGTGTCTGTTATCTGTCTGCCTTGTTAAAGTGTCTCATGTGCAGAGACAGTTTGTGTCCTGTTCATCATTTTACAGATAAACAAGTTCTTACAAGTTGAAGTGAAAACTTCTCTTGAACTGTTTTTTACCGACTACACAAGGAAGTAGACTATTTCATTATTAGTGAAATCTTTACTAAAGTGTAACAAGATGCTCCATGTTTGTCATTTGAGAACAGGCTGCTGCTGCTCTTCTGATATAGACTAAATAAAGACTTTATTCTGTTATTCTTTAAGACTTCTACTTTCATCATTTTCACGCAGGCTGGTCTTTACGACTTTAATCTCGTAAATTTACGACTTTAATCTCGAAATTATTATTATTATTATTTTTTTTAACATGGCCCTAATCATCCGTCGTAGTGTCGTGACGTTGATTTGAGATAAAGTGGGGAAAAAAGTGTCCAAATGTTGTAGAAATTTTATGTCACACACTCAAGGGTAAAAATGCATTTCCAGGCTCACTCATTTGCAGACATGACCAGACTTTAACCTCCAGACTTTGGGTGTAGTATCACTTTAGAATGAGGTGTTACAGCAACAGTAGCAAATTCTTAAATTCATTTCTTATGCCCTGTGTCTACCTAGCATTTTTTCCGGGCTGAAAAGCTCTTGTTGTGTGCTCGGTAGTACTTGGCTGAAGCGTTTGTTCCCGCGTTTGGGAGCGTTTGGGAAGAAAAGTGCAGCACGTCCCTCCTGTCGCTATGACAACAGTCTGTTGACAGCTGCTGCTGTATGACAGACATTTCTCTGTTACTTTTTGCTGTAGGCCATCGATGGGACTCCGGAGCCCTGCAGTAACACATGGGTGACGTCACTCAGGCTTATCCATTCATACTTACATTCTATGAAAAGAACTCTCTTTTCATGCATCAAGTTAACACTTTGCATCACTTTAAATATTAGTATGTTTAGGACGTTTATGCCTTCCTGAGGTGTCGAGGGACTAATCGGACAAAATGACAATCCAATGATGTCAAGCCTCTTCGTGTCCATCAGCCTTAGATAGGTTAGGGAGTATCGGCATTGTCACTACCTGGATCTCGCCTTAACATAGCCTGGGTCTGTCGCAGGTGGCAATGCTGTCTTGGTTGCGATGATGACTAAGGGCCATATATTACATAACCAAGGGTAGGTTGTGTAATGTATCAGTAGGGCATAGGGGGCATCATTGGGATGAGGGGTGTCTCCACTGAGCGCTTATCCTTTCATTACAACACATGTACCTTGTGTTTATTTCAAATTATCATTTTTCAACACTTTACTTTTTACAAAAAGTTTAAAATAAAAGAAACCTGCTGATATTCAAGGTTATGTAAGACCGACTAAAAGAGATCCCAGGTTGTGGGACCTTTGAAGTCTCGCTGTTTTGAGCTGAATTACTCAGAAGTCTGAACTGTCTTCTGTCTCTGTTGTTTTTCAGGTGTGGCATCACAGACGTGATAAATGACAACCTGTCCTGATATTTGTATGGGTCTTTCTCCTCATCCAAAGGTGAGTCCATCATCTTTTCAAACAGGTGGATTATTGTTACAAGCGGATTTATATACCAGTGGCCAAACTAACAACTATGCTACTATGCAAGCCTTGTAAAATTATGGAATATGTCACAGAGTTGTCATTTAAATATGTGTGTAAAGGAAGGTTTTTATTGTAATGAGTGATTTATTAAAGGAGCAATATGTAACTCTGAAACTCTGGTACTGCAGTCCTAATTCAAAACATTGTAGAGAGCTGTCTCCCCCCGCCCCCACTCCTCTCTAGAGTCGATGCTCACACAGGTCACCATGTGGTGGATACTGAAGCTTCAGTGTTTATCCAGCTCTGCATCTGTCTGTAAATCTTTCTGTGTTCTAACCTCTCTCCATTTTTCAAAAGCATCTCCAATATTGATCCTAGTTTGAGCACGTTTCTGCTCGTGGAGCTTATCAGAAACATGCAGAGGCTTTTTAGGTCGAGTACAATCACTTCTATCTGAACCACTTCTCTTGCTGCTTCCATCACTGCAACACCTGTTGGTTTGACCTGATAACTGCTCTCATATCTGGCAAACCGAGGGGCGTCCAAAACGGCTGTGTGTGTGTGTGTGGGGGGGGGGGTGTGTCTTAAAAGCGCCTATCTTCTCTGGTCCAAACAAATCCAGAGCATTCAGGAGCAGAATCTAAAGTTAGAAGGAGGACATACTGGCTGCTGCATTGTTGTCGGAGAAGCCAGCACATAGCATGTTTCCTTAATGTCTGATCAGATAGTAAGATCACTTTATCATTTCAGTCACTACACATCTTACTGATTGGACCTTTAAACAATTCTTAGCTAAGTGCTACAACATTTTGAAGTTAAGATCAAAATTTGCATGATTGAAATTAAAGTTGACCATATTTAAATCATGTATTTAAAGTTTTTATTTAAATTATAAAAGGTGCTAAATTAATAAAAACACTCTCTTATCAGCACTTATATTGTGTAAAAGTGCTCTGTTAGAATTTGTGCTGAGCAAAGAGCAAATAGATGAGAAAACAGCATAAACTGGTTTTATGAGGCCCGATGTGAATGTGTTTGCTCTTTGTGCTGCTAAGTCCCCGTTTAGATCTGTAAAATAAATTTAACTGTGATCCTGAGTAATTGCTGGGTGTGCAAAACGTTTTATTCTAAGAGTTTCTTTGGCTGCTTAAAGTCTCGCTGTGTCCTGACGTAAAGTTTCAAACAATCCAGGGCTCGATGTCGGTTACCCGGGAGCTGTGAACCGACGTTGTGGAAGCCATGTTTCAAGAATGAAACAAAACAAAACAGGAAAAAAGAAGGCAAACCAGCCAGCCCCTTTCTTTGCTGCCTTTTGACATGAGGACTCTCTTTAGTCGCTGATTTATGAGAACCCAGAGTCACTACTGTGTCGCTCCTTTTCTGCTGCTGAGGTGAATCTTGTTTCTGGCAGCTGAAATGGATCCCAACTCCAGGTCAGGTTTTTTGTTTCTGTCCTGGTCTTGTACTTCTCTTTCTTCAGAGGGGGACTGAGCTACTGCGCTGGCTGTTCTTGAGGGAGCAGTACATCACCAGAGCTGCATCTGTGCCGCTCAAGCAGGAGTTACAACCCGGCCTGAGATGAGATATCAGCCCTTAGACTCGACATGAGGGGAAGATTTAAAGATATGCAGAAAAAAGAAATTGAAGAAAACGGTGAGGACAGCCAGGATTTGACATGCAGTTATTGAAAGTACTGGCAAGGGAGATTAATTCACCTCCACCGTCTCCTTTAAGGCTATTTCTCCTCCAACTTTTCTGCTTTTTCCCCCCAGAGAGGCTGCAGCTGAGGGGAATGAACCACTGAGTTATCCCTCACTGCCATCCCTGCCTGATGGCTCACAGAATCAGAAATACTTTTTTAATCCCAGAGGGTAATTTGGTAACAGCTAAAAGCACAAATACTGTTTGTTTGCTTTTAAAGCCCAAATCCTTCCTTAATGATTCATCAAGGTGGGAAGAATCGGCCATCTGTGGGCCCGCCGTTTACAGCAGATTAGCTTAAAGGGAGGTCAAATCACGGACACGGGCTCAGTCTCTCTTTAAGCGCCTCGCTTCAGTCAGGGTCGGTGATGTTCGAGAACTTTCTGCAGTTAAGTCTCTGCTAAGTACTAAACCAAAGCATGTTTTTCCCTTTTCTGGAGACACTTTGAGACTCTTTTCTGATATAATATTACAAAGAGAAATGTTGCCAGCAAAGTAAGGTTGAGATTGCAGAGCATACATATTTGAATAAAGCCACTTTCACACGTTCTCCTGAGAATCTTTAAAGAACCTGCTCTCCATCTTCCTTTTTTTTTCTGCCTCATATTCTCTTGATTCCTGCGTCTGCACTCGGCTGCACTTCTTCTTTTATCATTTCAGATCAACCTCTGACCTCTTGTCCTTGCCGTTAGAAGTACAAACACACAGCCGCTGTTTGCATGTAAGTGTTGTACTTGATGTACGCTCACAGTTGAATGAAAGGGTCATCATTCAGCTGGCCTTCACTTCAACATAACGCACACATCAGCCTTCGCTACTCTTGCGCAACATTTATAGGTTTTGGTTTCGTAACATCTGCAGAGTAAATGCTCGTCAGAGAAGGTTAAGTGCGTCAACATAAGGACATAGCAGATATTCATCGACCTCTCAGATCGGGCTAGCTTTATCCCTGAATCCTTGGCCCTTCAAAATGGCATCGCTTTAATTAACTCTCTGGAGCTTCACTGAAAAAAAAGGCAATTTTAATAGAGAGGGAACGCATATTAATCTGCTGGCAAGGGACCAATTATAGTTGACTGTCACTGTGCGAGCCTGTGAACTAACATGACCTCTAAAATCCTTAAACTCAGTGATTAAACTCTCGTGTTCTCTGGCTTTTTGTGGCTGAACTTTCAAACACGGGAAACCAACTTGTTAAAAGTTGTTGTTTAAAAATATGTCAGGCACATCCGTTGTTTTTTTTGTTGGAAACTACACACACTTAGAAATAGTTTATTGCAATATAATAACACTGAATATTTTCTCTGAGCATGAGACGTTTCTTTTTTAAACCCTTTCAGCTATTCATTGATGAGAATATTTATGCAAAGACCTCCTTTTCATTGTTTAAGAGACAATCAGCAACTTGAGAAGTGACCATGTGTTCAGATCAAACATGAAGTGAAAGGCGCCCCTCCAGATATGTCAGCAAAGTAAACGCTGTCACTTCATTATATCCCAAAGAGGAGCGTCAGTTCATCTGTTTGTGGTGAGTTTCATTTGAGCTGTAAATAGTAAGTCACACCGAGGCTTCACTCGGGGTCTTAATTTGGCCGTATGATTTTTACTGACACTAACAAGTTTGCTGAATTAAACACACAGTATGTAAATTCTGCCACCAGGGGGCTCTCAATCAAAACAATAACTAAAGATGACGTTGAGGCTGGTGGGGAATCATGGGAGTGATTCTCTCTGTTACTCCCCACCCCCATCCAAGATGAAAACGAACCCCGAGTTGACAGTAGTCATGACAACCGGACGAAACCGACCTGATGAAGAGAATATGTTTATGTATATTACAGACGATGTATCCGAGTATAATTTACATGACGTTTTTTTTTTATCACAGCAGCACAAACAGCAACAGAACAGCAGCTTTCAGTAGCAACTCACGCTTCCTTATGCAGCTGTCTTTGACCTAACATCCGGTGTTTCCATGGCAACGATAACATTTCTGTCTGTCATGGCGGCTCTGTAATGGTGGCAGCCACAACAAGACATGTTCCGTTACAACTATAAAATGAAGGATTTGTTGGATTCAGGTTTGTTGATGAAGTTGATAGTTTTGATCTAGAATGCACTCTCACACTGCTCCAGGACTAACCGGGCCTGAGCACGGTTACCTCTTGTTCATAACATCATAATACAAAACATGCATGGCTTACCTTGCTCGAGTCTGCGTCTGCACATTGGAGAACAACACAGAGAGCATGAATGCAACTTTATTTATTGCCTAGTGTGAGTGTGCCCTTGTAGTTGCACTTGTATGCAAATATTTGTTGATAGAGATATTATATGTGTTCTTCGGGTCAAAGCTGTGTGCAAAAAAAAAAAATATTTAGAGGGCAAAGCAACAGGTGCTCAAGCCCATTTTTGTCTGTGTGCACATGCCTCCTTTGCTATCTCCACGATTATGTGTCCATTTTTGGTTCATTTTAAGTCTAATAGCACACTACAACTCAGCCATCGAGCTGAGGCGCTGAATTAATGTATTGATCTTTTACAGTGTGCATGGTCTGGGCCACCTGTTCCACTTATAAGTATGTTTTCTGTTCCCTTAAAAATAATTCCATGTTACTCTATCAGTCATTATTTTTAAGGTGTTACATCGTCCATTCAAGCGAGACATGGCTGAGTCAATAAACAGCAGCAGGCCTCACATCCATCCTTCCTTCAGTAAACACAACGCAGTGATTCTGAGTCTCTGCTGGCTCAGTTCAGCTGCATCCAGTTAATGCTAAGCAGGAAAAGTTTCACACAAGATAACCAGCCAGTCACTGATGAGTTAGACTTTTAGTTCCCACTCCTGTCCCCCCGGCTATTTCTGGATAAAAGTGCCCATCAAAAAGCATATATTACAGACTGTCTCAGCTCTGCTCTGCTCTGCGACTGAATGGAAATGAAAACAGTTCCCGAAAAGTTTTTGAAGTAACTTTTCCCAATCGTGGTGTTGAATGTGCAGAGGAGGACTTTTAATAAGGCATCGTTATAACCAGGAGTCACACAGACCATCTCCAAGGGCCCGACAGACCAAAAGCCATGAACTCCCAGCTTTTCCCACTAATGCTTTATTCTCCCTCTCTCTCTCTGCACTTCTTTCTGACACCTCCCGAGGAGCAGCAGCAATGTTTTATTTGCAGGAAGGATGAGCCACCGCTGGCGCGCATCCCAGAGATCTGCGTGTCCTGTTTTTGAAATAATTAAGATAGAAGAGAATGTATCAAAGTTAATCACACATTTCCATCGTGCAGAAAACACACTCGTTATGTTTTATTTTGGTCCCCCTTCCTGCCTTTAATCCATTACATTTGAACATGATAAATAAGCACCGTCCTGCCAGAGGATTGTTACCCTGAGAGACATTAAGACCACGTCGAACTTTGAAATGATTTCTTGTCATTTTGTCCTTCAGCTGCAGGAAGCGTTCAAATATTGCTTATTACTCATTTTGATTCATCCAAAGTCAGTAAAGCCCGGTGCTGATGTTTGTCATTAATGCTACGAGGGTATGTTAATGTGCCGGAGAAACCGACCTTAATAAGTTAAAGTACACCGAGTGAGAAGGGCTTTTTTACATTTTTTATGACGGGATGTGTTAGCAGCCACCGAGGAATTTGCAATCTTTTAAGGAAATTACAGGTTGTGACGACAACACCTTCAAGTGCTCGCCGTCTGCATTTACTACAGTAATGAGTCTTAACTGTGCTCGTAATAACGTGCCATTTCAAAACTTTAATCAGCAGCAAAGCACTTAAGAGTGAAAAAAGAGGTTTTCAGCCTCCTCAGAAGATTACATGTTGGACTATAGCAGAGGGGAGGTGGAGGTGTGGCTGATGTAAAGCGGATATGAATGTGGTCGGGTTCAGTTATAACCTGTGTGCATGCTGCAGTCCACCCCTCACTATAAGTATGTATTCCTTTTTACTGTGGCTGTAATGCTCTCAGGCTGATTGTAGCATTTCAGTCTTTGTATGTTTACAGCTTGTTAGGACCAGTGAATAAGGACCCAAATACAGAACACAGAAACAGTGGAGTTGACTTGTAAAGAGGTTTATTGCAGAGGAGGGGAAGATGGAGATGGGTTGATGATTCCAGAGGGTTTCAGAGTGAAGGGGATGATGGCTGACCAGAGCAGGGTATAGAGCTGTGAGCGTGTCTGATGGAGTGGAATTAAATCCAGAAGGCAGGTTTTTTTCACTCAGTGTTTCTCCTGCCAATATGAAAACGCAACAGGATATAATCAGGAGAATTCACCTGGAGCGAGTGGAAAAGAGCGGTGACATTTTAATCCTGGGACTGGTGCGATGCATAGAGTGTATGCACGCGACCGCTATGAACTCATTGCTGCGGGAAAAATACTAAGGGTCTGACAGCAGAAACTCAGGGTGAAGTCAGAGCGAAAAATGTGTTTGCATACAGCCTCCGGGAAATTTTAGGAGTTATTCAGGAGTTTTCTGAAACTGTGTAAGCACTATATGATATATAGAGTCATTAATGCAGAATATTTGCATTATGATAAATGATCCTTCTGTTAATCTTGGATCCATTCAAGATTGATGTTTTTTAAATCAAAGAAACAGATATTTTAATACTTCACAAAAAGCTCATACACACTGCCAAATACTCCCTCTATGGCGTGCACATGATGGTTATTATGGTATTAATAATAAGCTGCTACCACACACTGTGTCAAAGATTGCTGTTTATGTACACTGTGTGCATACGATGGCGGGGTGTTTGGAGTCTGTATTTGGATGCGTGGCGGTGATGCAGCAGAGGGGGGCAGCGGTGGAGAACCGGCGAGCGTGACTAATACGGGGGATCTCCTGGGTGGCGTGTATACGGCCGGCTGTCCTTCACACCTCACGGCCTTCCCGATGGGGACCACGCACTGATGGAGGGAGGGGAAGACGGTATGATTTAGAGGTGGAGTTGAGACTGAAAGGTGTTTTATCACAACATGTAGTATAGAGCAAGTATAAAGATCATTATGCAACCAGTCTCTACACTTTCTATCTTTTGTGTCTTCTCATAGTCAAGAGAAAGAATAAAAGAGACCAACAGACGGATAGAAAAACAGAACAAAATATACACACATAAGGACTCATAAGGTCTCAGATGAGTGCAGTGTAGCAGTAGTTATGGTAATCTTATGACAAATACTTGGTAATAGTATGTGCAATCTGTGTGCAACAATATACAAGTTATACATTTTAAATCATTAATATTATCTAAGATATAGTCAGATATATTATATGATGGTAATTAAAGGATAGGATATCAAATAATACACAGTGTTTACACTTGGTCTACATATTCAAGTGTTGAGGCATTTGATTAAAATAATTAATCCAGTTCAGTGTCGGTGGGTCTGACGTGGGCGGCTGTGGCTCAGTTGGTAGAGTCGGTCACCTCAAACAGCGAAAAAAGCAGCACACACGACTATGAATAAAGTTCCAGGTGCATGACAGCAACAAGACTTAAACAGAGACACAATCCAGATACTAAATGTCCTTCAAAGTAACTTTTATCTGGGCAAGAGCAGCGAACAAAACAATAATAGACGCGTTTCAGCACTTGGCCTTCATCAGCGTCCGTCGCCTCCCAACCAGAAGCTTGAAGGTTCAATCCCCAGCTCCTGCAGCAACATGTCTGATGTGTCCTTGGGCAAGACACTTAACCCCAAGTTTCTCCTGCTGCTTCACCAGCGCCGTATAAAGGTGTATGAATGGATCAGTTACCTCTGATGGTCACTTTACTCAGCAGCCTCTACCATCAGTGTGAATGTGTAGGTGTGACCTGAGGTGTAAAAGCACTTTGAGTAGTCAGAAGACTAGAAAATGGCTACAGAAGCTCAAGTCAATTTACTCATACATGCTCATAGCGCTTTACTTACTCTTCATGAGAAAACTAATGCCCATTAAAATACATCACTACAGTGTTTATAACTCTGTCACAGCCCAGTCTTAGTGGACGAAGAGGGAGTCCAGACAGCTTTAAACTTATTTAAACAATACTCAATGTAACGAAGAGGTACTTCGTTACTAGTCAGGCACAGGTTTAAAGGCTGTGGGCACTCTTTGCACTTTAGCTTAAACCCTGCACTTTAAAACATATATTTGCACTGTAAGAAGCAGACACAAGTTAGCTTTGTTTCATATGAATTGTTTATTGATTGTTCAAGTGTTTGTGTGTAAGCGTGTGTCCTCCAGGTGCTGCAGCGGCTGCTCCGCATCTGATTGGACAGCGGCCTGTAAAACAGAGATGACGTCACCCGCGGATGACGTCACCCGTGTCGTTCGGTTAAGTAGTTGTCAGGTGTTTCTGTGCAATACACGTGTATTTATAACAATTTAAGTGTTGGTTAAGCGCTCACTTACCTGTGCCTCTTGTGTTCTCTCTCCAGGGTGTTCGGGCAAACGCGTCCCCGGCGTCCGAACACCTATTCAAAGGTTCTGGGAGAGACTACAGGAGCTGATAGTGTAGGGGGTTAGTATATGTCGGAGTTGGGTGTTTAGTTTGGTGTTAAGATTATATTGTCTTATTGTAAATTAAATACTTATTTTAGGTATTGGGCAAATAGTTTTATAATATATTTTAAAAAATATTTATAAAAAGGTGGGATGTTGTTTTACCAGTTAATAAAATGCAAACATCCATGTGGAGGAAAAAGTGGTTTGCTCCAATTAGTGGAAAGATTTAGAAAAAAGGCTGTTTGATGCTTTATGTGGGGTTGCTACTTGTGGGAGCTGCACTCCACAGCAAATCATGTGTTTCTGATGCTGTTGTGCAAAATAACTTATAGTAGTTGATTTGCACCATACTTCGCCTCTGCCTTCATCACTAATATCCAGCCGCTCAGTGGTCATTCCTCACACTCATACAAAAAAACTTAAGAAAAGAATCTGCAGTCTGTAAATCTGCGGTGATGCCAATGAATGTGTGTGACATAACAAAACCAAATGTGCAGCACAGAGATATGAGAAACCAACGGGAATACCCAGGACCAGCATGCCTTCAGGAGCTGGCTCCGCCCCTCTCTACCGGCTGGCAGCCTCGATGGGGAGGGAGAGAAAGACAGCAGGAGGAGCACTGACACAGTGCAGGGGTCGGAGTCGAACCCGTGGCTAACTGTGAGTACAGCATCTGCACATAGATCACGCTCTACAGGAAGTCTCAAAGTCAACTTATTAGAAGAAGTAAACATCGACTGTGTGTACTGGAGAATCAAACCCTGATCTAATGGATGAAAGTCGAAAGTTAAAGTGACTCATCCATCGCCCCTGACCTCTGACCTTAGGCAAACCTTGGTGCTCTATTCTAAACCCCCCTGACCTCTTCACCACTGAAACCAATAAGCTAAGAGCACAGCTTCAAGAAAAGAAGACAGCGCAGGGACGTCTGTGTCCTGATTAATGTGTCGGGTCACCGAGCAAGCTGCTGCAATCAACAATTTCAGGGGTGAGGAAGGGAGGGAGATGAAGACACACTTTTACTGGAGCGTTAATTGGTCCCCCCCCCCCCCCCCCTCATAATAACTCAACGATCAGGATGTCCTCCCGTCTCGCGCCTCTGAGACGAGGAAGGAGGAGGAGTGTTTGCTGAAATCTCTCCTCTTCCTTTCCTTCCTCTCTCCCACACATCTCTCAGTCTCATCATAACAAATACAAAAAAAAAACAGAATTCTGACAGACTGCGAGGTGGTTCAGAGAGAGACTCACGGCCCATGTTTTATTAAGACTAGAGCGGAAAAAGGTTTTGAAGTTATGCTAATGAGAAGCCTTTTGGTGCTACAAATCTAATCGCCATTTAGATCATTTCTCTCTCTCCCCGTGTCTCCTCTTCCCTCCTCCCCCTCCTCCTCGCTTCTTTTTTATGCGTCTTCTCTCCGTTCCACAAGAGTCACACGTTCAAGGACGCAGCGTTGGCGTGCAGCCGTGCATTTGATGTTTAGGGGAGGTGACGGTGGATTAGATAGACGCTACAGAAAGATCAACACAGACCTCTGACCGGAGGCTTCTCCTCCCACGTGCAACCTATAATAAAGAGCTCATTTGATGTGTATTCTTCCTCCCTTTGCATAAATACAATTCTCTATGGAGCAGATATTAAATGTAGGGATCAGTTCGGATGTGTTTGCATATGTAGCACACACTTTACTTTGCACTTTGCGCCCATTGCAGAATCAAAGCATCTTATTATATGCACATATAGTAGAGGCTCTTTATGAACAATTAAACAAACATGTGCAACCATAAGATTTTCATCTGGACTTAAACGTATTCAAACGGTGACTCACTTTACACCTCTCCGAGGTAGATCCCGTTCCTGCGACTGAATTATTCACATGCATGGAGTCTGATGAAGAACATTTTTTTAAATTCAGTATGGAGTGTCAGGCGTTTTTGCATCGTATACATTTAATGAGAAAGATTGATGTTGCAGGATGATGCCTTATGTTCAAAGAACGAATCCGTTTAAAAGCAAACAGGAAGCCAGATCACAATGTCAGGATCTGTGAAGTACTCCATGTTTCTTTTTTTAATTAAAACCCTGGAGGCTGGATTTGAATGAACTGCACACATCAGGGTAGAGCTGTACTACACACACAGAGAGAGAGAGAGAGAGAGAGAGAGAGAGAGAGATAGAGATAGATATGTCATATTAATCCAATCTGCAGGTCAGCGAGGTGAATCACACACCCAGCTGTTAGGAGATTTTTTTTAAATGCTTTGAAAAAAGGATTAAAAGTGTTTACCAGAGCTGCAGGTGCATTCACAGATCAGAAGATGTTTGCAATGTGGAGGTAAACTCAGAGGGGATGATTCACTACAGGGCTGCACGGCTTTCTCTCGTACTGTGCAAATGTGTCAAAAACACAGCGTAGGGTTGAACGCTCCCCTTACTGCTTTGCAGAGCAAACTGCGTCTCTGGTCCACGTATTGAAATGAGACATTATTCAGTCATTTGGGCAAATTAAAAAAACTGACAAAAGAAGTCTCAATGCAGGAAGGGTCTAATTCACACACAGTTAGAGTGAAAACATGATCGTCTGCTGAGAGTTAGTGGTAGCTGCGCCGCAGTATTTATAAGAGACACGTTAAGTTTCCAGCGATCAGGAAAACAATTCCATCTCTGTATGACCTCAAAATAGTTACAACATGTTTCTTGTTTTTTTGGCTAGCTTCTTTGAATGGGTGTGTATGTGACTTCCTGTACTTCTGCAGCCAGCCTCTAGTGGACACTCGACGTAATGCAGCATTTTGATCTTCAGCAATCGGCTTCATTTGCCGCTTGGTCCCACCTGTTAACATGGAGGAGGCGGAGCTTATGACTCGTGCAGTCAGTCAGCATGGGGAGCTCAGTATATTTTGGTGTTCACTTTTGGGGAACATTTGTGCCCTCCATCTTTTAATTCAGTTTCTGGTCTATATAAGTTAAATATAATGCTAACCAGCAAGCAGACAGTTAGCTTAGCAACAGGAAATGGTTTGAAATAGTTGAAAAACCTGAACAACATAATGTCTATCTGTACCTGTATCAGGACTCCAAATAAAAATAGTAATAGTAAATAACTGAACAATCACAGCATGGGGTGCTGGGATGCTGATTGTACTATCTTTGGACAAAGCAGGCTAACTGTTTACCTTCAGTGCCCAGTGCTATGCTAAGCTATCTGGGAAAACTGTGGCTTTATATATATTTCATTTCTATCACCAGGCTGTCATTAGAAAGCCAAAAACATGTTTGTATGTGCATGATATTTGCAGTTGGACAGCATCAGTTCAGGTTCCTCTACAGGGAAAATAAGGAACATTATAAAAGCTGCATTTAAACATACAGGTGTGTGTGTATGTGTATTTGTGCGATGCCAAATTGGCCGCTCTTTTCCGCCTCTCACAGCTGTAATTGTAGAGAACAGAGTGGTACATGAGCTCTAATTTCATCAGATCATGTCAACACTGCAGTGACCTGCATGCATGTCCTCTGTTATCTCAGGTGGAAACAACTGAACGATGCAAATGAAAAGCTCTCTATGTATGAGGAACACATATGAGTTAGAAAGGACTCCCACGATGACAAGATTTGTGTCACTGTGTGAATATCACTATCTGCAGTTTGGCCTCACCAAACTCAATTTCAGTATTTATATGCAGTGTATTAATGTATCAACAGTTTTACATTTAAACTCAAATTAGAGCAAACGTAGAGCAAACATCACTCAGATCCCACAGTTCATTTAGTGGAATAGAGACGTTTTCTTGTTCATACGTCTTAGTGAGTAAAATGTGAATGTTTTCTCTGACATTTTCACTCAACAGGTATATTTGGAAGCTGCAAATCTGTAAATCTGTAAATCTGCAGCCTGTGAGTTTAAAAAGATGTAAATAATGTTTTCTAAATGAACATAAGGTAGGCAGAATGTAAACCCATGTATTCTTGACTATATTCATGCATTGTGTAATTACAACGTTTAGGAACGTTTATATGAATACAGAGTTAAAGTATGACCAGTTTATTCCTTTTCCCTGATTCATTATTTATTCTATTTTCTCTCTACTTGATGACTCGATACTTAGAGGAGGATCAAACATTACACTGTGACTTTTTCCAGACAGGAGCTGATTCAGTTTGATCCCTGAAGGGTGACAGTTTCCTCCCTCCACTGGTTCCCAGTATGAGCCCACAGCGAGACCTCCGGGATCCAAAGAGACCACACATTGAGGTGGAGGAGGGAGGTGAAGGTGTGCAGAGCAGAGTCCCAGCCTCTCAGTCATTGATCCCTGTCGTCACAGCTAAAGACTCACACTCCACACCAAGTGGTTTTTTGGTCTTTTCCTCATCGCTGTTGATAACTGTGAAGAAACGTGTTAAAGATAGTGACACAAATGATGGCCCTGGGTCGTGACGGGGGACAGTCTGCATCTAATTCTGTCCAAAACTTTGGACTGAATTCTGAAAATGCTGCCACTTCACATGTCTGCCAAAAACAAAATCACAGTGATCAAGACTGTAGTCTGAGATGGAAACTGGAGGATCCTCTTTTGAACCAGGTTAAACATGAAACATGACCGCAGTGAGCCAGGTTGACCTGAGGACTGTTTACCTTTTTTTTAATTGTATGTACAATTGTAGGCTTTTATGCACCACTTTAAATTAATGATTTAGTATTGTGTCCTCTTTTGTGTCTTTAAATCTATGTTAGGGTTCATCAGGTACCTTTTTATACAGTGATGCATTCATTTAAAAACATGTACACTTCAAACATAATCCAAAATGTGATTATTCTGTGACACATGTTCAAAGCAAGTTTTACTAAAATAAGAGTTTTATTCACGGAGGGGGCGGGACATCGTTGATTGACGGACAGACAGTCACCATGGTTACTGACTCTCACCTGCCTGCTGCACACTGAACGAGAGGAGAAAAAGCTGCTGACTGACATCACTTCAAGCAGCATGCATAGATACTAATGCATGGAAATAAATGTTTGTAGTGACTGTTCAAAAACATTTTTTTAACAACCGAGGTCCAGACCTCGTTGATATTATCGCCTCCCTCCGTTTCGTTTTCGTTTCCGTTATCACAACAGGTGAGCTTCGAGTAGAGAGGCTTGTTAATAGGCTAACTTTAAAAACTGAGAGAGAGCAAAAAACACAGACAGCATCAGTTTAAATACAAAACAAATTCCTATCAACTGTTGTTGAAATGGCTTTAATAAACTTGACTCTCAGCAGACTGTTAACGTCTCTCGGGCTCGTTAAGGGTTCGTTATGTCGCTGCCCGAAGAACAAACCTTAACTTTGCAAACTCTTCAGATAACTTTTTATTGCATCCTGTCGGTTTGCAAATATCTCAAACAGTTGCATATAACCGGGATGGAGTTCTTTTTACGGTCTAACTCTTAAGTTTCGTTTTTTGGGCGATGCATCCCGCTCCGCTGTGGAGCAGAAAGGGAGGGGGAGACATGTCTGTGTAGGAGCATAAACTGCAGCATGATAAATGAACATGTGAGCTCCGTTCTATGATCTCCCTATTTTGGCAGATTTTTAACACGTTTAAATCCTTCACAATCTAAGATCGTTATATCGCACACCACTAGTTTGCTGCTTCTTACTGTGAGAATCACCTGCAGCCTCATTTAGAAGCACCTCCATTAAAGAAACACAAGCTGGTGGAGCCCTCCAAGAAGCTCCAGGAGAACGTCTGCTCTCGTCATGATGAGGTGATGAAGATGTTCTGTTGTACTGATCAGCAGTCTATCTGTTATCTCTGCTCTGTGGATGAACATAAAGGCCATGACACAGTCTCAGCTGCAGCAGAGAGGACCGAGAAGCAGAGAGAGCTGGAGGTGAGTCGACAAAACATCCAGCAGAGAATCCAGGACAGAGAGAAAGATGTGAAGCTGCTTCAACAGGAGGTGGAGGATATCAATGGCTCTGCTGATAAAGCAGTGGAGGGCAGTGAGAAGATCTTCACAGAGATGATCTGTCTCATGGAGAAAAGACGCTCTGATGTGAAGCAGCAGGTCAGATCCCAGCAGCAAACTGAAGTGAGTCGAGTCAGAGAGCTTCAGGAGAAGCTGGAGCAGGAGATCACTGAGCTGAAGAGGAGAGACGCTGAACTGGAGAAGCTCTCACACACACAGGACCACAACCAGTTTCTACACGACTACCCCTCACTGTCATCACTCTGTGAATCTACACACTCATCCAGCATCAATATCCCTCCTCTGAGGTTCTTTGAGGATGTGACAGCAGCTGTGTCAGAAGTCAGAGATAAACTACAGAACGTCCTGAGAGAGAAATGGACAAACATCTCACAGAGAGTGACTGAAGTGGATGTTTTACTGTCACAACCAGAGAACATGACCAGAGCTGACTTCTTACAATATTGTGACATATATGTCATATATGTGACATCACACTGGATCCAAATACAGCACACACACAACTGTTATTATCTGATGGGAACAGAGTAAATGAGTAAACATCAGTCTTATTCTAGTCACCCAGACAGATTCACTTATTATTTTCAGGTCCTGAGTAAAGAGAGTCTAACTGGACGTTGTTACTGGGAGGTGGAGTGGGGAGGAAGAGGAGTTTGTGTAGCAGTCGCATACAAGAATATCAGCAGAGCAGGGAGCTCAAATGAATCTTGGTTTGGACACATCAAAGTGAGGACTCCTGTCTCAGGTCCTCTGTCCTCCAGAGTAGGAGTGTACCTGGATCACAGAGCAAGTATTCTGTCCTTCTACAGCATCTCTGAAACCATGACTCTCCTCCACAGAGTCCAGACCACATTCACTCAGCCTCTACATGCTGGACTCATGTTTGTTTATGATGGAGACTCTGCTGAGTTTTGTAAACTGAAATAGACAGAAGTCATTAACGAGACAGATGGTTAACTTGATGTGTTTTAAATCTTCAACTTGATTTTTATTCATGCTCGTTGCTGAGATCTGATTGTCGTCCACTGTCAATCAAACTTCATGTGCGGTACTTTGACCTCTTCTCGTCTGTTCTGTAAATGTTTGAGTGTCTTTAAGTGACACTCCTTCCTGTGTCTGTTTAGCCGTGGACTCTTTCACTGCTCAGGATGACTTTTGTTCACCTGAACTGACATTTCTCTGCGTGGAAATATCAACTTCTCTCCGCTCTCCATGTTTGATTATTTGTATTCATATGTTTATATGCTGTTGTTTCTGTTCTGATTCATGAGTCTGAAGAGACGGTGAGCACAAAGGGACAAAATGAGTAAAATCTAGTTCCTTCTGACAGCCTTCATTTTTACAACAAAGTGACTCAATAGAAATGAAGCATCAAAAAGAGAAAAGCCTCAAGTGTCACCTTTGATTAGCATTTTAGTAAAGAGGTTGAGAAAGTGTTGAGTGTCTTTGAGTTAAACGAACATCTTAAGGTAAAAAACTATTCGGGTATCAACTTACTAGCAAGCTAATGTGGTCATGACGAGAAATCTGAGCGGTCTGGAACAATATAAGAAACAGTGGTTGCAGTCTGGTGGGATCACGACACATTTGCTTTTTTACATCATGTTCTTTTTTTTGCCTGTTCAGGGAGCATGTTTTGAAAGAGTCAGAATTTAGCTTCACTGTATATTCCTGTGAAATTTACTTTAATACAACGTTTTTTCTCTTGATAGTATGACGGATGAAAACATGTATCTTCCTTTGAAGGATGAGAGTTTAATTTAATTATAATAACAAAAAATATAAGGAGTCAAACCTAGGTTTTCTAAAGGGACCACAATATAAGTAATTTAGTTTTGAAAATTATATTGATCAGGATGTACATTTTTATAAAGATATTAAATCTAACGCTGTATCATATGTTGGAGATTATTCGTTCTTTTTACCCAATTTGTATGAATATGAATTTATTGTTGTTCTTTTTTTCTTCTTCTTCTATACTACTGAATGTATTATAATGGGTTACATTTAATTCTATGATGCCAAAGAACATATGGCAAAGGGACTGCCGATGTCGGCCAATTCGGGAAAATTTACATCTGTCTGAATGTTGATTAATGTACACTGTCCCTTTTCAAAAAAATAAAAAAATTCAAACGCTGAGTAGTACTCTGAAAATCAGTTTAATACACTTAATCTTAGGGATGTAAAGATTAATCATGATGCAGTTAAAAATCGATTACAAGGAGTAGGACTGGGTTTAAAAAATCGATTTTCTGATTTACATCGATTCTCATATTAATGATCTGATATTGATTCTTAAAATCCAAAAATCGATCTTTTAATAGGCTATTCCCTTTCCCCCCATCCATTGAAATCAGTTTGTCTTTCGTATTTCTGTGCTGTAGCTCTGCTTCAGGCTGTAGTGGTTTCTCATTGGCCCTTACATGTCAACTGATCGCATTTCCGGCCTCTGATTGGTCGACAGACCAACACAAGAGTTAAACAACATGGCTGCTTCTGTGTTCGCTGAACTGAAGTTACACTATATTTTATACATACATTAAACATTGTTGATTACATTAATTATTATGAGGATATGATAAGGACATAGCCCTCCTTTGGTTAGTAAGCGCGTTTGATATAGCTGCAGCTACTACATAGACACACCAACATGCAATGCTGCTGCACACACACACACACACACACACACACACACACACGTACCCCCTGCAGTACTCCCATGTACCCCTAGGGGTACGCGTACCCCCATTTGAGAAACACTGTGTTAGAGCTTAAAGGGCCAGTTGATTTGTATCTGCGTCTCTTCTAAGAGAAGATGACAAAGAGCAGTCAGAGGAGCAGGAAGAGACTTCTACTTTTCTCTCTTTTTTTCTGAATGAGTGAAGCAAAGTTTGGCCAGGGTTGACCGCTCCCTCTGCCCCCCCACGCCCCCCACCCTCATTGTCCTCCCTTTATTCTCTCGTTAAACTCCGCTGACAGCATCACTGCTCACATGGATCTCTGGCTCTGCTGCCTCTGCCCCTAAAGACGAGGAGAAGTCACTGAATGACCGTGGAGTGAAAAAGAGGAGGAAAACAAAGTTCAGAAGTATCACTGTTACTTCCCCTCTTCTCCTGGGATACAGAGGCACGATCGATAGTTTTTCATTAACCTGTCTTCCTCCCTGTAAACCGGCAGCTATGGCCTCGGGAGCGTCGGGGGATGATCTCTCTCGCTCTCTCTCTTTTACACTCATACGTTTCTCTGACACACGACAACACTTTCTCTCTCTCCAGAAGTTAAATTCACTTTAAAGATGTAATATGCATTTAAAAAATGGACTTCACCTATTTTGTTTTTGTGTTTTTTTGAGTACCTACATTACCTCTTAAGTTGTAACTGGACGCGGCGGCTGCTATGACCGAGGCGCAATGTAAGTAACGTCATATTTATCGTTACCATGGAAACACAGGATGTTGTGTCAAAGACTGCTACATAAGGATTTTGGAGCTCCAGCCCAGGTTTGAGTCCTGCCTGTAACTCCTTTCCCGCATGTCATTTCCGACATTCACTCCTCAGCTTCCTGATGATCCACTAAAACAAAAAGGCCAAAAAAACATTTTTATATATGAAAAAACTTTGAGGCTTTTCTAGTATAACACATTAACCCAATGGTTTCGAATATTTTTCTCAAAATATGTTCATATTTCACATCACTTCATGTCGATTTCTGTGCCAAGATGCAACACAAAATGTGTAAAAAAAAAAAAAAAAAAAAGGCCATGACGGGCGAGCTCATTTCAATGCTGAATGTGACAGGAAGTCTCCACACATTATTTATCAGATTGCCGCAGCTCTACTTGTTGTTTCAGGTGCTGTGCAGGTATCAAACCACTGATAAGAGACGGGGAGATTAACATTTGACTCTACAAACACTCTCTTGTGTGCCCAAATGGACGACTAACAGTGGATATATAACTGCTGGAAGAAGTTTATAGTTTAGGATTTATGATTATGGATTATAGAGTCGCCTTAGAGACACTGAAGGAAGAGCTCTGATCATGTTCCTCATGAAGATTTTTGTGAATTTGCTGAAGGATCGAGTACTTTCGAGAACATTTTGCTGACATTGAAATATTGATTCTATTCTAAAAGAAGTAACACAACCAAACCAATAAAATAAGATTGAACATTGCATCCTTTGTATGGCGCTCAGTGTGTTCCTCCTGTAAAACATTTGTCCTCCTCCCATTGACAGATAAAAGTTATATCCTACAGACACTTTGGGATGCATCATCAGTTATGTTTCCTGGGTTCATTGGGTGTTTCGGGGGTCGCTACATCATACAACCTCGCCAAGGCGACACAGCCGGGGTTGATCAAGACCCTGACCTGCGTCCCAGCATCTTCTATTTGTTGAAGAAGCAACATAACCAAACTGATAAAATAGGATTGAACATTGCGTCTTTTGTATGGCGCTCAGTGTGTTTCTTCCTCATGTAAAACATTTGTCCTCCTCTCGTTGACAGACCTACACTCTCTGCCACGCCGTCTCTAAACACAAAGTAGCCAGTGTTTGGGACTGACCTCGCTTCCCTGCACAGTGCCTGCCTCCCCGCTGTAACAGATTCATCTAGCCTTTCCTGTGTGGCCTTTCCAAACACAAGGTGATAGTGTGCAGCTTCATATTCTCTGTTAATGTTGTTTGCTTCACTCGAGGCGCTCTGAGGATCGGAGCTAACAGCACGCGTTGGAAACATCTGTCATAACCTGAGCGTGTTTCTGTTCGAGAACACCTGCTGCAGATGTTCCAGCTGGCAGAGTCAACAAGTGCTGCGGTGATTGAAGTGCAGCAGATTGGCTTTTAAACTGGTTTGCATGACCAACAATGCTTTCCCCGTTGTCGGCCTTGAAGGCATTTTTTCTCACTGGTATCCGAACATATTTGGAGGGCTCAACAAAAAGGATGAATTCTCTGTCCTGTTACATAAAGTGGGAACAATGATTCTAACAATGATGAAAAGACAAAAGCAAGAGTAAAAACTGGCGAAATAATGAGTTCAAATTATCCAAGATGGAGGGGCTGATTCAGGCGAGGTGATTATCACAGCCGATGAAGGCTGAAATTGAGCAAATGATTAGGAGTGGATGAATTATTAATGCTTATGAGCATCTGAAATACATGTGAGTTGTGCTGCTTTGCAAAACACAAGAGCTGGAAAAAAACATCTCAAGTCAGTCAAATGAGGGAAGTCATCATGACGACTCATCAAGCATTTTAAATCAACCCAAAACTTTGACCGTTTGGGCCAACTGACGAGATTCCTCCAGAAGAGAAAAGAACCTCAGAACGAGGATGGTGACCTGCCAAAGTGGCTGGTAGAGCAGGCAGATTTAGTGGCTACATCCACAATTCATCAGCGTTTGGCGAGTGGAAAATTCGCTGCCCTGAGGGGGAGATGAGGGCGGGATGAGTGCCATGGCAACGTCTGGATCCAGATGGCCCAGGATGGTAGGGGATGGATGGGAGCAGCCTATGCTCCATAAGCCACTCAAAGGCTCAAGTATAAACAAAGACGACTATATGAATGTTAGTCTGCCTCTTTAGCTGATGAACTCCTGACATTTAATCGGTCATTTCAGGGCATTCCGGTGCAGATATATTCAGGATCTTGCCTTTCACAGATCTACCTCACAGAGGGAGATTTAATACTCTTGTTTGGTCCAGGTGAGGGGGGCATGTGTGTAGAGCATGCAGCTGGAGGAGGACTGTTCAATACTGTTGACTGTTTCTGGGTTAACATCACTACAGTAAGCATGAGGACTAATCTGGAATACAAAGGTTGTCGTAGAAGACCTAAGGGCCTGAGTCTACACCGCCGACACTTTTCGGCGCTGTGGCGGCACCCACAAACTCAAAGTCAGAGCCCTTCTTGTTGCTATTGTTATAAAAGTTGTCTCTCTACACATCTATTTCCCTTTGAAACAACCTTTAAGTCGCTTTAAAATCACTCTGCATACTTCAGAATTTATTTTAAAAATGTAAAAAAAATGGGGCTCTGGTGCTGCAGTGGTTAGTGCGCGCATGTATGGAGGCTGTAGTCTTCCAAGCGGGCGGCCCAGGTTCGAATCCAGCCGGTGGCTCCTTTCCTGCATCTCATTCCCTACTCTCTCTCTCTCTCCCTGATTTCCAACTCTATCCACTGTCCTATCTCTCAATTAAAGGCACAAAAAGCCCAAAATTAAATCTTTAGAAAAGAATAAAAAAAACAAATGGACTGTGTCTTAAACCACATATTAACATTCTGTCTACTACATACTCAAACAATGCATACTGCAGCCTGTGGGTGATGACGGACGAGGGTGCACAGAGCCATAATGGAGCAGACACTCTATGCACACTTATATCTGGTGGAATTTGGGGGACATTGTGCAGCATTGATCTGAATGTAGTGACTTTCTGAGACATTTTTACTAATGAAGAAAACAAGTGATCAGCAGAGCACATGGGCTTCTTCTATTTCTCCCACGTTCAATCTAGTCATTGTTTTTCAGACGATTTCGGGGCTGCACGCCTTCCCCTCACATCTCCTGTTCTCTTTTCCGTCTCTGCTGGTCAATTTTTAATGCCTCATGATGACAGACTTGTTTGTGTTTGGCATCATTATGTACTGCTAGTTTTTTTTACGATGCCAGGATCTCCTCTAGCCTCGAGCTGTGATTTATGATCAAACACTACTTCGCTTCATGCACACAGAAAAAATAAAAAAAACAAAAACTTGAAGAATTTTTTTACACTGACTTCAAAAACTGCCCGACATTGACCCACAGGGGTCAGCAGTCAAATTTCTTTTGCATATTTGACATCTAGACAAGAAAAACAAGGACAGGCTGAGGCTAAAGTGACCCCAATTATTATTATCAGAGTGTTTTTCTAATAGTCAGGGCAAAGCATGTTTAGTGATGTGGAGAATTTCACACAAAAGACAGTTCAGAGTACGTAACATAAAACATGAAAGAGCTTTTACGGTGAAATAAAAGCCTGAAGTTAAGAAATGAAAGCATAGAAGAAATGTAGGCCAAAGAGCTACTTCAAGTTTGCAAGAATTTTGATGAACAGAAAAGTTTTTCACATGCATTTAAAAGAAGAAATCCGATTCAGGGCAAGTGTCAAATCAGCTCAGAGGTTGCTCCAATTATATAAAGAAATACAGAGAACAGACGAGGAGATGTGCAAAGACAGAAAACGTCTCACTCACTTCAGTGTCTCTTCAGAATGAGAAGTGAAGCACGAAGAGCAAAGTGATGCATAAAAACTTCATGCTTTTGGTCCCGAGATGTGAAACATCCACTCTGATGAGTTATCATATTTAAACTAAGCAGTCTGACTTTATCTTTTGCCTTGACTGTAAGTTCATCTCTGACCACATCTTATAAGTGGAAGAATATTCCATCACTTCACCTTCATCACCATCATTTATTTAGACTGGAGAGGGTGACAATTGTTAATAAAGTTTCATTTGAAAAAAACAAAGGACAACGGTTGGGGAAAGAGAAGGAAGTGAAACTTGTTGTAGGATACAGAAAAGTTGATACAATTGACGATATATGGATACAAGTTTCAGAAAAGTGCTGCACTGATGAACTGTACAGAAAAGTAAAACAAAAAAAAACGCCGGGTTGCGTCCTGCTGCTGGTCGCCATGACTATCTGAGCAGATAATCGGGTCTGAGCAGCCTTGAGTCGGGAAGGAAGAATCGGAGCTCAAATCGTCGGGAAGGAAGAATCGGAGCTCAAATCGGCCCGATTATCCTGCAGTGTGAGCCAGGCTTTAGTGCATTCACACCTAAGATGGTTTGTCTGTTTGAAATGAACTCTGGTGCGCTTTGTCGGATAGTGCGTTTGGTTTGGGGTGGTGTGAATGCTCACACAAACTCTGGTCCGCTTAAAAACAGGGGCCGCGATTAGCTTCTAAGAGCACCAAAGTTCGGTTTGACGAAGGTGAGAATGCATTACGGAACAAACAAGGGAAGTGAGCCTAAATGCAATGCATTGTGGGTTGAATTTGACCATTTGTAAACGATGTCAATAGGTTTGCTGAGCGAGGCTAACATTAGCATTGCTAACAACATTAGCTTTGCTAACAACACCAGCCTTCAGTCCTCCATGCAGTCCTGTGCTAAGTGTGGTTACACATCGCTCTGCTCGATATACCAGTTTAACCTGACACAACAGACATATAACTTTATCTCCATTTTAGAGATCTAAATACTGACAAACTGCGCCCTGCTACAGGATGCCGTTCTTCACTGTCTTGTTGTTTTCTCTCAGGTCAGAGTGCAGCATGACGGCCGGTTGGCAGCAGCCACTGAGCAGAGCTACATGCTGCATTCAGGTGCTCCTCCGATGGTCACAGTTTCTGAGCGGGGAAGTCGTTCATCCTGACTTCTGTGTGTTCACCTGTTACAGTTTGAAAAGTCTGAACAAGAACAAACATGTTGGATGCTTAGTAGACGGCTTCGCCCGTTCTTCTTGACCACGGTCAACACACAGTCTGTATTAATCCGTGGTGGATAGCAGAGAGAATCAGTCCCATGAATCACTGCCAGCCTCAGGGTCATCTTTTGATATTGTTTTGATTGAGAGCCACCTTGGTGGTGGAATTTGCATACTGTGCGTTTTACGCTCCAGAGAGGAGTTGTGAAACATTTTCAATTTGATCACTTAATCCCAAAAAAACCTTGGTACAGATGTCTTAAAGAAGTATTAGTGATGGTCTTCTACAATCAAACAATGTCTAACTGTTTTTTCAATATCTCAAAGTTGTGTGGACTAAAAGTATAAAGTATGAAAACATTGAGATAGTAGGAAGACTCTGGTTACTTTACAAAGCTGCTCACACCTGAGGCGGTTTCTGCATGTTTACAGTGCTCGTTGGTTTATAATGACTTATGCTCCTGTTTTAAATGTATGATTCAAAGCATTGTGGAGACCCAGGAGTCTCCCGTGTTTAAGACATTTTGACAGTCAGAGGGGCGGAGCAGTCTGACTCAGTGTGACATCTCTGGAGATTTCATGCAGCATGAACTCACCTCACAGCCCCCCCCCCCCCAGAGATGAAGCCTGTTTGAACCTGACTGCACATCAGTATGGGTAATCTAACTAGCTGGAGTCACACTGCTCGGTGCGCCGCTGTGCCCCGGAGGATGCCCCAAAATAAGACGCCTGAGTGAGGAAAACAAGCGAGGGCGTCTGCAGAACTGCAACTTATGAATGCCAGATTCATCATCACTGCGTGACTGAAGGGGAGCTCCAACCTCCAATCTCTTCATAAAACCCTCTGTGATCTTAACGCTAATTAGGACTCCTTTGTTTGTTATCAATTCATATCTGGGATTTCTCACAGTCTGAGAAGTCTGTTCGGATTTCACTGTCAGCGCTCTGATCAAAGTGATTAGAAGGAGTCCTCCTGTCTTAACAAACACGCTCACGCTTCTTTTCCAGCTCACATTTTGGGTCTAATTTATGATTTGTTTGGGTGGAGCTGTGCAGCTGCTGACTCTCCACCAGCTGAGGAGCCTCACAGTTAACTAGCCAGTCTGGCAGCGGGCTTCCTCTCCTACTGGAAGGATGTACATACATCATTTTTAAAATTGGATGGCCATGTCCTTAGTTTGCCTTTATATCTCCAGACACTTCTGTAATAGCCCTTCCCAAAATGCTCTCTTTCTTGTCACTGTGTCGGCCAGCATTGTGCTATCGGGCTCATTAACTCTGCAAAAAACAGTACGATCCCATTTCCCCCGAGTGTGTTGCCTCCCTTGTTTCAGTGAAAAATGAAGTGTATCTATCTCCATTTCCGATATGATTGTGGAAACGTGTTGAGGCGATGAAAGCTGACACCTATTTTAAAATGTGTGTTTGAACTTTATCTTTGTTATCAGACAAATTCAGAGCCCGTGATTGGATTAATCTTTTTCTGTGAGGCTTGAATGACTCGTTATCTCTGCTCTGTTGGACCAGTTTCACTTCCATTTGCACCACAAAGGAGCACCTCTTTACAAATCAATACAGTGCCGCTTAGTGTGTGTGTGTGTGTATGGGTTATGTCCTGATAAACAAGGGGCGTCCTCATAATTCAGGGTTGTGTTAGGAAACGCCTACTCCCGCCCTGTCCCCTTTATCCTGTGGAATTTCAGGTTTCCTATCACCAAACTCTATTACTAAAATAACATTCTGAGTAGTCAGCGTTGTTGCTGACAACATACAGAGCACTTTTATGTTCCTTATGGCTCTCTAGGACAAGGGGAAAGGTGGGTCCTTATATACAGGTATTTGAACTGGTATGGAAAAAGTGACCTAGTAAACCACCCATACCTGTATAGGTATAGACCTTCCCAGAACCAAATGTGACACAGAAGATTATGTCAATACACATCACCTACCTCCATCCATTATCTATACCGCTTTGCCCGTTCGGGGTTGCGGGGGGCCGGAGCCGATACCAGCTGTCATTGGGCGAGAGCCAGTCTAGTCTGGACTGGTCGCCAGTATATCACAGGGCTGACATACAGAGACAGACAACTAGCCAAATTGCTCCTACGGGCAATTTAGAGTCACCAGTTAACCCAACGAGCAATAGTCTTTGGACTGTGGGAGGAGCCCACACATGCACAGGGAGAACATGCAGACTCCACACAGAGAGGCTCCTGTCAGATTCAAACCAGGAACCTCCTCACTGTGAGGCGACAAAACTAACCACTGCAGCACCGTGCAGCCCCACATCATGTATGTGTTAGGATTAGGTTATAAAAGTAGTCCCTCTACACTTCTATTTCCCTTTGAAACGACCTTTAAGTCGCTTTAAAATCACTCTGTATACTTCATATTTGCTTTTATTTAAGGAGAATTTATTTAAAAAATAAAAAAAAGGCACTGGTGGCACAGTGGTTAGTGCGCGCGCCCCATGTATGGAGGCCAGTGTTTCCCCTTAGTGACTTCTAACCGATTACTCCTGTTTTGTGATCTGTTGTCGTGCGATTAGACTTTTCACTGAACGGTCTCTCACAGGTGTAGCTTGAGTGCCGGCCAGCTTCGCTAACAAATCATCCACAGGCATGTAGCCGTTTATCCTTATTTATGAAGAGAGGGCAGACGTGCACCAGTTCAATCAATGCCACTTACGTCTCGGCTCATTTCTCTCCTCCTCCTCCTCGTCCTCCTCCTCGTCCTCCTGCAGGGTTTTCTCCCCTTCCTCGCCTTGCAGCTGCAGGATTACAGTAGCTGTTCTATTACACACAGAGTAAGCCTGATATTGGCAGCACTTCGATGAAGGGCTTATTTGGATTATGCTGTTTACAGGTATCTGAAATACTGTGTGATGAGCCTCACTGTCGCCATGAATAAACCAGTTGTTGGAGTTTTGCTGTCCACCCTTTTAACTCTGTATTATTTACCAGAAATACATGGAGAGAAATATAATTTACAAACTATTTAAGGCGTGCAAACAAATTTGTAAACATCCCAGAAAATTTGACTTCCAGGCTCTAACTTTATCTTAATAAGCTGTAATGTGTGTGAAACCTTGATTAAAGTCATTATGAAGACGCTTATTTATTCTATTTTGAAGGTGTGCGTTTGCAAGCAACACAGGACACACAAGCTAAGTATATTTAAGGCTGTAATTATCCACTCTGTCTCCCAGACATGATGTTATACAGCTGATTTGTTACAAAATGTATGACCTAAAGTCCTTGGATTCATATTTTTTTTTACCATAATGCTTAAAATGTGGTTATTATTTGCCTTCCCTCAAAGATCTGCTTTTACATGATAAAATCTGCTCGCATCAAGTTGCATCATGATACATTTTAAAATCATTTAAAAACATATATATTTGCATTATGAATATTGATCACCACTTTAGCGAGACAACAGTCATTTCTCAAAATGAATCTCAATATTTTCGCAGCCTATAAGCTTCCTTTCCACATGCAGGACTCGGTATGTCTCTTTCAAACTGTTTCAATCTGATCTCCATGACAACAGTCGTGATGTTCTTTCTTTAAAGGAGATCCATAGTGCTGATCTGTATTTAAATACATATAATGCTACGATGTTGGATGTTCATACTAAACCTCGGCAAAGTGTTTGTAAACATAAGATACACGGCTGTTGGTGTAATCCCCGGACGTGGTGTCCTGCTGCTCTGAATGAGACGTAACCAGAACTTGGCGAGACTTTGCCAGAACCCTACGTCAGGTTCTGACGACGTATCAGAGCAAAGTTGGAGGGCACGCCCACCCTGGCAGCTCTTTCAAGATCGCGCCCAACCAGGAAGCTCACTCAAATGCCCCTGGGACTGACAAAACAAGCTGGCCAATCGGAGGAAAGTGGGCAGGTGGGGAGGGCGGGCCTTAAAGAGACAGTAGCTGAAATGAAGCGTTTCAGGCAGAGGCTGAGATGAGGGATTTTACTGACGCCAGTATCAGATAAATAAGAAGGTTTTTGAGCTTCACATCTCACTTCTACTCAATAGGTGTCCCAGACTGACATAATAAATGGTGAAAGGGAGTTTAATAGATCTCCTTTAACAGTGTTCTGCAGTGTGACTTTATCAACTCATATACTGTGGAGTGTGTGTGTGTGTGTGTGTGTGTGTGTGTGTGTGTGTGTGTGTGTGTGTGTAAGTCCACAGTACTGTTAGAGAGAGCCGTGTTATTTAATTCCAGGAGGGGCAATGCTCTGACCTGAGGGGGGATCAGGGGAAGTCTTGGGTCAAACGAGATGTAGCGCCTCGGCTGCTCAATCTGACGGCACTAATGAAGCTATTTGTAAAGAGATTCTCTCTCTTCAGCTCCGGCTCTGTTATCAGTGACCATGAGCAAGGTTTTCACAGCTAGTTTATCAGTACACTGTTCTCCCAGTGCCTTCTGGGTAATGAAAAAATGATCAGAGTAACTGTGAGGTTTGTAGCAGGTGACAATGAGACCATTTGCTGCTAAAAAGGAATGATTATTTCTAAAGAACACAGTTTAATTTATGGATCTACTGCTCACGTTGGGGACTGTAACATGGCTGTATGCACCCAATATTGGGTATTCATCTTTGCTTTTAATTGCCAAAAATTGTGTAGGCAAACTCCTGCCCACTGTCTAAACTGCACAAGAACATTGGTAATGTTTGGCCGAAAGGTTGCCTATGATTTTGTGCAATGAGACGGCGCTCTTTCTCCGAGATACACCGATATCTTTCTTAGATCTATATTCGACCTATAGCGACCGATAGAGATATACACATTTATTGTGCAGTTATCACACACGTGTGAAAAAGATTTATATTGAAGACAAGATGGTCGCTCAACTGGAAAGTAGCTGAGCATAAACATGCATCACCGCTCAATGCTATTTGACTGGAGATTACATTTTTGTAATATCGGCGCATATCAGTGATAAAATTAGCCAATACAGATAGTCACATGCTAATATCGGCTGATATTATTGGCCGGCTGATTAATCGGTCGGCCTTTAGTTATGATTTCATGTACTTTCTAAATACCAAGCTGTGTGAAAACATTTAAAGAGCTGGTTCCTCTGCATCCTTTTCTTTGCGCTGACATATCTGTGAAAGGTAATTGACCTTAGCTCAACGCACATGAGCTCACAAATGTCTGTCGTATATTTTTCTCTTTGTAACTGTATTTTATCCCTGTTGCATTCATAACTGCGTTGTATTTATAACTGAACTGTTTTCTTTTTCTTACCATTTTTATCTTTATCTCTGCTGTTTCTAAAAGCCCCCCGTGGACAGGTGTTGCAAATTAGCATTTTGCTATAAACATTAAGAGCAGTGCATCTGGAACTTGTGCATGGTTAAATGTTACAGCACCAATGTTACTGTATGTCCATGTTTAATAAACAAATAAAAAAAAAAAACTTGAATTGTCCCCTGACAGGGCATTTTATCCCTTCAGAATATGAGTAAAAATGTCATATCGTTGAGTTCTCAGAGATGTTTAAAAAGTGTTGATGGTCATCAGGTTATCTCGAACCCTCTGACCCTGAACAGGTATTCAGTGTGCATTGATCCGGGACCTTCTCTGGTATTGGGTTCTCATTTCTGTGTGGTCTGTGCCCACCTTCACGAGGCTCTGCTCATTTCTGAACTATTAGCTGCAGCCCTTTAATCGTCTGCCGACTCGGCGCCATTGTAGCAGAGGAAGCTCTGTTTAATCACCCAGATAGTGCTGAGAGATTCTTCCGGGCTTTGCACAGATTAAGAGAACATTACCTCCAAATGAGGGAGAGAAAATGGTCCATGGGTTTTTAAATACTCACTGGAGAGTTTTAAGCCTCGTGCTCTTTCAGTTTGGCAATTTTCCCTTTGCCTATATTTGTGCACAGAGACTTTGTTTACTACTTTTCTGAGCATGCCACTTTATATTCACGCTCTCACACACTTTGACACCTGTGAGCTGCTGCAGAGGAAGGTGCCCTTGTGCTTTGAGGTTTGCAGCCTTTGCTCAAAGGAGTCGTTGAGACAGGAGAGTGTGGCACCCTCCTCCTGCCTCTCATCTCACTCAGTTTTGTGTCAAAGCTGGCGTACAGTGACATTCAAACTGAAAAAAAATCCTTGAAAACTCAATATCTTGTTTTCATGACATTTGTTGATGTGTGTTTTTTTGTTGACGACTGTTAAATTTAGGATGAATTTCTGTCATGCTCTGAAGTCGTTTTTCTTCGGCGGTAACCTCAGGTCTTTCCCGTCAATGTCAGCGAGAGCTGGCGGCAGATTTTACATCTCCCTGCCTCTCTCTCTCACTCTCTCTCTCTTATTGACTTCTCTGTTCTTCTACATCTCTCCTCTCTTTAATGGTCAGCTGTTTGTCAGCGGCGGACGGTGCGTGTTTGTGACATGATGCCTATCGCGCAGCAGCGGCTTGTTCCCATCACCAGCCAGAGAGCAAAACAAAGGAAGGATGCAAATCTGTACAAAGGGCATTTTTTTTTTGGATTCATCCCTCTGCCTCTGGTAAACACCATCAACGACCGGTAGTAGCTCTTCATCAGCACAGAGAGCCCCCCCCCCCCCTCAGAATAGCTAATGATTCATTTGGGTAAACAAGGATTTAGTTGTCTCTCTCTGTGAGCAAAGCTCTGACATTAGATGGTAAATTACAGCTGTAAAACTCTGGGCAACAGTGAGGTGCACCTCAGTGCCAAGCTGGCAGAGACTGTGGGATTTATATCTGGACTCGATGGAGGTAAGGCTAAATGATTGATTTTACCTCAGAAGAGAAACAAAATATCATTCATGTTTAAATTTTGTGTAACTTACACAAGGTTTTTGACGCTATCTCAGGATCTGCAGTGTTCAAGACCGAATCAGAACCTTTGTTTGACAGGAGTGACTCTTAGATTCAGCTGCAGCGAGGTCAGATACATTCTAGGGTTTGACTCTAAAACCCTGGCAGGTAAAAAGAGAGTATAGATGCAGGGCTTTTTGGTCTGAGACTTTTTCATTAAAAGTGAATGAGCAGAGCAGAGCAGAGAGAGCAGGCTCGGAGAGGAGTGATGGATTGAGGCTCACTGTCTTTTAGAGTGATGGCTCAGAGACAGTATGTGTTCCTCCTCCTATCAGCCCCACTCCTTCTCATCCACCTTCCCTGCTTCCTGTCACCATCCCCAGCCTGCACAGAAAGGGGAAAGAATATCAATACAATATAAATGGGAATCTTTAGCCCTTTTCACCGTTTTCATCTATCCTTCCATCTCTCCAAACTCACGGCAGTCTGGTGGAAGCTTGGAGAATGACACAAACGGTGAACCTGGTGACAAAAGTGTTCAGGGTCCACATGAATACTTTATGAAGCATTTCTCAAAAAGCCTTCCGCCAGAAGAGCTCCATTTGTAGCCAGAAATGCTTGGGATGATTTATTTAGTCAACACAGTTGTGTGACAGAAGTGTGTGGTGCCTTCATGTGCTTTTCATCAGTATTGCAACTTGATGCCTCTTTGTTCTTGTATTCATTTAAATTTCAGCCCTAAACATATTTTAACCCTTTACATTTATTCAACAGATCTAAGTAATAACATCTGAACAAAAAAAAACAACAACAAGATAGGCTCATGAAAATTCAATGTTTTGTGAATGATTGTGGGAAACACGTTGAATCAATTCTTGCTGAGTTAAAGGAGCAGTATGTAACTCTGACACCTAGTGGTCAAAATGGGTACTGCGGTCATAATTCAAAACATTGTAGAGAGCTGCCTCCCCCCCCCCCCCCCTCCTCTCTAGAGTCAATGCTCACGCAGGTCACCATGTGGTGGACACTGAAGCTTCAGTGTTTATCCAGCTCTGCATCGGTCTGTAAACCTTTCTGTGTTCTAACCTCTCTCCATTTTTCAAAAGCTTCTCCAATATTGATCCTAGTTTGAGCACGTTTCTGCTCGTGGAGCTTATTAGAAACATGCAGAGGCTTTTTAGGTCGGGTACAATCACTTCTATCTGAACCACTTCTCTTGCTGCTTCCATCACTGCACTAACACCTGTTGGTTTGACCTGATAACTGCTCTCATATCTGGCAAACCGAGGGGCGTCCAAAACAGCCGTGTGGGGGGTCACCTTAAAACCGCCTACCTTCTCTGGTCCAAACAATTCCAGAGCATTCAGGAGCAGAATCTAAAGTTAGAAGGAGGACATACTGGCTGCTGCATTGTTGTCAGAGAAGCCAGCACTTCAACATAGCATGTTTCCTTAATGTCTGATCATAGAGTAAGATCACTTTATCATTTCATTAATATCGTACATATTGCTCCTTTAAATGTGAAGATGGTTAATAAATTAGACTAAATATCGTCCTGCACCAAGTTAGCTTAGCTCAGCAAAAAGCAAATTTAGTCTGCTCTGACCAAACAAAGGAGACTAGTCGAGCATGTACTGTAAGCACCCTGTGAAACCACCACGGGTTGTTTTTACAGAATGGTTCGTTCAGTTTAGTCCAGGCTTTTCCAACCTCGGGGGCCCGACCCCAATTGGGGTCTCATGGATTTTAAATGGGATCACCTGAACTTTGTATTTATTGATCAATATAAATATATTGTATATAAAAATATATTGAACACAGGCTACTTTGGGCCATAGCCAGAACAAGAAACCTGCAGAATCTCTGTTTGTCATCTACTGTATTGTGCAGAAATGTCATCCCAGCCTTTCTTCCTCTGTCCACAATAATCTACACCAAAACGCCTAAATGTGCTCTAAGTCTTCCTCCAGGTCACCACACAGGACGTCATCGTTTAAGTCGCAACGATATGAAAATTATATGAAAGTGACAAAATGTTGTATCATCCAATTTCCTCTTTTTTTTAATATTGTTTTATTGTAGAAATGGGGAAAAAATAACTGGTTGAAAACTTGAGTTTCTAACAAGGTGGTTGTACAGGATCTCTCATGAGCGTTCTTCTTTCTTTTTCTGCATGAATGAAAAGTATCTACGGGTTAGCTGTGCAATCACACGTGACTAAAAAAAGGAGACCACGGCCCCTTGTGAGACATTGTAGCCGTTAGTTTGGAATATTCTTCCGTTCTTCTCTCCAGTGGCCAGTTTCACTCCAGTTGAGCCGCCTCTCTCTCCGCGCCCCGTTCAGGAAACTGGGCCTCATACTTGCCTTTCTAAAAATAGCTGCCTTTATTTTACCAGAAATGTGGTTGCCGGCCAATTACACTTGGCTGAATTCCCTCCCTGCCTCGGGGGAAAAGTGCGACCGTTTCTGGAGCCAACCGTCACTCATTCAATGTTTGAGGCTTCAGCTGATTAGCAATTGTGTTCTGAGTCCTTCTTGAAGTTTACAAGAGGAGGATTTCATATTTTCAGATGTAATTACCGCTTTCCTTTTTAGTGGGACAGGAGTTAATTATCGCGGCTGACTTTGTGATGAGCGATGTCACTGCCAGCGTGGTGACCTTCACCCTGAAGTCTACCCTAACACACACACACACACACACAAAGTTTCAAGCTTCACTTTGCCTGAATGGCTGTGTGGTTGTTGTGTTTCTTTTCCCCCAATTAACCGCAATTAGATTTAGGATTGTCCACAATTAATCCGTTGTTCTCCCCTGGAGTTTCTATCCGCTTGCTACTGCTAACAATATGTCCTTCTTGATTACACGCTAATCGGCATAAACAAAGTGTTTATTGTTGTGTAATGAACTGTGGCTCATAGCAGGGTTGGGAAGCATCACGGTCACCTCTAATTCACCGTTGCTAGAAGGGGTGTGATGAAGTCAATTTCCACCTCTTCCCTATCTCAGAGCCTCGTCAAGGAAGACGTTTTAGACTGACATTAATGCTAATAGCTTCTAGCCTTCTGTGTGTATGATTTTCAGTGCTATCAGTCAGATGCTATTAAAGAGGAGCGTCCATAACTGAATGCTTCTCTGACAGTGTAATCCATTTTTGTTTGCATTAAGATGAATTCAGTTGAACCGTGTCTCTCTTCTATATATAGAAGTAACCACGGTGATATTTGCTCAGTGTCACGGTTCTTCTCCTCGATTCTGCTGCAAACAGAGGTAGCTGATAACATCCCAGAACAATGTTTGATCTCATCACGGCCTTGACATCCACGACACACACACACACACACACACACACACACACACACACACACACACACACACACACACACACACACACACACACAGATGCCTCCTTCTCTTCCTGTCTAAACCGCCCCCTCCCTCTCCCTCCTCTCCCTCCTCTCACTCCCTGATACCCCAGATAAAGTCTTCTTCTGTCTTCGTGGCTCCGGATGAGAGGACGAGTGTTGCACCAGACTGCGATGCTGCACGTTACATAATTGACGAGTGCAGGGTTGGGGCTTCCCGTCATGCGCAAATCCCAGTATACGGATCTTTTATTCAAAGCAGCGGCACGTAAAAAAAGAACTCCTCCTCGCCAGGTTCTGTTGTTCCATCAGGGAGACGGAGCCTCCGTATGTTTCATACCGTGCTGGGGGTGATGGGGTTGAATTCTTAATCCACATCCACACACACATAGCCGACTTCTCTTTCTTTAAAGAGGTCATATTATGCCCTTTTTGGGGTTTGTATATTTAATCTATCTATCTACTTTTGTACGTTCACAATAGCTAAAGTCCGAAAAAAGTGTCTGTTTTCATGTACTGCTCCTCCTTGCTCCCTCTACGCTCTGAGTCCGTCAGCTACACTCTGCTGAGCCCAGACTGCAGAGCCCCACGTGGGCCAAGTCTGCTCTGATTGGTCTGCCGATCCGCTCTGTCGTTATTGGTCAGTTGCTCAGCACGGTTCTCGGAAATGTCCCGCCTCTTTTACCATATTGGGAATGCAGCCACTGGCTCTGTCCGAGGGGAGCATAAACATTAGCACCTTAGCACTACTGTGCTACCGCAGGCTACGTCATATCGTGGGCATGCTACAGAAGTTAACGGGCGTGCAACATGAGCTGCTGGGCTTGCCACAACGAGCCAATGGACTTAGATCAGTGATCTCACACTGACAATGACGTCGGACTGACAAATTTTTATCGAGGGGGGCTAGAACCGAGCGTTACATGCGGCTAATGCTACAGCTAACAGGAGGAGGTAGGAGAAGCCGCGTTTCCGCGGACTTTGAATTTTTGCACATAGATGTGCCTAAACATGCACAGGACACTATGAAAACACACTAAAGAGCATATAAAACCAGAAAAAGCATAATATGGGACCTTTAAGGGCAGCCTATGCATACAGGACTAGAGGGGGTGATACATCATCGGATATTGACAAAGATTACTCAGGGTAACAGGAAATACTGCTACCATTTTATAGGTATGCCATAATGCAGCTCCAGGTGAAGTGCTCATCATTGTGACATCTGTGGAGTGTGGTCTATGACGTGGGGGGCTCCATGAGGGGAGGTAATGACAATCAGCTCGTAATGATAACAGCCAGAAATACAATTTCAAAAGATTGGGCACGAGTCCTAAACCACGAGTCTAGGTTGAGTCCGAAGTCTTTTAAGGTCACATATTATGTAAAAATCACTTCACCATGTTTCTCTAACACTAATATGTGTCTCTAGTCTGTCTACAAATCCCCCAATGATGAGAAAAGTCCATCCTCTCCATCTTCTGCCTGCTCCACTTTTCAAACAGGCCGGAGATTTTCCCTTCATGACATCACAAAGGGCAGTAGCCCCTCCCCCAGTTGGGTGACACTCCCACAGCTAGGTGTTTGTTCTGCCTTCTGAGTCTGTTTTCTCACCGTAAACAATAGGACATGGAGCGAGAAAGCCCGGGTACACCCAAGCCCTTCCAGAGAGGGGGCATGGTCAAACACCGCTCATTTACATATTTAAAGGTACAGACACAGAAACAGTCTGTTCTTAGCAGGGCTGAAATAGAGGGGTTTATAGACATGATCAAATACAGGATCAGAGTGGATTTAGAACAAGAAACTTCACACACATGTTTTGAGGAGCTCTGAGACTTATTTAGACTGGTTGAAGACGAGGAGAATATGTGACCTTTAAGTGCGACTCGAGTCTGAGTCTCAAACTCGAGTGCCCATCTCTTCACTGCGCTTTAATCAATCACCTGAATCGTATCATTCAGTCCTGCTGAGATTGTCCGATATGTCAAACTGTTATCTCTCAAGTGCTCTTTGTTACGTACCCATTCTTCACACCATGGAAGGTTTGTTTGTTTTGGGTTGCTGCTATTAATCATTTGCAAGAAACTGTGTCACCTTTTCACAACAAAGGTGAAACTTCTATCCCATTCTCTTTGTGGGAATTGTAATTTCTTTTAGTCATCAATTGCAGACATAAACAATCGAGAACGAAGAGACTTTTAAAGTATTACTGTCACTGCTATCATTGCCTCTTCTACCTCCAGTAATATCATATCAGAGTTCACTTACAGTAGAGACATTGCTCCAGGGTCACACTCACCCAGCACATCCAATTCAGACTTTTTGTCCCTGAGCTGACAAAGTTAAAACTCTGATGAGTGGACTCAAGCAGCAAACTGAGACGTTCAGGTGCTAACAGATTTCTCACCGTGCTCGAGGTATTATTAACCTCTCGGCTCCGACCAGGGACTTTGTTCCTGCCCTATACGCCCGCCAGCGTAATGAGATTGACTGAGTGACTGAGTGACTCTGACCAGGGCATCAGCACCTGCTGACACGAGAAGGCAGACAGGCAGCTCTTAATACGTCAGGGTATTGCTTTATTCGACTGATTTTACAGAGTGAACTCAGACCGGATGAGAACTTGGACAACATTGAATACAATTAGTCGAACTCACTTTATAAGAATGATAAACTTTATTAATATAACACTTTTCACAATAGGGTTACAAAGAGCTTAACAAAACGAAAATAGTCCGTTTTTTTCTGGACTTGTGATGATCGACTGTACATTACTTTTAAAACACAATTATCTGCTGCTGTCTGTGTGCACAGCAGGAAATACACTGGATGAGCATGTGCAGTACAGTGTGTCTTGGAAATACCGAGTTTGAGACAATCCTGTCAGATCACAGAGTCCTCCAAACCAGGTGCATTAAGTTGAAAGGTTTTCTTTTTTATGAGACTGTATACTGGAGGAAGAAAAGGAGAGAAGAACAAAGGAAAGTTGGAGAGAGAATGGATTGAATGCAGAATGAGTCAGATGTAGAGATGAGGCATAACAATACTACTTCTCAAGCTGCCATGAAGTGGACAAATGTTAGTTGACGTGAGGGATGACAGCGGGGCTTTCTCATGGCTAAGGAGGCTAAGATGCATATTAGTCAAAAAGATGCCTTAACCCCTTGTTGATGTTATTTTAGAGCACAACTTTTCATCTCTTCCAAACTCTTATAGTGCCTTCACATTTGCACAAAACTCCTGAAGTTTTCAGGGTGAGCTGCATGTGTGACGCAAACAACTGAAATGTTAAACACCAGACAGATCTGGAGTTTCTCCTGCCAGCTGTCTAGTATTTTTTTCAGCAGGAAGTCTGAGCTGAGCTGATGTGAGAACGCATATCATATTTTCTGAGCATTTTTTAATAATGTTCAATGCTTGATGTGCAATGTGAGCAATGTGGAATGTTGTCTTTTTTATGGCTGCAGCACGGGTGAAGAGCCCCGGACAAATTTCTCACCTTGTAGGACAAATAAAGTTTATCTTGATATTGCAATTCTGTCAAACTCCATAGCGTTGATATAATGTGGGAAAAAAGGCTTTAATAATATTTTCAGAGCAGCAACAAGTCAAATTTGAATTATCTAGGTGTTCTTCATTCTCTTGATGTCTTTCATGCTTACATGCATACAGCTGAACAACATTCAGTAAGTTACAGTTTAAAATAGACTTTTGAGAATGTATTAAATACCTTTATTATAGGACAGCTGAAGAGAGACAGGAAGTGCTGGGAGGAGAGAGCGGGAGATGACATGTAGCAAAGGGCCGAGGTCGGATTCAAACCCATGGTCGCTGTGATGAAGACTAAACTGAAATGTGTTCTGAAAAGTCAGGCAACATTATTTCTACCATGTGAATATTGTCAAACTTTGGAAATAACATGTCACTAGACTTATTGCTGAGCTAAGCGTATCCATCACACAGCGCACAAGAAATGTTATAGATGTCATATACCTATGAGGTGAATGTGTTGCTTTGAATCCAAAACTATTCCTTTAACCCTGGTCCTGTTCTTCCCCTGACATAAAACAGATCCTTACTGAACCATCCTTGTCGACAGAGGCGTTGTTTGTCAATAGGCAAGGCAGGCAACTGCTTGGGGCCCCAGGCCATTAGGGGGCCCCCAAAGGCTGACAAAACTTTAAACCACAGCAGTGGCTCAAAATGTGCAAATTTTGCAATGACAGTAGGATACCTTCCTAAAGTGGGCCCCCATCTGACAGCACTCATTCTCCTTTGAAAACCAACATGTGTCAATAAAAGTCACAGAAGGAGAATGGAGAGGAATTATCTGTCTGGGAGTAAAAAGAAAAAGAGAGAAAGAGGAGGAAGCATCGGGACACTGGCAGACATAATGGTGGTGAACGCGGGTTGGGGGGGCCCCCAATTAATTTTTGCCTAGGGCCCCACCAGACTCTAGAATCGCCACTGCTTGTGGAGGATGCAGAAATTGAAATGCTCATTTGTATCATTTAAGTCAGAAGTGTTTCTGTGTTTTGGAACTGATGAAAGGTTACATTCTGACAATAGAGACAGGGGATCAGAAAACGCTACTACTCTCCCTTTGAAAATCTAAATCTAACAACCTGTTATGTCATTCTGGTTGGAGGACGTGTTGGAAATTAAGCCACGTGCACAGCAGACATTCATAATGAATGCTCCTTCTTACATTTTAATTATGACATTATCATTTCATTTGCATAGTTGCCCGAACACTGAGTCAGGTTGTACCTGAGTACATGTGGCGGCAGAGCCATTCTTCTCTGTGAGTGTGAGGGATCACTGACAGCTAAGGAAAGACCTTCATCTGTGACAGTCAGCCCTTCAGTCAGTCAGTCAGTCAGTCAGACAGCTAACCCTGGCTCTGCATTCATTATTAATCACAGAATGAGACGGGGGCCGCTCTCAGAACGAGGAGGGTTGACGGGGTACAAGTCGTGATGGAATATGCAATTGTCTGCATAATTCACAGCAGGTGAGGAATCAAGTGCTGAAATGAAGCACTAATATTGTATGAGGGTTCGGCAAGTTATTACTGTCAAATGGCGACGGGGGCTCCTGCGGGGAGGGGGGGCAGTGGTGGAGACTGTCAACATGTCGACAGAAGCAATAGTGGAGAGATGAGTCTGACTGTGTAAATATATCCAATTGACTGTGTGTATTGAAGGTATTAAATTATCTTTGCTTAAGGGAATGGATGCTGATGTTTTTGTATATATTTACTGCTGTGCTGAACATGGAAGTCTCTTGAATGTCTTCTTATCTGCATTTACTTCTTACCCACAATTTCCACATACTCCATGCGGGTGCCGTGGTCTGTCTCCGGAGTGTGCCAACAGCGCCACTACGCTGTGCTCTATTTCAACTAGCTGCGAGTCTATTTTAGTACACTGCAGGCACGCGTCAAGCAGGACAGAATTGAACAAACCGGACAGGAAGTCAGAGAAGGAAACGCACAGAGGGTTTGGTCAATTTCAAAATAAAACAATATATGGACTAATCAATCTTATTTTTCATCACTTTATCAACATAATGTCAAAACAGGCACCAAATGAACAACAAATCATCCTCAGAAATACGAAGCAGCATGTTTGCACGTTTTTCTCTTTATTCCAGCGCAATATTGTAGTTCTCCTGTGATGTTTGTAAAGCTGCTCATGGCTGTGCTCAAGTTGCAGAAACAGATCTAGTGGGGCAGGGCGAGTTCCGTCCAATGGAGCAAAACCGTGGCGCTGATGGATCATGCCGCCCATTGAGTATGTGGGGATTTGGGGTTACTACTCACCTGGGATTCCTTGGGAATGTCCCGAAAAATGCCGACAGATTTTTTGTAATTAGACGTCAACACAACTTGTTTCCACAAACAAAACTACATGACTATGTCCATATTTATAAAAAATAAATTTGAAGATTGACATAAAAGTAGTAGGCAGCAGTTTGCAGATGATTTTTGGGGTTAGCGCTGGTTTAGCCTTGAACACAATCTGTAACATTGTGGACACCAATTCATGAAAATTAATTGTTGTCCACAGTGAAGGATCAAGGCTTTAACATGAATATATGTCAGGTATTTCAAATTGGATACAGTCGATAAAAGCATGCAACTACTCGAGATCCATCAGAGTCACATGAGCAGAGAAATCAGATTTGGGTCCCTTTTGCCTTCAGTTTGCATCAACGGGTCATTGATAAGATTGGCCATTTACTAACACTCTTTAGTGACATGATATCTCAGTTGCCACTCAGAATAATCATAGTTGGCCAGTATTGACCTCTGATCAGCTCTACGGGATGAGCCGGGAGGTTACGTGCCATCATCTGTTGGTGAGAGGATCATCATCCATTCAAATGTTCATCCCTGACAATCATTCCCACTTTCAAAGCTGCCAAACCATATGAGACCTCACTTACAAGAGCATTGCATCATGTAAAATGGAATAAAAATGTGCATGAATAAAAGGACTACTTTGAGCTGTGGCTGTGTGTCGAGGTAATTTCCATTCAGAAGGGATGTAAGGACTCGTCTAAAACCAGAGAAAGAGAGACAGAGGGAAACGGGACCATAACTAATGCAGCCTGGGCTTAAGCTTCACCTTTGATGTTGGTACCAGAAATCCAAGGTGCTCAGAGCCTATCTGTCCTTGAAGTGAACACACCCAGGAATCCCTGGAGAAGCAGAGATAGTCTAATCCCAGAGCCAGTGAAAAAAAAACCCGGAGGAGAGGAAAGTTGACTTTGAATCGATTTTTTTTTCTCTCCAACTCACTGTGGGTGTCTTCTGATCATAGTTAATGAAACCTTGAATGGCTTCACTGCTCACTCATGCATATTTGGCCTGCAGTCAGAGCTGCATCTGGAGATACTTATCATGTGGAGAGCGGCCTTTACATTAAAGCTTAAAGCGCAAGTTCATATTTCTGAATTTATGCAGTTTCAAGTCATGAAAGGTCAGCTGGCAATATCTGACGCTTGAGGTTTTGACAGAGATGTTGTCTTGGTTTTTCGCTTGGTAAAAAATATTGACAAAAATCTATAAATAAAAACTAGGACTTCAATTTTTCAGCCTTAAGTCTGAATCTAAATTTCATTCGAGCATTACAGCCAATAATCATAACTGAACTGATAATGAACTCATTTTGGGAATTAAGTTGTGTGGGTTTTTTGTTTAATAGAAATATTCGACTAAAGCAAAGTGTTTCTTGTATGACGCAACTTTTAAGGAACATTACATCCTTTTAAACCCATTTCTTGAAATTCAAATTGGTTTGCGAAGACGCCTGGGTAAGGCCGCTTTTGATTTCATCATCGGTGACGTGTTCAAGGGTGAAGTCAATCCAGTGTTTTTTTTTTGTTTTCACACTCATCAAAGGCAGCAGAGCGTCTGAGCAGGTTGGAGTGTACGGCGTTGTGATTCATCCCATGGCATGAAGCATCAAAACCAATTTGCACCGCAGTATTGGACACTGGTCTTGTGCTTTCTGTGAGCCTGAGATGTCTTTATTGTTGAGGGAGTGCCGAGTGAATACTAAGGTCATGGCTGACATATTGGTTTGTTGAAAGTATCGAGGGAGTGTTGCCTCATTATTAAAAATCAGATATTAGACAACCTCCTGCCTCACATATTTAGTGAGGCATTGATTAAAGGAGACGTTCTTTATGTGAACTTCCTGAACTGAAATCATTCTGGGTACTGTAGCAGGACTAAAAATCTTTATCAGTATGCATGTATTACTTGTATCCTTGGTTTCTTTGAACAAGAATAATTTCTGGAGAAATGCTGACACATTTTTTTTTGTAATTGGACGTCAATCTACAATCTGAACGTTGGGCGTGCAAACCAATCACCAGGCTAGGTCCCCCCTGGATGAGTATTTTTTGTGTAACTGGACATTGTTATTGACTTCAACATCAAAGCTGATGTCTTACTTGTCGGGGTCTCCCAGGTTTCCAACCAATGGTTTTACATTTTTGACAGACTTTTAAGGTATTTTGGGGTCAGCTAAATGGAAAATGCTTGAACTTTAACCTTATTGTCCCAGAGTAGAAATTTGCTTTGCAGCCAGGTTAAAACAAGGAACATTTAGAAAACACATGCAGGCACATAGCCATGAGATATTAAAAACAACATTAAACATTTAATTCAAAGTACATCACGTGACAACCGGACGCTGTGAATATATAAGCTCGTCATTGCAACCATTGTTAAAACCAAATTTAAAACCATCATCAGTCATCAGGGCCATCATTAGGATTCAGGAGTTTGACTGCCTGAATTGTTGAAGAATTAGAATTTTCGAATAGAATACAATAAATCTTTATTGTGTACCTAAATTATTATTTAAAAATTTTTGAAAAAATATTGAGGGATTATCAAACCAGGAGATAAAGCCAAAGGTAAGGACAGACCTAACAATGACGTTGTAAAACAGCATCATCAGCTTATTGCACACACTCAACACCAGTTGAGCTTTCGGTGTGAGTAAAGACGTTGCAGTACTTTGTTCACACTTGATGAATTCCACACAAAACAGGTTGAGCAATTCAATTCAATTCAAAAAACTTTATTTGTCCCCGGGGGGCAATTCAAATTTAGGTACAACAAGAACTCACACAATCAGGATGTATGAAAAAACGTGTAAAAACTTACAAAGACATACAAAACAGAGCAGTGCCTTTTGATCCAGACCACTACGGGTGTCACTAAGTGTTTTGACCAAAACAACAGGGTGTCATCTGCATAAAAACAGCTCAACTGTTTGAGTTGAGTTGAGGGACGTTCGATTTCTCCACACTTGACCACAGACTTTATTCATGTCATTTGCAGCGGGACTGGACGGATGATAAAAATCTTGTCTTTTAGTGTCCAGTCTTCTAAAAAAAATCAAAGACAGAAGAAAAATGTTCAGATGTTAAATGAAGCAGTTTTGAATGAAAGAAAACAAGTTAACAGGATTAGAAAGTTTTGTCAATTTTCACATTTGCCTGTTGAAGTTTGCAGCTTAACCATTAAAACAAATTGTTTATATACAGACTGTCAATTTTCTCTATTTCCTTCTACTCCATATAGGTACTTATGTCAGGCGATGAAGGTTGTGTTAGTAGTACTGGCAAGAATTTTAAACTATCTTCTCTCCTGCCGATGACTGACACTTCTTGTAACCAATGAAATTCAGAAAACATGGCTATGATGCTTAAATCAATAACTTGAATCCCAGAAGCAGTGAGAAACCACATATTTTGAAAATGTTTTCATATGAAGGCACCTGAAGAGAAAACAGTAGTTGTCCTGAAATTGAGCCTTGTGGAACACCCCAGGCGATGTGCAGCAGAGGATGAACAGCTTTGGTGTGCTGTAGATGAGAGTAGAGCCCAATCACATCACAGTTTTAAACCAACTGTAATCGTTCTTCTGCATAAAAGAAGCTCGTATTAGCGATGCACTGTCAGCAGGTTGGTTAGATACTTATTTTCCATTTCCCTGTTTTTTTTTCATCCACAGGTCTCCCTAGGCGGACTGAGCAAACGAGTCGACTCTAACAGATCTACGCCTGTCCTCAGTCTACTTGCAGTCTGACGGCACTCACCAACATCAAAGGTACTCCTGCCTCCTTCTTTCTACACCTCCAGCCTCCTTTTAATCACTTTGTTCAGCTCATCATTGCAGTAATTACATTTCCTGACATTTTTTCCCCCTTTTTTTTTGGTTAGCAAATGCAAGACTTGACTTTCTCTGTTATCTCTCCTCAAGGGAGCCTCACTTCACTTCACTCCACTTCCCATTGTGGCTGAGGTGCTTTGTATGATTTATATTTCAATACATTTAGAAGATTTTTCCCTCGAGGAAATATGCTTTGATTTCAATAATTTACACAGTTGAATTAGCTCAGGTAAACGTCACTTGAAAGGCCGTTTTAGGGCTCTTCACAGCATTAAGAGTATTTTTAGAGCCGAACAGGAAGGGACATTTCTATCAGTCCATTTTCTAACGAAAGACTCAACCGTGTAATGGAGTTTTTGAAGTCTGTCACTTGTTGCGATACAACCTGAGACACATAATTACAATTTGGATGTCTTATGTGCTCCAAAGGATTTGCCCTATTTGAATTCTTTTGCTTTCCAACTTAGAGACACTTTTTTCAAATATAATTTAAGAAGTACAACACAGGTTATGTCAGAGCTAATTGATATACTGACTGCTCTACGAAAGCTTTGTGCAATGCTTTTAGCATGTTCACAGTCAGTCACAGTCAGTCACAGTCTCTTGGATCATTCAGACTGGCCTCACAATTAAGAAGTATAAGCTGGTAGCTTATCGACTCTGAACCTTCACCTTCTCACTATTGGCTGCTTATATTTAAGAACTTAAGCTTATTGTACAGTCAAGAATTGGGCTGAATCCTCAGTATGTTATGCAATGTTATAATGTGAAGGTATTTAAAGTAGATGGTTGAAGTTTTCCCATTTACATAATTCTACAGTCTTTTGTCTGTCATCAATCTTTATTTGTATAGCGCCAATTCACAACAAGTGTTATCTGGAGACACTTTACAAAAAGCAGGTAAAACACCTTAATCATTGCTATATTACAAAGACCCAGCATGAATCCATCATAAGCACATTCAGCAATAGTTACAGTGGCAAGAAAGAACTTTCTTTTAAGATGCAGAATTCTTGGGCAAATTCAGAGTCATGATGAACAGCCATCTACAGAAACTGCGGCGGGTTTGAAAATGGGATAGGGGGAGATGGGATAAGATGCAGGAAGAAGGATAGGGACAAACAGGGGATCCCGAAGAACCTGAGAGAGCTCAGGAGCTCCCATTAAAAGATGTGGTTAGTAACTGAGATTTACAGATGGAGACATGCAGTAATATGAGCCTTGTGGAACACCCCAGGCGATAGGTGTCATGAATCATTACCTAAAAGTTTTAATGAACTGTTTCATCTCTTCAAACAAAGGCTAACAAAGACATTTGTAACGTCATATATTATTAATTTCAATTAAATTGTTTGCGGACGTGCTTGGGTTTGCGTGTGAGTGTGTTTGTCAGCATTTTCAGGCATGCCATCCTCCACATAGGGAGGCGGTTCAAAGAGAGGATGAAATCAAATATGGATGGTAAACAACAGCCGCATATATTTTCTCCTCTCAGTGAAAGTGATCGGCTGTGGACTCCACAAACCTTGCTAAGCTTAGCTTATCCTGCCATCAATCAACGACACCCCTCTGGGCCATTTATAATCACTGTTGTGTTCCTCAAAACCACAAGGACTGGAATCTTAAAATCAAGGGTGAGTCATTCCTGTTGACAGCGCATTCATTCATTTGTACTCCGTTTAATCTTATCAAAATGTTAATCAATTACTGTCAGATCTGTTCTTCTTAGATTATTATATGTAGGACAATCATCTTCAAGGACCCCATTTATACATGATTGCCTTCTTCAAGAAACGGTCCCGTTGTATCACTCATGCCATACATCGTAACAAAGCTATGATTATTGTTCTGACCATGTAAACCATTTTAAGATCCAAACACCACAGCAGCCACAATCTACGCATCTGTCAGACCATGGACAAACAACTACTTTAGCTGTCTTTTACTGTCTTACCATTTGGAGATTTAATGAACTCTCCCAATCATAATACTCCAACAAAAATGGCTTGTTGCATCTGAATGGGTCCCCTCATTCCAAATCCAGCAAAATATTTAATCCAAAGACATTACATCCAAAAAGATCCACGGATTGCTTCAAATTTGCCACCGCCATCCCGATTTCCCTCTGTATTAGTTCATGTTTAAGAATTCAATTTTTTAGATTGAATGACATTAAAATGGCAGCCTTACTTTGACCTTAAGTTTAGCACCTCATCTGGCCAATTAGGACTGACCATTCATTTTGGTTGAAATTGTCTTTAGGTCCTAACAGACATTAATAACTCGTGCTCTGAAACATTAACAAAGAAAATCCATCATCTGTATCAGTTGTAAGCCTGTAAAAACTTCAATCAATGTCTGCCATGAGGTACCAATCTGATGAACCAATCAGACGCCTCCCTGTCTCCCTGCTCGATCTCTACTCCTTGCGTGCTCTAGCTCACACTCAAAGAGCGTCATCGATGACAGAGTTTATACTGAGAGTTTACTTACCTCTGAATGAGACATGAGACGATGTAGTTTCTACACAATGTAAGAGATGAGCTGAGGTCCACTTCTGGAGCAAAGTAAGTGAGGGGCGTGGCTTTAGAGGGAGCACAGAGGGGAGGGGGTGGGTGTAGACACAGCACTGAGGGAATGCTACTTTCAACATCAAGCTAGTTTTCGAACATAACCAACTCTGCCCTTTAATTGAGGATTTGCTTTGCTGCATTCATTCGTACAAAAAAAACTATTTAAAAACACTTCTCATAATGTGCCCCCATCATGTATGACATCAAGGGATGGGTAAAAGCTTTTTCTCTTGATAAGTCGAGTCATTTAAACTGACTTTCATGTTCATGAGTAGTGGTTTTTTTAACAGTCATCAAACCTCGTAAAAATCATCCCCTTGGTGAGCGTAAATTCCCAACGCAGCAGATTGTCATTGTGATGAATCACTTAAGTGTCAGTCACTCTCGGTAAGAGCTTTGACATATTGGACAGCTCAGCCAAGAGGAAAAATCCCCCAAAGAGCCTGAAATTAGTGGCTCTGAAATGACAGTTGAAGGCAGAGCGATACCCTCTAATTTCACTAGTTTACTCTCCGACTTTATGAATACATTTTCATCCCGGTAAATACAAGTAGATCACATGCACACAGCAGGAGGAAGAGGAGGAGCAGGTGTTTTTAAGTACCGTACTCAATTGTGCCACTGACAGATGCATCCTCAGATGGGCATCAGATGTGTTTAGACAAGGAATTAATTTAAGCGGCAATTACAGCCTCTGGAAAGGGGAGTGTGTGTGGGGGGGGGGGGGGGGGGGGGAGTGGAGACCCCACGGGGGAGACCCCACCGCCCACCAAGTCCCTAATCAGGTGAATGTTTCTAACTCAATATCAGGGCACTGGTGGTCACACTCAATTATCCTCATCCTATACCCTCCCAATCTGTTCTCTGCACCCCCTAATGACCCCTGGCTCAAACCCCTGAAGACACATGGCACATGGTGGTTCTCCTCAGGGTCACCTCTGTGTTAGACGTGGGCCCCTTTTGTTTGTTTTAATCCTGTTATGTAAAAAAGCTTAAACAATAGTTTTTGAAACAATTTACTTTCTTGCAAATAGCAAGGCCAGGCATACACTGTGTACGTTCAGGTCGTTGTGCAGATGATTTTGAAGTCCATGTTGTTTACTGTGCAGCGTGCAGGAGGGCATAAGGGCTGATCAGGGACCAATCAGCTGCTCCCAACTGGTTGGATGAATTTCTAGTCGCACACTGCATACTCAAAGCCAATTATCTTGTATCAAAACTATAACACTGATGCTTTAAAATTGTTTCCGGATATGTCTTTCATCACAGAGTGTCACCTCGTCCGACTCTCACAAACACTGCAAGGCATGAACGGTTTGGTGCCAGCTCCATATCATTACAGTTATAGGGTGGCCTTGTGGTTAAAGCCGCTCTTGGCATCTTTCCACGTTGGTGGTATCGAGTGGCAGTGAGAGATAACAGCTGTAAATCTAGTGTATGATGTCAGTTGACTGAACACGGCAGACTCACAACTGACCCAGTTTGTGAATCTTTCACTCGAGGAAGGAGAAGATAAAAATGAAAAAAAAGCTCAAATGTTGGTACTTAAGGCTTCCTTTGGTCAGTGTGCTCAAGGTTGTATGTTTCTAAATACACAAAGAAGAAATTTCAACAATAAGTATGGACAAGAGTATCCTGGTTTTGATCGACTTTTATGACAATGTTTACATTAAAATATCATAATTAATGAAAAATTTACTAAACCTATGTTATATATAAATATTTTTTGTTGAGTACTCACATTACCTCAAATATTTCCAACAGTTATCAAAGCCAGAGAAATCTGTAATTTTATAGTTGTAACGGGACTTACTTTGTCTTGTTGCATTGGCCGGCATTACAGAGCCGCCATTACAGAGCCGCCATGACAGACGGAATGTTTATCGTTGCCGTGGAAACACCAGATGTTACGTCAAAGACCACAACTGAAGGAAGTGTGAGCTGCTACTGGAAGCTGCCGTACTGTTGCTGTATGCTGTGATAAAAACCTCATGTGAATGATACATGGAGACACTAGCTCATCAACGGGGAGTTCAGTTTCACCGATGGGGTGGGGGGGTGAATCACTCCCAAGATTCCCCGCTAGCCTCGACGTCATCCTTTGTTATTGTAGTATTGATTGAGAGCCCCCTGGCAGCAGATTTTGTGTTTGCCATGTTTGTTTTGCTGATACATCACTTACCTGAAGCCGGGCATGCTCCAGGTAGTTACCAGAAGTCAGAAACCGGGGTAAGGCGTAAACATGCCATAGTATCCTGGTTTCTTTCAGAGTTCTCCAGGTAGGACAATCGTGGTTCTTCAAAATCCGGATGAGGGCTTATCATGTTTCTGAAACCAGGATATGATGCAGAAACACAAATACTTAAAAATCCTGATCAAAACCGGGATACTCAAGTCCATATAAACTCACTCCATAAGGGAATCACCAAGGCCTCTTTTTATACAAATAAGAAACGTGTGATCCTTACAGTGGTGTCAGACATTTAGTAACAAGAACTCAAACCGCTTGCTCATTTAAAGCTGTTCTTGAGAATAAAATCACTTAAACACCTGCCAGTTTACTACATAGAGCGGTGTGATGGCAGAGGGAAGATTTGTTTCAGGGGGAGGAACTGATAAATAAGGTGCCAAGGATTTATTACCGCATTTTCCCAGCAAGCCTTTGAAGTGAGCGTAGCTGCATCTCGTCTGCCGATCCACACTCAAAATTGCAGCCACGTGTTTCTCTGTGTGTGTGTGTGTGTGTGTGTATTTATTACTGTGCTATTTTTAGAGCGGAGATTTTGTGCTGAAGTGCATTTATACTTGAGTAGAAGCCTTGGAACAAGTGAAGCAGCATCGACTCCACACATGGAATATAAGAGTGTGTTTTTCCTTTTAATTAAAGATGTTTACGCCTTAGAGAAGTCAAACCTAACACGCTCCTTCCCTATGTGGAACTCATCAAATATTTTTACACTTTTTTCCGCCCGCCCTTTTCCGCCTCAAAGTTTATACTTTGATATCTTTGGACTTACTTGCATATTTTGAGATGGGGTTAAAAGTCCTTGGCTGTGTTTTTTTTTAATCCCATGTGATTAGCAAACATCTGCTGAACTAAAAGCCTTAAAAAACCAGGCCTGTCGTGGGGACAGAGAGGGGGGAATTCTTCAGATGCCCCTCCCTGTGCTATTTTAAGAAGGCCCAGAAGTTGGTGTTAAATGATAAGCTGTGGGGTGTAGCTGACATGCCTGACATATTATTCCCTTTATGACTCAGGAAGCAATGGCTCTGATGGCCTGCTACCCTCCAGAGACATGAATCATTAGAGTCCATCATCAAGTGTGTCCAATCAGGAGGCTCCTGGGCCTGCGCTGCTGTTGGTTATCTTAAGTAGTGGAAAGCTTTGGAAATAGACAACGATGTTATTTCTGTAGGTAGTCATTACCCAGAGCTCTTTCCATTTTGGAACTAAATTTCCAGTCGAGGATGACGTTTCTGAATGTTAGACTCCTGTGTCCTGTTGGCCCAGCTCTGTTCAGTTCTGTCTTAAGTTCTGGTGTAAAGTCCTCACTGAACCCTACATTGAAACTAATACGTTTGTAACTCAAGTTGAGTCATTGATGGTTACCATGGAGACGTAAGCTTCATCTTAATTGGTCACGCGTATAACGTTTATAGGGCTCAACAGTTTGGTTCTGGAAGTAAGAATCCCATTCATTTTCTCCATAGCAGATTTGATTATTAGCCATGATGTCATAACCGTCACAGGTAGACTGACCACGAGCTCCCCGAGTGTGAAACGATGGTTTATGCTCCTATAGGAGACACAAGTTTGATTGATATCAACCTCATTTTAAGAAAAACTTGTTTCATTCGCAATATTAAGGAAAAGAACTGCATTACCCACGACCAGTGTCACTGCAGCGTCTCTGATTTGTTACCATGGTAATAGTTCCCGCCCCTTGGTGACGTATGCTAACAGATAATATCGCTAGCAGGCTAGCTAGTTAGTTAGCTAACAGTAAATGTTCTAATGACCTTGTTCTGCTGCAGTGAATATAGTTCATATTTTCCACAACACAAACAAAAAGATAGTACAACACTTGTATTAACAGTTATTATAAAGTTATTATAAGCACTATAACAACGACTAAAGTTACCTTTAAGAAGAAGAGATATCGATATATATATCTATATATCATATCTATAAATCTATATCGAGATATAGATTTTATTGTTTTATGTTTTTAGAAAAGCCTCTTTCAGTTTTTAGAAAAGCGCTATACAAAACTAATGTATTATTATTATTATTATTATATCATTCGCAATGGATTGTGGGATGGGTAGTTCCTTGATTCCAGAAGAAAATTATAAAAACAGTCTTGTAACTTTGCCTTTTTCTCCGTTTTTATAAGATTGTTTTGTCGCTGAATGAAACGTTTTTTGTGACAAAGCATCATAATAAGGTGGAACGCCAATGTGAAGTAACCACGCTGACATGGAATGGAGAAATCTCTGACATGAAAAAAGTCATTTAACAAAACTTTATTAGATTAAATTATCCTCATTCAGAGGGAGTACAACTCAGTGTCCTCATACCTTTCTGAGGGATTTGATCTATAACAGAGAACACAGTGGCAACACCAAACAGCCGGTAAATCCCTCTGCTCCTCCTCCTCCTCCCTCCATGTTATCCCACCTCTCAAAACCAATTGCCATGACAACCATGTTTCATATAGGACTCTACCCCTACTAGGAGCCAGGTGCAAGATTTAAGTTGCTTCTTACACCTGTGTTGACACTATCTCAGCTGGTGCAACACCTTAAATGTTATGAAGTAGAGTGTAAACTCCTCAGGGCGCCAGTGGCCTAGTGGTTAGTGAGCGCGGCCCATGTACAGAGGCTGTAGTCCTTCAAGTGGTTGGCCCGGGTTCGAATCTGACCTGTGGCTCCTTTACCGCATGTCACTCCCCACTCCCTCTCTCCCCGATTTCCACAGTCCTGTCTCTAAATAAAGGGAGAAAAAAGAGCCCAAATCTTAAAAAAAATACAAAATAAATATAATAGGTTACACTCCTAAATTATAGAATACAAACCAGGCTACGTTTGAATGAACATAGAGATGGTGCGACCAGGTGCTGATTTGACAATGATAAAGAAACGGGCTTAGTAATGAGAGATTTTGTTCCTCACATATAGGTAAAGATAAAAAGGGAAGATTTTTCTTTGATTCGCTCAGAAGTGGAGTTTAACTTTCCGAACAGGCTCCTCTTCGTGTTTCACTCTGTGAGGAAGAGTAAAGGAAGAGTCGTGTCAGACGAGACTCCACTCCCGATAAATAAATGATCAGCCTGCAACAAACATCAAAGAGGGATTGTGTGCTTCAAAGGGAATAAGGGCAAAACACTCAGCAGCTCCTATAGTGAAGAATGAAACCTGTAGGCACACATAGACACACACAGACACACTTTGTCACACAGACACACACGCTCTGTTCCTGTAATCCGACCTGTTTGAGATTCTAATGGTTGCATCCGCATTGATCATCCCCCCACTGAGCCAAACCAGCCATCCTCAATCTTTGGTTGTTTCAGCTACAAAATACCCAAAATGCAACACTGTAATGTGGGTCTTATATCAGTGTCATGTACCAACAAATGTACCTTCTTGTGCGACCCTGTGGTGCTCCAACAATTATTGACCTTTCATTTCTTTATATAATCCAGATTTATAAACACAATATCTTTGACATGTTGTACACAAGGGTTCATCTCAACACAGGTTGACTTTGGGCTTACGATGATGCCTTAGTTACCAAAGACGTGCTGTGTTGTCCGCTGGACAGAGCGTCAGGATGTTGTGTTGCCATGCTGAATGCTTGACAAACATGTCTCTCCCTCTCTGAATGAACAATCCAAGGTCAGAACATCATGTACAGTACTCAACTCTACTCAAAGCAGCTTTATTGATGTACCACCTTTCAGTCATAAAAACATGCAGCCCAAACTGCCATCCCTGGATAGATCACCGTTACTAAGCAAAGCAGACGGTTGCTAGGGACGCGGATATAATCACAGAATCTGAGGGACTAACTGTAAGCTTATCAATCAGCAGAAAGAAGTCATGTTGAGGCAGTCATTGGTTACTGAGTGAACACATTACATAATGTGCTATATGATACAAAAACTGTTGAATGAAAAAGAAAAATGTCAACACACTCGGACCTGATGAGGCGTCGGCGGGATCTTCAATTCATACAGTGATTGTGAGCGGTTGAGATGTAGGTGGAGGATCAATGTGTAGTAACCACTTTTTGAGTTGTATGGATTTGCCACCCCATCATGTTTAATTTAAATTAAATTATGGTCTGAAATTATTGCATTTTTTAAAATCACGATTAATTTCATGCTATTTGTCCTTTCAGGCTCACCATAGATAGTCGTCTCCCTGTAGTCTCAGTGATGTAAAAGCAGGACACTGCTGCAGCTCAGCTGACGAGTCCAAAGTAATAGCCACCTGATGACATCACATATTGACCTTTGTTACCGTTCCTTTGAGCTGTTTGACGTCAGTATGGATCCCTAACCACTTCCTGTTTCTGTGCTGAAATTCATGTCCTAACCTTCCATCTACCAGAAGGTCCTTACTGTATTTCAAAATAAAAGTACACAGCAAGTAAAGTACTCTCCAATTAAGACAAGAAAATAATTCAAAATAAAAGCCTAATGACTTTTATATTTGAATGTGAAATAAAATAGAATTTCAAAATGGGAATTAATCGCAATTAACTATTGAAAATAAAAGTTTAATTACGATTAAAAAATGTTATTGTTTAACAGTCCTAACATATATCAGTTACCTTACCTTATATAAATATATATTATAGCTTTTACATGTAGCCATAATCTTTACCTAGATATAGTGTGTAAGTCACTTAACCAAACATGGAAATGTATTTGCCATTTGGAGATTTTCCCTTCATGACATCACAAAGGGCAGTAACCCCTCCCCCAGGTGGGTGACACTCCCACAGCTAGGTGTTTGTTCTGCCCTCTGAGTCTGCCTTCTCACCGTAAACAATAGGACATGGAGCGAGAAAGCCCGAGCCAACCCAAGCCCTTCCAGAGAGGGGGCGTGGTCAGACACAGCTCATTTACATATTTAAAGATACAGACACAGAAACAGCCTGTTCTGAGCAGGGCTGAAATAGAGGGGTTTATAGGCATGATCAAATACAGGATCAGAGTGGATTTAGAGCAAGAAACTTCACACACATATTTTGAGGAGCTCTGAGACTTATTTACACTGAAGAAGAGGAGGGAAATGTGTGACCTTTACACAGACAGAAGAGTAAAACTGTAAAAAGTCACAGATAATTACAATGTTTATAGATGGCATTTCTGATGAAAATTACATTTTAATGGATCTTCTTTACGAAACATTCAGTTCATCAAATCATCACTTCTCAGCTGAAACACAATGTTTTTGGGGGTTTCTGTGGCAGGGGCCCTGCACTGACAGCCCACTGGGCCTGGTTAAAAACTCAGCCTTGAATTTTGAACATTTATTTCAGGAATATACGATGAACATAAGGTGATCATTCTTTGGATGTTTGTATGAACTGTATGCAGATGATACTGTACTATTTCATTTATTTCCTAACACCTATGTTTTATTACATTTGGTTTTACTTTGACGTCTATGCAAGCCGGCCAGAAGAGCCTTCTGTTTGTTGCCTATATTTCAGTTTTAAACTCTGCCTTTTCTCAAGTCTTGCCTCTGTTTTTCTCTCCCTTCTCTCCCAGCTCTCCGCTCTTCCTCGCTGTCTCATCCTTCTGCTCCTGTTAGAGTGGGGGATGTCTGTTTTCTAACACCTCTCAGCCTGCTTATCTACTAGGTCTGTATAGCTGTGGATTGGTATTTCCATCCCCATTTGTTATTGTGCCTGTCAACCCCCTTGATATCTGGCCACCATCAGTTATGGATATCATGCCGTGTGTGACAGTGAAGCGCTCTGTGGCTGGCGACTGAAATCCTGATTGTTTATGATAGGCAGTGTATGTGTGTGGCCCGGGTGTCTGTATGGCTGGCTGTGGTAAGCTTGCATGTGTTGGATTCGTGCCTTCATCAGTGCTTGTGTGTCAGAATGCATTATGGCTCTTTGCATGACTATATCCAATGACAGCCTCATTCCTCCACGACGGCTATTTGTAGGGTTGCGCTCACTCCTTTCAACCTTTTGGGTGTCCTGAAACTTTCTTTTTGTGATTGTGCACTCTGCTGTTTCATTCCCTTTGTTCCACTTTGAATTGGTGGATCATGTTTCCATTTTGCTGCCTTGATGTTCCAGTTAAACTGTATTGAGTGTTATATGAGCTGCCAGGATTGACTTAATTACAAGAAAGGCTCAAACTTCTGAAAGCAGAAAGATAATTGGCACCCAGCAGAGCATCCTCATGAGTTTCTTGGCTTAAAGTATCACACAGACTCGTCCATGTAGTCACTCTTTGTGGGGAGAATCTGAGCTTGTCCCTTCAGGGTATTGGCTCGAGAGAAACCACAGTCTATCTTAAACAGATTTGACTGTAACAAGAAGACTCCTTGTACTGTGACCCCCTACCTCCCAGTCCTACAGTCGATCTGCTAATTGTTCCATTTTGATGAGTCATGTAGATCTCCAGATCAGAGTCTACATCACACAGGCCCAGAGAACCCCCAGTCATTTTCAAATCCTTACCGAAACAGTTGTGATCTTCATTTTTTCTTGAGGTTTTCAACATGTTTTCTACATTCCATTGTCAAAGACCTGCTAAACCCACATGTTGGCAATGGACAAAGACATTTACTTAACGTTTACATGGACCGCAAATAATCAGAATAATAGCCTGATCAGAATATAAATGCTGCATGTACACTACCAAAGCAGAAGAGACGAGTACGATCCATCCTATTTAGGAGATACATGATCCATGTAAACATTTAAGACTGAAATATCGACTCAGAGATCTAACAAGGGGAAATGTTGTGGGTCACATTTGTGCTGAAAGAAATAACAACATTGTGATAGTTTGTTTCTGTGTCAGATGGTATTTTTTTATTATTTTAAAAAGCTCCAAAAACCAGATAATTGGAATCAAATTGATGAGGAAGTTGCAGTTTTGAGGTAGAACTGTTGGTTTGAATCAGTAAGAAAATATTCTCCTGTCTTGGTGATTGAATACATTCAATCCAGTGTTTGAGTTGGAACTGAGGCGTGAGTCTGTGTTAATAACTCTCAACCCGCCTGCTGGATCAGGGTGTCTTTAATGACCTGGTGCCTCCTCCTCCTCCCTCCTCTTCTCTTCCTTTCCTCCCTGACTTGGAAGATTCAAACAACCCCCCACCAACACTGGACATGGAGGACTATGACGTTCGCTCGGCCGCCAGCATCCTCGCCTCGGTGAAGGAGCAGGAGGCGCGCTTTGAGCAGCTGACCCGAGCCCTCGAGGAGGAGCGTCGCAACGTCAACCTGCAGCTGGAGCGCGCCAACCTGCCTCCCAACCCCCCAACCAGCCAACCAATCCCATGGCAGCAGGTGGTGATGCAGGTAAATGAAAACCAGCATGGCCTACCCCCCCTGTCATTTTCAACCGCCAACTTCCTGCTCCTCCCTCCTCTCATCTGAGCGAGATCATTCCACCGCCCTGTGGTCATTGCTTTTCATCATTGGTGGGACTCAACAATCTCAATGTTCAATTTTTCTTGTGGTTTGGAATCTTTTTTTTTTCCTTTTTCTGTGTCCTGGATGTTGTGCAACAAACTTGCCCTGTGGTGACTCATCTTTTGAAAGCGAGCTGATGAGATTCAACGTCTCATTCTGTCATCCTCCACAGTGCTCGCCATCCAATCCCATCTCCTCTCCCTGAACGCTCCTTGATATTGTCTCATGGTGTTGCTGATTGGACGTGGCCTTTCGCCCAGCCCTCTGGGGGACATTAGAGTCCTGGGCTGGGCCTCCTGTCAATGCTTGCCCACTCAAATAGGAGCAGGAAATGTAAAGATGTAGAAATGAGACAGTTGTAATCCCCTCAAAATGTCAGCAGTGACAACAGCACATTGATTTACACACTTCAAACTGTAAGCTGCCATGTTGAGCGGAAAAAAGTTACAGTTCATCGTTTCCTCTCCAGACTTTCTCCAGCGTTTTTTTTTGACTCTCGGTTATGATCAGGTCTTTGGAGAAACCCCCTCCAGACTGCATGCATGTTTTACTAACAGGACCCTCAGAGTACGATCCGGCAGTGCACCTGCAGCTCTTACACACACATCACCTTTAATAACGGTAAAAAGGAAACACTCTCATGTATTATTGATATGGAAAGACTTGCAGGGATTGAAACAGTTTTTGGTCTGCGTTTGCATTTGCTTAGTCACATTTTGTAAGCAGTCGGTGTGAGCGTTCATTTTTAAAAAGGGCTCGCTGCCAATTTGGCCTAATGTAGGGATAATGAAGAGGATGCAGGAAAATCACTTGTCACCATCTCACACACAAAAGGGGCAATCTACTCGCGCTATGTGTGTAGGTGTGTGTGTGTGCTAGAGAGAGAGAGAGAGAGAGAGTGAGATGCCTCGCTTCCTCATAAATGGGTCCATGATTTACCGGCTTAACATGACAGGCAGTGAATTAACCTGCTCCCTCACACACACACATCAGACTCACAGACCCCCCCCCCCCCCCCCCCCAACACTTGCTGTTCCAATTGGTGGTCAATTGGGCGTAGCGGGGCTTCGACACACATACCTATTCCTCATTTTACATCAATTTGAAATGTCATTGGTCAGCAGGCATTGGACGGACGGCTCTATCATAAACACCTACAAATGCCAAAGCAAATTGCACATGTAGGTGGGGGGTTGATCAGTGAGTGCTCCAGGGCAAACACCACCTGAGTTCTTGGCAGCATGTATGCTCAGTCTCAAGCCAAAGAGTGTGTGTGTGTGTGTGTGTGTGTGTGTGTGTGTGTGTGTGTGCGTGTGTGTGTGTGTGTGTGCTGCACCTGGAGACCCACTCCATGCACATAATGAAACAGTATGAGGGATGAGGAATGCATCAGGTCAACCTCTTTCTCTACTTCTCCTTAGTTTCCACTACACACACACACACACACACACACACACACACACACACACACACACACACACACACACACACACACCTACACACACATGCACACACTCACACTCACCCTCAGGCTGCATGATGGATTAAAACATAGCATGGAGCAGCAACTGAAGGTTCAGATTTCTAACCCCAGGGCCAGACTCAATGAGGCCTGCCATTATTTAAAGGTTCAGGGTCTGAAAAGCGAAAGTCTGATTCATGAAATGAGATGCTAGAAGATACATTATAGCATTGATTCACCACTCATCCAGCGCTCTGCTACGTGGTGCTGCACGTGGAAGAATCGAGGTCCAAACACCAAGGGGTGCCAGCTCACACTTGTATCCGCCTTAGATCAGAATTGTCAGCGTTTAAACACAAGCGAGCTACAGAGAGCAGACTCAGTGGGTATCAAAAAAATGTGAGGGGGAAATTATCTCAAGATTTCTGCAGATTACTTCACACACATCAGCACAGCGTGGTATGATTTGTCCCTTCAAACAGTGCTCTGTAAATGCTCAACACTTCTCACTTTATTCCAATCTTCAGTTTGTTGATTTGAGCACAGCACGGCTCCTCCGTCCTGCGCTGCCTGATGTGGAGTGAAGCGTGGCCCTGGACCGCGGCCACATGACCTGAATAAGTCATACAGGGACGATTTGACAGAAATAACGCTGCAAGTCATTCACACTTCAAACTTAGAGTCGAGAAGATTGGTAGCCGCTCTAAATGTTGACTTTGGAGACAAATCATTGAGGTAATGCTCCTGTGAACATGCAAGTATTGCATATCAGGGATTTTCCTTCTGCAGAGAGACTTTGGCTTGCAATGAATGGAATGCAATTTTAATTGGTCAAAGATATTTTCATGGAGTCTCCGCGCCTGCTGTATGAATTGCCTCACATTTCCGTGCAGACATTCAGATAATGAACGTCAGGAGGGAGCAGTGGAGTTTCCCATCGAGAGCACATGCATGCTTGGACAGGGAAGGTTCAGCAAAGAGATACAAATCGATGAATTAACTGAAGAAAGCTAATGAAGTGAACGTTTTCTCTGCAAGGGGGAGGAAACACAAGTCCTCCCTCGGTTGGAAACCCATCCTTAGTATTTCTTCCTCTCTTTCCCTTGGACAAGTATGTGATGAGTCTGTTTTATTAATGACAGAGGTGTCTGTGCACAGTCTGTTGAGGCTTTATTGGAAATTGCCTTGAAACAATGGCTTTCATTGGAGCTATATATTGCTATTTACATGATGTGTACTATTATAGAAATATAGCAAAAGCCAATACGTTTAGCTTCATTAACAAAACCTGAAGGCTGAAAAACAACAGCAGTAAAACAAAGTTTATAAAGCTTCAATGTGGTTGTATTACAGCGTAGTCTACAGTTAGATATACTGTAAATGCCTCATATGTACCCATCCTGCTTAAAAAATTGTAACCAAAGGAAGTCGTCTTTCTTTCACATCCTTCCAAGAGAATCAGCGTTGTAGTAAGATCAAGGAGTCCTGCTTTGGTTCCTTAAAGGACAGCATATTTAAATGTTCTTCTTTATTTGCACCAGAGCGTTCCCCGTTCTGTATGATCATTTCAGACCTGCAGTATCAGAGAGGACGAGATGGAGATGTTCATCAGGCAGGTCAGACAGAGTCACCAAAGTATTCTTACTATTTCATAGTTTTCCTTCTTTAACACACAGTATGTAAAAATCCACCACCAGGGGGCTCTCAATCAAAACAATAACAAAAGGTGACGTCGAGGCTGGCGGGGAATCATGGGAGTGATGTCATTTTTAATTTGATTTAGATACTTTAGTTTAAATATTCTCATAAAATTCTACATATAGTAGGTCTAATCAGGTTTCCTTCAGACTCTCAAACTGATAAAGAAATAATACCCTTTTTTACTCAACTTCATAAGTTTCAAACCACAGAAAATGGCATCACTCCTCCCATTTGTTCCAACAAGGACCCCCCTTGACCCCAGTCTGACTTGGGGCCCCCCAAAGCATTTTGGCTTGCATAACACTCCTGCTGAATGATTTTGTCTGTAGCTGATGCAGGTGGTTTCCTTTATGCTATGACTCAAATTTCTTGAGACAAAAGAAAAAAACAAGAACAGTCCCAACAATAAAGAAATTGCACTCTGGAGATTAAGTGCAAAGAGCAGCAGAGTAGGATTAAAGAATACTGTAGTTCAACATGTTTTCATTTGAATATTTCATGATATTTGTTTTGGGCCCAGCATGATGTGAGTCCCGTGTGTTAAGATGCTTTGACTTGTTGTATTTGAACAATGAGTGTGGTAGAGGTTAGACTCGTAAACAGCACTGCCCTACTTCCTGAGACCTCACTAATTGATTTCTGATCCTCACACACTTTATGAATGAGTGAAGCGGGAGAGAGCGATAGTGTCTATACGCTGTGCTGTGAAAAGCATCACAACAAAGCTGTCCAAAGACACTCCATTAGCTCTCCTGATGTGATTATCAGCGGAGGTTCAGTGACACGGACCAAGACGCCTTTGAATCTGCATCTATTGACGCCCGTGCGAGGACTTTTACTCGCTTTTCATTTGATATTGTGTTCGCCTGGTTGTAATTGATTTAGCCTGAAGGAGCGTTATCTCCCAAGCTCTGAAAAGGTCAAGTGGTGCATGGCGACAGTTTCTCCATGTGGGAAAAAGGCAGACAGCACTCAGACACCCACGTCTGTTCGGAGCTGAGGGAGAAGGTGACCTCATTTCAAATACACCCGGGCGCCACATCTATCGACGCACTACGGCCGCTGCCCGGCAAACGCACAATTTTACATCTCTTGGTGCACTGAAAGCATCATTTCTCTTACTGTGGATTTCATTAAATGTTTGAGTTTGGCATTCAGACGCTTTATTCCGCAGCCTTCCAGCGATGGAGAGGCATGTCTTCCTCTTTTAAAAAAAAATCTTTTTTCTTTATACTTTTATTGCAATACATTAACGTTTCCGATCATTGTACTTACACATATTTGCAAAATGTTTCATATTTTTAACACCCAGTGGTGCAAAGGAAACAATACATAGACATATATACACAGTATGCAGATTCAAAATGCATATCACAGAGGCAGCATTCAGTGTGAGCTTTGTGCCTCCTTTTTACAATCATATAGATAGTCAGGTTAAAGTTACTGTTAAAGAAATTAAAAAAGTAAAAAAATAAGTAGAAAAGGATTGAACAAAAAAAAAAAAAAATAATTGTCTCCTCTCCATGTCTTTCTCTTTTGCTAATGTTGTTGGAAGTTTTCAAAGGCGTGTGAGCTTTAGAGAGAGAGAGAGAGAGAGAGAGAGAGAGGGAACAGTGCAGGCTTTGATCTATGCTGAAGATGCACAGACCCAGCGATGGCACAGCAGCACTCAACCAACAATCGCCCCCCCCCCAGCCGCCCTCCACCCACTTTCATCCCCACGGCAAACCCAAGCCCTGACGAGGAACAATGGACACAAAAGGGCTGAGGGTGCTATAGCGACAGGAGATCTATCCTTACGCTGGCAGGGCCCCGGAGCCCCGTACCCTCGTAAATCACCTGCCTAACAATGAGTCTCAGTTTACCCCTCCCCGTGTCTTTTTCTCTCGCTGTGCCATCACAAACCTCCTCTACTCCCATAAACACTCTAATTACCTCGCTGTGAAAGTGGCTGCTTTGTTTAATGTTGTGCGCCACACTGTTCCCGTCCCCCTCCCACAACACTCTCCTCTAAGATGATCATTTCAGCCATGGAGCAGCCTGCAGACGAGTCACATTTTAAACTTTCTCAATGTTGCTGCTGATTCTTCTGTTTACATTTTGACTCCTCGTCATGCTGGGATTATGACCTTTAAAAGGAATACAAACAAACGTGCAGATCTAACACCATATGAGTAGCATCAATTTGAGGTAAATTGACTTGGTTACCTGTGAGATATAAAATTGCACCATTTCCTCTCAGAGCCGTAACTTCATATCGAATCAGACACACAGACTTCATGAACACTTCCTCTGTAAAGAAGCAGCGGGCTCTCTCGTGTCCATTGAGTTCAAACATCAATAATTCTGTTTTAGAAATCACAGAGAAAAGTTAGCCTTCACGTCCTGGCTCGTTTTCAGTGGATTGCGGCACCTTGACGTCTTGTAGACTTGGCAGAAGACGGGAAACTGTAGACAAACTGAGTGTCACTGACACAGCAGGCACTTCAACATTCATGTGTTTTCATTTGACTTTGATACTTTGAATTTTTGCCCAATGAGATCAGGTCTTACATAAACCTATGAATGAACCACTGATGGTAGAGGCTGCTGAGTAAAGACTCCATCAGTATTAACTCATCCCATTCATACACATTCATACGCTGCCGAAAAAGCAGTGGGAGCAATTTGGGGTCAAGTGTCTTGACCGAGGACACATCGGACATGTTGCTACAGGAGCTGGGGATCTAACCCTGACCTTCCAGTTGAGAGACGACCCACTCTACCAACTCAGCCACAGCCGCCTTTTGTTACCGCACGCCACGTCTACTATGACATGACAGCTTTGGTCTCCCAGTATTTCTGCTCCCATTTTCTTTTTCACAATGACCCCTGAACTTGAAGGGAAATCTCCTTGTGACGGTCTTGCCCTGGATGTCCATTTGCAAAATCCATCCATCCATCCATCCATTATCTTTTCCGCTTTTGCCGTTCGGGGTCCAAAGTGGGGCTTGAGCTGATCCCAGCTGCTGTAATTGGGCGAGAGGCGGGGTACACCCTTGACTGTTCACCAGTCAATCACAGGACTCCTAGATTCGAACTCTCAACCTCTTGGTTGGGAGGTTACCGTGTTAGCCACACCGCCATGTGAACCCTCTTTGGAAAATTGTTTGATCAACATATACATTTTTTCCTCTCTAGTTGTAGTCATTTTTGAAAAACAAGAAGATTTAGACCTTCATGATCCATGAGAATGGTATGAAGATTTGGGGAACTTGTAGCTACAACTTTAAAAAGAAGAATGACATGCTGCTCCTTTCTTGCATCCATCCTAAACATGTAAACTGTGAGAGTGCAGGAGGTACAGATAAGACTGACAGACTGGATTTCACATGTTCGATTGGCGTGGATGTTCAAAACACTTGGGGATCCAAGTTCAATTCCTCAGTTCCAGCCTGCAGACTCTAAAGGCTCTTTAGTCCATTTGAAATTCTAATAAATGTATCAAACATTTAAGGAGCATAAAACCTCTTGCTTATTCCCTCTACACCTCCTGATATCGGACGTAAATGCACAGAGCGTGCCGTCTAAGTGAGGCTTATCTTTTATTCAGCCACTTCAACATTAAGAGTCAACTTTGAGGCGATGGCCCATGAATCACACTGCTAACCGCTCGAGGTAGGGGGTCAGTCCTTTTCCGCTCGGTACAGGGGGCTGACATGGAAGGACAGGAATTTGTACTCAAGGTTGGGGTTGTGCATACTTGTGGAGTTTAGACAAACAGGGAGAAAGAGGCTGGACGGGGAGGCAGCAGGAAAAAGCCTTTTGTGCTGTGGGCTATTTATATTCATCCTTCAAAATCGACCCCAACGCTGGTGGACTTGATGCCTCTCTGGGTGCGCCGCCCTGCCATTTGATCACGACCCATTAAACTATTAGGCTCACTGAAAGCACTAAGAGGGGTATCTGCTCTCCATTTCTTTACCAGACATTCTCCTCTGTTTGCATAGGTGAGGAGACGGGCTAAATCTCCAGTCTGCATATGTGCTTGAATTTCAGTTGAATCAGACTGCGAAGACTAAATTGTAGCCTATGTGTTAAAAATAAAAGCCCCTTTTACAGGAGCCCAATGCCACCTGAGGAATGTGACCTCACCCCGTGCAGTGTCCAGCCGGAAATAACCAAACAACCCCCCCGACCTCTTTCACCTGAAGAACACTAGATTGAAAACAGTCTCAGGACTCCGCAGTGGGTCCGGAGGTGTTCTTCAAAGCCTTGATTTAATTATCCTCATGAGTTCAATGTAGTGGTGCGACAGTTTTACGACATGACTTATAAGCATGTAAACGCTTGTCTAATGAGGAACAGAAGCAGAGGTTCATCATCAGACAGAGAATTCCTAAAGAATAACTTAATGCCAAGAGGGACCCTGGGTTTCATTACAGTGTATCCCAAGTGTGTTCTCTAATTAAGGGTATTTAAATGTGAATATTCAGGTCAAGTAAAGACATTTAAAGACATCCAGCTTTTTTTTTTAGGAAAAGCGGTCTTCACACATTAGTAATTACACATAATAGCAAAATAATTGCAAGACTCCTCCCTCAAACTTTCAAACATTGGAGCACTGTCTTTGCAGAAAGAGGGGGGGTACGATGCCTGCAGTATATTTAACAGTTTAGCTCTTCCAAAGATTTTTTTCATATTCAAGTAACATGACATTAATTAAATTGAAATTATTTACAAAAGAACACAGGAAGCTTTCACCTTGGAGGGGTAGAGAAAGAAAATAAGAAAATTAAATACAGAGCAGGTTAACGGATGAAAGAGGCTCTCTGCAGTTTAAAACCTTAAAATGTGTCTGCTGTCTCTCAGAAAATACAAGCAAACTAACGTTATCTAACCTTTAGATCTGAGGTTAATTAGAATATACAAATGGGCTTTTGAGTTTGAATGCCAGAGATGAATCTTGATGAATCTTGAAATGAATGTGGAAACAGATGAATCAGCTCAGAAGTTACTCTCAGCTGGATACTTCAGCTGGAATCAGTCTACAAATCTCAGTTCTCTTTTTAATGCTAACAGAACAAACCTCCTGGTGTTTGCTTGATCCGGTTGAGCCTCGCTCTTCCACTTGTGTGCACGGGAGGGATTAGCAGCACTTTGGAACAGCAGCAGCAGCAGCGGTCTACAGGTGGTTAACCGTCAGATTACAGCAATTAAGTGGAAACCACACACACACACACACACACACACACACACACACACACACACACACACACACACACACACACACACACACAGTGACTTTGCTCCTCTGGCTGAACGAGTCAGCGCTGCCTCAGGCTGAGATGTACACACTGTGGGTAAAACTTTTAAAAAGGGCTGAACATCACAGGGTCTGGAATTTGAAAAAACCTTTGCTGTATGGGTTACAGAGTTGAGGACACACACACACACACACACACACACACACACACACACACACACACACACACACACACACACACACACACACAGCTCAGGGGCTCTATTTACATGTTGGCACATTTAGAAAGGGTGAAATAGGAAAAGGAGCCATAACAGTCTCAGATTGTCTGAGAGTGACTCTGTTTGTGTGGAGGTTGGTGCTAATAGTGCAGGAATGTGTGAAATGACTCCTGACAGACTTTCTCCCCGAGTGCCTCGTTCAGACGGAGAGCTGTTTTCACTCTTTCAGTCCTGTACATTTCTGGACAACAGCCGAACCTGAGATTTTCCAAGGTTCCAAATTCACACAACGACACAATGTGTCCCTCACAGACTGAAGTTTCTCCCGTCGCATAGGGGGAGGGAGGGAGGGGGGAGGAGGGGTGCAAGTCAGTACATGATGTAAAAAAAATGTGAATGCTTTATATCCATGCATTTTGTAATTAGATATTTTCACTATACAAAGAAACGAGTGCACATACTTAGGAACAGATGAAGCAATGTTACTTTAAAGAGGACATTGTCCCTCTTCTCCACCTTTTCAAACAGTCCCCTGTGGTCTAAATGAAACATCTGTGCTGTGCTTTGATCAAAATGTAACATGAATCAAGCACCAGAGGAGGTTTGTGACCCTGTATAAACCAACTCTCTCAGAACGCTCCGTTTTGGTGTGTGTATCTCTTTAAATGTAATGAGCCCCCCACCTGAGCAAAAGTTTTGTTCTGGGCTCGGGGTGGAGTCCATGGGTGGAGATATCAGGGGAGGGGAGGGGATTTTTTTTTTTTTTTACCAGAATCCCACTGTGACATCACAAGGAGAGCACATTTGAAACAGAGCATTTTTCTCTGTGTTGTCAGACTTATGCAGACCACAAACAAAGGACTGGATGGGTTTATTTCACATTTTGTGGGTCTGTAGACTCTCAGGTTACACAAATATATGTTCAGAAACACTGTACAAGTGGATTTTTCATTATATGTCCCCTTTAAGTGCACACATGAAATAATTGTCATCACATTCACCTTCTCGCTTAGGATAAATTTTCCTGAATATTACCTTCTATGTTCACACACAGCTATCTCTGCTGTCACCCAGAAAGACCTGGTAATGTCTGGATGAGTAATTCAGCTGTTCGGGGGATTTTCATGAATTTTGAGCGTGTGTAAAAATACCACTTCTGGGGAGGCGCCGGTAACCGATGTGCAGAGACTGTAGTCCTCAAAGCGGGTGACATTGGTTCAAATCCGACCAGTAGCTCCTTTCCTGCATGTCATTCCTCTCTCTCGCTCTCGCTCTCGCTCTCGCTCTCTCTCTCTCTCTCTCTCTATCTCTCCCCCCAATTTCCGACTCAATCAACTGTCCTATCTCTAAATAAAGGCCCACAAATAAACCTTAAAAACAAAAAAAAAACACCACGTCAGCCAATGGCATGAATTAAACAAACACATGTACACATGTATTCTGCAAAAATCACAGTAAACATTCTTTAGATTCCACAAAGCAAATGGAGCTGATTGTCACTTTAACTCTGCAGATCTGCAAGAAGATGTTAGTCAGATGCAAAGACTGGGAACTCTGCCAGTCAGCTCCTGAGCCAACATGTAAGCACATGAAGCGTTTGAAACACGGTTTTATTTTTGCCAGTTTTCTGGCCCATCTGTTAACAATACATCTCAGACAGCAAACGAGAAATTTATTTTGACATTTCAGCAGAAATGTTGGCATTAGGCCATACTGAAACATCTTTTGTTTTTGACATATTCTAAAAAAGCAGACTCGCCAAACTTAACCGTATGTTCGGCTTAAATTAAAAAGTTGATTGATTGTTTTTTATGCCTCATTCTGCGTCCTGATGTGCATAACGAGGAAAACTAAGCAGAGCTTGATCCCGTTATGGAAAATCTTGCTGCGCAGTTACAGAATCACAACTTAAAAAAACAGAGAATAGGACCTTGTGATCTGAAGTGAAGTCACTCAGAGCTTTATTTCCCTCAACCAAGAGAAAATGGTCTTTTTCCAAGACAAAAGCCCCGATAGATTGGACTGTAATCCTCTGCATCGCTGAGTGGCCGTTTTTTAAGGAGAAATAAAACATGACAGTAAGAGTCATTAGATAAGTGCTTTTTATGCAAGCTGCTACAATAAACAGAGTCAGCCTGGAGCAGATCATCTCAGGCCTGCAGACACTCACACGTCGACGTCAGGGCCCCTCACACTGTGACTTAAAGAACATAGTCAGGCTTATCGTTTAAAACACAACATGTGCATTTTCTTTGCTCCTGCTTTGTGTGAAGTTGGATTTCACTTTGAATGTACTCACCTCTTTCTTCAAGTTTGATGCTAAAGACATGTTTCCCAAGAAATGTATTAACGGCGCAGAGGAACAGCTCTGAAGTGTGACTCAGAATTAGATGACATTAAAGGTAGAGTTAGTGTTCGTCGCAGCTTGTTAACACCCCTCCTCCTGGGCTCATTGCCACCAGTAGAACATTCCCACTGCAGGATGTAATGTGTATGTTTACTAGGGCTGGAAATCTTTGGGTGTCTCATGATTCGATTTCGATTCTTGGGGTCACGATTCGAGTTAAAGAGCTAGCCGTAGCACTTAGCAGGGAGTGGCTGATTAGCCCCCAAAAAAATCCAAATCGATTTTTGGAAGTTATGAATCAATTTAAAATCTCGTAAGATAAGAATCTCGATTTTTACATAAATCGATTTTTTTCCCCCACCTCTAATGTTTACTGCTTGTACCTACACTGCAAGATACCGCACGCTAGCACAAGCTAACTGCTGGTTAGAAAGCAGACCAACTCTGTGTCCTCGACTAAAAGCTAACATAAGGTTCAACCTTGTTTTAGAACGAGCTTTACTCGCTCTGCGTTTCTCCTCACTATGGTTATATTTTCTATTCTTTGCTGCTTCGTCCACGTCTGTCGTATTCAGCGGTTTGAATCGTATCCAATCACTGAGTTGTATCCACTCCTGAACTCACCTGAGTGTTGTCATTGGCTGGAGGAAACACACCAGCTCCCCGCCAGAAACGTCCAAAGCCAACCAAAACAAACCAGAACATGAGAATCCAGTCAGAGGACAGACGAGGTCTCTGCAGACACAGACACCACACATGTATGGAAGCCCAGAAGGGATGACGAGCAGCTTTTCTTTAGTATAAGTCTGTAATTTGATTTTTAAGTAAAAAATACTGACTCTATCTTTAAATTCTCTTTTGAAACTGAAGATTATAAAAACATTATATTTGTACTAAAACTCCATATATCTTAAAAAAGCGCGAGTCCCTCCTCTCTTCTGTCTGCTATTTGTATCCGTTTCTTTCTTCTCTCTCTTTTTTCTCCTGCTGAATAAAAGCGTGAAGCCTCATTTGAACAGATGCAGCTTCATTGCAGGTGTCTGGCTGTCAAAGCACGCCTTGTTGCTGAACATTAACCTCTCCACCATCTGTTTCACACCACACATCCTGCAGGAGTGAAGCTGACTTCAGGAGCTTTGATTACAACTCCTGGATTATTCATACACCTTGTACATTTATTTTACAAGGCCCAGGCATGGGCTGCCATGCTCTCCAGGGAATATAGCTTGTGTCTGACGGTAGCAGGTATTCCAGTATTAACTCATCCATTCATACACATTTACACGCCAATGATGAGGCAGAGGGAGCTACTTGGGGTTAAGTGTCTTGTCCAAGGACACATCGGACATGTAGCAGCAGGAGCTGGGGTTCGAACCCAAGACCTTTTTCAGAGACCACCAGCTGATCCACAGCCGTCCCATCACAGTCCTGTTTGTGTGGCGCGCGGCTGTAAACTCAGTCTGATGTAAGTCCAGATGGCTTGGACACTTGGAAAATGTGACTTAATAAAATAAAAGCATCATTAAACAATCAAATGGACACAGGCAGAACAGATTTAGAGAGAAAATAAAGAGTAATGCCTCTTCACTCATCCGCTCCTGTGAGTTTTCCAAAAGCACTTAATGGATTTTTAAACAGGGTTATGAAACTTGCTCGACGCTTAAATGGCTTAAATGGAAAGTGATATCACAAATCAGGTAAGAGAAAGAAATGAACAGCATTTAAAGTTACAAGAGCCTCCGACTTTGAGGAGGTAATGTCTGCGGGATGAATTCTTAATGGTATTGTTGGAGAGTAAATAGATCTCGTTGTGATGGTGCACGGAGGGGCCAGGTCTTTCATTAAGAACAAATGGAGCAGGAGCGCTCAGAAGGATGAAATACCAGGCTGGAGGAATGCACAACCTCAGCCATTTCCCCTCTGTTTGGGACTTCTCCTTTCTCCTTTTTCTCTTTTTAGTCCAGTCATTCTCTCTCTCTCTCTCTCTCTCTCTCTCTCTCTCTCTCCTGTAAGTCCAGACATCCCTTAAAAGTTGTCCTTAGTGAAGCCTCCATCGACGTTATTAGATTAACATTCCTCCTCAGTCTTGGTCACAGTCCTAGATATTTGAATGCGAATTCTTTCACGTACGTCCCACCCCTCCTTTACATCAAGTGCAGTGAGAGGAACAGCACAAAGAAGCAGAGAAAGGGAGCTGTGTGTGTGTGTGTGTGTGTGTGTGTGTGTGTGTGTGTGTGAGTGTGAGTCTGAGGGTGTAAAAATGTTGTGCCTTTGCCGAAAAAAGGGGCAACTTTTGTTTTGTGTGGGAGCCCTTTGCACCCCCTCCCCTTCCTCTTTTTTCCTCTTCTCTCTCGGTCTATACCAGCGAGGGGGAGGGGTCGACGGGTTGACAGACAGACGCAGCTGGAGTGCATAGAGGGAGCTGGTCCCACCCCGAAAAGGTGCCAGACATAGACCCAATGAGAGAGAGAGAGAGAGAGAGAGAGAGAGAGAGAGAGCTGCTTCACTTCCAGCTCCCACCGCTGCTGTCTGGGAAACCCTCCTTTCTGCTTACACACCTCCTCTCTCTCTCTCTCTCTCTCTCTCTCTCCCCCCTCTCAGACCCGCAGCTTTTTTGTCCTCGCTCTGGCTAACTTTTTTTGTTGAGTGTGTGAGTGTGCGTGCTTGTGCACACGGCTCAGCTCAGCTCCATTACTTCTCTTGGATCCCAGTTCAGTCAGAGAGAGAGGTTTCTGCTCCTCCAATCTCAACAACACACACATAACATGCAAACATCATTCTTACATACTAACACACACACAGCATCTCTGCAAAGGAGGAAGAAAATCCTCTATTCTGTGCTGAGACACACCATCCTGACAAAGCTACAATTACACTGGAAGTTTGGAGATTTGACCTTCAAAATAAAAGCACATCAGTCTCAACATAAATATTATTCTATTGCATCTCACATGTGAAACATAAATGCTGCTATGCCCGTTAAAAAAAACACTGCAGGCCTTCAGATGTAGACGACCCGTTGGCCATTCTGCTCCTGTGTTTGATCATGATTCCTCATAAAGCACTTGACTCTGATTATTATTAGAAAATATTCAAATTCAAATTAAAACAACTTTATCGATCGCTCTAGGGGGAAATTGTTTGGAGCAGTTTCTACATAATAAAAGACATAAAAGAAACACATCGAAGTACAATAAAAAGATGATATAGCCCTATGTGATCTAATAAGAATCAGTCGCCTCCTGATATGAAATACTGCATGAATACATTATGTTTAAGGAAGACCCAGCACTGATGAGAGAGTCAACAATAATTTGTTTCATAATTTAAAAAAGAAATAGAGTTGATGAGCTTTTCACTGAAAACACTTACAGGTTTACTCAAGTCTACAAATATAACTGTAATATGCTCAGTATAGAAAAAAATGACTTTCAACGAATGTTGAATTCACGATGAACAAATGTATGTTGTGTGTGTCGCGTTGCTAAGTTAGCCTGTATCCTGGTAGAAGTGAGTTCATTTTGAAAGACTTGGTCATAAAGCATACATAGCAACTTTAGCTTTTGATTGGATCTTTTTTGTTTTTTAACAACATAGTTATGAGCTACAACTTGAACAAATTCCCATTTTTTTGCCATTATGTAATAAGATCTTATGCCTTCTGACAAATCACTCCCGCCCATCAGTCAGGTCAGCTACACGCCTTATTATGAATAACTCTTATCTCTACCCATCATAAAATCATTATGGATGAGTTATCCAAAAATGTCTCCCAACATAAAGTTTGTGCCGATAAGAAATTAGCTAATTGGACCTATTTCTTTTTTTTAAACCAGGCTGTAAACATGTTATTTTCTGCTTTTTTGAATGAGTGTGTATGTGATTTCCGATGCTTCTGCAGCCAGCCTCTAGTGGACACTCGATGAACTGCAGGATTTTGCATTTGCATCCGATCTGTACGTTGTACTGACACTAGTGTCTATGTGTTTTGAGCAGGACTTTATATTGTCCAGGGCGATGCCCGATTGTTTAGTTTCCTTCACTTGCTCAATAGATGTGTTCTTTATACAGACTCTAAGCTCTGGCTCATGCCTAAGATAATTAATTGACCCAAATACTTTTTGTTTTGGAGGTATTCACACGACCGCCAAACTTATTTTCCTATCGCGTAACGGTCGCGCTTTTATTTTGAAGGGCACACTTCCCGCATGTGTGTCGCTTACTCTGTCCAACCTGACGGAGAGCTGAGCAGAGGATGGCTGCCTGCGTCTGAGCTGCTGCTGCCTCTGCGCGCACAGAGACGTAAACAGAGCAGGAGAGCGAGAGGAGACGAGAGGAGGAGAGGAGGGAAAGGAGAACTTTTCCGACAGGAGGAAATACTTGTCACACAATTTCCCCGGGAGGCTTTAATATTTTTTTGTTGTTGATTGTGGACCATGCCTGCTGAAGTGAAACAGGTTAGTAGTGTTTGTGTTGCCTTTGCCTGCCGGTCTGCTCCCTCTCCTCTCATCATGTCAGCCTCTCTGACTCCTCTTGTCTCCTCATTGATTCCTCATTGTTTGGATTTTTGTCGCTCAGCTTTCAGTCTATCCAAAAATCATCGCTCTGTGTGTCTTTTATTCAGCCAATTCTGCAACCACTTTAATGCGCGTAAGCAGTGATTCTCAGGCGCACCGATGTCCTTCAGGAGGAGGATAGTGCCTGCATGTGTGTGTGTGTGTGTGTGTGTGTGTGTGTGTGTGTACATGTGTGTGGTACTGTATGATGCATGTGTTCAGGCTGCTGCATGACATCAGATACAGTAGGAACTATGTGGCCTACTCCTACTACTAAGTGACCATTTCATGCTGGAAATAGTTGGGATATGTTTAGTGGTGGTTCTGTGTCTGTGTGTGTGTGTGTGTGTGTGTGTGTGTGTGTGTGTGTGTGTGTGTGTGTGTGTGTGTGTTGGGAATGCCATGCAGTAAAGCAGTGCTGTGACTTACGAGTTCACTGACACATTCATGGGCTCAGACGTGTCAGTATAGCCACCTAGAGAATGACTGAGCTGTGATCATGAGACAAAGCAGAGAAGTATTGAAAGTTTGCCCCCTGATCATCGCCCTGCGAGGCTCTCTGGATCAGCCCGGCACGGCCTGGATGGATTTATAGCCTTTTTGGGGGCTGCTGTGCCAATTGTGAGAGAGACATGGCATTAAAAACCCCTTTTGTCTTCCACTTGCACAGATACCACAGGAATGTGCTTTTGTTAGCTCTTGTGAGTGTGTAAACCGTTGTCTGTCTGTGCGGGTGTGTGTGCGTACAGCAGGGGCATGATGTGCATACATTATTGGAACTGTTCCCTTGCGTTTGAAGCGCATCCACACATGCAGCCTAAACCATCACAGCGCCGAGCTTGGCAGCGCTCGGATGCAACAGAAATGGAAGACAGACAGACAGACAACCTAAAAGAAAGACAGACAAGTGAAGGAAGAAAAATCACACTGAATAAGGTCAGGCTCACTTTAGAGCAGCGAGGGTGGGGTGGGGGGGGGGGGGGTGGAGTTACCAAACCGCTGCCTGGCAGAGGAAAGCAGCTCTGCACGCTGCTCTGATAATAATACATTAACAGTTGCCTCCGTGGATGAGTGCCACCAGATAACTGAAGGAGCCGCTGCCAAAAAAAGAGAAGCTGTTTCTCTCTCTCTCTCTCTCTCTCACGTTCTTTGTTCTTTCCATCCATTGGTTCTGACAAGTTTGAAGGCTCTCTCAGTCTGAGTGCCAGTCGAAGGATGAAAAGCAGGCCAAAAGTTTGCCTGTTGGCTTGGATTATGTGAAAAGGGATGAAGCGCATTGTCAACAACAACCTGCGAGTTGCCACCCTCTTCAGTAGGCATCCTTAAAATGTTTCAGAGAGACTCCCCTCAAAGTCCGTGACCCCTGTAGCACTGAGATAGTTGGCATACTTCAGGGCCTGTGACCTTTTCAACTCAGCTGGACATTCCTCAGCCAGGAAACACCTGCTTGGATGGTGCTGTTTTTTGAGGAGAGGTCAAAGTCACACTTGATCCAGAAATGGATCCATGGCAGAGTCAGTTCTGTTGTGTTTGTGTCCTTCTGCTTCTTGTTACTCCTCGATCACTGCTGGGCCATGACATGAAACTACCAAGGCACTTCTTTTTGTCCGTTTGTATCTACTGCATTGAAATACATCCTATGAACTATCAGACACTGGTGTTCACTAACTATGTATATACTTTATTTTTGTTATTTAATCACAATAGTTACACACCCGTAAGATATACTCGTTCCTAGAACGTCCATGTGTGCATCATTTTCACATTTAGAGCCCGGCCGATTAATCGGCCGATATTAGCATTTCAAGTGAATATCTGTATCGGCAATTTTTTTTTTTTTTTTCGCAGATATTTCTAGATTTATTCGCCAGTCAAATAGCATTTCATTGCGTTACACTGTATTAAACTAGCAGTTCTCTGTCACCAGCAGAGGGCGCTGTATGGATACAACAAGCATTATCACCTTCCAGAGTGTCGAGCGGTGATGCACGTACATGCTCAGTTACTTTCCAGTTGAGCTACCATGCACCAGCTAACTGCATTTGAGGGATCAACGCAATACATTTTTATATATCTATAACTACAGATTAAAGATAGATCTATGAACGATATCGGCTGATATATCGGTATCAGATTTAGGTATCGGACCCAAAAATCTCATATCAGTCCAGACCTAGTTTAAAGATACAGTATGTGTCATCACTCGTCAGATCAAGAACCATTAAAAAAACTTTTTATGCCTTAAAAAAGTTTAATGCTTTGAGCTAAAACATTTCAATTCAGGTCCTCAGAGATCCTACAAATACATTCAAATATTTGAATCCCAGAGCTGTGGCTGTGGTGTTATTGTGAACTGCACCATGGGTCAACAGTCTTTGAACTAGTACAGGTGAAACGCGTCAGACTTTTGATTTATATAAAGGATATTAAACTAGAGTATTAAATATAATCTTATTTGATTTTAGCATCTAGAGGTCGTTAGGTTGTCGATGACAAAAACAACTTCCCTATAATGAGTCGATTTGTGTCCTGATGTTTATGAAAGCTTTTCTAAGGCTGTGTTTTCCTCTTCTGACTCTACAGACACATTTATTCTAATATTTGATATCCAGTCCTATGAGTCATTATGTCACTGCCACGGCCATTCTCAAGAGATTTCCATGAGTAATAAGGAGTTCTGTTCTGTCATCCTCCTCCTGTTGGTCTCAGTCTAACAGTTAAAAAGCAGTTTCTCCTCTCTGAAGAATGAAGCATGGAGGGGAGATAAGAGAGATGCTGATCTGCCTTGACCTCATCCCCATGCTGCGGCAGAGCTTACAGCGAATGAGTTTTAGTCCACTGAAGATTACTGCAGAGCCCTCAATTAGTGGGGGAGCCTGCACCAGACCAACGTCTGAGTTAAATATAAACTGGCCCTTTTTTTATTTTGGAACTCCAAAACCAGCAGTGTAGCTCCTAAACCCTGCAGAGGCTGCAGCATCTTCAGCTCATGAAAGATAGACGAGCAGATTTGTCGTGAAGGAGAAAGAAAAACATTATGAATAATCCAGTATAGACATCATCCTGCCAAAGTCCATCACAAAAAAAAAATAGATTTAACTTCTCGCCGCAAGTTGGAATCTAGAGGACCTGTCTGCATAACAACATAATTCACCAGTGATGGAGCCAAAGACTAAAGGAGGTCTCGATGCAGACTGCGGGGGTTACTGCCAGATTCCTGACAGCTCGCGGGGCTTTCAGCCGACAGTTCCTCCCTCTGCCATGCTGTTTGATTTCTCACCAAAAAATTAAGAAAACTTCAGATTTTTCCCCTTCTTCTTCTTCTTCTTCTTCTTCTTCTTCTTCTTCTTCTTCTCTGCCTGGTCGTTTCTGCATCGTGTATTCTCTTACATTTGTCTCCTCAGGCTCTCTCTCTCTCTTGTTTGTGTCTGCACAAGAAGCAGATCAATATTTGAAGACATGTAGAGCATGAGGAGAGGGCTATTGTGTGGTGAGTGTGGGGGTCATGCAAGAATAATGCCAGTGACCGGAAACATATGAAATGAATGGTGAATGGCTGTGGAGGATGCATCAATGCAGGGGGCATCATATGGAGGGGGGGGGGGGGGGGGGGGGGGGGGGGTTTGAAGGTGACAGATCATATGGTGCTTAGTGCTGCTGACCGGTGACACCAGATGGCTTGCCTTGTCACACGGCCTCTGGCCATACTCTCCATGTTTCACATACCGTTCCCATGGCTGCCATCGTGGTACGACCCCCGCGACACAACCTGGTCTAACATGTTGACGTGTCACAGTATCTGGCTCACTTGACTTTTTTTTTCATCCATCCAAGAGCTGCCTTTCTAACGTCCTTCTCACCTCCTCCTTATCTGGATGCCGGCTTCTGCTGGACAGTAACATGAACTGAATTTACTTTAGAGCAGCTGACGCCATATGTACCCCCCCCCCACCCCCACATGGTCACTACTCCTCCCCTATCCACACGGCATCCCCAGCCCCCTACTGTATGTCTACTCTGCTCAGTCCAGCATAGAAGAACACATTTTTTTATTGTCTAGACTAAAGAACCATGCACATGTGATCCTAAGAAAAGTCTTATTATCAGGACTAATCATGATGCGCTTAAGGTCTGAAATTAATGCATACATCTTTTAATTGAATGAATAGTGTGCAACATTGTGTTTTTTTTTTTCTAACCATCAGCGTCTTTTTTCAAGCGTTTGCATCACCAGGCAGCCAACCGGACAAAAAGTGCAGCAAGCAGCGTTTTTTTTTCTTTTTCTGAGCGCTTCACCTTTTTTGTGCGGCCGCTCCGAGCGATTCGAGTTGAAAGTCTTTAAACTTTTTTAGGTAGAAGGTAGATATTCCCCATATAAAGTAACGGGGCAGTGTCGGTCATACAGGAGTCGTTGTTAACAGCCTGTTGTCATAGCGACAGGACGGACATGCAGCACTTTAATTCTCAGTGCACAAGTGCTTAATGCGAGCGTTCCCTGAGTGCACAACCAGCGCTTCACTGACCGGACAATAACGCTAGGGGACCTTTACATTTTACTCTGATAATGACCTCTGATGTATTTTCTGATAGAAACTGTAAAAACATTGTTTAAGTTGTAGCCAGTTAATAAAATAATTAGTGTGTGTTTAGTATGTTTTCTTCATCATGTCTTCATCATATCACCCTCAATGCTTCCATCATGTACAGTATACCACGCTGCCTTAAACTCGACCCCTACAATTACTTTAAGTTAGCGTCCAGTTTACTTTATCTCAAATCTCCTGATGAAACTCGACCCCCGACATCTGCTCCTCCAAAACGGGTTCAAACAAACACAGGGAGAAATGTGCAAAGCCTGTGTGACCCCAGCACTTTTCTATACATAGTCCACTACACTATACGATCCTGCTCTAGCATTAGGGGGTCTGTGCCACTCAACCTGTGGCACTATAGATCTCCCCCCCCTCCTCCTCTCCTCTCCTCCTCTCCTCCTCTCCTCTGTCCTAGCCTGTATGGCCGGCTGACAGTGTGACTGATGCTGGACTGCACTCGCTCGCTCACTGTCCGACCATAATGCTCTCTCAGCTTTCATCATCACGCTGTTAGAATATAAAAGGTGAGTGGCAGAAAATTGGAGGCTGGAGGGGTCGGGGTGGTGGGGGGGACGCTGGATGCTGGAGATGGATGATTTCATACTGCTATGTTTGGAAACGGCACTGAGGACGAGGAGGAGCATTAATGAGATGGCAGCTTATTATCCTGCCATAGATGTTGTTGTTTTTTTCTCTCTCTTACCTATTCAGCACTTGTTATCTAAAATGTGTGCCGACAGTGTGAATCCTGAATGCATGCTCATATTTTATGCACATGCTTCAAACATTACATCTCTTTTTTTCCACACTCTGCTTCACATTTTGTACGCTAGACGTCCAATCCCGTTTTAATGACTCCTCAGCTAATTAAGAGTTGTTAGTGTTTCTTTTTTACTGTTACCAAAAATAGTAAATCCCCTGAGTGGAGGTGTAGACACTCTTCTGTCAACAAATAAATAAACAAACACACACATAACACACGCTGCAGGATTCAGTGGAACGTCAATTAGATCCACTGTTTATTTATCAGTCTCCGTCTGCAGGCTATGTCCAGGCTATGGTTGTTTATAAGGGAGACGGAGTCATGTTTTTTTTCCGCCTGACAGCGTTCAATAAACACCTCTCTATCTGTGCTGCAGGAGGCAGCAACAAGGCCTGTTTCGATGGCTCCGATAAGAAGGCCACTCGCTCCAGAGGAAGAAAGAAGACGCTCAGTCTGCCCGAGTTCTGCTTCCCGTCGATGAAAGCAGAACTCATTACACTTAAGATAATGTAGTTTCCTTTTGGCCACATCAAGGCTGTAATTATTGCAGTGACAATATTTACACGATAATCTCTGAGTCCAATGGTTTTTTCATGATCACATAATGGCAGCGGTTTTGGTTATGATTACACAACCCCCCGGAGCTCTCATTTAAGAGATGTGAACAGCACTCTGTGGTCAGGAGGAAAAACACGACGTGTCAGGTGCTGTCAAAAAAAAGATGTTTGTAGTGCTAATGGAGGAGAAAAAAAAAGAGTAAGTGAAGAGATGAAAAGCATCTTTACGGAGGAGCGAGGGGACTGAAAGGAAGAAAAGGACTCTCTCCTAATGACCCCGGTGTTCTGTGTCATGTTGACCTCTGCTGTGTGGGCACACTGTCTCTGTTTGTGTGTTTGTTTACACGTCTGTAATTGGTTTTCTTGCAGTGACTCAGGTTAGTCATAACTCATGTTCTCTGAAAAAGAAACAAAGAAAATCTGTCATCTGTATCAGTTGTAAGCCTGTAAAAACTTCAACCATGTCTGCTTAGAGGTACAAATCTGATGAACCAATCATGCCTCCTTGCTCGTTCTAAACCCCATGCGTGCACTAGCCCACACTCAAAATGGTCGACCAAGGTTCTTGTTGGTAGCCTTTAGAGGGTCCGACCAAACTACTACACTCTCAGTTAGTTCTCCAGTAGTAATCAAGTGTAAATGCTAAATGGACTTGAGCTTGTATATTTACTCAAAGCGCTCGACATGTAGCTGCAGGAGCTGGGGAATCAAACCCCCAACCTTCCGGTTGAGAGACGACCGACTCTACCACTGAGCCACAGCTGCCCAGTGTGTGTGTGTGTGTTGGTGTGTGTCTGCACAGACACTGCAGACCTCTGTGTGTTCTCTCAGGTTTTCTCAGCATGTATATGTTTGGGACTCTCGTGTTTTTCCTTGTCGGTCTGTAACAGACGCTTACATAACGTGTGCATCTGAATGAAACGTTGAAAGGACGTCACAAACGATGGTTTGTGCCAACCTGTGGATTTGAACGGTCTGTCTGTGTCGTAGCTGCTGGTCTAATAGGACTCAGAGACACAAAGCACACAGATGAAGAGCAGCATACAAACAAGCTAGCAGACTTGTTTCATCAGCTTATCTTTAAAACGTTGAAAACGTTTTCTCAACATCAGTATAGAAATAGTCTTCACTGTGAGTGTTGATGTATCCGGGTGCTGTGGCTGACCGAGGACTAGATTGTTCAGTCTTCTATCTCAGCATGATATTGAGAGTAAGGATTGTCCGCTGCCTGGGGGAGTGAGCGATCATTAAAGTGCATTAGATGGCCTGCAGGAACATAAACAGTATTTAAGATATAGCCTAAAGGATTAGCAGATTAATTGACATTATATGCTATTTATTTTGAAAGGAGCACACAGGGTCTCATTTCCTTCCTCCTCCGTCCTCCGTCCTTCTTTTCTGCGCTCCTCACTCGGAGCTCTGCTGCCTCCCTGACCTCCATTTGCAGAGAGGACTCTGTCTCTGGGGCCTTTTTCAAAAGAACTGGGGCTTCTTTGACAGTCATGTATAGTTCATAGAGGCTCCGCCCCCTCTGTCCTGCAGCTGGGGGACCTCTAAGAGGGGCCCTGAGGGGGGAGGTCAAAGTCCTCATAAAGCTTTCCTCAACCAGAAACGGAGGGACAAACACCTCCCTACGTCTCCCTTTCTTTTCTTCACTCCCTCCAGTACCATCCACATTGTACTCCGGGGTACATGCAGCGGTGGTAGCCGTGGGGGCTGGGGCAGCGAGGGGTGGCTCTCAGGATCTTCTTGCATGTTTAGTCTGGAACTTTCTTTTGAGGGATTAGCCCACTTCCTGCCTCTGGAAGCAGTCGGGATGCTGGGGAGAGGCAATCGATCCTCCATCATCGGACCATCTGTCTCATGCTGCTCTGTGGGGATTAATGATTCCCTCTGACAGCTCTTTAGTGGGGCTCTATCAGCGCCCGCACTGACATGTGGCAGTGCGAGGAGCGTGCATGAAGCGTCTCCGACTTACTTTGTTTAACTGCTGTAACGAGCCAGCACAGTCGGTGTGATGTTTCAAACCAAAGGCTGATATGTTTTGATGGGAGCTGCAAGTAACAGTGATTCATTTAAAACTGGAATGAAAAAAAAAAAAAAAGTATAACTTTGTCATACTTATCTTATCAAATATTCCAAAATGCGTGGCCTCAAATCACCTCTAACCAGCTGTGTATTTCAGTATATGATCACATGTTATACATCCCCTGCAGATATATCATCTTTAAGTTCAACTTACATTCTTATCGTCAGCACTTTTGATTGGTTGCAAGTCAAAAATGTGCAGTTTATACTGATAGATATGATGCACCGATGTCATCAGGTTTTCCTCACTGTCTGACTAGAACAGTTAAAAATGGACACCATGATGTAACTGTATGTGTTGCTGACATTTTAACAGTCCACATTAGAGTATTTCTACACAAACATGGCTCTCCTCCAGTTGGACTTTTTCAGTAGCCTGTCACATGCTCAGTGGATTTTAGTAACACATAACCATGAAGAGTAGCAGGACACTTAAAATGATGTGTTGGCATACTGTGTGTTAGTGCATTAAAGGATATGTTATTTACCCCTTCTCTTGACAATTTAGAAGATCATAGTGCATAGGGCTGAACGATATATCGTTTTAACATCACATGTGCAATAGTCACATTTTTCTTTTGTGATCAACTTTTTATTGAAATTTTACACAAGATGCTTATACACATGAGCTTCAATGACAGAAACCCAAGACAGCATCATCAAACATACAAACTATTTACAGATCGCCGTTGCCTTGATGAGGAACAATTTACATAAAATGTGAAACAAAGACAAAATTACTGAATGAAATTATGATATGCATGTACACACACACACATATATAAACACCCATACACAAAATAAAACCTATAGACACAGCTCAAGTAATAAAACTAAAACAAATAGAGATAAAAAATAAAATAAAAATAATTCAAGTAAACAATTTCACAAAAAGTGTGAGTTTACGTTTTGTTTATAACACCGGTTATATTTGTTGAAGAAAAAGTGGATCTGAAAGAGTTGAAATAAGGAAATGCAATAGTCACATTTTGATCATGTGACCTGAGGCACGTCATGCTGCCACTTTCCTGTTGTTTGATGCAAACATAAACGTCTGTGTATGCAGAGTCTGTGTGTCCCTGCATGTGAAATGTAGACATACAGGAGATTTGCGTCACCCTGGAAGGAGTTTGACAAAAGCTGTGTTTTCATTGGCCCAAAAGTGTCAGCGTGAAAGACCATAACGCACAGAAAAAGCTATGTTTCAAAAATACCTGTCGATGTGTGGACGAGGAGGCCTCAGTCAGCTGAGCAGAAGACTTTTGGATGAACACTCCAGTCCTTCATCTCCTCTTGATCAGGCAAAGTTTAAAACGTGTGATTGTGATCTGTCATACTGTATGTTTCTGATTATATGAGATTTAAAAACCGTGTGTAGCTCTAGCAGATGAACGCTGTGCTTACTCAGAGCTCAGTCACAAAGCCTGCTGGGAGTTTGACGAGACTGACTGGCTGTTACTGACCTGCTGGCTGGCGGTTGAAGAGCACTGATGAGGTCCGGCACTTCATTAAGAATGCTGCTCTGAACCACGTAACACACAACAATGGCGGCTGTAACTGCTGATGGCTCGGCTCCAGGGGAGTAAAATAAAGAGAGAGAGTGATAGAGAAGAAAAAGAGCGAGAGGGAAAGTCCAAACCGCTGTAAGCTGGCTGGCCTCGGGGGCCTCGGGGGGGCCTCGCTGACCGCTGCTACACGTAGCCTCTGCTGTACACAAACATTATGCTAACCAGTGGCAAGAGTTCAGCCAAACCAGAAACACAACCTCCAGAAAGAGACCAGATTAATGAGTTCCTGGCGTTCCCAGCGCTTGATTCTCCACGCAGACAACAGTTTGTACAGATAAACGGCGTCTACAATAGAGGCATCCAGGCACTTGGCTGCCTGTCATCTGCTGTTACATGTGATGGTGAAAGCATTGTTACTCATCTCCCCTGTCTCCTCTTGATATGTGCTCTTCCTGTTCCCAGAGGAGTTTGTGGGGAACAATGGAGTGATGCGCCTCCTCGCACATTCCACAAGGCTCCATTGAGCTGTCTAATGAACCTCTACTGCGTGTGCCCGCGCGGCCCGCACTGCCTGCCCGGCGGGCTCAGCGGAAATACCAAGCCCTCATATTTAATTTGTTTTGGAATGTGTAATAGGCTGTCAAGTGGAGCGTGGTGCAGCGTTAGGTCTGTGCCAGCCAGGTCTGCGGACTCAGAGGGACAGGTGCCAGCCAACAGTGGAAGGTGCTGAACTTAACACTCTGTGTGTGTGTGTGTGTGGGGGGGTTTGGAGAGCGTACAATCCTGGCCTCAGAGGCGGAGGCTTCTAGAGCTGCCAGTGTCCAAGCCAAGCAAAAGCTTTTAGTTTGGGTAACAGGACATGGTGTCTGTGTGTGTTGTGTTTCTGAAGTAGCTGAAAGTTGGAGAGGATAGTGTCAGGCAGGTAAGAGCCACAACGGACACCAGACACAGAACAAGGTATCAGATCTGCAGGATGAGAGGAACACTGTACACAGACAAAAACAAAACAACAACAATGACAGATTTGTTAAGATAGAGCTAACATTCTGCAGCAGCTTCAATGAAATCATACTCTATTGGTGAAGTGGTAGATTTTGTCAGCACATTTAGCTGTTGAAATTGATTTTATTCATTGATTTTTTTTTTCACTTAAGCACCACACACAACTCCCATATCATCTTTCCTGAGCCTCACGTTTCACCTGCTAGAAGCTCGTTTATAAGAGTTTTCTATAAATGCCAGAGCTTTACTTGACATTAGATCATTTCAAACAGCCAACTCCCTCAGTTTTGAACTCTATCAGTAAACTTTATGAAGGATTTCATCAGCTAGTCATCTATGAATCTGCTGACTCTCCCTCACTCCCACACTGACTTTAATGAGATAAGCCTTACTACTTTTTATTTGGGTTTCTAATCACTGGTACCCATTACTCATGAGAGAAGGAAAGAGGCTCACAGTCGAAACCTTTCAGAAAACTGAACAATGAAGGGTCATTTTTGGGTTAAGTCAGGTGGTGCAGGTCACGGTGGTGCAGTGGTTAGCGCTGTTGCTTCATGGCGAGGATGTTCTTGGTTTGAACGCTGGTCGGACAGGAGCCTCTCTAGGTGGAGTTTACATGTTCTTCCTGTTCATGTGTTGGGTACTCCGGCTTCCTCCCACAGTCCAAAGTCATGCTGGTTAGGTTTGCTGACTCTAACTTGTAGGTGTGAATGTGAGTGTGTCTGGTTGTCTGTCTCTATATGTCAGCCCTGTGATTGACTGGTGAACAGTCCAGGTAATGGGGAAAGCAGTACAGATAATGGATGGAGGGTTAAGTCAGGTTTCCAGACTGACAGTGTTGACTAATGTTGCTTTAGTTTTCCAACCGAACGGCTGATAAAAAACAAAATTGCAAATATCACGCAGACAGAATCTGGTCAATTCTTGGTATTTTCAACTAATGCCACATTAGTGTCTGAGACAGAGGAAAGGCCTGATGTGGTATAAAAGATACAGAAGCTTTCAGAATGTCTTGTTTTCCGTTAATATTTTTGCTTCTCATGTCTCAGAAAGGCCTCCGTGGCCGACAGCGATATATAAATAGCTCCAGCCTCTGTTTGTCTGAGGGAGCTGTTTTCACTGTGCTTGTAGACTTGGTGGAAGAACAAATACTCCTCAGATGATTTATACTGCCGGCCTCCAAGACATGCCCCGGTGCTGAAGAATCACAATCTCAATTTTTCTTACCGGACGTTTGGCTGCCGTCGCTGTAACACTCATGTGGGTATTTATTTCCCTAAGGCTTCTCTGAGTTGCCATTGGTTACCAAGCTGCTTTTCCACAATCCCCAGAGATGGATTGGTGGAGGGTCTCAATTTAACACCCTGGTTGGTCAGCAGCTGAACTCTGCCTTGTTTTAAAAGAAAGTCTATTTTACCCCCTCAGTTTCAGGACGTGTAGAAAAGAGAGCCGGACCCTGCACTGTTCTCAAAGTTAAGCAAACAGAACTGTTGATACAGACCTCCTTGAGTTTCCAAATTCTTTCCATCATTTTCTAGTACAGTTGAGAGAGGCTTAATCCAATAAAACCCACTCTTTCTGATTTGTGCACTGTGTCGTGAATCCGGCTCTGAGAGTGTGTGGTTTTGGGGGGTGGGGGGGGGGTGGGGGGGGGTGGGGGGGTGTTTGAGTACGTTCCTCAGAAGGAGTGCCCAGCTGCAGCCTCTGTTGTTCTGGCCACATGGGAGCACAGGGAGTGTTTTTGGGGGGTCAAGGAGCAGCTACATTCCTGACTGGAGTGCTCAGATGGGAGCACTCATTTCTCAGTCTGCTCCCAAGTCCATAATCCACCTCCACTGTTTTCCCCCGCGTCACAGTCCTTCAAGCATAATGTCCCTGAAACACTGGTGCTAATTAATGCTGCCGGTGTCTATAACCGCCAGGCAGAACACGTATCAATGCCCTCCTTGTGTCGTGTTCAGGCGTCTACCGGTGAGCCACAAGTCACAGGAGACCTGACAGAGTGCACCCTTTTCCTGGATCCCTCATGTTCTCATGCTGCGACTTTAACAAGGCCTTGTTATAGTCTTGAACTGTTAATGGGGATGAGAGGGAAGTGAGCTGAGTGCTTTACTACCTCCCATAATTACCTCCTGAAAATACTGTTATGGTGCTTCTCCGGTCAGAGGAAAAAATTGAGGGGGGGGAGTGAAAATGTACTTTACTTCCTTTGGTTTTATATTTATTTATTTATTTATAAGTAGGTATGTTCACAGCGACTAATTTCCCTGTGAAATCATTTAAATTCAGACTAGTCGACACGTCTCAAGGTTAGGAAACACTCAGAAAGAAGTCCAAATTAAGTACAGTTTAGTCAACATGGCTAAATACTGTCCCAATCTCACCTGTTTTATAATAATTATTAAGACATTGATGGCTATCTTAAATTGTGCTGAAAACGTGGCATTTTTTGACGTGCATTACTCTGCAGGTCACTTATGTCAAATTGGTTTTGTAGAGTGTGGCTAACCTTAGCAGTGCTTGCACCACCAGCCCAGGTATGGCAGCAATAACGTGTCAGCCTTAAACAAAACATCCACTTCATGCTGCATGTGGTTATGTATCGCTCCTGCTTAATGGTTATATGTTTACCTGCAGAGAGATGCTATTGGCTGAAAGGACTTTTATAGCACTTTTCTAGTCTTCTGACTACTAAATGCACTTTAACACCGCAGGTCACACCTACACATTCACACACTGATGGTAGAGGCTGCTGTGTAAAGAGTCCATCAGTATTAACTCATCCATTCATACACATTCACACACTGATGGTAGTGGCTGCAGAGTAAAGAGTCCATCAGTATTAACTCATCCATTCATACACATTCACACACTAATGGTAGAGGCTGCTGTGTAAAGAGTCCATCAGTATTAACTCATCCATTCATACACATTCACACACTGATGGTAGAGGCTACAGAGTAAAGAGTCCATCAGTATTAACTCATCCATTCATACACATTCATTAGTCGCTGCTGAAGCAGAAGGAGCAACTTAAAGGGTTAAGTGTCTTGCCAAAGGACACATCGGATATGTGGCTGCAGGAGCTTGGGATTGAACCCCCGAGCAGGCCCATTAACAAAAGCAAGTTACATCCGCAACCTTCCTGGTGTTACGGTCTAAGTGAGTGACATGTCCTCTAAACACAAGATGATGATTTTTCAGTGATATTTAGGGTCTTGGTCTTCTGTAATGGAAGCTAAATGAAGCCTATAGGTATGGCATCAGAAACGTGCCTGTTGATGTAGAAACTGATGAAACTGCTTCTTTTTTCTGGAGTGTTCACCCACATTTGCTGGCAAATATTACAATAATGTGACCTGACTCAATTTGTATGCACACATTCTGGTGAATACAGGACCCATACACTGTATAAACAACCCACCTCCCATACAGTTTATCAGGTGTCAGCACACAAAGGCCTTTGTCTTTGCAAGGTGACAACACATCCAAACCTGTGACCGACACGCAGCAGTGAGCTGCAGATGACCACACTGCCTTCAAACCGATTCAGAGATAACAAAGGGATCGCTTCCTCCAAACATCTCTATTATTTGCATAATTTAGAAAGCTTTGGCATCGTCATCAAACTATGTGTGACTCAGAATAAGAGTTTTTTTGTGTTCAGATTTGTAGTATAAGTAGTGCATCCAACCATGGCAAATGTGTCAGTTTTAGTTTTTCGCCCACTCTTTAATCCTGATATATTGATTACAAAAATGTGGCTTTCTGCTTTACATAATTCATTACCACTGTAGCTCTTGCAGCGCTACAGTTTTACAAATGAAGAATATGCAAATGTGTTCATGTTTGCTATATTAGCAGTGACAAATGGCCTGGAATCTCCAAAGAACCCAGGCTGATTCCGGCCTCTCTCTCTCTGAAATATGGTCATCGCAGCAGGGACTGCTGAGATTTGGATGGTAAATCTAAGTGAAGGCCTTCAAAGGGAAACCTATTGTATCCCCTGACACATTGTGGTGTGGAAATCACAGTGGGCATTTGCACAGAGACCGATCTGAAATTAGAGGCCTCCAATCCTCAGTCTGCAATCTGAGGCTTGCAGGCAGCAGGACTGGCATGACGTCCCCGGCCCTCCGAACCCGGGAAGCCCTGAAGCCACAAGCTGCTGCTGCCGCTCTGAACTCCAGTTTCTGCGGCAAACAAGTCCCCTGTCTTCTCTCTCCAACATGCACCAACAAACCTAATTAACTTTCCCTCTCGGCTGAAAGCTCCTCTACCCCGGCTGTGCACTTTGTGAAGTCCTTACAACTTTGAATGCTCTTTCTTCAGGAGTTTTTTTTCTCCCCACACACACCTCTGCAACTGATCTGTCAGAGGTTGGTTTCAAAGTAGAACTTCAGGAATGCAATATGTAGCTGGCCCTGTTCTAAGTTTGATGGCTGCAGAGGTGTGCTGAGTCTGGAGCAGGTGCTGTAGAGAACTTTCTCTGCCTTTTTTTCACTGCAGTTTTCCTCTCCAGGGAGGAGCTGAAGTCTGCAGCACGGCTTTAAAAAACGAGGTTTGTCTGGTACATACAAGCTGCATGTTTTTGTGTTTTTGCTCATTTTATATGCAAAGTGAATCTCACTGATTTTCTATATATATATACAATGTTGGTATGTGTCGTGCATATTTGGCGCTGTTTGTGAACGTTGCTAGCGGCAACGCTGCAATCGGTTCTGAAGTGGGTCAGCCGCTCCGTCGTGCTGAAGCTGCTGTTCACTCTCACAGGAGTATGTGAGAAAAAGAATACAAAATGTATAACCAGAGGAAATATGCCACAGGCTGACGTTACCATAGCTGTGACTAGGCGCATTTTCTGTCCCTTGTGGAAAAAGGGGAAAGCTGAAAAATGATACAAGGAACCTGTATTTCTGCATTAAAGCTCCCCTGGTGATTTATTCATGATGCTACCATTTGTCTTGCATTTTCAAAAAGTTGAATACTAGTTCTCCACTTCTTCTCTCAAGTGTTACAAAAGAGCTCATTTGTAAAAGTGCATCTTTCTTTTGCTTGGAATTAGAATTAGAGCTTGACAGATATTGTATTTTTTAGAGACTGACAGAAAATAATGTTTGAGGGGAAAAGATTAACCTACCGGTATACTTTAAAGGTCACATATCATGCAAAATGTTTTCCTCACACTAATATGTGTCCCGAGTCCGTCTACAAACCCCCCAATGATGAGAAAAGCCCATCCTCTCCCTTTTCAGAAAATGTGTGATCAAACAGGCCGTTTGGATATTTTCCCTTCATGACATCACAAAGGGCAGTAGCCCCTCCCCCAGGTGGGTGACACTCCCACAGCTAGGTGTTTGCTCTGCCCTCTGAGTCTGCCTTCTCACCGTAAACAATAGGACATGGAGCGAGAAAACCCGAGTACACCCAAGCCCTTCCAGAGAGGGGGCGTGGTCAGACACAGCTCATTTACATATTTAAAGGTACAGACACAGAAACAGGCTGTTCTGAGCAGGGCTGAAATAGAGGGGTTTATAGACATGATCAAATACAGGATCAGAGTGGATTTAGAACAAGAAACTTCACACACGTTTTGAGGAGCTCTATGATTCTGGAGCTCTTTTAATTGGGTAGAAAGGAGTATTATATGTGACCTCTGAGGTGCCGTCTTTTCTAAATTGGCTTTAGTTTCAATGTCAGCGCATATCAAAGTATTTACATTTACAAATATATATCTGTGATAGGCCCATACTGGCTTCATAATGTCAGCTCACAGTATTATCGGTCCTGAGTGTTGCTTTTGGCTGATGTATGAGCATGTTCATAATGAAGCGATTATAAACTGGCAGCAGAAACACTTGAGTCAATCTGATTTTTTGTGGTAATGTGGAGAATTTTCTCTCTAGAAGTCCCATCTTTTGCTCTGGTTTCCAGCTCAGCTGCTTTGAATGACGAGCATTTGGCTGCTCGTGCATCTTCTCGTCCTCGCTGGCAGTCAGAGCCGCCTGAATCGTTGCATGCCTCTGGAACGTGCCTCGCTAATGGGGCTGCTGGAGTCCCAATCAATCAGTGCGCTGTGTTTTTCTCTAATATCTCGGCTCGAGCGAGCGGGGCAGCCTTGATGATGCAACAAACTGCTTTGATTTGTTGACGCCACTCAGGAGGCCGCGGCCTGAAGGAGCGATATCTCTTTCATGCCGTCTGCTGTCAAACTGGGATCCAGCAGAGATGACGCTCCATGTCAACGTCTGCTTGGTCTGGGTTTTTTTTTTGTGTTAGTCACCAGGCTGGTCCTGTGAAACAACATGTGTGATGAAATATGACAGCCCTGCACTCAAACAGTAACAGAGGCTAATTTCTCACACTGTGACAACCATATTCAGGCCAGGATCTACAGATCGCTTGGATGTTTTTTCAGAGACGCCTCAGTGTTTGGGTGAGCCTACATGCCATAACGGGTGCTGCTAAACTCTAGAAAGGTATAGCTCAGTAAACACTCGATTATACCTCATAATCCTCTCGGACATTGCTCAACTCCCACTCAGCCACCGGGTCCTTCATCCAGATTTCAGTCAGGTGGGGGCCTCGGAAGATTTGCATAATAGGAGCTTATTGCTCATTTCCTGGATTCATTGTGGATTAAATCGGGAATGCCACCATCCAAGGGCTGACTCATTGTGTTTTGTCCCACAAGTCAAAAGGGGTGATTTAGGAAAAGGCAGCAGTCTTATACCTTGGATGAGTCATGATTCATTTGACCCCCCCCCCCCCCTCCCCCCTACACACACACACTCACACACTATACAGTCCAGGGCCTTCTCTTAGAGGAGGTTTAGCCACCATTCATAAAAGAACATTACTTCAACCCACACTGCTGGATTCCTCTTTGCTCCCCTCTGTTGCTTAAGCTTTACTTTGGCGTCAGAACAAGAACTGGAGCTCCTGGCATAGAAAACTAGGCTTTTATAATAGAGGGAGATGTGAGCACCTTGTCACCATATGGGGATCAGAATTCCACAGCAATTCTCTCTAAGCTCCGCAACATGGTAGGAATTTGAAGCCCTTGTTTTTCAGGACAAAATAACAGAACCACGTGGCTTATTTTTTTGACGTGCCATTTGGAAGTGGTATTTGTAGCCCCCCCCATGACTTTAAAACACACACTTGCACACACAGGGGAGAAACTAACTTTGTATGGTTTGTTGGAAAGTTTGGAAACTGCTTCAGCCTCCTTTATCTGTATGTTTGTATTTTAAAACCAACAGATGTTGAGAAGTAGTTATTTATGAAGCCCGCCTCCCTGACTGTCAAAGAGTGGAATCATCAGGCTGCAGGTTGACTCTGATTTCAGGTTTCTCAGACACTTTGGCACAGACATCACGGGACCTGTCATTTAAGCTGCCAATAGATTGTTTTTAAGTGCTCAAATTGTTGCCAGGTAAGGGATCCTTCAAGTGTTAGCTGAATATTTTAACCAGGAGCTTAATTATCCACAGATGTCCCGTCCTCTACAAAACAAAACAAACTAGAACCCCCCCCCCCCCCCCCCTCCCCCCACTGAATTAACACTTACAGGTTGAAAACAAAGACTGTATAAAACAAAGGCATATTTTCAGTGACGTCTTCCATTGGCTTTTGAGCAGCTATTGTGAAGTCCAGCAGAGGCAGACGCCATATTGGATAAGCTATCTTCACCTAAATTTCTATCAACCTATAATCATGTAGGAAGAGGGAGCTGAGGTGGGCCTTCAGCGCCCTGGCGAACAACTGCAAGGCATCTAAATGTCAAAACTGATGAGTAATATAACAAAAAAACAGCCCTTACAGTTTTTATGAATGATAACATGAGCTATTGATACCAGATTTGTGTTTGTACTTCTGTAATCATGTTTATTTCTGCTGTAAAACCTAACATTTTTAACTTAATGGGATCTCATGAGGGTTAATTGGCTTTTTGCAGTGGTACACTCGGGGAACCTGCAGAGTTCTTTGCAGCTCAACATTGACTTCATTTTACAACACCAAACCTTACCACTTCTGTTCTCAGGGCTAATCCTTTTTTGGTCAATTTTTTTTTCAGTCATTTGCAGTTGACAGCCAGGACTGAATGGATGGATGGATGAATGGATGGATGGATGAATGGATGAATGGATGGATGGCTGGATGGGAGAATTAATGGATGGATGGATGGCTGGATGAATGAATGGATTCAGTAGCAGCTCACAAAAACATGCACGACATGAAACATTTGTTACATCTAACACACCCCCCCCCCACCCTCCCATATATATATATATATATATATGTATATATATATATTAACCTGAACAAAGATTTAAAAAAAAAAAACCCTACATAGTCAAAATGTAACCTCTGCATTTTAAAATTAGACCTATACCAAGAAATGCAGGAATAAGGATAGAACTTATTTACAATAAAATGAGACCCGTACACATCAGAGTAGACATAAGGTGTCTCCTTTGTGCTGGACCTCTAGTACAGCAGTTATATATTTAACCGCCCTGTTTGTGGTGTGAGATGCTCTGCCGGGCAACGCACTCATTTTGCACCTCTGCTGTTGTTCCAAGAAGTCTGTCACTAACTCGCTACAGTGAATGGCCGCTGATGAGTCAAGGCTGTGTGCTTCCCAGACTAACCGATGTCCTCATTACACGTCTGGCTCTTCTTTGTCAGATTGTAAATGGGCTGGAACGGGTCAGAACAATGTATTGCATGACTCATCATTTCCGTGCTCACATCCATACAGTGTGCATTGTTCTGCTTGTTGGGGATCTCTTTCTTCATAATTAGGGTCTCTTTTTATTTCCCGTGTACATTTGTCGTGTTTTATTGTGTTTGTGCCATTACAATTAACTCAACATGATTTTGGCTTTGCTTGGATAAGGTCGGGTTCTCTGCAGTCTTTTTGCAACACACAGAGCTGTTCTATTTCCCCCGTGAAGTTTGTGATGTATTTGCTGTGAGCAGGGGGAAAACATTACGATGTTGTTTCCCAGTGGAACAGTCATAAATGGCTTCTGTTTGTGGCACAGCCTGGAGTCAACACAGATGACTAGTTTACAAGAGACTTTGTCACTGGTGTTATGAGACGTTGTTACTTCTGTGGGCATCGAATCTGGGAGAAGTATTTCTCGGGGTTGTGTCTTTGAGGCCTTCAGGGCCTTGTGGGTTTTGTTGGCTACTTTTTACACGACACAGTGAGTTAGACGTAAACAGTGCGAGTCATCGTTTTCTTTCCCACAGTGTGGAGAAACGTTTGCGGTGGTGTTGCGTACAGTTTCTCTTCTTTGCATCCTTGAGTCCTAATCTAGAACAGGCTGTTCCCTGTTTGCTACATTCTGCAGGTTTAGCAGAGGTCTTCAGATATCATCCCTCCTCAGTCTTTGTTCACCGCATCACTGGCCTGAGAAGTTGTTTTCATCATTTTCAGATATTGCCTAGTTCCTTCCTGAGGCCAGTGGACTAATGGGCTTTGGTCCGTGGAATCCACTCCAGTGTTTTCTCTCTCATTGGGCCGTTTGCTGGGGCCCCAGTGGGGCGGACAACAATAGGCTCCATATGAAATATTCACCATGACTGGGGCATTCCAGCGAGCAGTCGATGTGTTCACAGCAGTTTAGTGGTTAGATGAAAATCTGCTCCAGTTGAAGAGAGAAAAACACAGCTCCAATGCTCGCAGTGATTCAAAATAAGATTGAGTGTTCATTTCGTTATTGGATGGTGCCTGTCTGCTATCTCTGGCATGCAGTGCTTATGGCTCAGTCTTGTCTCTCTTTGTCTCTGTCAAAATTTCAGCCTAATTAAATGAGGGTGCATCCAGAGTCCTGAATCAGACGTGAAGTAATTGTTGCATTTCTTATTTATTTGCTGAAATTGCCTTGTGAGGACTGGGCTGCTGCTCTGCCAGCCGTACTGAGAAGCTGAGGCTCACAGTGCTCAGGTGGTTGCAGCTTTGACGGTGTAAAAAATTGCAGTTTAATCTGGGGATATATCCTGACAAGGAGATGGTGCCAGTTCCTTTTCAAGTCGCTGTAGCTATACAAAACTCTGTCGTCCAGCACAAACTTGTTCTGATACAGGAGCTGCATGAATAGCAAAGCTACTGCCAAGCCAAGCCAGGTGTTGAGCCAGTGCACATGAATCCTGCAAAAACACTGACGACAGCCACCGATGACATACCCTCTGATTGATTTGGCTTCACTGAGTTCAGACATGAACTGACTTTGAAAGACAGCAGGTCCTTGTTATAAGTTAGAGTATCTCCTTGCAGAATTTGTCCACAGCAGGTTAGAAATAATCTGAACAATGATCATGTAGGTGGTTCAAGGTTTGTTGGACCATTATGAGTGAGCAGAAACTTCACCATTATTAAAATGAATAGATGGAAAGGATTAAGAAACCTCCCTGTTAGCTCTGACTGTGTCATGAGCTCTCAGCATCTGCTGGTCTGGTCAGAGTACACAACAATAGATATCGAATGTTTAGCAAAATTAACTTGCAAGCATCTTGATTATGTGTTTGGGAATTGAAAAAAAAAAAGACATTGCAATCTATTTTCTTGGCTGAGCGTCAGGCGGTGGTTGTGGTGACGACAAAGTCCGATGGTGGAGGCTGGGTGTCAGGGACGTCGGGTAGTAGAAGTGCCAGGTCACCTCGCAGAAGGCCGTTGAATGACACTCACACCTGAACCTCTCCTCTCTTACACACAGCGACTCGTCCCGCCCTGCCTCATTCTGTAGTTTTGTGTGATTTTGACAATATTCATCATCAGGTACGTTAGAGACGCTCAAATATCATAACTCGTGTTTGAAACTCATTTAACTTAATATTCCATTATCACATCAAGGGATCTGCGATTACTGATGATTACTTAAGCAGCAGACATCAAAATACATACAACAAGAGTTTCACACATGCTGCACCTTTTTTTATTGCTGACACTTCAGTGAGTTGGATTGGTATCACCCCTCATTCTTATAGTGGGTGCAGCTATTTTGGAAATGCCAGTTTCTCATGTAACTCTTTATTTATAGAGTTATTTCAATGGTCAACAGAAGGTTCTGTCATTTCTTAACATTGAGTGTGTAAGCACGACAGTGAGAAACACAGCCATGTTTGCAGTTGACCACACGTATCTTCACCGTAGATTCATTGTCCTTCTTCACTCAAGGGCAGCTTTTCATGCACATCTTGTTTTAACATTATGAATGTCACCCCAAGAATACAATACGTCCGTGGGGGAATGTTTCCTGAACAGTTTGCAGTGTGTGACGGAATAACCTTTGTGTGTGAAGTTCACATTCCTGCAGAGACATAAAGGAAGAGGACAGTACTCGGGCCACAGAAAGCACAGGATGCTGGTGTGTATATTGAAGCTGTTGGTGTCGGTCCAGCCCCTCAGAATCAGTTCCTACGCAGTGCTTTTGTAACCTCCTGTGTGAAAAGCTGACTGTGGACCTTGCATATCTGCCTCTTTTCTAGCATTGTAAAGCTGACAAAAAGCCCCGTGGTTATATTCCACTCACCCAGAGAAAGATTTGCTTTTGATTGTGTGCCGTAGTTTTTTTGTTTCCGAGCTGGCTTCTTATAGCTCTTTCTCGAGGAGGATTATTGGAAAAGGCTGTCACTGTCCAGTAAATGTTTTTTATACTCGCAAATAAAAGTAATGTGCCAGTGGTGTGTGTGTGCGTGTGTGTTCTTGGCTGCACAGCTGTGTGTGTTTGATAGCAGGGAGAATTGTCCTCCTGTTTGGCTGCTGCTGACACAAATATCTTGTGAGAGAGAACATCAGGGGTGTTTGCCAATAACTGCAGCCTTGGATTAAAATGAGATATCAGCTGGTCAGCTTTTTCATACTCTGCTGTAAATGAAGTTCCACAGCTAGTGAACATTTTATGATTCTTATAATAACTGTAAACACATCCGTCTTACAGGATAAAAATGATCCAGTGAGTGTAGGATTTTACTCTCAGCCTGTAAAAGTCTGCATTAAAATCTGCCTCATCTCGCTTCAAAGAGCTCCTATAACACACCTGAACAACATTCTGGCTTCAGTGGATCGTTTTACCGTCTGATTTGTAACCATAACAAATATTGCATGTCTGACTTGGTGCGGTTCATCTTTGTGGATCCAACACTGCAGTGAGTTATTTCTGGGCTCCACTTACACGCTGCAGAACTCGCTGCACAGCAGTGAGAGTTGTTGAGTGCAGCTCCCCTCTCTCTCCTCCCAAACTCTCTCTCTCTCCCCCCCCCCACTCCTGACAAAAGCTCTCCACACAGTCGGCCTGCCTGCACTCATCTCACACCCTGAACTCTATTTTAAGCCTTCACACAGAGGCCGGCTCCCCCCCTCGAGCGGACCCCACTCTCTCTGTGTGGGCCGGAGCCATGGGCCTCTACTCTCCGAAGACACACACACACACACACACATACCAACATACACACAAAAAGCAGCTCCTTCCAGCTGGTGCAAAGGTAATAGCAGAGGTAAGCGTCCAGATGGTGCGGCTTCACTAAACCTCTGCCCCTGGCTGGAGGACTGTCTGAGGAGGATGCTCATTAAAGTTCGCTCTCTTACAGGAGAGTTGACTTGTTTGTCAGGTCTGTACCAGCAGGTCAGAGCACAGAAGCAGGAGCTGGACTGCACAAACTGCATACATTTGTTGAGGTACCAAGTATTTCACTTATGTTATAAATTCATGAATTGCTAGCTAACTGCTGCTATCGACCTTCAGAGCATCACAAGTTTTCACATGTCGTGTTTCCAGGAATATTAAAACATCTTAAACTGTAATCATGAGACTGTAGGACCCATAAAGAGTGAGGGGGGAGGGGAGGGGGGAGGTGGGGTTTGGATTCCGATGAGGGCAGACAGCAGGAAAGCAACGAGCACCCATGTTTCCTTCCTGTCTGCGTACAGTTTACTCAGCTCCCACATCGCTTATTATGCTTTCCCAGCAAAATGTCCTGTACCATTAAAATAAGATAAACATAAAAAAGCACCCAGGCTAACGGTATGGTCTATTTGCACTCTACGTCAAGTGGGAAAGGAAAGTGCTTTTGAACATTATGATATTCATCCACTCCAAACGGTTGATTCAGTGTTTTATTAAGAGGAGCTATAAGCATGATTTGAATCAAGGCTGCACGGTGGTGCAGTGGTTAGCGCTGTTACCTCACAGCGAGGAGGTTCCTGGTTTGAATCCCCGTCTGACAGGAACCTCTCTGTGTGGAGTCTGCATGTTCTCCCCGAGCATGCGTGGGTTCTCTCTGGGTACTCCAAAGACATGCTCGTTAGGTTGTTGTCTGTCTCTGTATGTCAGCCCTGTGATTCACTGGTGACCAGTTCAGGGTGTAACCCAGCCTCTCTCCCAATGATAGCTAGGATCGGCTCCATCCCCCTCTGCGACCCCGAATGGGTAAAAAGGGAATAGATAATGGATGGATGGATGGATGGATGATCTGAATGAGGAAGTAACCATACTAAAGGTTTTCTGATATATCTACAGAACTGCTTCCAACCACAGATTGTGTGATGGGCTGTATCTTAAAATGTTCTGTTTTCAGTTTTTTTGCGACTGTCCCGTGTGTATTTGTTGTCCATTACAGTATCGGAATCAGCATTGCAAATTAGTTTAGGTCTGTATTAAAGCGTTCTACATACTCCATACTCGTCCTTATATAAATAAACACACTTGTCGTTGATGAAACTGTATCCTGGTTTAAGGTTACATCTAGTTTATCAAACCCTGCTCATTGACCCTGGGAAGTCCACATATGCTGGTCAATTACAGCGGGAGAAGAGGTTAAAGTGATTTAGAGGGACTGCACGGCATCAGAATTGTGGGTAATCAGGTTACGGCCGTGCACCGGACATCCTCTGTCTGACAAAGACAAAAACACACAAGCTCCTCAGTGTGGCTGATAATCACGTCTGTAGACAGGCAGACGCAGGGACTCTATCAGCTGTTGATTTGTCTTCTGGTGATGGACCAGCCTCACTTATCTGAGCACTGAGGGGGCTGCTGGATAGCTGAGCGGTTATGTTGCACACCCCATATACAGAGGCTACAGTCCTCATCGCTGCGGTGGTTTCCAAACCGACCTCTGCCCTATTGCTACATGTCATCACCCACTCTCTCCTCCCAAAACTGTCCCGTCTCTCTCCAGCTCTTCTAATCTAATAAGGTCTAAAAATAACTTTAAAAAGTGTGCACTGATGACTGTTGTGCTTTGCTCAACTGCTCTTAGATTACCCATGTTCCCCTGGGTTAAAATAGTTGTGTTCTGGATCTACCACAAAGTGGCGTCTGGAGATCCCCAAAGCTCCTGGAGGAGGTCCCAGGGAGTCCCCAGCAAGATGAGCAACAGTTTGTGTTAGCATTACTCACTCCTACTTATAGTCAGTGCAAATGTACGTGACTCATACAGTCATGTAGTTCTGTCTCATAGAGATCACAATAAGTCTGTCTGTAAGTGAACTTATCAAACTAGAATGTGAAACATTACCTTGTTGAGCAGTCCTTATTATAACGCAGATGTGACACTTACACTTCAGTTTAACGTCTCTGTGGGTAAATGAGACATAACTCAGGTTAGATGACTTTCTGCAGCTGATAAAGCCACTAAACATGAAACAACGCTGACACCGATAACGATATACAGGCTAACGTTACGTCTCAATGTGTTCTGAATAATATCTGCAGGATGTACACCCTGCTTCTTGCTCGGTCGCTCTCTCTCTCTTTCTCTTCTCAGCTTCATCCGCTGTATCAAACAGTACAGAGACGAGATAACTGGCTGCTTCATAGCTGAAGGCTGCTGTGAGAACTAGTACCGTAAAGACGTATGCACTGCCCACTGCTAAACTTACACAGTGCTATAAGCGGGTGACCGAGGCGCTCTATGGACATGAGAGAGACGTCTTTCTCCCTGTTGAAAGATGTGGTACTACTAGATCGACTTGCCAACGACTATTTTTAGGTGGAAAATGTACTTATTGTTGCTTTAATGGAGGCGTTGTGGGCCTGTATTGATCATTCAGTTAGCTAGTCGTGCACATCCCCAGTAAATAGACAGCTTATATTGACAAGACGATGGCTGAGGATTGGCTGTTAGATTCAGAGCGAGCTGTCTAAAGACCGATGATGGTCAATATTGTAACATGAGGATTTAAATAAGATAACAGTAATCCAGGATTATCTTAACCATTTTTATTTAATGCTTACCAGAGTTAATGACCATCATCATGACCTCACTGATTAGATGTTTGGGGGTCGTTTGGGCGATCAATTTGCTGCTGGGCTTTCGCTTTGTCTTCTGGATTAGTTTGGGGATTCAGAGGGTTTTTGAAGTCTACATGATGGTCTGACTGCTTTCATTCCATGTACAACTACTTCTTTCGCTATGTTGTTGCATTCAGCAGCTAGGCTGGGAACAAATCTGAGGTATGGTTTGAAATCACACTGTGTGCGAATAAGGAGACCCTGTAGAGCTAGCTTGCGTGGGTTCAGGATTGGAGCAGTCCTGGCTGATGTCCCAGAGGACCCTAAAGGGTTGGGTAGAGTTTTCCTTCCTGTAGGGAGTCTTCATGTCTTCACTGGAAACTGGATGATATCTGTCTTCTAAACTAGCCCGACCGTTCTCTTAATGGGACAGTTGAAAGTCTGTTGGCTGTCACCGCTCCTCTTCTTGCTAGCGGCTATTTTGGGTCAAGATCCTGTTTACTGAATACCAGAGTCAGCATTTCCTGTTGTACTGAAAGCTCTGAACAGCAGCAGCTGATGCAGGAGAGGGGGGGGGGGGGTTGTTTCATTGGGGGGGTGGATAGAGATGTTTGTGTGTGTGTGTATTTGGTTGATTAGAGCCTGGGCTGGGGGTTAGCAGACAGATGCTAGGCCTGCAGCTGGCTGGCTGGCTGAGTGGGAGGGGAGCTACATTGAAAAGCAGCGGTGCCAGCAAAGTGCGGCTTAGCCAGAAACTGAGAGGAGATAATCCATATTTCATCTGCATCCCCCTCGTCCTCCCAACCACCTGCAGAGCAGCACAACACACACCCAGAGCATGAATAGTGTATGATACAGAAATAAAACAGAAAAAAGACACCCCCTTTTTTTTTTTTTTATACAAAACTAAAACAACAACAAGTAAATAAAAAATCCACCCCACCCACCCGCCCACTCGCCCATCCTTGTTTTGCAGAAGGCACCTTCTCATGCCAAAGACAAAATATCTACTCCCTGATCATTCTGCACGCTGATATAATTACGATTCTTCAAACAAACGTTTGGGATGAAAACCACACGGCTGTGGTCTCTGCTAATTTCGCATGCACAAAAAGGCACAGTAACCAAACTATATTTCAGATATCTGCCTCGCTATAAAATATTCATGATCAGCTTGCAGCTTTGAAAATAAGCTTAAAAAGGCTCACTTAGCCTACAACTCAGGGACGCACACACATACGCACACAAAGTCTCACAGCACCAAAACGAGGCCCTCGCCGGTTGTCTCTCTGCATGTTTATCCCCCACTTAATATTCACAGGAAATCAGGTAGACGTGTTTCCATTAGCTTGTAAATGAGCTGTTGTTTTTTGGGGCGCCATTAATTTCTGATTAAAAATCTTAACTGCGACACAATGTCATCAGCAGCAAACCAATGCAGATCTTGTTCAAATCCAATTAAGCCCTGTTTACCTCCTTCAGAGGCTGAGGAAAATACGAGGCGCAAACTCGGTGGCCTCGCCTTTCTCTCCCTCTCACGATCGCTGTTATGAACCGTGTTGGGGAAAAATGCTCTTTGTGCAAACTTCAGGCTGAGTGTTTTTAAATTTTCAACGATGAGAGGCAGCCCAGACTTTGTTTCAGAGTTCTGTGGAGGACACGATGTCTGTGTACGCTGGTTGACCCTCAGTTTTCAGATCTGAGGTCGTGTATAACAGTCAGCGCTGGCTCCACTCCGCTGAGACTCTGGGGGACTCTGTTTATATTAATCGTAGAGGTGAAATGTCCTGTGAGCAGACTAAACAGCTTTTATGGAATTAGATACTTAAGACTTGATTTTAATGTTGTTAGCTCTCTGATTGGTGGTTCAGAGGACCAATCAGAGACAACAAAGGGTCAATTGTACCCACCCACCTTTTTTTTTGCCATTCTTTATAAACTAGCTTGGTGCTTTGAGCTTGTGGAAGCACCCCGTACATAATGTAGCTATCATAGTTTGAAGTAATGTTAAGTCATTCACAAACTAAATCAATTGTTTTTTTTTTAATTTTCTATGATTTGTGTTGATTAAAGGGCGCACTCACACTTGGCAATCCGTACCGTACCCAATCACGCTTCACCGCTAAAGTCCAGTTCGGTTGACGGGTACACAACGTGGACAGCCTTCATTATGGAGAAACCCTGGAGTGTTATGTCTGTATCTGACTAACATGACTCAAAATAAACCTCAAAGTAGCTGTCATGTTCTTTGTGTTGTTCTCCGATGTGTGGACACGTACTATATTTTTGAGTCAGCCTCTCTTGTAAACGAAGCTTCATGATCACATAAAGTCATGCATGTGTTGTGTTATAACGTTATGTACAAGAGGTAACTGTGCTCAGGCCCAGTTAGTCCTGGAGCAGTGTGAGTGCAGACCAGCGGGGGAATGGGGAGGGGGGACAATCATGCTTTATGGGACAACTGGACCTGTGAGTGGGCCCTAAATCGTATTATTTTGTGGTCTTGGTTGGACAATTAGTTAATTAGTTGTAACCCTAATTTATACATTGAGATCACATAGCATGGATTTCTACAGACATGAAGGATGCCACAGGTATTTACATGCAATGCAATCAAACCCACACAGCAGCATGGTCATTACAAACAGTTAGTTGACGTTTCTCTATACGATGATTTAACGATGCAGAGAAATAAAATCCATATTTCTCCTTTGTAGCCCTATTTAAAACATTTGGATTTGGAATAACAAACAAATCTGAAAACCAAAAAAAGTTAGACTTGATTAGGATCAGATGAATAAAACAGGTAAAGTATGTACTAAAGAATGTCGGCCATTGTCCTCTCTGAAAATAGTTTCAGCCCAGGTTAAAAGCACTCAGAGTAAGAGGACCCTGAGCTGACCTGATGTTTGCTCCATGTATTACGTCCTCACATACACACACACACACACACACACACACACACACACACACACACACACACACACACACACACACACACACACACACCCCTTCACTACGCGAGGTCTTTAGAGCCGAGCAGAGCAGAGAGGATGTGATATCACATTTCTTTTTCACCTGACAGAGAGAGAATAATACATTTTTAAAAAAAATGGGCGCTGTAGCTCAAACCGTCTGATAGATTTTTCCAGCTGCACAATGGCTCCTCTATGAGACACATATACATCCAGCCTCACCTTATCTCACAACCCGCTGAAGGTTAGCAGTAAATTGGCGGGGAGTCCTCCATCGCCCGGGTTCTAGTGCTTTGTCCTCCGCCTCTGGCTCTGACGCCATCGCCCACTAAAATGAGCCTAATCCTTTAGCAGGCGGTTGGCACCAGGCCGTAAAAACATCCCCACAGGGTGTTTAATCATGTTTGACTGAGTGCATATTTGAAAAGCAGTCACAGTTATTGTGATGGACTGCATTAGCTCTGCGTGGTGTTATCTATGCATGCAATGACATTTTTTTTTTAGAGCGCGGTTTCTGAGGGCGCCGGGGGGGTTCTGGGACTCCTGCAGAAGGTTGTGTGGGTCTCCTGTCAAGATGAGGAGTAGTTTAATTTGCTCTTAAATGTCCATAGTAGACTGAATGCAGTCACACCTCTTTTACCTCCAGAGCAGAAGTGTAGACGTTTACACAGTTTGATCGTAAATCAATCAGCCATAATGTAGCCCAACACATTCACAGGATCGCTTCTGGAGAAGGACGTCAACCAGTCACCTTATCTTAAGACATATGTTGTCATGACATCCTGTCCTCCTCCGGAAATATATTCAATAGAGTCATTACGATACAATACCAGCGACAGTATTTGCCTTCTATTCTGCCTCAAATGCAGTATCAGCCATTACACTTGTCAATGCACCAATCCCATTTCATCATTTGAAAAACCGAAAGGTTTGGCCGTATGGTTATGACAAACAACAACAATGTGATGCAATCAAAAAGACTGATGTTAATCAAAGCCAAACAGAAAGTTCTGGTGTTGAAAAATGAAGCAAATTCTGAAGGGCAGAAAACTGCAGTTCCTCGAGTGTCCACTTGAGGCTGCCTGCAAAAGCAAAGGAATCCCCCTTTTGGGTTTGATATTAAAATGCACTTTTTACAGCAGAAATAAACATATTTACATCGTGGTTGAAAAAAAAAAACAGGTTTAGTCCAAATAGCTTAAATAATAATAACAGTGGGTGATTTTTTAAAAACTATGCATCCATGTGATTCAATGCGGTACAATACGACAATTTGACAAACTTAATTGTCCCCGTGTGTATATGTGACTCGGACTCCAGTGCTGCACACTTTCAGCTTCCTCAACAGGAAGTCAATAAAAAGAACAATATAAGGAAACAACAGTCCACATGAATGCAGAGAAGCAAAACCCAATTTAACCACAAATATAGTGTATAATGTACCCATAATCTACAATATGCGGGAAAAACACAAGTAAGAAAAAAAGATGGCGCTATTGATCAAACCATGCAGCCTTACGAAAGGTTAATCATAGACACAAACACATCTTAAAAACAGTTCAATTTACATTCGGGGACTCCGCAGCGTCTGCCAGACGGTAAAAAGTCATACTAAGAGTTCATTTTAGTTTTGGCCGTGGCTGAGCTGAAGGACAGGTGGGAGTTGTTTGACACTTAGATATTTGACGGTTTCTAGATTCATCACAACTTAGGTGTAGCTAGCATTCCAACATGGCGACCACCATCACTGGGCTTCAGAAGCGTAACGTAGCTGAGACCATCTTCATGTTTTATTTAGTCTTTTGTCAAAACAAGCAAAATGTCAGCAATCGTAGTTTTCCTGCTAATAATTCAAACTTCTTGAGTGCTGCTGGGAGTGCATGGATGCACAGAAACTGTATTGGAGTCAGTATAATGAAGGAAATATACAGTATAGCTTTGGTATCCACCCCACCAATCCAGTCCCAGTGGAGAACATTAAGGATCTTTCCTAAAACATTGTTAGCACCATGCTAAGCCTGTTAGTAGTCCTCCATTATAACGGCCCCAGGCTTTACTGTTTTCTACACAAGAGACCCAGAAGGAACGCCAGAGATGGAGGGAGGCGGGGGGTAAATTTCTCTTAAACGGGGAGACCCTGCGGCTCCACATGCAGACAGTTTTTAGAGAAATGGTGTTTGGGGGACAATAAGTGTTGCTCTGGTAGCCTGACGGGAAGTGGAGCATATGTCTCCCTTTCCAAACCCTAACCCTAAATCTTTAGTAGACCTCACATGAACTGAGCTTCTGGCAAAGCTGGTCTCACCAACAGCCCCCCTCCTGCCCTCCAATCACCAGTCTTCTAACAAAGTCATGCTGACAGTGATCCACAGGCTGAGAGGAGGGGTATTACAAAACAAACCAAGCCCCGTCGGGAACCCAGCAAACCCACCTACCCCGCGCTCCACCCTCCACCAGTCGACGGTGGCCAGCTACCGCTAATCCACCTCTACAGTGCTGGATTCTTCTCTCTCTCTCTCTCTCCCATGCTCACGCTCACTGTCCAAACAATCAAACCCTGGCCATGAGCGCTGACCCCCCCTCACTGTTTTCACTCCATAGGCTCCATGTGGTATCTCCTCCTTTTTCCATTTTTTTTTGTTTTTGTTTTCGTCCTCCAACTCTCTCTTTCTCTGCGGCTACTTTTCTAAATCTGTTTATCCTCGTGCTGCCTGAGCTGCTGCGTGCTACCATGAATTCCATGCTAACAGCGTCTTTCTGCATATTTGACCCCTAATGTAACGCCAAGCCCTCGGAGGAAAAGACGTGTGGTATGTGACTCCATGTGTTTTAATGTACTGTGTATAACTGATGGCATCAGTGAGACATAAGCTAAGGCTACAAAACATCTCCCTGCAAAACTGAACAGGAGTATCAAACTTTTTCAGAGAGATTAAGTTTAAGGGGATGTTAGATGTTGCCCAGGGGCGAGCTGGGATCTCCATTTGTTTGTGGAGTAGTCGTTTTCCAGTGACACAATGTGGTCTTGCTGCCCTGTCGGGATAAGCTTTAGCAGCAGTTTTCTTTAGCCTGCAGGGCGGTTAGTCTTGAGGCTTGCAGGTGGCCTCTGCTTTCAGTGTCTGAGCCAGTGAAGCCGTCTGGCTAACTCCAGTTTCGTCTTGGCACTGGTGCAAAGGAACAAAAGGGCACGTAGACGGATGATGACAGGGGAGGGGCCTTCAGGGAAAAGGGTAGAAAGAAGGCAGGAATCGGGAGGGAGGGGAGATGATGAAGGCGTCTGAAACCAGGAGGCCAAGCGTGACAAAGATGAGAGAGAGAGAGGAGAGAAGCCCAGATTTGGCCCAGGATCAGTCGACGGAGAGGGAGAGATTAAGGTCCCATCATTCCCAGCTGCATCATCAGGGTTTTGGCCCCTCACCCTTACAGTAATTTGTTTGTGTTTTAGCCCTAAAAGGGAAATATTTCCAAAGCTGAAGCACACACATGTATTAAAAAATACACAAAGATCAAGCCCCCACATTCGCTTACAATCAGTCCAGATCTGAGACCTCTGCCCTGGCTAAAACTGAAATGACGCTCGCCTGGCTGGTTTTGGATGAGACTGAATGCCTCCCCTTTTGATTTCTTACCAAGGGAGAGCGTGCTGATTTGGGCCTTTGCCACACATTGTCACCCTCTCCTTCCTCCTCTTGACTTCCCTCCTGCCTCGGTTTCATCCCACAAACAAGTCTTTTTTTTGCAAAATGTTTGGATCACACGGCCGCTTCACACACATTTGTTTTTCCAAGCATCGGGTCACCCTTGTGCATTCAAACTCTCACATGCTCCCTCTTTCCCTCTAATTCTCTTTTGAACTCCATCATGTGATTCTGCGCGGCGGAGTAGCTGCCGAGAGAGGGGCAGGTGGTAGAAACAGAGGGGGCTGATGGGAAATTGGACGACCCAAGGTTAGCCGAGCGATCTTTGCTAGAGGATTAATTGTGTAAGAGCCATGTAATGATTACTGGCATGTCTCCGGAGTGAAATCCTGTTAGTCACTGCACAGGGGTCAGCCTAAGACTGAGCTTGTTGTGTTTCCGTGCGTTTGTGTGTGTATGTGTATCAGGGAGGAAGGTGACTCTGATCACGGCGGTATGCATGACCAGGTGGCGATCTGACAGCTTCTGTTGTCTCAACCTGAAAGTAAGCCCAGAGCCCCTCCCACTGTGTTCAGACTGAGACAGATCTAATGTCTGCTTTCTGAAGTGGTGTGGGAGGGAGCGGGGAGGTTTTCTTTCTGGATCCCTGCAGTAAACGACAACAGGAAATATGCAGGGTTGGTCACAAGAATAATTACTTGTTGGTGATTGGCTCTGTTCCTCTCAGTGTGCCATTTGACACGTCTGACTGCACCATTAAACTAAATTCAGTTCCATTATAAGTTATGATGTAGACATGTTTACAATGCTTTTCATTGGATTACATCATTGAGTGCAGTGAAGATCGTCAGTGCAGGGAGTCGAGCCCATCTTTCACCAGATAAGACAAACCAAAGTTAGTAGGCCAGAGTGCAGGTGGAGTTAAGGGTTGGGTTGAACAAGCAGAAACATACTCATATGTTCATCTCTTTTTCGACCTTATGGGGCATTCTGTCTTTATTAGTTTGTGACGTTGCAGAAACAGTCAATAAAAAAGACAGATGGTGGTTGGACTAAACTTGGAACATTGTGTTTGTATATGTTTGAATTACAAGGCAGACTGACGCTCCTCTAAATTTTATTTTAATGTACCACCTTTAGTGTAAAATGTACAACTGTGCTCACATAGATTATTGTCTTACATTCAAAAAAACTCCTGACTATTGATCAACATACGTCTGTCCCAAGATCGAGAGGACAACGTTCAGAATCTAGTAAAACATAACTTTACATTCTCACTGCCACAAACACTGAAACACATAAACACTAAAGTCAGAAGTCTCTTCAGAGTCCTGAAACTGTATGTCCTGATGTTACTTATACTATCACAACAGCATCAAATAAAACGTTGTCTCCTTGTATTATGCACTTGGCCTCTACTGAAGTGAGGACTCTTTTCTTAAACTCAAACTTTTCTTGATGGGATTATGTCCTTATCTGTGTACTCTCTTCTTTTCCATCAGTGTATCTCTCCTTTGTCAGACAACACTGAGCGGCTTATTGATCAGATGATAAATGGGTGTGGGTTGACGGCAGATAACAGGCCGCTGCTAATTGACACCGCTGTATCTCTTCATCTCCATCCGTTGGATCTCTCCTCCCGCCTCCCTTTCTTCAGATTAGTCATTCTTAAGTAGCCATGTTCCCCTGCATGATCGAATGCAGTGCTTCACAAAGAGTGGGATGTACTGGAGTTTGGCCGTGAGAGGACCTCCAAAAGAGCCTCTCAACGGACCCAAACAACCCCCCAAACAACAAAACAGACAAAAGTTGGGAAAAGGATGGGAGACCGATGGAGAGGCAGAGTTAAGAAAGGTTGTAGGCTGTGGAGAAGAAGGTGTTAGAGAAGCCTTTTGAATGAGTCCAAAGATAGAGTATTTCGGATGTCTGAGGGGAGGGTGTTCCAGAGGGTCGGGGGCTGTGACGCTGAAGGCCCTGCCTCCATAGGTGCAGTGTCTGGTGTGTGTTATGGACAGCAGGCCAGTGTCAGAGGACCTGAGGTTTCGGGACGTAGTGTGTGGGTTTAGGAGGTCTGAGAGGTACTGAGGGGCGAGGGCATGGAGGTGTTTATAAGTGGGAAATTTGTATTAGATTTGGGATCTAAGTGGAGATGGATGAGGGTTGGGGTGATGTGCTGCCAGGGCTTGGTGTGGGTGAGGACTCTGGGAGGGGACTTTTGGACGTATTGGAGCCGGTCTATGATGAGGACTTACCCATGACTTAACCCTTTATGTGATTGGTGAGGCCTGTCATGACTACACATGGATGTGGGACAAATTATGTCATACATGTTTGTAGACTCTCGGGCTGTGATGTCATGTTGGCTTGTCCAATATTTACAATGACTACCAAGGACAGCTTGATCATGAAATGGTGAAATCAAATAATGCTACTTTTAATACAATTGTATAATACAATAAATACTCATGCGGCGGCAGTCTTAAGTTTGGTAAAAGCTGATTTTTGGCCTCGCTATAAAATGTTCTTTCTTATGATATCACAAGTACAAGCACACTCCAAACCTCTTTCAGTCAAGACTTAGCCCGCTTAGCCAAGTCTTCCTTACACAGCTAGTCACGGCCAATCACACCAAACGGACTAAAAAGTGCAGGTTGAACAAATCCTTGGACCATCCTGGGATCCAAATCCCTGCCTGTCTGTCTGTCGCCTCTGCCTCTCTGCTACCCCTGGCTGAGCACAAGTGATGTAACATGGCAAAGCTTTTCAAAGCTCTGCTCTGCTCATCAGAAGTGGGGTCCAGCTCTTGGCAGAGCTTTTAAGGGGGAGGCAAAGCGACAAAACGTTCCTGTTGTTTTGTTATTTACTGGGGATCAGGAACCTCTAAGGTGGGTTCTTGTCCCTGGATAAACCTGATCCTCAACAGATAGGCTTGTTTGACTTTTGTAAGCTTGTGTTTTTTTTTTGTTCTTTCTTTGCTGTTATTGGTGTTTATCCCCTCTATCCGGGTTTGACTCTTGCTGACACAAACACTTCCACACTTTCATGGTTTGCAGTTCCATAGAGCTGTAGCTGCTCGAAGGTAACAGATGTGTCGAGATGCTCCACACAAGGGATCCTCCGGTAGTCTCCCTTGTTTCCTGACCCAGATGATTGGGAATTTTACTCCATATCTAGCCTTGACCACTATTGCTCTGGCGGATAAGAATCCACCCCCTCCTTTTCTGCATTCTCTCTCATACACCCCCCCCCCCCCCCCCCCCCCCAGTTACTTTATCATTCATCGGTCTGTAACGCACTGTGCTCCATTTCTCTCTGCCCTTGACTAAAGGTAATGCTTTCCTGACTCTCCTCCATTCACAATACTCCTTGGGGACCAACAGACCTTGCCAGCCCACGGGCCAGACGCCTTTTAATCATTTATTCAGGGGCTCTAATGTCGAGTTCACTCTCATTGTAGTGCACGACGAGGCGAGCGGGAGTGGTTTGTCATCGAGCCTCTGAGGATCCCTGCATCCTCCCGGTCTACTTTGTGATGCTGCTGCTTTTACATCATACAACATGTTGTTGTTTCGACAGTGTGTCGACATTATTTAACCACTGAGCCTTCAAAGAGCTGAATCAACATCAGCTTGCATTGCTGGTAGCATCAGTGGGGCAGGACTACAGTAGTGAAGGCATAGTTGCTGCCATAGAGTAACCAGGAAAGACCATGTCCTGTTTATTTGTTGGACCATTTGACACCATGTTGCATTTAAAAAGTGTTTACCTTGTTTTAAAGGTCACATATCCTCCTCCTCTTCAACCTGTTAAATAAGTCTCAGAGCTCCTCAAAACATGTCTGTGAAGTTTCTTGTTCTAAATCCACTCTGATCCTGTATTTGATCATGTCTATAAACCCCTCTATTTCAGCCCTGCTCAGAACAGGCTGTTTCTGTGTCTGTACCTTTAAATATGTAAATGAGCTGTGTTTGACCACGCCCCCTCTCTGGAAGGACTTGGGTGTCTCTATCTTTCTCGCTCCATGTCCTATTGTTTACGGTGAGAAGGCAGACTCAGAGGGCAGAACAAACACCTAGCTGTGGGAGTGTCACCCACCTGGGGGAGGGGCTACTGCCCTTTGTGATGTCATGAAGGGAAAATCTCCAAACGGCCTGTTTGAGCACACATTTTCTGAAAAGTGGAGCAGGCAGAAGACGGAGAGGATGGACTTTTCTCATCATTGGTGGGTTTGTAGACAGACTAGAGACACATATTAGTGTTTTGTATAATATGTGACCTTTAAATCACTGTACACAAATAGTATTTATACATACGTATTTTACATTGTTTCCAGCACTGGGTGCCAATCAGGAAGGCAATTCACATTTGTAATTAAGCAGAACAAGAATGTTGATTAAAGGCAACCAATCAGAACTGACCTTTCCTGAATAACATTTTAGAGCCTTCCCAGTAGAGTTCAGCTGTTTAGCCCGAGGTCAGTCTTCAATAATATGTCTCCCTCGGCAACAGAATTTGGTTGTGTGTAAATAATTCTGTCTCTTTCTACGCAGCTGATAGCCCTCTCAGTCATTAACCCCAATAATGGGACTTGGGAACCTTTTCTCAGAGTATTATGACCTAACTCAGCTCTGTTCAGAGAGTTAATTGACTCAAAGTTACTGGATCGAGTGGAGTAGGTAAATAGAGAAAGTTCTCATCTGCTAGGTGTTGCTCAAGGATATTCTTTAAAAACACAAACCAAGGCTCTTGTTTTCAGCAGGGAGGTAGAGGCTGGAGGGTTTTGGAAGGCAGGGTTGTCAATTTCATGATTATCGAACCCCAAAAGAACATTTGAAAGATACTGATACTTTAGTGCATCTTTTTTTTTGCACCCATATTTGTCATGATATCAGAATTTTAAACTCTGATATGATCGAACCCTATCAATGCCTGCTTCAATAATAAGTGAACCAAAATGGAAGTCCAGTGCGTCCATAATTGGGTGATTCCTTGTTTTAATGACTATTGAGTATATTCACAACATAAACCGATTCATCGATTCTCTCTTCTCCCTCTCAAGGCCACCTTCCAAAAAGTACTTTCCCCCTTCACCTTTACCTTCTCTTCTTTTCCTTGACTGTTTATCTTTTTCTCTATTTCTTATGGTTTTGTAAAGTCTATAGGAGTTATAGTCTATGTCTCAGTATTTTACAGTATACATGTTTCATGTCTTTCCTGTCCTGCTCTGTTTTGTCTTGTAGGACTTCTACTGTTTTTCACACTCACACTTTAAAAAATAACGACTAAAACTTGCAGGCAAACTCCACCACAGTGTCTAAATACATTGGTTACCATGGCAACTCTCTGTTAAAAACATGACTGATGACCTGTCATCGTATCGTTTTCAAACACACGGTATCTAAAAAGTATCCAAGTATTGAACATTTGGCAACCTAAGTATGACTCGGGCGAGAAAGACCCTCAACACAAAAAAAGGTGCAAACTTTTGACTGATGAGTTGAAAAGACTGGAGATCAATGAGAAGAAGCTGAGCGGTGCTTTGAAGCCTGAGACAGTGGAGGCCGGAGCTGGCCGATCGATGAGAGAGAACTGCTCACTCGTTAGTGTCTTTCAGGACGAGGAGGAAAACAAGCGGAACTCCGTCTGTAGGATGGAGTTCAACAACATGGAGGAGAACAACATTAAAAACTCCTGCTCCCTCCTCGGCCTTGACCCTCTCTCCCTCCAGCTTGGGATAATTGGAGGGAGAAAAAAGTCTTTTTGTGTTTGAGCTAGATTATGAAGATGAGGACACTGGAGGACATATTTAGTTGTTCCGAGCTTTGATGTTTTGTTTTTTGAGTGGGATTAGTGGAGGTCAGGAAGTTCAAGTTGAAAAACTGAAGTTTGAATTAAATTAGTTGGTGTTTTGTCACATTTAGGAGTAATATTACCCCCCCCCCCCCCCCCAACACACACACACACACACACACACACTTAAAGAAACAGGAAGTAAACACAATAGGAATGGCATGCCAAACATCCTGAAGAAAATCTTTAAGGTCAGCTGCAGCAATAAGAAAACTACCCTGCTTCCTCTTCCCCCCCGTGTAAAAGAAAAACTCCAGTTTCCACCTCACCATCCTCTTTCTCCTCCCTCCCTCCCTCCCTCTCTCTCAGCCCTCTCCTTTACTTTCGATTTCCTCTCCCTCTCTTGGCTCCGTGCTGTTCTGGTTATCGATGATTGGCCCCTCAAATGCCTTCCTTCCCCTCTCCATCACGAGAGCTGTAATTTTGTCACATGCATGCACAGTGGCGAGCCACGCCAGGGCCGGTGCACCTCTGTCCACTGACTCCATATCACGTTCCATCAGCAGGAAATGCAGCAGGAAGCACATGTTTCTCACACACACACACAGGGTCAGGTGGTTTGTGAGAACCTCTGAGCTCGCTTTCATCCCCCCAGCACTGGACACTTTTTTCTATACGGCTTCCCAATGAAAAATGAATCAAAAACAGTCCTCCAGGCTTTTTTTTTTTTTTCTTGCCTTGAAAGAATCTTTAACTCAATTTGAGGTCTCGAGAGGTGAGGAGTTTCTAGCTTGCCTGCATTGCAGTGTTTGGATATAATATTAAGGGCAAATAAATCATACTCTGTCAGGACTACAAACAAACACGAGAGCTCTATCTTTTTTTCTGTTTTTTTTCTTGTGTGCTGCACTACAAAGGCTTTGTAAAGACTGAGTGTGCTTACAGAGGTTGCATATCAAGTGCTGTTTCTTGGTGATGTTCTGTGGAGCCGGTGGATGGTGGTGGATGTATTGAGTCCTCATTTGACCGGGGTTTGTATTGGGGTGGTTTCTTGCCACTAATTTCCCAAAAAAATAATTTAAATTCAGAATAGTCAACCAGTCTTAAGGTCAGAAAACTGTCACAATTCAGAACCATTTTTTACACTGAACAACTGAAAACATTTAATGTAGCCTTTTTAATTTCTTTTGAAAAAGTTTGCATCATTCAATAACAAAATTTGCAGTTGAGGGCAGTCACTATGCACATTTTTAACACAATATGTAGAACTTACTTTGTCATCAATTTTTGCGATTTGGACCTGAACTGATCAACAACAACACTACTTAAATGCAAAATATATCAATTCGACCACCAGGGGGCTCTCAATAAAAACAATAACACAAAATGACGTCGAGGCTGGCGGGGAATCATGGGAGTTCTCTTCGCGACTCCTCCTCAACCCCTGGTGAAAACGTACTCCGAGTTGACCGTAGTCAAGATGACCTGAGGAAGAGAATATGTTTACATATGTATCAGAGTATAATTTACATGACGGTTTTTTTCAGCTCACGCTTCCTTATGCAGCGGTCTTTGACGTAACATCTGGTGTTTCCACGGCAACGATAAACATGATGTTACTGTCATGGAGGCGCTGTCATGGCAGCAGCCAAGACAAGACACGTCCCGTTAAATTATAAAATTACAGATTTCTCTGGCTTTGATAACTGTTGGAAATGTTAGAGGTAATGTAAGTACTCAACCAAAAAATAAATAAAATAGGTTGAGTCAATTTTTTATTAATTTAGATATATTAGCGTAATAATTCTACATATCGTACATTTCAAACCTGTATACTGAGGGCTTCAGCTGGAACACTTTACTCTTTAATCTTAGTCTACATAGCTCTTTTGAAATGTCAACATTTTTTATTTTATTCCAGTCAGTATTATCGTTTTGCTCAATTTGATATTTCCTCTCAGATATATTGTTTATACATCGTCCCTTTGTATTAAAGTAGAAAACTCTTGGTTATTGGCATAATTAGACAGAACAAACTTTAATGATCTTATTATTGATCGACATATTACACGAGGATCAATCTTATCTCAAAGCCACATGCTTTATTTTTGAACACTTTTCATCCATCTCATTGTCACAGTTTTAATGCAGTTATCATTATTCATGGTGCATCGCTCCGCTCACGTTTCAAATCTTTGGTGGCATTCTGTTTAAAACCCCTCATGTGCATTGTTCTTTATTCATGCTCTGTTTTTTTCTCTGCTGGATTCTGATGTGATTTGTTTCTGCTGTGGCTCAATTAAAGTTTCATCATGTTGTGTATTTAATGGGAGATTACCTGGATGCTGTGCTGATTTTACTCCACGCTGTGTTACGGTTTATTATGAAAATCTATCTGTGTGTCTAACGTCTCCTCTCTCCCCTCCTCTGTGTACAGGAGCAGAGCCCCAGCAACGCCACATCCCTGGGCATGATGCAGGAGCCCCAGGAGGTGGTGGAGGAGACGGTCACCATAGAGGAGGACCCCGGCACCCCCACCTCCCACGTCTCCGTGGTCACCTCTGATGACGGCACCACGCGGCGCACAGAAACAAAGGTGAGACAATATGAAATATGAACGTTTAGCTACACATTATTTTAGATGATGTCACAGATGATGTCACACAGATCCCGTTCAGGGCCTTAACTCCAATAATAACTCCATATTATCAAACATCACGTTATGGATTACTGCTTCACACAGAACGATACTGGTCCTCCTCTTCCCAGACTTCCACCTTGAAGAACTCTAAATCCCATAATCCCACAGCCCAAAGTGGCTACCTCTCCCTCTCATGGCTTTATTTTTAAATTTTTGTAATATTGTGTTAGAATCAGCAGACTCCCTTTGTGTCCTACTTGTGTTGTTCTCCTTTTAAAAAAAAAGCTTCCTAAGTTGATCCGTCCTCTACTTTGTTCTGTCGTTTTTCTGTAAGGACATGTCATCAAACGTGAAGGTGAGTCCACCTTTACAACAGTATGGCTTTTTCTTTTTCTTTTTTTAACACCACGCCACCAGGTTTATGTGTGCCCATATCTACAAGCTACAGCGGCAAAATGCAAAAACACAGTCTGCTTGATCACGAGCCCAATAACGCTCCAGTTTCAAAGTCCTCCTGTTGTTTATCACGTCCTCCTTTCCTCTCTGTCAAACTCTGCATCTGTCCTGTCTGTCATATATACCCTGTTCACACAACAGGTGATACAAAGTGTAAATGGATTGAGCTTGTTTAGCGCTTAGACACCTCAGGTCACACCTACACATTCACACAGTGATGGTAGAGGCTGCTGTGTGTAAAGAGATCATCAGAAGTAATTAATACCATTCATACACATTCATACACCGCCAACAAAGCAGTGGGAGCAACTTGGAGTTAAGTGTCTTGCCCAAGGACACATCGGACATGTAGCTGCAGGAGCTGGGGATCAAACCCCCGACCTTCAGGTTGAGAAACAATCGGATAAGTTTCGAACCCGGGCTGCCCGCTTGTAGGACTATAACCTATGACCTGAGACTGCGCGCTAACAGCTAGGCTATCGGCGCCACAGGGATTTCCCTTGTCTCATATTCTTAAGCCCCATTTCCACCAAGCGGTCCGGTTTGGTTCAGTACAGTTCTGTACGGTAAACCCTGATCTTGCTTGCATTTCCACAGCCAACCGTTCCCATATTTGGTAAGCGGGGTGTAAACCATAATGGAGATAGCCGCCTCAGCTCTGTAATAGTGTGACATCATAGCAGCCCAATACAGTGTAGCCAGCTATTAATTAAATTCAAAGGAGAAGAAGCAAGGGACACAGTTAGCAAGGGACCCTTTAGGGTCTGGTCGGTACCCTTGGCACCCCAACAGAAGGGTACCAAAAAAGAAGAACGGTACAGATTCCTTATTTTGATACCATTCCTAACTTTTGACGGTGGAAACGCCAATAAATGGCTACCTTACAGAACTGAATGAGACCTCTTGGTGGAAACGGGGCGTTATGGAATTATTTTGTGAGACGTAAAGCTCGACATGAGTGGGGACGACATAAAGCTTTAAATATTGAGTTATCACAACGTGTAGTTAAACTACCAATGAAGTACACGTTATTAAGACTTGTTCTTTTAACAGTGAATTATTACAGGAGACAGGAAGTGTGTTTAATTTGTTAATGCTATCACCCCGAGGGCACATCTAACTCCCACATCAAGAATAATGAATCTTTACAATGACTTGAAAAAGAGGCTTACATATTCAGAGTGTAGCCTTGTGTTGGCTGGGTTTTTATATTTTAGTCTTTCAATATGTTTTCTTCTCTGGCTCCCCAAAGTAACGTGCTAGTGCTTTGAATAAGAACTCAAAGTTAGTAATAATTTATTCCTCAAACAAGACCAGACTCCCCTTTAGGATGCAGGAAGGAGGTTTGAGAAACCTTCAGTGTTTGGAAGAAGGTCTGCGTTTTCAAAGTGAATGCACATACACTTTTGCTGCATGGATAAAAAAAATCCCACTAGGATTTCACCAGATTCCCATTTGGAAAAAACCTTGTAAATCTAAGACATAGGAGCGAGATGGTGGAAACTCCTCCTTCTTTTCTTCAGCATTTCAGCCTAGTCCACACGTAGGCAGGTGTTTTTTTTAAACTGTGGTTTTCCTCCTTCGTTTCAAAAAACAATCCCGTCCACACACGCTAAATCCTCACAAACATCTGCATTCTAATGAAAAAACTAAATACACTGTTACGGCTGTCATGAGCTCGCCAAGTCGACAACGACGCCCTTGACATGCTAACATTTTCTCGCCATTCCTCTGCAACGACTATCATTGCAAATCATCATTTACAAAGTCGTCTGTTCAGGCGTCTCTGCTCGTCAACATAGTGGGAGAGTAACTGTGTCATGTATATGTGAGCGTGTAAAAAGTCTGGTTAGCAACGTTAGCACCAGCGCTAGTTTGGTTACGTCTGCCATCGCACTAAATTTCATGTGAACAAAAAGTGACAGCGTCGCACGATGACGTCAAACGGAGGAGAAACCGGTGCACAGCGTGAACAAAACTCTGTTTTCCCCGTCTACACAGAAACACCTTAAACAGAGTTTCTGAACATCTTCACCCTGGAAGTAGGGTTAGTTTACTGAAGTTAGTTTTACAAAAGGAGAGTTTTCAGTGACTTGAAACGCTGTTTGCATACTAAAGGCCAATACGCACAGGAAAAACTTGGTTCTCAAAAATACGAGACATGTGGACTAAGCCTTTAGGTCGAGGTCAACACTCTGCTCAGGATTCAGATGTAAACCTAGCTATACTGTCTGCTCGGCTTCCAGAGGAGAGCTACTTCTCCTGGGACTGTGAAACTGTAATTAAAAAGCCTCCTCTAATCCCTCATCAGGGACGGCCCATTGCCCTCCAGCCTGTTTACTGCGAGCGGATTGGCCACACACACTCACGCATGCTCACATGATTTCTTATGCATTCATACTCGGGACTTCTTAGGGGGAAAGGCACACACAGACAGTGTGCAGTAATCACACTAATCAAGGGCTTTGCTTGCTGCCGAGAAAAAGGAAAGAGGAAGGACGCTCCTTTGAAGGGCTGCATAGGGAGGAAGGATCTGGTGTTTTCTTGGGAGTCACTTTGAGGAGGAAAGCAGATTATTGTTCAGGGTGAACTTCTGCAAGCCAACTTATCCGTGGTGTCAAACTGATCCACACCAAAGTTTACACAAAGAAATGCCTCCACATGTCTTCTTCACTTTCCCTCCTCTCAGCGTCTCCTCTCTCTCTGCCTCACTCTCATGTTGTTTTCACTCTCCTTCCCTTCCTTTTCTGTGTCTCTTCATTTCACAGCAGCTCACAGTTTTATTTATGTGCTTATCTGTTCTTTTGAACCACACTGTCTAGTGCGAGCTCACGCCTCATCCCTTGATGGTTGTCCCCTGTCTGACTGCTGGAGGATTAAACAGGGAAGCTTCTCCCGTTTCCTTGATCTACAGGAATAAAACACATTTCTTTGCAGTAAACATGTTTCCAGCTGATGTGGTATCAGCAATGCTACAAGTTATAATACTGGAGAAGGAGCAGAAACAAGACTTTGCTACTGTTACTGTCAGAGAGTGTGTGCATGTGCAGGCAGAGGAAGAAGGTCTCATATAAGATTAGAAGACACATATGAGTGTCCTTTCAATGGCACATAAACTGCTTGTTCTGTTTCAATCGATTCATCTTAAAGTCACTTGGACCAGAAGCCTCAATGTTGTGTACAAACACTGAGCACATGTACGTGCATAATTAGATCCCCGTTTGTCCTCGTGTCCCAGCTTGCCGTGCTTTCCCCTTGGCCACCGTCCAGCTCGCTCTCTCTTCCTGCTGGCAGCCGCTGACTGAATGAAACTCCAGCCATGTAGGAGGAGGAGCTCAGTCGTGCCAATAAATGCAGCGTACCTCCTCTTAACTCTGGATATGAGCTAATGAGAGTCAAGGCAGACCGCACAATGAAATATAAAAGCACTTTCACTGCTGTGCACAGAGCGGGGAGCCAAAGTTAAGTAGGTATAGGATTATTATAGACATGCTGTCCTGACTTCGAGAAGCAGTTTTAAAAAAATAGGACTGTATTATTTTTATTTCTACATTTATTTAATTCGTGAGTTGTTGTTTAATTTGTGAAGTGACCATGCACAATATTAAACATACCATATAATCCAGATATATACTGTGTAAGACGCACGTTTTGAAGGTCACTCAGAGGAAAAAAAGTTTAAACCGTCTTCCTGCGTGATGATTTCTATATCGTGTTCATCAAAGTCTACAACGCACAGTTTTTGTGCAGCTGTGTCGCTCTTTTAGTTCCGTCTGTTTTCACTTTGTGAAGTTTGCTCTCCTACTAGCTACAGTACGGTAGTCGAGCTCTCAGCCTGCAGTGAAAGATGTGAAGTACTGACCCCTAGCTTGTGAGCTCTCTGCCCGACTCCGCTGGTCACTAGTTACCTTTAATATACGACTCTTTCAATCAAAAGAGTACTCCACAAGGTTTATTTACGGAACAATATACCACTATTTTCTGTAAATGCATGATTATGACCTCATGAGGGAGAAAATATGTCAACCAGCCTGGTCTGTGTCGCTGTCATTCCCAGCACAGCGTGCAATCAGCTTTCAATACTCAATGAATGGGGATGTATTTTTAATCTCGTCTGGTCGGCCGCAGCAACCGCGGTTATGACAGAGTCAGCATTTTATACTGGTATATTGGTCACATCAGTGTAAAAGACGCAGCCAACTTTTAAGATAAAAAAAATAGGTATTAAAAGTGTGTCTTATACTCTGGATTTTACGGCATGTTGTCTTTGATGTTTTGGACCAAAGTTAGCTTGAAGCTAACACTCCCGCCATTATATCTGTGAAGTCAAGACTTTGCAAAATCTAGAAAAAACAAATGCTGTTTGAAGGTTTAACTTTTGTAACTTATGTTTTCAGATGGTATAATGGATATTTATTCATATATATGTTTATATTTGGGCAATAACATTTTTTTAAAAGAACCTCTTGGCTACCAGTCAACTGCTAGAGATAGCATTTAAGCTATCCTGCGCTAACATTGAGTTGAAGAGTGTAAATAGGAGCTTACAAAGGATAGGCTACAACAGAAAATAAGCTAATTCCTAGCTAAACATTTAGTTAGCTAGAGAATGATGTATGCTAGTAATATGTTTAATGAGCTGTCATGACATGGCGGTGACTTATCAAACATGTTATCTACCTTGAAAAAAGTCGCTAATGTGGCTCTTTACTATCAAGGTTAAACAAAATGTTCACATACTCGTTAGGTATCTACAGCTAAGTCACAACAGCACACAACTGTTAACTAGCTAACATTACCTTTAGCTGGAATTTCACATCATATTTTAAACACCCTGATATATAATAATGTAGTACAGAGCAAGTACACTCCTGATCTGAGTCCCTGCCTGGTAAGGGTCCTCTCTCTGTGGAGGTCTCATGTACCCCTTTTCTTGTTTGGGTTCTCTGCAGGTAGTCCGTCTTCTCCCTTCAGTCCAAAGACATGCTCCTTAGGTTTACGAGTCACTCTGAAAGTCCCAGTAGGTGCGAATGTGTGCATGAATGGTTGTCTGTCGATCGTTGACCTGTGTAGTATTTACCCCACCTCTCTCAGTGTGACAGCTGGGATGGGCTCCAGCCCCCTGTGGCCCTTTAACAGGATAAGTGTGATGGGTAATGGACGGATGGTACACAGCGGTAACATATTATAAACAGGGTCTGAGCTTCCCACTCTGAGCGTGACGTCAGAGGAAAGAGGCCGTCGTGCAAACACAGTGAATCAACCTCAAAGTGTGTAAGGCATCAACGCTCATGTGTCATGATATTTGCTGAGACCTCTACCCAATCGTCCCTCCAACTCCAGGTAACCAAAGTGGTGAAAACCATCACTCGCCGGACCTACCACCCAGTGATAGTGACTGACAACCTGTTTGTGGAGTCCAGGCCGGCCACACGGACCCCGACCCCGGTCTCCATCTCCACCCCCAACCTGTCTGAGAGAGAGCCAGTAAAGGACGCCGAGCCCTGTGTGATTTTTTTGCTGTGTTCCCCCCTCCCCCCCTTTGCTTGTCTAACTCTAACATTAAGCTTTAAGAAGACCCACATTTAGCAACAGTACTGAGAAACTAGCAGTCTGAGATTGAATCACTGGCTGCTTTGAAATCTGAATTACTACCTCATCCTCTCGCTCTAACCCCCCCGTCACCATGTCCACTTAAAGCTCTCAATATAGCGAATGCCTCAGCGGTCGTGAAACCTCTTACAGTGCTGTGAAGTGGACAGTTTGACGCCTGCTGCCTTTCCCTCCATTTTTAACAGCTTTGTAAAACAGTGAAGTCCGGCGTCTAACTGCTCGTGGTTGTTTTCAGACACTTCTCCGTACAGCTGTGATTTTCCAAACACGCAGACACACACAAAAAGAAGTAGACGTTCATGTGTTAGCATGAGCTAATACTTACATGAAGTGTACTCACACGCTCCGCCATTTAAGCAACTCTCTTTCAGCCCTGTTTACCCCTCTTCAGCATATTTCAGACCTTCTGAAACACAGCCCCCCCTCATCTCCTCCTGTTTCCCCTTGTGCGGTGGTTTTTAACGCCTTGTGAACTTCAGAGTACATCAAAGAGTGTTTGAAAAATGTGTGATGGCTCCCTTTGCAGACTTCGCAGATCGCCTAAAAAGCTGTGTTGGTACAAGGCAGCTGTGTATGTCAAGGGCTGGGAAACAGTAGCCTTCATTCCCCTCGGCTCTGACGGGCTGAGTTAGAAAAAGAAAAGGACCTGATGGTAAATAAAAGGAGATCAAATTTAGCAGAATATAATTAAAGCATTGCGACTTTATGGCCCATCTGGAAGGCTTCTGTAAAGCTATATCTCTAAGGAGAAATCACTTAAGCATATCAAAAATGGAAGAAAAAATCTGTGATAAATACGATTTATTAAGCATATGTTATTGGCTACATGCAGGATATGACATTCAGCCCCGGCCTCTTACATTAACCCCTCGAGCGACAGGTTGGGCTCTGTCTGTGAGTCAGGAGGATGGATCTGAGCTTGTTATATTCCAAGGTCATACGTATGCTTCTTATCTAATGTGAATCCAGAAAATTAGCTCTTTGTTTTGAACCTTCCAGAGCTCGAGTGTGACTGGCAGCAGAAGCAAGCGTTAATCACTTTGTAATTACTGACTGTATGGAAATGAACCTCATGGTTTGCTCTTGAAATAGGCTTTGTTATGTAGCTCACAGTCAGGGCGTAATCAAGAAAACAAGGCCAGTGAAGATCCCCGTTTGTTTTAACCACGCTAATGAGGATGCCATGTTGAGCAACCAATATGTTGTTTGTGCTTTTGCGCTCTGCATACATCCCCCCCCCCCCCCCCCCCCCCCCCCCTTCTCTGTAGGGTTAATGCTTCAATGCTTCGCTGTGGTTCCCTGACATGGTTACATGCGATTCCCCGCTGCTAAAACCTCAATTATCGCCTTGATGGTAAAATAAAGAAAACATATTACAATTAAGAGGGCTGGTGTTGAACTGTAATCCCATCAGATGCAGGAATTAGAGTGTTGTTGTCTCTTTTCCCCTTTTCCCAAGAAGTTGACGTCAAGTGAGAACAAACCTGTCTGCAACACCTCGTCAGGCACAACACAATTTAGCGTCAGACCTTGCACCCCTGCAGTTGACGATTAATTTCCATCAACCTCATTAATTTTGAAGATGAATTTATGGGCCGCGGACAAAATAGCCAATTATCAGCCACAGCAGAATTCACTGGGCAGCAAATTGGTTTCTGTATGGATGAGGAGCCCACGGTGAGGAATGGGGGGGAGGGGGTTTGATGTCTATAAATCTGCAGGCAGATGCCCTCAGGGACGGCGCAGGAAGTGGAGTTGCTTAACTTTAGGAGGAAGTGAGCGTGAGTGACAGATATATGCAGGTCTGCTTGTCAAAGCCCTCCAGCTACAGTGGGATGCTGCCATGATACCCACAGGGACAGACAGGATTCCAGGTCCAGTGGAGCACTTCAAGAAGCACAGTGCTGGAGCTTACATCTACCATGACTATCCCTGTACATAAAAAAATATATATGCAACTTTCCCAGGTTAAGATTTGGAGGACAGTGTTCCTCTTATTATTCCAACCTCAAGGTAACAACAACAGGTCTATATTTAGGATCTGTTTAGATCTTAGTCAGTTAGTATCCTCCACGATAACAACCAAGGTTCCTCCCTCAGTACCAAACACTACTTTGTTTTCCATCCATTAAACCATTAGCTTTACGGCCTATCCTTGGAAGGTCAGTTCAGCCTGTAAAAGCCATTAATGAAGGTGCTGGATGAAGAGAGAACTAGTCTCACTGCATCACCAGGCTGCCTCTCTTTGTTAAGTTTGTACAGTTTCAATTTTGGTTTGATGATGAGAAAAGTAATCCAGACTAATTCAGCCTAAAAAATAGTCTTTGAGAGCCCACAATGTGAGGACATCTAGTTTCATGGCTTTTTTATTTAAATGGTAAATGGACTTGAGCTTGTGTAGCACTTTTCTAGTCTTCTGACTACTCAAAGCTCTTTTACACCACAAATCCTGCTACACATTCACACACTGATGGTAGAGGCTGCTGTGTAAAGAGTAACTGATCCATTCATACACTGCAGATGAAGCAGCGGGAGCAACTTGGGGTTAAGTTGCCCAAGGACACATTGGACACATTGGCTGCAGGAGCTGGGGATCAAACCCCAGACCTTACGGTTGTGAGACGACTGACTCTACCAACTGAGCCACAGCCGCCCAATAGTATTTGCCACACTACTCCAAAGCAGGGCCTGACTGATATGTCATTTTAGGGGCTGATAACGATATTAGGGAGAGAGAAAAAGATCTGATATCGATAATATGAGCCAATACCGATAGTCACATGATGTACTAATATCCGCCTATATTATCGACTGGCCGATTCATCGGTCGGGCTCTACTCCAAACATAAAAAAAGTTTAACTAACTTAAAATTGGATGAGTTTCTGGATAAAATCTGTAATACATGATTCAGTCTGCAATCAGAACTCATCCTGTTTCTTTGTCTGACTCCTTCACAGAAAGGTTTTCTAACACAGTGATGTAATCTGTGTTTTGTAGGAGGCATGTTTTGTGTGTGTGTGTGTGTGCAGCTCAAATATCACAGCACTACTGTGAGCGTGATCAAAGTTTTCTTGCCATGTCATGCCACACTGCCTCACAGGTGAATGTGTGCCTCTCTCCCTGCAGGTGACCAAGATGGTGAAGACGGTGACCACGCGGACGGTGCGTCAGGTGCCCCTCGGTCCTGACGGCTTGCCCCTCCCTGATGGCACCTCCCCACTCGGCAGCTACACCGACTCCATCGACCGACGCTACATGAAGAACGGAGGCGACCGCTTCATCACCCCTCAGGCCACCTCCACCCTGACGCGCTCCTACAACAACTCCTATAACGACTCCTACGGCGAGGCCCCCGAGAGCCAGTACGTCCGCCACTACGGCCTGCACGACGGCTACGCCGACCTGACGGACAACTACGGCAGTCTGTCACGTGGCGTCAACTTTCGGCCGCCGCGCTACCCCTACATACCCAACAGTTACCGGCCGGAGAACAGCTACACGCTCCCGATACGTAAGGACGACTACGGCCACGTCGCCCAGCCCCAGGTGCCTATGGGTAGCAGCACCGTGGATCTGAACCGCTCGCAGCCCGAGCGCTTCCAGCCCGAGCCGTACGGCCTGGAGGACGATCGCCGCAGCCTGGGCCCCGAGGAGGAGGAGCCTTATGAGCTGGAGCCCGATTACTCGACTGCCAACCGGCGCACCCTGCAGGGGGCCAACCGGGGTCGCACCCACCGGGAACCTCTCCGCGACGGGCCCAGAGTCAGGTGAGCATAAAACCCAAAAGATCGATAAAAAGTGCGACCCCCCTTCAGGTTTCATCCTGCTGGAGCGTGCAGGGAGACTTTAGTTTTGTAAAGGTGAACACGTTCATCAATCAATCAAACTTTATTTATACAGCACCTTTCAGACAAATTAAATTGCAGTGCTTTACAAGAGTGCAGAAAAGTTATTGACGAAAAAGGAGTTTATAAAATCATTGAGAGACTAATGCTCACCAATAAGAATTAAAAAAGAAATAGATATATAAAAATGAAAAAATAAAATACGACACATAAAAGCAATAAGATATTAAAAATAATACATAGGAGAAGAATATTTAAAATTGTAGTAGGATAAAAAAGACAAAACAATAATGTTAAGATTTGAATTTATATAAATCACTGTATAAAAGCCAGTCTGAATAAATTAGTTTTAAAGACTGCGTTTAAAAATCTCAATATTCATGCAGAAGACAGGTTATTCTTTTCATGCTGCACAGCGAGCGCAGACCCTACATGGACATGAAAAGAGATCAGACCTATTAAGATGAGAGAGAATAAAGAATGCATGTCTCGATCCAGCCAGACAACATTACATGTCTCTTCTCTTCCATCATTTGTTTGGGAGTAGAGGCGAGTCCTTTGATTGCCATTTTTACTGCAAATGGATGAGAATGAGTGTTAATGCAAAGACTCAAAGAGGTGGGGTTGATTTGAGAGGTTAAAGGGGAGAAAAGGGGGGGATTACAGGAGATGGGGGGCTTTGGTCAGTTATCTCTTTCCTTTTTTGTGCGACCTGTGTGGAGAGGAGGAGTGTAGCACCTGGCTCCAGTGAGCCGTTAGCTTCCGACAATAAAATCCCAAAATGGACTCTTGTCTCCTAATAGCTTCCAATCAGTTCATTTCTGCCCCAAAGGAGGAGGGGCTGGAAAAAAACAGTCCACCCTGAAGTTAAAGGAATTCAGGGTTTAGAGTCCAGTGGGGTGTGTGTGTGTGTGGTTAGTGATCCGCAGCAGATGGATATTTTTAAATTCTCTGCACTTTTCTCTCAATCTGAGGGGGAAATGTTTGAGGATTCAAGCTGACGGAGCAAGAGAGCTTTCCTTCTTCTTCTTCTTCTTCTCTTGTCTTTTTTTGATTGAAGGTGATTCTGTATTCAAGGTTGTGCTGGCTCTCTGAACGCTGCATGACTTCTTTATTTTCGCTTATTTACACTCACACTCATTTAACAAAACAGGCAGAACTTAAAGGTCTCTGCATGGATGTGCACGAGGCATGAAAGAGCAGATGCCTAATCAGACTGTTTCTTCTTCACACACTTTTGACTTCAGTCTGACACTTACACACATTATCCCCCCCTCCCCCCTCTCTCTGTCTCACACACACACTCAATACAAGTCTTCAGAAAATGAGTCACTCCCCTATCCGCCTAGTGAGAGGAGCTCGCTGTGACAGGCAATTTGTAGCCTGCCTTACATGTGTCACAACAACGCCCCAACAGCTTCATCCACACTTCAACACAAACACACACACACACAACATAGTGACGGCTGCTAATGTGGCTGCACAAACACACACGCATGTTAAAAGCTAATTTTACTGCGGCCTGGATAATTGAAGCTGAAATTAGATACGTTCTTCCTTTATTTTTGTTTCCCTCTGCTCCTGCACTCACATCTAATCGCATCAGCAGCAAACATTTATTTTTGTCACCGGTGTTGAATTGAAAGTTTTTGGTCAAAGCAACAAACACTTTACATGCATGTCGACTTTTAAGGCTTTCATGCTGATCATTGTATTTAACTGTTTCTCTAAAGGTTTGATTTTCCTCCTTTGAAGCACCTTAAAATGTGTAGCTGCTAAATCAAAGAAGGATCATCTCTCTTCGTTTTTCCACTGGTCACGTGTGGCAGATAATGAACGTTTATATCCTCTCTCTCTCTCTCTCGCTCTCTCTGTCTGTGCGTGTGTCGGTGTGTGTGTGTGTGTCCTAATGCCGGTGTGATTAATAGCTGCTTTTGGACTCTGCCAGTCTTAGGGGGGCGTCTTTAAGCCGCTCTCTAATGGCTCATCTCTTCTTGGGCGACGTCGCTCTGCTGCACCTGCCCACCTTCACCTGGGGGGTCACCACACACAGATTCCCAACACACACACTGAACACACACACTCATTCCTTAATTGAGAGGGGGTATTTCATTCTATTGCAGTGATGTCTATAGTCCCAGTGGAAATTATCTGACTCACCAGCCCAAGCCCCTCCCTCTACCCCCCTCCCTCCCTCCCTCCTGCATCCCCTCAAGAGGATTTCAGTGAGAGTTAAATATCCTGTTTGTTATTTAACTCTCTCTCTGTGTGTCTTGTGTTTGAGGTTTCTCTGAAGCCTCTCCTTCAAACGATGCCACTCTCCTTTAATTGAATAAAAACAAACAGCGGTTAACGGCTTCTAAATAATGTGAGGTATGAGAGAGCGGTGGGACATAAACAATCTGTCCTTGCTGTTTTTTTCCTTCTCCGTCGTGCAAAAACTCTTGTGCATCATAAAACAATTATTACACATAATTCAAAATGAGCAATCAGCCTGACAGAGAGGAGCTCATAACCACCACAGAGATGTTTATGTGTGCATATGGGGTGCAAAAACATTGCTTTCGAAGGACGATGAAAGTAATTAACAGAAAATGAAGAAAGAATGGAGAGGCAGTGACAGAGACCCGATGAATAGATGAGTGCTGCATCAAAGTTTCTGCACATTCATGCACCTCCTATCGGGCTGTATCTGTTCATCCTCTTCGTCTGTGTGTCTTCAAAACAAAAGGTAACGCACACTTATTCAAAGATGAGTGCACAGATACACAAAAAAATGTCCCCCGGAACATTTAGCGGCTCCATTAACATGAGGAGAAGCGATCCGCTGTAATCATGCTCCGAGCGTCGCGTCTCGCTGTGGAGAGCCCTTTCACATCCTATGAATAAACCCCTCCCTGTACACACAATGGCGCCAATTTAAATGCAAATCGTGACATTCCCATCACTCAGCCACTGCGACGCTCCCCGCTCCACCAAAAAGCCCCCAATGAGCCACGATCTGCACAACTGTACATCTCATCTGTGTGTTGAAGTGTGTGCCAGAATAAAAAACACACACACACACACACACACACCCACACACACAAACCAGATAATGAGAACTTCAAAGAGAGAGAGAGGGAGAGATATGCTGTGATTGTTTACTGCCCTTTCTATATGAGGGGTTATTCTGCCTCACGTCGCCTTGTCATGTCTAATATCCTGAAGCAATTGAAAGCAGGATGACGGTCTCCATGTGTGGCAGTGTGTGTGTTTAGATCCTGGTATACACAAGGAAGCATGAAGTAACAACCAGCACGAGCATGCACACTCTCAAATTGGCGTCTTTTTCCATCTTTGTGAGGCGGTTCAGTGTCTTCCTCCAAACCTCAGAGCTGCATCATGATGCACTGTAATCCTGCGCTTGATGGTTCCCTCTCCTTCCATACTGTGGTTACAGGCTGCCTATAGAGGTCTGTGGCTCTGTCACTTATCAAACCTCCTTTTTAGAGAGACTTATTAAAGCAGTGATGATGCACCAGAGTCGTTAGAGTTAAGCTTTGCTGTGTTCAAGCCCGTGTGTTTTTTTTTTGTTTCACTTCAAATTCCACTTCCTGTTTTAAAGACATCTAACCTCCGCAGTAACAGCTGACTCTTGTTCACCACTATCCTCCAAAGTTTTTTTCTCTAATTTGTTCAAAAGGCGATCATAAGAAAAGCCTCAGGTAGATTCATGACGTGTTCTATGACTGCTAAAGTTTGAATTGATGAAGGCAAAAGTAATGGTGAACAGTAAATAGACATGAGCTTGTATATTTATTTTCTAGTCTTCTGACTACTCAAAGCTCTTTTTCACTGCAGGTCAAACCTACACATTCACACACTGATGGTAGAGGCTGCTGAGTAAAGAGTCCATCAGTATTAATTCATCCATTCATACACATTCATACACCGCTGATGAAGCAGCAGGAGCAACTTGGGGTTAAGTGTCTTACCCAAGGACACATCGAACATGTGGCTGCAGGAGCTGGGGATCGAACTTCCGACCTTCCGGTTGGGATATGACCATACTGAGCCATAGCCGCCCCAATTCCCCATAAGTTAATTTATTTATTTGTTTGCACAAAAAGACGTTTAATAGTCTAAAAGTAGTAATGAAATACAACTTTCACAGGTCGAAGAGAGACTTTTGCTGGTGAGGTAATAAACCCGAGGAGGGCTTATAATGAAACCATATCAGTAAATGATATTCATAACACAAAGACAAATACATAACTCAGAATACTTACCTGTTATTCCTAATTAACATAGAAAAAAAGGTCCCCTTCAATGCCCATATAAGGGCATGAGACTGCGGTGCTGTGTGCAGAGGTCACTAAGGATTTAAAGAGACACAGCAAGGGGTGCCGGTGTTGTACATGTACGGAGTCTATACTCTTCCAACCAGGCGGCCCGGGTTCAAACCCCACCTGTGCCTCCCTTCCTGCATATTGTTCCCCTCTCTCTCTCTCTCCCAGATTTCCGACTCTATCAATTGTCCTATCTTTTCAGTAAAGGCACAAAAATACATCTTAAAAAATAGAGAAGCAGCGAGAAATTAATATGATAAAACAATTGAGCAGTGCTCTCAAAATGTAAGAATCAGTTCTGAGGTAGTGCTGCTGTAAAAGTGTTCAGGTGGGTTTAGTGGGAGTTAGTGAACGAGGCCCAGCTGTTCCTAACACGTGCCCCGACACTCAAAGCTTGTCCCGCAAAGTTTGCCGCAGCCGCTCAGCCCCGTCAGAGGGGACTAGACGGAGGTGCCTCACTCCATTGCTATTAATCTCCTTTCCATCGAACTGAATAGGGGATTTAGCATCTCGTTACACTGCTCAAGCAGGAGTTTTTCACCCCCACTTCGTCTCGTATCGATTTCCCTGGCAGTGAAATGCTCAAAGTCGTGCCATAAAAGCAGATCTGCTGCTGCGAGGCTGCTGTAAAAAAAGACGCACCAGCAGAGGAATACACTAGAGCAGGGGTGAGATGGCACACAGAGCACACACCCCCCTCCCTCCTCCCTCCTCCCTCCTTTCCCAGCATGCCTGGGAAGAACTGTAAAAACACATAATTAACATAAAACTCATTAAAATTAAAGCTCGGTCTGCAGCTCCCCGCCAACCGCCGGCGTTGGCCCGCCATTTTGTTGCACCACCAACCGCCATACATCAAAAGATGGTGAGAGGAGGCCAGCTGGATTATGTAACGAGGATAAACAAGTCTCAAACTGTGGGGTAGGTTGGTAGGGGGATGATGATAAAGGGCTGTGCAGAAGTACACAACCCTAATTAAATTCCTCTCCCCGTGTCATAACTTTCCCCTTGCCGCACACTCTTGCATCCTTTCAGCCGACTCGGTGGTGTGGTTTCAAAAAAGGAAGAACTTCCTAAAAAAGATATATTTACTGCAACTTTCAGTCAGTGTGAAATGTGCCTCCCTGTCTCCTCCCTTTGAGTGGGCTCTACAAGTGAAATATTCCCCCTAACGACTGAAGAGCCTCAAGTAGAATAAGTTGCCTGCACTCCAGCAACAAATGATCCGTCATTGGAATTCAGCGGCGATATTCTCAGCCGTGGTTCTGGTGGACGATTGATGAGGCTGCCTTTGGAGGAAAGAACCCCGAGAGTGCAGATCACAGACTGTGAGAGGCCGGGGTAACAGAGATTCAGTCGAAGGGAAACCCTCTCTCCCCCCTAACACTTATTTCCATCAGTTAAATATGAGCACACTGCTGAAATCCCTAGACGCAATGCTAATGAGGCTAATGCTAGCAGAGACTCCAAGAGAGAAGCCCATTAACATTTTAGGAACTGCATGCTAGTGTTCAGCGCTGTGAGAAAAAGGGAGCCCCCGGGGGCATCACAGGGACTCAGACTCCTCCCTGGGGGGACAGCACAGCTCAGCTCGTTCCTCTGTTCCCTCCGGGGAGAGGACTTCAAATTCTTGCTCCACTGTATGTGGTGGCTTCCTGAAAAAAAACAAAAAAAAACACAAAAAAACTTCACAAGACTTTTCTTCAAAGCTTTTCCTTTGGTGTTGTTATGTCTCAGTCTTCTTTGTGAACTGCCTGCTTTTCTCTTTGTGCAGTCTCTTCCTGTCTCTCAATCACTCTCTCTCTCTCTAAGACTTTGTTTCTTCAAGTCTGACATGTTTGTTGCCACCACCTGACAGGGAGGAATAATAAGTAGTCTTGCTTACCATATCACTCTTATTGCAGCGGATTGCCGCCACGGTCCCTCTGACAGGCCCGTTAATAAGAGATCCGAAGCCACATATCATCATGTCGTCCCGCAAACCGTCCTTCTCCCCTCCATCGCCCACGTCTCTCACCTCTCACTCACCCTGTCCTCTGTTGTCCCCTCATTAGTCAGCGGCGCTCACCTCACTTGGCTTCTCTCAAAGTCTTTCCCCCGGCTGCCTAATTCGTCTCTGAGACGGATCTCTATGAGTCACCCTTCATTTACCTCGTCTATCCCCCTTGTCCTCATCGTCCTCTCTTCTGTCTTATTCCAGAGGGTACGCAGACGACCCCGTCGAGGCCGAGCTGATCGATGAGCGCCACCCGTACATCCATGGCATGTATTCGGCACCGCTCGCTCAGCCAGAGAGGGGCAGCATGGCCAGTCTGGACCGAATGGGAGGCCGACGCTCACCTTCCATCGACAGCATCCGCAAGGACCCTCGCTGGCGCGATCCAGACCTTCCCGAGGTCATCGCCATGCTCGGGCACCCCATCGACCCGGTCAAGTCCAACGCTGCCGCCTACCTGCAGCACCTGTGCTACGAGAATGACAAGATCAAGAAGGATGTGCGTCAGCTGAAGGGGATTCCTGTTCTGGTCAGTTTGCTGGACCACCCCAAATCTGAGGTCCACCGAAAGGCCTGCGGTGCCCTGCGCAACATCTCCTACGGCAAAGACAACGACAACAAGGTGGCCATCAAGAACTGCGACGGCATCCCGGGCCTCGTCCGCCTGCTGAGGAAGACTAATGACATGGAAGTACGAGAGCTCATCACCGGTAAGAATAAATGTTTCATTATTACGCCTGCACACTTTCTCAATACCTCAAGGAAGATTATTAAAACTTAACGTTTGGACCAGAGGTCTTCTTCAGTAAGTTAGGGCCCACACCTTTACATTTATAGATTTTACACACCTTTGTAGCTGAAAGCACTGTGATGTCAGGTGTGGTCAAACCAGGGTTGGAAATTAGCGCTCACCACCCGCTGAATATTAGTGTTTTTGTACAGTGTCTGGTGAATTTGCTCAACCTACTGGCCACGGTGTGAGGTAGAAAAGTGACATAACAGAGTCATTATTTTAAACAGAAAACAACATAAATTGAATCCCAGTCTTCTGCTTGTTCAGCTCTGACTTTATGGGCAGAGTCAGCGTTCCTACACGCTCACTGACCACAAACTAATGTCTAAACTAATGTCTCGCTTTACTTGAGTCCAAGATGATTTGATAATAAGCAAGCAGTGGCGGTGACTCGTGGTCAAAGGGGCGACTTTAAATACTGTTACTCATTACAGCTTTATCGAAAAGCACTGCAAAGTGGAGCTCCTTTATATCTTATTTAATTTGATGCTAAACACTTTCTAGCTCTGATAAGTTCTTCCCGACAAGTTAGTATCCCTACATATCCTCATGTTCTGTCTGCTGTTGTTGAATTACCCTGTACCTATGTGATGTGGGTACAACCACTTGTCTTCATCATTATTAAACATAGCAGACAGACGAGATATTAAATAATGACTCAGGGCTCCTGGAGGACAATCTGCTGAGACTAACAGTGACTCTATATAAAATATATGAACTCAGCGTTAGATGAATCTATTAGTCAAGCACAAAACCAGCTTTAAAATATCAGGAGTAGGGCCGATACGGATATCGATATTTGGGAGATACAGATATATCGGCCAATATCTTTCTGAGCTCTATCTTCTGTAGAGATAGATAGATTTAGATATACACATTTTTTTGTGTTTATCCCTATCAAACACTTGTGAAAAAGATAAACGAAGTCAAGATGGTCACTCAACTGGAAAGTAACTGCGGATGTACGTGCATCACATCTTGACACTCTGGAGAGTTATTATGCTGGTTGTAATCCATACAGCGCCCTCTGCTGGTGACAGAGAACTGCTAGTGTAATACAATGAAACTCAAATTAAATGTTGTTTGACTGGTGAATAAAAATAGTAATATCGGCGCATATATGTTATTGCATATTTATATGCAATAAAATTAACCGATACCGATAATCACATAATAAGCTAATATCGGGCAATATTATTGGCATGCCGATTAATCGGTCTGGCTCTACTTCTGATTACTCAAGCAGATGTCTGTCATCTGCATGTTTACCAATCCAACAAATTTTACCATTAGCAAGACCACATTCTCCATTAGGAGGTGAATGAAAAGCACAGCTGGTCAGTTATTGTCCTTATTCTTGCGACTGTGTTGAGACAGAGTTTTCATGCAGTGAGCCGGTTTGTAATATAAGTATCATCGTCAGAGAAATATCCAAGTAAATAATTCTCCACACTTCCTGTTTCTAGTTCTACTGAACAACTTTCCATCCGAGCACTTTATGAACCATCAAAAACACTTAAAGTGTCTCTCTTCATGTGGGTGAAAGCTTCTGAAAGAAGTGCTCTGAAATGTCTTTATATTCCTCATGATTACATTTGACCTGTCAGAGGTCTAAAACCAGCTGCATCTTTGAGCCTGTTGGCCGTCGTCTCCACTAAATGTAGGAGTGTTCTTTGAGTCTGCTGAAACTCTCTCACATACAGGAAGTGTAAAGTGTTACTTTGAAGCCTTTTAAGAGGATATGATTGAAGTTTAGTTTGCCAGTCCTCTCCAATACCTGGCTGCAAACTCTGCTTTTATATTCCATCCAGGGATGTAGTGAGTTGGCTGCCCTAATCCAATACTGTGCATAGTGATGTCGGGCTGAGTCATACTATATTAGGAGGCAAGTTTTTTTTAGTTTTTTTTTAGACACATGACTTTATGATTATGTCAGAAAACTTCACCCTATTTCAACCAACTTAGGGTTCAAAATACGGACGTTGGGTCAAAGGGCTGCGAGAGCTTGTGTTAATCAAATAGGTAACATCTCTTTCAGAAGAACAAGCCTGTTTCTGCATCGTGTAAAGAAACAAGTTTGATCACTCTTTAAGAGGAGCGATTGATGTAGGCGCCATGTTGGCTTCCTTCTCCTTCATCTGGTGAAGGTCTTCAGTTGTGTGTGTTGCATGTTTGCATGTGTGTGTCCTTTCAAGAGGTCGGCTAATCCCCGACATGATTGATTTGACCTTACACACAGACGCTGGTGTTCATGCTCCATCATCTGAGAAGAGGGCTTTTTCTGTTTTGAGGATACGTGTGTGAGAGATGAGAAGCACGTTGGAAACTTGGCCTTTTAAAAAATCACAGCAAGACATTGAAGGCGGCTTTCTGTTTAGGTGGTTTTCCAGTTTAGGGAAGGAGAATGGTTTTTCAAGCTGTGTTTTGGAGACTTTGGATGGATTCGATCTGGATGTCATGCTGTGGAGATCTGTGAGGCTGTGGCCTTAAAGAGGGAAAATCCATACAAGTTATCGGCCTCTGACAGCTTCAGTGCAGAGGTTCTGATACATATACCTCATGTCCTTGGTGAATGGTATTGTACATACATGAATGAGTGCAGTGCATACATGTGTGTGTGTGTGTGTGTGTGTGTGTGTGTGTGTAGCCTGCCTTTGCTCTGACAGAGATGTCGCGGTGAGCGATGGCTGTGCCGCAGCAGAAATGATTGCCTTTACAGCACCGTGTTGCTCCCCATCGGAGCTAAAAATAACCCTGCACCACAAGACAAGGAGGACAGAATGGAGGGAGGCTTCCTTTTTTTTTTTCCCTCTCTCTCACTCATTATCCTCCCTCCCCCTCGCTAAATCTCTTTTTCTCCCTCTCCTTCATTCATTATCTTCTCTCCTATTTGTCTCTCTCACTCTGTGTTTCCATCACCACTGCTCTGGCCTCGCTGATAGAGGCCGGTCACAATGCAAGCTCAGCTTACAGCCTCAGCCTGTGTGGTTAAAGCTGACCGTGTTTTTCTTCAATTAAATATAGATTTTTAAATATAGGCTCCTTTTCTTAGTCCATGAGCTTTAAGCTTTCGCCGTAAAACCACACAGAGCTCTGTTTTCTGCAGGGGGGAAACGGCTGACGTGGAAGTGATTTTATTTTCCAACACACAAGACAGACGGACCAGTCGTTCATATTTTTAGTGCTTTGTACCGTTCAGAGTAATTCTATTTCCCCTCCCGGTAGGCTCTGAGCTGTTTGTGCCCTGCGGCCATTCCCCAACTCTTCTGGAAATGTAGATTATTAAGCGGATTTGTGTCTGCTGTTTTTCCTGCAGGAGATGTCTGAGTTTTGTGGACTGACGCTCAGGCAGGTGCTTTGCTGCACGCCTTTGTCTGTTTGGACGGGGAAAAATGCATGTCGGGCAAGTTGGCAGGCATTTAAGCTAAGGAGGAGAGACGATGTCTAGACACACACGAGAGTTTCTGTGCCAAGAGTCTGTGGTTATTTTTCTGATTCATGCAGCATTATTAAGGAGCTGATTTAGTCTTAACGCCTAAATGTTTTTTTTAAGTGCATTACAGTTCACCCCCGATGGTCTCTGAGAACTCTTTACACAGGGAATTAATAGACAAGTGTTGGGTAAAGCCTGTAAAGAGTGTGAAACATTAAACACTTAACATGTGTCAATATTGGCAGTAGTGCTGTAGCATAAAGACGATGGGAATACTAAATATTTTCCCAGTGGAGAATGTACATTTGAAAAACTCATCTTGGTACTTGAATGTTTCCGTTCATAGCAGCAGAAAAGTTATTTTTTTACTGCTACGCTACCTGCTATGCTAACAGGCTATAAACAGGTTTAATCTAAATAGCCAACAAGTTACCCAGTGCACAGCCTATACGTTCTCAGGTGCGCACGGTTGCAGAAAAACAGACCATAAAAAATAAAGTTATTTTAATTGTATCACGGATTATTGATTTATTTTCAGATTATAAACAGTGTTGTCATCATTTTAGGCGGCTGTGGATCAGTGGTAGAGTCTGTCATGGGAACAGTCGGAAGGTTGGGGGTTCGATCCCCAGGACAAGTTGCCCCCGCTGCTTCGTCTGCAGCGTGTGAATGTGTATGAATGGATGAGTTACTTCTGATGGACTCTTTACTCAGCGGCCTCTACCATCAGTGTGTGAATGTGTATGAATGGATGAGTTAATACTGATGGACTCTTTACTCTGCAGCCTCTACCATCAGTGTGTGAATGTGTATGAATGGATGAGTTAATACTGATGGACTCTTTACTCAGCAGCCTCTACCATCAGTGTGTGAATGTGTAGGTGTGACCTGAGGTGTTAAAATGCTTTGAGAAGTCAGAAGACCAGAAAATAAATTTACAAGCTCTGTCTTACCATCAAGCTCAGACCGGTTTAATTGCATTAATCATTAATGGATGCGACCCGTTTCAGTGCCTGAGCGCCGTTATTTTTCATTTCTACTTAAACGGCTTATTTAGTCAGTTGATGGGACTTTGAGATCAATAGTGTCATTAAGCACGTCCTTACTCTCGCTGCTATGAACAGTCAAAATGAGAAAAACTCTACCAGCTCATAAACTGGATGTACACACTATTGATCATGTTCTATATTTTCAATGATCCAGAACTACCCCCCCCCCCCCCCCCCCCCCCCCCCCAAAGAAGTGGCAGCACATTATGATTCAATGTTTAATCACCTGCCAGCCGCTGGACTCTGAAGAACAAATCAAATCAAGAGCAGCACCTCTGTGACACTCTCAGTACTGTCACTTAGTGTTTCTCTGCTACGACTGATGGATGAGTATTCAATAAGTACGTGTTTAAACAAAGTGCATCACATCCATCATGCTCAGGGTGACTGACACTCCGCTTCTGTGCAGAGTGCAGGAAAATCAGATCTATCTTTAAAATCAGATCTTTGGGACAAACTGTCTGCACTAAGTGATCAGATCAGGTTTGGGGCGTGCAGACATCACAGACCTATCTGTTGGGTTGTTGTGGTAACAATCACGCATTGTTTCTAGTGACACAGCTTTCAGAAAGCACAGAGAGCCACCTTTAGCCTGGTAGAGAGGGGCAGAACTCTGCTTTTGTACTTCTGTCTCTATGTATCAGATATAAATACTGAATGTCAGATTGCAATTGAAACTTTACTCTTTGGTATTTAAGAGTCTTGAAGTAAACCGACAGATGCATTCAGAGTGGCCCAAGTCCTTGACCTGATCAAACAGTTTGATAACAGCTATAACTATTATTCTTTTTATAACTTTGCAACTATGTAGCTTCACCTAGTGGTCCTGCTCTCCTCGCTCTACTACTCGGATGTAAACAAGCAAAGTGACAGTTGGCATCTCGTAGGAGCAGAGCGGGTTGTCTGTATTTTGATCCATAAAATGCAGATCAGGTTGTATGTAGGCTGTGTCAGGTTAAACTGGCACATCAAGCAGAGGAATGAGTAAACACAGTTAGCACAGCCATGCAGAAGTTAAGCTGCAGGGAGGACTGAAGGCTGGTATTGCTAGCACTGCTAATGTTAGGCACACTCTGCAAAAATAACACGGTTTAGCTGTAGACTATTTTAGATAAACTTTCTGAGTGTTTTCTTACCTGTAGACTAGGCGTTTAGTCTGAATTTTAGTTTCCTTTAACAAACGAGGGAAATCAGTCGAATAGGAACATCCCTATTGAGCAGCGATGGATGGAATCTGTGTTTAGAGGAGCTGCTGCCCACAGGAACTGATTGTTAAAGGCAGGGTTGGTAATTTTCTCCAGTTTAACTTTTTTAAGATTCTGGTGTAAATTGTCTTTAGGTCCTGACAGACATTAATAACTCATGTTCTCTGAAAAAGGAACAAAGATCCATCATCTGTATCAGTTGTAAGTCTGTAAAAACTTCAACCAATGTCTGCCACGAGGTACCAATCTGATGAACCAATCACAGGCCTCCCTGTCTCCCTGCTCGCTCTCTACCTCTTCCACACTCAAAGAGCGTCACAGATGACTTTAGGAGTTTATACTGAGAGTTTACTTACTGCTGAATGAGACATGAGACGACGTAGTTTCTACACAATGTAAGAGATGAGCTGAGGTCCACTTCTGGAGGAACGGCGCTCGTACATGTAAGTGAGGGGGTGTGGCTTTTGAGGGAGCACAGAGGGAATGCTACTTTCTAAATCATGCTAGTTTTTGAAGATTACCAACCCTAACTTTAACTGCATTTGCTGGCAGATGTTTGTATATGGAGATTAATTAAAACTAAATGGGTGTAGTTGAAAGCCAATGGGATCCACAGACTGTTCTCCTGACACCATCGATGTCTGCTAAAGCTAATGGACCAAATCACTGCTAACAGAAACCAGAACGCTTCCATGATTTGTCACATGGAAGCGTCATATGTCTATATTTTCGGCTTTTTAACATTGAATTTCATGTTTTCTGATATTGCTCTCACCACATGAATGTTTTGACGTACATGTGGAGTGTTTCCACTTTGTGTGCTGTTGTGTAGGACAGAATCACAACTACACACTATACACCTACTGAACCTCTGCGACATTTCCCTCCTAAAGGGGTTTGAATACAGTGCAGTCGTCTCAGAGGGGAGGACACATATCTTCCATTTCCCAGCATGATCCAAACGACAACCTGCTGAGTTCATCATCGCTGAAACAGTGTGTGTGTTAGTGTGTGTGTGTGTGCCTCATACACCTTTTGCCAAGCCCTCCCCGTTTAATTAACAGCTTTCTGGTCGTTGCAACACATATACATTTTTCTTTCTCTTCCTTTAACAGATTGCTATAGCCTCTTTCTGCTCACATGTCTCTCAGATGGCCTCTCCTTTTCCCTTTTTTTTTCAAACTGTGTCACCCTCCTTCTTCAGCACTGAGAGTGTGATGGATGGCATGAGGGGTGAGGAGGGGAAGGACATTGGGGAAGAGGAGGAGGAGGAGCGGTAATTGGCAGAACTAAGCTAATAGCCCTGCTAGAGGAGCAACATGCCTGCCAGTGGTGGCTGGAAAATTTAATTAGCCGCAGCTCCAGTCCCATTCCCGTTCCCAGTCCTGGTCCCAGTCCCTCCATCCCTCCCTCCATTTGTGACGGAGAGGTGAGGTGGTGTAAAGGAAAGGAAAAGGAGTAAACAGAGAAACAGGAGGTTAATACTCATCTCACATCTCGTCTCCTTTGCTCCCCGTCTTGACAAACACACAAACAGTGTTCTGATCTTGTTGTGTTATGTCGAGCTCCGTGTCTGAGGCTGTAAATGATTGAAGAGGCATGTAATAATGTACATCTTCATCTTAGCCAGCGGCGGGATGGGATTGAAAACAAAGAAAACAAAAGCAAATCAAACCTGAACTCAGTAAGAGATAGTTGTTGCATACATATCAGATCTCTCTGTTCCTCCTCATAAGCCTTCCCTATTGAGGGAGAGTGAAGCGGAGCGTGTGTGTACAGACTTTCTCAGAAATCTATGAAGATATTTTTATCTCTGTTTACAGGAAAATATCACAGAATCTTTTACAACTGGGTTCCCACAATCATTTAATTCATGCTTCTTTGTGGATGGTTTTCGTCACAGCCAACTCAGGGCAGATAAACAACATTAATAAACCAGAGTGTAATAATGTTTTAAAGGAAGAATGTGCAACTTTTTGATCCAGTAGATGTCGCCCTTGAGCTCCAGCATGAAACCAAAACAAACTGCTGTTTGGCGACACCTCCTCCATACAGAAGCCTCCGCTCTCCTCCAGAGACACACCTCCAACCCCTCTACACTCGCTCGAAGGAGTTATGACTTAGAACGCACCATAATAAAGCACCATTAAGCCCAAGCAGCGGACACAATTGTCCTTTGCTCAAGCTGCAATCACGTGTCCTGCATTGTTGTGTTAGCATGCTAATGTTAGTGCTCTTTAGCTCTTAGCTTCATATTTCATGTAAACTGACACAGAATGACCAGGATCTAAAGACTCTTACAGGACATCAAAATAATCAGTGAGTGTGTTCTTCTTCTTCTCTAGAACAGCTTTATACGCAAGGCCGTCCCGTCCATGTAAACACGGCTCTGACAACAACACAGCCAGCGGGACTCGAGCTTCTCACTCATTGTAGACAGTCATGACTCAGAGACACATTTACACAGGATATTAAAATTGCGTTCACACCTACACATTCACACACTGATGGTAGAGGCTGCTGAGTAAAGAGTCCATCAGTATTAACTCATCCATTCATACACATTCACACACTGATGGTAGAGGCTGCTGAGTAAAGTGACCATCAGTATTAACTCGTCCATTTCTAAACATTGAACAAGAGCAGCATGGGGTTAAGTGTCTTCCAAGGACACATTTGACTTGTAATTGCAGGAGCTGGGAATTGAACCCCTGACCTTTCGGTTTAGAGACGTCCGACTCTACCACTGAGCACAGCCGCCCCTCTGTGCTTACTTCTCCTGCTTCACCAGTCTGTCCTCTGAAACCTTTTATCAACCCTCAGATTTTAATATATCTGGACAAATAATTATTGCAGGATCTGTTGTATTTAATGTTTGTACAGGAGACACACAGAACTTAAACAAACTGATGATTTTTATAACCATCACAGCAGCGTTTGTCTTTTTTTCAGCAGCTGACCCCCCCTCTTTAAAATCAGTGAACTAACTAACTGCAAGTGCAACAATTTTGCCTCTGCGCTTGTGTCACCCTTGGCTGGACTTAAGTCGTGGTGGTGTATATACAGTCCAGGTGTCAGAGGAGATTTTTGACATTCCAATTGTACAGTATCAGTATCAGCTCCTTGAAACAAGAAGACCCCCCCTCCCCCCACACATCCCCCCCTTCTGACAGGCTGACAGAAGAGGGCAAAAAGACCATTGTGATACAGATGGAGATCGTCACTTCCTCGGCGCTCCGTCATCTTAAATCACACCGTGTCTGTGGGCTGTGCCTGTAGAACCTGATGGATCACGGTCACAGCAAAGACATGCGCCGTCCTCCCCTCTGGCACAGAGCTGACTGATTCCACAGCCTGAGCGCTGCTTCAGCTGGTACACTGCAGGAGACTGTGACGGCATGGTGAGGTGGCACTTTATGCAACACAGGGAAGATATCTCTCTTAACTGTGAATCACTAGAGGTGAAACAAAGCTTGATTGTATTTGCAAAATGCCTTTTTTATCCTTCCTTTCTTTGCAGAAATAGATTTAAAACAATTTTTTGGATTGGATTGGAAAACCTTTATTGACCCTGAGGGGCAATTAGGTTTACATACTGGTACATATATATAAAAAGCTAGCCCTAACTTGAGTGGGCCTGATCGCACCAGGCGGCTTTGTGATGAGCGACGAGCCCAGACTTCTTCTATGAGTTCAGGTAGTTGGATCACATAAGACGATACGGCTGGTTTCAAACACAAGTTCATGGTTGTGGGTCGGCTGTCAGGTAGCTTCCAAGTCGGCGTCCATACGGGTCCTCTCCCAGCTTCCACTTCACCTGAGTCTTATTACGTCATTTAACGACGACACAGCACCGCTCTGTGCGCACCTTTAGGAATGATGTGTTTAAGACTATCGGATTAAAACCAGTCCAAAGTCTTTTACAAAACAGAAAGATTAGGACGAAGAAGAAGAACCTTAGTGTCCCCTAACACATAACTACCATGAATATCATCATGACGGACGTGAATGAGATAAGAGACACAAAGAAAAAGTGTGGTGTAAAAGTGTCCAGGCAACAATGCTTACAGATTATTTAAAAACCTAACTCCTGATGGGACACATCACCTCGGGTATCTGTTAGATTTGGCACTCTTGACATACAGTAAACCCACTCCCTGTCGGCAGAAGTCTAAACTCTGAATGCAGAGGGGGCTGAGGGTCTTCCAAGGTGGCCTTTGCCAATGAGCTGTTGAACCTATAAAACTATAATGCTCAACATGCTGAGTATAAATCAGAGGCACACTAATCCCACACACACCAGGCTTTTACATCATGTTCAAAAAATGTTTCTTTTATAACTTCTGTGTCACATTCTCCTGTAGTTCTCATACTGAAGTCTAACTTCCCCCAGTCAGAAGTTTGTCTTACTTTAGCTCACTCTGTTCCTCATGTTTGGACTGCTGGGTGTCACAAGTAACGCTGATGCTAATGACACAGCAGTGGAGCTAATCAAGATGTCAGGCAGGCAGCCATGAACATGAGCTCGCTATCATCATATCAGGATACACACACCATGACAGCACGTTTGTTATGAATGTGATTCATGTCTGGATGCTGATGCTCCATCTCATCTTCCTCATCAGCAGAGTGAAAAATATGCACCAAAGAAGAAGTAATGACTGCTTCTGAAATCACACAGTGCTCACTACATGGGCACTATGTAGTGAGTAAGCCATATTTAAAATGTCATTTTTAATTATTTGTTTTTACAGGGGACAGTGTGTGATGACAGTGATCATTAACGCAGAGAAAAATGGAAAACAATGGTCGCACCAGATTTAGTGAGTCTCCTTTTTCCATTAGTAGTCGTCAGTTTTATGTGATAAATAAAACTCCACTAATTAAAGAAAACACACCTGACAAAGTACACAAAGTACTTAAACTACATTATTAAAACTGTAGCGAACAATAAGTATATCCATCCAAATTACGAGTGAGCATTATCACACCCTTGAATCGCTGTATCCCACAATGCATTGTGCAAAGTGTACCATCGTGCACATTAGGGTGCAAAGCTTCAGCGAGAGGAAAGTGGGGTTTGATTTCTCTCATGGCAGACGGAGGAGAGGAGCGCGTCCAGCATTAACAGTTAATAATTGGTGTAATTTCAAATGAAAATCCAGAGGCTGTTTGAACAAAGAGTGCAGGATTAGTGATGGATAAATGTGGCTCAGTTGGTAGAGTCGCTCGTCTCTCAATCGGAAAGTCGGTGTGTTCGATCCCCAGCTCCTGCAACCACATGTCCGATGTGTCAGAAAGCACTATACACGCTCAAGTCCATTCACAAAGATGTCTTGTGTGTGTGCATCATCCTCGATCACACTCGTATGTGATGGTGAAACCAAAGCGGAGCCACACCTCGGCTCAAACCTCTCATAGCCTCCCAGTGAGAAGCTGCTAGCCTGCTAGTCTGTGACGCACAGGAAGCCAGTCTAGTCACAGACTGTAACCACAGAGAGAAATAAGGTGCAGTGTATTATTATAGGTTATTAGAGACTGAAGTGAAATGTTCAGGAAGTACCCTCAGAAAATCACCAAAACTCACTACTGGATTTATCTAATGACTCTTTTTTTTTCTTGTCTCATGTCAACGTCTCGGGGAAGGAAACCAGTTTTCTCCAGGCAAACCACACCAGAAGGACTGGGTTTATTTTTAGCCTGGGTCTGTCTGCTGAGACTCCATGCCCCCCCCCCCCCCTCCCCACTGTGCAGAGAGCATGATTTCACAGAGGAAATATTGACCATCTGGAAAATGTACAGAAACAGTTTGAAAGAAAAGGGCGAGGAAGTGTGACGGTTCCACTGCGCTGCTAATAGTCTGTCATTGTAGAGCGAGAGGCAACCACGAGGCTGTGTTTGTCTTTGCATGTGTGTGTGTGTGTGTGTGTGTGTGTGTGTGCACTGTGGTAGTGCATTTGTATATACAAAGTACACACATGAATGACATTTGTAGGTTTAATGGAAGTACTACAGCTGCTGCTCGTTGTTTTTTTGGAGCAGGATTTTGTCTCCTGCAGGTGTTGGAGAGTTGGGGGGAGTTGGGAAGTCAGATTGTTTCTCTCATGTCAGATGAGGTAATGAGAATCCAGTGCTTTTGTATTTTGGCCTTGTTGATTGAGCGTCACAAACAGCATTTGTGAATGTGATGATCGTTGAGCCAATTAGGAGCCTTATCTTCTCGGGGTCATATCTGAAATCAGACTTTTAACACTCAGACTTGATTTACATATCTTTGAGATTCAAAAGCTCCTGGACCTTCTGAGGAGAAAAGACGAACCTCCATAAGTCACCTCAGGGCGTTTTCATATTAGGCACGATTGTTTCGTACCGTACTCGATTACTCCCCCATTCCCCCTCCCCCCCTCCCCCCCACTGCTCTGCGTTCACATTAGTAACAGCATATGTACTGTACACAGTCTGATACAGCAGGTGGCAGTATGCACTATAGTTTATTTGAAAATCCGCCAAAAAGCAGAAAAAAGAAGATGCAACCATGGCAACCACTCACAGACTGCTACTGCGGATGTTTTTATTATTTCTTAGACGCCAACAACAACCCTCCTCCTACTTCCAAATCTACCGTGCAGCTCAGAGGATGAAACAGAAACACAAACTGTGAAACTGCTGCACAGATGCGACGATTTGACATGAGACTTTTAGAATTACGTCATAAAGCGGTCCACTTCCTGGTTTGAGCACGGTTGCGTTCACATCTCCTGCAGATCGTACTCGAGTAGACATGAATCTGGGCCCTGGTCCCTAATGTGAAAACACTATGAGAACAAGCCTCCCAATCAATCCAGAACTTTCCCTAATGTCACATTTTAAAATGTTCCTCTGCATCAAAGTAATCCAGACCAGTACGAGTGATAGTCGTCTGTGCTGATAAAGAAACATTCAAACTGAGCTCCATTAAAAGAGAACATAGCTCACTTTTGATACACATTACATGTCATTTGTGTTAGATGCTCCAGATATGATTATCTGCTAAATGTCTGAATTAAAAAGAGAATAAAAAAGGAGGGCGATAAGAAGTGATCAAAGTCACAGTTTGCTTATAAAAAATGTATGAAAACAGAATCTCTGTCCTGTCAAACAAAGTTATTTCTTTGTTTCTTAAAGTTTTCTTCTCCTTTCAAGCGTCGTCTGCCTCGCTTACAGAGAGCTTCCATGATGCCTTAAAGCAGCCTTTGATATTTGAGGAGTGGCTCTGCTGCTAAAAAACATTGTTCCTCTTGGCTTTTTGTCTAACTGCCCACGTCTGTGTTGGAAACCATCAGGAGTTTGAGTTTGAGCAGGAGAAGAAAAAATACTTATATATCAATCCTGCAAGGGTGAAATTCAATGTTGAACATGCTACATGCACAAACAGGATCCTGTGGACATGCACTGATGGAGAGACGTCAGAGCGAGCGCTCCTGAGCCTGTGGGTGTGGTAGAGGGCTGCCGGTTCAAGTCCCAGGTTTGCTTTGCTCAAGGACACCCTGGCAGACCAATTTCCAGATTTAGTCCACACACTGCAGGACTTGAACCTTCGGCCCTCTGGTTCCCAACCCAAGTCCCTTCAGACTGAGCTTCTTCACAGAGACAAACAGGTGGAGAGAAAAAGTGCTTTGATTGTCTGTAAAACAAAGAGGAGGCGGCGGAAACACGACGTCTGTGTGCCGTCTCACACCGTCACTGATACCGCTCGAGAATTGTCTAAGATGAACGAGTTACGGTTACTGAACTGTCCTGAAGCAATATCATGAGACGATTACAGAAGCATTAAGGTGATGCGTTGTCTTCTGTAAACTCAGTATTGATTACAGTGTAGTGGTGGTCTGTCAGCTGTGCTCTCATGGGATCGTAATAAAAGCCATAACACTGTGATGTCTGTACACAGCGCAATAAAGCCTGTTGATATCACTCTCGTCTAATGAACCAGCGATGCAGCTCTTTGTGCTTTACTGCCCATATTGTTTTGATTGCGAGTACAGTATGTTTTCCTGCTTTACAGCTGTCGTTATATTGCATCAGTCTCAGCTCCAATCTTTTTGCAAATCCCTTCTTTCCCCTTCACTTAACTCCTGCCCCCAAAATATATAAATATAGCTCTCTCGCTGCATTGCGCTCGTCTTATTTCTCTTATGTTATTCCTCTTGTATCCTCCTCTCAATAATCCTCCTCTAGCTCACTTCACCCTGATCTCCATCCTCTTATTTGACTTTTATTCCCCCTCCTCCTCCTTCTGCTCCATTCAGGGACACTGTGGAATCTGTCGTCCTACGAGCCCCTGAAGATGGTGATCATCAACCACGGCCTGCAGACCCTGACCAACGAGGTCATCATCCCACACTCGGGCTGGGAGTACGAGCCCAATGAGGACTCCAAGCCCCGCGACGCCGAGTGGACCACAGTCTTCAAGAACACCTCTGGATGCCTCAGGTACGACTGCAATGTTTTTATTTTACATTTTGGGGAAAAACTGAGGAATCAGAAAGAGATGAATGTGTTTTTATCCACGAGCCAAATGGCTTTCTACCTTCAAATTGTGGTACAAATAACTAAAAGTTGCACTGATATATAAGACACGGTCTGTTTTTGGGGGGCTCTCTAGTACTGTCTGTAACTGAGGAGTCTTTTCAATCAAAGTGCTCCACATGCTGTATTTACTGAACAGAAAAAAACACTGTTTTCTCAAAATGCATGATTACGATCTCATGGGGGAGAAAAGATGTTTCGCCGCCAACCAGTGGCGATTCTAGAGTCTGTTGGGGCCCCAGGCAAAAAATAATTGGGGCCCTTCAACCCACATTTATCACCATAATCTCTGTCATTGTCCCGACGCTTACTCCTCTTCCCCGTTTTCCTGTTTCATTTTTCCCTCCTGTAGACGGATAGTTCCTCTTCCATTGACAAATTCTGGTTTTCACAGCAAAAATGCACGCAACACTTTGCAAGGCAATTAAAGTGAACGCCTTTAAATGGGGCCCCCTTAGGGAGGTTTCCTACTATCATTGCAAAATTTGCGCATTTTGGGTAGCTGCTGTGGATTTGTGAGCCCTCAGGGGCCCCTTACTTGTCCGGGTCCCCAAGCAGTTGCCTGCCTTGCCCGTTGACAAGCAGTGCCTCTGCCGCCAACCTGATCTGCGTGCAGTTGGCGATGGTGGCGGCTGAGCTTCAGATAGATTATAGCGCCATAAAAATACCTCTCTGAGCATTTCATTCTGGTTTATAGGATATATAGGATATAGGACATTTATGTTTCTTTGTCATTCTCAAATGTAAACAGTAGGGAGTGCAAACGAGGACTCTAATTGAGGAAGATATTCCATAGTTTAAGAAATGGGCTAAATAATCATCAGCTGCAGTCCTGCACAAAAAATAAACCCGTATTATAAAACTCTTTAAACAGAGAATCCAGAACATATCCTCCATGTTGGATTTGTTGTTTTATTAGCAGACACAGCTGGCTCGCTTTGATTTAATGGATGAGGCCCAAAGACCTTTCAAGTTTGTTTTTTACTGAGACACCAGTTGTAGCTGGAGGCAGGTGTGACATTTACGAGACTACATGTTTGCGTTTGTTGACCCGGGGTCGGATTCAAGTTCTTTTGTTTCCAAGAGGATTTATGATGAGTTGTTCCTCCCGTCCTGACCCGGGCCTTTCTGTATGTGAAGTGTGTTCCATGTCTGCTGGAGGATTATTGGATGACGCAGAGTGAACATAAAGTTATGAAAGGCATTCCCCAAACGTCTCCCCTCTCTTCTGACTACATCCAGAAATGTTGAAAAGGAAGAAACAAAGATGTCTGCCTGCTTCTTTCTGAGGATGCGGTTTGTAAATGTTTTTCTGTCGGCCTCTTGTCAGTCTTTTAACGGCTGAGTAGTTTTTCTGTCGACCTCTTGTCAGTCTTTTAACGGCTGAGTAACTTTGTGTTGACTCCACCGCGAGGCCAATGAGTAGCATTAGCTGCAAACTAAACACATTAGAATTAAATAATCACACAAATGAAGTTAGTCTCCAGCTTGTTAAGGCAGAGAGAAGCTGAATGAAGCCCACAGTGCAAATCTTTACCTCATGACTACAAGTCACTATGTGTGTTGGTGTTCGCACTACATGTCATTGGTAAGAAAAACAACATGTACACATATTTTAAAAAACATATTTTAATAATCACAGACTGGAAATTTTGGTTTTTACACTCTGTTATTGAGAGACATGTTGCTCACACTCATAGAACTGAATTACACACACGCATTAGTGCAGAGATGTCAGAGAGAGGGGGCTGCTACAAAGGGGGTCAGACAGAGCTGGGGGTTCAGTGCATTGCTCAAGGGCACCCTGCATTACTCAGGAAGTGACCTCTTCAGCAACCAGACCAACGTCCATACTTTGGTCCACTCTGGGACTTGAACCAACGACCATCCGGCTCCATCAATCAATCAGTCATTATTTGTATAGCACTGATTCATAACAAGTGTTATCTGGAGACACTTACACGACACGAAAGAACATCTGGGATAATATGCAGGAAAGATTTCTCCCTGGCGTTCCTGTTGTCCACACTTCCTTGTCGCTGAGGTGGAGGTCGGAGCAGGCCGTGCATGAATGAGGACGGCGGTGGTTGTGGTGACGACACAGTCTGATGGTGATGGCTGGACCTCATGGACTTCTGGTGGTAGTAGTGCGAGATCACCTTGCTGAAGGTTGGGGGAGCTCCGTCTACTGGAGAGCCTGGCTTCTGCTGCCTTGACAAGACCTCCTGGGCTTCTACATAGCAGCAGCCGTCACCACCAACAATCCAGAAGAGCCTACAACACATGAGAGCTCTGTTACTATGTGGTTATATTAAGATCTACAGATAGCGACATATCTCCAAACCCACACACTTAAAAATGCTGGGTTATTATCATAACCCAAATGCTGGGTTAGTGCTGCTGGATTATAGGTTGGATTGATTTGACCCAACATTGGGTTGGAGATGCAAGCCAAAAATCGAGTCTCTTCATTCTATGGCAACACAACTCAATCCCTCCCCTTCAAAAAATAGTTCTACCTATTTGGCTATTCTAAAAGAACATCTTTCAATCATAGTGATTAAAGCATTTACATCAAAAATGTTAACACGTGTATGATTACTGTCAGGTACACCTATAGTCATACAGACTGAGATACTGTCGCCCACATTAGCACTGTTTGGGAAGAAACCTCATGAACCTCTGAATAAGTCAGCCTCATATAAAAAGTTTAAATCCCCTCACTGGACCGGTCACACTGCCCTGCTGCGATTATTTTCAGTGACTGCAACTGAAACCTTGAGTTGTCCTCAGGTCAGTCATCCAAAGTGGTGTTAACTTCTCCATTTCCACATCGACGTACCTCGCTGCTTAAGATGTGTGACTCACACGGCCGTTCTGCTGACCCCCCCTCTCTGGTTCAGTTGTTCAGAGAACTGAAGGTCTGCTTCAGTCTTTAGGGGGAGTTCTTTGTGCCCGTATTAAACCCTGCACACATACACTAAGAGCTCTGACATGATGTGTTAGTCACTTTGCAAAGACCTTGTTTTTACAGATATTAATTCCCTTATTGTATGACTTCACTGAGCATGCTCGAGGTCCTGCATTCAGAGAATGGGCGACGACGTTAACAAGAACCAGTCACACTTTCTGTGATCTCGTTTTTTGATTTAAAACAATAAAACCTTTGTGTTCTCATTGAATATCTTTCTGTCAAAACAAATAGTCATGCTCACTTATAATTAATTGTCAGTGCTATTAGAAGTCAGTCTAAATGAGAGTGTTTATATGGACCTGAGTATCCCGGTTATGAGCCTTATCCTGGTCCTGATCATATTCAGGATCTGGTGTGTACATGCACACAGAGAAACCTGGTGATTCATATCCCTGTCAACATCATAAATACTAGAATCCTGCTTTCTGATCACTGCTTTTTATTTGTGCAGGCGCCTTTTGTGTTGATATTTACCAACATAAACCGCTGCAAATTTAATATCTGGGAAAAATGAGACCACTGTGGATTATTGCAGGCACAGCAGTATTAAATGCTAACATGTTGCAGATATTTCCTTATTTCCAGCAACAGGAGAAGAGAGCATCAGCATATATATATATATATATATATATATATATATATATATATATATATATATATATATATATTTTAGATTTTTTTCTTTTTAGCTTTTTATGCCTTTATTGGAGAGACAGGACAGAGTCGAACATTGGAGAGAGATTGGGGAAGGACATGTGGGGAAGGAGCTACAGGCCGGATTCAACCCGGGCTGCCCGCTTGGAAGACTACAGCCTCCATTCAATGGGCAAGCGGACTAACCACTAAGTCTCCAGTGCCCCAGAGGGATAGCAAATATAAAACATGTCCTCACCTCTGACTGGTGTCATCCTGTCACTGTCGTTACAGAAATAAGACGCTCTTGTTTTTTTGCTGCTTTGTCACTTGCCTGAGGCCACGCCTGCACAGGTAGTCAGCAGTTGTTAGTAAGCAGGGTAAGGCATATACATGCCACACTATCCTGGTTTCTTAGGAAGTTCACAAGGTAGCAAAATCTGGTTTCTCAAAATCGGGATAAGGGCTTATCACGGTTTCTGATCAGGTTGGTATGTTTTGATCCACAAACACAAAAACATGATACTAAAAATATCCCGATCAAATCCGAGCAGCTCAAGTCCAGGTAAACACACCCAATGTTGATAACTCAAAATGTCATGTTTATGTCACCTCAAAGATGTGAAGTGTGACAACTTAGAGAAATTATAAATCTGAAACTGAGAATAAGAGTCAAGAAGATAACTTATAATAAATAAGGAAACAGGATGTGGGGGAGCCTTTAAACCGCCTACTAGCTTTACAACACAGTCAACTACAAAGTCCCCTTTGTGCAGCTTTTTCTGCTCAAACTGAATGCACTTTAAGTGTCAGGAGAAAATCAAGCACGCCTCAAAACTGCAGATCCATCCTTTCCACATATATCCTCTCTGCTTAAACACTGTGGTCAGTTTGAGGACGACTACCTGAGAGCAACCATCTTGAATACCTGTTATTTTTTTTTATTTTATTTTTTTTATTAGGTGCAATAAAGTGACAAACTGGTGATATACAAATGAGGCACAAAAAAAACAAACAGACAAGGTCAGGACAACGACTCCAAAATACAGTAAAAAAAATAAATAAATAAGACAAATAAAGACAGCAAAATAAGACATCAATAGACACACATCATACTACGAACAGAAAAACTACACAATTATATGAAATACCTAAGAAAAGATACAAAAAGTGAAAGAAGCGATAGAGAGAGAGAGAGAGAGAAGGGGAGGGAGAGAAAGTGCTTAGTAAGGGGGACTTGAGAGGTAGAAGAGAGTTGAAGAGTTGAGCAGTGGTATCTGTTGAATATGTTAATGTTGAACAATGTTGTGGTGTGAGAGGTGAGAGTTTGTGTAATGATTATGTTTTGGGGTTGGTTTGAGCGTTATTTGATTGGAGGGGAGGATGGAGGGAGAGGCAAAGCTATTATTTTTCGTTTCTTTTCTTTTCTTTCTTGAATACCTGTTATTAACTTTCAAGTAGTTTCCCCCTCTCCATGCATCTACTCGTTACTTCCTCATAAACTCAATCTGTCATGTTGGCTTCCTCTCAGGATGACAGACTGTGGTGAAAAAGTGAAAGACAGTGTGTGTGTATGTGTGAGTGTGTGTGTTATCATGCCTCACGTCTCCAAGCCCGTCTAGACTGTAATCCCGATGCTGCTCGTCTCCTCGGGTAGACACCGAGACGAGGAGCGCTGGTTGAAATCCAGAACATTATACCATCCAAATCCAGCTCTCACACATTATTGCTTTAGATGGTTTCTCGCTCGTTTTCCCAGGGATGAAGAAAGTGTGGAAACTTTGCTTGTGATTTGAGAACATTTCAGCTGAGTTGAAGAGCTGCATTAATGAACCAGGAGGGAATAAATTAAAGCACTGGGATACAGCGGAGAGAAGTCGTGGAGAAGTCATGGATTCACTGTCTCTTTTGTGATGCCGTTCAATCACCTGTCACGCTCTCTTTTCTTTTTGTGTGTTTCCATGTTTTTCACCCTCTTCCCAAACTCTCTATTGCCTCTAACGCCACCCAGCTCATTGCTGTCACATTATCACAACGTCTCCACATCTCACTCCACTCTTCCATGCATTCGCTGCTGACGAGAACAGGTCTCCATGGTAACTGTGCACACAGTTGCCAGACGCAGGGGGGGTTTTGTGCGCCGGGGAGAAGTGCTGATGCCAGGAAGAATCTGTTTACTCACGCCAACAGAGACGCAGCGTACACCTCAATAAATCGGCGGATAGTTTTTATTATAATGGCCTCCTCTGTCGATAGAGGCCAGCTTATTTACAGTGTTTACTCTGTGGGCTCAGTGGAGGGGAAACAATGTGTGTGTGTGTGTGTGTGTGAATGTGTGTGTGTTTGTTGTCTATTGGGTTAAATAGCAGGGTTGGGTATCAAATGCTATTTCTAAATTATAACTGGAACGAGAAAGGAAATGAAAATGCTTATATATTACAAAAGGCACCAACAGTCAGGGTCAATCAGAAAACACTACTCTTGTGTTTGGCTCTGAGAGATAAAGTTCTACATGAACAGTCGAGGTTCAATCCCACCTTTTACTTCACGGAGTGGTAAATTGACAAATCTGTCAACAGACATTTACGGATCCTAAATGAACTGTCTTAATGATTTTATTGTGATCACCTGATTGTCAACGAGATCCATCATGGGGTGATCATCTTTAGGATGAAATGCCTTAAAGTTTTCAGCCTAATGGTGCACTGTGACCAGGAAGTAAACAACAGGACAGTGGTAGCATGGCAGCCCGTAGCGCGGCAACTTTGGCAGAAGTTGGATCTCTGAAATGAAGTCGGCGGTGTCAGGTTAAACTGGTATATGAAGCAGAGCGATGTGTAACCACAGCAATGCTAACGTTAGCCATGCTTGCCAAACCTTTTTGTCATTGTTTACAGACGTTCAAATTCAACCCACAATGCACTGCAATCTGTTTCACTTCCCCTGTTTGGTCGGGATCGCGTTCTCACCTCCCATAACTGAACTGTTGGTCCACACCAGAGTTCCTTTGAGCATTTCTCTTCCCCAAACCAAATGAACTGTCTGATAAAGCGCACCAGAGTTCATTTCAAACCACACTGCTTTGATGTGAATGCACCAGAAGTGTTTGTAGGGTTTCCCCTCACCGTTCATCCTTTACTCCGCTAATCTGCTGCACATGGAGCTGCAGGAGCCGCTGAGCTGTCAATCATATCATCATATCAAATTAAAACTAAACTTCACTAAACTTTGGCATACATCAACATGACTAACTTAAATTACAGAAACCATGTTTACAAAAATGTTTTTTGATTTGTATTGTGATTTTTAGATGTTACCATGAAAGGGCGGGCTTTATGACCTGCAGTCAGTCAGTAGGTGGAGATACAAAGTCTTAGCTTCACTTTTGGGTAAAGCCATCCGTCTGTGGATAGTCTTTGGTTTTTAGCAGCACAGTTCTTCATTTAGCATGTTTGAGTGGGTTTCTTCCTCTGATAATACAAGCTTCTTTTGAACAGGGATTAACGGAGAGGCAACAATCCAGAAGGTGAATAACAAATGAAATCTAGATCGATAAAATCTAAAGGATCGTCAGCCCCAGGGTACACATATGGCCCTGCATTCTTGTCATTGACCTTGCACGGCGATTGCACAGGTCAGCCACGTCTCCATCCATCTCCATCAGTCTCCATCAGTCCGGCTCCGGTCTATTTGTCCCAGCTGCTCTATTGTCCTCTGATGGCCACATGACTCTGACTGACCTTCACACCCACTCTCCATCTGATAAAGCGGACGCACTAAAGACACATCCAGAACACAATGACAGGCTGTCAGTCTCCGACCAGACTCAGACGCCGAGTTCTTCTTTTTGAGTGTCTGATCGTAAAATAGTCCTCACAAGCGTCTCTGCTTCAGACATAATGAGACCACAACAAGGACAAAGTGTCCTGCTTTGAGAAATGCAACCAAAAAAAGGTGCACATGTTTTAAAATGTCTCAACATCTCTTTTTCAGTAGAAAGAATAACAAAAGCAGATCACAGAAACCAGAACTATCTGTTCCTGATTAATAATAAATGTCCTTGTGCACTCGAGGAGAGATATATCTCTGCACCTTGTTGTCACAGAACAAAGTCCTGTCATTCTTAGTCCTGCAGCAGCATTGTCTCTGTATTATTTTGTGATTCTTTTCTTTAAAGGAGCAGTATGTACATCTGACACCGAGTGTTCAAAAATGGTATTGCAGTCCAAATTCAAAACATAGACCGCCCCCTCCTCTCAAGAGTTGATGCTCACACAGGTTGCCATGTCTCGGACACTCACCCCCAATTACCACAGACTCCATGCATGCCGTGTTCTGTCAGCGCCGCGCACTATGCCGTCGTTCGCTGCCACATTAGTCAATGATTGTGTTTCCACAGCGGGCGCCGCGGTCTGTCTCCACAGCGCCACTACGCTCTTCTCTGTTTCAAATACGCTGTGAGATCTATTTTCAACGGAGTACGCTGCAGGCATGTGTTTAGCTGGACAGAAAATAACAACCCGGGCAGGAAGTCAGACAAGGAAACGCACAGAGCGTCTGGTTAATTTAAAAATAAAACACAATTTATAGACTCAGGTTTGTATTTTTCATCACTTTATCAACATTTCATCAAAATAGGAACTGAATGAAGAACAAATCATCCTCAGGAAGACAAAGCAACATGTTGTTAGCACGTTCTTCTCTTTATTCCTGCTTGATCATTTAGTTCTCCTGTGATGATGGACCACGGTGCGCTATGTGGAAATTGGGGTTGAAGCTTCAGTGTTTAGCCAGCTCTGCACTGGTCTTGATCAAATACAATGAGGGTCGTCTTATATTTGAACCAATATGGTACGTTGTTGTTGTTTCTGCTTTATAGCAGTTTCAACTAGACAATGTCAGAGTAAGGCATGGAAGGTTTCCACTGAAAAAAAACTAATAACAAGTTAATATTAGCCCTTAAAAACAGACTATCACAAGTGAAAACAACAGAATAACTTAAAAGAAACATAGTTATGATTAAAAATGGCTGCTATGCTAATTAACTGAAATGGAGATGGGGGTTGGATTAGATAAATTACCATTTCTTCCAACTCCTTTTTTTAACATGTTTAAAGTGTCTGTTGTTACGCACCATTATTTTTGTTGGCTTGGTTTTTGTCATGGGGAATAAATAGTACATTTTCTAAAGAAATACTTAAATTAATCAAAAACCACTGGAAGGTTCTTTCTCAAAGGCTTTTTGTGTTTAGAGAAAGCTGGCACTTCCACAACAGAATTCCTGATTTCAAAGGGGAAAGCTATTTGAGAAGAACAGTATCAATGCATGATGTCATGTAGTTTTTTATGAATGAGATATAAATATAAATAGATCATTTGAAGCTCATGGAAATATAGATTTAATTCATTTAAACAACATATTTATTGAAATCTGCTGATAGACATATCCTTAAACTACATGCTCACTTATTAAGTTACTGAGACTAGAACACTTAGTGGATCAGAATCCTTTGAAATAAAACGGCTGCAATTGAACGCTTGTGATGCAGACCGACATGAGGAGAGAAAGTTTTTACAAATCCATAGTGTATCGCTCCTTCTTAAAGGCCTGTGGATGTCACTCCTTAGCATTAATTAGCTGTGATTTTTGATCGCACGTGGAAAGAAAGCGCAGCAACACAGCAGCAGATGGTTATCCTCCAGATGAGTCAGTAACCATCAGTGCAAACAGACCTTCACAACCACTTAAGACTAAATGCTCTAAACACTGCACGCCACCTTAAAAAACCTGTGCAGCCATCGCAGTCTCCTCTGACAGACGCAGCATCCATAAACCTTCCACCAAGACAACTGCTCCCTGAAAGACTCCTGGAAGTGAAACAGCTGACAATAAAACTCTTCTGTCTGTCTGCCCTCAAACACACTCCTGTCAAATAAATCCAGGACGGCCAGCTCCTCTGGATCCTTTAACAGGAGAGGTGGTGACCGTTCTCTGACAGCTGCAGACGGACGGGTTTGGTTTATGAGCAGGTCCAGATGGTCGGTGCTGTCTCGACTCGTCTCTACTAAAGACGAGATTTAAGTAGCACAAAGTGTCGCACAGTTCTTAAGGGGTCTTTATCTCCTATGACAAATGGCAGAGACACTCATACACTGGCCAAGAACATGACGAGGTGTGAGGCAGGTGATGAGGTCGTGTGTGTGAGGTGAGAGGGTCGAGACGACTTCTTTGACTTCACACTGCATCGCGACGCACAACACCACACCAACTGCAATTGGACCGTACCATATTGCACTGCCTTCACTGGACCGGACCACACTATAACGTATTGTATCGTATCGCATCAATCTGTACCGTATCGTATGGTATCGCATCGTATCAGACTAGGGCCGCACGATATTGGTAAAAACTGACATTGCAATATATTTATTTTTCCTGCGATATACAGTATATTGCGATATGATTTTTTAAAAGTTTACTGCTTCACTCTGTTCAGCTGAATTCTCCCTGACTCCTGCAGAAATGATCACTAACAGACTCTCACCTGTCTGCCTCTGTCTCTCACTGCCTCCCTATTTGCGCTTGCAAGGAGTCTTAATCATGTTGATGTCCGTGTTAATTATCGATATTGCTGTATAATATTTCCTGCAAAGTGATACTTCTCACATCAGGTCAGACTTTTTAATAATAACATGCTCATACACTGAGGTTCCAAAGTAATGTTTCGAGACATTTTCTAGAACAAGCACGATGCGGTTTGTGAAGGAAAGAGAAAAATTTCTGCAGGAGGCGAACCAAACTTTTAAGTTTTTATAGCAGCTCATGAAATCGTAAGGCGTGGGAAGGAGGACGTGAAATAAACAATAAAATGAGCTATCAGTAGATTGAAACTTAGACCTCAAAAACAAAACCGTGGGGCGCTGGTGGCGCAGTGGTTAGTGCGTGCACCCCATGTATGGAGGCTGTCGTCTCAAGCGGGCGGCCCAGGTTCACATCCCACCTGTGGCTTCCTTCCCTCATGTCATGCCCCTCTCTCTCTCCCTGATTTCCAACTCTATCCACTGTACTATCGCTACATTAAAGGCATAAAAAGCCAAAAAATAAATCTTTAAAAAAAAAAACGAGAGCCCGTTCTGACTGAAGACAAAGTTGAACGCACAGATCTGGAAGCCGCTGCCTTTAACCCCAGTAGTGTTAAGTATATGTGATGTTAACTATAAGCAAACTGTCAGATCGTTCAAAATAATCAAATACCGTATCCTACCGTATCGTGTTATATTGTATCGTATCTTATTGTATCGTACCGTCTCATATTGTATCGTGATTATTTAAATAGATCAAAATACAGCTTGTTGAACGTAAACATCCACATGTTGTATCATCGTAGGCTGTGATATCAGCGCTGCGCCCCCTCTGCTCGGTTGCCGCTCATCCACAGGACTAACTGGGGGTCGGCTAATGGGATTATGTGGCTTGGAAGCCTTCATAAATGAAGTCCCCGGTGAGGAGCGAGGAGCCCCAGCTATCCCTTAACCCTCTTTAAAGCCTCTCCCTTTCACAGCCAGTCACACTGCGGCGCTAAGCCTGCACCGGCTCTGCTCCTCTGCTTACATGAGCCGTGCTCGGGCCGCTAGATGACATAACCTGGATGGCATTTCCCCTTTATTGCAGACATGAATTTCTATTCATCATTTTTCCTAAGATTTCATCTGCAGCATATTAGTCTGTTGATTTGAGGCAGACAGGGTGCATAAAGGTTACGGGTCACATTCGGACAAAATAAAACCACATGGCTGAGTTAGAATGGTCGTGGCTCACTGATATTAATGATTTTAAAACGGCCGGTTATTGTCATGGAGGCTGTTTGCTTCTGCCCGCATGAAGCAATAAACATTGAATGATAGTTGTGCTTCCTACAGGACATGTCTTATTGCGTTTGGTAAATGGACATGAGCTTGTATAGCTTTTTGATGCACAGGTCAGTGCATCCCAAATGTTTCTGTGTCCATTATGTTCCACATTTTCTGAAAAGTGGAGCAGGCAAAAGACAGAGAGGATGGACTTTTCTCATAATAAGTGGGTTTGTAGACGGACTAGGTACAGATATTAGTGTTATCGTGGTAAAGTGTGTTTGGCATAAAAATAACATGACATTTAAATAACACTATCGAGCAAAAGTTTTGAATTTCCTGCTTCAGAACAGCTGCAGATTTGAAAGTAGAGGAGTTGGTTTATAACCCCTTTTTTCTGGTTTTGCAGCAGGCTCAGACCAGCTTCATGTTCTTGATACTGATGTGTGTGTTTGTGTGTTTTTGACATTTGTTCCTACAGAAATGTGAGCTCGGATGGAGCTGAGGCTCGACGCAGACTGAGGGAATGTGAGGGACTGGTGGACGCTCTGCTGCACGCTCTCCAATCAGCTGTAGGGAAGAAAGATATGGACAACAAGGTGAGGAGATGCTGGACTTATAAATGTACAGGATGTGCCCTTCACTTTTAGTATCTTGTCGATGATAACGTCTGTTGTTTCTGTCTCTTACAGTCGGTGGAGAACTGTGTTTGTATCATGAGAAACCTGTCCTACCACGTCCACAAAGAGGTGCCGGGGGCCGAGAAGTTCCTGGATCCCTCGTCGCTTCAGGCCCCCGGATCAGCAGGACCACAGAGGAAGAAGAAAGACGACGCAGGCTGCTTCGGAGGCAAGAAGGCCAAAGGTGAGGAGGAGGAAAGAGGGAAGCAGAGTGAAGTACTGCTGTGTTAATTCAACATTAGGAAGTAATCCAGTTTCATTAAACAGTGGAGGAAATGTTGGATTTATCGGATAAAACAATCAAAACCTCAAAACCTTACGAGTGCAGAACCCTAATTAATAAATACGAGCTGCAGCTTTTGATTACAAGGCTTACTTGTTGTCGCTTACCTTTGATTTTTCTTCATTTAATTCATGAAATCTGGAGGATGTTGTTATCTTCCTGAGCTCGTACAAATCGCTGTCAGCTGGAAAAAGAAACAATTTGTACTCTAACGCCATCCATTGGAGGATAACACACAGCACCTATTGAGCTCATGTTTGAACAAAAGGCCTTTGTGTCCATAATATCCCCATAAAAAAACTGCCTTTCAAAGCATTTACGTTCAACCTCTTCAACATGGACGTCCATCGTGGCACTTTCTGCCCCGTCAGGAGCTTTTCGTCGCTATTGACTCCCCCCCCCCCCCCCCCCCCCCCCCCCCCCCCAACAGATGTGCCACGTGCGCATGTGTTGTTAGCAACGTCTTAATCAGCAACCTCCCAGACAGTTAGCTAAACGACGCTTGTTATCTCCCCGTACAACCAATAATGGCCGCCATAAATCAGTCGGCCAATGAGGTGTGACTGCCAGCCAGTGACCCATGACACCTAACGACTCGCTGGAGAATCCTTTCTGATCCGGGGTCAGGAAAAAACACAGTAGCATGAACGTATACAGATTTATAAAGACACCAATAAACCACAACAATAGACGCACACACACACACACACACACACACACACACACACACACACACACACACACACACACACACACACACACACACACACACACACACATATTGAATAATGAGTTGTGTTTAGCTACTGCAGACCCTGAAGGGGTTTCTTCCGCACAATGAGGCTCAGGTACAGACACATTAAACACGGCTATAAGAGAGCATAAAGGGGGGTAGTTAAGCAGCACTGTCGGCGGTATGCTTTGTAATTTGTTTCCTTAAGTGGGCTGTGTTTGGCCTCCGCTTCATTTAAACGAGTAAAATACACCAAAATGATCAACATGCATGCTCAAGCCTTTTTTTTTTTTACCTGATAAATAGTCTGATTCTCTGCTGTTCTTTCAGCACATTTCTGTTTTCCTTATGCACTAAGCACTTATACAGTCACACTGAACATGTTTGTATGACTCGGTATCCTGACCCTCTTATCTGCACTGAACGCTGTTTCTCTGTCTTCTTGGTCTTTCCCCCCTTTCTCTTTTTCATTATATTCCCACTTACTTTCTTCAAGTCTTATTTTCCCTCTTTAAAAAAAAGCATCCCACTGGTGCCAACTCTTTGAACATGCTTCCTTTTGACTGCTTCTGTCTTCCCCAACTTTCCTCTTTCCAATCTCTAAAGCTCAATCACACTTTCTCTCTTTGGCCTCTCTTTCTTCCCTTTTTTTTCTCTGTCTCCTTCCCTCTTTGGTATGCGATTACTTTTATTTTGTAAAACTGTTAAAGGAGCACTCTGTAAGATATGTACTGACTGAAATGATAAAGTGATCAGACATTAAGGAAACATGCTATGTTGAAGTACAGCCAGTATGTCCTCCTTCTAACTTTAGATTCTGCTCCTGAATGCTCTGGATTTGTTTGGACCAGAGAAGGTAGGCAGTTTTAAGACCCCCCCCCCCCCCGACACACACACACACGGCCGTTTTGGACGCCCCTCAGTTTACTAGATATGAGAGCAGTTATCAGGTCAACAGGTGTTGCAGTGATGGAAGCAGCAAGAGAAGTGGTTCAGATAGAAGTGATTGTACCCGACCTAAAAAGCCTCTGCATGTTTCTAATAAGCTCCACGAGCAGAAACGTGCTCAAACTAGGATCAATATTGGAGATGTTTTTGAAAAATGGAGAGAGGTTAGAACACAGAAAGGTTTACAGACCCATACAGAGCTGGATAAACACTGAAGCTTCAGAGTCCACCACATGGTGACCTGCGTGATCATCGACTCTAGAGAGGAGGGGGGGTGAAAGCTCTCTATGAGGTTTTGAATTCAGACTGCAGTACCCATTAAACACTAGGTGTCAGAGTTACATGTTGCTCCTTTAACTTTAACTCGACAGCATCTTGACACTTGCACACGCCTTTTTCACCATGCTCTTTCTCTCTTCTCTCCGCTTTGTGTTTTTTTGGTATTGCTGCTGCTTCCTTGGCTAACTATAGAGGAATGGTTTAATCAAGGTGAGTGTGCCCCTCCAATCTTTGTAACTTCTGCTCCACTTCACCTCCTCCTCCTCCTCCTCTCCATCCTCCCCCCTCTCATCGTCCTCTTCTTTCCTCCTGGCTGTAGAAAATAGAAGTATTGTCCTCCAAAACCCCCAGACTTTAGATAACTGGAAGATTCCATTCATTTCACACCACTTCCTTCTCCGTAGCTTCCCTATCTATCTATGTAAAGCATTTCACCCAACACCATAGCCTCCACCCCTCCCAGTCTTGACATTATTTAAGGATAAGTTGAGGCTTGGTCTTCTAAGTTAGGTATAAGGTTAAAGCAGCAAAGCTGAACCAGGTAAGTCAGTGTGTGTTTGTCAGGGTGTAAAGTAGAGCTTGATTCATTTAAATGCATTAAAGCTGAAAATTAAAAGTCTGAACGTGTCCTTGAAAAGACACTTTCTGATCTATGATTGGACACAATGTTCGGCCTCTTAGACTCTTAGATACAAATGTCCCCAGCAGCTCTGAAGGAAATCTTTTTTTTAAGTTTTTGTTGTTGTGTCTAAGGATACATTTCAAGCTCTGCTATAGACCCTGTGATATTGTGTGTGGCTGTGTGTTTGTGTGTAAATGATTTCACTTTTCTAGACGATTGGTGCTGAAGCCAATCTGTGCTGAAGCTGCTTTTATCAGAGATTTCTGAGCCAAGTTTGCCTCCTAGTCCTAAAAGTTTGTAGAGGTGGTAATTGGGCCTCATTCCCAACGTTCTTACAGCCTGTCCCGATTCTATGGCTGCCTAACTGAGCGTCCTGACAACACACTACTGTTACCTGACATCCTGTTTCTATTTCCTCTCTGTTGTACCATGGCCGAGGATATACTTGATTTCTGCTATATTTATGTGTAGAATGTTGCACATTCTTCCTTTAGGGAAAATTAAAGGTTTGTTGTCATATCAAAACAAAACTGCAGAAAGGTAGCTACAGATAACTGTTATCTTATTTTAAAAATTCAAACCAAAAATCCTCCATCCTTTATTCAGGGAACTGAAATGTACGAGGTTATTCCCTGAAGGAACTCGCAGTGACCAGATATTTCACTTCCTTCTCGTTGAGGAGTCAGACTTTTTGTCTCTGTATTTATGTGCTGTCCCGTGGGCATGTTCATGTGCATGTGAAATGACCATTAGCAGACTGAGCTGCAATCACCCACACCCCTCTTACTATGGTTTCCTGTTTCCCACTGAATTAGTGAAGAGTGTTTCCTGCTCAGGAAGCGCTGCTGTTCAAAGATACAAGTGTGTGTGTGAAAGAGAAGGTGTTTTTTATTGTGTTTATCGTCTTGTGGTCCTTTGAATGTTCATCTCAAGTCATCTTTTTGCAAACAGCACCATGTAGAGTCGATGTGTGTGTTGAAACCTATCATGCTCATAGCTTTGTGTCCTGTGTGTACATGTGAACTTCATGCTTGCTGTGGTTGATGTGTAAACCTGGGTTAGACTGATATGTCAGTTCAAAGATGGAGAGGCTGTTTGAGCATTTTAAGCTTGAAGTTAAGGTTAGACATGAAGTGGGTTCAATAAATAGACACTCAATAGAAACTATTTGAGTCTAATGTGACTCATACCAGCCTTTCAAACGTCATATCCGTCTAACCCTGGTATCAAAAGATAGTGCTATATAATCCATTAGTCTCAGCGTATGACACTGACCTCCTCTTCCCTCCTCTCTCCTCTTTCCAGGCAGAAAAAACGGTGAGAACGACAAAAACTACGACACACTGGATCTGCCTAAGCGCGCAGAGCCGACAAAAGGTACGCCTCAATCTGTCAGGAACAAAACCTTCCTGTGTTAACACGTCCACTTCTGAGGCAGGAAAACTGTCCTCATTGAGACGGTATCCCGCTGGAGGAGACGGATTGGAAAAGAGTAGATATTTCAGTGTCAGCCTAGTGGAGACATGAGTGTAACACTGGTGGAGACATGAGTGTAACACTGGTAGAGACATGAGTGTAACACTGGTAGAGACATGAGTGTAACACTGGTGGAGACATGAGTGTAACACTGGTAGAGACATGAGTGTAACACTGGTAGAGACATGAGTGTAACACTGGTAGAGACATGAGTGTAACACTGGTAGAGACATGAGTGTAACACTGGTAGAGACATGAGTGTAACACTGGTGGAGACATGAGTGTAACACTGGTAGAGACATGAGTGTAACACTGGTGGAGACATGAGTGTAACACTGGTGGAGACATGAGTGTAACACTGGTGGAGACATGAGTGTAACACTGGTAGAGACATGAGTGTAACACTGGTAGAGACATGAGTGTAACACTGGTGGAGACATGAGTGTAACACTGGTGGAGACATGAGTGTGACTCTGGTGGAGACATGAGTTTAACGTGGTGGAGACATGAGTGTGACTCTGGTGGAGACATGAGTGTGACTCTGGTGGAGACATGAGTGTAACACTGGTGGAGACATGAGTGTAACACTGGTGGAGACATGAGTGTAACACTGGTAGAGACATGAGTTTAACACTGGTAGAGACATGAGTGTAACACTGGTGGAGACATGAGTGTAACACTGGTGGAGACATGAGTTTAACACTGGTAGAGACATGAGTGTAACACTGGTGGAGACATGAGTGTAACACTGGTGGAGACATGAGTGTAACACTGGTAGAGACATGAGTTTAACACTGGTAGAGACATGAGTGTAACACTGGTGGAGACATGAGTGTAACACTGGTGGAGACATGAGTGTGACTCTGGTGGAGACATGAGTTTAACGTGGTGGAGACATGAGTGTAACACTGGTGGAGACATGAGTGTAACACTGGTGGAGACATGAGTGTAACACTGGTAGAGACATGAGTGTAACACTGGTAGAGACATGAGTGTGACTCTGGTGGAGACATGAGTTTAACGTGGTGGAGACATGAGTTTAACGTGGTGGAGACATGAGTGTGACTCTGGTGGAGACATGAGTTTAACGTGGTGGAGACATGAGTGTAACACTGGTGGAGACTTGAGTGTGACTCTGGTGGAGACATGAGTGTAACACTGGTGGAGACTTGAGTGTGACTCTGGTGGAGACTTGAGTGTAACACTGGTGGAGACATGAGTTTAACGTGGTGGAGACATGAGTTTAACGTGGTGGAGACATGAGTTTAACGTGGTGGAGACATGAGTGTGACTCTGGTGGAGACATGAGTTTAACGTGGTGGAGACATGAGTGTAACACTGGTGGAGACATGAGTTTAACGTGGTGGAGACATGAGTTTAACGTGGTGGAGACATGAGTTTAACGTGGTGGAGACATGAGTGTGGGTTGTTAAGTTGGGAGGGAGGTCAGCTGTGTTGGTCAACAACAGCATTAGCCTTCAGCCTTTGATGGAGGAAGAGGCAGTCTGGTGATTTAGCTTTGTTTAATGGTTTCGTGCCCTTTTTGTGGCAGCCATTGTTGGCAGCTTATGAGAGCTTCAACTCTGTAAGCTCTACTTTTTGTATAACGGCAACAATGTGCTGGAACACAAAGGGCAACAAAAAGACAGCCTGTTTTTGTACACAGAGCTCTATCAAGTTTTCTTTATATAATAGACATCCATTGTTGTGTTTGTTTCATTGTACTTCTCCATCATTGTCTGGTGGCTTCTGAGCCTGGGACTGGGAGATATGGAATCATCTCTCCCTGCACTGTGTGTATGCAGTTTAAAAGTGACTGAAGGACGTCATTGACGAGCAGAAAAAAGTTCTTCTCCACTCTTTAGTTGATATTATGACTCTGTTGGACTACACATAGCAAATATTCTCAGCATGGTAAAGTGGACTCTTTTGCTTCGTCCACTACTTCCTTGTCGATCTATTTACATCATGTCTTGCCTCAGGAGACTCCAGCCCCCCCTCCCGTCCGACAGGGATAGTCCCCCGCTGTGAGGGAGATGTGGCTGTTCACACATTACAGTTGCAGCCCTCCTCGAATTCTCTAGATATTTTCAGAAGTGCATAAGTGAAAACGGCTCAATACTGTCAAAAAGGTTTGTCAGCTTATCGACTGAAGTCAGTAAGAGACCTCAGAAATAAAAGATTCTCATTAAATGTATAAAACCTGCCGATGGAGGACACATTTTCTATCTTTCTTAAAGCACATATCCTCACACTGAACATCTCTGTAAGATCCTCCATTGAAAGGTATCATCAGCCTTGTCCCGACCTGTTTTTCAACATATCGATACGGCAGAAATTGTATGTTAGCATTTCACAAAGCTGGATGGGAAAAAAAAGAGTGTTCTGCTGTTTGAACGCACTGTTGTTGGGTGATGAAGTCAAAGGAAACTGTGTCCTCTCCGCTCCATTAAAGATTGTGTAACGTGATCAGGTACGTTTGCAAACTCTGTACATGGAATAATGAAGAGTACAGTTTTGTCCCCAGACTCAGCAACTGGTTCTGTGTGACCAACCTTGTGTGTGTGTGTGTGTGCTATTGCATTACCAGGCAGTTGTAGCAGACATAAAAGCAAATCAGCAAGCGTCACACATATCAGTGCATCTTGATATATTGTGGATTTGTCTGCTTGTATTATACCTTCTTTTCTCTGTGTGCCATCCATCCTTCCGTCTAGTGGTGTCCGTGGAATTTGCATGCACTTGTTATGCACCCTTATTTGGTATTTACACATCAGCACCTTCATCATCGTCTAGTGGCAGCCACTCAAAGTCAATACCACTTCCTGTTTGACTGTTAATTAGCCACATTAGCACGGCAAAGTGTGCCCTCATTAAACTAGATCACGATTAATTGCTGCAAGTTAAGCCGATTTTGCTTCTTTTTTTTTTTCTTTTTTTTATCAGACCTAGAGTAAAGAGAAGCACATGAACTTCAAGGATGCTAATTAATATTTTCCCCTCACTGGGTTTTCATGGGTAAAAGCCAAGCTGGCATGCATTAACTCTGTAGCGTCTGTGGCTGTTACAATTGTGCTGCGATTACGTTACACAACGTGCTAACAACAACCCTAGGAGGTTTGAATCCAGAGAAAGCAATTATCGTTAAAGGGCCTAAATGTCATGCACTGTTGAAATGTGTAGATGGCTCCGTGTTAGAGAGAGCACTCGGCATTTTCTAGCTCGCAGCCAGACAAATCACATTTGACGTTTATTAGCTCAACACACAGGCGGGTAACAACAGTGAGGTGCACGGATAATCAGCTTAATCACTAGAGCAAAAAAAACCCCACATTGACTGGAGAGGAACATTTATCAGTTTTTCTTCTTCTGGGAAATCTCGGGGGTTAACGTGCTCAGGTTGGCGAGACAATAAAAGTCATCTTAATGCCTTGTTTGTTTGTCTGAGAAAAATAATGTATGTGAGCTGAGGCCTGGGTATGTACTGCTGCACCGACTGCACTGGCCGAGCCCGGGATCTTGTCTGGAGAGTTTGCAGAGATAGAGAGAGTGGCTCTCATCTGGCGGTGAAGGCTAGCAGAGATATGGGAGATTACATGTGTATCCTGATCCTGATCGGATGCCAGACAGAGAGAGGTCAGTGCAGGCCGGACCTGGTATTGGGCAATGATTAATCTCTTTGTTTGTGTGTGGAGGTGTGTGTGTGCGAGAAGGAAAAGAGAGGGAGAAAGAGGCAAGAGAGCGGGCCCAATTGGGTATTAAAGTAAAGTTTGATACGAGGTTTAAAGGTAAAAGCATGCAGTGTTTTCAGTATGAGAGCATTTAAAAAGATGAGCATTGATTTCTGTTCATGTGTGGACGGAAGAACAAGCTGTAAACACACCTTAACCATGATATCATCTTGGAGAGCAAACCGTGTAGTTGTCTTTTAGAAAACAGACTTCTTTATTATTTTGCTAAGTAAAACAGGAAGCAAGAGACATGAAACATGAGGGGGAAAAAAATAAAAGCACAAACGCTTAACTAGCCTGGAGCTGTGAAAGCTTTGTCTGAAAGATAGAAAAACACATTTACCAGCAACTCTGAAAGTCAGTTAATAAGTTATTTGGTTTATTCACTCAGGGAAAAAGTTCAGTTGTTAATCAGTGATAATATGTTGAATTATTTTCATTTGCCTTTGACTACTTCAGGGCTTCTCATCATGAGGCTACCAAACAATCAGTTGTATAACTCCTAATAAAAACAAGACTGAGAAATGAACTGTATTCTCTCAAAACATTTGCCCTTTTACTCTAAACCAGACTGAACCAGATCATATAAGCGGTGGCTGTGGCTCAGTTGGTACAGTCATTGTCTCCTACTCGGAAGGTCGGGGGTTCGATCCCCAGCTCCTCCAGCTGCATCTCCGATGTGTCCTTAGGCAAGACACTTAACCCTAGGTTGTTCCCGCTGTTTCAGCGTCCGCTTAAGCATGTGTATGAATGGATGAGTCAATACTGATGGACTCTTTACTCTGCAGCCTCTACCATCAGTGTGTGAATGTGTATGAATGGATGAGTTAATACTGATGGATTCTTTACACAGCAGCCTCTACCATCAGTGTGTTTAGGTGTGACCTGCGGTGTAAAAGAGCTTTGAGTGGTAAGAAGACTAGAAAATAAATATACAAGCTCAAGACCATTTAACATTTACCATATCCTCTTGCGAACCCTGTAACGGTGAGAAGTAGTGTTATATTGTAAAAGCTCTAGACGTCTAGACTGATACATTATCTATTCTACCATAATTAACATGGGTGTCTTGTAACGGCAGAACAAGAGGCTTAATGGCCAAACGCTGTTGTCTTATACAAGGAATATCTAGCATCGTATGTTTGACAGTTTGGTACCTAAGGTAAAAATAAATGGTCTTCCTTATCTTTCCATTTTCTCATTTATTTTAATTTGCTGTCCTAGTTATTGATGTGGCCATGCTGTCCATCCTAATGATCCTAATGAGTTATTTTGTCAGTGTAATTGCACCAGAAAGATGTTCCAAGCAGAGACGTTCAAGTAAATAAGACCAAAGTAACTGGCAGTGCATTATCCACGCCGCCAAGTACACAAAGCGGGAGAAAGAGAAAGCGGTGGCTTTCACAAAAGTAATTAAGAAGTGTGAAAAGAAGTATTTCATTAAAGATCTGGTGAGTGCAGCATCACCCTCCGAGATGATGAAACATTTTCCCAACAGTTAATTGAGACCCCATCATAAACCTTCAGATCGGAGAAAGGTCAGGTGAGGGGAGGAAGAGGAACTAGAGAGGAGAAGGTGTGACGTATCATGAATGTGTATTAACTCCTTCAAACTAAAAATAATTTTTCCCTTTTCTTGAGGTTTGCTTCACTGAGAGAGAGAAGGGCCAAGTCTAAGTTCAGTATACTTTTCTTTACACCTTAAATCCTTTAAATAATAACCAAGGCCTTTATTTACTAACCGAGGCCTGTACTAGGAGGCAGGCCTAACATAAGGGAGGTTATGAAATGGTTAAGACTTGTCCAAGGCCTTTTGGACCATTTAAACCATTAACGTACCGTTTATATGAAGCAGGCTTATATTAGGAGGTAGGCCTTTGTATGACTCAGGCTTGTATTTGGAGGTAGGCCTTTATATGAAGCAGGCTTGTTTTAGGAGGCAGGCCTTTATGTGATGCAGCATTTTAGTTGTTTTGCTTGCTTTTGCTAATTAGCTCTAAACACAAACTACACTTCAAGTCTAGGAAGTTTCCTGAAAAATGAAAACTATTGACCTTAATGATTACTAGATGAAAAGTCATAGATTTGTCAAAGTTAGCACAGTTCATCCTTAGGGGAACATTACTATCTAACAAAAATGCATTCATTAGTTGACCAATTATTCAAAACCACAAATGTATACAATGTGGACTGGAGACAAAGTCAGGGTAAACAGAAGGCCAAGGATTAAACATCTTTGAGTGGGGAATATTTCTACCATAGTTTGTAACGATTCATCCAACAGATTTGGAGATTTTTTAATAAAGGGAATCATGAAGCCTCTGCAGAATATTAAACCCATTAATCCAAAAGTTAAATAATTCAGCCTGCAACAAAGTGAAGGGCTCACTGACCCTCCAACCACGTTAACCTTCCCTGCCCTACTAGCATGACTAAAGTTAAAAATGAAGCCTTGAGTAGAAAGGTCTTTCCAAACTACATTAAACTGATGTAGCAACTTACCTTTACTGCACCATTATAGTGATGTCAATCAAAGGTTTGCGTTTACTGCCAGTTTGAAACCCCACATCAGTGAACTCCTGATTGCTTTCACGTCTTGGAGCTGCTCTTCCCATGAGTGTCATTTTTTATATAAGAAATGATTTGAAACTTTGTGGGAGACGGCAGTTTCCTCTGGCAGAGCTTATTCCCACCGTGATGAATCTATTTGTCAAAGTGCTTGTAGTTTCCAGTTAGGCTGATGGATCACAACTGCATTATGTGGTGCTAATTAATCATATCTGACAATAAGGGCAATCTGCATAGGCAATAATGGCCTTGTGTTGGAAAAGCCTCAGTGCTCCTATGAGCTTGCCCTCTTGCTCTCTGTCTTTTTACGCTCGTTTAATAACTCTCATTTCTCTCACTCTCTGCCACTTCAGTGCTCTCTCCATCTCTGGGAGATGGATTGTGCTCCTCTCTCCTCGCAAAACGCACACTGAGCAATTGAGAAAACTGGAGCGTTTACCAAGACGACAACTGTGGAACGCGTCTCGCTGCTTTGTTTCGCACGCTGAGCATTTAATATGCGGAGAGGTCTTTGCATCGACAAACAACTGTAGCACACGCTGTTATGTATTGCACTGTATAACCCTCTCTGATATCATCCCACTGGAGATCTCTATTTTTAGTATAATGAGCGCCGACTGTTGTGCTATCGGAGTCATCTCTGTCTCTGATGAATCACAGCTCTTGAAGTCTGAGAAGTCAGAGGCTCGATTGAATTAAGGGAAACAGAGCATCACTTTTTGTTTGTCTCCGCTGTTAGAGGAGACATTTTTCACTTAATGGCTCCGTGGCAGGAATCTGATTCCTCTAATCCTCCCCTCCCTGCAAATATCTCTATGGCTCATAAGCTGTGGCAAGAAAAACAATCGTGTAGCCCAAAGGCTGGATGAATGTCCTGATGCAGAGAGCAAACATGTTCTCGACGATCCATTTTTCAAGGAAAAGCATCTTTGCTGCCAAGTCTGTTTCAGGGTAGAAGCACCAATCAGACGGGAGGGAAAGCTTTGGCATGTACCCTGTCCACATGAAGGTTGTCTTAATTATGGATACTTTGATGCGTTTTCAATACCACATGTTGTTATTTTATTGATTGCTTGTATCAAAAAAAGTACAGAAACTTTGAAAAACTATATGTATTTCATAAGAATGGTGCGTAGGAGAGTACTGAATCCATCCAAATGTGCGGATAATGTGCCAATGTTTTTGTGCAGTTAAGCCAGTGTGCAGGAGTTTGCCTGCAATTTTTGACAATTGAAAACAAGAAGTTATCCAGTTGGTTGGTCTAGGACTTCCTGTTTTTGTTGCAGTGATTTCAAAATAGGTATCAATACTGTTTGATTCTTACTAATATCATTGCAAACCCTAGTCCAGATCTACACCCAATTTCTAACCAGTAGTCCTATGACGACTCTGTCCATTTTCATGCCTGTGGAATTTAACACCTACATCCTGAATGCTGACTCCTGGCCTAGCCAAGTTCTTTCTGATTTGAAGCAAGGACCTTGCTGCTCCGGTTGCATCCCGCTTTCACCTCCTCGTCCTCACTTCCAGCCGTCACATTTCACAGCAACGCGTGACCCCGTATGTCGATGGCGCACAGAGATGGAATGGCACGTACACAAAGCATGCTCACAAACAGCATGCACATGATAAATTTAAAAAAAAAAAAACACTTGTGCAGACCATATTCTTGTGGGCATTCACACATACTCTCTCGAGCTCAGCGTCTCTGCTTTTCTAACACATCGCGTCCACTCGAGAAGGTTGGACCAGACTGTCTGGCATCTTCTATCAGTGTCGGCCTCATTACCCTTCCCTTTGCAGCACTCTTTCTTTATGCTAGCTATTCCTTTGCTTCACATGGCGTACATACATTTCATACATGTCTTTATACTGGATGCAGACATGTCCAGAGGAAGGTCTATCTTCTGTTGAGACTAATTGGTTTCACATTTCTGTTGAGGCTCTGCAATAACCTTCAAATGTAGCTTAACGGGATACAAACAAATACCAAAAAAAGAAACATCCTATCTCAGGAGATTTCCCATTTAAATAAGGATAAATACATGTAAACAAGAACATGGAACCCAAACATCAGACATAATCATGCTCCTCCTGGAATTTCCGCCCAAACTCTTTTATGTATGATTACAGTTTCCTGCAGTGAAGAAGTTTGCACAGGGGTGCACCAAGTGGCAGGAGGAGATAAAGGATGTGTTAGACAAAGCACAGATGTGAAATGATTCCATTTGCACTTACTTTTTATAACTTCACCTAATTAGATGCTTGTTCTGATTTTACGATAGTCAGGCAGAAACACAGCAGAGACGGATTTAAATCAGATAGTTGAGATGCAGTTCAGCCAGAAGTTGGAAAGATTTAAATTCATCAACTGTCCTAATTGTTGCCCACCCATGTGTTGTACTTGATGGTTAGTTCAAAGCAGTTCTGATCAGAACACAGATGTTTCTGGCTGCTACCTGACAGCTCAAGGTGCCACCGCTCTCTTGACTGGGATAAGGCAGTCCCACATGTGCATGAACTGGTTAGAATAGTAATGTTTGAGGCCAAGGCTGAGGATAAATGCAACACTAGTGTATGAAATCATGGCACCTGTAGCGTAAGTGGGCTTTGGTCCTCTGGGCAGGTGGCCAAGGTTAGAGTCCGGCTCAATGGGTTGTCTCTCAATTGGAGGGATGGTTGTTCTGTCCATGTCTCCTCCTGTGTACATCAGCACTGAGCAGGCTGTCCTGAAACTTTCTTGACATTTCCTGGAGCACATGTGTGAACAGGGCTAAGTTAGGATAGAGATCTGGAAAACAGTGACAATTCAACTGTAAAACTTTGGATTCATTTGGGGCAGCAGATGGCAACAGTGTAGAAATACGATTAGTTTTGTCAAGTGGGAAGTCCTTGGTGTTAAATCAGTCCAACATGCTAACTTGCTCCAGATGCTAAATGTTCCATTAGAGCCTCCCTCACCAACCTACCTGACAATAACACTGAACCCCTCTTTGCCACCCCAGCTGTTGGGACTTCCTGTACCTGCTCTGCTGGCCATAGCTAACCTGGCTCTCCTCTGATGCCAATCACTTTCCATCCTTTTGTATTTTTTTAATTAAAACTCAGCACAACACAGAGAAATTGGGCTTATTATGAGTACAGCCAGTGGCTTGCAGCTGGTATTTAAACTACTTCAACCTTCCCTTCATCTCCCTGCATCCTCTCACGAGCGGTTTCATACACAGTGATGAAAAGGAGCGATAATAAGGTGTGGAGGAGTGAAAAAACAAATGAGGGGAGCGGGGATTGTTGAAGTGGGACCACCTTGTGTTTTGTCGGAAATACAAAGAGGTTTGCATAATAAAGATATTCCTAGGAGGTCTGCTGGAGAGTGGCTGCTCTACACCTCATTAGTGAAATGAAGTCCTTGCAGATTAGTGTGTGTGTGTGTGTGTGTGTGTGTGTGTGTGTGTGTGTGTGTGTGTGTGTGTGTGTGTTGATGCATAGCAGCATTTATCCACCTGTGTTTGGTAAAAGATAGTGGGGCGCCTTTAATCCCCTGCACCTCCTCTGTGGCAGTTCAACTTAAAAAGCACTTCCTCCCCAATATGGCAGCAGTGATCAACTGTTTCTCAACTTCTTTAAACTTTCTTTATCCCCCCCCCCAAAAAAAAAAACTCAGCATCCCCGATCAGCACTCATCCTCCTTCCAACACTCCCACCCGGTGTTCTTTAAAGTGCAGGAGAACCTCAGTCGCCAGCAACATCAGGCCCTTCAGACGATCAGCCGTGTCATCCGCCTCCCCCATCTCCCCATATCTGAGCGTTTGGAGCAAAGAGATAATCATGGGACAAGGACGATTTCCAGCGAAGTGGGAGGAAGCCTGTGAGATTTATTTGCCAATTGGAGCCTTTTGTTTGGCCCCCCGTTTGAGGCACAAGAGCGCTGCTTCCTATTTCTACGAGAGATGCTTTAATCTAATTAAAAGCAGATTAATGGCGTGCTGACTGGCATCACTGGAGCTACAACAGAGGCTTAGTGAGGAGGGGGAAAACACCCCCCCCTAGAATTTGCCACTGTCCTGTTACTGGTAAACAGTAAGTGAAATATCGGTCGTAAACAGTCTAGACCGTTGCAAACAGGAGCGTCTAAAATGCACCCAAGGGACTGCTGTCCTTGTACACAATGACAGGAGAGAGTCAGGAGGACTGAGGAGGCAGGCGTCCAATCAAACTGCCCCTTTGCGGAGGTCTTACCCTGACAGACATGACACTTTGGGTTATATTTTAAGGGTCTTTTATATCACATCCAGCAACAAATCTGTGCACTTCAGATGAGGACGGGATGAGGCAGACGGAGGGGAAGTGTAAACAGTCAAAGGAGGAAGATGATATCTTCTATTTATGCAGGAGAGGAGGAAGAGGAGTGGGCGGGAAGACGAGACGTGAATTGCTTTTTTTTTAATCCACTGTAGAGAGTTTTTTGGCATCCACAGCCAATCTGTTTGACTGGTCTATAATGGTGAGTGTTTAGGATTTTAATGTGCGTTTGATTTGACGATGGGTTCGTTTAAGCCGGCGGGGGGGGCCATGTCCTGTCATCCTCGCTGCCTTTCATTTGACTCTTGAAAGCACACACACACACACACACACACACACACACACACACACACACACACACGCTCACACAAATCCTCAGTCGTACAGCTGTCCACAAACACAGAAACACACATACACACACTCTGACCATGAGGGGGGGTATTACGGCTATTAGATGTGGTGTTGTCTGTCAGTGTTGGAGAGACAGAGAGAGTCGGATAAGCTATACATGTGTGTGTGTGTATCTGTGTGTGTATCTGTGTGTGTATCTGTGTGTGTATCTGTGTGTGTGTGGATACATCGGGGTATATGGGGAGAAAAAGCATAGCTACCTTCTCATCCTCCAAGGCGAGAGTTAATCCAGAGTATCCATCACACTTCAGCGTGCCATTTCACAGACTGAGGAGAGGGGGCTGGGGAGGCTTCGGGGGGGGGGGGGGGGGGGGGGGTAAATGAGAGATGGCTGCTGACACCGACCCAGACACAGGAAATCCCTCCACCGTCAAACACCATCACAGCCATCATCTCACATCCCCGGGTGCAGACTGTATCAGAGGGTGAAGCTGTTCAGGGGCGACTGTAAGGGCTCTCTGGAGCTCACAGGGTGTTTTCTTTTTATTGACATTGTTGTAAATTGAGAGAGAGAGAGAGAGAGAGAGAGAGAGTGGGGAATGACATGCGAGAAAAGAGCCTTAGGCCTGATTTGAAACCAACCGCCCGCTTGGAGGTATATCCTCCGTACATAGGTTAAATCTACCCACTAGGCACCCCAATGCAAGTAACTCTGTAAGAGACAATATAGTATGCTAGTTAGCCCGACATGCTAATGTTTGTAGCATTTGCTAAAGGAAATAAACATGGCGAGGCATCCTTTAACGCTTGTGTTTTTTTGTAAGACCATTAAAAGGGGTGCACATTTACAAAAAACTAAACACTAAAGCGTCACTATGTAATCTTTTATTTTTTTAAGATAAAAAACCTTCACTGCACCAACACTGCTAACAGTAACTCTAAACCAAAAAAATTCAAGAACAGACATTCATGCCACTCTTCTCTGCACATATGTCTCTCTAATCCTGATTCCTTTCCATCATCCAAACCCAGACCCCCATCAGCCAACACCCCCCCCTCCCCCCTCAACTCACCCCACATCTGCTCAAGTCTATAAGGCCTCTATCTTCAGTCCTCATTCCAGTCACTGCCATATCTCTATTAACCCCCCCCCCCCACACACACACACACACACACACACACACACACACACACACACACACACACACACACACACACACACACACACACACACACACACACACACACACACACACACACACACACACACACACACACAGCAGCAGCAGTCCACAGGATTATCTAGGCTTATTCCCGAAGGCTGGACACCCAAGCCTCCACCCCCCCCCCCCCCCCCAAACTGCAGAGGACATCATTTAGCTCGTGCTGCAGTGCATCAGTTTCTCATGTGCTTTATTCTCGACGTCTTTTCTTCTTTTTGGTCCTCCCGTCTCCCATCCAGCGTACAATATTCATAGCTCAAATCCACTCTCTCCATCTCCATCTCTCCTTGCTCTTTTTATTCCTTTACTTTTCCCTTGTCCTGCCCCTCACCCACGTTATTATTCCTTCCCTCCCTGCTCTTCTCCTCTGTCAGCCTGACTTTGCCCTCTCTTTTCCCTCTTGCCTGAACTCTCTTTCCTACCACTCCCACTCTTCCATTGCCTCTTTGAAAATACCTGTCAGGTTTAAGTGTGTCACATGTTTGGAATCGACTGTGTCTCAAATCTGTGGTGAAATCACAACTCCGCGCCCTGACAACTTCGGCCCTTTTTTTATTAAGCATCTCGGGGCTCGGGTGAGCGACTTAACCCGCCAACAGGAAATTAAAAAAACGCTGTCCACCACCTCCACTGCAGCTCCCCTCTCTCTCCATCTTTCACTTCATCTCGTTCTCTCCCTACCTGTTCCTTCCCCCTGTATCTCCACCTCTCTGGTAGGCTCCTGGTTTTGCCTGAGTTTTTAGTTTTTGTTTGTGTCTGGGTGAGGACGTGACTCGCCTGAGTAAAGACAACAGGCACTGAAGGTGATGCTGAAACACACTCCACTCTCACTGACACACACACACACACACACACACAAATTCACACACACTAATGTGCTTGAAAGCAGATACATGCCTCTCCACTCTGAAGCACTTGAGCGACTGAGGGAGCTGCCTGCCTCTAAACACAAACTCAACACGCAGCACGAGCAGCGCCCCGGCCTCTAATTGTAGCCCTCGGGCTAGCGTTTTGCTCAGTTGCTGTTGAATTATGGGAATTGCACCTTAGGCTGAGAATAAACTTCATTTGGAGCTACATTCGCTGCCAATTTAACTTGCTAATCACTCTCTTAATTTCCACACATTAATGCCGCTAAATGCAGTGCGTCACCCAAACGACCGGGTTTTGTTGTTATGTGCAGATTTAAGGAGCGGTTTGTTCCCGCGCCTCGTCCTGCAGAAGCCAAACTGTCTCACAGGAAACACAAATACACATAGACGTTTCCATAGCAACCCTAGTACTACCACTATGTACTCTTTCATCTCTGCATATTGTCTACATCAATAGATGATCTCTTTTTGGGGGGGGGGCATGTCGGCGATTTAGGTACAGAAGGGTGTCAGAGAGACAGGCGGAGAGAAAAGACGAGAAATATGTTTCAGACGAGTGAGGACGGGGAAAAAAAAGAGAGAAAATAAATGTTCTCAGCTCAGCAGCAGGCTCCTCTGTATCTGTTCTCCATCTGCAGCGAGCTTAACAGCACACATACGTCTGCTGTGTGTGTGTGTGTGTGTGTGTGTGTGTGTGTGTGTGTGTGTGTGTGTGTGTGTGTGTGTGTGTGTCCTCAGCGTTGTACCTCTACTGTTTTAACACTACAGTTATCATAAGACAGGCTCTAAAGATTCATGGACAATCTTTATTGCAGCAGGGCAGACCTGTATTTATGACTCGTCTGGGTTCACATCATTAAACATTCAAGATGGCGGCAGTGCCAGAGAGTTACACAGAATTACATCAAACTCTTCCTCTTTTTTCTCTCATCCTCTCCTTGTCTCTTGTGGGTGATATGAAGTGGAGTCAGCCGAGACACTTTGACCCAGTCAGCTCCACTGCTGATACTCGTTTGACCCAGTTTGACCCTCACCGCTGTGTGAGTCTAAAACGGTTTCAAGTAAACTTTGTCTTTACTGGAGAATCCAACAGTAAGTGCTCGGGTTCAGACTGAAATAAGAGCTGCATTAAAAATGATGCACAGCTTTGGTAGAGGCATGTTGCTGCAGATCAGATATATGAAGATTGAGCTGGGAAATCCTGAAGTCAGGACTGTCCAGAAGTCAAAACACAGCACAGCACCTCATGATCCTCTAGCGTTGAGTCGAGTCAAATGTATTCATACAGCACATTTCAGAAACAAGGCAATGGTGGTTGTAATGGTGACGTTATCTGCTCTGCGTGCCTTTCACTGTTATATTGCTCTGAAGTCCCTGACTCAGAGTCTTATCTTCCCCAAAAAGTCACCTGCTGGTCTTGCCTAACTGAGATGGATTTAGGCTCAGTTTGCTCCGTCTGAGTCCAGGCACAGACTTTAGGTGCCCTAAAAATCCCACCAAGGGGTACTCTGGTGGTGAAATCCACCCACAGCCGGTACAGTTCAACACTATACATGGTTGTTAGTGAGAATTGTGTTGTGTCTGTCAATGAAAGTGAACAACACAGATTCATCTGCTGGTCTTGCCTAATCAAAAAAGGATTCAGTTTAACAATCCACCCCAGAACAACTCTGGAGAGTCATCACAGTGCTTATTTACTCAAGCTTTCACTTCATCAATAAACTGTAAAAATACTGAGTTCATGCTGCAAAGTAATCCAACAGGACTGTATTAGAGCTTTCACACTTGCAGAATACTCCTGAAAAACTCCTGATATTTCCAGGAGGAGCTGCATGTGTGAACGCAAACAGCCAAATCTTTTGTTCAGACTTCACCCGGAGTTTCTCCTGCCAGACCTCTAGTATTTTTTCTGCAGCAAGTCAGAGTGAGCTGATGTAGCAGGACATTCTCCAGAGAATTCACTTCGAGCCAATAGGGGAGGGGGGAGTGACATTGCACGCCACCATTATGATCTCTGTGCTCTAATGAACCTGCTGCACACTCTTTTGTTGATAATGTGATTCTGTTGAACTACACGTAGCATTGATATAAAGGCAAATATTCTCATTATAGCATTGCATAGCTGACTCTGTTGCTTCTACTGTCTTTTTTTTAAGTCACGTCTTACGCTGTGAGGAGATTATGAACAGTCAGGTCAGGAGAATATTCGGAGCAGTCCTCCTGAAATGATCTAGATATTTTCAGGAGTGCAGATGTGAAAGCTGCTTATGTTTGCATTTTTGCTTCTGTGACTGACCAACAAAGCAATTGGCTGGTTGAGGTCACGTTGCTTTGCATCAAAAGTCGAGCCTGCATCAACATACATTATCAACGCTAACAACGTGGAGAGATAAATATCCAGTTGTACCAAAAGCAAAGGCAGTTTGAACATCGACTATTTAATGAAAGTCATCCAGCTTTAGGTTTAATGTAAGTTTTAACCATCGGTTGTGTGACGGTTAAAAAGATACTGAGCACGCTCACGATAGCTTTTTAGTAATTAGATTACTGTTGGCTTACCTAAAGCTGGAGTCATGTTTGTTTTCATTTTGTATCATTTAGCCTGAAGAAAGCTACACAAGAAGAAAAAAGCAAACCTCCCAGTAATCTCATTATGACTTGATTGTTGATACAAATGGTATTCATATAAAGTTCAAGTTCGGAAAAGGGCAATTAGGATGAACTAATTAGGATAAACTCTCATATGGCATAACAATGATTTAGTGATGAAGGTGAACTACCAGCTGGACGCACAGCCTTGGTATGATTAACTGTGGGACCTTTTTCGTCACATTCAAAAGACTCATTCAGGATCCAGAGTGGCCCAAAAGAAGGGGTAAATAAATCTCTGAAAAATGGAATTCACTCTTCCCCATAGTCCATTTTGTGACGGGCGTCCTGTGTGGCTGTGCAGACACACATCTGTAATATCAGACAACATTAGACAGTATTAACTGTGGAAGCCATTTGCTGCAGAGCCAATTTGCCACAAAGGGTTTTCATATCCACACGACACAACAAGTGACATATCTTGTCAATATGTTTTCCCGTCCTGAGGGAAATAAAATGTGTATCTGACAGAGATTCTAATATAAACTAACAGCCTCACCTCAGGCCCTGAATCACTATTACATTAGCGAGAGGAAACATTGGAAACAAACAACCAAAGCATTACCTCGGTTGATCCAACGAGAGGCCGGAAAGCTGCAAGGCAACATTCTTGAAGGAGCCGCAGAAAAACCTAACACAACTGTGGCTCAAGAGTTAGGAACCCACTGACTCTGTGATTATGTCTCAGGTTCAGGGGGTTGTAGCTGTAGAGATGGAGTGTTTCCAGTGGAGTTTCAGTCTGTTCAGTGTCAGCGTATTCTCTCTACCGGTGTGGATGTGTCCTCTCTGGACTGAAAAGCCCACAGCGGGACTCTGCTGTCCTATCAGCACAGGAAAGAGGAAGTACTCCCCTGTCACTGCAAAAAGCAGCTTTGTGAAAAAGGGTCCCCATCGTGCTTAATGGTAGGAAATGAGCTTTCATGGAGCAGACTTTTGGTAGTGCTGGAGCTGGACCCCCTGCTGTGAAATGGCAAAGATGGAGGCAGAGATGGGGGAGGTTTTTTTTTTGGGGGGGGGTTTTGCTGCATGTTTCATCATCTGTATCAAATTCTCTGTCTCTCTCTCTGCCCTCCCTCGTTCTCTCCATCCCACCAGGGCATCTTTGTGGCCCAGAGCTGATGGGTAACTGTCCAAGAGATGGGCCGGTTGCCACCTCTCTTTGTCAACATCCAACAAAACTAAGGCCAAGCCACCATGTGGGTATGCTAATGTGTGGCGCCCTGGGGGCTGCCTTTAGAGATGCCAATCTGCAGCAGAGGAGAAATTGAAGCTTTGACTCCTGGACTCTGTCAGTCTGAAGGGCCGACTGGGGGGCTGAACGGCCTTTGCAGCCTGGCGCTGCTCTGTTTTGGCTGCACTCTGCTCTGAGTCTGCTGGGAGGAGGGCTGTGGAGGGGAAAGGGAATGCGAGCCTCGCATCACATGTTCTCCCTCCGGCTTCAGATGAGGACACATGCCTTTTTTTTAAATCAGCTCAACTACAATCATGGGTCAAATTGTTTTTTTTTGCAAAAGAGTGTTTGTTTGCGGTTTAACTCGTGTGGAAGCAGATTTACACGGTGGTTCGTTCCGACAGCTGAAAGAAAACCTGAAAGGCAATTAAGAGTGATTTTCTGTGATTTGTACTCGTGCATTCACATGCATCTCATGTCCGATGCCTGATTACATTCATGCCTCACATTACGATGAATCTCCAGAATACAAATGGAATGATTTCTCTTTGCCCTTTCAATACTCGATGCATGTCATCTTCTCAAGCAAAGCTAACTCAAATCAGAAAAGATCAATTGTACTCATGCACAAGAAAACCATCTGCCCTAGCTTTAACCAACAAACTAAACTTACTCATTAAAAACCTTTCAATAGATTCTCTAGATCTACACGTATGTGGCTGAGTGTTGATGGGAAACATGATGTCGCCCAGTGAGCTATACTCCAAGGCTTACTCGCCTGTATTGACAGATAATCAACATGCATAATGGCCCGTCTGATTTTAATTACCCATCATGCATTGGAATACTGACACTGACTGCGAACTCCATCCATCCGGTCCTTCAAGTGGCATAAAGAAATCTGCATTATTTGCAATCCCAGTCAGCCTCAAGGCAGCGCTGTTTAAGGCGTTTTTCTCATGCCCTCGGGGAGCTCTGCCAATTTACTTGTTTTGTTTACGCGGCTCCATCGCTCACCTTTTTTTGTTTTTTTAATGAACCCGAGAGAGTCACAGCAATTATTATACTGGTGGTGGCATACTACTTTTTAATGAGGTGCTCTTTTTAGCCATTGCCCCGCTGCAGTGCCACGCTGTGAAAATCTTCATTAGCACTAAAGTGCTCGTACTCATACAGTATAACACTCTTATACAAGAGACTGGAGACTCGATGACTTGAGACTCTTTCCCACTCCTCGTTTATTTATGCGTGAGTGATTCATTATGAGGAGATGGTGACCCTGTGGTCAGCACTGTTCGTTCTGTGTCTCTGTCTCTCTGTGACGGCGACCTGGAGAGAGTGAACAAATCACACCCACAGCAGAAAAGTCCCTGCAGTATACTCGACATCATCAGCATTTCAATTAAGCAATCGTCAGGAGTGCAAAAGGTTAGAGGCTGTGTGTTATTGCAATGATCCTGTGAATGCAGAAAAAGTATGTGAGAGCAAAGATTTGTCTCGGAGGGGTTTTTTTTCTTTCACATGTCACTCGCTTTATCTCCCTCCATCTCTCTGCTGTCCCTCTGCAGCGCTGTTAAACTCCCCTATGAGCTGTAGAAAGTGATACACCACCATGTCCCCCGTACTCGATGGAAGTGTTGTGTACTGTTAGTATCCTGGAAATAAATGGAGCCAGTACAGCGCTCGTATAGAAGGAAGCAAGAGTAGAAAGAACAGACAGGATCGATGAACATCACTTTTTGACATGGCCGCACGAGGGTTTGGTGTGTGTGTGTGTGTGTGTGTGTGTGTGTGTGTGTGTGTGTGTGTGTGTGTGTGTGTGTGTGTGTGTGTGTGTGTGTGTGCGTGTACAGAGGGGTTTGTAGAGGTGTGTGTCCAGTCCTGCACGACTGCAGCCGACCCACCTACAAGAAGGCAGAGGGCTAAGAGAGCCACATTTTGTTCACATGCATGTGTGAATGTGTGTGAACAGTTAATCCATTATCATTTACCAGCCTGTCACACCGCCACACCTTGCTCTTAATTGCAACCAATTGTGAAGCTACTTGAACCGAGTGAAAGCAACAGCTCTGCACTGAGCAGCACTCAATCACTTCAGCTAAACTTTTGTTTCTAACCCAGTTTTCATGCACCACAGCACCACAAAGCTCCTTCTCTTCAGAGTCTGGGTGCTAATTGAGCGTCACCTCGATCGTAGCGTCATCTTCAGCTCTGAAAAAGTAACCAGTTGCTGCTCCCACTCACCTCATGGAGGGATGAAAGTAGTTCTCCTGAACTCTTTGTATGTGCATTTCTGTGTGTGTTTGTCGGTGTAGTTATGGAGCAGAGCTCTGCAGGAGTCGGGTCAGGGCATCTTCAGTAATCAACACACAAGCAGGGTGCACAGATGAGCTGGCCTCAGCTCACCAGGAGTGGGCACTAGTGTTAGTGACACTATAATGTATTGAATTATTGACATGTGTGTTAGAAGAAGTGCTACTTTGTGCACTTCCCTTATGACAGATATTGCTCGAATGCTGCTAAAGCTCTTCTTTTTGGTTTATTGTTCCCCCTGTGATCAAAGCAGTCTTTGCTGGTTTTGTTCTCTACATCTGTAAAAAGGTTTTTCTAACAACAGAATCTCCCTTGCTTTATTTTTATAGTCAGATACTTCACTCTTTGAGCATCTTTGCTGTGGAAAATGAAAAAGAAGCTTTTTTTTTTTAAAGCATCATGCAGTTGATCAATTCATCTGACACCATCCTCCAGCAATCTGTCTTAAACATTAAGAATAACAATAAAGAAATCATCAGAAGGTATGCTGATGGTATCACTACAAATATTGGTCTTCTTCTAAACCATACAATATTGGATAAAAAGCATAGACTGTAAATAATAAAGAAAAAACGTTTTATTCACATTTTACTAGAGCCCGACCGATTATTTGGCCAGCCGATAATATCGACCGATATTAGCAATATCCATTGTATCGGCTAATTTTATTGCAGATATTACTCGATTTATTCTCCGGTCAAATAGTATTTAATTTGAGTTTCATTGTATTGCACTATCAGTTCTCTGTCACCAGCAGAGGGCGCTATATGGATTATAACAAGCATTATTAGTCTCCAAATTGACAAGCGGTGACGTGTATACATGCTATAACATGTTACTTTCCATTTGAGTGACCATCTTGTCTTCATTTTATGTTTTTTCCTGTTTGATAACTGCTTCTGAGGGATCAACACATTGAATGTGTGTGTATATCCATCTATACACATCTGAGATAGATCCAAGAAAGATATGAGCTGATATATTGGTATCTCATTTTTTCTCTTCCCAATATCAATATCTGATCTGCCCCAAAAACCCCATATCGTTGGGATCTACATTTTACCAGCATCACATTAGCTGTCTTCTTTTCCCTGAGTAAAGGATCTGAAATCGTCTTTCTGACTGGATCCTGAACCTGTTTCATAAACATGACTAGAACTAGCTGTAAGCTTCATGGATGATCAAAAGCAGAGTTTACTCTTTACTCTTTCAAAACAGTCCGTGTGCACACACACACCTGTGTATGTAGTTAGGTAATCTCATCATGTTCGCAGTCTGTCAGAGAAGATAGGGCCTTGTGTTGCCCCTGAGCAAAGCCAAGGTCACGTCGTACTGACAGCTCAGCCCTCAGCCCCCCCCCCCCATGTGAATTGTAATTCTGCCTAACTATCTGACAACTAGCAGGCCCAGAGGCTAGAAGGTGATGACTGATGACATCAACAACAAAAACACTTAAGTATACAGGTGACGGCAGAGCTCAAACTGACAGTGCGTTCAGCAGCGTTTAAGGCTACTAAAAGAGAAAACTCTGGCTCAGCAGACAAAAGATTCCACTCAAGGATTAAGGAGGACGTTTAAAGGACCAGTGAATTTCCCTCCATTCCCATTCTCCTTTTGTTGAACAGTTCATGCCTTTTTGTTTCTCGAGTCCTTTATTTGCACAGCGCCAATTTCATAAGTCGCTTCAGTCGGCTGCCAGACCACGACCACAGGAATTGCAAGAAGAAGGAAATGTGGATTTGCAGATTTTATAATAGAAACGCTGCACAGTCTTGTGAGCGCGGGCGAACTTGGCAACAAAAGGTAAAAACATGGCTGACATTTTGTGCAGAGAGAATCTGCCAAAGGAGATGAAGTGTCTGTCAACAGGAGTGCTCTGCAACATGGTCTCTGGTTTGCTGAGTGTGCACCCAGTAGGCCCAGAAATATGAGGAGCATGCAGAAAGTTGCTGAGTGTCTGGTTTGCAGACTCTTCCCTCTTGCCTAGCCCCCCCCGAGAAAAACCTATTGATGGGATTCATGTTTTAACACATGGGTACAATAGAGGTTTTTTAAGGCATGATGACTCCCGCATGCTGCTGCTTTGAAAAGAAGTTCAACATTTCTCTTTGTCCTCCCGACCTAGCAGTTCCTCCTGTGCACATTCTGGAGCGAGCTTGGCTTGGATTTTGTGGGGAAAACACCACAGGGATGAAACCCTGTCTTTTGAGTGTTAACAGCTATGTTGCCTCCACTGAATCTGGCAATCCAGACTTCCGCTCTCTGCAAATTATGGGTGTGAGAAGTGGATTTAGAGGCAAAAATGTCAGCTTGTGTGTTTCCGTTGTACCTCACAAACACTCAGCCTCTGTTTCCCTTCTAAGAAAAACAAGTAAGTCTATAAAAAAAGGAATCGCTGGCTTGTGTTGCCCTTTAAGAGTTTTGATGCATGGCTTCATACTTGGACCCAGGGCAGACTCACATGACAAAAAGATTCTCTTCTTCTACAGTTTTAAAAAACATACCGAGGGCCTCGTCAGCCCTTGTGCATCAATCAAATGAGTTGCTATACGTCCCTGCACACATAATACAGGGGTTTCAAATAGAAACCTCGCAGACACTGGCCTCAGAAGATATGGGACGACGAAACAGCGGGTTATATTTCCTTTAATTTGAGCCTGGAGGGATTGACGGAGGATTTGAAATAGCTCGTGTGCTGTTGTCAAGGATAGGAGGAGAAGCTGCTGGGGAAATGGTGTTTCTGTAAAAGGAGATTTTAGCCACCAGCTCACACTGCAGCAGTCTGTTAAAGCCTTGGTGAGTGAGAGCTGATTGTGCCCCCTGTTGAAGCGCTAAGGACTTACTTCAGGCTCAGTTTTCAGTTCTTACTCTAAAGACACGTTAGAGTGACAACAGAGCACGATTTCACCTCAGTTTTAAAGCTGGTAAATAAACCTTAAGAGTCACATATTATGTAAAATCCACTTCATCATGTTTCTCTTACTCTAATATGTGTCTCTAGTCTGTCTACAAACCCCCAATGATGAGAAAAGTCCATCCTCTCCGTCTTAAACTTCTGTAAACTTCACACACATGTTTTGAGGAGCTCTGAGACTTATTGAAACTGGTTGAAGAGGAGGAGGATATGTCACCTTTAACTTGTATTTGGTCATTAGAACTTCCCTTTAGGCTGGTCTAAAAAGCCTAGAGTTGTTTCCTTAAGCCGTAACAGTCCCACAAAATGTTCTGCCCTTCCCGTGGTGTGAAGAGCTTAAAATGACCTTGCCTTTAAAAACGATCCCCTCTGCACAATCTCTGAAGACAAATTGAGGTGCTCTGTGTCTTGTTAAGCATCTCACAGAGACTAACAGAGACGTACCTGTTTGTGCAACACAAGGAAAAAAAACGTCGGATGTGTGAATGCGATGTTCTCTCCCTGTGCCAGCGGTCTCTTAATAGCTGATAATGTAATTAGGTTTCCATCAGAGGGAGGCCCTGATGACTGACTCTGCTGGAATGTGTTAGAGAGATAAACCTCCCGCTCAAATACTCAGGGTTGTGTGTGAGCTGTCGGATCAATATTCTCTTCTCATTTATATTAGTGAAGTATCTGGAATCACGATGCCAAAGTGTCACCAAGAGGAACAATGCTGGGCTCTGCTCCTACATTTTTCTTTTGTGAAGTTGTTGCAGCCTGTTGGGAGAAAAAGTGATCGCCTCAGACTCCATCACGTTTTAATTGAAACTTTCATCGCCATCAGACGTTTATTGCATTTGCTGAGGCGTTTCACTTTTTCTATAACGCCTTTGTGCATTTTTAGTAAAGGGCTCTCTTCTGTTTCTCCTTGTCAAAGCTCTCTCCCCCTGGTCCGAGATAAACCTCCGCACTGTACTGCTGCTACCTTCACACAGCCTAATTGGCCTGTCTGTCTAACCAGTGTGTGTGTGTGTGTGTGTGTGTGTGTGTGTGTGTGTGTGTGTGTGTGTGTGTGTGTGTGTGTGTGTGTGTGTGTGTGTGTGTGTGTGTGTGTGTGTGTGTGTGTGTGTGTGTGTGTGTGTGTGTGTGTGTGTGTTTCTGTGTATTTCCCTGCAGGCTTCGAGCTGCTGTATCAGCCTGAAGTCGTGCGGCTCTACCTTTCTCTGCTGACTGAGAGCCAGAACTTCAACACCCTGGAGGCTGCTGCGGGGGCTCTTCAGAACCTCAGCGCTGGACAGTGGACCGTGAGTTCAGGGCTGGGGACGGGGCTGACTCACTTAAATATATTTATTAATCTTGAGTATTGTACTTTTTAAACTTCTGTCCTCATCATTGACCTCTTTGTAGCAGATTTCTTGGATCGCTGAGCAAAAGTAAAAAGTCTCTAAGAAGGAAGCAGGACCGTATTCCTGAGTTAGGGTGCTAATAGAGTCACCTAGTCCAGGCTCACACTACAGGGATGTAAGGACAGTTTATCCCAATATTCCCCCTATATTCACAACTAGATGAAAAATCCGTTTTGAGTCCTTGGTCTGCATCGACGTTTGGCCCAAATGACCTGGGAATATCAGGACTTTCTGGACCCCATCTTAAACACCCCAAACACATTTCAAACTCAGCTGGGCTGTGTGATTATGTAAAGTATGTATCTAAAGTGGTCCCGTCTTGCTCCTTTAACGTCCCTGTTACTACCTCCAAGGATGAGCACAGGGCTGGGATCCACTTGGTCCCACCATTATACGCCTCTGTTGACATTTACACTGAAGGCAAGACGAAGGGTCAAGATGGGCGTTAATATCTGCCGAGATAATGGATGGGAGATTTTTTCTGACATATGATGCAAGCTGGTTTTTAACAGGTGTTTGCTATGGTTCCCCCTTTCTTTGTCAGAACCGTCTTAGTGGGGTAACACGACAAACAAGACTCTGAACACCAAACCTCCAGCTCTGTTACTTTAGCACCAGTCATTCACTCCTATTAGAGCCTCTTGTGGAGAGGCTGTCTGACCCACAGGCACAAGTGATTATAAACAGGGGGGTCTAGTTTTCAGACTTGTAGCACCCCGGGTGATAGTGGTCATTTAGTTCTTTCTGCAGGCCTGCTACCCTCAGACCAGGGCAGCATGATCTCTCCTCTGAACACCCCAGTGTCAGACCGTAAACACGTCCTCTCAGTCCAGTAAATTCATCAGCAGTATCCAGCATTCCTACCCCACAAATGAGCCTCACTTTTAGTTTGAATAATTCAGTATTTGTAGTTTTCAGCTGAGGGTGAAGATTTTATTTTAAAAAGGAGAAATCCTTCTTTCATGGGCTGCTTTTTTTTTTCATATTGAAGCTGATCAAGATTTTCTGGCAAAGCTCGGGAAACCTGCTCACACATCTCAATTTCACATCTGGTAGCTGGGCAAATCATGTCCCTGCTCCCTGAGAGGATATCAGAGCTTCTCCTCAGAATCCCCACCATCCTCTTCTTCTGCTCAGCTCTCTCTCTACATCTGTTTTTTCAAAGGCGTACTACTGCCATCTAGTGGTGTTAATGTTAATGCCTTCTTCTTAATGACATCTCTTGGGGTGATGCTGGTTAGAGGAGAAACTCTTTAATGTCAAACTGAATGTTTCATGTTACAGAAAAATGAGGAGTGAAATCTAGTGATGTTTGAATTAAGACAGATTATGTCGCATGTCGATCCGGAGCCCCACTGTGTGATGTTGTGAATTAGTCAAAACTCAGGGAGCAGTCAGAGCCGTCTTGTCAGTAAGTAAGTGAAAGATGGAGAGTGTGTGTTCACATGTGTGTGACGCTGCTCCAGTGAAGCTCTCCCAGTGGGTCCAAAGAAATACACACAAAAAAAAAAAAAAAAGAGTGAGGTCCCATGTGGGGCTCTTCAGGTCGGGCATGAATGTCAGACAGGATGTTGCTGACAAGCGTGTGCTCACTCAGTCTACCGTGGAGGGTAAAAGGTTGAACTAAAAACAACAACAATGTCCTGTGTCTGCCCTCCAGTGGTCCAACTACATCCGAGCCACGGTGCGTAAAGAGAAAGGTCTTCCCATCCTGGTGGAGCTGCTGCGCTCCGACTCTGACAAGGTGGTCCGAGCCGTGGCCATCGCCCTGCGCAACCTGTCCATCGACCGCCGCAACAAGGACCTCATTGGTACGAGCTGTTAGCAACAGCACACAGATTTAATCAGAAAGCTTTTTTGTTTAATTTGGAGAAAAGATGGGGGTTTATTTTGTATTTGAACTGGAACTCAAACATTTCTCATAATGGAGTTATGGGCGTTACTTTTTAAGAAATGGGGTCCAAATATACATCCTGCGTAGACTGTTGAGCCAAAGCTAATTTGAGGTTTCTATTAACAAGCAGCTTCTAAAACCCTCCTTTAAAAATCATAATCATCAAGAATTTCCTTCTCTATCCTATGTAAGCTCTGCCACATCGTTGACCGTTACTTATTTTTTTTAATTACTGGACCTTACAGGAAGTTACGCCATGCGGGACTTGGTGAGCAACTTACCCAGCGGTCAGCAGCGACCCGCCAAAAATCTAGAGGAGGACACGGTGGTCGCCATCCTCAACACCATCCACGAGATCGTCACCGACAGCTCGGAGAACGCCCGCTCCCTCATCCAGGCGCAGGCCATCGAGAAGCTGGTCGCCATCAACAGGACCAGGTAGGAAGAGACGCACACATTATATAACAACGCTGAACAAAGAATAAATAATGTCACTAAATCATTTCATAATAGAGCGCCACAGGAATGAGTCCTGAAACCAGAAAATAAGTTAGCATTTGAGCGCCATGGGGTCTATCGTCTAAAAGTCAACAGGGATTTTGAATGGGTTTGTGGTTAGACGCCTGAAATAAGGTCTGTGGTTAACATAAGCTTAAGAGATGTTGGTGTTTTGTTAGACCACATAAACTACGTTAGGTAATACCCCCACTTGTGAATTTTTAAAAGAAACTTGAAAAGTTTTTACGCGTCCGGTTGCTAACAAGTGGCTAAATGTGACTACAGTGGTTGTCGGGACATTAAACGTCATCACGCCGGACACAGAGGGCGGGAACTCTCTCACTAGTCGGAGATGTCTCCTGTAGGTTTAATCTTTAGGTTAAGGTGAATATTATGTTAGTAAACTATTTATTAAGCTACGTGGATTAGTTTATCAGAGATCGTCTGAAGCATAACGCTGGTGACGCCACAATCATCCGACCGTGGTGTAGTTAGCTTGTAGCATAACGTTAGCTTTTTACTTCTGTCGGCCGCATTAACTCTTCAAACATCATAAAAATGGTGTTCATCTGTGAAGATAATCCTGCTGAACAAAACGCCTACGCTTCAGAAACGTGTGTTTGCCACAGAGATTATTTTCTGCAATGATCCAAAAGAGATGGAGAATTCTCGTTAGACCCCATGGAGATGCTACTTCCGGGTTGGCCTACAAAAATACGCCATATGGTTTGTTCTCTATACAGACAAGGGTTAAAATCTTTCCAGCCACGTTGCAGAATCGATATGAATGTACAAAGACGTGATGGCGGCTGAGCTTGTGGAAGCTCAGTTTGAAAAGAGCGTCCATCTTCATGTAAACAGGAGAGTGTGTTCACCATGAAGACATTGTTTTATAACCACAGCATGACCTTGGATGTAATTAACATTGTGTGCATTGACATTAGCATTCACCGGGGATAATGTAATGTGTCTCTAATGGCCACAAGCTTGACTACCACAATACCACCGCCACCCACTACTCATTAATGAACTCTCAGAACTGGAGGGCGTTATTAAAGAGGAGTGCCACTGCAGCTGCTGCTCGTCCCAGTAAGCAGGTAGAGTCATACCAACGCTCTCCAAAGACTCTTAGAGTGAAAGCTAAGAGATATTAATGCACTCGTCTTCGGTTAGCAAAAAGTGTTGACTGCGCCAGAATGAAGTGTGCCTGCACCCAACTTTTCATTTTAAGATCAAGAGCCCTTTCCAAAGCCTGGTGCTGGTTTGGTGAAGTATTGATCAACCAGAGAGCGGCTCTGAATCGCATGAATATACTCAGTTCATTTACAGACCAAATAGCTGTTTCCCCTCGCAGCCTTCGGAGATTAGCTTTCTTTGAAGTGAGGCCCCCACCAACATGTAATTAATACTGGTGGCTCAGAGGTAGCTAATGAAAGGAAATGTGCACTCATCTGGCTGTGAATTAAAAAGCAGACCCTGGAGCCGCTCATGGGACTCGACGTCTCTGAATAAAGAGATTGATTGCAGCAGCAGCCGTGTGTTACGATACCAAGCTGTCACTTGTTTCAGGGTTAGATGAGGTCTCTGATTTGTGGTTAAATCTCCATGTTGTCCCTCTTTCTTGTGGCTTCCTCAGCCAATCAGCTCGTGAAACGAAGGCGGCGTCCCACGTGCTGCAGACGGTCTGGAGCTATAAGGACCTGAGGAACACTTTGACCAAGGACGGCTGGAACAAGAGCCACTTCCAGGTACTGAGCTGTGATCCTGTGGAGGTTATCCACAAGTCTCACCACACACTGGATGGTTTTCAGATCTTAACACCACAGACATGAGGACAGTTACAATGAATTATAATGTTAAACCGATGTTTAACATTATAATTCTCTGAAAAACAAATATGGAGGACGATGGACATGGTCAGCTGGCTGTGTGGTTTGTCTTCATGAGACGTGATGAAGACATTCCTGTGGTTGCCACAATTCCTAAAGCTGCTCTTCTTCTTCAGTTTTCCACTTGGCTCGAGGCTCAGTTGTGTTTACGTCCGCTGCCATGTTTATTAAAGTACTCAACATCCACTTGCGGGTTTTCCGTCGGAGCTTCCCTGATCTGGAATCATAAATATACAACATGTTTAATATTTATGATACCTGAATGTGGAGGCTCCGACTTGATTAGGAGCAGTAAGATAATCGTGTTGACGCAGTTGCCACACGCCTCGAATCAGGCCACGCCCCCACAACTGTTGCATCAAGACATACCTAAAAAAAAATATATTTTTTAAACATTTGAACAATCTTTTCCACAAAGTGGAATAGTTATTCCACAAAGAAAGAGTCTCTCTAAGGCCCCGACCACACAGAGACGCGTCAACTGAGTGCAGCCGGGGGGGAAATAGCCGGGGGCGCCTGTTGAGCAGGGCTGCATGAAAATATGGACGATTAAATATATTAAGTGGGAAAAAATGGGTTCGAGCAAATGTAGGGCTGTCACTTTTGCTTTGCCCCTGGACAAGGAGGGAGAATAATGTCGTACAATGCGGAGGTAAAGCCTCCAACTTGATTTGATTGGCAGCTTTGTCCTGCCTGTGTCCTGGTTTTGCTGGCTTTTCTAGAAACATGTCTTTGTGTGTTGGGCCCTATGAAGAGATGAATCTCTAGTGAATAACAAAACAACAGATAAATGAACTTACTAATGCAAAGCCAACTTTTTTTTTTAACCCATTAACTTCCGACAGACAACAGCTAATGTTAGCATTTAACCAGTCCCCGAGCACCCCTAATGCCAGACCCTGTAAGTGACTAGCAGCCAGTCCAGGGTGTAACCCCACCTCTCGCCCAATGACAGCTGGGATTGGCTCTAGCTCCTCCCCCCTGAATGGGATAAACGGTATAGAAAATGGATGGATGGATGACCAAATGCTAACAGTACTTCTTCACCGTGTTTCCAGATACAGTGTGGCAGCTTTGAATCCCAAGATACCACAATGAATGCTAACATTAGCTGTTGTCTTGTTAGTTAGTATGAAGTTGTTTAATGAGTACAATAAGAGCATGAAATGTGTTTCTCTCTGTTCAGCATCTACCAGCTTCAGTTGTATGATGCTTTTTTCTTGCTCGGTGTCTTAGCCCACGGTGACAGTCACCCCGAAAGCTACAAAGAATGGCAAGCCTGGCTACGACGACACCACTCTGCCCCTGATGGAGAAGAACCAAGGTCAGTTCAAGTGTGTGTGGTTGTGATCGTTGCTGTTTTAGCCTGATTAGAGGACACATATGAGGTGAGATAGGGGGGGACAAAAACAAGCTTAGAGATCCCCATTTTGATGATAATAAATCATAAACTGAAATATTGTTTCCTGGAGTCCAGAAATATTTTAGATCTTTAGATTGACAAAAGTTTCCCTGAAAAGACTGAAACCAAAAAGGCCCTGATACTTCTTGACTTCCATCCTGGAGAAGCTCTATGAGACTTACTGAAGATGGATTTCTACAGCAGAACTGATCAAACTTTAGTTGCATAAACAATATTTTTAGAATGATCAGTTTGTTAGTTTATTGTTAAGGACATAAAGATATAACAAAAGGTGACTCATGCAGAGCCCAAAATCCAAACCCAACAAAAGTCCCCCATAAAATCCAAAATGAGCCAAAAGGAGAATTCACACTGGAGGCAGGTTAGCAGACGCAGTCGTCACATTCAAGTGGTAATTGTATAGGGAACACCATTGCTAGGCAACGGCAACATGGAGGCCAAAAGAATGCTTGTATGTGTGACAATAACGTCAGACTTTATCAATACTCTGTCTTTGGAAAATACTAAACTGTTGGAAATATAATGTTCACATTCAATCTGCACTTTTGCTTTAATTCAAAGAAATATCACCAAGAAAACATGATCAGCAGCTCCAGATCTGGAAAGTGTACACTCAAAAAGACGAGTTGGACTAGCCTCTCCTTCGCTATTATGTTGACAAAGCTGATACCAGAAGTCCCGCCCTTCTTGATTTTGATTGGTCGGTGACAGAGAAGTGATATTGACTGCCGTGCTCTCCCTAAAGCCGACTGAGGGCTGTGAGCGCCTTTTAGAGGCCCCTTCACAAACCTATCCAGTAAAGACAAATCAAGTCAAGAGAAAAAGAAACCAACCTGTTTATTAAAAGTAATCTTTTTCATATTTGTCCTGATGTGGATTATCCTCTCCATAAAGTCCTCTAATCAGGTTCAAACAGGAAATTCACTCCTTCTTTGATCCATTTGTTTTTTTTTTGTTCTGTTAAAGTAGAACAATGTAGAGGCATCCTCCCTCTTCACTTTGGTTTCCACAAAGAACGAAAAGGTACAGGTAGAAGAAAAACTTAAAAATCAACTTGTGTTTGGTTCCACAACACTGACATCATCGTTTCTCATGGCTGTATCAAAGTGAAGTGCTTACCATATTACTCCTCTCATCCACTGTGTGGTGAAGCGTCATGAAACCATTGCTTATAAATCTGGAGTTGAAGCTTTAAAAGAAAAGTTTTTAACTGTCATAAAGTAGGTTTAGACAGAAGATAGAGGAATTATCGTTTACTTTCATCATGGGGGTTTTAAATTGATGTAATAGGGTCAGAGATGTTGAAAATGTTCCCATCATGAAGTAAGCAGAGTGTGCGGGGGAGGGACGGAGGGACGGAGGGGGACGGTTGGGGACTTGTGCAGCACATTGGCCCAACAACAAACATCTCTTTGACAGAGGAGTCAATAGCATCGCAGCAGTTTAATGTCCTCATTTTTTGGCCGAGTGCCCCAATTTTTCCTTTTTCTTTGCATCCAAACATGCACATGAATTGAAGCGCTCATGCCTGCCCACTCTCAGTTTTTGCATTTTCCAATCACTGGCTGAGAATCATTTCCCTGAAAAGCAGCAGTAGTTGGCTCAGCTTCTCCTGTTTTTAATGTGTGCCTTTATGTGTACAAACGGCATATGAATGCTTTTCAGGCACCAGGAAATGTGGCCATGGTGATATGATACCTATGGATGAGCTGGGTCGAGGTAAGAGTCAGACTGCATGACTGTCCTGAGCCACAGAAGGACTTAGCTCTCCTCTAAACTCTCCTCCAGTGACCAACAGGGTCGACTCTGATTTTACTTCTCGTCTTCTTAATGTTGCTTTTAGTCTTAAAATCCAAACAACGGAAAACTGTGATCTTGGTTTGGTTACATATTTAAAGGTACAGACACAGAAACAGCCTGTTCTGAGCAGGGCTGAAATAGAGGGGTTTATAGCCATGATCAAATACAGGATCAGAGTGGATTTAGAACAAAAAACTTCACACACATGTTTTGAGGAGCTCTGAGACTTATTAAAACTGGGTGAAGAGGAGGAGAATATGTGACCTTTAATAACAACAGTGGTGGGTGGTTTTCGCTGATATAAATACACTCTTGACAAATTATACGGTCTATGTCCTCGTCTGTACTGTTGTTAGAAATATGTGATAAATAAGACAAAGTCTCTCTTAAGTTTATGAAATCAAGAAGGCTGTTGGGGGTGATAGGTGCAGATAAAGTGACTTTTAACAGGAGCATGAAATCATTTCTCACCCTTTTCCAAAGATGTCTGAGAGTATATCATGCTGCTTCCCTGTCATGCCTGTGGGCTCCTGTTTCCCTCCCAGGAATTGTACTGGATGTAAAAGTGCCTCCAAAAAAACACTACCCCTTTAAAGTAGGTCATGTATGAAACTTCCCAAAGTGAGTTTCATAAAAAGGAGAGGGACTCCCGGGAGATGTGAATCACTCAGAGCTGTTCACAAGAATTTCTGATGACATATTTCAACCTTCTGACAGTGTTTTGTTTGAAATCTTTAAAAGGATGTAAAAATCTAAGTGCAGGAAAGGGTGAAATCTTCACCAGAACAAACCAGTGTACGGAAATGTGCTGTGGAAAATTAATGAATATCAAATCCCAGATATATGTGTTGTGTTTTTATGTATATGAGTCACATGCAAGACATCACCTTAGCAAACAAGTCAGTCAATAAAAAAATCATAAATCATAGTTCACCCTCAATGAAAGCATGCACTATTTAAAATACAGACTTGAACAACCCTTGTGACATCTCTGTTACTATTATATAGTTTACAATTTAAATTTGAGTGCCATCATTTACATGAATTCTTAAACTGTATGTATTTCCCCACATAGAGAATAAATGGAAACATCTGCTGCAGGGTGTCTGTAGCTGCGATCACATTTTGATTAATAATTGCTGAAAGTTTGAAATGTTACAACACTTCCCTCTGTGCTGTGAGGCTGACAGGTCAGCAGGGTTTGTGGGTTATGGTGCGTTCCATTGACCTCTGATGTCGGAGCTAAGAATGACGTCACAGCCGAGTTGACCGCGTTCAAGTCACAAGTTGGCAACAAGTTGGAAAAGCAGCATGGACGCCTCCAGGAGAACCTTTGTTGTGTTGGCTAACACCAAGCGAAACCAACTGAGTGAAAGCCACAGATAGAACTGGCACAATACTATCGGTGTGATGGTTTAATTACGCAAAATAAACACAATCATATATGACTTATACTTTACTGTTAATGCTTGGAGCAGCCATGTTGGATTTTGAGCTCAGGCTACTGAATTCCCTCAGGGTTCGAGTTGGGGTTCTGACTTCAGGGGGGCTTTACTGATGAGGTATCCGACTGGCATCAGGTTCTTCTCTGAATTTCTGACTTCCAAGAAATTCAGAGAAGACCCTGTTGGTCCAAGGGCGGCTGTGGCTCTGCGGTAGAGTCAGGTGTCTCTCAACTGGAAGGTCAGGGGTTCGATCCCCAGCTCCTGCATCCACATGTCGATATGTCCTTGGGCAAGACACTTAACCACAAGTTGCTCCCACTGCTTGTTCGGCAATGTATACGTCCATTTACCATAACCAAGATGAAATGGAACGCACCAATAGTTATGAGCTTTACATCTGAATCAAGGTAGTCAAAGCAATAACTAGCATTTGTCACCACAGTAAGTCCTGGTGATCTCTACCTAAATACGTCTCTTCATCATGAAAACATCCCTAAACACAATCTTTTGGCGACTTGTCACAGGAAATACAGTCTGGAAAGCTAGTTTTCAAAGTTATGGAATTTCTTGAAAGACTTGAACTCCTATTGGCAGCAGCAGCTCTTAGAAGTGTCAGCTAAAGGCTGACGTCTTACTCAAAAATACTTGATAGATACTGGCTATCTTGTGAAAACTATAAATGTGGGCATTTTGAAGTCTGTTATTAGAACAATGGGCAGATACTTCTTGATTATTTCACTCTGGTGGTAAATATTGAGTTTTTGACAGTTATGACAGGCTCAAGCCGGGAATGTACTGATTAGTCTTCTTCTCTGTGTCCAATGACTTCCTGTCATTCTGAATTGTGTTCCTGTGCAGAAAAGATTTCAGTGTGTCTCTTCTCACCGGATGAAACTAAATGTTTAACAGGTCTGTCACTGGTTTATGGATTTAGGACTAAGCTTACTGTTGTTTCTCTGACCTCATTAGACGCCTACCCCACCATTGACCAGAGGGACAAGGACTGCAAGTACAAGGCAGTCGACGGCTCAGTGGACCTGACAGACCGGGAACCACTGAAGGTAAGGCTGATTTCTTCTTCTGGTGTCCTGAGGGATTAGGGTGTAGAGAAGATGAAATAGCGATGTCTCAATGAAAAAAGCTGTCCTCTTTCTGCGTTTCTCTCTCTTCTGTGGTGGAAGCTCTTTATCCTGTTGATTCTTTAAAGAGGTTGGACGTTGTTCTCCGATAATATTGTCATCTGAAGCTCAGTGCTGTGGACGGCCTCACATCTGCGAGCCACCGATTAATTGGGCGTAAGGTTTTTTTAGTCTGTAAACTAATTAATCTGAGAATGATTAAAAGAACCGCCAACCACCGCTCCTGGAGGAGACGGCCCGCACTTTGGCGATGAACAGAATTCTGCATTATTAAGCAGTCGCCTGTTGATTATTCACACTGAAGCCTCACTCTGTTTATTCTTGATTGGCCATCCAGCCTCAAAGAGGATAATGGCTTCAGAGGATGTGACATGTTTGATGACTCTCGAGCACTTTCTGTAGTTTGTTTTTGATAAAGATGAAGAGGATTTCCCCCTGAGGGAACGGAGAGGATGCTCATAGATCTGCTTATACATGCAGGTTCAAATTACCCCTTAAAATGTGTCCTAAATGAGTCCAGAGCTCATTAAATACATGTTGTGTTTGATTTTCTTATCTCTGGATCATAACAATACTCTCCTTTAAAGAGGCGATTAATGCAAGAACTCAAATCTCTGCAGGTGAATGAGTCTAACTTCTAGTCAAAAGTATCTCATTACACTTCAGATAAACGTCTTATTCCAAGACAAAAAAAGCTTAAAAAAATAAGGCCTTGCATTGCTTGGAATACCTGAACAAATCTGCCAATGCATCATCAGCCGATGGTCGTCTTCAGAAGAGCCTTAAAACGATGTTTCCAGTCAACCTGATCCTCCATGCGTTTGGCTAATCCACCAACGCTTTCTGCACCTGCATCTTCCCGAAGAACATCCACATGTATTAATGTGGGACGCCCTTGTGGTCCATGCTGCATGTGGTCTCATGTGGGCTTAGTTTACTGGCTGGGAGATGCCATTGCAGGAAGCAGTTTTTACTTGTTAGGTGTCTTGACATGAGATGGACTCACTAATTAAAATAAATTACATCTCATTCCAAGACACTTCACCTGTAGGTTTAGCTTACAATAAGTGTAATAACGTATTTTTGACTGGAGTGTATTAATACATGGTATAGGGTTAGGTTCGTGATGATTTAAAAAAAGAAGTTGGATTTAAAGTCACACACACATTTGTAGAGCTAGTTAGCTACAAATAAGGCTATACAAGTTCTGATTTACAATTTCCATTGTGGCCACCACTGTGGTACAAGTAAAAGGAAGAATGTGAGACTTTTTGATCCAGTAGATGTCGCCCTTGAGCTCCAGCATGAAACCAAAACAAACTGCTGTTTGGCGACACCTCCTACATACTGAAGCCTCCGCTCTCCTCCAGAGACACACCTCCAACCCCTCTACACTGGAGTTGCACAAAGGAGTTATGAATTAGAACGCACCAGTTAAGCACCATTAAGCACAAGAGGCGGACAAAATTGTCCTTTGCTCGAGCTGCAATCACTGTTGTGTTAGCATGCTAATGTTAGCATACTTTAGTTAGCTCCTAGCTTCATATTGCACATAAATTGACACAGAATACCAGAGATCTTAAGACTTGTAAGTGACATCCAAATAATCAGTGAGTATGCAGAAGAGTCTGCCGTCCCGTCCATGTAAACACGGCTCCGACAACAACACCGCCAACAGGCCTCGAGCTTCTCACTCATTGCAGACAGTTATGACTCAGAGAGACATTTACACAGGAGAGACTGACTGTAAGATTACAGTAGTCCAAGCCAAACAGTCGATAACAGTGACCTGAACTTGTAATATCGGTTACAAAGCATTAGCTCTTACGCTAACACAGACAGCCTGCTGCACAGAGCAGCTGAGTAAATATGTAGCCCTCATGTGCTGCTCTGTGTCTTACATATTAAATGTTGTCTTATCTGTTGTCACAATGTTTTTGTCTCTTTGTAAGTCTCATATGTTTGCTGAAAAATGTTAAATCTGTGTCTTAGAGTGAAGCGTAGAACTGACTTGATCCCTGAACAGACGATTAACTGACATGGTGGTTTATAAGCAGAAGGAATATCGTACTCTTACATGAACACATGATCAAATTGAAATTTTGTTTTTGAAAATTGAAGGTGTTTCACAGTGTTTCGCTTAAAGGGAGACCTTACATACTGAAATGTTTTGTCTCCTGTTGACAGTTTTAATTTGTTAAGTTTGCCGACTTTTGGCAGAAATAAAACTGTGTCGCAGCTTTGACCAAACACAACAGTGACATAACTGTTGTGTCACAATGAGCGCACACAGACAGGAGTATACCTAAACATCTGTATCAAGAGTTATAACGTTGTAGAGTTGTACTTTTTAAAGGTCACATATTATCTAAATCCACTTCACCATTTTTTTCTAACATTATTATGTGTCTGTAGTCTGTCTACAAACCCCCCGATGATGAGAAAAGTCCATCCTCTCCGTCTTTTGCCTGCTCCACTTTTCAGAAAATGTGTGCTCAAACAGGCTGTTTGGAGATTGTCCCTTCATGACATCACAAAGGGCAGTAACCCCTCCCCCAGGTGGGTGACACTCCCACAGCTAGGTGTTTGTTCTGTCCTCTGAGTCTGCCTTCTCACCGTAAACAATAGGACATGGAGCGAGAAAGACAGAGACACCCAAGCCCTTCCAGAGAGGGGGCGTGGTCAAACACAGCTCATTTACATATTTAAAGGTACAGACACAGAAACAGCCTGTTCTGAGCAGGGCTGAAATAGAGGGGTTTATAGACATGATCAAATACAGGATCAGAGTGGATTTAGAACAAGAAACTTCACACACGTTTTGAGGAGCTCTGACACAGAATATGTGACCTTTAAGACTTATTACAACTCTTTTGTTTTATTTGACATGTTAAAATACACTCAGTTTATTTGTACAGTCTTTGTGGCTCTTTTATTAGCATCTTTGAAAGTTGTTCAGGAGCTTTTACACCAGAACAAATGCAGATTTTTGCGCGTTTATAGCGAGCCTCTTGAAGAAACAACATAAAGCAGCATCAAAAAGCTACCAGCTATCAACAGCTCCAGAGCTCAACAATGACCTCGGGAAGAATCTATTTCAGTCGGCACTGTCTCTTCATTTAACTCAGATACTCAGCTAAACCAATCAGAGCCGAGGTTGTACTCTCACATTTAGTAAGAGCAGCAGATGTTTTAAAATGCTCAGACAGAAGACGGGAGTAATCTCAGCAAACAGCCATGTTTGACTTCACAGTGCACAGGCCTTTAAGCACTATACTCCAAAAGCTGTCTCTTAAGTCCACCCCGCTGTTCTTCCCGGAGGTGTTCTACCCGCTTTGAATGCAACTTGGCTGCTGAAACGGTGGCTCTCTCTCCCTCTTTCATTTGCATGGTTTGGTTTGCTGTTCTGTAATCTCTCTGACTTCTCTCCAAGCTCTCCTTACGGCGGGGAACTAACACTGGCTTCTCTGATCCTGGATGCATGTGTGTGTGTGTATGTGTGAGTGTATTTGTGAAATGTATTGACCTCTCTTTGTTTTGCTGTGTTTTTTTTTCTTAACCCGTCCTCCTGTGGCTACAGAATGACACAAATAGGAAACACTATATCAGGAGTAACAGGCCTGCGGTCAGTCTGGTGGACGCTTGTGATGTAAAGCCCCAGCCTGTTGACTCCTGGGTCTAAATGCATGCATGGTAGGTCTGAAATATTAAAGCACCACAAAAGTAACAACCTTTCCCCCACCTTGGGTTTGACTGTAGCATCCTTCTCATCCCTTGTTTGTTAAATGTTTCCACCTGTGTGCCTTTCACCCTCACGCTGTATCATGTAGACCTGCTGTCATCCTGCACCCACAGTCAGCTGCAGAAGTCTCTCTACTCTCACAGATGTACAGTTTACTTGAAGCTTAACCTAGAATGAGTCTCTCAAACTTTTTTATATTTTAGGTATGATTTCATTTTCACGTAGGCACTTCTGTTTCACCAACCTTCAGGTAGAGATTTAAATTAGCAACGACTTGGTAACAGAAAACCTTTAAACTCCGATAAGTAGGCCAAGTATTCATCACCGAAGAATCGACTTTTCACTGAACTCGTCCTTCAAATAGAGTTCGTTCAGTCCTGGCCTTAGTGCCTGTTAATGGGCACAAAATGGTCTCAGAGGTTGGTGTGGGGGAGGACAGATTGATGGGAGTTTGCAGTGTGGTATATTAAAGTAGAGGCCAAAGAGTATTAAAGAAGGCCACAAAAAGAAGAGAAATTAATGGGGTTTTTTTACCTACTAGCTTGAGCTGTTTTCACACATACACTCCTGAAAATATCTAGATAATTTCAGGAGGACTGCTCCAGATATTCTCCTGACATGGCTGTTCACATATGCTGCTCACAGCTGGAGACTCTCCCTGTCAGACGGGAGGGGAGTCACTCCCACCTCCCATTGGCTCGACGTGAATTCTCCTGATAATATCCTGCTGCGTTCTCACATCAGCTCACTCGGACTTCCTGCGGAAGAAATACTAGGTGTCTGGCAGGAGAAACTTCGGGGGAAATCCGAGCATAAAATGTGGCTGTTTGCGTTCACACATTCAGCTCAACCTGGAAATATCAGGAGTTTTTCAGGAGTTTTCTGCAGGTGTGAAAGTTTTATTGTAGTGCTAACTGATGAGGCTGCTAACAGTTTTCTTGTACATGTAACTTTAGCATTTCATGGCTCTTTTACAAGATTCTGGCTTCAAAATGAGTCTACTAAAAACTCTGTAAAACTCTCACTGAGGCAACTTTTTAAACAAATATTTGAGCTAAAGTTAGCTCTATTTCGCTAGCCAGCTAAATCTGAATAGATCGCCTCACAGTAATTGTTCTTTAAGCCTCTGAATGTTACCAGCTCTAACTGCTGTGTTTCTAAAATCCCAGCACTTTGTCAATAATGGCAAAATAAATCAAGTGTTAAATCCACCTGTCCAAATTATTAGCGTGCGTCGAGCTCCACATGCTAATAATTAAGACAGGCGGGTTTAAAACGTAATTTTTTTTTGTGTGGGCACATGGTTTGGGAAGAGGTCGATAAGTAATCCAACATTGCATCTCATTGTTATTTTAGCACCATGACGTCAAAATCAGCCACTCAGGGAGATCAACGAGGCATTGTGCAAAAACCCCACTTAGCTTTCCCGCTTTGAAATACACACAGCAAGCTAACAGGTTTACTATGCAGCACCACCTGTCTGCTTTCAATGTATGCCTCATTTTACTCACTACGTCCCTCGACAGCCTTTTTTGGAGTTGATGAAGAGGAATCATTCTACTGCGCTTCAGATGGATCCTCCAGAGACTCGGTTATCCCGTAATGGAAAGCAGGAGGAAGAGGGAACGAGTGCACAGCGATACAAACACACTCTCACAGAATATCTACTCGCATGCCGCGTCTAGTCAAAGCAGGACGACTTCATATAAATAATTCATGTAGGATTATAATTTGACGATTGGAGGTGAAGACATAATTTGTGCACATCATCGACTGTCGGAAAAGAAAATGTCCAAGACGGAGATGTAATGAAGGATGAGCTCACATTAATTCCGTTTATGTTCGTTTTGAGGTTCATTTGCATATTTTGTGTTAAGGTTCATCGAATAAATGATTACTAAGTGGCTTCTCTTGTAACGGAGATGGTTTTATCTCCATGCCGACTATAGAAGGAAAGAAACCCGGCCTCTCTTTGTGAAATGATTTCCTAAAATGTTTTCAACAGAGTTTTTAACAGCCTCACGTTTAAAACGGCCTCAGCAGGCCAGAGTGCAGGGTAAAAAGTTGAGTTTTGAATTGTGCTTTGAATGACTTTAATGAGTTAGCTCCTCTGATGAGGGGAGGCTATAGATTTCACAGACGATGGCCTCCAACTGAGAAGGCACGGTCACCCAGGAGTTTCCTCTGAGCTCGGGGGACGACCAGGAGAGACCAGAGGACCTGAGTGATCGTCCTGGGGTGTAAGAGACTAAAAGTTGTCAGGCTGAACTAGTGTTGTAGTACTCGAAAATCAGTCTTAGTCTCAAGACCACTTTTTGAAGGTCTCGAAAGCATTTTCTCTCGACCTTGTCTCGATCTCAGACTGGACGGACTCCGGATTTTAAATCAAGAACGGTCAAGACCACCACTGACAGGTTATTTTCCACGTCATTACTGAGATTAGAAGAGAAACACCTCTTTTTAAAAGAATGAATAACTTCAGTTCATTTGTAGTTTGATTCGTATCCCCCGGTTATGACCAACCTAAGTGAATGATACGCCCGCTGCACACAAGATGAGGATTTTTCAGTGATTTTTATGGTCTTGGTCTTTACTCGGTCTCGATCACAAAATGTCTTGGTCATGTCTCGGTCTCGGCCTGCCCTGGTCTTGGTCTTGTCTCAGTCTCGGAGGTCTCGGGTATGACTTGGTCTCGACTGATATGGTCACTATAGGCTAAAACATGCAGTGACTTTAAAACAAATTAAGCATTTTAAAATGAGTTCTAAAATCAACAGGGAGGCCAATGAAGGGATGCGAGTACAGAGGTGACATGCTGCACCTGGTAAATATCTTGCAGAAGACTTGAGAGCGAGGATTGACTGACTCTCATGTAGAGGGAGTTGCAGTAGGCCAGGCGAGAGGTAGTAAAAACATGGAGGGTTTTTCTGTATCTTGAAACTCAAAAACAGTTTAATTATGGTGAGGTTCGTAATCGAAGGAAGAATGACCTCAGTCAAATGTTTTTAGCAAATAGCTTTGATACGTTTTAGAATAAATTGTCTAAAACTTCTTGAAGAACATTTTTTTATAAACAGTTCCTTTTCTGCATCAGGAAAAAGTACTTTATGAGATGAATGAATTTCTTCCTTAATTTCATTTCTGTTTGTGCAAAAAGGTCACAGTCACAGCAGTCACAGGGAAATAAATCCAAATTTATTCATGTCCTCTAATATTTATGTATGTGGAGGCAGATTACCTTTCAGTATTAAACAATCCTTCAGCTCCCATACTTCCCTGTTTGATGTCTCACTAAATGACTTCTGCAGAGCTGCAGGCGGGTTCAGGTGAGCTTGTAGAGATCTTTTCTCTCCTCCTGCTCCTCCTCTTTCCTCCAGTGCCACAGACTTCTTCTCACAAAGTGTCACATCATCATCTTTTCATCCCAGCCGTCTCTGTTGCTGTTCACTTCTGTCGTTTCCATTCATTGCACCATCACAGGAAAAACAGTGCACAGTGTCCCTCTAGAGACGTAGCAGTGTATGGGTGGTATTCATTAGTGTAGTGTATTCATTGAAATGTTTTCACTCTGGTTTTGGTTAAAAAATAAAATGTTCTTCTAATATTGTGAATGAACCAGCAGGTAAGTCGTTTGACAAACACATTCAGGAACTTCATCTGGCACATTAAACATCTGTTTAGCCGTCTCATCTCGACTGTTCTGTTACAGAAGCGTTAGCTATCTGTGATGTGATTTACTGTGATTATACCGACTCATTGTCTTCATGTCTGATTTTAACGGACAACAGAGTTTCATCTAAAATCACATTTTAGTATCAAATTTTATTATTCATGTATCTTTTTATCATCAAATTCTGTGAAAGACCAAAACAGACGATACATCGATGCTGTTGAGTAGAGATATGACTCCCTGTTAGCATGCCAGTCATGTGTTGATGCAGCTGAGAATAGACTGAAGCATAATACACTATTGTTCACTTATGAGAGGTATTGTGAGTGATAGGGATTTGTTACCCTAAAAAAACGTCAATGCTAATATTTCGTCTAGCCCAGTGGTTCCCAAAGTGAAGGGTCGCGCGAGAAAGACAAATACGCATTTGAAATGATTTCAAATTGCATATTTTTAAATTATATACAACAAGAAGTTCTTCAATTTAAAATAAAACCATAGACCTTAAGTGAGATGTATGCTGCAATGAAAGTAATGTGTAAAAGTTCCTTATGAGTGTGCGCATGACTGCAACAATGTAGGAGATAAAATAAATATAATGTATTTTATATTTTTTTATATTTTATAATATAAAATAATAAAATTTTCAGGCTGCTGTGGTCGTTTGTGCTGTTCTGATGCCAGTGTTTCGATAGGCCTATTAGTGCATGTGGTTGTGCATTACGCTAAATGCTTTAACCACTTTCAGGGACAGTGGGGGGGTCCCCAGTCTCTGGCACCCTTATTTTATTAAAAAGTTTGGGAACCCCTGGTCTAGCTTACTTCAAAAAGAGAAAAAAGACGAATGTCCGCACATTGTGTCCTATCTGGAAGGCCCTTGAGAGTGCTGCAACATCTCCACCCAGACATGATTAAAGGTAGGCGAGACTGCGGAAAAAAAGAGAAAGGTCCGCACACTGTTCAGCCCACAGTGAGCAACTTTATTAACGGCAACACCTCGATCAAAAGGATCTTCTTCAGGCAAACATGGAAGGAGACAAGCATTCTTTTCTTACAATCATTATCACCTGTTGAACAGACAGAACAGGGACAATGAATACAACATCCACAAGAGGGCGACATATACCACAGGAAGCAGACAAACAGTCAAAATACACAATTGTAATAAAATACCCAATTTAAAAACGTTTTTGAGCTAGCTATGTAGCAAAAACATATACTGAACAAAGGTTTGTCCTCCCAGAGGTTAAGTGAGACAGACTAATAGAGGAGATATAGCTAATAGATCATAATGCTACAAATAATGCCTCCACATTTTACAAAATTAGACAAGACAGTCTTAGAGGAGCAAAAGTTTAACAAAGGTCAGTCCTAGGGGAAAAGACAATCCAAAGAACATAAAAAATATCAAAGTAACATCATAGTCATAGCTAGATGACTAACTTTTTCAGATGGTACATCACATAATGGGCTCTCAGACCAATCACAGAAAAGGTAAATCAAATTGCATGTTTAGACCTCTCAGTGACATGTAAAAATACTCTCTTCTAAGAAGGTTATTGATGTCACTCCCTCGTCTGGGTGCAGAAACATGTTACAATACAGATATATCTCAAAGTAGATAGAAATATTCCAAATAAATTTCCAGGAGTGCATAGGTGAAAATGTATTTTCTTTTACATCTAGCTCCTAAATGCTACAATAGGTAGCCTAGCTTACAGAGTGGTCAACAGTTGTGCAATTCCAGATGCTGTTGGAGATGAGGTTGATGAAGCAGAACATTTAATATAATGTGCTAAATGCTCCAAAGAGCTCAGAGAAGATGTAGAGTTGGTGTTTGACATCACAACCACATTTTACTTCTTCAGTACGAACAAATGGTCTTTTCATAGAATTTGTTGACAGTCACAAAGACATTACTTGAATAATACCAGCCACTTCTGAAGTCACTGTGACTGCAATGATACTGATATTATATGGCTCATTGAAAGATATGTCCACCTGTCTGGATGCCTCGTCTTACGTTTGTCTTTCTTTTCCGCTTCCTTCAGGCTTAAAAAGATGACGCTGCAGCTAGAAGAGGATCTCTCATATCACCACTGCCATTTCACTCATCTTTGGAGTTGGACTTTGTACAGAAAAGAGGATTTAAAAAAAATAAAAAAATAATGATCATAACAGCGACTACCCAGCAGCAGCCAGCACTCTCATGCTTTTCACGTTTTGTAAAAAAAGAAAGAATAAAAAAGAGACTACTCCTGCTACTTTCTCATATCGACATTCCCACTGGACATGATGTGAATTTAACCGCTTTGACTCTTGTTGAGCTCTCACAGTGAAGACGAACGGGCCGAGGCCGGTGCTGATGATGGAGAAATGGATTAATGAAGTCGGACAAAGCGAGGTAAAGGAAGTAAAAAGAAAAGGAACGTGTGTGTTGGAAGGAAACGGAGAAGAGAAAATGTGATTTTTCTTTGATTTGGGTTTTTCACGTGGAAAAAGTTCATGCATCAATTTTGTGGTTTTTGAAGAATTTAACTTTCAGTTTGTTCTCAAGCTTTGGTGTTTTGATGTAACAGGTGTGGACAGGTGTGTTTGAAAGCCGTTGGATGTTTTTTTTTTTTTAAAGATGGTTGGGATGGAAATGAAGAAAAGAAGGGAGAGAAACCGAGCCTGAGAAGAGCTGTAGCATAGTGAACAAGCAGCTGCTCTCACAGACTTCCATTTCGGTTCACTGTGTTTTATGAGACGAGAAGAAAAAAGAAAGACGTGCACTGAAGATGCTTTGAAATCAAAAGTGAGTGACGTTCATTTTATATAAAAGTGAGGAGTCTGCAAGTCGTGGTTTGGAGATTTGAAAGTGACACGGTGTGTGTGCATCAGACGGGGAAACCGTTTCTGTTCACGCTGCATCGTAAAGAAGGAAGCTGATATAACAACAAGCGAGCAGGAGCTGTGGTTATATCTGTAACCACAAATAGAGGAAGTGTTGAGCTGCAGTTTCACAAGTTTTCTTGGCTGGTTGCTTTTTGTCAATGCTGTGTATTAAAGAGGATATAAGGCATTTGTTTATAAATGATTTGTGATTTTGAAAAAGCGAGACGGGAAGATCTGAAAGCGTTCCTTTTTTATTTTTGTTGGGTTTTATATAAATGTATATTAGGGTCAAAAGGAGAAAAAAAAGGCGGGAAAACGAAGGAAAACAAACGAGAAAAATTACCAACTTCTTAGTTGTATATTCAAACCACATTGTTTGGGAAGCACATCTCATTTGATAACAGGCTCGCTGTGTTTTTAGACAAGAAATAACCACCTAACTTCAATGTGTGTCGAATACTGTCTTGTTACGCCGACGATCACTTATTTATATTTTGTATTTGTCAAAAAAAACGGTTACAGAAAAAAAAGGTTTCTCTGCAGCGTTCTTGGATTAAATGTTATCTGACGAGAAGAGTCAGCAGCGTGGAGAAGAGGCGACCCATGAAGCGTTTCTTCCCGATGCATTCAGACCGAGTTAACCCTTCACAGGTGCATCTTAAAGAGGAATCTACGACGTCGTGAGCATGCAAGGAAAAATTGATGTACAGATGTTTATATTTTGTTCTTTTCCAAGTGCCAGTTTTTTTGTGGTGTCATTTGGATATTAACTAATTCATTCACGTGGAGTTCATGAGGAAGCGAGAACGGGCGTGGTCGTGTCTCCGGAGGGTTTAAATACAAAATGTAAAGAGTTGCATCACACTGTACAAAAAAAAAAAAAAAACACACATCAAGTCAAGTGGTCATATAGTATATATTTTTACAACGCTTTAGGGATGTGTGGATGTATAAAAGCAGAGGGATACGGAATCATATTGCCATTTTTCTCCTGATTCTCGTCATGGAGAACGAAACGCCAAACCCACATTGGCGCATCACTCACGCGTCATCAAAGGCGAACGGCATGTGCCTGCATTGAAGTCTGATTTTCTTCGTGACGTACGTGACTTTATAAAGCTTGCATATTTTACACAGTGTTTACAAAAAGGTGTACGTTGTGGTAAAAATCAATAAACGACAAAAAAAAGTTACTGTATACATTTTAATTTCAGAGGTTTAAAAGAAAAAAAAACAGAAGAGAAAAAAATAAGTTAAAATAATACCCAGCATCCCTTTTGTGTGTCCTCAGAAGTGTGTGCTCTCATTGGACAATACTGAACCCCCTTTTTTTTCGACAACGACCCACATGACTGTCTATTCCTGACTGCGCTCTGCAGCAATTCAACCAAAGGATCTGGAGTTGTAATTCACACGCGCTCGTAGAAGGGTTTTTACAGTTCTGTGGATGTGCAGCACGTTGCACATTTGACAAACCAAGAGAGCCAAGTTACTGTGCTGTAAAGTGAACGGCCCGACACGGACACACAACGAATCAAACGAACCTACCTGTGTAGATAAGACCGATTGAAGACCGTCAACATTAAAGTAACTGTACTACTCAGTAGCAGATGTGTTTGTACCTATCATGTGCCTTAACCTTTTCCATGCTAGATAAAGATAAGTGTGTTTTATATAACTTTATTCCTCCCTTTCCACTCACGTCTCTCCATCCTGCCCGTTCACCTCCGCCCCCTTTTCTCCTCCCGTGTCCCCCTCCCTCTCCCCTCCCCTTTTCTCTCTCCACTTAACTCATTCATTCATCCTGCATCCATCCCCAAACCCCACACTACCCCCCCCCCCCAATCCCTAAGTAGATTAGACTGTTGGTGGGTTTCTGCCTTGTATTACGTTGTATTATAAACTTTAAAAAAAAAAAGTATAGAGTCAGTGGAAGAAGCGGTTTTGATTTTCCTAGACGAGTAAAGTTGTTAATGCTTTCGTAGCGAGCAGAAGCGATGCCGCAGTGACAGAATGTATTATGTTAATTTTACTAATACCCAGAGGCAAATATTACGCTTGTTAAACATAACGGAAAAATACTGGTTTGTAGAGTTTAAATTTGGTGTGTTTTCAATAAATCATGCCTGGAAAGAAGGTGTTACTCTGCTCTGTGTCTTATTTTGTATCATGTTGTCATCATACAGTACGGATAATGTGTCTTTGTCTTTGAGAAAAGCCCCCCTAAGTTATGGTACGGTCATTGTGGTCAGCTACACTGGAGGATTTGTGAGCTCAGGTAAGTAATGTGTCAAAACAAGTGTCATCAAACCACATGATCGGGGCTCAAGTCGACACCTAGGAAGAATTAGCTCGACTATGTTATCCATGATGCTACATGTTTCCCAGCTACTCCTGCACCACAACATGAAGTATGATTGTCTGAATCTTTGCAGCCTTGTTTCAGTTGTTCCTATGAGTAGATACAAAAAAAGCGCAAAAAGAAAAAGACCAGCAACTGCAAGACATTTTACTTCAACTGAGACATTTTGCAGTATTGTACGACGGAGTATTAAGGCCACGTTAAGACATTTTTTAATCAAAATTTCAAGATTAAAGTGTAAATTTGAGGATGAAGTCGTAAATCGATTTGAAACAAGCCATGTTTGAAATGATTATTCTGAAAGGTTGTATCAGAAGAGCAGCCATCCGCCTGTGTGAAGATGATGAAAGGGGAATCCTCAAAGTCATTTCCTCTGCCTCCAAAGAGACACCTTGTAGCGTAACTGCAATCAAGCAATTGTCCATTTGGGCGCGAGACAGACCCTTAAGTCTGTCAGTCAAAAAAGTCTCCAGGCAGAATAGCTCTTATTCTGCTTTACATTCAATACAAATCATGCTACGAAAGGGAATTAAATCAAAGTTCATCTGTATTTACACATTAACATAAATTCAGGATAAAAGAAAACATTTCATAACTTTACCAACAATTAAATAAACATCTCCTATAATTAAAGGTCAAATGTCCCATGATCGTTCATCCAAAATATATACTTAAATCAGTTCAATGTTCCAATGCAATGAACAAAAAGTAAAAATAGATAAACTAAAGAAAGAGAGAGAGGGTGTTTTTGTGTCTGGGTGAATTGCTGTTTGGGAGAGGGGAGGAGAGATTGGAGGCCAAAAGCAGTGGAAGTCTTGAGGTGAGGTAGTAAAGAGAGAGGGGTGATCTCACCACGCTAATTTGTTGGGAGCCAAGAACATTAAATGCAGCCTGCACACTCCTTCTCCTTTTTCTCTCCCACTCTCTCTGTAACATTACTTTGTATCCTCTCACCCTCACTCTCAGGGGCAAACAATCATTAATTTCCCTCTCCTAGGCCACACCCACTTCCTTACAGAATCTCTGCTGTGCAGCAGGATGCAGTCTGCACCCTGTCTGCTATCCCCCAAGACAGTGAGAATGAAAGACCCTGGACAAGATCCATCATATATGCAGACAACACCTTTACCTGATTGACAAGTTGAGGGTTTCTTTTGAGTACAGAAATGACTGAGATCAAACTGAATCCCTCACTCTAAACAGCAAGAACCAAACTTTCTATATACCAGAATTTAGCCTTATGATGGATTGCTCTTATTGCAATGAATTCTGTTATTTTAAATATGTGAGGTTTCATATTAAACCCAGTAAGCTTGCATCATCTTTTCAGAGGAGGGGAGATCACACGAGCCTCCATCAGTGGTGATCAAGCTGCAACCTCCAGTGTTGAAAAAGGAAGCCAATGCTGAAGTCCACAATCCTGCAGTTCCTCAAGTGTCCACTAGAGGCTGGCTGCAGAAGGACCAGAAGTCACATACACACCACATTCAAAAAAGCCTGTTTATAACATGTTTACAGCCTGGTTAATAAAACAAAATAGGTCAGATTAGCTCATGTCTCGATCTGCATACACTGTTCGGGGGTGAACTTTTGCATAACTATTCCGTTTTGATTACATGAACGATACATGTTATCCATAGTTAGGCACGTGAATGACCTGATGGACAGATGGGCGCGGAGTAACGGTTTGTCAAGAGGCTTAAAACCTGTAGTTAGGTTGACTGAGACAGCATTTCCAGCATGGAGACCGCCATCAACAGGCAGCCAAAGTCCCCTGCAGGAACAGATGGGTGACATCCCAGACCTCTTTTGGTCAGCCTGTTCTTTATGTAAAGTGGGAAAAACTTGGCTAAAATCAAAACAGTGCTCACATGTGGAGCTACCAACTGTTTTAATGTCTGATCATGTTTCCTTTTTTACAGTGTAGCCTTTTTGATTCTGAATATATTGCCTCTCTTTTTGTCCTTGTAATATTAATGTACATTTCCCCTATTTATTTCTCTTTTTTATTAAAGTTTTCATTATTATAAGGCTTATTTTACACAATTCACTTAGCAATTATTTGCCTCTTGTGGACAAGTGTTGAGAATTAGCATGTGTGATAAACACTCAAACAATGTACCTGATTCGTCCAAAGTGATGTCCATGTTTGATAAAAATAGATTTATCATCGATACAATACTGTATATGAAAAGAAATGCTGAGTAGGCGATGTCAGTATTAAAAAAGTGATCATTTGCATGTAGGGAATTAATATAGTGTTATTGCTTTGAAGATTTAGTTTTGGGATTTTATGCCTTTATTAGACACACTGGAGAGTGGAGAGTGTTGGAAATCCGGCTAGAGAGAGAGAGCAGGGAATGACATGCAGGAAAGGAGCCACAAGGTCGGACCCAAACCAAGGCCGCCAGCCTCGAGGACTGCAGTCTCTGCACACAGGGCGGGTGAACCAAACATCGGGCCACCGGCGCCCAGGGAATTAATTTTTAATGAAAATGTCTAAAAAATCAAAAAAGACACGCACATCCCCCAGTGGGTGCTGGTTAAAAGTTTTGATTTTCTGTGGAACATTATGATTTTAGTCCAGGGGGTTCACAAACTTTTCAGTTCACTATAGGTCTACTCCCAAAATAAGGGTAGAGACTGGGGAAGACCCACTGTCCCCTGCAGGAGGTTAAGGCAAATAACAAAGGTCATCACCATGCACTTAAAGGCCTACACTCAAAACGTACAACAAAAAACCATAACATTTTCATAGTAATTTATTGTAAGACAATAGACTTTAATTTTTAATTATTTGAACACATTACTTTCAGTTTAATTCCACTTTATGATATGGTTTTATTTGTAATTGAAATATTTTTGGTGTCTATTTGTACAATAATTGTTCAAATATACAAGTTTAAATTATTTATATGTTTAACATATTTGGAAGACATCACGCGACCCCCAGGGCCCCCCGACCCCCACTTTGGGCACCTCTGTTGTCGTCGCCTCATTTCTTTTCAGGCGGTTCTCTGGTCACCCTCGTCCCAGCTCGGGGTCCTGATTATCATAACAACATGGCCGCCCTCTGCAGGGGCAGATACCGGTGGAAGAGGATCAACTGTTTTCATGTTTTGACGAGAAACTTGACAGGTAACACGTCGTGGTTCACATATTACGTGAACGTACAGAGAACAGAAAGGTGTGAGTCAGGTAAAAGTCCGAGTGGCGCTGCTATGAGGTTATCCTCTTTATTACTGTCGGTCACATTCAGCTGCTCATGTCTGCGACTTAACATAGTCTGTACCTTTATATAGTCTGCACCTTTATATAGTCTGTACCTTTATATAGTCCGTACCTTTATATAGTCTACACCTTTATATAGTCTGTACCTTTATATAGTCTACACCTTTATATAGTCTGTACCTTTATATAGTCTACACCTTTATATAGTCTACACCTTTATATAGTCTGCACCTTTATATAGTCTGTACCTTTATATAGTCTGTACCTTTATATAGTCTACACCTTTATATAGTCTGTACCTTTATATAGTCTGTACCTTTATATAGTCTACACCTTTATATAGTCTGCACCTTTATATAGTCTGCACCATACTTTAGGCTGTACCTTTATATAGTTTGTACCATACTTTAGGCTTTTCCTCTATATAGTCTGTACCTTCAGTACAGTCTCTGTTCTGTACTGATAAGGAGAACACATTTAAAAACATGTTATCTGGTCCACACTGTTTGTTCTCTGTTATATTACCAAGAATGACCTAACCGTTTAGTTATGTCCTGAAGCTGAACTCTGACTAAACATCATAATATGTATTGGTTAAACCTGCACTACTTTGTAAAATACTACTTTATAAAAGTCAGTCGATTAACTGTTTGTACCTGGATGAAGTCAATCAGAAGAAGTATGACAGTACAGATCAGTTATTTTGGTACCTTTCTTAACTTTTGACGGTGGAAACACCAATAAGTGTGTACTGAACCGAACTGAACTGAACTGAACCGGACCGCTTGGTGGAAACTGGGCTTCAGTGTCTCTGAAGTGGGAATCACTAGAAGCCCCTTGATACAGTATTATCCCCATACTTGTAATACGATATTACCCAGAGAATTGGGATATTTCCAGAAAATTAAACTAAATCAAGAACTGTTTTATCAAATAAGAAAACATCCTCAGTCTCTTCATCTCACTTCACTCTTTTCATTTCTGCACAATGTGAGTCGAGCCCACAGACTGAACAACACTGAGATCAAAGTAAAACCCTGTAAAGTCTGCATGTAGCTCACAGTCTGAACTGTTATTTTATTCAGTTTGATCAAATTTAACTGAACACAAACATGAACGGACGACTGGACAACTGCAGGATGCAACTTCTTCAAAATGAAATGTGCAACTTCCTCAGGAAGTTAAAAAAGCACTTTTGCTGTTAATATAATAAAAACATTGATACTTGGCAGCCATGAATCGATAGAATACCCCCCCCCCCCCCCTCTATGTGTCTCTGTCAGCTCATGTACAGTTTATGTTGTTGTTTGGTATTTCCTTCTCATCGTGGTTTTTAATGTAAATTCATCATCTGTTCTACTTCAACAGGGAAGTATGACTTCGACCTGGTGGTCGTCGGCGGTGGCTCAGGAGGCCTGGCATGTTCCAAAGAAGGTGAGATCTTTTACTTGTTTGCTTTTCCTCCATGGTTTCTGTATCTCTCTCTCTCACCTCTAAATGAATCCTTGTCCACAGCCGCACAGTTGGGACTGAAAGTTGCTGTTCTAGATTACGTGGAGCCGTCAGCGAAAGGTAAAACACATTTAATGAACCCCTCATGCCGATTTGATTGCAAAGAGATGATTTTCTGGATGAATGATTTGATGACATCATTGTTCATCTCTCTGGGGTTACTTTTCCCAAACAGGTACCAAGTGGGGACTTGGAGGAACATGTGTCAATGTGGGCTGCATTCCTAAGAAGCTGATGCACCAGGCCGCTCTGCTCGGCACGGCGGTGAAAGACGCTAAGAAGTACGGCTGGCAGATCTCAGGGCCGGTCTGCCATGACTGGTGGGTCAATCACAATCGTCCCTTCAATACATTATCAGCTTTAGTGAAAAGTACTCCTAAATCAATTCAGACAACTTACTTTAATGGACAGCTAAACAGCACCATCTAGTGTCGAAATCACAGAATGACAACAAGGAAAAGTTTTTATTATCACACATTTCAGCAACAAGGGGGATTCAAAGTGCTTCAAACACGACATCAAACGCATCATGGCAAAGAGAAAAAGAGACATTAAAAGAAGAAAATGTGAAACAATCACAGAGGAGATTAAACATGAAAATATGTTTTTTAAATAAAATCCAAAATAAATACAGAAATAAGACATTTAGCCAAATTTAAACAGGCCAACTCAAGAATGCCTCAAATTAATTTAAATACAATGAGGAAAAAAACAGTCAAAACAGAAGCTAAAATATCAAAATAGTTGTATGAAAGGTGATTGTAAAAGTAACAGTGCTGAGTAATAGTTTACCGATCATTGATGTTACTCCTTGTTGGAGAGTTGATTCTTGAACAGTGATGGTGTTGATTCCATTTCTTTGTTGAAAGGGTTCAAAGATATAATTATATTCTCAGCGTTTGCTAAGTGATTTGTAGAATATTCTAGATCACTGCTTCTACATATTAACTGAAAAACATAAATACAATGACACCACAACTCATCAGGTATATGGCTCTGCTAAAAAAATATCCAAAATAAAACATTTCTATGTTTCCAATCATTATCTTTACCAATTAAGGGTCATTATGTTGTTTTTGAAAGCTCATTACTAAGTGACATCACTATGCCAGTGAGCCTACCAGTCACTACTGTCCCTCTGCGTGTGGTCAGGGTGGTGAGGAATGCAGCGGTCAGGTCTGTTTATAAGATAATCACCTGTTGTGTGTTTCTCAGGGTCACCATGGCCGAGGCTGTTCAAAACCACGTGCGGTCTCTGAACTGGGGTCACAGAGTCCAGCTCCAGGACAAGTGAGTGACAGCAGCTCTGCTGATTTATTTTAATATTTATGATTCATTTAACAATAAAGACAAGGAGCGCTCATGTTCTCATGAAAACAAAACACACACATGACCCTGAATCTCTGCACAGTCTGTATTATGGACAGCAGTAGCTCAGTCCGTAGGGGCCTGGGGTTGGGAACCAGAGGGTCGCCGGTTCAAGTCTGAATGTGGACCATAAGATGGAAGTTGGTCTGGTAGCTGGAGAGGTACCAGGGCACTTCCCGAGTACTACGCTTGAGCAAGGCACCGAACCCCCAAATGCTCTGGTGCGTCTCTCTTCTAGGTATTGTGGGCGCCGCCATCTTGTGGTGGCGGTCATTACTGCGGTTGCCTCTCAGAGTCTGCTGCTGCCTGTTTATTATGAAGACAGATTTCATAGATTAAAAGTCAGACAGCTGCTGATGAAGGAACCTTAATGAAGATGTCTTAATATTATTTAGATTTTGCATAGAAGACTTTTTTCATACAACAACGACCTGATTTCATGTCAGAAAACAGAACCGGCCGACACATCATGTTGTTTAATATATTCTACAAGATAGTTAGCTTCATTAATCAACTGATCCAGCGTCTGTAGATATTCATTTAGCTTGTTTGTTTTTATGCTAAATGAACATAATAGATGAACGTTATATAGAAATCATTTCTATATCTCCTGTAGATGGACGAATGAGCACCACCTACAGGTCACTCAAAGAAGGACAGAAATGACTTATCATTTGTATATCCATACTTCGATCCACCTCTGAATAATATATTCGTCCTTAGCATGGACAGTCAATGTGTGTCAAGTGTCCGCTCTAATACACTTTATGTGCACTCCCTGTTTTTTCTGACTGTTAGTAAACTGTAAAACTCCACAGGTTCTGAAGTCCTTTACGTTGTTGTAAAAGGTAAAGTAAGGGATACATATATATTTAAAAAGTAGAACAAATCTTCACTTTTCAGAACAGCTCACTTTCAAACCTGCGTCTGTAGAAGGCAGAGGTCACCGTAGTAATGGCGGCTTGTCAACTTCCAGGTTTTACTCCGTATCGGTTTACAGGGGACACACTGTTTTTTAAGTCACACTGCATTGACATTTATCCATCTGGTCAAATTTAAAACTGAAATAATCCAGTTTAAAGCAGGAGATTCACTCACATTTCACTTCCTGACAACATTTCAAAATTGACAGGGAGGAGGGTTTATAATTTAAGAGGAGAATTTGGTGGCTGTGGATCAGTGGGTAGAGTCGGTCATCTCCTACTGGAATGTCAGGGGTTCGATCCCCGGCTCTTGCATCAACATGTCCGATGTGTCCTCAAGCAAGACTCTTAACCCCAAGCTGCTACCTCTGCTTCATCCTAAACACTATAATATCAGTCCTCTGACTTTTTTGCAAACTTACGAGCTTTATATTCTAAACTAAACTAACTTTCAGTTCTCTCAGTACATTTATTTCTTGGTTTTTCTGCCTTTATTATAGAGTTAGGACAGTGGATATAGTCAGAAATCAGAGAGAGAGAGAGAGAGAGAGAGAGAGAGAGAGAGGGTAATGACATGCTGGAAAGGAGCCAAGAGTCGGATTTGAACCCAGGCCGCCCGCTTGGAGGACGTTAGCCTCTGTACGTTAGCCTTTGTACGTGGCGCGCGCAGACTAACCACTAGGCTACCGGTGCCCCCGGGTCGTACATTTCTGTGTGTACTCCAGAATGAGCAGCCACATGATGACTGAGAGGCGGCCGGAGGGCAAACAGGTGTTAACCTGAGTGAGTGAATGAACCTGAACTCCCTCTAAATGTTTTCAGTCTAACGACATCATACACGTTGATAACTGGAATTAATAATCCTCCAATATGATTTAATATTCATCAACTACACAAAGCAGTTTACAATATCATTAGAGCAGCACAGATGTGAAATAAAAAAAAGCCATTGTTACTCTGTACTAATTAAGATGGATGTGAGTGAAAGTAATTGACTTTAATTAGTGTGAGTAATATCAAACAGTGAGAACATAAAACTTCATATTCCAGCTGTGGGAGAACAGATTTGTGCAAGCAAGCGCATGAGACCAAATCAGTTGAGAATAACAATTATTCACACTTTTAATTAAGTTTAATGAGATTCATTTCTAATGAAGCTGCCAGCCAGTGATCCCTGGTAACTGTTTTCTTTCTTTTTTTAAAGTTGTATTTATTGGTGCGGCAGTAGCTCACTCTGTAGTGACTTGAGCGGGGAACCGGAGGGTCGCCGGTTCAAGTCCCAATGCATAATATGGAGGTTGGTCTGGTAGCTGGAGGGGTGCCGTCGTGCAAGGCATGGATTTTCATTTCAAGAGAGAGCGAAAAGTTTAATCAGCATCATTTTTCAAGAATGTAAAACGTGTGACACACAACATCTGAGTCTCAGGGGGGTTTGTTGGGGTTCTCGAGGTAACTCAGCAGGGGGGCTTGACTTTGTGCACCCTGACAGCTTCTGCAGATGTTGACAGTTAAAGTGTGAATGAGTGAGAGGAATGTCGATGGTGTTTCTTCTACTGCAGGCTAACGTGACCGGCTGTTTGTTCTCCGTCTTACAGGAAGGTGAAGTACCTGAACATGAATGGAAGCCTGCTGGATCAACACACCGTCAAAGGACTCTCTAAGGCCGGCAAAGAGGTGGGCTGCTGATTTACATCCAAGGAACATTCAATTCCGATTATTAAGAAAACACTCCAAAATGTGTAGAAATGACTTTTTACAACATATTTTCTACATTTTTTTATTACATTTTCTACATTTTTTGGGGGGTGTTTTGACCTTTTCTGGATCATGACCTCAATCTGACTTCATAAAACTCTGCAGCCTCTGACATTTTAAACACAAACATCTTAACAGCTCAACTTAATTTAGTTTTCCATCATGTGATAGTTCTCATTCTGTGCTGCAAGTAATCCTTCATCTCAGAGCACATTTATACACATTTGGTGTATTTTATTGTGGACAGAGGACGAGAGGCTCGGATAATGTTTCTGAGGATGACACAGACAGAGACTCTGCAGGTTTTTTGTTTAATCCCCAGCAGCCTGTGTTCAATATATATATTAATATATATTTTAGTATACGATGTAATATTTATTGATCAATAAATAAAGAATTCAGGCGACCCCATTTGGGGTCAGAATTGTTTTTATTGCCTTCAAGTACCTTCACACTTTTTAGGAATTGGATTATTATCGGGGATAAAGCAAAACTAGTAAGAAGCTATAAAACAGTGTTGACCCTGCTGACGGAGAACTTCAACAGAAGAAGATAATATATAAGAAGCAATCTTAAAATATATCATAAAACATAAAGAACACAAAATGTACAAAAGACACAATGCGGGACCTTTCGAGTTGATCAGCATTGTGCATGATTTGTCACTTTTACAATTATTTTTATTGTATTTTAAACTGTAAAACTTCAAAATAAAAGCCCATCGCAATTCAAGGCCTAGTCCCTTTCACTGGCCTGGTGATGCTGCACGTTGGCCAGTCTCAAATAGAGGCCTGTTGTGCATTAAATATTGATTAGAAAGTGGATTAAATATGTGGAAAAAAAACCTTGACATCTGTCTAAGAAACAATAGAATGATGCTTGTATGTGTACCAGCCGTGCAGCAGGTCGGCGTCTTTAAAATCAAAAACAAAATGATGATTGAATGATTTTAAACTTAGTTTGTTTATTGATATCCTAACTTTGAGCACACTTGTTATTTAATATTCTCACTGATGTAAATTACAGGTTTCTAGTCTTTCCCATCTTTGCTGTGCAGTTGACTTTATTTTTTTAAAGTTCAGCTCTTTTCCTGATCGCAGGTCTCGTGTCAGTGGTTTCCAAGTGTTTCCATCGTCACTTTAATGCAGAATACTGTAGAGACCGTTTGCTCTCATTTGACATTTCCTTGTTGTTTTTTTAAAGGATATGAACAAAGGCTGTAACTGCACACTTCCCTCCTCTCTCTCTCACAGACCATCCTGACTGCCAGGAACATCGTGGTCACCACGGGTGGACGGCCGAGATACCCCACAAATGTAAGTAACAATCAAGCAGCAGCCTCTGCTGGTGAAAAATGAAGATGATGCTTTAAGTGCAAAAATGTTGCAGTTCACAGAGTGTCCACTAGAGGCTGGCTGCAGAAGCACAGGAAGTCACATACACACTCATTCTAAAAAGTCTGTTTTTACAGCAGAGATTAACATGTTTACATGCCTGGTTCAAATAACAAATAGGTGTGATTAGCTCATGTCTCGATCAACACACACTGTACGGGGGGGTGAATGTTTTGATGACTCATCAGTTTTGATTTGATGAAGGATAAGAGTTATTCACAATAAGGCGTGTAGCTGACCTGATTGACAGGTGGGCGTGGTGTAACGGTTTGTCAGGAGGTTTAAAACCCGCCTCAGCTCCAGCTCTCAGCCTGTCGTTAGTTTGACTGAAAGTTAGACTGAGACAGCATTTCCAACATGGAGACCGCTGCTGATGATCCTCCAGAGCCCCCTACAGGAACAGACGGGTGACGTCACTCAGGCTTCATCCATTAATATTTACAGTCTGTTGTTTGGTATGGTCGACTGGTTACTGGGTAGACAAACTGATGAGAAGAAGAAAAATATTCCCTGTAGAAAACCACTAAGGCCCCGTGTCCACCTAGCGTTTTTTTTCTGAGCGCAAGAGTTTTTTTCTTCAATTGTTTTCAATGAGGAGAGCGGCCGCGTGGAGGAAAAACGCAGCACCCAGTGTCTTTTCTTCCGAGAGCTCAAGTAGAAAATCTTTAAACTTTTCAGAAAGGCTCTGTTAACATCACCGCCGCTCTTTTCCAAATGTATGATATCCGTAGTTTTGCCGTCTACAGATCGCGTCTTACTCGCTCCGTGTCTGCTCGGGCAATAAACGATCTCAAATATCAAACATGCAGTAAAAAGTAACGGAGCAGTGTCAGTCATATAGCAGCCGTTGTCAACAGACTGTTGTCATAGAGACAGGACGGACGTGCAGTGCTTTTCTTCTCAGCGCACAAATGCATCATGTAAGCACCTGAGTGCACAGCCAGCGCTTTTCAGCCCAGAAAAAACTCTAGGTGGACTTGGTGCCTAAAGAAAAAAACAGGAAAAAGCAGCTTTCAGAAATCAACACATCTGCAGTATTTGATGTATTGATCGTTGTTTTAAAGGTGAATAGTTCTGCCATCAGCTTTTTACTCTTCTCACAGATTCCTGGAGCAGTGGAGCACGGCCTCACCAGCGACGACATCTTCTGGCTGAAGAAGTCGCCCGGGAAAACGTAAGGCGACCCCCCCCCCACACACACACACACACACACACACACCCACCAACACATACATAAAAACACATTATAAAAAAGTGGGGATGAACCTTTTAACCCTTGAACGCACCATTTCTGTTGTTATGATGTATTATACCTCGAGCTTCAAGCCGAGCAGAGCCTCTAACCTCTGCAGCATCAATGCCCTCGCTCTAACTCACTGCGTTAACCGTACATGCTGACACGACACGGCCCGCTGTCACGCACTGTCATCATTCATCGGTGACATGCGGTTTGTTTTTCTCCCTTCCTGTCAGCCTGTCTTCGCCTCATGATTCAGATTAGCGGCGTGCATCCTGACCTTTACAGAACAAGGCCTTTAATCCCGCCTTTTAGCCGCTGTCATCGCCTGGTTAATTGGTCCTTACATGATGTTTCCTCTTGGCACGGCGTGCAGACGGTGACTAGTGGTTGTGGTGTACCTGGGCTCCGGGTGTTGTTTGCTTCTCGCTGAAAGACGAGCGGAAATGATTGATCCGATATTTAAGCTTCATAATGAATCCAGAGAGTCTGCATCTGGGCCCGAGACTTTTTATGATGATAGTGTGTAACCTCGTTTGAATGAAAGGACGTTCTCGGGTGTTTTAAGAAGAATATAACTTTACAAACAGAATATCACATCAGAAAGACATGTTACTAACCTCTCTTCAAAGGTTGAAATCAGTGATCACATGATTTATTTTTTTATTTTTTTATTTTTTAAATGTACGGTTTTTTTGGAGACAGGACAGTGGGTAGAGTCAGAAATCAGAGAGGGAGAGAGAGAGAGAGGTGAATGACATGCGGGAAAGGAGCCACAGGTTAGAGTCTAACCCGGGTCGTCGGCTTGGAGTACTACAGCCTCTCCACATGGGGCATGCGCTAGCCATTAGACTACCGGCCCCCCTTAACCGTGATTTAGGTTTATATAAAAAAATTGTAAATGGACTTGAGCTTGTGCACACCAGTGTTGCCCCTACATTAGTGGGGCGGCCCGCCCCCCCAATGGCCCCCCCCTTGAAGGTCAAGGCGGCGTCCCTTTTTTTTTTTTTTAAGATTTATTTTTGGGCTTTTTGTGCCTTTATTGTAGAGATAGGATAGTGGATAGAGTCGGAAAATCAGGGAGAGAAGTCATTTAAGGATACCTCTCGGATAGAACAGGACAGCTGTCATTAAAAGTAACACATGAACACCAAGATTCTCCCCCCCCCCAAAAGCTGTTCACACACAGTGAGGTTGGTAGAGGCTGCTGTGTAAAGTGACCATCAGATATAAGTAATCCCATTAATACACTGCCGACGAATCAGCGGGAGCAACTCTGGGTGAAGTGTCTTGCCCAGTCGGATACATCGGACATGTGGCTGCAGGAGCTGGGGATCAAACCCCGACCTTCCAGTTGAGGGACGACCGACTCTACCACTGAACCACAGTTGCCTCTTGTGCACCTAAATAAGAGCCTTCATCTTCTGTCTGTTAGTATGGACTCTTTGACTATTAAAAAAATGGCTACTGATAACCACAGCAAAACTCTGAACATACAGAGAGACAATGAGAGGAGGGGAGTCTGTACGTGTCATTTAAATTCTCACATACACATCAGTATCAGTTGGTGTGTATCTGCCGTTATTTGTATATTTTCAGATTTTGTGACCACTTGGTGGTAATCATTAACAGTCAACAAATCAACATGGATGCCTCGGTCAGTAAATGGCTACCACTCTGTCAACAACATGTCTCTGTATATAAAGCAGAATTATCGTTAAGAGACGCCACTTGAGCGCAGGAAGTCCTTTGATGTAAGCGGGCGGCGGTTAGTGGGGTCCTCTTCGTCCCTGCAGGCGGCTAGCCGAGGGTAACCATTAGCTTTAGCCTCCTCTGTGGGAGCATTGAACCTCACACTGCAGACGGAGCTGAAGTTGTTGTTGTGCTGCTGAGCTGTCAGCTGTGCAGGTGAGGTCCAAGTAGCTGTTTTTTAACTGTGTGTGTGTGTGTGTGTGGGGAGGGGGTGACAGATTCAGCCTCGGGGCCATATCCCAGAGCCGGCTGCACATCATTGTGCTATCAGGAGAAAGCAGTGAGCGCGTGCCAGAGGGACCGTGCTACGGGTCCAGGGATACTTAAATATGGGGGTCTGACTCTGTGTTGTGTTGTATAACGGAAGAGGACCACACTTCTGGGGGATATCTGTCAGCAGTTTGTTGAAAAAGCAGCAGAGATGGCTGCAGCATAACTTCCCAGACTTTATAGAGAAACAAAACATGCACGGAATCTGTTTTGCACACGTGGACTCTGTGACCCAGCAAAATATATTATTTAAAGGTCACATATTCTCCTCCTCTTCAACCAGTTTAAATAAGTCTCAGAGCTCCTCAAAACATGTGTGTGAAGTTTCTTGTTCTAAATCCACTCTGAGCCTGTATTTGATCATGTCTATAAACCCCTCTATTTCAGCCCTGCTCAGAACAGGCTGTTTCTGTGTCTGTACCTTTAAATATGTAAATGAGCTGTGTCTGACCACGCCCCCTCTCTGGAAGGGCTTGGGTCTCTCGGGCTTTCTCGCTCCATGTCCTATTGTTTACAGTGAGAAGGCAGACTCAGAGGGCAGAACAAACACCTAGCTGTGGGAGTGTCACCCACCTGGGGGAGGGGCTACTGCCCTTTGTGATGTCATGAAGGGAAGATCTCCAAACGGCCTGTTTGAGCACACATTTTCTGAAAAGTGGAGCAGGCAGAAGACGGAGAGGATGGACTTTTCTCATCATTGGGGGGTTTGGAGACAGACTAGAGACACATATTAGAGTTAGAGAAACACGGGGAAGTGTAGTTTGCAGAATATGTGACCTCTAAGGAGCATTTGAATTCAACATTATTAAATTTGTATTTCAATATTTAAATCTGTATTTGTCATGTGAACGTTGAAATTGTGCAGCCAGAATAAAAAGAGGAAGTAAAGCTACTAAAACACATGAAGGTTTTTTTAATAACGCAGTCAGTGATTCTTTTAGAAAACATAAAGGGTTGTTAGTTCTTCATGAAAACATCGCTCTGTCATCAACACATAATAACCACGCTTTTGAACACTGAGAAAAAGTAACAAGTGTGACACAGAAAGAGTTAGTGACCGGAAATATGCGTTGTATATAGTTGGCTTTAGTAAGTCCAGACGAGAAACTGCTGTTGTGTTCAAATACAGTTTGTATTCATCGTGTGAGAGATCGATGAGAGGTCAACGCAAAATCAAATACATCCTTTCTTCTTATTCAGAGACTTTCCCAATCTGACAAACTTTATACCAATGTAATTGATTTTTGTTTTGTTTTTAAGGTTTAATTTGGGCCTTTTAGGTTGGATTCGAATAACTAACCACTTTGTATCGACTCTTAAATATCCATGAATAACCTCATTGACCCCTTAGGATGAAGTCCATGTGGCTCTCCCAAAATAACGGTGTGAAAGACTGGGGACCCCTCTGACCCTGGAAGGGGTTAAAGCATTTAATATTATTCACAGCAGCATGCACTAATCAACCTATTCAAACACTGACATAAGAACAACACTAAAGAATGGAGCAAATATTCACAAAATAAAACAAAGAGCACAACAGATACCTACATTGTTACAGTCAAATGTTTGATTTAATTTCAGCACAAATCTCACTCAAGCACTATTTCACAATAATCGGTAAAATTTGTTTTTGGAAGGCATCTTGCACCCCCCCTCCCAGTGTCTTGCGACCCCCCTCCCAGTGACCCCCACTTTGGGATCCACTGGTCTAAGTCAATGACTGCACCGTGTGGCTGATGTGAGTGTGAGCTCACTAAAATGCCTTCAGAAGCAACATTTCATAGAAACATGTAACATGGACTCACATCGAGCCTTTGTAACAAACCCTCCCACGTTCTTCTAAACAGATACGGAGTATATCAGATCTGTGTCGGGGCTTTTGAAGACATGCTCAAGGTCAACACGATGTCGCAGACAGTCGATGAAAACATCCTCCCTCTGCAGGAGCTGCAGCCTTGACTTCAGCTCCTCAACACATTTTATCACCCTGAAAAGTTTCAATAAGTGTCTGATAGTCGACTCCACGTCGAATGGGGGAAATTTAAAAGTTTGACTGTTTCATGCCTTTGATACTTTCCTCTTAAAAACGTTTGGAGGTTTGTCTAAAACATGTATGATTACTGTGATCTGGAAAGCTCTCTGTTCCTGCTCTAGCTGCACCCTGGATGAGTAGCACGGCTGTGCACAGGGCACCCTACAAAGTCCCTGAGTTTGAAAGTCTATCCATAGATATCCTAAAAACTTAAGCTATGTTGCCCATCCCGTGTCAACTGTACTAGCTTATGGAGCTAGATCAGCTTTTTTTGGATGAGAATATTTAAGCAGTTTTTCCCACTTAAGTATGAACATGCAAACCTAATTATAGATGTGTTGGTAAAAGATGACACAAGGCGGGAGTGCTCTAGTTTGAAAACAAGCGTCTAAAGGCAACATCTGCTGGATGAAAACTGTAGCACAGACACCAGACAAGTGTATATTTTGAATGAGGAAGAGGTCGAGGGGGGGGAAGTAAACGACGTCTCGGTGATGAAAGTGAAGAATCAAGCTGAAGCTCTTTGCCTAATCTTCTCTAAGCCACTTCACAATACATGCTAAATGCAGACATGGAGAAAATGGGCGCTGGGGGCTTTTAGTGGTTACAGTCAGTACGGACGCGCAGGATGTCCTGCCCGAGCTGTCAGGTGGAACAGACGAGCGGGATGGAGGTCTGACCCTGACTGTGTGTGAGGGTGACGGGGGATCACTCAGCTGGCTAATGTGTGGGCTGTAGCCCTGAACATGGCACACCCCATCTGCAGGGATTAGACTAAACGCTGGCAATTACATCTCCTCAACAACGCAATGTGAGAGCTGCATGAGAAGTGTAATTCACCTGGACCACACACACACACACACACACACACACACTCTGTCAGTGTCCCCGTTTCCTACATTTTCCTCACACCTCGGTCTGAGATCATGACGTTTTGTAATTCATCACCTCTCCACTTCTAGGATTCAAAGTAAACATTTTCATCTTGCTTTGTTTGGGTTTGGCCACAGTGTGCTTCTCAAACGATGAGATGTATTTCTGCGGGTGTTATCAGTCGGATTTAAGGGCTTTTTCTTTGTTTGTGTTTTGCAGACTTGTGGTTGGAGCCAGCTGTATCCTTTTGTCTGCCAGTGAGCTTGTAATTGGAGCCCCTGCATAAATCCAGTAGTAACCAGTATAAAGTTATCAGCCCGTGTTTTCTGCTGCTCTGTGTGTTTTGGGTCTTTGTGTTTATTTGTTTTGGCCACACATCAGATGCTTCTTGCGCTGTGCTATAATCCTGAACCTGGTGCTGCCTCAGATGTGGCTCTGGAGTGTGCAGGTTTCCTCACAGGCGTCGGCATGGATACCACAGTGATGGTTCGCAGCATCGCCCTCCGGGGGTTTGACCAGGTATTACTCTACTCCCTGAATTTAAAGAGTCTGCTAATTGTGATTTTTTTGTCTTCTTTGAAAAGCTGCTATTCATTCTGTTGACGCAGCAAATGGCAGGCCTGGTGACGGACTACATGGAGGCATATGGGACCAAGTTTGCGTGGAGGAGTGTCCCGAAGAGAGTGGACAAACTGTCCTCAGGAGCCCTGCAGGTGACCTGGGTGGATTCCCTCACAGGCAACGAGCAGAAGGACACCTTCGACTCGGTGTTATGGGCCGTCGGTGAGTGTGTTCCCGTTCCTGAGTGCAAACATTGAAGTCATATGTTTAAGTAGATCTCTCAGCCTCTCTTTGCGGGGGTCAGATGGCTCAGGTTTAAACTTCATCCCTGATGTGGTCGAGGCTCTTTGTGCTGCAAATGAGCATTTTGAGCTCCTGTGAGGAGATTTAGCTTATCATGAAACAAACTGACGCCTGTGTATCTCCTAAAAGAAGAAAGATAACAGACCATCAGCAACAACATCCTAATCCATGATTACTTCCACCTCCAGGCTGGTGTAGGCCGAAGTGACCTTCTGTTAACTTTCCACAGTGGATGACACGTTTAACCATAAAGAGACACCTGGATGATTTTTTTTCTTTTGAGAGTACAAATTAATTCAGACAAAGATCCCAAAAGGTCAGACAGGCCGCTTTGTCCTCAGGGGTTTCTAAGATTGACACAAAATGAAGTTCCTCATTAGCTTTAAGAAGAAGAGACTCGAATGCTCTAGACTCAATAAAAAAGACATGAAAACATTTCAGACACAAGTCAGAAAAAGGAGGCCCGAAGACCTGACCGCTTCTCTACTGCTGCAGCCTTGACTTGAGTCTTGACTTAAAGGAGCAATCAGTAAGATGTGTAGTGAGTGAAATGATAAAGTGACCTTACTATATGATCATTAAGGAAACATGCTATGTTGAAGTGCTGTCTTCTCTGACAACAATGCAGCAGCCAGTATGTCCTCCTTCTAACTTTAGATTCTGCTCCTGAATGCTCTGGATTTGTTTGGACCAGAGAAGGTAGGCGCTTTTAAGACACCCCCACACGGTCCGTTTTGGACGCCCCTCGGTTTACCAGATATGAGAGCAGTTATCAGGTCAACAGGTGTTGCAGTGATGGAAGCGGGCGAGAGAAGTGGTTTAGATAGAAGTGATTGTACCCGACCTAAAAAGCCTCTGCATGTTTCTAATAAGCTCCACGAGCAGAAACGTGCTCAAACTAGGATCAATATTGGAGATGCTTTTGAAAAATGGAGAGAGGTTAGAACACAGAAAGGTTTACAGACCCATACAGAGCTGGATAAACACTGAAGCTTCAGAGTCCACCACATGGTGACCTGCATGAGCATCGACTCTAGAGAGGAGGGGGGGGGGGGGAGACGGTGAGGAAGAAAAACAGATCAAATCTTACCAAGAGAATCTCCTCCATATCTGTGAATTTAATTAATGAGTTTACCGCAGATCATGCCAGTCATCGATGTAGGAAATAGTGCAGATATAATTCTGATTTTGAGTCCTTTGTAAATCTAATAATGAGATTAAACATTTCGCTTCCTTGATGGGATCTCTTTTGATGTCTTTGTTATAGTTATCTCTCAGTTGTCCACACTGCTTTAAATTATGAACCCAGCTACGACAACAACAACACTTCTTTTTCTTTATTTTTTGGGCTTTTTGTGCGTTTTTAGAGATAGGACGGTGGCGGCCCCACAACATGACGTCTGACACAGGTGTTTCTTATTGATTAAGTAAGTCAGTAAAGTTTATTTGTATAGCACCTCTTACAGATACACATCACAACGTCCTTCACATTAAAACAAGAACACAAGGAAACAGCATGAAGTGAAACGTCTGAGGTTCACTGAATAGTGCCTTTATTTAATCCTTATTCCCTATTTTAAATCTTTTCTCACACCTCCATGTGCCCCTGAAATAAACACAAGTTTGACTTTTTTTCCATGCCGTCTCCACTTTCATTGTCATGCTGAATAGAATGCAGTGTCAGCAGATCGCAGAGGAATCAAGGCTGAAAACAAAGTAATAAAGCCCGAGTGATGGGAACGGCCAGTGGGAAGTGTTAATCACCCGCCTCTGGCTCTCTGACTGTGCAGAGGGACAGGACGTGACAGGATGCACCCAGGCACAGGGTCACCACATTCCCCTCTTTGTTCTCCCTCTCTGGGCCTTCCTGCTCATGCCAGCCCTGCGGAAACCAACCCTGCATCTGTCACTGCCAACCCGGCGGCCCTCTGCGTGCTATTACCAGTAGCCCTCCTGCTCCTCTTTCTCGTTCACTCATCCTCGATATTATACCATTTCACTTCTTCTCAGCAGTGAGTATGGTGGTGAACTCCATCAGGGTGTCTGCCTTTTGTTTAATCCGTGTCCAGTGGTTTCAAAGACAGAACGGTGCTTCTGAAAACCTGCCTACCAGGCTTTCCCAGGTCCGACCCAGCCAGATTGTCAGCTGTTGTTCCATCGTTGGGGGGGGGGGGGGGCTAGTGTGTCCTCTCTGCGTGCGACAGCGATGAGGATGCGTGTGACCCTGCTGCTGAGATGACGTTTCTTTTTCCCACCTGTGGTTCAATTCCCACAGGTGGGCTGCACAATTCCTGAACTCATGGGCCAGTTTAACGTTTAATTTAGCAAGATATGTTTACGTAATCAAAATACAAAATATGTTTGTTATTAGATGGAAAATTAGCTACAATACCACTCTCTACAGGGGCGGCTGTGGGTCAGTTGGTACAGTCGGTCATCTCTCAACCGGAAGGTCAAGGGTTTGATCCCCAGCTCCTGCAGCCACATGTCCGATGTGTCCTTGGGTAAGACACTTAAGACACCTATTTAGATTGACGTTTCAAGAAGTCATATTTACATCCCTGTGAATGTTGTGGAGACGTAATGGTGGGGCAATGTGATTCCCCCCCCTCCCCCTCTGTACCGTCTTCAGAGGTAGTAACAGAGGCGTTACAGAGGCGCCAACATTCAATGTGAATTCACAGACTGGGACAAGATAATTACTTTGTCACAGAATCAATATAAATGTACTAAGACATGATGACCGCTGAGATTAGTTTTAGCACTTTTGCAGAATCGCAATCTGAAAAGGGAAAATGACCGATTTCTAATTTAAGGGTATGAGCTGTCCTCCATCTCCTGCTGCTGATACACTTACTAATGACAAGTTTCTCATACGTCCCCATTAAAACAACAACAACAGAGAATCCAGAGTCTGCATATTAGTCGTGTTTCCTGATGCTGTGTAACACAAGCAGCAATATTTTCATGTTGAAGCTACTGGCTTAAACCTTCGTCAGACCGAGCTACATCCCTGACATCTTTTGTTCCCATAGAGTTCAGTGAGAACCAGTCACAGCTCGGCCTCTGCTCTTTGATGTGTGCGTGCAGGAGTTATGAGTACAAGGCCACTTCCCTTTACCGTGACCTTACACTAGGGGCCAGGCGGGGTACCGGGCCCCCAGTGGAGTTATTAAAGGCCAGAGGGGACCGGGGGACAGTATCACCGCCGTCTGCCACATCCTCCTCCACGGCCCGGCCTGCCTCCACCTTTCCCCTGCTCTTTCCTGGCCTCACGGCCGCTCCCCTGTGCAGGTGTACTCGCAGAACAAACCAGGAAACAGAACATTTCCACACTTCCTGTCTGCATGTGGACAGTGGGAACATTAGTCTTCCTCCTCACTCACTCTTCCATCCTTGAGGATGTTTTTTTATATTTTATTATCCATTTTTTAAGAACATTTGCCTGTCTGGGTTTTTATAAGTTCCTGATGACATCCCTGATTGTTGCTCTTGGTGTCTGGACGTCCGGGTCTGCAGACGTCTGCGGTGGGGCTCAAAGTGACCAAAGATATTCACTGTTATGACATTAGTGGAGTCGTTTTGGGAGCAAGAACATGTACAGTATGCTGAGAGTCAGTGAATTTACTAGCTTGAAAATGTGGTTAATTTAGATCGCTTTCTCAAGCCTGGTGGACTAAGTGCGATTTAGGGGTGAAATTTCAACATTGTTGCTTTTTTCATTTGGTTCAGTTTGCTTTCAGACTAAACTTAAGCCTCTCAAATGTTTTGTACCACAGCCACTTGTCACTAGTTGGGGCTGTAGCTCCGGTCAGTGGCTAGCCTGATGCTGCACTATGAACGTTAGAGAAAACAACAGGACAGTGGAGGAATGGTATCCTGTAGTGCACAGTTTGTCAGTATTTAGATCTCTAAAATGAAGATAAACTCCAGGACTAACCGGGCCTGCTTGTGCTCGTGCTTGAGCAACTGTAACATGCAGAAGCACACCTCTTCCAAGCGTGCCAGGACCAATGAAGTGTACCGTTCTTGACCACGGGTCGGAGCACTCACACCAGTTAAACAAACTGGACTTTGGACACAGTACAGCTTGCTTAGTGTGAGTGTGCCCTTAATCACTGGTGAGCTTGGGAGTCTTTTTTCTTTTGCCTGAAGTAGAACACAGAATCGTTCTCGTCGTCCTGCACGTCCCCCAAAAAGAAAACACTTTTTTTTGCCTTTTGTCTTTGTTCATTTGATTGATCTGATAAGAGTCCAGCTCTCATTTCCAATGGAGGAGGATTGTTGTGGCTAATTAGCCTACTAGCAGTCTTGAAGCTTCCTCTTAATGTCACAACAGGCTTTGTTCAGATTGGCCTCTATATTTGGTCTCTCTACGTGTGTGTTATCAGTTATCAGTCCTGCCTGTTGTTGTGTCCTTGCGGTACAGTGGCGCCCTGCTCATTGAACAGCGACTGGAGCTGCAGACAGGAAGTCCATAAATGAAAAGGAAAAGTCTTTACTGACACGTCAGATTTGACTGATGAGCCTTTTTTATGTCCATGCTGACATCTTTGTTGTAATTGATGCTAAATTTGAATACTTTTAAAACAGAAAGTATGAAATACGACGTCATGTTTTAGCTGCAGAAATGTACCACTGTCGAATAAAAGCTTCAACAAGATAATGTGAGAGATTTGAGAAAACACAAGTTATATATGAGTATGAACATAACTGATCACTGTGAAGTCACTGTGATGAATAATATAGTTTAACACTTGTCATGAAATCACATCGTCATCAGAAATGAAACCCATATTACATGAAGATATTTGATAGTTTTTTAAACATAGTTACTTTTATTTATATTTGCACCTTTTATTTTTATGTAAATACTTGCTGTTGTTTTTATCCTGCACTATGATGAGCCAACTGCAAAGAAATTTAGTTCTTATCCACACTGTAAGGTACAATTTGAATGACAATAAAGAAAGTCTAAGTCATGTTGTCATGGTAACTGGCTGCTGCAAATAACGTTTAACGTACTATAGAACGTTTCTATAGTAGGAACGAATTATACGAAAACAGCAAAAGCGCTTCTGTTTACATGTGGATGTGTTTTTCTGTTTTTTATTATTTTTGATTGATTCCAGTGGAAGCAGCTGAATGTTTGGCAGCACTTTGAGTCCAAGACAAGTTTCTCCAGGGGGACAAAAACTGTATCATGTATTTTATCTTATCGTATCAAAGGGACTATTAGGTGGTCATTCAAACTGATGAGTTATTTAAAGATTCCCCCTGTACAGTGTGTGTCCTAAAGGCCCCGTCAGATAGGACGCGGTGGGCGCTGCACGCTGCTGTCACTTCCTTTCATTATCTATTGTATTGCTCCGCACAAGAGCGTATCTCCTTGATGCCGACTTGAGCGCAGTGCATGGTCGCGCTTGCCTTTCTTGGTCTCTGCACAGAAGTTAAAACATTTTCTACTTGAGGGTAGCTCAGATCCCAACAAACGATGTCTCACTTTCCCGAGCTCTAGTTTAAAGACCTACCGGGACGTCGGCAAGAAAGATCTTGTTTTTAAAGATATTTCCAACAGTTTGGGCATACCAGGTGTGTTTAAAACAGCAGCAGTAATTTGTGTCATGTTAGTGAAGCGGTCGTTTTAGCGCTGCAGCTCCTGGACGCTAAACTCTCCCACATCCTGACGGCTCTGATGATTTCAACACACACCCTCTTTTTCTTTGCTGCTCGTCTCCCCCTCTGCAGCAGAAGAAATGTTTGAATGTTGTGTGTATGTGACTTCCTGTACTTCTGCAGCCAGCCTCTAGTGGACACTCGAAGAACTGCAGGATTTTGCACTTCCGCATCGGCTTCATTCGTCGACACCTGAGGTTGCAGCTTGGTCTTATCATGACATGACAAATTGAGTGTTATAGCTCTTTATGGTAGTTAGGGTTGCAAAATCCCAGGAATTATTCAAAGTTGAAAACTTTCCATGGGAATTAGCGGGAATTTATGGGAATTAACGGGAATAAACTGGGAATTTACAGGTTTATAGGTTGGCCCCTAACAAGGAACTTAAACTTGGTTGGAGAAAATATATTATAGCATAATCTTGACTAAAACAGACCAGATTTCATGTAAGTACACTTGAATATCTCTGCTATTCCTCAATCACATACACTGCTTACTGCAGGGCTATTGAGGCCCCGCCCCCTACATGCACTGTGCATTCCACCACTCTTTGAGCACAGAGCACAAAACTATAAAGCCACACATTTTAGCCCGTGGACTACATAGAGTGAAGTAAGTTTTGATGATATTATAGGGTAATGTATTTTAAAAGTTTGATGTATGGTATTAATGTTTAACTTGCAAATATCACATAAAAATGCATTCATACAGTAATTAGTTAGCTGATAAGTTAGATGCTAAATAAGCTATAGCTAGCATAACTTCATTTACCATTTATGAGGCTTTCTATGACAAAACAAAATGTTTATATTTATGCTTGGATATGATAAATTTTGATTAAATTACCCTCAATTTCCAGTTAATTCCCATTCATTCCCATAATTTTGGATTTGGAATATTTCCAAAATTCCCCAGTTTAACGTCCCATGGAAAGTTCCCGGAAATTCACCGGAA